>NC_140704.1:94552500-95939166 GCF_050655825.1 Lonchura striata | reverse complement strand
ATTCTCCTCCTCAGGCGCTTCCAGTTTTAAGCATGGAAACCACTGCTCTGCTTTTGGGATGCTGTGCTAGGCAAACAGAGCATGATGTAATGTTTTTAATATCACACAGCACTAGCATGCTGCAGACTAATATCTTTGAAGACACCTTGAGGAGTTTGTCAAACATCATAGCCTGGAGCTTAATTGTGCTCTTTAATTATGTTAAAACAATTTGAATGAGCCAGTATGATAGATTGAAACCACACCTTTGGCATGCCAACACATACCTCTGAGGGAGCACACTGTGCAATGCACAGCAGTAGAACATTTTGCATACGATCATCATCAGCCCACAAAAGCAGTAGCCCTTCATCCCACAAAGAACATCCCTCATGGCTGCAGGATATGAGGACCACCCACTGGCCATGGCAGTCTCATGTTTCCACTTGAGTTATCACTTGAGTTACCACTGTTCTACTCTGCCTTTGAACCTGTAAAGCATGTGAAGTATGGAGGACAAGAGAAATGCCTAATGCACTATATTTCTAACTTCATAACTTAGTCAGTGGCTAAGGGGAAGGAAGTGATTCATCTCCTCATAGCATTATGAACTTGTCAGTCTGGTCCTCCTTGTGTTTTTTCCAGACTTTACTCAAGGACACTTGCTCCTCTGTCCATGATCGGGCTCTGTGGCTGATGACAGAATGTAAGCCAGCTTTCCCTCATCCAGCTCTTCTCTTTAATTGTTCCTATCTGAAGTAGCTTTTGTGGGAGACAGCATCACTACCCAGTACAATGCAGTGCCAAAGTTCTCAGATGAAAGTGCTGTTCCTCGCACTTTGACATTCTGTCAAGGATGGCTGTTTTGAGCATTTATGTGTAGTTAAGCCTCTCACTGTGGATGCTGACCTCTTAGCTTTGATGAGAATTATATGAAACATACTAATGAGTGTACTAAGCATATCTTATGCTACCTGTGCCACGGCTTGTTTGGAGTAGCTGTCAGTCAGCCTCAGTTTGATGGAGCAGCTGGCACCTTAGCTAAGATGTCTGTGTTCCCTGGGCTGTTTAAAGCAAAACGAGATTGGTTACACTTAAACGGTTTAAATTATGCTTTTACTAATCTGGTCATTTTGACCAGCATAAGGTTCAGCAATGAACACAGAAGCATTTTCCACATGGAGAAACCTTCCTTAGGAAGCAGGTTATAGTTGTTCCATATGTGCTGTTGAGGCATATGCAGCAAAGCAGATGCCATTTAACCAGTGAAGACGGGTTTGAACTTGTGAGCTGTGAAGAGGAGCTTAGCAGTTTCTGTCCACAAGGAGCAGTTGGTCTAGGAAGCACAAACTGCAGGGGGAACAGGGAAATACTACCAAAAGCCAGCTGATGTGATCAGAGGGCTTTTTAGTCAATTTTGATAATGAGCATTTTTCAACACATACTTATAATGAATAAAACATAGAATTAGCTAAATTATTAACACTTTGAGGATGAATTCCAAGGGATAATTGGTCTTTATCCTCCCATAGAGAGCATCCCAAATATCCAAGGGTGAGAGGAAGCAGTGCCTCCATTGCTTCCTTATCTCCCAGCTGCAGTCTGGAAAGCAGAGCTGAGTGGGCTCAGTGTCAGATTGCTCCCTTTCTCTTTCCTCCAGGTGAGATTAAAGTTATAGCGGTGTGGGAGGGGAAAGCACATTAATCATTCTTCCAGATGAAATTTAGAAATCCACTTTAAGCTTTTCTCTCGATTGCCTCTAGTTTCCTCTAAAATCTGACAAAGTCATATTTCTTTTTTTTTCAGTGGGGATGTTTTGCAGGAAGCTTGTGAAATCAGTAATTTTAAAGACGGCTAAAAATTTAGGCTTTTGAGAAATGTCAAAAGATGGGAGACAAGCATTGCGAGAAATGTCTAATCCTGATTATTAGTGGTTATTAACTCCAAAGTACATTACTTCTTTATAAAAACAATCAATCTTTTATGTTTGCTTCATGCCCCATAGAAAAAGACTACTTTTTTTTTCTTTTCTTTTCTTTTTTTTTTTTTTTACACAGAGAGCATTTTATGTGACTCTACAGTGACTATATTTATCATTTTGTGAATTTACTAGTTTCACAGTGGGATTTCAACAGTTATTACAGAAACTATGAAGAAGAGGGGATATAAAAGTAATGGATAGATGTATCTGAAGGACTACAAGCTCGTGTCTGTTTTTATCTGAAGGTTTTCCAGAGTAATGATACAATAATAATAATAATATATATATTCCATATATATAATATCTGTGCCCATACAGCCAGAGTGTGATTTCTAGCTCTCTTTCCCTTTGTGTTTACAAGGTGGTAGCTGTCAAAATCTTCAGCAAGTAACAGCTATTTGGCCATGCTACTAAATGTGGTACACCTCCACTTCTGTCCACTTTGTCTGAGGAAAATGAGGAACCTTGTTTGGATGATCAGATGCTGATAGCCCATCATGACTTCACTGCCTCTTTTACAGAGCTCTAAAGAATAGTTACCTGGGCTAGTTCTCCAAGAAGTCTAGGAACACAGTATTTTTCATCTAGCCCAGCACCATCAAGAGACTTCTGTAATAAGTAGCAGTTTTTGAAAACACATCTTGGCACAAAATATATGTTTCCTGTATCGTGCTGAACACAAAGAGCACAGAAGCTTTAATCAACCAATCAAAATTAAAGAAAGAACATTAAAGTCAGGGTCTGAAGGTTATATCCCATTTTTTCACTGATGTTTCCTACCAAAGTCACCTGCAGTTGTAGAAGATGTCTGTCTGGGGTAGAGAAGAGCAAGGGAACAATTTTCAATCCTGTAAAAATTTTCTTTTTTAATGAGAATATGAGACTTTATTGGCAAGGAAATATATAGTGGATAATATATAATGGATACTGCTAGAGTTACCCAAGATTTCCATTGTATGACCCATGCTTTTAGTTGAATATGAATATGCTGAGCCTTTAAACAGGTACTATGTCCTGCAGGAGAAGCTGAAGCTGCTCTGTAATAAAGCCTGGTGTTTTTTCCCCCGTATTTAGGGCTTCCTTGTGCTATCATTTGATACATATTACTGATATATTGACTTGAATCTAACACTGACATTAGTGTGACAGCCTTTGGAGGTGGAAAGCCTCATCAGTTTAGCTTCAGCTGTGAATTTGGCCTTATTTCAAAAGGACATCTGAAGAATACAGTTTCAACTTGATCTGTAAGTAGGAATGAATGTGCAGTTTTGTAAAATCATACCCTAGGAATGGTAGAGTGCAGGATTCTTTTCAGACAAACACTATATAGATTTATCAATGCATTGCTATACTCTTTGAAACTCTGTGCTGCTGTAACATCTCAGGCAAAATCCCCCAGATGATCAGCTCCTAGATGTCAAAAAAAAGTTTTGCCTTCTTCCTTGCAGTCTGTGAAGTTCTTCTTTTGCATGTACATATTTTTCAAAGCTGAGGCTTATTCATTATATCAAGGACCTTGTTCTAAACAGGAGCTAACTCCAGATTTAGAAGAAGGCATGAGCAGCCTTGCAATATGCAGATACAGGATAATGAACCCTCATGAAAGTCTTCAACTGACCTGTAGCTAGGGAATAAGCTTTTGATGCCAAATCTCTGATCGCTTTCAAATCTACGATCATCCTAGCACTGAATGGTATTTTGTTGTTTTTTTAACAGTTCCTATGGGTTATAAAATAAATATGGAGGATTAAAGGTTTGAAGAAATCTCTAGCCTGCAAAATCTTTAAGAGCATTTGCCACCTAGCAACAGCCAGGAATGTGCATTTCCTTCAAACAATCTGCAATTGTGTGATTTAGAAAAAACCTCCACGGTGTTTATAACTGCAATTGTAACTTATGTAGGAAGGAAAAATGCAGCAAAAGGCTCTGGTTACATCACTGACAAAAGATTTCATTACCATAAGAAGTCCCTAACAGGGTGACAAATAATCAAGATTAAAAAGAATGTGTGAGACCAGCAGAAAGGGAAACAATGATGTTCCCATTATAGTTGTGGCCTTTGCAATAAATGATATGTCAGCTTTTTCATTTTGAATTGTGCTGAATAACTTGGTGATTTTAATTCATCAGCAAATGAATACTTAGATTAGAAGCTATTTTCTTTTCAAATGTGCGTTTGCTAACTTAGTCATGCAATAAATACCACACTCCTTGAAAAGTGCGATAATACAGGTACTGCTTATAGATGTTAATGATGTAAACCACAGATACTGTGTTAGTTTGCTCAGATATGTGAGGTAAGTATGGGAATTATATGAGAGAAAGCATAATTGCAACATGCATGAGCTGGCTGGCTGCCAATGTCCTGTTGGTCTGCATTTTGTGATGTTAATGAGACAGTAGGGGAAAATTACACAGATGCTAATGCACATGGGTTCTATTTAGATGATTATCATGCATAAGTCTGCAACATCTAAGAATATACTTTACTGAGTACCAGTTATCACAGTTGCTCTTTTTCCCTCCTTTTTTTCTTAATATCCTTAAGGGAAGGAACCTGGGGATATTTAAGGACGCTGCATCTTTCAGACCGCCCTGACCTCCAAACTGTTGTAATTTGTTAAATTAACCTGGATCTGTTCTTAGAAAAAATGAGCAGCTTCTAGACTTGTGTTCATAGCATTACTTAAAATTCCTTATTAACAAGGTACTAAACCCCACTTTGTTTCCATGTATGATCTTTTTAAAACATGGGTTGTAGTTTCTCAGTTAACAAACCAACTTAAGCCCAATGAAGACATTACTAACAAAATACTTCCAGTGCTAAAAGATATTGTTGCTAACCCCTTACAGGCAGCTGGTAGGATTCAATTCTGTTTCTGGCAGCAAGAGAGTACATGCTGAAGTATCAG
The DNA here is from genome assembly GCF_050655825.1 of Lonchura striata. Taxonomy (NCBI): domain Eukaryota; kingdom Metazoa; phylum Chordata; class Aves; order Passeriformes; family Estrildidae; genus Lonchura; species Lonchura striata. The sequence goes on along the minus strand of NC_140704.1, from coordinate 95,934,294 downwards.
AATTGGAGCAGAAAATTGTAAGCGCAGCTGAAATGGAAGGGGAAGCGGCAAGCTATTGCCAAGGGAGCAAAAGGATTTTTGAAATAAGTACATTCAGTGAGTTTATACTAAATATTAAAAGTTTCAGAAAGCATAATGTAAATAACTGAAAATTTAGAAGCCTCTCTTTTTCAGTCATGTTCAAAGTACTAAAAGCATTTCTGAATTGAACTTGACATTTGTACTGAATTGCACTGAATTGCCAATGCAATATCAGCTATTTTTGGAAAACATCCTAATGTAGACAAGCCCTAATAGGCAAAAGTTTTAAAAGCAAAATGAGGTGTTACAGTACAAGGAGAACACTGACAGGGTGGATTTTTGCAGTACTCACTGACAGTATTCCTGACCTGGCAATTCTTCCATTGATGTACTTTGGAGTGGTGCCATATGAGGACTGCATGTTCAGGTGTGCTTGGGATACTGTTCATGTTCCTCAGAAGGAAGTTTGCAGATCACAGGTGAAAAGCACTTAAAAGTCCAAGCTTTCTTCTTTCACGGTCTTTTATAGCAATCAGAATGTGAAATCTAACTGTGGGCTTTGGATAAGGAGAAAATGGCTTCCTGATCAATGTTTCTTTGATCCTGCCATAAAGGATGGCAAAAACCCTGCTTCTCTGAAAAGAAGATAAACCAATCTATGGGAGACAGTTTGTGTTTTCAGTTCCAGGATTCATGCCAGCTATTTAGACTGCAAGTTGCTTCAGGATTCTCAAGACTTCATTTACTGTCTATGCCTCTATATGTACCTATTTTGATTTCTCACAATACTATGTATTTTAGCAAGCAGCATAATTAGAAAAAATATCACTCTACATTAAAACAGTGTCTTTTTTGAAACTTAAAATATCACAGGATGATATGTAATTGATAATTATATCCTGATGGAATTGCTCCCTACTCTGCCTGTCATGCTCAAATTCTGGTACATACCAGGTAGGGAATCTCAGCCCTTCCAGCAGAAACTGCAACTGTATTTTATCTACCTCTGTGTCCTTCTCAAAAGTTATGATCAAGGTTCTGAGGGGATACAGCAAATGATAATGTTCTTTTAGCTCTAGCAGAACATATCCTTGACTTTGAAAGACAGATGACTAAGATTCACATTTTTTTAAAAATGGGCATAGCAGAGGCAAGACATAAAGTGAAAATCTACCTAGATTCGTGTAGCCTGGTGTACAGGTCACACATGTAGCTTTCATAACCTGATTTAAATCCCTGCTTAGCCAGCTTCAGATCATGGTCTTGAAACTAAATTCCCACTTCCCATCTGCATGTTTAGCTATGTATGTTTCAAGGAGGTGTCTTTTTTTTTTGAAGAAATCTGTCAGGCTTCATCTTCACATTCGGATACAAAACAGAAACTGCTGTGTTCCCCACAATTAATTCTTACCTAAATTCAGGAAAAAAAATCAATAGGATCTTTTCAGTCTTAACATTTTACTAATGTAATTATGATTTACTGCTCTTTTTATTTCAAAGTAGAGTTAGGACTTAAAAATGTGATCTAGAGCAATTCATACTATGTTTAGCAATGTTCCTGAATGTTTAACTTTCATCCCAAAGAAAGAACAGTAGAGTCCACTTAAGGTTTTAAACATAAGTTTCTTTTGTCCTTCCTAATGTTCTTTTCAGCATCTGAAGGTGCTTTAAGACATTTCCCTCCAAAGCCTTCATAATGGAAACTGAATTAATACATTTGACTCCTAAATCATGCATCATTTTGCTTCTTAAAACTTTCTTAAAAAGAACTCACAAATTAAATACGAGTTTCAGAGAAAGTTCGGTGTTCCAAGGGCACTTTATAAAAGGCATGAGCAGCTGTCTTCAGACAGGGATTTTGTGTATTTATATGCTGATCCCAATAGACTTAACGTGAATGATGGAACTGTACTGTAGCCATACAATTTGAATTAAAACTATTACTTTTATATCTCTTATCACAACTCCTTTCCAGTTAACATTCTCCTCATTTAAATCCTGCATTTGTAATCCCTTAGGATATTTTTCCCCAATTTTTAAAGATCAAAATATTCATAAGATTAGAATCAGCAGTTTGTCATATTCCTCATTTGAATACAGCAAGCCTGCTTATAGTTGGTTCTGTTATACGTGGTCACAATACTCTAGCAAGGAAGAATAAAACCCTAAAAACTGTTTTGTTGCCTTATACTTCCTCCATTAGTATTTCATTGAAGGAAATTCTTTGGTGATAGTCAAAACCCTTCAGACACTGGCCTAAAACTGTTTCAGTGGAAGTCAGCTGTCATCTCCTGCATCCTCTGGGTCAGGCACAGGTCAATAAAAGGCACATTTGTGAATTCCCACTTACATAACCCAAGCTCTGGTCAGAAGAAGGCTGTATTCTGGTTTCTTACCACCTTATAACTTTTCTTACTTATCCTCTGTTCAGCACTATGGATGTTCTCAGTTTTTAACAGACTAATATGGAAAGATTGCTAGCAGGAATTAGGCTTAGGTAACATGCACCTATTGAACCTTACAATATTTATAGTTGTCATGACTCTATTTTTGTCCTGTTCGAGAGTTGATAGTGAGAGACAGTTCATCCTTATTTACTTATCTCTTCTTACATTTATTTCCTGTCTAATGTGGTGGATGCAAACTGGGAGGGAGGGGAAGAATTCCTTCCCTGCTCTTTGATAAGGTGACCCTGAACAGTATCATCAAGTATCCCAGTAGCTGAATTCACTTTCTAATGATTAATTCACCTTCTAATTATACATATTATTAGTTATTCCTCTGATTTTCAGAGATACAGACTTCTCTAGTAAAAGATCAATGACAACCTCAGACAGAGCAGAAGTAGACTTGTTCCCAGCAAGAAGTTACTACCTTCTTTTCCTTCCTTGGCAATTTTTCTTCAGAAGAATCAGTCACTTATTTTCTGGGGATTTTTTAAAGAGATTTCACTTTGATCCTAAGAATGTACTGAGAGCTGATCCAACCATAGTGTTCTCTTTTCTGGATTATTTATGTGAGGCTGCTGGGAGAATCTGTGTATTAAATTCTCTGGCTTTTACTTTCTATAGATCCCAGCCTTGGAGAGCATCTTGGAGAGTCAGAAAAAGTAACAAAGTAACAAGTGGTCTTATTGTTCCAGAGGACCTCATACTACTCAAAAAAAAAAACCAAAAAGATTTTTGCATGGTTTAGCTGAGTAGATGTTTAGGTGTTTTAATGATTTCTAGTTGAGACATGTTGCTGTGTAAACTTTTATCCCTTTCCAGTGGATGACAGACAAAATTTTGAAACTGTTAATTGAAGGGCAACGTAGAAGAGATTTTTTTAGGTGGGAAAGAAGGACTAAGACAATGCCAGGAACTATGATCAAGGATAAAAAGGCTAAGTTTAGGCCACTCCCTTAATTTTTTTATCTGAGGTCAAACTCTTATTGTTAATAGTTGCCTCTCTTTGTGCTAAGTCATTCTGTTTAGGTCTCATATAAAAAATACCAGTACAATCCAGCATGGACATTTCAATTCATACTTTTCCAACCCTGCGGCTGTTAAGCACTAACCAGTTCATTCATAGCCATTCAATTTGAGAAGGAATTCTTCAGCCAACTTTAATATTAGTTTGTGGAGAAGTTCCATGTTTTCAGAGGAACGTTTAAAATCAAAGATTGTTGGCAAGTGGACATGGCTGAGCCTCCTCTGTTCCACAGCACTAAAGCACAGAGGGCAGGCAAGGCTGACAGGCCAAGCAGGCTTGTTAGACACAGCTTTCTTTTTAGGACAATTTCTCTAACACATTTTGCTACACTCCAAGTTGAATACAGGTGGAACCTGTTCCTCCATTGTAATGCAGAGCTAGGAACTTTCAGCTGTTTCTGACCTAATACTTAAAATACTTGGAGAAAGCTGTTGATCACGAAATCTGAGATTAGAACAGGAATCTGGAACCCTATAACAAGCTAAGCTTGAGGATGCTCTTTGAATATGGTTCCCTAATGTTCATAGGTATATAGAACATCTTAGTTCAACAAAATAAAGGGATACTGGATTAAGTTGCAATATCTATTATAAGTCGCAACACTGGTAGCTCCTGAAAATGCCTTTGCATTTGAAAGACTCAGGAACCATATATTAGTCATTGTAAGGAAAACTGAATCAGCAATTACATGAAACTGGAAGGGTCCTTGTACAGCAGCACATACACTTGTGCACATGTTATATGTTCCAGGCAGCTGTGATCGCTTGAGGAAGGCTATAAAGAGCACTAGTCTTGTTTTCTGACAGCCTGTAATATAATTTATATCAGCCTGATGCAATGAGTATAATTTCTTTCCATTATTTTTTTCCAGTGTAAACTTTACTGGAAAATATAAAACAAAATATTCTTTTATTTCTTATATTCTGTTATTTGTTATTTGAAATCTAAAATGAGGCTAATATAATTGGTTATAGATTCCCTAGTAATTTCTTTTACTTGGTTGAATACTGATCTTTCATCAGATTTCTACAGTGAATATTTTCCAAAGTAAATTCAGAATTATTTTTCAACAAATGTTTTGTAGTGAGACTGAAATTCATTTTATGCAAACATATCACAGATGGTACCATTCAAATGAATGACTGTAGAAAGTAATGCATAAAATTGAATCATCTAATTATTTTTAATACTTATGGGGAAAAAATTGTATCCAATACTGTTTTCAACAGATTTTGTATCCTGTCACTAAAAAATGCCATTCCCACGGACTTGTTTTGTCACGGATTAGGAGTAACGTTGTTAAAGAAATATGTCTTTATGTAATGAAGTATAAGTCTGCAGCCTCTAAGCCTGCCTTCCCTATTAATTTTTCCTAAGTGTATTTTTAAAACCTCTTGACTTGTTTTATTTCATCACATAATGTGTCTAGCCTGTATGACTTCCCTGTAGTCATTATCTGTGTCATTTATCTTAAGGGAATTTAAATGATTGAAACAAGCAGACTATTTTGTCACTATTTAAATGGTTCAATTTTTAATATTTCTTTAATATTTACCATATAGTTCATGGATCCAGCCATCCAATAATGCACTCTGCAGTAACCAAAAGCCTGCTGATGAAATCTCTGTACTCAGATTAGTTTGCTGACATTTGTCACTTTTTCCATGAAATGCAATGTACCCATTTTATCTGATATATTAGCTGGTGCAATAGGATGGCTGGAGGAGCAGAGTCTGCAGTGCTTCCATCCCCTGCCGCTGCTCTGATAATCAGGAAAGCAGCACATCCCTCACTTCTGTCAGAGAAGCAGTGCTGCTGCCTTCTGAAGTGAGATACCTGAAGGGATCTTACCTGCAAAGGGCTGTTTGCACCCATGGTGTAAGGCTGATTCCCATATACACTCTCTTCCAGGCACAGCTTATGGCTTCCAGCTTGGTTTTAATAAAAACAGTTCTCAAATTCTAAATACTTCTGACTGATTTTAATTTTGTTTATCAACAAGTACACTGTGTTCAAGTAGGTTTTTCAAGTTAGAAAAGCTGCTAATGCCAGAAAACTGAGGAGACTTTTGTGTATTTTAAATGTGCAAAATGCATGAGTACTTATAAGTGATGTTGCATCCCATACTTTCTAATGAAACTCTTCTTGATAGTGTTTCAGTGTTTACACAGTTCAAATTTTCAGGTGCCTTTCATGTCCTAATTCTGCCAAATGTTTTTTTTTTTAAATTCTAAAGTAAGAAAAACACAGCTTTTGGTTTTATCAAGAACTGTTTTTAACCAAAATAACACAGTTCACCATTCTTTTCAAACTATTTCTCAGACTGAAATGTGGTCTATGCAGTTAAAAATGTGGCAATAAAACAAATAGTCTTATAAATTCTTGTACAAGATGTTCCAAGAATGCAGTCAGAAGAGAAGGAGACAAAGAGGACTGGTGAAGGATAAAACATTGTGCAGGCTCATTTGCAGTTCTAAAGTGAATGCCTTTATGTGGCTGGTGCCTTTCCTTTACCCTCCTTCTCAAAAGCAAGAGACTTCCAGGAGAGACTGAACTTTAAATTCCTTTTGGCATTTCTTACTGGGAGGAATTTACTAGTAGCTACAGCAAACAGAGTTAGTGATTTAGGACTAACTTTGACATATTTGCTTTCCCTTTGACTCCTTAAAGACAAGATTTTAGTTTTACAACATATCTATCTGGGTTTTTTCTTTCTGTAGTTTGCAGACTGAGTTAGGGTTATAAGGAGTTATATGAGTTATATAATATAATTAGTTAAATGTACTTGGACTTCCACAGCAAATCTGTAGTTAAGTCATAAACAGATGCCTGGATTTGTCTGTCCTCTGCTCTAACCATGAGATTCATTGTGTGTTTTTGCCAATACATATGTGATAGCTCATGGGGTTTGAACCGATAGCATTCTGGATAGTTAGGAAGCTGCTCAAGTAGAAGCTGAGTCATTGGTGTCATCATCTTCCCACCCATTCTACCCAATATCAGTTTGGCTGTGTATTTCCTTGCAGACCACCTATTTTCTTTTATTCCAGTCCTGCCCAAAAGCATTTCTAAACTGCTCTACAGTACACTCTGCCACTTACTCAAATCCCTTTAGATATTATAATATACTGCTCAAGTGAAGCTAGGAGCCTGAGCACTACATGAGAAGCAGTTAGGCTTTTTTTATATCTATAGTATAATTCTGATTATAGAGGCAAAATATGCCAAACACTACATTAACACAAAAATAGCAGGTGTCTCCTTAACAGGTGTATTTTTTACAGTGAAGCTTGAGGATGCTTCAGTTTTACTTTCACACACACTATTGTTACTATTAATGCAAAGAGAAACTATACCAATCATAAAACTTGAGAAGTTACCAGTTCCAAGACATTTAATAAAATTTTCAGGACTACAAAATAGGAGGATCTCTGCAGAGTCAGATAATAAGGAAAGAAGTGTAGAGGATGAGTTCTGGCAGGGTTTTTAATTTGTCAGGCAAATTGGAAAGTTGACTAATGTACCAGTTACACTTCTTGTAATACTGTGCTAAATGGAAAACCACCTTTCAAACACTGGTATTATTGAATCTCATGGGGAACCACTCCATATAACCACTCTTGTATAACATAATGAAGAAGCTTTATCACCCTAAACCAAAGGAAACTCAGGGCAGATACTTTTAACAAAAGGATTTAACTGTTTCTCTCTAAAACAAACCCAGAATGTTGGCTTTCCACCAAGCAATTCAAGCCATGTAAAGCAGAAGCACGGCTAAACCGACCTGGGAACTCTGACTCATGGGGTCAAGCGTCCTCCTTGTTGCAGAGGGGAAGCGGTTTGCACCACCCTTTTTCCTGGCACAGCCCATTTCCTCCTCTCCTGCTGCGGGATGCAGCCCAGCCTGCTGACCCATGAGCCCATGGTGTTTTATGTGCTCTGCCCACCCCAGAAAAAGGATAAACCAGTCCACCAACAGCTCCTTGCCATCTCGTACCGAATACCAGCTACTTGCTCTTCTGTGCAGGCATTCAAAAGAGCTCACAAGAGGGCTTCAAATATTTTTGTGTTAGCTTTTTAAGTGATAAATTATTAACATAAAATGTTACTGATCTGACTAATACTTCAGTGAATTTGCTATTACTTTTTAGCACCTTACCAGCAATTTCAGCACAGTGAGAACTTCTATTGTTCAGTTTATCTCAAATGCACTCTGTTAGGGGTTCCTAAAAAGGTGTAACTACTGATTAAAAGCATTGAATATGGTTGTGGAGTCTGAAAGTGTGGACAATGTTTCATGCTTAGCCTTCCTAAACCTAGCCTTCAGTTCTGGCTTACTGATCTCCCAATCACTCACAGAACAAATTAAATTGAAGGGTACACTCTCGGTTCTGCTGTAATTAGGTTCCAGGAAAAGCATGAATTCAGCTACTGATGTGTACTGGTCCTTGCAGCGCAGACTTCACTGTCAGCCCTCCTTCCAGGTCACACAAATTGTATTCAGGTCTGTAACAGACCTCTCCTTTCCTCCTAGTTCTGTAAGGTTTGGCACTTGTACTCCATAATCGTTATGGGTTCCTTCCAACTCAAGATATTCTATGATTCTAAGTTGGACCTCTACAGTGCAAATTGCATCCCTCTCTTCTTGTTCTCCTCAAACTTGAAACACTGGAAAAAATACTGCAGGTACACCCAGATCCCGTGTTTCTCTGGAACGCTACTGTCCTTACAACATAACTGTCCTGCAGTTACCCAGAAAAAAGGCTGCCCCCTTCTCCCTCCTTCCTCTGCTCTGCTCCCTTAGGTGTCCTCTCAAGTGATATTGAGCTACTGGTTTAAGTACTGAGTAAACCCAGGAACAGATCAAATGGTGATGGTGATCCCCTCCAGCACATGCCTACACATTGCCGGTGCACCTTCGAGCTAGACTACAGCAAAATCCAAGCCACTGACAGACTGAAATTGGTACGAGATGGAAGGCTTCGTGAATTGGGATATTTTACTGGAAACCAGTGTAGTAGTGCTGTCTGTTTTTCAACAGTTAGTTGAGGATTATATTTGGGGATTCAGAAGTCTTGCTTAGATATGTAAATTTCTAGCTGGCCCATAACCTATTTTCATGAGCCGTATTTTCTCCTCTACTCTGCTACCTCTCAACTGTCGTGTTCAAGTGAGAGACTTCAGCTGAAGGATCTCAAGGCAGTGCTCTCTGCAGATAACAGTGTTATCTGTTTGGAAGGGGATTTCTGAGCATGGGGGAAAGTGTCATTAGTTACATCCTTGTATTATGGCTCCTTTCTATCTATGTGTACAAAACAACAGAGTCAACAAACTGAATCAATTCTTTAAGTAACATTCCATTGCTATCTTTACAGTGCGTTGGTATCAATGACAGTCGCCAAAGCTCAGAATTCTATTCCTGTTTCTGTTGTTCCTCAAGGAGGGAAAAATCTCCTTCAGTTTTTAAAATTTTTTTTCCAGCTTATGCAAATTGTAGACAGATGATTAAAATATACCATGGGTATGGCAATGACTTCACAGTTATGCTTCCCAGTTTAAAATTGTAAAACTTTTGACTGCTCCATAAAAATATCTTGTAAGTTTTTCTCTGATGGTGAATTTTCATTAAAAACTGCTCTATAAATTCAGCATGAACATAAAAGGAAAAATTCATGAAAGTTGACACACTCTAAGCTGAACTTGGCAGCTGCATTTGGTAATATACATGACAAAAAAATGGAAAGAGAAAAATTAACAGGCAGTGGATATGAATATGAAATATATTAGAGTTGCTTTAAATCACTAATGTTTAACAAGATATTAATTCTCCAAAGATAATATTTAAATTATTGGATTCCTACCACTTAATAAAAATTATAATTTCTTTGAATATATTCTTGAAAAAAAAAAATTATCAGATTTACTTTCCTGTTAAGCTCCAGTAATGAAACACCTATCTAGAAATAATTTCTTTCTCAGTGTAGGCAAGGGTAGTAAAATTGTACACAATTTCTTTTCTTAATAAAAGATATATAGGCCAAAAAAATTCATTATTTCATTAGGAAATTTCAAGGGTGTCTGTCTTGAATTGAAGCAGCTTAGTTTGGAATCCTGTTTTGTTTTGTTTTGGTTTTTGGGGTTTGTTTGGTTTTTTGTTTGGTTTTTTTTTTGGTGTGTTTTTTTTTTTTTTTTTTTTAAGTTCCAGTTACTCTAAGTAAAGCAGTGTCCCCCATCATTAAATTGATACAGTGCACTTGGGGGCCATAGGCAATGGGAAGCCCAAGCTGCTGACAAGAATGGGACTGCAAGTTGCATCTGAGGTACCAAAGGAAGGAGGAGGGACAAGTTGGTTTCAAACCAATACAAAATGACAGGATTTTGCATTTCTCAACTGAAATTTGGTAACTAAAAATTAACAAATGAGTATTTTTGTTTTTTGTTACCATCCATTTTTCAACAGTAGAATTCCCAGGAATTACAAATTATTAGTTTTATGAAATACTCCTGGAAAATAAAATATCTGGTGATCCTCTTAAATACATCTTACAGGAACAGCTAACTAAAACCTTTCTCTCATTTGGACTTCAGCTTTACAGGTCACAGGAGCACAACAGTAATAGCTTTCTGAATCACTCAACTGCTAGTACTGTTTCAGAAGATATTTTTTTCAGATTTGTGAAAGTCCTGGGTCCTGAGCAGCTGGGCTGGGATGTTGTAAGAACTTAGTCTGAGATAAAATGGCAGGTCACCTTGCAAAATGGTTCACTATGATTAAGACAATCTGAATTCCAGTTTTGTCTTCTGAGGCGTGGCTGCTTGCTGGCTTCCTAAGCCTGTAATTCATTTACAGAAAGATAAGTTTCATATCCATGTCTGTGACAGCCAGTATGCCTCGTCTACTGGAACAAGCTAGCAGTTTATACTCTGTATAAAGCAGTTCCCCAAGGGGCCCAGAACATTTAGGATCAGTGCCTGGGCAAAGCAGTGCTCTCATTGCTACAAGCAAAAGAATCCCATCATAATCATTCTTCAGTTCAGAGTAGTTTTCTTTGCTTTATTCACTTTCTTCATTTTCTTAAAAGTCTTCCCAGTTTCTACATTTTTCTCTGCTGGCATAGTCAGTGCTTTATTCCAGAGCATTTGCATTTTGGTGTGGGGATAGTGCTCACTTCTTTTCACACTGAAACAGAGCACAGCCCACAATATGAAATAAGAAAAGCCTTAATAGATATGGGCAAAATCCTATTCTAAAGAATTTTACTTCTATGCTGTGTGATACTACCTAGTGAACTCATGAATCCAAGTTTCATTCATCAGGTATGTTGTTCTGTAAATTTGAGGTTAAAAAGAACCATGACATTAGGAACTGGCACAGTGTTAGGAAAGAAAAATTGTATTTGTTTGCATGTTTGGAGGTTGTTATTGGTTGATTATTGATTTAATTTTACACTGATTATTTTTGCTATTCTTCTGTTTGCTATTGTTTAGTAGCATTTTATTTTTCAAGTATTTTGGACCTGTCACTTCATTACTTGAAATTTACAGGTGTTTTATCTGAGCATTATTTGCTACTGGCAGATTCTTGTTCTCAAGCTCACGAACCAAATTCCACTCATTCTCTGTGGTCTCAGTCCCCTTTATTTTTCCCATGTAAATAGTTATGTGGATTTGAAGAGATAACAGAGCATGGGGGACAGAATAGGAGTTAATCAGACCTTACAGCAGGCAGTGGGATACTATCTTTTCTTTTTTAATATTTTTTTGGTACTAAGATGTGGGAGATGACACCAGTTATTTCAAATATTTCAAAGATACTGGGACACTTAGGAAAAAACAACTGTTTCCAAGCACTCACTAATTTAAGTATTCAGTTAAGTTATCTCTTCCTCTGACGACTGATACTGCTGAGAGTTAGATGGATGACAGAACTATTCAAAGTACCAGGAAAAATAAGTGTGAAATCACTCATCACTGGAGAGAGTGTTATTGCTCTTGTCTCATCCTGATAGACCTGAGGCATGTTAACTGGGATGTCTGTAGGAAGGGCTCAGCTAAGAGAATTCCAGTGGTCCTCCACTCTGTGTTCATTGCTGATGACCAGACTTTGCCTCCAACTTGAGTAGTTTGAAGGGCTGCCATCCATGAGAGTATGGGAAATGCAATATTTATGCAACTGGGCAGTTTTAGATGCACTATACTTTGTATCCTCACTGCTCTGTGTTACACCACTGTGGTTTCACTGAACTTAACACACAGCCTCCTCCATGGCAAATTCCAAGTGGTTTTAGAAAGCTTTCAAAGGATTTAGCTGGCTGTGGGTTAAATCACCAGAACATAGTGCTGTTTTCTTCTAAAACTGGAAACAGGAATTAAATTGTGATTTTCTCATAAGGCAAAACAGTTTCAGTTAAAGATTTTGGAAATCGCCCACAAGGTCTAAGCAGCAGCTGTTGTGAAGCAGAGGGAATGGTAGAGATCTGGGAACTGACACCAACAGCTGCAGAATTATTTTTTACCGCTGTCTCATGCTCTTTCTCTTGGATATTCATGTTTTGGTTTTCTGGTATTTGAGAACAGTCTCTTGTGACGAGAATAATTTTATGAGTCTGGAATGGGGTGAGCATCCCTAAGTGACAAGGTTTCCTGCTTTGTTGTGATGAGCTGCCTGGAGAGCAATTCCACTGGGCTGAGAGAAGACAGCACATTTTCTATGGAAAAGTTGTGCAAGAAAGAGTCTCTGAACTTTTGGATGAGCTCTTGGTAGGTGATGATGCTGAGGAAGAATTCAAGGAGACACTCATTGATGGAGCCCTATGTCCATTCTGGGTGCCACATACAATCTCTTCAAAGTCCAGAGTACCATATTTAATAGGAATGCAATAGAAATTCATTGTGGTGGGTATTTGAGGAAAGAGCTTAAACTGCACTTGAGGTTTCGATTGGATATTAAAAAAATAAATGTTTCACTGAAAGACTAGGGAGTCCCTGTCTCTGGAAGTGTTCAAGAGGCATCTGGATGTGACACTTGAGGCTATGGTTCAGGGGTGATTATGCTGGTGCTGGGTTGATGGTTGGATGATCTTGAAGGTCACTTCCAACTTAAATGATTCTGTATTGTGAGAACCCCGGCCTTGCTCTGGGGTCTCATGTGGTGGTGAAATTCCTCCTCCAACCCGTGCTTCTGAAGAAAAACTGCAGGCTTTAGCTGTTCGGTCTCAAGGCAGTTTATTGCTAGTTATCTAACAGATTATGTTCTTGGACTGCGGCTATTTGATCAGCGGCCTGGGTAGAGGCACACACACCCTGACATCCTCTCTGTCTGCTGTCTTCTTCGTCTCTCTCCCCCCGCCCAGGGCTGCTGCTATCTTTTATAAGATATATTACATATAACATGTTTACAATTATTCCCCAATACCTACTACCTACGTTGCCAAGTGTTTTTCTACTCTAAACCAATCTGTGAGTGCCAACATCACCAAGAACATGGAGGTAAGGAAAAAGAAGGAGGAAGAACAGGATCAGCCCACTTTCCTCCATCTTAGAACTTCTGACCCCCATGTACAAAGTGAAAACCCCCCTGTACATGTGCTAAAACCCCCCTGTACAATACTAAAAAAATTTCCCCTCTACTTTGTAACTACTTTTACTATACTATCTAACCTTTTGTGATTGCTTGTTCCACCTCCAAAGTTGGTAATTCATTCCATGACTCAAACTCAAAATCACAGCTGTTTCCAGCTGTCTGCCAGGGTCTAGAATGCTTCTGACCAAGGCCTGGAACCTCTAAAAATGTCTGAGAGACATTTTGAGTTCCCACACTGTATTTAATGGTGTAGTTAGAACTGTCAGGCAAGAGTTAAAAACTCTGGACCTAAGAAGATCAACTGAAATTATATGATCATCTTGAGATATAAGGAAAGAGGATAATGTAAAAATATCAGATAGTGTTTTAAGTAGGATTTAGGTGCACATTAGATTAAGTAGGATTTAGGTGCAATTTTAGGTGCTGTAGAGTTTTGGTGCACATTCACAGTTTCCTCAGAGAAATAATTCTCTACTGAATCTCTCAACACATATTATTCTTCATACATAGTATCATTAAACAGTCCAATTCCAGCCTTTTGTCATATTTCAACCCTTCAGTCCTACTTATGTCAAAAAGTGATTTTTTGTATAGGAGGTGGCTGAAAATTTGTTTACTTATAGAAAACTGACAACTCAGGTTTCTGAGAGCCAATGTATGCTACTGAATTTATCTCTTCTCACACACCTTGTGCTTTTTTTTGATGTGTTTCTTAGATAAAAGTTACTGCTATGACAAAAGAATTTGTCATTGGTTCTTTGTCATTACCCTGCAGAGAACACATAATTTCAGAAACCTTAGCATATAAAATTAAACTGCTCCAAGTTTAATCATTAAAATACTTTTAGCTCAGTATAAAAGAATATAAACAGCATTTCAGTTGCCAAAAGTGGTTTACCATCATCCACACCTTTGCCATCTTGAACCAATTTACAGACTTCATTTGATAAATCTTCACCTAACATACAGAGGTGACTTATAGAAGCTGGAAAGCTTTTAAAAGCCTTTTAGTGATAACATGGATCATTGGTGAATAAAAATCAGAATACTTTTATATTTTGCTGACAAAATTTACATATCCTGAAATTCCTAGCCTTTTTTTGGGCATAAATAAGAGTGACAAGAAAGTTTTGTTACAGACCTTTGTATTCAAGAGTTATGTTATGCATGTTGTTATATGTACCATGTGATCTCAGCAGTTAGATAGAAGCATATATTCTTGTATTCCTAGTAGAATATCCCCCTTGTAAACTGATATTAACAATATTATGGTAACTATTTAATTCCAGTAATCGAAAGTATCAGAGGCCACTGAGAAAAATATGTCCTTTTTATTAGTCTTTATTTTGTCCTTTAAAATAAGTAGCTGTTAAAGTTTTTAAATTACTTTAATTTTTTTTTCTTTCAAGTTATTAGAGAATTAGTCACCCACTTCATCTTAAATAATCTAATGCCACAACCATGATTTGTTTGCTTGGCACACTTTTTATTGCTTGTGGTACAGTTACTGCAGCTTTTTTCTTACCAATAAAATAAGCTGTTACTTAGCAGATATTCTGGAATTTGTTTTTATGTTTTCTCTTTCAACATTCTCTCCCATGTCTGATAATCCATCATGAAAAACTGGAAAGCTCTTATCTTTTTTGATATGAGCAGAATTCTTCTACAGTGAGCTGGTACCTCTTGTTTTGCAGATGAGTTATTTTAATAATGTCATGGCCATTATGTGTATAGGTAGATAATTCAATAAATTAGCAATTCACTAGGGCCATAGCCAACCCTAACCCACAATCAAGTACTCACATCTTCAGTGTCTGTCCAGAGGCAGGAGTCATGTTTGAGTCTGTATGGCATTTTAAACAGAGAGGATAGCACAGTCTTTAGAGAAGGCAATTCTAGCTAGAGGATTCTTGGGAATCAGCTAGAGCTTTTCTGGACAACACAAAGGGTAATATCTTACATTTAGGGAGCAGCTGAAATCCTTTCCATATAAAGTTTATGAAGCAACATACGACATTTTGAGTTCAGCATTTAATTCAATTACTTGGAAGTGTCTCTAGGAGTGAGCACTCATTGTAGTTCTTTCAACTGTTTCAACTCTTCAGAAAACAGAAGAAATTTCTGTTTCAGTTTGTTTTTAGAGTATATCTGGTCTCTGGAATGCTCACATTTTCTTTCTCCTTATATCAGAAGAGTCCCAGTATGCTTCCAGTTCCCTCAAATAGGCTGTAACTTTTATTTGTTCAGTGTGGTAGTCTGTGGGGATGAAAACATCAGTGACAGAGTAAAACCCCCTGTTGTTGAAGGTCTCCTTTTTTTATAGGATGCTGAGCTTGTTATGAAACTCCTATAAAGCACTAGCAAAGCTTCTACTTTAAAAAAATTATGGAAACCATATGGGCCGGTTTGTTTCATGTTTCTGCCCTTCCCACAGTACTCACTAAACATGTGTAATAAAACATGCTAGACTTCAAATAACATGAAGTATTTTCTGTTTATATAGCCCTACATGATGGCTGAAGCCTTTGAAAGGTTCCTTTTTTTACATGCCATTTCCCTAACTGGGTTACAAATGCATAAACATCACACTTCAATAGCCAATGGCTCAAATAGAATTCCACACCCATGACTTTATGTTTCAAGCTAATTCAGTAATTCAAGATAGTCACAGAATAACAGAAAATAATATTTTTCTTAGTCTTTGTATTTAGATTTTTTTTTAAAGATGTCATTTCCTCCAGCTGAACTACAGCCTGAAAAAAAGTGATTGGATCTGTTGATGTTGCCTTTAAAAACTTACGGTTGTAGCATTTGACTGAATCGTCAAGTTCCCCCTATCCTTTGGAAAAGTGAATGAAAAAAACTATTCCCTTACAATTAAGGATGGAGTGCACCTGTGGTGAAAAAAGTTCTTCTACCAGCAGGGAGTGCTGACCCTTGTGGGGTCTCATTAGTCTTCATAGACTTGAGCACATCAGAAGCTGCCCCTCTTTTGAAATCGTCCTTAAAACCTGCCTCTGGTTAGCTAAGCCCAGGCGGATACTGGCAGAGTCAGAATGTGTTGTCATTAGTGATTTAGTTTGGATCAAAATTATGCTTTTTACGTGATTCTCCTGATTATGTTCACTTACCACGTTTTTATTTACATCACAGAGAGATCATTGACATGGGTGGATGAGATCTTCCTAAGGTCCCTAGAAAAGCCCTTCCTTTAGCATGGAAGTACACCAAACATTTGGTTCCATCAGACAGTATGCTTCAGGACTGTACTCTGTGTGTGCCAGCCACTACCGGGCTGTCAGTCCAGGAGACCAGAGAAAAGCTGAAACACTGAATGTCAACACTGGATCATCACCAGAGCCTCAGATTATGGGCTGCAAAGTTGGATTTGCTCCACCGGCATTGCACAACTTGTTAATGCAGGCATTGCCTTGGCAGAAAAGAACTGGGGAGACTTTTATTTTTTAGACGTCACAGGGAGATGTCTTCTGGGTGGCAAAGTCCTATGTTCAGAGCTCATTGTTCTAGTTATCATGCTTCCTGCATTTGCATAATAGGTTTTGAAAATCAAAACAGCATTTTGGACACAGCAAATTGGGAGGACAGTTTGACAGCCTCGAGATGTCCAAAAGACCAAAGCTGCTTGAATTTGTCTTTAATGAGGCTTTGATTAAGTCATGATGTCCATGGGCACATGATTCCAGACTGGATGCTGGGCACTTGTAAAAGATCTGCAAATTAAAATTTTGTTTTATAAAATGGATCACTGCTGGTGTATATTTGATGTGCTGCTCATCTTTGATGTGAAATATTGTCTTCACTTGGAAACTAGAACACAGCTGACCTTCCAGAAATGGGATAAAAACCTACCTTCTGGATTGCAATGTTATCATCAGTAACAGCTTTGTATTTCCCTCCTTGGGAAAGTTTAAGTAAATAGCTGAGTTCAGTATCAATCTTGTGTCCTATAGGTTTTTATTTTCCCCTCTTCTGTGATTCGGGTTTATTTTTCCCCATTGCTTCAAAGGAGCTTCAAAGGAGCTTCAAAGCCAATCATGGGCCCCAAGAAAATCATATCAATGGGGTAGAAAATCATGCTGTTGTCCCCACTGGTATTTAGGCCACCCCTGGTAGAAAAAAGGAACAGCTGGATATGTGCAGCAGTAATTTTTGGCTTCTGGAAAAATCAGTTTAGATTAGAGGAAGCTGGGTGCAAATTAAGGAGACCCATAGCTGTCTTAAATTTTTGAGGATTAATGACTTGTCAGGCAACTCTAAAAAGTGTGAGCAGGAAGATGGAGGATAATCTGTTTTAGCAGAATTTGTGAGCTGCATTGTTGCCAGCATTTGCCCAGAAGAAACATTCAGACACGTCATGTTTCCAGCAGCTGCTCTGAAGTCTGAGCAATCAAAACAGATTTCTCCCAGCACTCTGGAAACAGAGCAGGCCACTCTGAATCTCCCATGTGCAGATGAAAACTCCCAGCCATTACTTTCTGTTTATTTAGCGTGCCTGTGGAACGGACCGTGACCGCTGATTTCCAGTCCATCCCGCTGTGCCTGCGTGGGCAGAGGCACCACAGCTCTCTCAGGGGTGGGGGGAGCCAGGCTGCCTGCAAAGGCAACGCTGAATGCAGGGCTGGGACTATTGCTCAGGAGAGCTTGCACTGCCCATTGCAAAAGAGCCAAGACTTCCATCCCACAGTGCTGAGTGGGACGTTGTTTTTCTGGAGCAATCCTTCCCCTGGATGAGTGACAGGGAGATGGAACTTGCAGTGTAATCCTGCTTCTGACTGTTGGAAACTTTTGAAGAGACTGCAGTGGTGATCATTGATTTGCAAGGTGACACTCACCTTCTCTCTTTTTAAAATGAGAAGCCACCACTCTGGTGACAATGGATGCAAGATCCACTTGGTTACAGGAGAAGAGGATAAAAGCTCATTTGGACACAAGTACAAATGAAATCAAGCATTTCAAAACATAATTATGGCAGAGACAGTAAACTGCACCCAAAGGACAATTTCTGCACCAAAATTTCAAACCCTGCCTGTTTATGTGCATTCAGGAACAATTTTGCATCAAAGCAAATGGGTTTTTTTATGATGGCTGAATCAGAAGGCAGTGGGATTTTCTCTGTAGAGAGCTGCATAGCTTTTTCTTTGGAGAAGCAAGGCCTCGCATGGTTGGCATTGAGTGGAAATCAGAAAACTTCATTACTAAGACTCATAAGAAGTGGGATTTCTTCTTCAGATGAGCCTGATTGTGCTAGAGTACCAAGAGGCTGTAAGAGAGCAATAGGCTAATATCCAAATTTCCCCTTTTAGCTTTCACAGGGCTACATCAGGTAGGTCCCACCTTCACAGAGTGAAATTAAAAGGCATGTTTCACCCTTCAGGGATGTGAACCGAGCTTGATGACCTGCATTTTACAAAATCTTCTCTATCTCTTTCAGATGTGTGAATAACTAGGCTGACATCTCCAAGCCATCAGGAGCCCCAGATTGCTCTAGACTCATGAGTAAGGTGCTTTGCCTTTTGCTGGCAGCTTAGTCTAATTTTCATATGACTGCACAGACACTACAGTTTGAGAAATCTTAATATGTTCATTCCTTGAATAGGAATATTTACAGTCTTGTTTTTTAATTACTAACAACTCTCTTATCTGAATTATTTTCCTAAAACAAACTTTCAAATGCAAACTCATCATTGTTTTCTCTCCTTCTGTTGATTCTCTCAGCCTTGCTCACAGGCCTGCAGGGTTATAAACCCTCTCTGATCATATGCTAATAAGTTATTAATACTGACTGCCTGTTAATGTGAATAAATCTCTCCTTCTTAGTCAGATTTTGTCCAAATAAAGAAGTCTATTCTGATAACAAAAATTTTAAAACCAGCCAAAAATCAGTGAGGTAAAATTAGTACAGCTCTTCCTGAGCGATGCCTGGAGCAGGGCTCAGCTCACTCTGCCTCAGCCTGGCTGATCCTCCCTACCACTGTCCCTTGTTTTATTTAAGCACTTTGAGTTTAAGATGGTGTAATCAGGTTTCAGTTAGATTTTGAAGTCCTCAGATGGCCAAGAACAAAAGGTCAACACTGTTGCTCACTGTGTGGCTTTACTTTTCACCATAAACTCTGCACAAGGTCATTTTAAGATATTTTTTGCACTTTTGTTAGCGAAGGGGAATTACCCATTCACTTCTGGACAAGGTTAAATAGCTGACAACAGCTACAGGTTAAATATTAAGCTGTTGGTCCTTTTATTTCAGGTGAGAAATTGCAGCTGTCTTCAGAAACACTTAAAAGTTCAGGCAACATCTTGGAACTGGTACAAGGAAAGGCCATGTCAAATTAGCACAAGGGAACTCTACAGATTTTGAGTCAGACTCTATTGTCTTGCACCTTCCTAAAATTTTCTAAGATCAATAAAGGCCATATGTTGGTATTTGAAAAACTCAGCAGATTTTATTTTCAAGAGCAGCCAGTGTTTGCTTGTTTTATACTCAGCAGGTCTGAAGGTACAATCAGATGAGATGGCTGAGCTGACTTCACAGCTTGCTATGTCTAATGTCTCTCCTTTTTTTTTTCTTTTTAATCTTAATTTCTACCACTTTCATGAGCTCAGCTGCCTCCTTGAATGGTTATATAGCACCAAGTTACCTCAGGGAAGTGCCGAGGATCAGTGCAGTAAGAGTGAGAAGAAGGATACTGGTGGCAAAAAGGAGAAGAGAGAGATTAACTGCTTCTTTTAGCATCCCTGGGCTGATGGATCAGTTCAGCCTGTTTAGTCTGACTGGAGCCTTGGAGTCCTACAATAGATTTGCAATCGCCCAAAGCCTCCACAGTCCAAGCTTTTGGGCATAGATTTAATAAAATATTTAGGTTGTGATTTTTTTCTTCTAGACTGGTAGCTTCCTTTTTTTATTTTCTGTTCAAAGAGTTTGATAACAGCTAGGATCTATACCTTATTGTGTATGGATCTGTGGAATTACAATTATGGTGATAACTGAAAATACGAACTGAGTTCAAGTCACCAGTTTGTTCACAGCTTGCAGTAATAGCTACTGCAGGGGGTAAAAAGCTGTCTTCATTTCAGACAGGGACTGTGTGCTTCCAAAGTGCATGATTTTGGCCTTTTTCCCAAAATGTTACTGAATTTGGTATTTGTACTCTAAAGTGCACCAGCTTGTTGCATTTGGCCACCATCCATTTCTCATTCATTTGGATGGCCAGGACGTGCTGGCAGCTCAATTTTCCTTCCTGGTTTTCCTCACGTGGTTTTCCAGTCTGCCTGAATTGTGGCACATGATGTCTGAACTGCTAGACCTTTCCCTGAATAAAAGCATATACCCTCATTTACTATCCAGCCACATTACCAGCCCTGGACTGTGCACTGGCTTAGCTCCTTGAGGATGTGGTTCAGAGCAGAGGCAAGAGCAGCCCCATTTCTAAAGATGGTGAGGACCCATGCTCTACCTGCTGTGTGGCTTGAATAAGTCAGGCAGAAATAGAAGGTAAAAGTTGGCAGTCTATAGCTGCAAAGAAATAAGGATTTCTTTTTAATTGCACCACATATGGAGTTTCCTAATTCACCAAGGTTCAAAGTGAAACACATTACCTTATTAAAGCTGTGTTTAAAATTGCCTTGAAAAGAGCTGGAAAAGCTTAAGTGTCCTGGGATGATCAGTAGGCCATTTAAAAAAGTGAAATGCCCTCAGCTCATTTTTCTGTTTTCCCAAAACAAAGGTGGACTGCATGATTCCTTCTAGTTCACTTTAGTTCAAACTAAAGATGCTTTCCACACACCTACTTAAAGTTGCTCTAAGATGAGAAGGGAACTTCAAAGAGAGGAAAATGGTCACTTAAAAGCTTTTCTTGCCTGCCCCTCAATTACTAGCTGCTCCTGGCTGGCTGAGCCCCATACCCAGTTCTGTGCTGAAGTGGCCAGGGCAACAGTCGGTCAGGCAGTGCCCTGCAAGAAGGGTCCTTGTAAAGTTTGGATGTAGATGTGTTTCAGTGGTGCTGCAGGCTTTGTGCAGTGGAGGAGAAAACTCCACTATTGTAGTGTTTTATGAGCAGTATCTACCGCAGCTTTACTTTTGATAGGCACTTGGCCATTAATGTGAAGTTTCTGTGAGGCTTCCCTCCTATTGTATTTTATAGATGCCAGTGTAAGTGGTTCACTGTGACAGATGACTGAGGATGCAGTCCTCTTCCTGATTGGTGAAGCATGTCCTGTAACATTTGCTGGCTGCATTTGCCTAGGTCTAGTGGTGGTGATCACTGCTATGAGACTGCTTTTTTTGTAAGTAATACTCTAATTCATTTAATAATGCAAATGTAGTCCCAGCAGTATAGCTTTAGTGCATAATGACTAATCTCTGTCACAGCAGGATGCTGAGAATGAGTTTCTCTGGGAAGCTGTGGGTATGCATAATGAACAGCTACCCCTAATAAAGTCTTTTTAATCAGGAGTGTTTCTCAGATCAACTGAGTTAAATGAGTTTGCACTTTGTAAATACAGGGGTCGAAGTCTCTGACTTGTATGAAACACCACATCTACTGTGAAGTCAGTGAACATTTAAATACATTGACATCCTGGACCTAAGAGCTAACTCCTATGCTCACATGTGTGACAGGAAAGCCCATGTCACTCTACACTGCCTCCAGTGAATGAATACAGAGTGTGTAACACTGCTTGTTGTGTACATATTTCACTTTCCCCCAGTGACCTGTGAGTACAAGTCACAGCCAAGGACTCTGTGTCACTGTATTTCAAGAACAGATGTTTTAAAGATGCAAGTTTCCAGTATATTTGAAGAAAGCAGGCGAGAAAGGAGAGAGATACAACTTTAGGAGAGTTTCATCTAGAATTCATACATTATAAGATGCCAGGGAACCCAGTTTTCCATCAGTGTGTCTCTGTTGGTTGTGCCTTGGCAGGGAGATCCCTCTGAAAGCAAGCAGGACTCCTGAGATAGGGTGTTCACAGCCTGTTTAATAGAAACAGCTCTGCTTCCAGTTTGAGATTCATACAAATATGACTGCTAGAAAAATATGCCCTTGGAGTCAGGGCCATTGCAGTTGTTCTTATGTTCTTAAAAATCACTTCAGCAACACATTTTGTGTTTGAGAGGCTATATTCCCGCATGGATTTGCATTTGAATGTCACAGCATTACAATCAGATGTGAGAATCAGTAAGTAAAATGCCAAGTTTGCCCTTGATGGCTATCCTGAGTACCAAGGCCCGTAACTTTTTATAAATACCTAAACAACAGCATTATACATAACATATAGGAATAGCACATGTCTAACAGACCGATACTATATTCATGGGATCACCACCAAGCTGAAGGAAGGAAATGAGTCTGTGCTTCTTAATATGACCATTGACTTAAGATTGTCCAGGCTTACCTCCAATTCAGGTGCATCTTTCCCTTATTGTCTTGTAAAGAGAAGATAAGTCTGTCTTGTGCTCCAGTATGATAATCGAAATTCTCAGTACAGATAGACTCATGAGAGTAAGATACTCTTTTTCCTTGACTGTTTCTTTGTTAACTACAGAGGTAAGAGCAGCCAGACATAAAAATTCAGATATTATTGCGGTTCAGGTCACTTTGTAAAATAGGCTGGAAACATCTTATGTTTTAATGCCTTTTTTTTTCCTACTACATATTTAATGAAGTAAGAAAGACAAGTTCTTTTCAAAGATGCAAATAGATGTGCTGGAGTGGTTAATAATTTCTGCCTACTTCTAACATCATCTGCAAGTATTGTCCCTTGAGATTTTCACACCAAACCAGTTTTGTAAAACTCTAAGCCTCTAAATTTCATCTCTCTGTCAGAGGGAAAGCCCATAGCACACCCAAGGATGTCACTCTGACTCTGCAGGTGTACGGTATAAGCCCAGCAGCTACTGCTCCCTCTTAGGGGTGGAAATACTCTGGTCTTCTCATGGAAAAAAGGGATTTGCCTTTATTTTCTGGCTGTGATAATATGATTCATTTCTTCTCACATACTTGTCCCATTAAAATTCTAATCTTTACAAATCCATGCCTTGCTTCTCTGGTTTTAGAGTTTAACAAAGCAAATCACCACTAGAATGGGAAAAACAGGGTGATCTGTGAAAGACCTGAGGAAAACATGCCTATATGTGGTGACACAAAGAGTTATAAAAGAAGAACAAATGCTTCTGGGTTCTTTCTGCTGATACTTCATGGCAAGTGTAAACCTGAGCACTGTATGAGAAGGCCAGATCTTTTTGCTTAATTTTTATAACCAAGTGTTCTGCACCTAAATCCCCTTTCTAACATGCTGTGTGAGAGAGTATACGAAAACTACAGCAATGTGTCATCTAATACAATGTTCTTCCCCTTCAAGGAAATCTGTGAGAGACTACTAAGTAAGGCTCAGAGAAAAAAACATCATTATAGATTAAAAACATGGGGTATTTTAGCTTGCTAAAAAATTGGATGTGTGGTGTTCATGAGAGTGAAAATTATCTCATGAATAGTATTTGATTTTTCTATTTAAGCACAATCACTAAATATTTATTTAAATGTTAAAAAAAAAGATGGAAGGCGAGACAAACAGAAATTATTTCCAGTTCCCAGTTCCCCATTCAAACTTATCTCTCACTAAGAAGAGCTGAGATACCTTCATGGGAAAATGGATTTAAAACAACTCTTTTGTAAAGTAGTAATTGATAAACTGGTCTGATTTCACAGCCATTCTCAGGAGCTCTCTGAACACTGTCTGAAAATGAAATTGGATGTTAAGGATATTTCCTATAAAGGAATCACCTCGGTTTTGTCTTCAGAGTTATATGGCCTAAATTAATTTGTTTGGCAAAGTGTTAGCTAACATACTGTAATTTGTAATGTTGATATTTTTGTCTTCACACACTTACAATCCATGTAGTTTAAACTGCCACTGAAGTATAAATCAAAGGCTTTCAGCATCCCTTTCTGAGGATGTATATGAGGTGTATATGTTAAATATCTATACTCATAGAGTAGATTAAATTTCATAATAAACAAGATGCAATATGCTTTTGGAAACGTACTCTCTCAGGAGAGTGCACAGCAGCTTGAAAAATTATATTCCTTATCAATATGTTTAAAGATTGTCACTGAGAGCTCAGATATATGTTTAAAGGAAATCCTGCCTCTGCTCTTCTCTGTAAATACCAGCCCATTCACAGCACGACCTGAACAGCCAGTGTCCTTGAGGTGCAGGAAACCTGCAGCTGGAGAGGGAAACTTGCCCCACCCACTTTTGATGGGAGGGCGAGTACTCTGATTACTACTGGTGAGAAAAAAAACAAGGTAAACAGCATTTGGCTGGTTGCTGAGAGATGCTCCTTGCAAGGAGATTCTCAGTTCTTATTGATGCCTTCATAAAGCTGTTGTCTTTATAAGGCTTCAGGAGTCCCAGAAGTTGTTGGGAAGATTGCCTTGCTTCCACTTTCAGGAAGTAGTAACACTGTATTCCTTGGCTAAAAACATTTTTTTTTTTTTTTAAATCTCCTAGGGGGTGAAACAAATGCCCATTTGAGATCCTAGAGAATCACAACCCTTAACATCTATAATTTCTGTGACAGGAGTTTTGGAGAGAAGGCTCAGGTAGTGCAAAACAAGATCAACAAGAAATTGTTCAAATCTGTTCTGCAAGCATCCTGTAAAGCACTAGAAGTTGTTTTATTAATAAATTATTTATTGTTGCCTTGCTGACTGCTGGCTGCAGGACTCACTCTGAGCCCGCCTCTGAGCAATCTGGCTGTTTTCAGTGTAGTTGCTTGGTTTTTTTTCATTTGGGCTTTTTTATTTTCTCAGGATGGATTCTTTTCCAGGTTCTCCAAGACAATTTCTTTTAGCTAATCTCATCTCTAAAACAGGCTGAAAAACAGTAGCCAAAGGCAGTGTAAAGTAGACAGCACAAGCACAGTCACTCTGCTGTTGTTTAGCACCATGAGACAAGAGGAGTCTCTTGCTGGAGTGCTCGCATCATTTGAAGAAGTGAAGAAGTGTTCTCAAAGTACCTTGATCTCAAGAGATATAACATGGCAGTTCCATTTTACCCCTAAGCTACTGTGAGCCAGTATCACACCTGACCCATCTTTGTCATGGACCTCTCTATTATGGTTGTGAAGACTTTAAAATTGCCATTCCTGAAGAAATTGAGCACAACCTGTCCCAGCTTTAATCAGATCACAGTAATAGAATATGTTGGCTGGATGCAATATTAATCTAGGTTTTAAATGAAATATACCCACTGTGGGAGATAACCCATAGCAGCAACAGCTTTAGATAGGGGATGGTGTTTCCCTTTGAAATATTCCAGACTATGTCCAGCTTTTTCCAATCATGTTGTAAAAGCAAGCAAACATTCACATTTAAAAATACCTTCACTGTTTTATTGCCTAATTCATTCTCACTGTGGTATTTTTTATTAGATATTAATTGTATACCTTGTACAGAAAGCCATCCTCTTCAGGAGAGGAAGTGATTTCCAATTATATATTCCTCATAACAGAAATATTAGAGTGATAATGGTTCCTACATTTAACTTGTGAGATAATTTGCATTGTGAGATTAAAAAATCCTCATAACAATGCCAAAGGCAGAACATTTCCAAAGAAAAATGTTCTCTCTAACAACCTGACTGTAAAACTGAGGGATGATAACACTTAACAGTTTTCTTGGGCTGGGCTGTATGGAGCCTTGGTTAACTGTAAGGAATAATGACAAATCTGAACATGTGTACTCTCTTTTCAATTCTCTCCATGTTGCAAAGGTTTGAGTGTTTATAGTGGGACTGTTTCCCTTTCTAATCTAGTTATACTCTACTCCAGGACACAGTCTGGAACATGTAACACATCAGGAACTGTGTTTGCCTTGTGCAGTAGGCAGTGGTGGTGCTACAGGCTTAATCCCAATCACATCCCACATTGACTTCTGCTCTCTAGGGAACTGTTTTTGCTGCTTTATTCCACCATCGAGTGCACTGTGTTGTTTCTTACAAAGATGCAACATCTTTTTCTGATAATACTATTAAAAATGTATGAATAAAACACAGATATGACATTTGGAGTTCTACTGGTTTTCTCAGTGTTAATAGTTTCAGATGGTGGAAATAAATTTGCTATTAATTTACTTTCATGTCAAACACTCAATATAATTAAGTAAAGTGTCATCTAAACTCTGATTACTTACTTTCAAATTAAAATCATGTGTTAAACAGACTCCTAATTATCATGCTAATACCTGTGAAATGCTGATTTCGGTTTCCAAGCTCCATGGTCTTTTTAGTATCAGACTTCAAAGTCTCCTGACAGGAATTATGGGTACGAAGGTCAGGACTTAGAGCTAGATTTATTTAATACTATCCTTCATGTGGGAGCCCTCATTTTGGTTGTTAATTCCCTTTGCTAAATTTCATACACTCAACAAAGCATGACTATCAGTGTCATACTTGGGTACCATTTGCTCCAGTGGCACATAAAAAAAAGTGCTATTCTCCCTAATGCCAATAGAAATTACCTTAGTGCACCACAGATGTGATTTAAAACCTTAACCACAGCACGTATCTGTGCTTATATTCAGGAAAAAACTCTATTTGTGTTAGTGTTAATTAAAGCCAAATTGGAAGAACAGAAAAACAAATCTGACTGAGGAAAACATCATCATGCATGCCACTTGCTTTGTAATTGTGCACATACCTAATTACACTTCCATAGAGAAGAAACAGAGAGAACTCTCAAGCCCTTTTGCTTATTATCTGCTTTAGTACAACATTGTTCCTCTACAAGCTATTGCATCCAAACTTGGTTTCAATGTTTCAAGCCATGCAAAATTATTTATTTTTTTTCTCCTGGGCAATACTCTGATATTTTACAGGCTGACCACGAAAATGTTTCCAGATACTCATTCAGCCTTTTTCATTCCTCTGAGTAATACCCTCCTATGTCTGCTGCTGGACTTCCAAATAGGATTATTATATGTGGCTTACAGCCTGAAAACTAGATATAGGATTAGCCATTTTAGCTTGATCTTATCTGATAAACTGTGAAATAGTAATAGGAGAAGAAACCTTTCTCCAAGCAATAATTTTCCACATAAGAAAGGTCTCTTTAGAAATATTTTTGCTTTAAATAACAGAAGAAAATCACAATTGCTGTAAGTGGGAGGGAGGATGATCCATGCAAAAATTCTTCCTCATTAAAGTTTCTTGAAAAGGTTTGAAAATCAGCCCCAGCTGAACAACGAGGAAGAAAATCAAGGAGCGAAGCAAAGATCAGCAAGGCTATCATCAACTTTATTAGCAGAGAGTATGTGTGCCCTCATAGCACAGCAAAAAGCAACCACAGGCTCTTTTCAAAAAGGGGAAGAAATGAGAAAATGCCAAGTTTTAAGAAAATTAGCCATACAGAGCTTTGGCCAGCCTGCCAGTGGTAGGCTGAGGACAGCCTGTGTAGGTGGTATAGAAGAAGCTCTGGAAAAGTTTTCCAGAATGTCTCATACAGTGTTGGGTGATTTGCTTTTATCCCTGGGATTCCTGGCAGCCCTACATTCAAAGACAGCAAAAGGACTTAGCTTCTACTTTGGAGATTAAATAATTTAAGTTTTGCCATTTGCAAAGTTATAACCTCAGTGGAGTGTGGTAAAAGCCCTTCTGGAGGCTACCTAGTGTCCACCATAAACCCTGTATATTGTAGTGCAGCTTATACAGGGGCACATCACCAGATGAAGGGTTCAGAGCACATCACATCCAGTCATCTTCTCCTTCCAGGCCTTTATAACTGATGCTCAGCAAAATAAAACAAGTTAATTTTAAACCAAACTGTACTCAGTCAAAAATAAAACAAAACCTGCAGTTCTTTAGAACAACCAAAATGATTAATGTAAGGGCAACTTTTTTTTATTAGAGATATGAACGTCAAATATAAAAATATTTGCTGAACTCAGGAATAGGACCAATATACTTCTCTATCAAAGCAATAGGCTTCCAGGTAGTGAAGACCAATATCACACCTCTGACTTGCCCTTGTGTGGGAGGGCATTTGCACAAATAGATCAAAATGATCACAGTACTCAAAAGTGGAGGAGAACACTGGGGTCAAAATGTATTACTTAAATGATACAGAGTGAAATCAGCAACTACTTGAAATCAATGACATTGAAAAGATGGATATGCTTTTGAGAGCTAGATGTGCAAATTTGTGATAAGTGTGAGAAGCTACATATGCACTGATAGAGGGCCCTGTCAATCTATGAGTGGTTTTCAAATTCCTGAACAAACTGGATGAAAATATAATATATATTCCTTACCTTCACTGTTTGTCAATGAGATTGAAATGGAAATAAATGTATGACATTGTACTTTAATTGAAAACATAACCGCACTTGCCTTGAAGGAACTCGGTTGCTTTGGAAAGCAACAGAGGAATATCACAAAGTCTCATTATAAAAGATGACAGTTCCATTATGTGGCTGCTGGGAGTGAAAGCAGGACAGAAAAAAATGTCTCTGACAGATAAGAAGCCTCCTTGTTTATGAATATTATGTTTTGCCTGGTTATTATATTCACTCTATGGGTTGAGGAGGTAGATCAAAAAGTTCAGACAAAACTTTTTGCAGCAATTTATGAAATAACAAAATGTGCCAGCCCATTCTGCACTTTGGCTGTGGGTAACAGATCTCCAGTGCAAAGCAAAGCTGGCAGGACAGCATCGTTGGCTTAGAAATTCTGTGCAAAACTGGACTTCTTAAGCTGAATTCTGGCTACTGGACATCACCTTCAGTTTTGAAGGCTCATAAATATCCCTGGATCCACAGTAGGGCTGGATTGATGCACTGGGGGAAGGTGGAAGGAAACAAGGAGTTACCTTCCTCTTTCTACAGAAAGGGCATATGGACAACTGGAGCCTCAGAACTTAGAACTACAAATTACCAAACTCGGATTTGCAGCATCATCAACAATTTTCATGCATTGAAGCATGCTTAATCAATATTTGCTCAGACATAAAACAATTTCATTGTCTGGAATAAATTATTGTCTGTGAAGAAAGAAAAATGTGAAATCATTTTATAGTAGCATAATAATGTAAATGTTTAAATAGGATAGAAACAGGGGAAGTAATATAGCATGGGAAAAAATGGGGATTATGGAAGAAGAGGGTTTGAAGAAAAGGCCATAGTCAGGGTTTTACTCAGTGTCTTGCCTTTTAAAATTCTGTATGGAATTTATAAATATTTAGCATACACAATTTTGTTGAAAGGGTTTAAGGATAAAAGAGATTTGGAGAAAAACAAATGGGCAAGAGAATTTGAAGGCATGTGTGAACAGAGAAGAAATGTCACATGTAACAAGGAGCAGACAGGGCAAGACATAAGAATTTCAGTGGGATAATGTGATGAGTGAGAAAAACTCATGTCCATACCAACTGTGACTTAGCATCTCTGTAAGGTAGGTCACATCTATTTTATGATGCTTAACTTGGATTTGGAGCCCAAATATATGAAAACTTTAGAATTCTTTAATTTCTTGTCCTATGACTCAAAGGACACTTTATCAGGTACCTTCTTGTCAAATGAGACATAAATCAATGGAACCATCACAAAATGTAAACCCTAAACAACATCATGTCAGGCTCCAGAGCTCAAGAAAATTTTTGGGCTTTAATATGATTCTAATTTTATGGCTATTATACATATAAATACTAAATTATTGCCATATTATTCAATTCTGTTGGTTAATATATTTAAAAGCTGTGGATAATGTTCAGTTTACCACTAATCTTCTTTAGAATTCAGTCTTACTCAGAAAGAAGCACATGACAGCAAAATAAACAGCTAACCTATTTAGCTCTTAGACACAAAAGATATTCTCTGAAGTTTCAAAAGGACAAAATATGTACAGGCTAAAAGAAGAAGGGTGTCCATGTACTGAAAATTAAAATATTAATGTAATAATGTGCTTGTAAGTATCAAGTAAGGACTTAAAGTAACTGGAAAGAAATGAGAGAAAAGGAACTACTCTATGAGAAAGTATTTGAACAAACCAATAGGCTGTTCATACAAAAGCATCCTTAAAAATGTAGGCTGAGCTTTTCACTTGGAAGTGAACAGTGATGTGAAATAATGATAAAACCTCTATTAGTCATTCTTTGTTTATCAGAGATTCTTCAAACATACTGTCAAGTTGCATCTGATGACCTCTTTTGAAAAAAGTATAGTTCTGGACAAGCAGGTATAACAAAATGTGGAACAATAGTGATGCAGAAAATAGAAGAAAAAGCCCACCAGGTATTTTACAAAGATACATGAAAATGAGCTATTTTTAATATATGGAAAGATTTGGATGCAATTACCTATAATAAAATAGGGAAGGTACATCCTGTTTCTATGTCATAAAACAAAAAAAAAAAAAACCCAGAAAGGGAAAAATCTGCCTAAGAGGCTGCTGATTATTTTTTTTCTGTTTCATGAACACCCACCTAAAATTTATTCAATTTGTTTTCCAACTGCTGCCCTGAAAATGGTAGAATAAATTTCCAACATTCATAAGAATATTCTTATGTACTGGGGCTACAATAAATTGATACATATCATAGCTCACTGGGTATATTGAACACTTACTGAAGAGTAAAATGCCTCTTTCTTTACCACAATTAAGAAGCAAGCCTTCAGAAGATGCAAACAATCAAAGATTTGCTCCAAGACAAGTATAACCATTTCTATCAGCCTAGGGCAACTCCTGTAATGCTTTTTATGTCTACGGAAAGATTAGATTTATCCTAGGAGTTCTCTGAATCTCTGGGAGTGTTCAAGGACAAGCTGGATAGGGCTCTGAGCAACTTCATCTAGTGTAAGTCATCCGTGCCCGTGGCAGGGAGGTTGGAACTAGATGGTCTTCAAGGTCCTTTCCAGCCCAAACCATCCTATGATATTATGATTAACTTAAGAAAAATAAAATTTTCTGGTAAATGATGGAAATAGCAAGAAGGAAAACATATTCTCCTCACACATCTAAGAAAAAAAAAAAGGCTCATGTAAAAAAATGATCATGTTTAAAACATTTTCTTAGCATTTTGTAGAACATTGACATATCTTATACAGCACATGAAAACCTATGTTTACTTCCTAACAGATGCTACATATTCAAAAAGGAGTCAGGAAATATTGTTTGCATATAAATTTTTATACAGAAATTTAGAAATATACAACAGAGAGATCATGACTCTTACATATTCTAAAGTTAATAATGACCATGCCATAATTCTTTTAATTCACATTGATGTCTTTTATTAGGAATTTGGAAACGATTGTGATAACTATTCCATTGGTATACATCTGGAAAAATATGAAAGAATTGTTAGAGATTATATAATTCAAATATGACCACACAAGCTGGGTCTATAGTTTTAGAGTTACCTGCTAATACTTTGGTTGGTTTTATAAAATAAGAATGTTGTGCTTATTATAATTTAGTCATTTCTTCTACTAAAAACTTTATAAAGGTGACTAATGTTTGATGCAGTTGGATGCAGGCTGTAATAAAGTCCAAGTAAATGACACAATTTTTTGTTGTTTTTTTGGCTCCAATGTGAAAGCACTTTTTTCAGTTTTCCCCAAGGCTAAAGATTTATCCTTTTGTTGCCATCCTTATTATTACCCTGGTGTTCAAAAGGTAGAACGGTCCTCAGGGTAACACCAGCACTTGCAGACTGTTACAGACTCCCCCAGGGCTTGTGCTTTTCCCTGATACTCACCAGAGCATGTCCTGCTGCAGTGACCTTGGGCTCACTGCAGGCTTAGGGAGGGAGGACTCCCCTGCTGGAGACCTGTGGTGGAAAAACTTCTCATTAAGAATAAAGTTTTGCCATCTGTCACAAGCCTCACCTGACAGCTGAACCAAAATATCTTGGCTTCCCCAGATCCTAAGCACTTCCATGTCAGGTAATGACTAAAGACAATCAGTAAAAAAAAAAAAAAAAAAGAGAAAGGACATTGAAAACAGAATAATTTAAAGCCACTCTCACAAAGAGCTCAACAAAAAGCAGAGTAGTGTGCTAGTAGAAGTAATCTCAGCAGCTTCCCTTTATCTTGCTTACTCTGTTTTTGGGTGACTTGGTAGCATTAGGCACATCAATAGTCTGGGAATGATACACAACTCCCGTGCTTGGTGTAGCTGGTTTCTGCTCGAGGCATGTGTGCAACTCTTCAGTGCAGATCGCTCAACTTCTAAAGCACTTTTTTTTCCCTTTAAGGGAATATATTATAGTATGAGAAAAAAAATGTAGTGCAACCACACTGAGGCAGGTGACAGAACCTTTCAGTCCCCTGTACCTGGACTTTATGACATTTCATTAGCATCTCAAAGCCTTTCTATGGCCTGGCTCTTGGGGCTGTGAGGGGGGAACTGAGCTGATGGTGCAGAGGTGTGGTGGGATTAGAGGGCAGGGTTACACCTGGATTATACCTGTGGTAAGGAAGAGGCAGAGGAGGTTGTTCTGCATTGGCGAAGGGGTAAGGTGAAGGGGGAAAGGGACAGAGCAGGGCTTGTTATGGATATCAACAAGAAAGGTTAGAAAATTAAACAACTTCATAAAATAGCAGGTTTTGTACAATAGGAAGAGGAATATATATACAGTGAGTACATTTTATATCTCTTCAGATGCTGGGCACTCTTGTGCTTATGCAGCACCTGATGGAGACAGATGGATTTCCCCAAGGAATTCCATGCAAGGCAGATCCTGTCCATGGAGAGACATTCTCCCATCCTCCTCCTTTTGATTCTTTGAGCTAATATAGGATTTTCTCACAAGAAAACTCTGTTCCTGAAGGATGCTCACAGAACTTTTTGCTGCATGGTTAGATACAGGCAAGGCACGTAAGGAGGCACAGTTGCTGGTACGGTGTCAGAGCTGCCCACAGACAGGTCTGTGACTGCGATGCAGGTGAGGTGACCCTGGAGGCAGGGGACCTATGCAACCTGGGACAGCCCAAGGACCCTGCTGGACAGGCAGTCCAGCACCCACCTGTGCCTGCTTGGGGTTACTGTGGCATGGGTCATACAGACATGTGGTTACACAGAATAGTCTGGGTTGCAAGGGACCAGAAAGATCGAGTCCAACTCTAAAGTGAATGGCCTATATGGGGATCAAACAGTGACCTTGGTATTATTAGCATCATACTCCAACCTACAGAGCTAATCACACATTCATCCATGGGCAGACCTCTCCCAGGCAGGAGAGCTGTGTCCCACCCCCTGATCCACACAAAAGTCACCTTTTGCAACAGTTGTTTAAGTTGCAGATTATCTGAGTGGGCCGTCCAGCTAACAGACAGTCTTCCAAGGGCTTGGAATGTTATCTCCATCCCACAGACACCAATGCAGCTCAGGCTGTGTGGGTGGCTCCCATGTAGGGCTGCTCACACTAATGAATGGGCTGCTCCAGCCCTGTGTCCAAGGCCCAGTGGAACAGGGATGTTCAGGATTGCCAGATCCTTGAACACAAAGCATTCTGCAAAACAGCAGAAGTTAAGATGACAGGGAAATGAATAGGGGAGGGAAAAGTATCCTTTTCCCTCCCTTATTCACTTCCCTGTCACCTTAACTTCTGTACTGTTTTGAAAAGGGAACAAAAGATTTCTAGAAGGTAATGACAGACCAGGAAAAGGATCATAGATTACCTCAAGTTGGAAGAGACTCATAAGGATCATTGAGTCCAACTCCCTGCTCTTCACGTGACTTACTAAAATTACACCATATAATTAAGGGCATAATCCGGATACTCCTTGAACTCTGACAGGCTTAATGCCATGACCACCTCCCTGAGGAGCCTATTCCAGTGTCCAGTCACCATTGCAGTGAAGAATCTGGACTTTTCCTGACACATCTTCATTCCATTTCCTCATGTCCTATTGCTGGTCACCAGAGAAAGAAGCTCAGTACCTCCTCCTCCACTGCCCCCCTTGAGGAGGGTGTAGACTGAAATGAGGCCATCCCTCAGCCTTTTCTTCTCAAAATTGACTAAACAAAGTGACCTCAGCCACCCCTTGAAGTCTTGCCCTCAAGACCTTTTGTCAACTTGGTTGCCTTCTCTGAACACTCTCCAACAGTTTGATATCCTTTTTACATTGTAGTGCCCAAAACTACACACAATATTAAAGGTAAGGCTGCACCAGTGCAGAGCAGAGTGGGACACTAATCTCCATCAACTGACTGGCAATGCTGTGCCTGACACACCACAAGATGTGATTGGCTCAGGGCACACTCCTGACCCATATTCAAATTTCCATCAATCAATCAAAATTCCCAGATCTCTTTATCCAACATGTTTCCCCACAATTTTTACATATAACCAGGAGGATGTAGTTCCCCATGTCTTGGACTATAGGGAAAGCCTGGCAAAAGCAAAGTTTTCCTGTTGCTGATTATATGAATGATGGACTTTTTGGATGGAAGAAATGGAAGAACTGGGGAAGAAACTATGAGTCATGTTGCAATTTATATTGACAATACTCCTTGGTGAAATGACAATTTTTCATGCATTCAAAATGAGATAAAAATTTACCCTAGCCTTGTGTCAGTTTGGTTTTGTTGACAGTTAATGCAGCATGAAAGGTAACGATCTACTCTCTGAGTGCTATTACTGCTGAGTGTGCAGAAGTTTAATTCTCATGAGTGAATTTCAGTGTGCATTGCAGGCTTTTGGTAGATGCCCATTCTGCCTGTTTCTTTCATGCAAAGCTATTTGCAGAATGTCCTGTAAGGTTCACTGGTGCAGAGATTGCTTTTGCCCTCATTCGCTAGACATCCCTGCTTCAGTATTTTACTTCTTTAAATGGTTCAATTTATGACTGGAAATGTCAACAAAATACTTTGCCTCAAAACACTTTAGCGTGCTAAAAGTAACGTGCTTGGAAGCACCAGCTTGAGCTGTATGTTGTACGTGTTTTTCTAAATGGTTAAAATTATGCCGATTTTTATATTTTCATGTTTCATGTTCTCTCCATTTCATGGTGTTTTTCCTATGCAAACTTATTTTCATTTTTTTCTATTTTATCCCGTGGGTTAATTTTAAGTATCAAAATAATTGCTCTATGTCCAAAGAGCATGTTTTTTAGAATTATTATGCAGAAGAAGGAGGCAGAAGGAGGTTAAGGTGTAAAGCATATCTTACTACCTTAAATTTGAAGACATATCATGAATTCCTGTTCATGACACTGCAATTTCCTAACCTGGTATGCTTTATCTGATTTATGAGTGGGATTTTTTTCCTCACGTTCACTCAATATTTTTCCCTTCTAAATTTCTTTACCATCAATTATTATTCAGTCTTATATCCCGGTAGGAAGTACCTTTCTTGTTAGCAACATTTTCTTAATGCTAGTGTGGTATGAAGTCTCCTTCTGAGGTGCTTATTTAAGCTGAGCCATGTCAAACAGAAGGCACATTTTCCCCTTGCAAAATAAAGTATTTTGTATTTCTCTTCTGTGGCTGGTGGCATCTGACTGGGCTGTGTCCTGCTGTGGGTAAAAGAGGAAAAGCAATAGAATCACCTGTGATGCCAACTCCAACTTGAATGGCACAGGGCACTTTGTGGCCCTTGTGGTGGGACAGGTTCAAGCCTTTCTTAAAACTTCATCTACAATGTGTATTAAAGCAGTTCATCAAAATCTCCAAAGAAGTTGTCGTCTACTACAGAAACTTTGTATACCAATGTACACCAATAGTGAAAAAATACAAAAAAAAAACAAAACCAAAAAACCCCAAGCCAAAAAACCTAAAAGAAAGAAAAGGAATTTTGACAGAAGTGAGAGACTTTTTCCCTAGAAGGGGAATTTTCACCCAACACAAGCAGGCTGCTGTATGAGCATAGGATATGCTGTGTCATGTTCCTCTTTTCTCTGCAGCTGTGCGACTCAGCAGACATTTGCCTTTGAGAACTCAGCACTGGGAATGGGGATTTCCTCCTACAAACTTATAATAGTGTTTGTACTTCCCCCAAGCTGAAACCCATGACAGCTTCAGACCAGCAGGACCAGACCAGGTTATTAATTTTCCTATCTGTGCTCATCAAGTTACTGGGAGTGAGATGGTGACAAAGAGAAGGGAAGTATGGCATTACCATACAAGAAACATTACCAGTTCCTAGTGTCAGTAACCAGACCTCTGAATCAAAGCCTCATCTAATACTGGAAATCTCTGACTACTTTGGAAAGCTGAAGGCTTTGGATCAGGCATATTCTTCTGGAGGTTATGTAACTTGTACAAAACCCTTTCATGATCAAACCCATTTAAAATATATATGCAGTGGATGTGGCTACATGATAAACATGTGTGTAGAAATAAAACCACCAACTGATATTAACTCAACATGTTAGGTTCAGGTTTTTTAAATGAGCATGAAGAGATGCATCAGGAGATTGTTACAAAACTTATTTTTGGCTTTGGGAGATATTATTCTATGGTGTGGAAAAATATCTTATACAAGTCCTACAAGAATGGCTGCTAATACAGAATTGAAGTGTAGAATATTACTTTAATTATTCCAGATGGCATTTCCACGTACTTTTTCTTTTGTGTGTGTGTGCATGTGTGTTTGTACACGTACAATCTCTGGAATGAATGCCCATTATTATGTCTCTTTTTAGAGCTTCTGTTTCAAAAACATAATGCATAATCAGTTTGATTATGTGACAAGCTGTTTCATCCTTTTTCTCTTTTTTTCTTCCCAAGCAATTTTCTAGGTCATGTTTGTGTTAGGTCTTCCTTTAAAAAAAATATCAGAGAGGTTTTATGCAGAATTTCTTTCAGCCAGCAATTACAATCATTGTTTGAGGAACTAATTTTGAATTGTATTTCTAAATAATTAGGGTTTTTTTTTCTTCAGAAAATCAGAAATCCATTTAGGCAGTGGGGATTTAAGCTATTCATAGAATACTTAAAATACACCCTTCAAGAAAAATGGGAATAGCTATAGTTAAGATTTCAACTTCTTTCACCAGCATCGTTCAACTTTCAGTCTCCACTGAGATGAATTAAAGGAGAAATTATTTCTAAAAATGTACTCTAAGCATTTAAAATTAAATCTATTCAAGTAATAATATCTGCTTCTTTATCTTGAGAAAATTATTTGTAAAGGATGCCCCAGGCTTACATTATACTCAAGATACACTAGAAATCTTAACTTCTGCTGAACGCAGGACCCACAATTCCAGAATTGTTCCAGTGGCAGCTAAAAACCAGTCTGATACTGAATTTTAATGGACTCAATTAGTAACTTTGAGAATGACACTTCTCCTTGATCATCCCTTCTGGCATCAAATCTGGTAGGTGCATGCTCAAGGGAAGGAAATCCTAGCAAACCCACAAATTAGTATTCCGCATGCAGTGGAATGATTTCCAACACAGATCCTACAGCTGGTGAAAAGGAGGAGACTGGATATGTTTTCAAAATGTCAAAGGCAATGGAGTTGTTCCCATCTGTTGTACAGGATATCCTCTGTGAAGCTGGGAAGTTATTTAAACTCAACTTTATGATTTTGGTCCCTGTTGTTTAATATTTATTTTCACAGTGTTCCTGATCTGATCCCTCATGAAACCTTGGCACAGCCATCAGAAGTGTCCCAGAGCTAGACTCTGATTTCCAATTTTGAATGCTCTTAATCGAAGCTGGAGGCAAAGGATGCTATGTATGGTTTGTCACTCTCCTGAATGCTATTCTGTATTTTCCACAATGGGCATTTCACCCCTAAAGACCTATGGGGCTTGAGAGATTTGGGGTTGCTCAGCCTAGAGAAGTCCCCGGGGACATCTTGAAGCAGCCTTCTTGTATGTAAAGTGGGTGGAAATTACAGAAAATAGGAGAGGAACTATTTATCAAGGAATGTAGTGATAGGAAGAGTGGGCATGGCTTAAAACTGAAAGAAAGCAGGTTTAGGTTAGACATTAGGAAGAAATTCTGTACTGTGATGGTGCTGAGGCACTGAAACAGGTGGCCCAGAGAAGCTGTGGATGCTCCATTCCTGGAAGTATTCAAATCCAGGTTGGATGGGGCCCTGAGAAACCGGGTCCCATCAAGCTCCCATGGCAGGAGCTTGAAAGTACATGATTTTTAAGGCCCTTCCCAACCCAAGCCATTCTATAAGTCTGTTATTTTATTATGAATTCTGGTTTAGGCAGAATTTGACCCCAAGAAATGAATGTAACAATATCCCTCTGCCTAAGAGTTATCTTATAAATAAAAATATAACTCATAAAGTTTTTCCTGAGATATTCAGGTGCTGTGGCAGTAGAAGTTACACAAAAAAACCAAACAAACAAATAAACAAAAACCACCCCCCAAAAAACCCCAACAAACCAAAAAACCCAACAAACTCCCCACCTCCCCCCCCAAAAAAAAAACAACACACACACACAAAAAAAAAAAACAACAACAACAACAAAAAAAAAAAACAAAACAAAAAAAAAGAAACCACAAAAAAAGGACTATGGAAAAAGATAATTCCGTGCTGTACAGAAAGACTACTGTACAACAAATTAAGCCTAGGGCCATGATATAGCTAATGAGGAGACATTAAAATACTGAATAGCTATCTCATTCACCAGGCACTATTCATTCAGGTTGCTGCTGGAGCAAACCTAAAGTAAAAATAGCAAACAATAACTTGTATATGAGTCAATTTCATTAGGGATTACTTGATAAGCATGTATACAATGAAGACACATAAAGACAGGCTGAGTTCAACAACTTGCAAGAACAAGGCCCCCAGCCTTTGAGTACTAGCTTTGCTCATTTAACAAATTTTGAACTTTCTTCTGTTGAACTTAATTAAACTGTAAAACTAAGATGTGACTGCTCCTTTTCATAGGATCTTATAGAATGACTCCTGTCTATGAACACATACCCTTGTAAACCAAGGATATTTCACCCAATGAAAGAAAGCATTAAACTTTGATTTAACATATTTGCAATGTAATTATATTTTCATCTCAGTGTTTAGACATAGTTAGATAAGAACATTAAGCATTAAATACAACTTTATCATCAGTGTTGTATTTTCTCCATCTCTCATAAAGTTGTAGGCATAACCAAGTTGGGTAGGGAGCACATGAAGGGCACTAAACCACCTCTATCTGCAAAACATCACTTGTAAACATGGGTTTACCATCAAAATGACTATTACTATACAAAATTACTATACAAAATTACTGGTTTGCTACTAAATTACTACTGGAATAGAAGTTTTTCCAATGCCTAATGAACTAGAAAAAATATTTCCAGCTCAAAAAAGCTTTTGTTCAAGTAGTATCTCCCTTATCAGAGCTTGTTGATGTACCTCCATTGGCAGAACCACACTGGGACACATAAAAGATATGAACAAAACTATGGAGTGACTTTTGAAGTCTGCTTAGGCACCACAATAACCATCTCTATAGTTCAATGAACTGAGTTCTTCCTGTGTCTCAAAATTACACCAAAGAGAGAAGAAGAGAAAGATTACTTTTACATATATTTCTGAAAAATAAAGAAGTTCTTTCCTGGGAACATGAAGGAAAACAAGGACAGATATGATGACCCACTCTAAGGGGAAAGAAACACTCTAAGGGGAAAGAACTTCTATGGGCCTGTAAAGGAGATTTTAATTTCATGAGGCCATTAGCTATGAATGAAGACTGGCAGCTAGCAACGAGTCTAGAGTATGTCCTTTTCTATCCTTGCAACAGCAATGACCATCACTATTACTTCCTTAAAAGTATTCCAAAATATTACTATTTAGGAGTACTTTATACTTTTTTTTCCTTATAAAGTATTCCTTATAAAGTGTTCCTAAAAGGCATACTGATTCTATAGTAATTAGCTGATACTCTAAACTTCTCATACAATATCCTTCAGACTTTTCAGTTTTCAAGAGAAGATCCTGTAACATTAGAATCCACAAAAAAATTTTCTTGGGTTTGACCAAAGGCTCAGAGTCTCATTTGAATGAGGCCTTGGTCAGAGTACTGACATAAGTATCCTACTCATGACAAGCAAGAAACCAGGCTCATCTGCGCTTATCTGTCTGGACATAAATCCACCTTCCTGTGTTTCCTTAGCCATGGCTGCTAACATGGTGCCACTGCTACAGCATTCCTCATGGCACTATTAAGTCCATATTCTGTGTTGATTTATCTCAGTTCTCTGTGTTGGACTCTGTTAGGGTGGCAGAGGGGTGACAGTGACACACCTTTTTTTGGGGAAAAGAAGCAATCACTGTCTATACTTGGCACTAGCAGCCCTCCACAATGCGGTATCTCAAACTGGCTGGAAAAGCACCCTGAGGTGTGCAAGGACTAGCCCTACAGAATGGTGCCACAATGCCTGAGGGTGCAAAGACACAACCCCTAATCTCTCCAATACAAGCAGCACCCCAGTAAAACTGTTTAGAGGACAGCAAAAGCAGCAGGTTAACTATCAGTTGGGTTAACTTTTTGTTCACAGAGGAGTCTCTCACCCAATCCATCTTGGAAAAGCCTACACTTATGCCTACCATCACAGCCCGAGGCAGCTTTGTTCCCACAGCAACAGACGCAACTCCTATAACATGACCCAGCTTTCTGGCAGTGCCCGACCTCCTTCTGCTGGAGCCCTGACTCCGGCCTGGCAAGGCCCGCTCAGAAGGGGTTGCTGTGCAACCTGAGTGCTGCGCAGCCATCCTTGGCAGCTCCAGACAGCACTCCTCAGTCAAGGCATGCTTTGATGACTGGATCCATGCATTTTTCAGCACGGAGTCATTTGTTCCCCTAGCAGCTAACATTTCTGGCTGTATCTAGCGTGTGATCAGGCACAGCTTCCTTCCTCTCATATCCACTGGAAAACAACTGTGCCTATCTGCAGTGGTTTTGTGTCAGGTTACAGCGCTCTGCCAGCCACGATTCAAGAACACAGGGGGAGATAAAAGCAGGAGAGGTTTAGGGCCCAAAATGTTCCACGTGCTATGCAGTGTTTCCTCTGGCTGCCTGCTTGCTTTTCACTGCTTTCTCTTCCTGCCCCCACCTCTTGCACAGCCTCATAAAACCAGCTTCTCCCTCCAGCCCAGACTTTCCAGCTTTTCAGTTCAGTTGCAATTATTTCAGGATATTTTAGGTATGATTTGGGGACAGGAAGCACACTTCTGTTTCCCTTTCCATGCTTGCATAGCTGAGCTCTCCATTTATACTTCAACCTGGCTTATACTCCATGGCCTTCTGTGTGTGTGGGGCAGCACATTTGGAGGCAGCGTGGATGTATTGAAGGTCCTGCTAAAACTCCTGCTCAGCCTGTGGGGCAGCTGTTTGTACCTGTGGCTACTGGGAACTAGCAAAGTCCTTGAGCCTGTGAAGCCAAGTGGCTGATAAAATTTGAACACATCCGTGCCTATATTGTGACCCCATTTCTCAATGCCAGTGACCATACAAGTAAAACTAGAATATCACTGCAGCATTCTTTTTCTTGCTTTGATTTCAATTTCTCGTGCAGGAAGGGCAATAAGTATATAAAAGAATGAAAAAATAAAAATGTAACAGATGGAATTCACAAATTGCTCTGTTGTCATATTTTTTTATTCCCCTGAAAAGCAGAGGTATTCAAACATATTCAGATCAAGCTGTTGAGCCCGGCCATTGCTCAGCTGCAAATTCTCAATTTTAGGGAAATCATACACGGTAATATTAAATACATCCCGACGTCAGAGACTTAATTTGAGCATGAATCTTTATCAGGAGGTGGCACCACCATTTTCATAGGTGATGGAAGCAGCCCAGGAATGGGTATCAGCGACACCATCTCTGATACGCAGCTCTCTCCAAGCTCAGGTGGAACCACTTGATTCCAGGCGAAGAATCCAGAGAGGGTGAAGGTGCAGGGAGCTGGACTTGTTTCGCCTGTAGAAAAGAAGGCTCAGGGGGACCTTGTCGATCCCTATAACTCCCTGAAAAGAGATTATGGCCAGGTGGGGGTTGCTTTCTTCTCCCAGGCACCCAGCGACAGGATGAGAGGACACAGCCCTAAGCTGCACCGGGGGACATTTAGATTGGGCATTAGGAGGGATTTCTTCACAGCAGTCAGCAAACAGAAAAGTTTTACACTTTTGAAACCCTTGAACTGCAGGCAGAAGGCGCAAGAGGCAAATCCCCACCCGGCACCCCGCACCCGGCCCAGGCGCGGCCCCGCCCCTCAGCCCCGCCTCGCGCGGGGTCGTTGCCACGGGAGCCGCGCGGGGTCGCGCACGCGGCGGCGGCCAAGATGGCGGCGGCCAAGATGGCGGCGCCCGTGTCGGTCTGTCACATCGCCTGCTGCGCCAACAGCGCGGGCGGCGGCGTCCTGGCCTGGGGCCGCGGTGGCCTCGTCGCCTTCGGCAGCTGCCACGACGTCATCCTCTACGACCCGGCGGTGAGTTGATGCACTTTGTGAGGGGACCGGGACCGGGACCAGTCGCAGTCCGGTCCCACTCCGAGTCCCTGACGCTCGGTGCTGTGTGTCTGTCCCGTAGGTGAGGCG
This sequence comes from Lonchura striata, assembly GCF_050655825.1. Taxonomy (NCBI): domain Eukaryota; kingdom Metazoa; phylum Chordata; class Aves; order Passeriformes; family Estrildidae; genus Lonchura; species Lonchura striata. Next base: position 95,891,686 of record NC_140704.1, on the reverse strand, counting down.
GGCGGTCGCCGCCCTCCGCGGCCACGCCGGCAGGGTGAACTGCGTGGGCTGGGTCCGCCGGCGGGACCACGGTGAGTAGCGCGGCGGTGGGGCGGGGCCCGGGCCGGTTCCCTCGGGCCGCGGGCGCTGCTGCCCTCGCAGGGCGGAGGTGGCCGGGGAGGCTCGGCAGCAGCGGGGCTGCGCTGGACATTCGAGGAAATAGGGAACTGCCACCCTTGCAGTGCATCTTTCACCTTAAGCCTAGCTTCCCACTAGGGGTTTTCACACAATTAATTAGTTTGGAGACTATCTTTAAGATCATTGAGCTCATGCTCTGAGCCAACAGCACCGTGTCAACTAGAGCATGGCACTGGGTGTCACGTTCCGTCTTTCCTTAACTATCTGCAGGGACAGTGATTCCACCACCTCCCTGGGCAGCCCATTCCAATGTCTAAGCACCCTTGCTGTGAAGAAATTTTCCCTGATGTCCGACCTAAACCTCCCCTGGTGCAGCTTAAGGCTGTGTCCTCTCATCCTGTCACTTGCTAGCTGGGAGAGGAGACCGACCCCCACCTGGCTACACCCTCCTTTCGGGTGTTTGTAGAGAATGATAAGGTCTGCCCTGAGCCTCCTCTTCTCCAGGCTAAACATGCCCAGCTCCCTCTGCCACAAATAAGATGCATGCTCCATCTAATGCTCTATCAGCATTAATGCCCATCTCTGGACCTGCTTCAGTACATTAGTGCCCTTCCTGAATTGAGAGGCTCAGAACTGGACACAGTACTCAAGGTGTGGCCTCATTTTAACAGATGGGTCTGCAGGAATGCGAGCTGCCAAACTCAGGTGAACTGTGTGGTGAGGGGATCTCTACTTCTGGCCCCACAGCCAAAGGCACCCCAGGAAGATGTTTGCCTGGGGCTGTGGCAGCTCACACAGGTCGATGGCTTGTGTTGCTTGTTCTTCTACCATTCTCTTCAGTAATGTTTGGAGTTTTGCATGTTTTGACTTTGATTCAATGCCTTTTCAGCAATCTCTGAGTATAAAGCTCTGAAGTTGCATAGAGGTTATGTGCTCAATAAAAAGAAACTTCAGATATAAATAAATGTTTGAGATATTTATGAGGCTTTTGCTGGATAGTAATATCAGAATTTAACATTGTTTAGTGCAGGCTTTTCATAGGCATATATTCTTGCCCTTAGGTGTTTATGGAAATTCACTGAAGAAGAGAATTTTGACTGTTGATTAGACTGTTAATGTAATGTGCTGCTTCCTTTGTTTTGAGAAATACTGAGGTGCCAACATTAGCTTTTAATAGTGATATAAACTGCCATCCTTTCAAGGGGTTGCACTGAAACATATTCTTCTTGAAAATTATTGGAAGAAGTTATTTTCAGGGAATTTGGGAATTAAATTTTCTTGTGACGGTTTGAATTCTGTTTGGTTAAATTTCTCTTGCTTTATATTCCTGTCTTCCAAAAAGACCAAACAAAAACCCAAAAGATTAGTTTACACTGTTGAATTTGAGAGTCTTCTGGAAAGTTATTTTTACCACTTTCACACAGAACTTTAAATAGTCCTGAGAATTTTCTCTTTATATTTTCTTGGGGAATATCTTTGCTTTTAATCTGTTCTGCACAGTGCCACTTCTATTAACCATACTTTATTTTGGTGGAAGCTTTGGTTACCAGTGATATTTTGTTAGTAGTAACCAGCAGAACTGCTTATGTTGCTGTTACAAAGTTAAGTGTACACTGAACTAACTAAAGCATATTTTTTAGCTGCTGAAACAGAGTTAATTTCTGGTGGATCTGATAAGCAACTTATTCTTTGGGAATGGAAAGATACAGTAACATGGAATAATCAGGTAACCTCTTTTCAAATCTCCCTCTGGACTAGTTCTCACATATCACAAATGATCTGTTTTGTTTGTATTTCTGGTTCATAGTATTTGTTTCCCTTTGACTGTTTTGGGTTTTTTTTAATTGAACCCAGTGCGTGTACCCTTGAAATTGTTGGTACTCTGTCTTGCTATGTATTACTGTAAATGTTGTTTCCTCTTTTCTGTGGTTCGTCTTTTTCAAATCAACATTGGTAAAGAAATTTACGAACCTGTTAGTCATTGAGTGGATTTGTTTAGGTGTCTGAAAGACCCTATTTGTCTGTTCTTGATTCATCAGCTTTCTGATCTCACATGGCAGTTTTCTTTAAACCACCTTAAAGCCTTCAAACCATGAGGACTATTCTGAGCTGGCATTTTCTGTGTCCTTCTTCCTTGTTTCCTTATTTCCATTTCTAGTGATTTCTGGTCAATCTGTACAATAGTGTGGGGTTTGTATATAGATAGTCTTACCAGGATGATATACAAGTTGGAGTAGATGTTTAACGAAACTGAGAAATGGAGAAAAGTAAGGAGACATGTTAATTTATTATTTTCACTGTAAAATGTAAGGCAAAAGATTCAGTGTTGTGTGAAAGAGCCTTCCAAATGACCTGAAATTTTGATGAAAAAAACACTTTATTATCTAGCTTTTAACATCTTGCTTATTAAGCACTAGATTGTGAATGGCTGTGTAGGTAACCCATTTCATCATCTGTCTCAAAGTAGGTTATTAGACTTGGCATTTTAAAATGCATGAAAATGCATAGTAGGGGGAAATTAACCTACTTTGTTGGGGGAAGGTTCTCAGAAATAAGTTATTTCTCATCCTGATCCATTGTTCATGCATTTATTTAACTTACAGACTTTTTAATAAACTTTATCTGCTGATGTGGTGTACAGCCATATGGCAATAATTTCAAAAGAATGTGGCTAAATGTGCACATTTTAATGGGAGTTCTGGACTAGTGTAAATTCTTAAAAACAAAGTTCTGTATTCAACCAATCAAAAATTCTCACTGAGGCCTACCAGGCTGTACTTTGAAAAGAGATGTCAAGTCTGTCTATGATAAAATCTGAATAAATGCTGGATAACTGCTGGTTACAAAATTCAAAGGTTCTCATTTTGATCTCTGTGTTTATGAATAACAGATTGCAAATTGAATCACCTGTACTTATTGTCTAAATTTAGTGGCTTTGTTTCTCATGTTGGCATTTTGAAGCAGTAAAAAGCTGTTTTGATTTGTGAGAACACAAGCTAAACATTGCTGCTAGAGCTGCTGTAGCTGCTGCTTATTCCATTGTGTTCTCTTCTCTATCTCCTTCACTAAGGTTCTCAAACTTATGTGAGACGTTCTTTAGGGTGAGGGACAAGAGAAGGATAAAAAGGAAGGAAAACTTCTCTTCCTAACTTCTGTACTGTTTCCAGCTTCCCTCAAGGAAGGGTGAGGTTTGTGTAATATATACAGGAACGTGTAATTCTGTTCAGCTTTGAGCAAAATCTTACCAATTTAATATTCATTGCCGCTGTATCCCTTCTCTGGGTTTCCTGGAATATGCTCTAGCTTAAGCATAGCTTGACAGACACTCTCCCATTGCAGGTGTAGAACTGGTTTTCAGTATTAAGTTTGTTTTTTTTTTTCCCTAAAGTGGCTTTAAAAATTGTCTCACAAAAATTACTAGAATTTAAAACTTTGTAAAATTTTCTCATGTGTTTAGCTTGTGAAAAGTATTCCTCTCAAAGGCCACACGGATGCTGTTTTTGCTGTGGATGCTGTCTACCAGTCAGATGAACCTGATTTAAATCTGCTAATAGCTTCTGCAGCCTCTGACTCAACTGTGAGAATCTGGTCTCAGCATGGTTCAGAAGGTAACATTTTTTTAATGTTAGTGAAAACATACTGGTTAAATAAGAATGATGAATGCTTATCCATTAGATATTAAATCCTAACATCTTGTAATGCAACTACATTGATTTGTCTTCAGACTTTAGTACATCAAAGCCCTATATTACTCTTGGAAAGCCTTGGGCCATATTTGTTCTGCAGAATAATTTATCTCTATATTTCATCAGGGATGTGTGGCAAGAATTTACTTTCTTTAAAAAAATATGTATTCAGATTATGATAATCTGAACCATTGTTTTGCTCTGTTATGTGGAGGAAGACTAGCTGTATCCACATGTGAAGCAGAATTATGTAGTAAAATGATTAATGCTGGCATTAGAAATGTGAGGTTTTACTAGTCGCTTGTTTTTTTCTATTGTCCTGAGTCCAGTGAAGTTTGGGACAATGGGATCTTGACCTTCTATTGAACTAGGGTCTTGCATGGAAATATGGGAAAACAGCATTCTAAAATACATAAGAAATAAATTGGGTAGATAATTGAGATTTAAGGTGTTATTTGCTGCTTCAGTTTTAGTGACTGCAATTTTTCAGCTACCTTTTTCCTTCTTGGGTGTATTTGAAGATCTCATATTGCCTTGCCTAAGTGCAAGAGGTGGGAGTTGGCAATCTACAGTTCCATGTTCTGGAAGGTGTTTTTGGTGCTCCCAAAGAGCTCCATGAAGTCTCATCTTTTCCATTTTGTCTTGCTGGTGTGGGTTGCAGTGATAGAGGAACTAATTCTTCTGCTGTAGACAGGTTTTATTCTGCTATCTTCTTGTTGATTTTCATCTGGATGGCTTACTAGTTTAATGATTTCCAGGATCTCAGGGATGTTGTCAGGTTTTTGCTCATCTCTAGCTGCTGTTGTAGAAAATTCAGTTTTATCTTCCTGTGTTAATGCTATTGCCACAGGATATATTTTGTAATATTTATTGCTTCTGGTGTGTTACCGCAGTGAAGCTTTATAGATTTAACACTCAGTATTATCTTCTAACTCAACTAACTGGATGATTTTTTATGGCCATACAGAATATGATATTATTGTTTAGGCTTCTGAAAAAAAATGTAGATTTTTTTTCAACTTATTAAAATAAAAATGGATGGGAAATTTTAACTATGTAATATAGAATTAAATGAAGTGTAATTGTAATAGTCACAGCGAATGAGATCAACACTGTCTGTTCCTATTTTCCAGCTAAATGCATTGAAATTCTGGACTTTGGAAATGGATTTGTTCTGGATGTCTCCTTATCCTTCTTGCCTGGCAGCGATGGTGAGTAAAGCTGTACAATTTGAATATCAATGCAGGAAGAAAAATCTGAGAAATCCCCCAAACAGATTTTCATTTTACTAACTCCAGACATGTGTGCCACAGTTTTTGTTTTCTATGAAATCTGTTTAAACTGATTCTTGTATCTAAAGATTTTCTCTGAACTCTTCTCAGTAATTAAAAATAAAGACTGATTACAATGTCTTCCAAATGGCACTCAGATGGAGTTGTTTAGTTGAGCTGTTGAGATGGAAAGCTTTAAACCAGGGTAACAATACTGTAAATGAATGGGTTAGGATGATGCTGTTAGTTCCACCTGTTCCTTGTGGTGCTGCTGCATATGTTTCTCTTGTTGTTTGAATTGAAAGGCAAAATTCAGAAAAAATCTGAAGGCCTGCATTGAAAACCATAGGTTCCCAAGCAGTGTTTATCATCTGTTTGTTCAGTCTTAAATGTGAGAAAATTTGAGATGCTGAACTACTTTAACCTGACTGTTCAGTATGGTTTATGTAGGTTTCTACTAACAGAAATGTTAGCTTTTGTAGGCTGCCACAGACATATTCTTTTTGTGTAAATAGGTAAATACACTACCATGTACTTGTTAAGGTGAAGTTAAAAGGCTTGAGGTTAAATTAAAATCATTACTGCAAGTGTGAATATTTTTTAGAAGTGAAGTGTCTGTGGTGTCTATGAGCATAACATTGATATTGCAAAACAACAGATTATACCTTCATTTATGATACTGAACAGGTAAGAAATTCTCACTGTAACACTCTAGAGTAGTGCATCTGTTCAATGTTGAAATCATACGGTGTGTATGAGAAGTAACCATACATTCTGAAAACACCATAAATTAAAATTATCATATTAGTTCTTAAAACTAAGCGTTTCTGAAACTCAAATAGTATGAAATGTTTGAAGCTTCCGTGAATGGTGGAATAGCAAGGATTTTGTTTTCCCGAGTCCCCAAAATCAGTGTTGCTTAAAGCTACATTGAGAGCAGGACAATCCTTTATTATGATCCCATCCCAATTCAGATTAGTTATCCAAAGCAGTACAGCGCTCATAAACTGAAAAAGACTTATTTATTTTTCTCAAGAACTGAAATTATTTTCAATTTGCACAAAAATTTTATTTTGTGTGTAATTGAAAAAAATTCTAGACATCTGCTTTTTTTGTTCCAGTTCCGATACAGATGACCTCTGCTGCTAAAATTGCAAAGAAACAGTTTAGATTTTGAACCGTAAATGTATAGAGGTGTTTCCTGTAGAAATCTGTAAAGGGGCTTTTAATAAAATGTAGCCAGTGTTTTCTCCCTAAACCTGACACAGTAGTCCATACAGCTGAGGAATATGTTAATTCTGAATACTAAATAAAGTAGCTTAAAATATATTATTAAAAACTACTACTGATCATTTGTCAGAAACATTAATTTCTAATGGCAATTTGGAATTTTAATAATCTTCAGGGAAAAATGGTTATGATAAATTTACAAGTTGCTCAGAAATCTTTATGAAGACTGAGTTGTCAGCTGGACAGAGATTCAAAGAAGCTTTTCTCACGAGAACAATCTGCATTTCTTAAGGCAGGAACTAAATACAGAATTACTTTTCTGAAAATCATAAACTACATTTCCTGAAGCATTTACAGTAATCTCTAATTTCAGCAAGAAAATAAATTTGAGGCTTGCATTGAAAATTAATATATATGCAATGAATGCTTTAACTTTCAGAAGAAGTTCCTGATGCATAGGATTTTAATGATTGTCCTTGAAATGAATTATTAAAAAAAAAAATGAAACCATTTTTGTCAAGAAGTCAAATAGGGAAATCTGATAGACTGCTCATAAAAACCTGTCCAGCCATTTGCAGCTGGAAGGCAGCTTAAACACTTCTCTGGCAGCCTCTTTGTTAAGGAGTTTCTATACATTTGGTGTTTAGCCTTGAAGAAGAGCTTTTTGCAGTTTTAGTTGCTTACTTGCTTTTTGCCTTACAGTGCCTGCACAAACTCTGCTTCTAAAATGCTGGCATTAAGATTTATTTTTTACAAATCTTGATCAGCTATTTGTCATATAATCGGATTCTTCGTAAGACCTAGATAATTGTCATGATACAGCATGGCCTCTGACAGTAAATAAGTGTCTCCTCAGAACTGAATTGCAACAGGTAAAAAAAAATGGCAAGTGAACTGGGAAAAGCTCTGCTTATCCAACTTATTTTTTTTATTTCCTCTGCAGGAATTTTATCTTAATCAGATCCAAATTCTAATACTCCGAAGCATTTATGTGAAAAACTATATACTAGTCCATTTTTGACAGATAGATATTTCTTGATAGAACTTTTTGAGTGAAAGTATTTGCATTTGTCTGCAGCAGCAACTAAATCATAATTCTCTCTTTGCTTTTCTTAATTAAAGGTTCATTCCATTGAGTAAATATGTAATTACAGTAATGGCCCATCAAATGTGTTTCTCAGGAAAGGATGATATTGTCTTCAAGAACATCCATTGTATTGTGTTTTATGGAAGAAAATGTCAATTCTGCCCAATTTCTGTGGACCTGATGACCAGGTCTGCATTCAAAGCTGCTCATCACCTTCAATCCAAAGCCGTTTTTTTTTTTTAGACTATTAAAGAGAGGAGGAGACAGAGGTGAATTGTGACTTAGAGGTTAGAGAGAGGAAGCAAGTGATGGAACTATAAGAGAATATGGAATGTGACTGAGAAATGCAAGATGAACAGCGGATAACTAGGTACAGATTTGGTACAAGGAGAAAGAAGAGATTAGTATAGATGATAAACATACTGTGAATATTCAAGTTGATATTTGATGTATCCATAGTAAAGTTATCTATATGAAGGGATGTTATGGAAGCTTTTTGTTAAAAGAAGTAGTTGATTTTAGTGAAATTTGGTATCTGGTTTTCTACCCAGACTTGAGAAATGCAAATGTCTAGCCCTTAACTTAAAACTTATTTCTTCACAGCATTATACTAAATTTATTTGCTTGTACAGTTTCAGCCCAATGTTACAGCAGTAACACTTCTTCCTTATGATGTAAAAAAAAGAAGAATGGAATAAACGTTAACTATTTTTCTTCATCCTCTTCTGTTGGAGAGAGGATCTAATACACTGCCTAACTTCTCTTTTTTGAATTTAACTTTCTCTGGTTTGATTCAATAGACGTACTGGGTTTGTGCACTTTTTAGGTTAGCCAGTGGAAGTCTACTACTACTCAAGACTTGAGTAGTCTTGAGTGAAAAACATTTCATTGCTTTTGTGTTCTTGGGTACAGATAATGGTGATCTATCTTTCTATTCTGATATTTTTATTTGCTGTATAATAATTATGCAAACTCCATCTAAACACATCTTAGTTGATTTAGGAACTTGAATTGCCTTAGCTCTGAGTCATCTTGTTTTGTTCCTTCTTTCTGTTTTTAAAGCAAATGCCTGTTGATGTCAATAAAATATAATTAATTAAAAATTCTAATACTTGAACTTCTTACAGATATATGAGCTTGAGGCAAACTACTTCTTTTAGCATCTTAAATATTTATAGATATTATTTGCAGTTAAAATAACTTTTGAATTCTGTGTTCTTAAGATACTAATTTATTAGACAGCTAATATAGAAAATGCTAAAAAAGTGGTGTATCACACTTGCCTGTCTGTTAGTATTGTTGTATTTCTGTATTGATTTTTACATTGTTTATATTTTTTCATGTCCTAGATTATTAGATCTTATTAAAAAAAAAGACCTTCTTTTCCTTTCTAGTACCAATACTGGCCTGTGGTGGTGATGACTACAAAATAAGTTTGTTTATACAGCAGAATGGTCAGGTAATTGCAATTTTTGTCTCTTGCTCAGGGCATTACTGAGCTTCTGCTTCTTTTCAAATGTGCTGGTGATTTTTTCAAAGTCCTTCAGTAAGTCCTTTCTGTCTCTATGTAGCCATTGCATGCAACAACCTTTTTTCAAATAGTTCATTCCTTTTTTCTAGGTAATAATGAAATGCACATACAGAATATTGAAGTTGAATTCAGTGCCTGAAAGTGTTTGTTTTTCTTAATTTTTTCCCCTGATGGCCTGTTTCTATTCCCACTGATACAAAAGAGCTGCAACTGTCCTTCTTTATTAAGTATCCAGGCACTGAGTTGTTCATATGGAAATGATGTTACTTTCATTCTATAAATTCTTATAATAAAACTGACTTCTGAGGAATTTTAAGTTTGTTGCTAAGTATGCCCTTTATGTTTGACTGCTTTTGAACATCAAAAAAAAGTATTTTTAGGAGTATCCAATCTTATAAAAGCACACATTTTTCATGTGTTATTTGGAAGCTGGCAATTTTTAGTTTTTCATACAGATAAATATTCCTTTTGAGCAGTAGAAAAACGTTATTTCCTCTCTTGCATCTGTTCAGAGGTTTTGTTAGATTCTAAAGCATGTGTTGAATGACTGTTTTCCAAAACAGAACTCGGTATCACTTATTTCTTTCTCTCACTCCCTTAAAAAACCCTTCAAATCACAAATGCTCTCCCATTTCACCAGTGAAGCTACCATTTAGAACCCTGCTTTGAAACTGGCATATATAGAACCACTTATTCTGCTGTAATTGCTCAGACATACTCCCTTTAGGGATTAAAGAATAGATACTCCTTTATTTTTTTTTTTTTGAGAGTGATAAAAGCTACTTTATAGATAATTCTGCCTGTTTGTGCTGCCATGTACGGTAATAAGATTTTTTTGGTTGCTGTTGTTGCCAGTAAGATAAGTATTTAATTCCTTTCTTCTATGTTTAATGATTTCTTGACCACTCAGAAGAAAAGAAGGGTGCTTGGTTAGTTTTTTTCTTCTTTTTTCCTGTGTAGCTTATGAGTTATGTCAGAATTCTCTGATTCTCTGGGCATTAGCAACGGCAAAATGCCACTATTGATTCTCATGTGTTAAGGAAAGACTTTTATCTCGGGGACTGTGTGGTTGGTTTTTCTCCTTCAGAGCTTGAAACTTGTTTTCTTGTATGATTTGGGTTAATGAATTATATAAGGTTTGACTGCCAAAAATGTTCAGAGGTACATAACTTATTTTGTCCATTGTTGCCCAAACTTTCTATTATAACAATAGTCTGCCGTTTTAAAAGGCAGTCAGTCTGTGGAGGGTAAAGGAAGGTAACTTGAATAAAAAAGTTCCCTCTTAAGCTTTTTAAGCAAGTTTGTGCTGTCTTTGTTTGGAGGTAGGAAACTTGATTTATACAAGGGGTGAGCAGTTTTGTTTTGCATGTCTTATTTTTTACAGTTTCAATTTCAGAAAGTATTTTCACCAGCTGTTGTGACAGAGTTGGTGTTTAGAATATCTCTAAAATGAAGTGGGACTTCTTGTTGGTGTCTATCTTAACTTTCCAGAACATCTGTCTAGCTAAGTGGACTGTGCAGGCCTCAAAGAGAAGAGTCTGTGTTGTGTTTTACAACTATTAACAGAATTAAAAATCCTTGTGAGCCTTTGGACATGAATTCCTGCCTAGCTGCTAAATCTCATTCATCAGGTTTTCTCAGATCTACTGACACCTTTTTTATGGCTTCTTAGTAGTATTAAAGGTATTCAAAGGAAGTGTAGCCTTGCCATTTTTTATTGGAACTTGGCGTAGGAGAGTGATTAGAATCTTAGCTCCTGTGTCATTCCCTTACTGGTAAGGGCCTGTAGCTCTGTTCACTTAATACAGTGACTCTTGTAAAGCACTTCCTTTAGTTAACATCCTCAAAAAGGTTATTATGAATGTGAGTATGAATCCAGAGGTAGAACATGCATTTATAACAGGGCATTCCTATGAAACTTGAAGGGCACTGTTAGACTCTGAGGGAGGATGTAGCATGTTTACTTCGCTAATTCAAGCTACCTTTTGATAAACTCATTAATTTTGCAGTCAAAATGTATTTATTCATTAAAAACTATTTGGTTTTTACAACTGAGTGGGCATGCTTTTCATCTTTTGATACTCCTTACTCACAGATTCCTTACTGTGTTATATAGTAGAGAGAAAATGAATTCTTTGCTTTTCTGACTTTTTGGAAGAGGGTATTGATTTATAAAAGTATCCAGGGAGAAATCTTATAAACCATAATATGTCTTCCTGCTTGGGATATAACATCTACAGAAGTGGCCTGTGGAGGGCAAGGAAGTGAACCAGCAGACTAAATTAGAGTTTTAAACTAAAACATTTCTATTTGAGCTTTGTTTTTCTGAGAAGATGGTGTACCATGTGTTTTGGGTTCCACCCAAATAGTTTGGCATAGTTGAGATGAATCAAAGATAATTCAGGCTCTTTCTAATCTGTTGAGATTAACAGCTGCATAGAGGAGAGATATCACATCTAATGTCTGCTGGAGAAAATGAGAAGACTTGGACCACTATTGCCAGATTTACCAAGCTACTAGCCAGGTTACTAGTCTGGTCCTGAAAGATATGTATCCAAAGTGTGAGCAGGATTAGTTGTGTGGAGTGTGCTAGGCATGTCCACAGTTTTATTAGTTGTGCTGCCTACAGAACAGCTTTATTCTTTGCTTAAAAGGAAAGAGACCAGATTGCTGCTAAGCAACAATTTTCAGAGATTAGGTAAGAGGCATGGGAAAGCCTGTGAACTAGTCAGACCAGGAGGTTTTGTTAGATTTAACTGTTGGTACTGTAACTTCTTATGTATCCATTGAGGACCAAGTGGAAACTGAAACAGAAGAAATATGAGACTATAAAAACAAAATTGTAAAAAATGAGAAGAATGACAGCTCAAAACACTGGTGTGTATAGAACCTAGACAACAGTAGAAACTTTTACTGAATCACCTAAAAATAATGACCATGTGCATCTGCACGAACTTTTATATTGCTTCAATTTTAGAACTGAATACATCTGAAGAAACTGAATATAGGATGCCAAGAGACACAAACTTCAAAGAAAAGGGCAAAAACAATACTAAAAATCCTACCATAACAGCATACACTACTCCTTGCTCAGTTTCAGTCAACAGTTTTTATGGGAACCAATATCTTGAAAACTTTGACTCATAGAATCTTAGAATATCTCAAGTCTGAGGAGACCCATAAGGACTGCTGGCTCCAGCTCCTTGCAGACCACCTAAAACTAAATCATATGACTAAGAATGTGGTGTTCCTCGTGCTTCCCTTCTGTGTATGGTAATAGCCCTTGTGTTCACCTCTATTTTCCAGCCACTGTGCTGACCCTGCTCAGATAGCTGAAGAGTGGAGGGTGGTGTTATAGGGATGGGAAAGCAGCATGAGTCCATTTAAGGAACTGGATGCATTTTCAGGTTTGAGGGCATCTCTCTTCAGTAGTGAGGCTTCATACACCATCTAGCAATGGTATTACTGCCATGAGTGAATATGAGGTAATAAAATTCAGCAGCCACTACCTTAAATCATTTGAATAGTTCAATGGGACTATTCAATGTAAGCATATAAAAATTAGTACAGACTTTCAGCTGACTGTTTAAGCATGCTTGTTCTGCATCATGAAAGAGCTGCATGCTTGACTTCAAGCTAAGTAGTGCCTAAAATCCTGTTCAGAAAATGACTTAGAAATTTGAGGTGGTATTAATAAACTCAAAATAATTAGTTTTACTCTTTTAAGGGAAAACAAATCACTGCTTTTATTAATAGATCTCTTTGATGTAAGATGAGGAAGGTAATTATAAAAAACCCTACACCACCACACCTTGAAAAGGGAAAATGATTAGGTATGTGTTTGGATTAATATTAGGGTCAAATTTCGGGAGATATACACACTATTTTAGTGTTAAAGGAACAATAAAAGAGAAGGATGTTAGCAGCAGTTCAGCCTAGACAAATCTTTCCGTTAGAAAAAAAGTTACCACCTAACATTGATGACTATAAAATACAGAGCATTTTCTCAAAGATCGTATAAATGAATAAATAAATGTGTTTTATCTATTATCTAAAATATCAATTGCTAAAGATATTTTTTATGTATTGCCAGAAGCATGTCATCATCAGACAAATCTTTAGGTTGCTGTTTATCTCACTTCCTGGACTGTTCCTTCCTGCCTCTACATGGGCAGATGCTTAACATAAACATCTCTCTGGAATGTCCCATGTAAAGGTGTAAGTGGCTGCAGAAGTGACCAGCCAAGTAAGTCTTAGGTGGCTGTGAGAACACATTCTTAAGACCTAAACTTTCTGATGTGGAAATATCTGATCAGCTTGGTCTGATCATGTATCCTGTTCTGGTCATGTATCTCATATATAGATGGTTCTATAATTTTAGGGATGTTTACAAGGGCATGTTACAGGAGATGGGGCAATGGCTTCAAACTGAAAGAGGGTAGGTTTAGAGTAGATATTAGGAAGAAATTCTTTACTGTGGGACTGGAACAAGTTGTCCAGAGAAGTTGTGGATGCCCCATCCCTGGAGTGGCTTGAGAGTAGGCTGAATGAGGCTTTGAGCAACCTGGTCTAGTGGAAAGTGTCCCTGCTCATGGCTGGAGAGGGTGGATCATTTGGAAAATGTCTTTTCCAAATGAAACCATTTTAAGATCGTGGCTGCAAATGTGTGATGAGGAGAGGTAGAGTAATACTGTTTGATAGGAATGTAGTTTTGAAGAATATCAGAAATGCTGGATAAAGAGAGTGGCACCAATTTCTGAGTGTGGATTTTTTCATATGCATACAATTTTTTCCTTTTTCTTTTCCTGTCACAGGTAGGAAGGGAGACCTCAGTTGCAGGTGTGTGCTGATAGGAAAGGCTGTCATTTAGTCATAGTTCTAAGCAGGCCTAGGTAAGAAGGGATTTAGTAACATATAATGCCAGAAATAATGTGATAAGTTATTAATATTAAACTACACTAGTATTTTAACTGTAACAGTTTCTTCAGGCATTTTAATTCAACTTGGAGTAAAAAAATGTCATGGAAGTAGCACTGTTTCTGGGCAAAGAAAAATAGAAATTAGTTAAATGCTAAGAAAGGAGTAAATAGTTGTGCTTGAATCAAAGTAAAATAGTAATATTACATATGTTACAAATAAAAATAAATTACTTGTGAAAGTTCTTAAAAGGTAATCTAGACTGTGTTTGCATTCTGGTGTTCCTGAGCCCGTGTTCATGCAGAGTTTTCCATCAGCAGTTCTTGATATATACCTTCCTTAGAAATTTTGTCAATAAACTTAAGAAACATAGAGAATATTGCCAGTGCCATAACTTATTCTTGCTAATCATGTTCTATTACAAATATATAAATAAAAAATTATTCTTGACAATAATTTCAAAGCATTTACTCTTCTTTTTGTAGTTGATTTTACTTGTATTCATTTTCTTCATCACCTGCAGTTGCATCCACTTCACACAAATACAAGAAATTACTTGTCACATCAAACCTGCATTATGTTATTCTTGTGTACCACAGTAAGCCTGATAAACTTTAAAAAAGTTTCAGTGGTATCATAGAGAGACTGTAGCCTCTTGCAGGTGTAAACCTTAAATTCACATCCTTTCCTGCTCATATGTGGGTTACATGTATCTAATGGTGGCAAAACCAAAAAGACTCACCTCGAATCTGTGTATAAATTACAATCCTTAGTAGTGGCTTATTTTTTTTTCTCTGTTTCAAATAATAGAAGCTATAAATATAAAAGACTTGAAGAAATAAAGCTTATTGCTGATATGTGCATAGTCATTAGGTGCATTTCTGTGATGTAACAGGAGTTTTTATTCAGTTTCAGAAAACGTTAATACTCTCTGGCCATGAAGATTGGATAAGAGGCGTTGAGTGGGCAGTCTGTGGTCAGTATGCAAGATGAATAAAGTGAAATAGTGGTTTAATGGCAGTACTAGTGTTTTACCCCTCCAACAGTTGACCTTGATGCACTGTAGCACCTAAGCTGTTGTGATGTTTGTTTTCCTGAGATGGTGGTAATTAATATTAAAAATTAAGATGAAATTTTGTATCATATTAAAACATTTTTCATGCTTGTTTCAGGTATGTTTATCTGACTGGTACTTAAATGCAAAAAAATTTGGACTTTAGCAACTTGTCCTTTTCAATATACAAATGTCTCTGAGTGAGGAGGAGTAGAGGGGAAATTGTAATGTTTATATTTTCTTTTCTTGCTTCCCCTTGCCCCCTTTTTTTTTTTGATTGGGAAATTACAAGGAGAATCTTTTCAGACATTAACTAATCAAATAGTTATTGCATGGCACCAAAAAAAAAAAAAAAAAGGAATTTGAGGATGCTACAAGCCTGGAGAAAGTAAAGGAGGAAAGGAGATTTTGACAAGTATTGAGGCTGATAGAATTCCAAAAGCAACAGCCCATAAATACTAGGGAAGTATATGTATAACATGTACAGTGCTTACCATATCTTCCACATCCTACAATCATGGACATATTCCTAGTATGTTATAAAATAGTAGAGAATTTGAATTGTAGTAGGGAAATTTGAATTTGAATAGTAGGGAAAGTGAAATGATGTTCAGCTAAAACTGGATTTCTTTATGATACTGTGTACAGTAGGAAAAAATTGGGATAATTCTGTTAAGTGCATGTATGGAAAGGTGGTAGGTTAGTAATTTAGTCATGGCAGTGATTGTAATGAAAATTTGGCTCTATTTTTTTTTTTTTTCTTCTTTTTCTGAAAACAAATAGGTGAGGACCTTTTCTTAGCAAGTTGTGCTAAGGACTGTTTGATAAGAATTTGGAAAGTATGTACAAAATTAAAGCAGCTTCCAGAAACTGAAGATGATTTCATAAAACTGAAAGAGAATATTTTTACTGTTAAAGGTAGGTAACAACTGTAAAATTTCTGGCACAGCTTTTCACTTGTGCCTCTTTTCATGGTTCCAGGGAAGCTGATAAGGTGGTTACTACCTAGTATGGTTTGTTTCATGTTGACTGCATTGTTTTTAGCTGTTGAAAAAGCAGAATTACTGTTTTAAACCCAAAAGTTAAGGATGAATTACATGAAATGATAAGGGAGTGAGAGAGCTTAGTACCAGCATGGCTTGTTATTGTTATGCATATTTCAGATGCAATATGTAGGACATTTGTCTGTGAGAGAGAAGCTGTTCTGTAGTTCTCCTGTTTAATAGCTTAGCTTTCATTTTCTTTTGAATTCAATGAATTAAAAGGTGCTGTTATTACTTGAAGAGTAGAAACATAATGCAAAGTACAAAAAAGTATGTGCAGGCTTACTTTATGGTCATTTAACAAGCTGTTGAAGCACGGTAACATCAAATGCTTGCATTGCTGACATTGTAGGGTAAATTGTTTGGCAACCTAGTTAATATAATGATGTATGTATATGATGTTATGTGTAAAAAGTGCTCACAATAACTTCCTGCAAATCCTGATTCATTGATTGAAGCATCTTAATGCTTGTGTTTTCAGTCATTTGGAGATGCAAATATGCCTAAGAGTATGTGTAGTGCCAATTTAGAGCATTTATTTCAACATGCTTGAGAGTTCTTAAGGAATTCTGAGAGGCTCCATTGAGGCAATACACTGACCTATGACCATAAATGTGGTCCTCAGGGCTTATGCCAAAGTAGGTATCAGGAAGCTTTTGAGATATTGGTAGACTTTGAAAGCAGTTGATTATTTTCACTAAAGATACCAGAAATAACCTGGTCTTTCTTGGCTTTTAGAAAGAAATATGCTTTTCTCTGATTTGTGGTAGATGCTGACATATCATATGCAGTTTCTTTGGAGTCTGTGTTAGCTGGTCATGAAAACTGGGTGTATGCAGTTCACTGGCAACCTCCATTTTACAAAGGTAAAAAGATTGCAAACACTTACCAGTGTTAAGTATCATATACATAGATACAGTCACATGTCTTCGTGTTGTGTTTACATGTTCACTTGTTCTTGTAGAAATAACAGTCTTTACATTCTGCAAATAATGTTTTATGAGTAAACAGATATTGCCATGTACTCACATTTTCTTTAAGGAATGAAATGAAATAACAGAGCTGTAAAGACTTTATTGTAAGTGATTTGTTGGATATGGCATACAAATTAGTTTAAATAATCAGTATGAATTAATAGCTCTATTAAGTTACCTTCATACATGTTTTTAAAATGTCTGTTCTTCAGAAGGTGAACATACCTCAAGAGCTCTCCTTTCTTTTTAGTGGTGTAGATTCCTGGACTATCAGATTTTCTCAAGCATGTAACTTTAAGGCATTAGTGTAGACTTCCACTGAAACTGTTATTTATAGTTTAGTTTTACATTTTGCTCTAATATTTATCTTTCTTTTGAAATCCTTAGATTCTGACGCCTTGTTTACAGTACTGATTTGCTGTTATGTGTCTACTTGGCGTATAAGGGAAGCAGATTTTTGATTTGACATTGCACAGTCAGAACACCTTGAATATTTGGCAAAGGCGTCTTTTTTTCTGATATATTTTAGAGTTACTGATGGCAGGTGACTTCAGCAGTACAAAGGACAGCTTTGCTGGTCTAGACAAGACTTGAACAGCAGAGTGCCAGTAGACTGTCAAAATGCATGCAGTGAAAGACACAGGACTTGCTTTAAAAACACTGGTTTAGGTATCTGGTCCTTAAACTTCTCTTTTTTTTTTTTCTAAATTAGACACCAGTAAAAGATGTAGCCTTTTAGAACAAGGTTTAGGCACAATGTAGGGCTGTCAGCCTTGCAGTGCATTCTGAAAACTGTCCTGGTAGACTATGAAGTTTTCCAGGTGCTTCCACATAAGTGAAGCTGATTGTGTACTTTGGACTGCCCAATTCTGGGTTCCCTAAAATAGATTTGCACTAGAGGCAAACTGATCTGAGAGACATATTCTCAGTGCAGAAGGTAAGGTAGGAAGTCTGTTGCTAACATATCACCTCATGAGATGCCTGCCAATATCTCTATTATCAAGAAAAGTTCCTCAGTGCACAACTGCTGATGAGCCAGCTCCCTCTTTCCTGTTCTGTGTTGGGCTTTTTTTCTGGAGTGTTTCACTGCATTCTGGGGAGCAGTCCTGAATTACTGTATGCACTACAGGCTGCTAGAGTCTGCTGAAGTCAGTAGCAAACTTAACAATTTGGGGAAAAAAAACCAAGCAGTGAATACTGGGCAATTATTTTAAACTGTAAATCTCATTAAAACTTACTTAAGGAATGGAACCAAGGACTGCTGTGCATTTTCATTGTGAAACTCTAGCTTTTCCTCCAAATTATATTTAATTCAATATAAGTTTGGAGTGAGACAACTGGAATATGGTTGTTCTCATGTACGTGTTTTTCTTTGGGTGATTATGGCTGAGAATACAATATCTCCTAAATAATGCCTGGCAAGAATGTAGAGTCTGTAAATTTGGCATATAAGAAATTCATTGCATGTCTCTGATGTTGAACAATTTTAAAAATGTGTTTATATTTCAGTATCGCCTAATTTCTTCAGAACATAAGCTTGTAGGTTGTAGGGTAATAATTTTCTTTGTACTGTAGATGGCAGCATGAAACAACCAATGAGGTTATTATCTGCATCAATGGACAAAACTGTGATCATCTGGGAACCTGATGAAGAATCTGGAGTCTGGCTAGAACAGGCAAGTGTCAGTCTTTCTCACAATATGTGCTGTGTGCAATTTGTGTTTCCAGCATTATGTGTGTACTGTAGGGAACAGAAACTCTCTAAAATTCTGGCAGAGAAAGGCAAAGTGCTTTCTTGTGAAAATACTCATTCTGATGCTGTGTTGCAAATAAAACTCTGTTTTAAAAAAAGGTATACATATGATTTTTATTGCTTGTTTGTATTTTTTCTTACTGTACTGAGGAATTTATAAGGGGTGTTTGTGCTCAGCTGTCATTCATAGTGTACAAGGCAGGGGCTGCATAGTAATGCATGCTATGTGCTCCTGGTAAGAAGAGGAAGAAACCCTCTTGAACCATTTGCAGTTCATCCTTGTGCGAATGTGGCATGAGCAGTTACCACAGAGCAGCTGACACGAATTCACAAGCCTGGTTTTACTCACAGTAACTTGAACATTGGCTGTGTCATTAGCTTCTTCTATTTGAGTTGAGTATTCATGTGTCATTCATGTAGTATTCTGAAAGCTGTTCTGATGTGGATCATCCTAAATAAACAAGTAGTACAACCAGATTTCTCTAGTGCTTTGATTGATGTCTTTTCAGTTGATCTGCTTTTCCAAATTGCAGTAGTTCAGTTGAAGTTGTTTGTGTTGGGTTATGCCAGCCAGTGGTCTTTCCTGTCACAAAGAAAGTTTCAAGTCTCTTGGGTGAAAAAGTGAGTATTAGAGTAGGGTATTTAATTTTTTCTCTGTTTCATTGAAAAATTCTGATGCCTTTGTGCTTGAAGTAGAAATTAACTCATAAAAAAGCAATCGCATAGAGATGCGATTTGATGTCCCTAGGTATAGCGTATAGTTGTGGCTAAATTTACGGCCTTCTAAAAATGGGTTGTGTAGTAAAGCTTGTTGCAAGTTGTGAGTCTTTAATTTTGCACCTTCTTTGCATTGGTTTGACCACAAATGTGTAGCTTCAAGTTCAGATCAGACATTTTAATGGCAAAAATCTATTTTGCATCAAGAGGAATATCTGAACTGGAAGTCTGCAGGGGGGAGAAGGGCACAAGGGGAACATCCCAGTTTCTCTATTTCATCATGATATTATGAACAAGATGTCTCCAGAAATTCATTCCCCTGCTCAGAGGTGAGACTAGAATTCTGCCTCTAGCATGGCATGTCAAAGTCACTTCAATATGAGTGGTATTTTTTTGAATGAGTGCTAGTAAAATGGAACTACTAGTGCAGAGCCTAAAATGGAACATTGGTTCATTTCGTTTTGGTCTTAAAGAGACTATATAAGAATTGGGGAGTTGAAAGCTTGGAAGAAATTGTGGTCTTACGTCTTGAATAAAACTTGAAAATGTAACTTTATTAATCTTTTAATAAAATTAAAAAAGTGGAAGGGCACTAGAGCAACTGTAAGGTCTTTGTGTACGCATGTGTGCATATGTGAGAATTCGTAAGAGAAGCACAAAACAGAAGCCAGAATATGCCACAGGAGTGTGGATCAAATTGCAGCTGTTCATGGAGAAACAGGGAAGTGAAAGTTTGCTGAGGAATCTTGGAAATTTAAGTAGGAAAGAAAATATACTTGGGAACTACTCTTTCTTTGGATCATTTCTCTTTATTGTGCAACAGAGCAGTAGCCAGGCAACAGGGAGCTCTTGCATCCAACAAGCTGGACTGAAACACAGAACACTTGGGTTTGCATTTCATCTCTTGTGGTGTTTTCTTTCCCTTGGGGGAATCCTATCTTGAGATGTCTCTGAAGGGAGGTTCCATTCAACTGGCATGCAGCTTTAAGTCCCATGACATTTCAGTGCTTAACTCTGCAATTAAAATATTCTTCAAATGTGTTTGTGTGTGTGAATGTGAACTCTTGTCTATTGGTAGTTTTTCATCTCATGAAGTAAGAATGATTTTGTAGGAATGGAAGGCCATTTTCATGGATATTTTGCTTCTGTTCATTAATTTAGGTACGGGTAGGTGAAGTGGGTGGCAATACTCTTGGATTTTTTGACTGCCATTTTAGTCCAGATGGTTCAATGATCATTGCTCATGCTTTTCATGGAGCTCTACACCTTTGGAAACAGGCTACAGTTAATAAGGTATGTTGGGTTTTTTTTAAATAATTGTACTTTTAAGACATTTGAGGTTAATTTCTGTTATTAATAGAAAAGTGTAGCAGTATAATTTAAATTTAGCAATTGAAATAGTCTTTTTCTGAATGTAATATTTTGTAGGAGTCTCATTCCTGCACAGAAGGAAGGTTGAAATCCTCAAGGCTCTAAACTCTGCTTCTTGCCTATGGAGATCATGAAGTCAGTTGAATAGGTGGCTATGCTTTGTTCACAGCTGAACAAATAACACAAGTTTCTTTCATATGGGAGCAATACATCAATATCTGTGTCTCTTCAGCCTTTCTTGAGTTACAATAATTTGCTGTTTACAAATGTATTTTTCTTACTTTCTTAATAAGCACATTTATACTTTTATTTTGCTTAGAATATGCCAATCAGTCAAATGAAAAACTCCTTACTTCTTTGTGGAACTGTTTTCATAGAAAGAATGGACTCCAGAAGTAGTGATTTCAGGACATTTTAACAGTGTAGAAGATGTGAAGTGGGATCCAGAAGGAGAGTTTATCATCAGTGTGGGCTCTGATCAAACTACGAGGCTCTTTGCTCCATGGAAAAGGAAGGAAGAGACTGAGGTATGATTTTCAAAGCTTTTGTGAGTGTGGTTAAGGGGGCTTGGTCAGTCCTGAGTTTGGAACAAGTTATCTGAATATAATTCAAATCTTAAAGTTCCCCAGGCGATGATCTGTTTAAAACTGCTTGGTTTGGTAATTGAGTATGTGCTGTTTTCACTTTAAAAATATTAGTGGCAGAGTTTTGTAATCACACAGAATGATTGCAGTTCAATCCTATGTCCATGTTCAGATTACCTTCAGTTAGCTTTCTCCCAGAGTCTTGGAAAACAGGCTCTACAGTAATTCAGAAAGAGGAATACATGACTGGTACTGATAACCACCTATTGCAGTGTTTAACAATTGGCTACACTGCTGCAGGTAATAATGAAGAAACTCAACTTTGGTTGTGCTTTTTTACACAAACATAATCTAAACAAAGTTCTCACTGTATTTTTTTAAATTAATTTGTTAATGACTCTGTTTTACTAGAATGATTATCTGAACTATATAAGTGCAGCTGGTACCTGTCCTGTTTTAGCCCCCAGACAACAACTAAGGACCACATAGCTGCTTGCTCCCTCCTCATGCATTGGACTGGGGGAAAGTCTGTTTAGGAATGCAGAAATTTCTTGTTTCTCGTCCATTTTCCTCCTCTACAAATAAAATCTCTTCTGGCAGAACAGTACCAATATTCCATTCATGAAGCTGGTAGAAACTGGACTGACTGTGCCATTGGTTGGAGAGACTTACAGCTGTCTTATCAAAGCTTCTGTAATGTAGACTACCACAGGCGGTTTGATGTTTCTGAGAGAGTGGATCAGTTCTTCAGTTTCCTTCTTCCATGCCACACAGGAGTGGTGGCAATCCCATTTCAAGAGCTGCACTTTGCCTTGTGTTGTAGGAAGGATATTTCCAGTTTCCTTCCCTGCTTTTTACCCTAATCTCCACTCAGGAGGGTACATTTAAATATATCAAAACAAAGTTCAGGATTGGAATGTGATGTAAGTTGGCAGCATTCAAGAGTTGTCAATATTGCTTTCTATGTGACCTACTGAAGTACCACTCTTTATTATGTATGCTGCTTGCTTAATTTTAATCCTCTCTTCTGAAAGAACTGATCTTTGTATGATTCACCTGCACAGCTTGCCCTGAAACTTTTGAATCAATTGATTTAGCAGAGTGATTGCAGTCTTCATACCTAAATAGGGCATAAACTGAATTCTTGTACTTTGCCTTCCTGTTCTAACACAGAGCAGCTATCAGGCTAATTTGATCAGGTGTAAATCTAAGCAGTTGCAATATTTGCTGCTGCATGAGGTGTGGGAGAAAGCCTTAGTATCCTTTTTGGATGGGTGAAGTGGAGAGTTGGAATAGATATGGGTCATTTGTAGAGGTTTATTCAGGATTTCTGAACCCTGGAAATGTTTTTAGTTCTGCCAATCATGAACTTGGTTAACACAGGCTTTTAAAATGATTTACTTTCTTTGTCACACCAAGTTTAGCATCTGAAAGATTAGAACAGGTGATATCTGATGTTTGTCTTAACAATACAGAATGGATGGTTCAGATGTTTATGGAAAGTTAAATGTTTTTCCCTATAAAAAGGAAACTAAATGTTGAATGCAAATAAGCATCCTTTCTTAAAGTCTCAGTTCTGATATCAGAATATCAGAAAAGAGGGATAACCATCAGCTTCAATTTGTCATGCAAATTTCCATCCTGATTTTTCTGGAAGAAGCTTATTGAATTACTTATATAGCCCTCTCTTTGTTTGGGATTTGAATTTTTTGTGTTGTATGCAAAGATGTACCCAGTAAAGAGTAAGAAGGGCTTGTAGCACTGTTTGATTTTATTTTTTAAAAAAGAATGAATACTTTTTTCCTCACTGAGAAATAATCAAGACCTTGTGAAGTCATGAGGTTTTGTAGGATGTCTTGAATTCCCTGTCAGAAACTTCAACATTCGAAACTCAATTGAGTTTTTAGGGTGATATGTGGCATTTAGCCTTTGCTTATAGTCATGTGACATCTAGTCTTGGCTACAGGCATTGGAATACTGAAGTAGTCTATATTATTTTAAATTATTTTTGTTCTGCTAGCTCTTAACTCAAAGTACACACTGGATTTTTCCAACTGAAGTATCATTTAGGTGAAATAGCTAATGACACTTAGAATCTATTATGATTTTGTCAGTTTTTTGCAAAGCTTCTATTAAATGGTCTCACTTGAGTCAAGTATTTAAAGAAAAGAGAGAAGTAGGAACCTGTAGCCTGCTGACAGCAGTGCTGCTGTTCTTTATGAAAGACAGAGGAAGGAAGCAGGATAATTATCACTACCTTTCTTAAGTCTTTCAGACCTACAGTCTTGGAAGTAGTAGGATACAAACCTCTTTTTACTTAGGCAAATTATGTTCTATTCCTGATTGTCTAGCGTGAAGAAGTCACAGTAAGTGCCTTAAGCACATCTGTGCAGAGACACAGTTTACTAATTGCAGGAATGGTTTGGCGGAAAAAGAGGATTCAACTGATGTATGTGCACACCAGTTTTATGCACCTCTGTAGAAGGTTGCTTTTATCTTTGTGTTAATATATACAGCAAGTAACGGAGGGGTGCTTTTTTGGAACTTTAAATTGCACTGTTTCTCTGTTTAAGAATTGTGTTTTAGCTGTGTGTCTTCTCACTTTTAGGTAACGTGGCATGAAATTGCCAGGCCTCAAGTACACGGATATGACCTGCGCTGTCTGGCAATGATTGGCCGGTTTGAGTTCGTGTCAGGAGCAGATGAAAAAGTGCTTAGAGTTTTTCGTGCTCCCAAGAATTTTATAGAAAACTTCAGTAACATCACTGGTGTTCCAATGGAGAAGCTCTGGTCCCATGTAAGTATGCTAAAACAATGCTACACAGAGAACCCTGTTAGATGTAAAATAAGTTAATGCTTCAGAAAATGTCAGATTGCACTAAACTTTGTAAAAATTCGTTCAGTTGTAATGAAACTGTAACCTTATTTTCTAATCTGCTTGCTTCCATGAGTGTTGTTTCATATGTATTTTTATGATATTATATGAAACAGGTTCTAGTTGAAACTAGCAAGACCTTGTGTCAAAAGATTGAAATGAGTGTGGGTAAATTTTAAGTAACTCAAACCAAAGTAGACCACTGTACACACTTGGGGATTAAGCAAACAATAAAGCCTGTTAATGTGTGTCCCCTTAATTTAAGGGTGTAGTAGTCTTGCCTAGTTCTAATTATTATTGTGTGGTTATGTGTTGGTATTACTTGGTGGTTTTTTTTTTGTAATTGCACGCTTGGAAATACCATAAAGCTTTTGGCATTATTTTTAGTTCTTACATACAAATAGTTATAAATATGTACTTGCTCGTGCTTTGTTTCCACTTTGGCATTGGAAATTTTTTTGAGACCTTTACATTCTAGTTCTTAGTTGTGGGTATGTCAGCTGTCCTGTGTTGCTATTCTTTGTTTGCTCCCCATTTGCATTAAGGTCTAATTCTGATTTTGTCTGCATTTTGTAGAGCAGACCTCATTCAAATAGTTGCCTCTGTACAGTGCTTTGCATGCTATTTGGATATCTTACTCAAAAGCAGAGTTTTCTGTGCAGTTTCTCAGAGATGAATTAGCCTTTCCATTTAATTTAACAATTGAACTATCTGGGATAGAAGTAGAATCATTTTTGATAGCAAGAAATTACATAAGTAACTGCTTAGAGCTTTAATTCTACAAGAATTTGTAAGCATTTGCTTTAATGACCTTTGTACAAGCAACATTGTGCTTTTATAAGGGTGGCAGATGTGCTGTTTTTTGATTCATATCACAAAGTGTTTCACATGGGCTTTGGTTAAAGAGGAAGGCTTTATGAGCTGTAATTATACAGCTGCTTTTAAACAGCTTTCTTGAAATTGTTTTCTGTGAAAACTTTTTATTATTAAAGTGGGGAAGCCTTTTTTTAATGTGGCTTAAATGCTTTCCTCAAAAAAGTACCTGAAACCAAAAAACACTTTTATATTCTAAAAGGGTTGAATAAGATTATATTCAGTTCAAATCCATGGGATTCCATTATACTTTGGGTTGTAATGAGGAACCATTTTTGTTTTAGAGGCCTTATGCTTGTCTGGATCTCTGATACATTGTCTCATCTAATTATGAACATTTAAGTACATTTTAAGCTGTCACCTAAAATATTGATTTAATTCAGTCAAATGGTCTCTCTCTGAACTTTTCTGATACCATAAGGAAGTGGGTTTACAGCTATTAGATCTTGTTTTATCTCTACACAAAGGTCTCCAAGTTCACTTACCCTTTCTATTTTTTTTTTTATTACCCTTTCTAAATTTTCTCTGATTTCCTGTACCATTATGGAACTGTGTTTTGTCTGATGATTTGTCTTTCCCTTGTGCTACTTTAAACAGACACATATTCCAGAGACATATCTGTACTATTTACTGAGTTGTGTTTCAAGTTGTGGTCACAGGCAGTCACTCTCTGTTCTCTTTTCCAAAATGCTGCTTTATTATTACACTTCAGAACAATGATTTCTCAGTTCTATTGTGTTAAAAACTGCAGTGCTCTCAGTTAATAGATTAATTGTCATGTATGTGCAGGAATAAATATAATTGTGGAAGAAAACTTGCAATTAGCATTGAAGAAAATCCTTGAGCAGGGGCCTTAGAAAAGTGCTTTTTTTGTCTTTTTTTTTTTTTCCTTCCTGCCAGAATACTGGTCTTTGTTTTGTTTAGGGTATGTTCTAGACAAGAGTTTTTGAAAGTACCCCCTTCACTTCTCTATCACTTCTCTAGGAAACTAACTCTAGAAACTCTCAGGGATTCCTTAAGCTGTGGCCTTTGACCTACATGGCAATCTGTGTGTAACCTTTCTTTTTTCTTCAATTCAGCAGTCATCTGATCTTCCGGAAGGTGCAACTGTGCCAGCTTTGGGGTTATCCAATAAAGCTGTTTTTAAAGGTATTGCTAGTGAGAAATAATGGATGTGGTGTTTCATGTGGAAACTTTATTTAAGGGATTGTTCTGGTGTGCATATTAGGTCTGTAAGTGTAGGCTTGACTGCAAGTTCAGAATCTAGAAATAACATAATGCAAAGTATTTATTTATTTGCTAGCAGCAAACATGGTGCTTAAAAGTAAAAAACACAAGTAAGGAAGAATTAGTTAGCTAACAGTAGCTAATATCTTGGAGAGGCAATGGAGATTACGTTGTGGGGGAACAGGGAAGGAGGGACAGACATCTTCCTAGAATGATAAAAAAATATTTTCCTGAGACTGGTAATCAGATCTGGTTTTTCATGAAGTCTCTGGTAAAAATGCACTATAGTGGAATGTACAAATTAGGTTAGACCTATTTTTTTTCTCTGCTTAAAGTTTTATCAGACGGTGTGATCTACAAAAGGAAGCATTTTAATAAGCTTTGTCTCCAGGGCCTTCAATGGCAATAAACCAAATTTTCGTAAATAATTTGTGAGAGAAAAACCAATTTCATTCTACTTCAGATAAATTGTAAAATATGTTCTGGCAAAGTTTTTTCCCCTGCTTTCTCATGAGTTCTCCCAATGAGAGAGGGAACAAAACCTCCTTCTTCTAGATTATTGCCACACACAGAGTAACTAATTTCCATTGATTTCATGTGGCCCAACTAGAAGCAGCACCATGAATAGAACTTCCCTGCATCATCCACCACTGTTCATACAGTGCTGTCATCCTTGATGGCTTAGGTAAAACACCACAGATGTGTTCTCACTCTGCAGAGAAATCTTCCTGGTGCTCAGATAGTGGTCTCAGATGAATGCTGCTCATTTCATTTTCAAAGAGAGCGAAGTTGGAATGAATTAGAATTTAGTCTTTGCTTTGCTTTTTCTGTACCTTCTTTTTGAAACTGCTATGCTTGAGGTAAATACATATTTGTATAAAAAGGTAGATTCTGTTTGAGAGGCATTGTTCCCCATCTCTGTACCTTTTTCTTAATTCCTTCACAATGAAGGACAGAGTTGAATTTTAACTTACAATTGACTAGTTTTGATTACCTCTGATACTTTTACCTAAAGCTAAGGACTAAGTATAGCTGAGCCATCAGCAGTTTTGCTGAAGTTTGCAAATTGTAGCTAAACTTGCTCAAATATGGGTTTTCATTTAGTGATCTACATCAAATTTAGGAACTCATCACTTGTATCAGAGATTTTTGTCTTTTTCAAATACAGAAAAAAAGGTTTAACACTGGGGAAACACAGGCTGAACTCTGGTGACTGCTTTGCTCAGTGAAATTCTTTTTAGGAATCTCTGAAAGATTGTGCTGATGCAGAGAGGCCAGTTTCAAAATCAAGGTTAGATTATTATTTCTTTAAAACTTTCTCATTCTCATATGCACTAGAATAACTAGCTTCTAGTATTCATATTATTGTAACTCTGCAAGGAGAGAAACCTAGTTTCAACTACTTGTCAAAAATATAGATTTTTTTGCTTATATTTGTCCTTATATTTTCCCTCCCTTCTAGTGTGTTCTCTACCTAATGAAGTCCTTATTTTAATAGGAGATATGGCTGCTCAACCAGATGATGATGAAGAATCATTTAATACTATTTCAAATCAGTATCCAGAGATTTCTTTTCAACCCTTGGTCCTTACAGGTATGAGAATTACTTCTGTTGTAGGTAGTAGAGAATGAGGTTTATTTGATATAAATTTGAAGCATTATTTAGCTTTTTTGAAAAAAATCAGATTTTAATAGGCTGTACAAATCTTTTTTAGAACCTCCACCAGAGGATCACTTGCTGCAGAATACCTTATGGCCTGAAATTCAGAAGTTGTAAGTTTTATTTTTCCTTTTCTTCTTTATTACAAAATTTCCAGAAAACTGTTGCAACATGTTAATGTAGCTTAGTCTTGTAATTATTCCTATTTTACCATGTAATTTGACCTTGTGTGTGCTGTATTGCTTGTAAAATAAATAAACTATATATATATAAAAATTGGGAAACACTGAGGGAAATAGCAGTTAGAACTGATGTGTCACAATTTTATTGTAGTTGGTTGTTTCTCCTTAAAACCTTGTATATACTGAAGGTTTCTTTAAGGAGTTTTCTGCTACTTTCCGCTTCATAGTGTGGGCTTGCAGATGTGGTATGGAAGTAGAGGCTGAGGCATCAATGGAGGAGCTTGCCCTTAACTCCTGTCAGAGTTGCAAGGTGCAATAGGTGCAAAAAGGTGCAAACCAGCAGCCAAACGAGTGTGTTTAGTGGTAGAGCAAAGTGATAAGTATTGAGTAAGATGGTTACAAGGCTAGTTTGAGGCTAGCCTGTCACTCAAGGCCAACAGAGTGGTTGTCAGTTGCAAAGTTAATGAAGTTACGTGGTCATGATAATTGTTTTGCAGTTGCAGGGTTTTAGAATTCTTCAGCTGTGTTTTCTTGTTTTACTGAAATTCACAACAATTTTCACGTTAATGTTGTCACATGATTTGTTCTGTGAGGATCCCACAAACATGAGGCTATACTTTCACAATCTTCAAAGTTTTAGTATCAATCTTCTAAGTATAGCACAAAGAAATTGAATAATCTCAATTTCTTGTGGGTTTATTTATCTGAATCTCCTGAAAGGGGTCTGAGACTGGAAGGAGAAAAATGTTGAGCCTTTGCTGATGGTTACAGTCACCTTTCTACATTACCAGTTTTGTGAGGAAGGCAATAAAAAGCTTTGGGAAAATGCTGTGCAGCTTGCTTTCATTGGACCAAGGGGGAAGTTCTGTAGAAGTTCGTCTTTGCTTTCAGTTGGGCAGTAAATCTGCTTTGGATGCTTTTAAGCTCTGTTACTGTGTTTGTACTCAAAAATTCTTTTAGGAGGAAAGCCAGTGGATGTTAGACCATATCTGCACACTCTGCAATTTCTAACTGTTACTTCAACTATTTCTTCTATGCCTTCTATGGCTGCTAATGCACTTACATAAGTAGATTGATAAGGGATGTTTAAGTAGTGAAAAGGAGCCAAGGCCAAAATTCTTCATCATTTGCCTCTGACATTTCGCAAAGTCTAGTAGGACATTAATATTTTATACTCTGCGATGGGAGTATTGCTTATCTGCCTTTACATCCTGCATTCATTAAAATAACTCCATTTTATGGCAGTCTTCAGATTACTTTTATCTGAGCAGTTTTTTTCTGGTTTTAGAGACACAGCTAATGATATAGATCATTTTATGCAAGAGAAACAAAGATGTAAAGCATTCATAGACTTTCAGATTTTTTGGTCAGAGTAATCTTGAAAGAAATAACATGAAATTGCATAATGTAGATTTCAAGTTGCCATAGCAGCAGAAGAACAGTGTGAGGCACTGACTTGCTAAAAATAGCTTGTTTGTCATTGACATTTGTGTATTCCTAGCTCTAACTTGACACCAAATTTTGAAGGATTAGTGTTGAGTTTTGCGAAGTGTTTGCTTGAGGAGGTTTTAGCACAAAGAACTGGCTGAATTTTTTACATTATATAATAACTTTAAAAATATGGTAAATTTTGTGAGAATATGCTAATCTTTATCCCCTTGGAAAATTGTCATAGAGAGTTCATATGCAGCATGCTGAGATTAAAGCTTGAGTGTTGACATATATATTTATGTCTATATGTATGTACATTTCATGTGATACACTTGGAAGTTGGAAGAGATCCTATTTGACACTAGAAAATTACCGTATTCATTTGGACACTTGAAAGTCCAGTCAGTCTACCTGTGCATTTAAAAAATGCTATTAATAGTACAACGCTGAGGCAAAATTGCCTGCGGTTGAAAATATTTAATTATTCATTCATGCAGTTACTTCTTTCCATTGTGAACTTTTATTTGGTGGTGTACTATGTAGTGAAGAAATCTTATTTTGTTAATGGGATCAGAGGATGGGACTTTATTGTAGCTCCTGTGTTATCATGGCTCATAGACAGTCTTTTAAAACATCATCTCCTGTTGCCAATAGCTTAATTCTCTTTACTGGAGACAGCAGTGGTCTATACAGCTGCTGGTCTGACCTAGGATAGTCCTGCTCATGTAACTTTGCTACAGACGGTATTTTATGTTTACTGTTAATTTGGTAAGAATAGTTACATTTTGGCACTTCAATTTAGCAAAAGAAGCATTGCATGCAGAAGCTTGAAATTAACTGCTCTTCAAATACTACTTTTAGGAGATTAAAACCAAAACAACTGAGGATTTGTTTCACAGGTTATTTTCCCATCATTGAATTTCAGGAAATTTATACTTTTGATACAATATTTTTTTTTATTTTTAGAAAATTGATTTGCAGTGATTTTCACTACTAAACAGTCTCTAGGAATGTGCTTTAAAAGTAAGCATTATGATAAAACTCCTGTTGGTGACAAATTAAGAGTAAGACATGCAGTAGTACCTTCATTATTATAAGATGCACTCAAATTTGCAACTTAACATTTCAATTAGAGGTACGCACCAGGCCCTCTCCCTGTTAAAAAGTCCAGGCACAGTTACATTTCATAAGAGCCAGTATACATACCCAGTCTTCAAACCTGGCTTTGGCGGTCTGTTGATGGGATATGCCCAGCAATGATGCTTTGGGCTCATTTCAACAGATCCACACAGTAATTTGTTATTTAAGTCGGTGGCTGTTAACAGCTGCAAGTTAAATTCCATGAACATCAGTCCCATGTAAGAAGTTAACACTGCTGACCTAGGAGAATCATAGGAAAGCACTCCACCCGGCTGATATTGAGCTGATACTTGTCTACTGTTTATAGATTGCATCTCCAATTTTACTTTACTTCTAATTTTTTTGTGACTGATATTAATTTGTGTTAAGTCTGTATAGAATTTCTCCTTATTAGTTAAATACCAGTATGGATATGTGAGCTTGGATTTCATCAGAACTTTTGTGAAGAGTGGTTAAAAAATGTATTTCTGAAGAAGGCTAGAATTTTTGGGGGTTTTACAGAGGTTTTTTCCTTTTCCAACACAATGCTTGTCTTTTACTTCAGAAATCTCGCATAGGCATCCTTTGACTATATGTTTGTAGCATATTTCTTCAGTGATTTTCATATATGTGGCCTATGATTTTTATTGGTAGTGCTAAAATTGTTTTTTAAGAAAAGGATACATTAAATGCTGCTTTAATCTGCTTTGTTAGTCATTAGGGTGGCTTTTGCAGTGCTGATGCTTTAAGGCTATGGAATGAGCTGGACAGATTTTTCTGTAGCCAGTTTCTAATGGAAGAATTTGTGCAGATGTTTAAACTGAAAGCTGAACAAATTATTTGGGATGTAATACAGAGAAAGTGGTAAGAAGTTCTTGGCAGGTGCCTTTCATTTTTGAAAAGGGATTTAAATTAATATGACAACTTTGATGGATACTGCAAAAATGATTGTGATGTGTTAAATTTCTTTTCACATGTATTTCAGATATGGACATGGATATGAAATATTTTGTGTTGCTTGCAATAATTCAAACACTATCGTTGCCTCAGCATGTAAGGTAAGAAAAGATTCTAGCACCACCTAGTGAAAAGTGCTTCCCAGTTTCTAGGGCTGAATTCTCTTTCACAAAACATGAAAGATTTTGTATAAGTAACAGTTCCCTTGCAAAGGTG
Organism: Lonchura striata; assembly: GCF_050655825.1. Lineage (NCBI taxonomy): Eukaryota > Metazoa > Chordata > Aves > Passeriformes > Estrildidae > Lonchura > Lonchura striata. The sequence goes on along the minus strand of NC_140704.1, from coordinate 95,859,811 downwards.
AGGGTGGATTGCCAGTAAGTTATTATTCCTAAATTGTGTATGGTTCATTTGACGATATTGGTAAGATAAATTGTAACAAATAGAGGTCTGAAATATTTTCTTACTGATACATTGTCAGCATTAGAAGAAAGTAGGGAAACATTGTTGAAACTTCCCAGAGGAAAGCAGGGTCTTATCTGATTGCAAACCTAAAAACAAGCTTTCTAATATCTTACTACTTTGAAATGCCTGACTTTTATACTTGCTCTCATTGATTCTCATTTTTTTCCATCCATACAGGCTTCCAAAAAAGAACATGCAGCAATTATTTTGTGGAGCACCACTTCTTGGAAGAAACTGCAGAGTTTGTCTTTTCATAATCTGACTGTTACTCAGCTGGCATTTTCTCCTGATGACAACTTTTTACTAGCTGTTTCTAGAGACAGGAATTGGTCACTGTGGAGGAAACAGGATTCCTCAGAGTCAGGTAAGATACGTGAAGTGAATATAGGTGTTTGTAGACTTGGAAGTTTGTTCATTTTTTTTGGCTGCAAAATATTTGAAAGAGAATTGATAGAATACTTTAATGGACTTTGCTTGCAACTTTGAAGAACTATTAATGTTGTAGGCTCTTGTGGATTTAAGAAATGCAATTAATGTGTAGAAACATAAAAAGCAAATTAAAATGTGGAGAAGAATATAATCAAGCTTTAGGTAGTGTTTAATTGATGGATGTAATGAAGTCCTCATGCCTTCTGCATGTGATTGTATGTTTGATTTACTGAAATCAAGTATACAAGCTGAACTTCAGATTGGCATTCTGTCAAGGAGAGCCTTCATTGAAGAGTTCTGTGCAGGCATAGCCAATGCTGCCCCCATATCCTGCATAGGCTGCCTTGTGCTTGCTTGCATGGCATGACACTTTGAGACTCTTGACAGGATTAATCTCTGTCTTTGGTGTGGCTTTCTGGTAATCCTACACAATTGATTAATTTGACTAGGACTGACTATGTCTGGAAAAAGAACTGATAGTGAGGATTCAGTTGACCTTCTCATTAAGACTTTGAGCCTTGCAAAATCATGAGGAGATTGCTATTGAACTCTTTAATAGAATCCTAGAACAGATGCTTGTGCTGAAAGCGATTATCACTGCACTCTTGGCTTAATAGCATATAAACACTGCTGGGCTCTATAGAATGTTCCTAGAGTCTTGGCAGTGAGTTCTGGCCCTTTCAGACAGTGTCCAGTTGTATCCTGGCTTGAATTTCTGTTCTATTCAGACTTCTATTTTAAAGCCTGGCATATTGTCCACAGTAGTTACACAATGATTCAGGATAAGGATCATGAATACTCACAGCAAGTAGAGGAAATCCTCTTTTCATCTATTCATCAATAACCCTTCTGTCTACAAATAACCTCATTATCAGTGTAAAGCAAAACTGCTGCTATTGGCATCCCAAGAAGTGGTTAAAGTCTATGCTCCAAAGTGACAACCCTTCTACTTAGAAAAAGCATTCCAATTACTGATCTGCGGATCAGATATAGTGCCTAATTGTATACATGCTGAAATATAAGTTTGTCTCTTTGGGAACACATTAATCTTTACAATTGTACCATTATGATTTGAGCAGTTGGAACTTTACTGGCAAATAAGAGCTGTAGTGAAATTACTGGGGAAACGTGAACACATGGTGCACTATTCAAAAACTTCTGAAGTCAGTGTTCTTAAAGAAACTTAATAGAAATAACCTGAATATATTATACTTAAATTCTTCTGAAAAAGAAGTGCATTTAAAATATTGAACTGTTCCTACTGCTTTAGGGCTATAAGGGCTTACTGGTATGGTCTTGACCAGGTGCTAGTTATCAGTGTGGTAAATGCTGGAAAAAGAAATTCATACAGTCCTAAGTATTCCCAGTTGCTTTAAATATGAGTGGAATAATGTCCAAGTATTCTTGCAGTTCTGACATAGTTAAGTAAGAGTAACAATCACTTTTAATATGTAAAATAGTTGAAACAAGGCTTTTTCTTCTACATGTTTTATTCCAGGACCAGTCTTCACTTGCTGTGCATACACAGATAAAAATACAGCTGTTCACAGTCGAATCATTTGGTCCTGTGATTGGACACCGGATAGCAAGTATTTTATTACTGGTAGTCGGGACAAGAAGGTAATTAATATTAAAGGAATTTAGAAAGCCCAGAATAATTTTAGATGTCTTTTAGAATAACAAACTCTGTGTTCTAATGAGCCCCTATTATATATAAAATCTTATTGCATTTATTAGCACAGAAATCAGTAATTCTTTCATAAGCTAAATAAAGTGCTTGAATATGTATATACAAGACTGTGGGCTGCCAGTTGGACGTTCTCCCTTCTTTCTTCATGCAGTAAGACAAGCATATGTCACATAATTCTATGGGTCTCAAGTTTTTCTTTAACTTTCATAACAGAATCTGGTTTTGTTGTCAGTAACCTTAATGAAATCAGACAGACTGCCTACAAATTAAAATCTTTGTAGGTAGAGGGTTTTTTTACCATTTTTAGGGTCATCCACTGTGCCCTGAAATTATTTTAATGACGTTATTCCTTATGTTTTTGTATATGCATTTGCAAGAAGTTTAAAGTGGAAGCTCATAGATTACTCTTTTTCTTATCAGGTCATTATCTGGGGCCAGTGTGATTTGCCAATGATTACTGAAGGCAATGAGCTGGATTCAATCAAGCCTTGTTCAACAGTGCTGGATGCTGGGGATTCTGTGACTGCTGTTGGTATCAGCCATGTGCTTACTCCTGATGGAAGGTATTGCTGGTTTTCTGATTGTCATTTTGTGTTTAATCTGAAATTAGTATTTATCCCTTTAGTCAACTAGTTTCATGTGGCTAAACAGCTCCCTAAATCTACCTGTCAATTGTTTTGACCATTCTTTAACAGAATGACCTCTACTTTTTTCTTTCCTAGCCACCTTTTCAGGTGTATGGTGACTTGTCCAAGCAGTGTAATGAGAAAAATGAAAGTGGAAGAGGGGAGGGAGAGATGAATGAACACACCTGAAACACATTAATTCTTCCAAAACTATTGACTTATCTGATGTTGTGATAACCTCCTTATTTTTTCCTAACCAAATATATGTAGTGGGTTTCTGATTTGCTCTTTTTTTTTTTTTTTTTTCCTTTGAGAAGCAGCTTTGATGTATTTATTTTTTTCATGGAAAAGTAAATACTGATTTGAAGACGAAATGTGCAAGAACAGTGCTGGAGTGCTAGTTCTTTCCTTAGCATTGGAATTGAGCTGAGCTGTCTCACTGAGCTGTCTACTGTAATTTCTAATGAAATGAATGTAATTATTCTCTTGATAGATACATTGTTGCAGTAGGCTTAGAGAATGGGAAGATTATCTTGTACACATGGAAGCAAAGTGGGAAAGAGCCAGCACTGGCTGACTGGACCACAGGTGTTGAGATAGATAACAGGTATGTCTTTTGAAGTGAGTTAGAAGCAATGAAATATTATTCTTCAGAGTAACAGTGCTGGATTTCTGTTCTTATAGCATAAAATACATGAATGTAGTTTATTTCTACACCAAAAATTGTTATCGTTTTTGGAAGAGTGATCCCTGAAAGTTTAAAGATGTCTTGAAGCAAAACCCAGAAATAAAAATATTGGTTATTTAGATGTCTTAAAAAAACCTTCCAGCAAATACAAACAAAAACCAGAGGGGCATTAACCCCCAAGATAGTTCATGCTATGTAAAAGCTTTGAGAAGTATTACCCTTTGTTGGCCCTACTTAAAAAAAAGGCTTTACCTTTAGTCATAAATATGATGGTAGAAAACACTGAAGAGAGAGTGGAAAGGATTGCAGTCAGTGTACATCAGCAAAACACTTTGGAGTGGGTGACAGCAAGCTTTCATGAGCAGCTTCCAGCAGAAACCAAAGAAATGGCAAGCTATATGTGTGGCTGCTGTGGTGACAGCTAGAGAGACTCTATGGAAAGACTTGGAATGTTTCACTTGAAGCACTCCCCTGGGTTCTTCTATCACACGCTGGCATTGACAGTAACAGAAATGGAAGTTGATGGTGACTTTGGCCTGTGTATGCTTGCAATGAATGGGAAAGAGAAACTAGATAACAGGAAATTGCAGGCTAAAAGCCAGAAATCTGTCATATCTAAGTAACTGAGATACTTGACCTCCAGCTTAATGTGGTAAAACTGAAAATCAATAGCTGTTTGAATTATTGATGAGTGAGAGGATAGAATGTCATTAGTGTTAATGACCCTACATAATAAGAACTTAATACCTGCTGGTTGTCACAAGTCAGTTTTTCCTCAGTTGGTAGTGTTAACTGAAGAGTACTAATTACATGAATGTTGATGTTTACATTCACATGCCCAACTGTGTTTAACATTTTGCAGTTACGTATGGATTTCTTTTTGTTGCAGCCAAAGTCATGCTCTTGCTGTGAAACGCTTATGTTGGAGACATCATGCAGGCAGAGCTGGACATAATGATGAGAACAGCAGCAAGTGGTTGCAGCTTGCAAGTTGTGGAGCCGATCACTGTGTTAAAATATTCAATGTCGACAGATTTGCTCTTTAGCAAAGACAGCAGGCCTGTTTGTGCCAAACAGATTCACAGCATTTTATTTCAACTTTTAGCCACTTTGATTATAGAATTTTCTATTTTCTGCTGTGGAAAGTAAAATATCTTACATTAACTTATTAAAGCAACTTTAGTGGAAGTTTGAAATGTCAAATATTTTTTCTAATCCTGCAGTTCTGGGAATATGAAGTATATATTTTGTTTGGTGAATATCCTGAAACTGAGGGATGGGAGGTGGGGCAGGCCATAGGAGAATAATTAGAGAGCTTTGTTTGCTGTGACTCAAAAGGTAGGTGGGAAGCTGCTGATACTTTGGTTCCTCTTTGCTTGGGATTCCACTTGGAGTACTGATTTTTTTTTTTTATCTCCTCTTGCTATTAAAGTTAATTGTTGGTGGGCCTGCCAGTGCTGCCAGTGTGCGTTCAGGCATGTGCAACCAGAGATCAGGGTTAAACATGAAGCTTTCTCTGATTGCCTTTGAATGTGTATTAGAGCCCTGGTCCAAGTCTGAGGCCACCTGCCTCTGGAAGAAGTAGTTTGTGTTCAGATGCCTGGACAAGGCCTGCTTGATTTTATTCCTGTATTCTGCTGTGCAGGGCTGAACTCATGCTTCTTGGTCAGGTGGGGCTTAAAGCTGAACTCAGAGACCACTTAAATCTTCTGGTGTCTCCCTTGTGAGCCCTCTGAGTAGAGTGTGATAGAAAAAAACACCTCTGAGACTGTTGAAGGGCTGTCTTCTACAGTTTGGACTGAAAAAGCTTATGGATATCACTAGACAGGAGCTAAAAGGAGGTAGCCATTCCTTACAATTCCTTTGGGCTCCTCCTGATTTTTGAGGGCTCCCTCTTTGCTTTTGTGAAAACAAGTTAACTTAGTTGTCCCATAGTGTATTTTAAATAGAGAGACTGAGAGTATTTCAGAAGGACTTCATGTCAGCAGGTCTTTATCTGGTTCCAAAATCTGATTTAGAAATCAGTTAAACTTTGAGAGTGAAATCATTGTTATTTCAGAATTGCTTGCTACATGTAACCGGCAGTGCAGAGGTAACTGGAATTGTCTTTAATTTTTTACTGTGTTGGATATTTAGAGTGTAGCTCTTTCAGAGTGGGCTATACTGTTTTCAGAGTAATTATGGTTTATGCCTTGAAAGGTTTTGTATTTTAGCTCTTTATTTTCAGTTCTGTTTTTCAGACATTTAAAAAAACCAAAACCATTCTTTAAAATGGGCATGGGGGATGTGGAATAAAAAAAAAAAGACTTATTAATAAAGATGAGTTGCTACATTTTACTTGTGGTACCCAGTGCTTTTGTTACACAAGTGCTTTAGCATTCGATTGTATTTCATTTGTCTGGAATTTTTAAACAGCTATATCCTGGCAAGAGAAGGACATAACTTGTCACCCGTGAAGTTTCAAATAGCTGCCAAAAGTGAGTCTTTATTCCGTGTCACAATTGTAATCTTTTATCTTACAATTTGATTTTAATACTGTACAATGCTTTCCAATAGTAGTACATCTTATTATGTGGCAACTTCTGGGTATAGGTGACAATGAAATATCATATTAGTTTCCCCTCTCTTTTATTTTATGAAATGCTGTCATTAAACAAGAATCAGGATTTAGTAATCCACTGCATTACCCGTGGGACTTGGTGACTCAATCACATTCATTGTTCCAGCTTTAAATGCACCAGATTAGTCTGTTGGTCTCCTAAATGTAAATGTTTATAATACACTCATCACTTTGCTATGCATTTAGTAGGTGTGACTTTTATATACACCTTTATCTTCTCATAAATCCACTCATATCTTTTCAACATGTAAATCACCACATAAAAAATACTAAGAAATGGGCTGCTGTCAGTGTACCTAGTGCTCTGAAATACTCTGCTTGTTGTACAGTGCCACTGAAAATGGAGTTGAGAAAATTGATGGGATAAACTGAAGTTTTGTAAAGAACATTCTTTTACCTTTTGATACATTTGAGGTAAAGCCATCCCATGAAGATTTTGGAAGCATATTATCAGTATTTACTGGCTTTATGCTGAATTTGAAGAGACTTTGTGGTCAAAGATGTGAACAAACTGTTTTATGTAATCAGGCCTAAAGGAGGAGGATTGTTTCGTGTTACAGTAGATGTGTGTGTGACAAAGCAAGCAAGAAATAGCATGGGTCTTGCTGTTCATAACCAAAATCAAGTTGTTACTGAGATTGTCCAAAGCGATCCTAAATCTTTCAGTTCAGGATGCAGGTGTAGGCATCCTTAAGTCTGTGTAGAACCAACAGCTATGCTAACACTGACATTAGAGGTGAGCATGCCGTGGTGTCTGGTGGATGAGGAGGACAAACAAACTGTGTGTGTAAACTAGGAGGATGTGGGATGCTGACGTTCAGCCTGAGGAACTCCTACCTGGGTTCCATGTGGCAAGCTCCCTAAACACTGCTGCCAAGCTATCAATTGCGCTAATTTCTTCAGATATGAAATGGCAAAGGAGCAGATTATGCATCGTGCTAAGCCTTAAAAAAAGTGTTATCCTGCTGTTGTCTCTCTTGTGGGCTGAGACTTCAGAAGTAACTAGAACTGGTAGAAAATTTCAAGCAAGTCAATTATTGAACTCTGAGCTATTGAAAATATCGCTTTGGTAACTCTGACTAATCTCTGTTTTCCAAAATATTTAACATGAAGAAATGATAATGCTCCAAGGCTCACTGCCAACTGCAGCTAATGCAGAGATGAGGGAAGAGGAGGAAGCAGCTGTGTCCTCATTTAGACTCAAATCTCACTTTAAAGAAGTGGCTGTTACAAATAACGAAACTTTAAAATAACTGAAATGAGAAGCAAAAATATAACTTGCTCCGTTTTAAGGAGCATCTGGAGCTGTACAAAAGATGAGGGAAAATCACTGACAGGACAAAAATCAGAATTTGCCTTTTGTACGCTAGAAGCTGGTGGAGGCGGGAGTTGTTGAACACAGTTCAGCAATGCCCCTCTACTGCTCTTTTATCAGCAGTCCTTATCAGGCTCTGCTGTGGTAGTTTTGAGGCAGCAGGGCAGGGCAGTGTGTTTTCCCTGTGACATGCCATGCCCTTGACCCTCCAAACGTTCCCATTTTTGCCTTGTGCACTGGCACACCCTCAAACAGTTGTGGGATATCCTTTCAGAGACAATTTTTTCCCCCAGCCAGGAGCTGCCTTTTTTTCCTATGCCAACCACCAGATTCCCGTCATCCTGCTTCTGTGTTTGCTGTAGGGAGCTGGGGGAGCTATGGGCTCCCTTTGCCAGCCCCTGGTACTCTTACTCAAGCACAGCTCTTGCTGTCACCTTGTGTGACCAGCTCTCGTGACTGTATTTGTGGAGTTTGTGTTCAATATCCAAACATCGTCATTTTATTTTCTGCAGCAACTCATCCTATGCTGTAATGCAATAATAAAGCTAGAAATTACCTCTCTCTCTTTCTGAAGGGAATTTAGGGTAGACCATGTGACAAATCCCAATGCTGTACCATAATAATGGGGGCTAGCTCCAGTATCCTGGGGTAGCTCTACCAACCAGACGTGCCCTGGACTTGAAGTCCTCAAGGAGAGCTGCTACTTTACTTGGTTTTTGCAGGACTCAGCCAACATTACAGCAGCACAGATGAGGGGAGGTGTTGTGCCTGAGGTAATTGCTGTGTTGTGGTGGTGTCACCCTTGTATAGATTCCAGCAGATCACAGTTGAAATAACAAGGGATGCACCAAACAGGTTTTTTTTTTTCTACTGCAGAAGAGTTATTCCCCTTGCCTCAAAAGCTTGTGCTAACACCCATCTTGTCCAGCTTCATTTTGTTTTTTTCCAAGGATTTTTCTCTCTTTACTCACCCGCTCTTCTAAGAATATGATTTGCCTTCTTGGTCCCTTTTCCATTCCTGCAGGCCTCTAAATACTTATGTAAGCAATCCTTGTTTTCTCAACAGCTTTTTCTCTCTTCCTATTGTTGTAAGATAATCCAATGCTTTCTAATACATGATCCTGGGAGAATTCAAATGTATCAAGTATAACATCCTCTTGGTATTTTCCATTCTGCTTCCTATGTCTCTGATTCTTCCTTTGCTAGGGGTTTTGGGCTTTTGGTATTTACACAGCCTGTCCAGCAGCATTACCTCCTTTCTCCCTGACAACAAATTACTGGCATAAGTGTGAGCAGCAAGCCCTCCTCCCTTGCTAAAGCATAAGCTGTCTACCTGCCAATGGGGGGAACTTTTCTCCTCTACAGAAATGAATTGACTGCAGTCTCCCCAGGGGAAGCTTTCCAAGTGCTTTTCAAGATAAAGCGATTGTTCCATTTGTCTCTCTGTTTCATAATCTTGGAGAGTCTCCTTCCTGTGAGTTATCATATAAAGATGTGCCTCTCTGAGAATATCTGTACTCCACAGACACACTTTTTAGAGTGTAGGCGCTTCCTGCTGTTTAAGTTTTTTTCTTTTGACATGACAGGCAGTCCTGTGTTCAGTTCTCTGGATGCTACAAGTTTTCATCACTGTCCACAGAGAGCACCGAGCTGTGGCACAGATTCTCTCTCTGCAGAAGTTCAGCCAGGGAGGTTGAAACAGCTGCAGTGCAGAGAAGCTCCTGAGATGCCTGTAGGTTCTGTGTAGGTCTTCAGGGTGGGTCTGTCTGACCTCAACAGGTGCTAAAAGTGTGATGTAGAAGCCTCCTGTGGGTGTTCTGGTCAAACTTCTGCTTCTTTGGTGTGTGCATGCAGTCTCTTTATATCACAGACATTGCTGTGCCTTCAGTAACAGCTCCAGGTCACTAAGTCTATTGGGACTAATAGAGTGGGAGCCCCTTTACAGCTGATGAGCATTGAATCAGGCTGGCAGACCATCCCTATAGTTACAAGTGTGTGGAATGTAGGCCATTAAAGCTAATAAAAAGGTAGAAATATTTGTTTTGCTTAGCTGTTACTAGACAAATGGCAACTTCAGCTTTTTCTACCCATCAAAAAGAAAATTGGTGTGTTTTATCATGTAAAAGGTATTGTCATAGCTCAAAAGAGGAATTACGTCTCTGATGTGAAATTCTGCAATTCCTATGAATTGCTCAAAAGTTCTAATTTCCAAAGATTAGTAGTACTGAAAATTGCTAGCTCAAAGCTGTAATAAAAACATTATGTTTCACAGAGCAATAGGATCATGTGATTATTAAAATTGGAAGAGAGCTCAGGAAGCCTCACTTCCAACCTGCTCCAGGCAGGGTCAACTGTGAAATCACACCAGGTGCTCAGAAATTCTGCCAGTCTGGTCTTGAGAATCTCAGAAGATGAAGACTGCACAGTTTGACTGCTGACTGCCTTCATGGTGAAAAATGTTCTTCTAATTTTCTCAGTTCTGAACCTGTCTTGTTTTATTTTATGCCCTCTTACCTTCCTTCATCTCTTCATTGTAGAGGGCTGGGCTCCATCATCTTCACAGTCTCCTTAGCATCAGAAGGCTGCTACCAAGTACCTGCAAAGCCTTCTCTTCCCCAGGCTGAACCTGACCCATCCCTCCACCCTCCTCCACAGGGCACCTGATCCAGCTCTCTCTACCTTAGTGGTCCTCTGCTACACTTGCTCCAGTTTAACATCATCTTTCCTGTGTTGGGAAAACCCCAAACTGGACAAGTGTCCATGGTCTCTACAATAGATTAAGTGCCTAAAATCTGTGGTGCAATTTCCTTACCTAGGGAGTCCAAATCTATAACTCTCTTCTCTTTAACCTTATCATATAATTCTCCTACACTATTCTTTGCATGCACTTGCCTGTGTGTGGTGGTGATGCAATCCCAAGACAGAGCTGCAGATTTTAATGTGTGTTTGCAGAGCTGGGAACATCCCTGTACCCACTGTGCAGTGTATTCCAACATCCCCACCAGATGGGAGCTCTGGCCACATGGCTGCTTCTGGGAACAAAAGAGCTCCTGGCATAATAGTTAGATGTTCATGCTTCCACCACTGGTGAGGTGGAAAGGGCAGAGGAAAGATGGTTTGGCTCTGGCTGGAAGCTCCCTCTATCTCCTGCCTCCATTTGAGCGTGGGGCGCCTGGCCCCAGAGAGCAAGGCACACAGCCCAGACATGTGTCCAGAGCCCATGGCAGAGCTGCAATCCATTTTTGTTTTCCTGTGACTTGGGGTGGCCATTGCAGCCATCTATTTAGATAATTGAGAGCTGACACAGGTGCTGTTATATTGGTTGCAAACGCAAAAGAGCCCCTCTCCCCTAAAACTCTAGATTTAAAAATTGTTTACCATCTATCTCAGAGGAAAAGAAATGGATGCTATTTTAAGTGCCTGACCTGTGGTCATTTCACTGAAAAATCAGTGAGTTGGTAGCTTCCACATGCCCAGGACCACCAGGTGGCAATATAAGAAAAAGGATTAGTGTTTTATTTGCAGCACCTGTCATGTATACCCAAAAACTCAAAATAAATTACAAATATGTTCAAACACAGGTATTCTGTCTCCTCTGAGTTGTTCAAATGCACTGTTTCAGTGACAAGCATTTATCACGAAACACCGATTTTGAAAACATTCTTCTATTTTTGTCCTGTAGTTGGGAAACTAAACTTCAAAAAGTAATGAGCACCTCCTAATCACACAGGGTCTTACTATTTGCTGTAGACATTTTACCTCACCCCAACAACTCAATCTGAAGAAGATGTAAGACAATCTTAATCTTCCTCCTTTACTTCGTTTAAGTGTAAAATGGGAGCTAATTTTCTGTGTCTGTCTTGTTGTCTTTTTTTTGTTGTTGTTGTGTTTTTTTTTTTATTCTGAAAGCCCGTCCAATCCTGTGGATGCCCTGAGAGGGGTTTAAGCTAATGAGGTCTCATACACCTCCTGATAGTGATTTAGATTAGAGGGTAGATTTAGATGAAATATTACACAAAACTTCTTTACTGTGAGCATGGTGAGGTGCAGGAACAGGTTGCCCAGAGAAGTTGTACATGACCCATTCCTGGAAGTGTTCAAGGCAAGGCTGGATGTGGCTTGGGATGTGGGAGTAATGAACTTTAAAGACCACTCCAACCCAAACTATTCTATGATTTTTAAGTGATGGATGACCACAGTGGATCATACGATCAAACTCTCCCAGACGTTAGTGACTCCTGTTTCAGGAACATCTTCAACCAGAGGAAAAGCCCTGGTGCCTATTAGCTATTGATGAATTTCCTTTTCCTTCCATGGGTTCGTCTAATTGCTTTTTGAATCCATGCAAATGCATAATTTCCCCTGTGATTAGTGGGTAATCCTCAGGGTAAGTCTGTGCCAATAAGAAGATGCATCTCTTGTTTGTTTGGAACATTTAATGCCTCCTTATTATTATATTAGAAAAGAAAAGGATTAGTTGTTTTTCACTGTCTCTTTGTTATTCTTGATTTTATAGACCTCTAGCATATTCCCAACTCATGGATTTCTGTTCCAGTTTAAAGGATCCTGCTGTAATAAAATGTCTTTTTTATGGCAGCTAATGCAGAGATGAGGGAAGAGGAGGAACTTGAACTTATTGCCTCTTCCCCAGTGCTACAATATTTTTACCAATAAAGAGGTATTTATTACTGGTTTTGCATCTTTTTATTTAATTTATGTTTGTCTGGGAGTGCCTAACAAACCAAACTGTTTTATTTAAAGTGCTGGCAAATAATTTAATTTGTTTTGTTTTGTTTTGAAAAGAGCCAAAATTCTCTTATTTGAAGCATTTAAGGCTCACATTGCTGTCTTTTAGATATTTGTGACAGTGTATCTTGTCTTTGGACTCTTTTATTCTTTCCTTATTTAAGTCATAAATTGATTTTTCTAATATCATTCTGGTCTGCAGTGACAAGCTGCAGAGGCCTCACCATCGCAACCCAGTGTGGAATGATTAGCACTTGCTGCTAAAAGATAAGTCCAGTACTAAAATAATAGGGTAGATGCAACCCAAGACAGAAGGTACTGGCAGCATATGCTTGGGACATCTGTGCAGCAGCTGATTTTATGCCTCCTGCATCTTTGCAGCTCCATCAAAGTATCAGTCAATCACAGTGGTGAGAATTTCTTTTATCGACTCGGTAAAAACAAAGGAGGCTGGTGAGTGACTCCTGTGATATGGTGAGAGCCTTTCCAGCCACATCAGGAGAGGGGCTTTCACACTGTGTGGAAAGCCTCCCCACAGACGTTGCAGATGCCGGAAACCCTTTCCAGCTGTCCTTGCCCACAAAATCAGCAGAGAGGCAAAAGTCTCCATAGAATTTTACAGATTTAAAAGCAAATAAATAATTGTTTTTTTCAAGTCTAGATTAATGTGCAGTTGCTGTTCAGCTTGTCCTTTTGCATAATGTAGGAGGGGATATTGTACTCTGTTGAGTTATTGAGCAGTACAATGACTTCTGGTTAACCAGGTTATCCAAAACGATCTTTAAAAAAAGCGAAACAAGCTGGAAATATCTCCTTGCTCCTCCACAGTTCACTCAAAATTCACTTTCACCTCAGTAAAAGAGGTTCTCCAAAAGCAAAAAAGGGCTTGCAAGGTTGTGCTGTTGGTCTCAGGGTCTTGTTCTGTTATGGTGATGATGGGGTTGACTGGTCATCTGTAAGACACCAAAATGTGGTCTCTTAACCAATACGAGAAGTTTTGTAAAAAAAGTAGTACCTGCTTTTCTCTATATGAAAATTTGTGTTTGATATGCCTCTAAGAGGAAACAAATGTTAGAAAAATGTTGCCCAGAATTGTCCCTTATCCCCTTTTTCCCCAGTACATGTTTGATTGAGGGTGCGAACTGGTGCCCCAGACCCAGCCGAGAGCCAGCCCAAAGCAAGCAAGAAGACTTGGTTTCAGCCTGAGCACAGCTTCAGCATGGCAGAACCACAACAGATGAAGACACTGCAGAGTTTTGAGATCTGCCTAAGGGCTCAATGTTTGCAACACCCCTGCCCCTCCTGGGAGCAGACTGTATTCTGCTGTGGCTGTGACGATGATGTGTGTGTGGAACATGTTCTGCACCTTGTGCTTCTGTGTAGGTGTGGGAGAAAGGTGAACATATGCTCTTGAAGAAGCTGTTGTATCCCTGCTACCTTCTAAAGGTGCCATATGTGCTCTCTGAGTCACCGGGACGTGGTTTACCCTGTGATAGGAGTAGCTCTTGACAGGTGTGGTGGGCTCTGAGGCAGTGTAGGGGTCAATGTGCTTTTAGATCTGAGATTCATATTCTGCACCATCTCCCCAGCTGGCAGTGATGACAAGCCCAGTTTTGCTACATCTGGGTTGCACTAGCTTGGGGTTGTTCTTTGTGGTCTTTTTCTTCCAGACTTCTTCCCACCTTGTGCTGCAGGTGGGTGGAGACCCTGTTTTAGGTGTGTACAATATTGTGTCGACATCTGACGCTGGCCAGTTATGACTTTAGCTGTGGTGCCATTCCCATGTTCAAATCGTGAAGCTGTTTGCCATGTCTCATGGCAATGTGTTGGCAGACCAATGCACTTTGGTTTCTGAAAGCACACCATGTCCCAGGCAGACGTTCCCTTTTTTGTCATCAGCTCTTGGCTGATATAAACAATATTCACTTCCCAAGTGGCACAGATATGCAAATGAACCTTTCATAGGATAATGGCCATATGAGGCTTTGCTAGCAGGCATTCACGACATGTGGAGGCATGTTGGTGCCAGATGCTTGCAGGCTTTTGGCTGAGCTACTCCCTTTTCCAGTAGGATAGTCAGTACCAGGCTATTTTGGGAGATCCACTGGAGGTCCAGATCAATGATTGGTGCTTCTTTAACAGCTTCAGGCAGCAGCACTCTCCAGGTTGCCACAGTATTAGCTGGCCCCTACAGTGTCTTTCTGCCTCCTGAAGCCCTTGGCTTGTCTGGCTGCTGTGGAGCCTTTTACAAACACCAAGCCAGTGACATGTTGCAGCATCTCTGAGATGTGCCACTTTTCAGGACAAAAACAGAACAGTGCATCATTCTTAGTGAGATCTTCTGGGGAATCATGCTGTGATAGGATGAACAAAGCTGTAGCAAAACAATCAGAGTCTTCATTTTTTTTTCAAACTAGGATAAAACCTTTTATCAGTGTATACAGCCTTCCATAACGAGGTAGAAATCACTCACTAGAATACACAGAACTGCAGTTTTTGCTTCTTTGTCAGGTAAAAAGGCTGCCTGATATATTGAGGTCTGTTGCTTTATCAGATGAGAACATCAACCTGCTTTCCCTTATTTCCTTTGAGGATTAAAGCTCACCTAAAATAGCTGAATTCACTATAAATCTTGCCACCAGAAGCTGTAAAATTGAGATGGTTCAGGGACTGGTGATCAAGCCAAACTCACAGCCTTTGCTTGCCTTCAATTCACTTAAAAAAATTGCAAGCTCTCACCCTAGCCATGGAAATCTAGAACTTGCACTGCAGGGCAGCAGTGCAAGATAACTCATTGCTTTGGGAGGCCTGAGTTGGGAGTCCTGCTGCACAGATGATCTTCCCTTAGTTCCCAGTATTGTGTACTAGGAGGGAGAAAGCAGGAGCAGTTTTAATGTCCTGTGGTGCATATGGACTCCCTTGGGTGGGGGACACCTCCCAGGACACCTCCTGTGACTTGCAGGAAGTTTGTTGTCGGGAGCACAGGCACAGCCCTGAGCAAACAAAATTACAAGAAGCAGCAGGGACAGCAGGAGAGGCAAAGCCTTTGTTGATAGCACAGTGGTTTTCGGCATCCAAAGCTATCTGGAGACTGGGACTCTATCTCAGTCTGCTCACAACAGAACTAAGGCTTGCAGGCTGAGGCTGGCAAATTTTTTTCTTCTTAGGGAAAACATCCGTGCTACATCACCCTCTGTCTGGAGAAGTTCTTGTTCTAAGCCCTCTGCCCATGAAGTTGGAGAACCAATGCTTTGCCTGGGATTGTTAGGGCAAAGAAGAGTCCTGAGAGGTCTGTCCTCTCCCTGACCCCACTGTGTGTTGGGCAGGCAGCCTGCTACTGCAACTCCCATGGTGGGGCCCATCACACGTGCTCTGCTCAGCTTTTTGTGATTATTGTTACCCATTTGTGGCTCACAGTGTTACTTTTCCCTATTTTGTGTTTGCTCTGTTTAAATAAAGCAGAGTTGATGTTAAGTAGGCAGAACATTTGAAGGCCTTTACTTGCATTTCTGACAATGCATGCAATTATTCCAGCACCAGCATGACTGTTTTGTTTGCCAAATGCTGATCTTATTTATCTCTGTGCTAGACTGAAAAGCGGTATAGTTAATGACAGTCAGCTCCAACATCTTTTCCTGATTGCCTATTATTGTCCTGAACCAGTTTAATTTTCTATTGTCTTTGTTAAAAATGTAGAAGGGGAAGAAGAGGTTGTTTTAATCCTCCATATTGGACTATTGAGAATAGCCAGAATTGAATGTGCCATCAGGAAGGCAGAACTACGGCCTTTCTTTTGGTAGTGACTCACTACATAAATTAAGCTGGATGGTCCCCAAGGCTTATGCTTCTCATGCACTCTGCATCATGTTAGAAACATTAAAATATTAACAAACTTTGATCCCAGGGCAGCTCGATGCTCACTCTGATCTGCTTTCAAGCTAGAATGCACTCCCTGTTTGGAGTCTGTAGTAAACTTCAGAAAACTTGGCCTGAAAGCCCAGAGCATCATCATTCAGCAGCACCTAAACTCCCTCTTCAATTATTTAAAAGCCACTCTGAGAGACTCTTTGGAGTCATGTTTCAGATATTTGTTGATATTACGGTTTTCATGAAATGGCAGGTCTCTGGCCCTCCCCAGTTCTTGTGAATGAGATCATTACTATTTTTATACTATTTTTTATTACAATAACACCACCACCACTTTCTCCCTAGCACCTTGGAACTATCAATGTCCTTGTGTTGATGTCACAAAGATGAGACCTCAAATATCCTGAAGCTATTCCTAGTTAGCTAGGGTTTCTCACACAGGAAAACCACTGAGACTGAGTTGCAAGAATTGAAAGAGAAGAGGCAGTTGAAGGAATATACCATTTTCTTTCCCTGAATATTTCAAGAGGAGTATTATGTACTGGCCAGCTATCAAATATTTTCGCACATGCCCTCCTGTAAGGTACAGTCCTTCTTCCAGGGACCTTGGTGGTGGCTGCAGTGAAGAAGCACCTGTGTGAGGAAGACAAATTAAATCCCTGACAAATCTGCCTCTCACACTGAGCTGCCAATTCATTGTTAGTGGTGTTTTCTTCACAGGCTCCTGCAGCTTCCTTGCTGTCGTGTCACCCAGATCTAGAGAGCCCAGGGAAAACTGGCTGCAGTCTTGGAGTTGCTCTTACCTCACAGGTGGGCAGTGAAATGCTAGAGAGCAAAGTGAGAGGTACTGGCCTGTGTTCCATTATATTTTTTTAATTTTCCCCTTCTCATCCCCTGACTCAAGCCTGATTGAGCTGTGCCTAAAGAAGTTCAGAGTAATTCTGAATTTTTGTTTTGAAAAAGTCTTCTGAAAATTTTCTGCCAGTTAAGACCATGTGAAATCACACATCAGAAAGAGCTCTGGTGCTGCAAAATGACATGCCCATCATCTCCACATTTCTCTCTGTGAATGTCTTCCAGCATTTCTCCTTTAAACTTCAGCAACGCCCTCACCCAGTATTAATTGTTGCTTTACTTTTATCTTTGCACAGCAAGTATTTTTCAGTCGACTTCACTGGAAGAAGCTGAAGTATCACCTAAGGGTGGTGGAGATGGGGGAATAAATGCACATCTGGGACAGGCTCTTTTAGGAGGAAATAGCTACTGCTGGCATTTGGGTGTCCTTGAGTGACCAATAGCTCTGGACTTGTACTCCTTTCCAAGGGGCAGCTATTTTCATTCATTGGTGAGAGTTGCCAGATCACGAGACAGACATTAAGAAGCCCTTTTCACCATGGACTGACTGTGAATTGAATGAAAATTAAACAATAATCAAAACAGGCAATTCTGAGTCCTTGGTTGTTGTTGGCAATCAGGTTACCAGCAAGTAGCTTTGGTGACCCTGAGACTGAGAGCCACTGAAGCTGGCAAGATAATTAAAGAGGGAAGGACATGCAGAGGGTAACACATGCAGACCTCCAGTAAGCTGAACTGAATACTGATCACAACTTTGCTTTGTCTTTTTTTCCATCAGGAAATTTTGGCATGCCACTAAACTTCTGTTCCACAGTTTCTCTGAAACAATTTCCCTGTCCCTCCATCAGATTTCTGCTTCACTAGAAGGACTATCTGAAAACACTTAAAATTCATTTTCTAAATGATTACAAGGTGCTTTATTGAAAAATTATGACTTTTCCTTGCTGCTTCTCTTGCAAACAGATTGCATTGTATTCACAAAGGACACCTCTGACCTGCAAAGTGAGGAGCAAGCAAGTTAAAACTTCCTGAACAAACTAAGTAACAATAATTAAAGTACAAATGAGACCTTAGCAGTTAGGCTAAGGAACAAGCATCTGAAAGAGTAAAACAGCTTTCTTTCTGATGAAGCAGCTAGTCTCCATTCAATTCCCAGACTTGTGGAAAAGTGTATTTTCAATCCTGTCTTGGTTTCATTAGTAACTAAGACCTAAACTGATCATAAAACTACAGGGGCTAATATCAGGTTTCTGTCATGGGCAGAACAAAGCTAATGGCAATAAATGCATGCAAACAAAGGGACCTGGCCCAGGCTGGCAGCAGCACACCCACCATAATGTGCTGACAAGGATCCTTGACATGTGAGATGGCTCTGGAAAGGGCCAGGTGTGTGTGCCTGACGGACGAGCGGCACGAGGAGCGTGGCAGGCAGGTAAATGCAGCGCAGGGGGTCAGGAGCAGGAGCAGGTGGGATGCAGGACACACGTCAGGGAGCTGGTCTCGAGCACATGGCAGCCAGCAGTGTCTGCTGCACAGCTGCTTGGAGAGCTGCTGTCAGAACTCAAAATGTCCCTCAGACATTTTTGGATGTTCCAGGCCTTGGTCAGAAGCATTTGAGACCCTGGCAGGCAGCTGGAAACAGCTGTGATTTTGAGTTTGAGCCATGGAATGAGTTACCAACTTTGAAGGTGGAACAAGAAGTCACAAAGGGTTAGATTGTATAGTAAAAGTAGTTACAAAACAGAAGGAAAATTTTTTTAGTATTCTACAGGGGGGGTTTTAGAACTTGTACAGGGGGGGTTTTACTTTGTACATGGGGGTCAGAAGTTCTAAGATGGAGGAAAGTAGGCTGATCCTGTTCTTCTTCCTTCTTCTTCCTTGCCTCCATGTTCTTGGTGATGTTGGCACTCACAGATTGGTTTAGAGTAGAAAAGCATTTTTTAATATAGGTAGTAGGTATTGGGGAAAAACTATAAACATATTATATATAATATATCATATAAAAGATAGCAGCAGTCCTGGGTGGGGGGAGGGAGAAGAAGAAGACAGCAGACAGAGAGGATGTCAGGGTGTGTGTGTGTGCCTCTGCCTGGGCTGCTGACCAAGCAGCCGCAGGCCAAGAAGACAATCTTTTAGATAACTAACAATAAACTGCCTTGAGACCGAACAGCAAGAGGCTGCGGAGCTTTTCTTTGGAAGCACGGGTTGGAGGAGAGACTTTACCACTACATGAGACCCCAGACCAAACCTGGGGTTCCCACACCTCCATGTTCTTGGTGACGTTGGCACTCACAGATTGGTTTAGAGTAGAAAAACACCATTTAATATAGGTAATAGGCATTGGGGAAAAATTATAAACATTTAACACGTAATGTACCATATAAAAGATAGCACCAGCCCTGGGTGGGAGAGAAGAAGATGGGAGTCAGAGAGGATGTCAGGGTGTGTGTGCCTCTGCCTGAGCAGCTGAGCAAACCACAGCAGCTCAAGAAGAAAATCTTTTAGATAACATGCAATAAACTACCTTGAGACCAGACAACAGAAGACTACTGAGTCTTTCTTTGAAAGCACGGGTTGGAGGAGAGACTTTTCCACACACAGAGCCACCCCTTACCTATGGTGAGATCAAGCAAGGCACAGGTCTGAGGATCCCTGGCTTGGGGGAAAGACACATCACACAGGAAAGAAGAGCAGATGTAGAAGCAACAAAACCTGATGTGAGGCTGAAATGTGTTTCCAGGCTCAGTTTTTCACAGAGCTGTCCCCACAGGGCCTCTCTCTGTCACGGAGTTGTCTCTGCTCCCCAGGAGATAGCAAGGGCTGAGTGCACCTGCTGGGGAAATCCAACTGGAATTATCCTGCATTTCTGCACAGAGTTGGAACTACCTGGCTGCTGGGTGGCTGTGGAGGTGTTGCTTTTCTGAGGAGACTCTTGGGTCTGCAGCAGGCTTTGAAAGAGGATAAATTTTGTTTACCCACTGGGTAAAGCTTCCCAAAGGCAGGTAAAACCTGTGTGTTCATTAGGAGTACAGGATGAGTAGGGTGTTCTTGCTGAATGGTTTTTTGTGCCCAAGCGTTGGCTGGAAATTCACTTGTGCATCTTAGTAATCCAATACAATCTGTGAAATGGGATTTTGAAAAAAAATTGCAGCAATGCACTAGGACAATTCAGTGATTTTGAGCATGGCAAGAGTGGACAGAAGGAATACATCTTGGTACTGTTATCTTATTTTTTTTTTTTTCTGAAATTAGGACAGTTGTTAAAGTCCCTTCCTAACATAGGGGGACATACAGCAAAGAGAACAGAAATTTGTAGGACACACATTGGCAAATAATTGAAAAATAATTTAATTACAATACAGTATACTTTTCTAAAGCATATTCTATGCAAACAATGGCCCCTTTTTTTTTTTTAAATCAATATAACTTCAAAATTAAATGACAAAATTTTCTGCTTAGAGAATATCCTATTTTTGGCTTAAACATTGATGCACCCTGACTGCTGCTGCTGTTGTGCGTTCTAGCTGTCCTTCAAAACCAGGAGATGGAGGATGAAGCAAGGTGGGTGTCAGGCTCTTCTTCCAGGTAAAATGCAACAGGACAAATGTAAAAACACTGAGGGAAGTTTAGAGTGGATATTACTAAGAATTTCTTCACTGAAGGGATTGTCAAGCATTGGCACAGGCTGCTCAGGGACGTGGTGGAGTCACCATCTCTGGAGGTATATAAAAGACATGTGGATGTAGCACTTAGGGACATGGCTAAGTGATGGACTTGGCAGTGCTGGGTTAATGGTTGGACTCAATGATCTTAGAGGTTGTTTCCCATTTAATAATTCCATGATTCTAGGAATGAACATTTCCGGAAACACTGTTAACTAGTTGAGGAAAGCAACTGAATACTGAGGTTATGAAACAGCTGATAGTTTGTAGGAAAGTATAAAATTGTTTCCATTTGAAGGATGTAACAAGCGCTTACATATTATTTGACTTAAAGAGATCCACTGGGCGTGCACTTTTAAGTCCAAGTAGATAATGTTAGATGTGCAGCTAAGTCCTGGGCATGCAGGGTGAAAATAATCAGCTGCATTTCCAGGGTGTTCAGGAGAGGTCTTCTTTGCTTCTTCCCTCCTGTTTAGAGGGAGGAGAAACTGTCCTGGATCCCAGGCTGGGAGGGAAGGATGAGGAAAGTGAAAGAAACCTTCTTCTTGCTGGGACAGCTGCGGACAAGAGAGAGCAGTAACAGGAGTGGCCGTGTACTTGTGCTCTGAGCAAGGGGGAAGGTCTGGGGGAGGCAGAGGTTAATGGCTGGTGGGGAACTGGCTGTGATCTTCTCTTTAACTCTTCACTTGTGGTGGGCTCAGAGCTGATAGAAATCAGCTCAAATTGAGAGTTTACAACACCCAAATCTGACCACAGCAGGCTGGCACAAAGCCAAGCACGGGCTCCCTGTCACTAGCAGAATGTCAGTATGTTGAGGAATCAGGTCTAGGAATGGTAACCACAGACCCTACTTTTCAAAATAAGGGATTTCTGGTGAAGTGTTGTTCTGTGTAATTTGAATCCTTTACCTGAAAGTGGTCCCTCATGGTTTTTGTGGATGTACTGAGTTTAACCATCAGCTGCTCTTAGGTGATGTCTCTGTGCTTCACTGCCTGTACAGCTGTCCAAGCACACAGTTAAGAAGTGTGGATGCTGTGTGGATGCCATTTGGAGCTGTCTGCTGTTAGCAATTCCCCCCTCCTCTGAAGTGCTTCCTGGCAATGAAATTGTCTTGCTCTCTGACAACAAAATCCATCAGCAGGTTCCTCTCAGGTCTCATCACCACCTCCACTACCTTTCTGCTTACATTGCTTAAAACAATTTTTAATATTATTACATCTGTATTGTGTTTTGCTGTGTCATATGTAATAATTTTAGAAAAATGAAGAAATAAGGAAGTAAGATGGTTTTACAGATCACCTAGACTGCTACACAATCTCCTATGAGCCTTCTCTGATCTGCTATGTCACAGTAAAAGTCCTTGGTAATCAGTGTGAAATTGCATAAGGATTATCATCCAGATAGCAAACCTATGACCATTTAGGCAGTAACAAGCATTTTCCTAAAAGATTATAGAAATGCAGATTAGAATACTGTATCTGAATCACTCTATACCAATTTAATTGCTTTGTTTTTATTTAAAAATATAGAAAGAACTGAAGTACATGGGAAATTTTGCTTCCATAATATGTTGTCAGGGATCAGAGCTGATTATGGCTTCACTGGGAGAGAATGAGAAACATAGTGGTTAAATTTTATTTGGGTCACTTGTAACATTTAATTTGCACAGCCGGTGTGGTTGGCAGAATGTTTTATTATCTATCTTTTTGCATAATGAAACAATGGAAATCCACATCAGTCCTCCTCAATAAAAGACAGTGGGATTATAATGTATTATATTACAAACACTATATATGTTTTACAATTCTGCATGGACATTCCTATAAGATGAGGCTTAGAAAGGGAGCCTTTTTCTACTGACAAAGCCAGTGGAGTGGAGTTAGGTCTTTTCAAATCTGTAACATCCCTCTGAGGAAGGAGAGAGATGTAAACGCCAGTGACATAAGGGAGGCAGACACCCCACCCCTTCCGCCCCCGAGTGCAAGTGTGTGAACGTGTGTGAGAGCTGGGCCTTGGAAACAGGGGGCTGGCAGGATCCACCTCTTCTGCTGGTGGAACAAGAATGGATTTACATCTCATCTGTGCCATCCTCCAGGGCAGGGATCGGAGCTAAAGAAAACCCTCTTCAGCACAGGAGAGGGAATCCGTGTGTTTTACATAACAGCTGAGGTTTTACTCTTTGGTACAAGAGGACTGGGCTGCACTGTTCCAACAGCCCTCTTCAGGGTTGGTCCAGACTCTGCAGTGCCAGGGGAATGCAGGAGGGATGCCTGCATGCCTTGGCCACTGGAGGCACCTGCCAGGAGCAGCTGAAAGCATCCTGCTTGGCTCTCTGAGCCTTTAGGGTGGGGGAAGCAGAAAGAATTTGTATAAATTCTCAACCAAATGAGTATCCTAAAATTGCAGCACTCCTACTTCTTTCTTCTGAGTGTGGGCATTAAAAAATATATTTTCAGTAGGCAGGGAGTGGGTGTGTGAGAGAGCAAAGTGTTTGCACTCCTTTCCCACCATAGATATTTCAGGGGAAAGGATCCTGACTGCAGTGCTCGTCTTTGATTAGCACATCATAAAGAAGTCACACATTAAATCGTCCAGTCCTAAGTGACTGCAGAAAAGATTATGGAAGAAATAGAAAAAAATTAATATTACCATATCACCAAGACTGTAAGACATTCACCCAAGTCTTCCAAAGCAGAATGTGAGGATGCAAGAGCTGATCTGCCTACAGTAGCTTGCAAACTCTTGTCTAAAGCCAGTTTGATATTATAAGGTTGTTAAAACCGCAATCCCATTGTTTTAGAAAGGTTTCCAGTGGAGACAGAGGAAAATGTAGGCTGCTAAATTTGATACTTGTGCTGGGAAACCTAATAGGAAATATAAAAGTAAGATAATAAGTGACAGGGAGTAAAAATTACAAACAGAAATATTGGTGTGATTTGTTGCCTGATCCTATATCATAAATGTATCAGAGTGGTGGGTTAGGCTGGACTGCTTGGTACAATCCTCTTGCATTTCCTAAAGACTTGTGAGGATGTGGGTTGCCTGGGAGTGAGGTTACCATCAACACATTCACCTCTGGTTACCTTGACCAATTTGTAAGAGCTTGTGGGACAGATGTGAGGCTGCAGCTAGTAAAGGAGAAAGAGACTGTGTAGAGGTGCAAGTGGTGGGTGTGGGAGGAAATAATCCCACTGAGCGGTCTAATCCAGGCAACAGGACGGGAAAGGAGACTGGGGAAAGGAAAATAGATGTGGGGAGGCAGCTCTCTATTGCTTTTTTCTTTCTGATTAGAAGAAGACGAAAATGCAGTGTGAGATAGGAGAGGCAGTGATGGAGGCAGCCAGGAGAGGCTGCCTGGGGGCCGTGCACAGCTGTCACTTGGGACATGGTCCCTTGCAGTGACTCAAACAAGTACCCTTGGCACAGCAGGGGCCTTGGCTTGATGTGACCTCTGGAGGTAGGATACTGCTTTCTAGTGCAAGGTTGAGAGGCAATGGGCACAAACTGAAATAGGGAAAATGCCATTTATACATCAAAAGGATCTTCTTTATAGTCAAAGGTGATCAAACACAGGCACAGAAGGACCAAGGGAGGTTGTGAAGTCTCTCTTCTTAGAGATATTCAGAAACCATCTGGACATGGTCCTGTGTGAATCGCTCTAGATGGCTCTGTCTGAGAAGGCAGGTTGGAGTAATTGACCCCCAGAGATCACTTTCCATTTGGGTTGTTTTGTGAAGAGGATGGTGGAGCTTGTGAAGAAGCAATGGGTTTGCTTGTGAAGAAGCAATGGGAAGAGGATTACAATGGCTCTGGGTTTTAGGATTAATCCAAATTTTCTGTACCAATGTGTTGTCTGACCTATTCTATCTTTCTGATAGCTTAAAACTCATTTATGTAATGCCACTTCTTGCAGCCAGCTTTTTTTCAGCCCCCCAGAAAGTACATTTTAACTTCCAAATTTCTAAGTGTTAGATTTTCATAAGGATCTCCTGGAATAGGACCAGCCCTATTTCTGCTAATCAGTATCCAATAGAAGAGTTTTAGTCTTTCTAAAAGCCATTGCTTACCTTGTTTCTTCAAATGCACTCTTTTTTCTTGTGTGAATGAGCCTGTCAATAAAATTATGATTAACACATGTTCTATGCTTTGTATTGATCTTGAATTCACTTCCTTTTGTTACAAATTGAATACCCCAGAAAATGGTTAAAGTCCTCAAATATCTTAAAGGCTGACTTTTTTTTGAGTATTTGGTGACAGCTACAATTGTCTTAAAGCTGACATCTCACAGCTTAGCTGAAGAAAGTTTAGATACACGTGTTGAAAATACAGGCCAAGAGACCTTGACCTTGGAAATAGCTTTTGTGCTCATCCTCCAGGGACTGTACCCGTGCACCTGAAAGCTTTTGTGCAAAATTTCCTGGGTGAAAAGAGTGGAGTGGATCAGGAGAGGCTGATGAGTGAGACTTACAGGGTTCATGAATGGTTGGTAATTGTTGACATTAGGATATGTGTGGTTGTATTCTTCTTCCAATATATTTTACCTCTGAGCCCAGATGTTTGGGTGAACTTTTGAATACCTATTTTGTAGGTATAGGTGTAGTTTAAAAGCAGACATCTTTGTTAGTAAGCCTTTTAGCTACAAGCTTTCTTTAACTGTAGTTAAAGACATCATGTGGTGACTTGCTAGGAAGCCTAAACAAAACTGATAAGAGCTAGGTAGGCCTGCCAACATCTTTGTATAGAGAGAATTTATTTTCCTAAATTAGAAATCTATCTAGAGACAGCACATCCTCCCCTTCTTGAGAGGAAGACCTCCTGCCTTAAATTTAAGAAACTCAGTGATTTTTTCTTTGTCAGCTCTGTTTTGCATATGTGATTACAGACTACTTTGAGGGCCAAGTGGTTTTTAAAAGTGAAGTCCCTTAAATACACTTTGGTCATCCCCCCAACTGCTTTTTTTCACAGCTATTAGTTTTTGTCCTATATTGAGTAATTAACTTGCTCCAGGTGTGTGCTCTGTCCTTGTTGCTAATTCTGTCTTCTGGGGAATAGTCTACTTATTACCTCAAAAACAATTCATGTGATATTGCAAAAGCTAGCCTGCTCCCTCCAGAAAGTTACATCTCTCAAGGCTCAAACAACCTGTTTTACAGTCAGCAGTGAAATAACAGTGGAGACATGATCAAATAAATTAATAGCTGTAAGGCCTGGCTATCTGTCCTGTAAAGCTGTCTCTTGCTCCGAGGATCTCTCCTGCTGCCAAAGCAGGCTTGTGCATGGAGCTTCTTCAGCACTGTAATTATGGGAAGGAAGTGTTGGCTGTATAGACACCACCTGAGCATCTCCTGCTAGCTAACCATTTTTGATTGGATGGTAGGTTGAGCTGTGGGGAAAGTGTTTTGGAAAACAAGGTGTACAAGACACTAATTGATCTCTAAGTCCCTTTCCCACTTGCTCTTTCTCCTTGATTAGTTTCACTGGCTGTTTCTCCTCCTCAACAATGTAGCTGGAATCATTGCACCCTTTACCAGCTACTGTTTTTATCACTTGTGGCTAGAGTTCTTTTAAAATACAACAGGAGAAAACATCTGGGCTCATATATTCCACATCATCAAACATGAATGGATGTCTAAGGAAAAACTTTCAGTAATTCATTCAGCTTTCTCTGAGCAGTCAGACTGTTTTGTGGAGCCTGCCACCGTGTAGAGCCCTCCCATCTGGCTTATCCTTTTGGTGTAGACTTCTGCTCTGTTCTCTGGATTTGGCCGCTCTAAGTTTCTGTAGTGACAGAACCTAAAACTGGTATTTTCATGTAATTTAGAAAACTTCCAGCTGTCTGACAGACTGTTAAAGAGGTGCGGATATGTTTTAGACCTATAAATACACAGTACTCTTTGTAATAACAGCAGAAAACCTATTTTGAGTTTCTTTTCCCATTTGGCAAGTCTCCAAGCATCTACTGTCCAAGAGTATCAACCTTTTGTAGCAAATTGGTTTATTGAAACAGAATAGGTCCAATTTGTTTATTCCCTTAGTGATGAAATAACCCCCCCCCAAAATTGCTACCAGATAACAGAAGCTAATGAGAATTCTGAGGTCAGGTTTATGGTTCTTGGAACATACCTCTGGTAATAATACAGACATCATAATAGATTTTATTTAAAAAATAACAAAAACACCCTATTAATTTCTTCATTCTTTAATATAAGTGAAAATTGGGACAGGCAAGGAACAGATTGTCAATCTTGAATTTTGGGCTGTGTTTGTTTGCTGGGTTATCCACACTCACTAGGGAAATTCCATGTGCCTGGTGTGGAGGCTGGAAAGAGCTTGAGCTTCGAGGAAGGGTAGGATTAAAACTCTTTGGGCACACCTAGCCATAGTCATCTAATCAGCAGATCTCTGGTTCTCGGGTGAGTTTCTTCTGCTTACACCTGTCTCTCCAAATTTCCCTGATGTTAGGAATTAGACAGGGATGTGCCTCACAAGTGAGCAGGAGCTCTGCTCTCCAGACACCAGGGTGGCAGGCAGAGGCAGCAAAGAGGAGAGGGACTCCTGGGGCACGCTGTTCTCTGGGTCTTACAGCAATTTCTTGAGCTCATCCTAGTGATTTGCCAGAAGGCTTCTGCACTGAAGGGAAAACATATCAAGCTGGAAGCTGGCTTGTGGGACAGGGGAGGTAAATGAGCAGAAGAACATAAATTATGCAATTTCTTTGTGTGGCAGCAGCTAAGTGGTTAAGGACAAAGAGTTCCAAACTAATTCCTTACGCCATGCCTTTTTGGAACTGCAGCTGGGGCTAATGTTGTAGGTGAACACCAGGCTTCAGATAATAGCAAGAAACATAAATATCACTGATTCCACCAGCACAGGTAAGTGTCAGTGTCAGAGGACAGTTGCTGTCTGACCTTGAGTTAGTAGCAAGATGTCCTGTTAACCTTTCCTTGAGGAAATGATGTGGGGGGCTGTTTGCACCCTTCAGCTGCCACCTCTGGAAGAAATTGTCAGGAGCTGCCAAATCTGGTAGCCAGATGGAGATGAGACTGCTTTTGCAGCCCCATGTCCCCAGCAGCCAGGCTGGGCAGGTATGTCCTGCAGGCACACAGGGAATTGTAGGGACTTAGAGAGCACAGTTCCCTCTCTCAGGCACTTCTAAGGCCACAGAAGGACTTTGCCATGACATAAGCACAGAAGGGAACAACATAATGGCACTAACTCCAGGCCTGGCAGAGATGAGGTCTGGTTTGTCTGGCTAAACATTCTGGGTGATGCATCCAGACAAAAATTCCCACTGTTGGCAAAGCGTGTAAAGAAGCAACTGCTTGTACACCTGTCACCAGACAAACCAAGATTACCTCAAATTTTGGGACAGATGGCATCTGTGACTATCCAATGCTGGTGCTCAGACACACAGAGGTACACTAGGAATCTCTCCAGCCACTGGTCTTATACCCACAGGCTACCCAGCAAATTCTCTCCAGTGCCTTTGGCACACAGCCTGCAAAGGTGTCTGAGCTGACCTCTATTTGCCACAACTCTCCAACAGCTGGTTTTGGGTTCCTGATCCCTCCAGCAGCCAGCTCTCTCCTGGTCTCTCCACTGTCCTGCCCATCTGGAGAGCTCTTCTGGCTGCTGCAAGACCTGGCTGCCAGGGCTCTCACTCTGCTCACTGGCCAGTCTCACTCCGTGTTTGCCAGTGATTACACAGTGCTCTACACACCCACGCATGTCTGCAGGTGTGCCAGTTTCTCCAGTTGCTGTAATCCCAGATAAAGGAGTTCTGTTCCTCATGGTCTCCTACCCTGTGCAGTAGTAGCTGGGCCTCCATGGACACAATGCAGAGAGGTCCTCACCCAGGAAAACAGAAATGGAGTTTAATGAGAAGACAGGACAGGCTATTGCAGTCAGGCACAGGGCATGGCCAGATGAGTGTGCTAAAAAATTATCTGTTTGCACACAATCAACTACTTTTATGCTATTTCATGGGGGGTTTTTCCATGCTTATTTCCTTGAAAAAGCACAGAATTTGATCCTCCTTGATCCCTCACTGTTCTTCCCTTAAAACCTGTAGTTAGTCTTGCAAAATCTCCACATGCTCTTCCCTGGCATGCCTCAATGAATTCCACATCCTTTAAGGAAATAATATCGCTCAGTCTGTGGGGCTATCCAGAAGGGCTCTCCCCCCACAATTCATCTTGATGATAGGTTTTATACCAGGACAGTGGACTGAGCCTGCAAATAGTCAGGTTGGGGTGCTCTACTGTGCCTGATTAGGATATTGGGGTTTGGCTGCTTGTCATCACTCCTCCATGCTCCTTTGTGTTGGTGGAGATGTGTTTTTATAGCAAAAAAAAAAAAAAAAAAAAAAAAAAAAAAAAATCTAAATAAGTCAACTTGCAGAACTCTTGTAGGAAGGCTGCACATCCACACCTGTCCTTGCTGTTAATGGGAGGTAAAGCTAATTAAAATTGCTCAGGGCCATTGCCAACAAAATTACACGGAATCACTGTATTCATTATTTAGTAAGCTTTACACTCTAAACTCTACCACATAACCTCACTGTTATAAATCATATTACATTCAAAGAGCAGCTAAAAGGGCTTGGGTTTTGCCATATGCTCATTTCTCATTTGTTTAATTCTTGTCTCATAAAGCTATTTTTGTTTCATGCTCCTAAATTAAAACTGAGTTGGCCCAAGGATGTCAATTTGAAGCTAATGATTAAAAATCCCCCAACAATAACATAGTAAGGGAAATGTAAAAAGGCAGAACAATGAATGCTTTTGGTGAAGCTAGATATAAATCCTGGTATGCTGTGTAGTAGCAAGATGGGAAATTGTAACTACTTGCTGCTGCCGTTCACCCCACATTTCTGCTTTACCAAAAGAGCAGTAATTTATAAAAAATACATGAGCTCAGAACATCCTGTCAAAATATTCTTACATGATAAACCAAAATAATATTTATGCAAAATGTCTTATCAACTCAAGAATATGGTGATGGGAGATTTCAACTCGCTGGATCTTCTGATGTAAACTGAACAGTGGAAAGAAGGCAGTATAGAAGGTTCCTGGAGGGTGTGGAAGATAAATTCCTGTTGCAGCTGGTAAGGGAGCCTACAGGGATAAGATCCTGCTACACCTGCTGTGTACAAACAGAGAAGGGCTGGGGGGAGATGTGGTGGTCAGAGGCTGTCTTGGGCACAGCAACCACAAAATGAGTTTTCAATCCTAGGTTAAGTAAGGAGGGGGCATCAACAAAACATCTACCCTGAACCTCCTGAAAACAGATTTTGGACTCTTCAGGACACTGGTTTAGGGAGTCCCTTGGGAAACAGTCCTTAATAATAAAGGGATCCAGGAAGGCTTGGACCAACTTTTAGGAGGAAATCTTAAAGTTGCAGGAACAGGCTGTCCCTTTCTGCTGAAAGATGAGCCAGTGAGGAAGAAGATCAGCCTGGTTGAACAGCGATATTTTTCTGCAACTCAGGGAAAAACCAGAATTTATGACCTTTGGGAGAAGGGGCAAGCAACTCAGGAAGAATACAAGGATGTTGTTAGAATATGTACAGAGAAAACCAGGTGAAAGCTTAGCAAGAACTCAAACACCACTATGGAAGATAATAAAAGTTTTTTAATACATATGTTAACAATAAATAAAGAGCCAAGGAAAATCTCCATAATTTACTGGATGCAGGGAGGAACATTGTCACCAAAGATGAGGAAAAGGCTGAGGTATTTAATGCCTTCTTTTTTTCAGTCTTTAACAGAAAGACTGGTTATCCTCAGGTCAGCCGGCCACTTGAACTTCTAGACAGAGACAGGGAGGGAAATAGATGACCTGCAATTCATGGGTAGTTGGTGACATGCCGAGCCACTTCGACACTCATAAGTCTGTGGGATGGGTGACATTCATCAAGGGTCTGAGGGAGCTGGCAGAATCACCACACTGCATCAATCATCAGTCCTGGTTAACCAGGGATCCCAGACAATTGGAGATTAGCAAATGCGACACCCATCTGCAGGAAGTGTCAGAAACAGGATCCAGAGAAGTACGGGCCTGGGGAAAGTTGTGGAGAAAACCATCTTGAAATGCAATCAGATGGACAAGACAACCAGGGGATCAGGCCCAGCCAGCACAGCTTTAGGAAAGGTGGCTCCTGTTGACTCACCTGATCTGCTTATATGAGCATGTGGTGCCTGTGGTGGATGAAGGATGTGCATACCTAGACTTCATCTTCTGTGAAAGCTGGAAATCCATGGCTGGGATGAGTGCACTCTTTGCTGGGTGGCCAGGCCAGAGAGCCATGATGAATGATGCCACAACCAGCTGGAGGCTGGTCACCAATGGGGCTCTCTGAGACTCAGTATTTGGGCAATCCTGTCTAATATCTGGAGGAGGAGATCAAGCCAGTGAGTGTAGATAGCACCCAGTGCTCATCTGCTGGAGGGCAGGAAGGAGCTGCAATGGATCTGGACAGGCTGGATCAATGGGCCAAGGCCAACAATATGAGGTTCAACAAGGTGAAGTGCCAGGTCCTGCCCTTGGGTCACAACAACCCCAGACAGCACTGCAGGCTGGGGGCAGAGTGGCTGGAAACCTGCAGGTGGAAAAGGACCTGGGAGTGCCCAGTGACAGTGGCTGAACAGTGGCTTGTGCCCAGGTGGCCAAGAAGGCCAATGGCCTCTTGGCCTGTGTCAGAAATAGTGTGGCCAGCAGGGAAGAGATTGTCCCCTGTACTCAACAGTTGTTAGGCCACACCTCAAATCCCGTGTCCAGTCCTGGGACCTTCACTACAAGGACAATTTAAATGCTGGAGTGACTCCAGACAAGGTAACAGAGTGAAGGGTCTGGAGAGTAAAGTCCTATATGGAGTGGCTAAGGGAACTGGGGTTATGAAGCCTGGAAATAAAGAGGCTCTCTTATGACTCTCTACAACTCCCTGGAAAGAGTTTATAGCAAGGTGGGGGTTGATCCCTTCTCCCATGGGACTAGTGACAGGACAGGAGGAAATGGCCTCGACTTGTGCCAGAGGAGACTCAGGGTGGATATCAGGAAGAATTTCTTCACAGAAAGGGTTGTTCAGCATTGGAAAAACCATCCCAGGGAGGTGATGGAGTCACCATCCCTGGAAGTGTTCAAGAAACACCTGGATGTGGCACTTAGTGACACGGTTTAGTTGAAATGGTGGTGGCCACTCAAAGATTGGACTCAATTATCTTGGAGGTCTTTTCCAACCTTAGTGAGCCTATGATTCCATATTAACTTTGCACATAGGACTTCAGTGTTCCAAATTTGGCAGCAGGGAGTTTTAATTCTGCACTGTAAAATCAATGTACTTATATCTACTCAAATTGTTAATACATCCAGAGAACAGTTTCAAATGCAAAGTTTTGATTGAGAAAAACGTGGAAATTTATTCTTCATTGCCTATCATTTTCTAGATGTCTAATTGATTTTCTCAAATTGCTTTTAATATATGCATCCATGCATATGTTTTCTTCCTTCTCCAGACTGTTCTGTTTTGCAGTAAACCCTCACCCTGATTTATGGTTTTCCATCTGGGAAACCATATGAAATAACCACGATTCAGTATTGAATTGTCTTCTCCCTCTGCTAGTAATGTGTTTTTCCCAGTGACAGGTTTGACCAGCATAACCACTGGGGGAGGAGGAGTAGGCAAGTGGTAGAAAACTCCCTGTCACTTTTTTTTCATAATGCATGTGTGTGTGTGGTTTTTTTTTTGTGTTTGGTTTTGGTTTGTTTTCTTATTTTTGTTTGCTTGTTTCTACATTTTTCGAGACATTGCTCAAGTTGATCTAAAAACCATGTGTAAAAATATTTTCTCTCAAGGAGGTGGAGTGGGAAAACCATTCTTCTTCCTTCTTCAGGTACTCCTAGTTCTCTCTCTTTTTTTGTTTTAATATATTTTGATTTCCAGATACTTTCTCATGTTTAGAATGTTGATTAAAAATGATCAGAATAAGGCAATAGCCTGTTCTCCCTTATAGACAAGATGAACTAGTTTCACTAGAGTAAACCTAAGGGGAAGTGACATAAATATAATGGTGGAAAATAATGATGAGTGCTGAGGCAGGAAGGGGAAAGCACTTCTCATCATCAGCCTTTTCTCTGGCAATTTTAGGGAGCATTGAATCATTTCGTTTACATAACTCTCAGGATAGACTTTACACAGAAAATACTTTGCATCTCACATAAACTGGTGAATTCTGTGCTCTCTCTTTCTCTTGTACTAATTCTGGGAGATGGGAGAAGACCATCAGACACATGGTGTTCCAAATGATTGAATGACTTCAGATGAAAAAAAAAATGCACTTTTCCTTTTTTTGTATTATGAAACTAATGTGGGCTTTTGTACACACTTTTCCTGTGCCCTTTTGAGACCTGGAGGTCATGAGCACCAGATTTCCATTAGAAGACAGTGTTTGAGGTGAGCTGATGGTCACTGAGATTCTTCACCAGGAGGAGTTCAGAAGTGGGAGTGGACTCCCTTCCTCCCAGGCATGGAAGTGGGCTCCCTTCCTCCAGCCCTGGCTTGGCTTGGGGAAGCTGCCTTTGTACCTTGCTAGTCTGTTTGGCCAGTCTTTCTTGTTGGCAAGCCAACAAGAGTAGTTACACTATGATTACTATGTTTTCTTAGTCCTTTACTATATACCCTGAAACCTGCCAGCTTCAGTTAAAGAACAAGTTAAGCAGATGATTAGTGTTTAGTGATTCTGCAGCCTTAGCTAAACCAAGATCAGAGGTGCCAAAATACAACCCAGTAAGTTCTGCTAGCAGAGTCATCACTCAGAAAATGCAGATAACATGGCCCGTATAGCAATAACATCAGTGATCTACTGGCTTACATCTTCTTTGACAGTAGTTTTGTTCTTGGTTTTCATTCTTGCCACATCACCTGCACAAGAAGGGTTTAGTCAGCAATCTAGCGAACTATTAGGTGGCCTGATGCACTTGGCAGTTGTGAATAGCATGTTTGGCCACCAAAGAAAACAAAAACATGAAATTGAGTAGTTAGAGAAAAGCAGAAGAGACATTTTAGCATTTGAAGGCAGAAGCCCTCATTAAGAGAACTGAAGAAACATGAGGAGGATTCTATGTAGAGCAAGAAGGAATAATGTAATTTATGGGTAGCCAAATGGCTGCCTGACAGGTGCAAAAGCAATTCAGCAGCCTGTGGGATGTTTTTTTAAAGCAGAAAGCTTGTCTTTGGGGAGATGCAGCTCTGCCCACAGCAACTGCATTGGAAACAGTGTCAGAAAGAAAGTATGACAGAAGCCTGTCATCAGCAGAGGCATCCATTGTATGCTAAGCCAGTGAACTGGGTATTAAATATAAAGAAAACTACAGTGCATAAAACAGTGTGTAGCTTGATGTACAAAAAAATCCAAATCAATCTTTTGCCAATTAAATAAATACATGCTGGAAAATCATGTGGTCTGGTGCTCTACTCTTCTACACCGTTATCTTACAGGAACACACAAGCTACTGGTAGTAAATGTCTCTGTCACAGAGGAAGGAACAGATTTCTATCTTAAGACCACCACAGCTCACAAGGGACAGCTTACAATCCTGAATGTAGATGGAGAAATAGGCAATTGTATCCTAAAGAGTGGGGTAAATTCCATGATGGATAAAATCATCTTGGCCAAGGGAGACCATCCACTCATCATGGGGAATCTGAGGATAAACTTGACTTCAGTGTCTTTCCATGTCAGCTATGTC
Organism: Lonchura striata; assembly: GCF_050655825.1. NCBI lineage: Eukaryota > Metazoa > Chordata > Aves > Passeriformes > Estrildidae > Lonchura > Lonchura striata. The sequence goes on along the minus strand of NC_140704.1, from coordinate 95,825,465 downwards.
AGAAAGAACAGAGCAGTGTCCTGTAGTGTGGGAGACAAATCTCATGATGGGATTCAACTGAGGTGATGGATTCTGAGGGAAGCACTTTTTAAAAATTCAACTGGTGACTGGGATTAACAAAGCTAAAAAGTGGCCTAAAGATTTTGGATGAGGATTACTGATGACCACTTAATGCACTGAACTTCTTACACCAGGGAGAGGATGATGCATTCAAGATTAGTCTGAACTTTAGGAGGAATGAATGATCTCCATAAATGTTTTTCCCTTTGTTGTTAAAAACATTTTTTAACTTCCATGATAAACACGAAGTTCATAGTATAAATAAAAAATCCAGCAGTTTCTTTCTTCTCTCCACCTTAGTTTTTCTTTCCTAAGTACAAAGACTATACTGTAAACATAGATTCCCTGTAGGAATAGCAGAGGGGAGAAATAAGATGAAGAGCCCTTATTTGCATAACCAGTGTAGTACTAATAATGTAACCATAATGAAGGTAATATAATATCTATTTAGAACAGAGGAAAAGAACTGAACATCAGTAAAAGGAAAACATTATTCCAGAAAGGAGAGAAATTAAGGAGAAACATATTTTCATAATTTTCAATACACCTCATTAAATTAATTTGAGTAAAGTTGTCTAAATTCTGGTATGTTCCTAAATGTTTTTGTGCATACCAAGCTGAACTAGGTCCTGAAAGAAAGAAAAATGCCTTCCTAAACTCTTTTCTCTATATGAAGCAAAACCAGCAGGGTATTAATCAAAGCCATAAACAAAGTGCATAACCAGAGATTTAATTCTTGAAATTGCACTTGGCTACAAAACTTCCAAAACCATGTGAAAAAGGCCTTTATGCTGTGTGTCTTACTGTAGCTTTAGAGTATGATGAAGTAAATTAATTCAAGGAAGTTATTACTGCTTGCAGTTTGCCTGTGATGAGAGCTGGGACTGTGTTTTCATTTTGGAGCTTGGATTTTAATTTATGTTAATATTCATATCAACAGGGTAAGTTAATGAGGCCCAAGCTCATTTTATTATCTTTCGTCTGACTGAAGCTCTAAGCTTCTACCCGCACAGCCTGGGATATGCACTCTGCATGCTGGATGAGGAGAAGCAGTTTATTCTTGAGCATTTGTACTGCACAGACACAAGTGCTCTGTGGCTGGTGTTCTCCATATGGAAAAGTTAATCTTATTTCTGTCTTGCTTGAAAACAAACAAACAATAAATCAGCAACATGAAAAAAAAAAAGGCAAAAACAAGGGGTGTGGAAGAAATGCAAGCATGCCTGTGAGCTGGGTGTGCACGTTTTTCATTACAGAAGACAATGATGGTTGATGATGGCTGACGTACACTGGGAAAAAAATAGAGCTTATTTGAAAGGAGAGTGTATTAAAATAGTCACTTTTTGATTCCTGAAATTATTTTTATCACATTTGGGTCTCCTGCAGCATTTGCTTGTCATGATTTCTCAAGTAAGGACTGACAGCCTTTTCATAAAGATTTGAACATCTCAGATGTTCCAGCATCAGTAACAATTGCACAAAGAACAATGGAGATGGCAAGTGGAGTAAAGCTGGTAAAGTAGATCAAAAGTAAAAAAAAAAAAAGAAAATAAAGATGAAGTGTGAAATTGTGCAGCCTTTCTGGATGTTGCACTGTGGAGAAATGTGCTTTGGAGTGGGTCTGTCTGGCTGCTGAATGCCTCAGCCACTCTGCCTGTCTGTAGGAGCACAGGGTGCTGGAGCAGAGTTGATCGGGTCCAGGAGGACAAAGGAGAATTTTCGCCTTAGTATTTTTGAAAAGATTCAGTCAGGAGACTTTACAAAAGTCTGAAAGAAGACAGGAGTAGTTATTCTTCCTTCTTTAGGAACAAGTTAGCATAAAAATTCAAAGCAATCTTATTTTGAGAGGTATGGATGGGCAGCTGACAAAATTGCTTCTGTCCTACGGCAAAACAGGTAACTTGCTGCTCAGTGGGGGGAGATCACAGAATCAAAGAAACATTTAGGTTGGAAAAGATCTCAGAGATTATTGAGTCCAGCCTTTGACTGAACACCACCATGTCAACTAGACCACAGCAATAAGTGCCACTTCCAGTCTCACTTTGAACACCTCCCTGGGCAGTCTGTTCCAATGCTTTACAACCCTTTCCATGAAGTAATTCCTCCTGATGTCCAACCTGAACCATCCCTGGCACAGCTTGAGGCTCTGTCATCTTCTCCTGTCACTGGTTGCTTGGGAAATGAGGCTGACCCTCACTTGCTACAAACTCCTTTCAGGTAGTTTCAGGTGCCTTTGTTTTCATCAGTTCGTCACTCCTACTACAGAAATGCTCTGCTACAGACCAATTAGAAGAATATCTTTCTATGTCTTTCCATCCTCATAAAATTTTTCTTGTCCCTAATAGGAGCAGTTTTACACAAAATGACAGTATCATATAGAGCAAAATGAGATGGAAGGAAGGACAGGTTAACAGTAGGCAGTAAAAGGTCTGTGAAGAATTCTTATGTGCAAGACTCAATTTCAAAGTTAATTCCTTCATCCTCAAAAAGTTACATGCCAGCTTTTGCAGAGATGAAGGCGGCTTTAATTAGCAGTAAGCAAACAGACCCCAGTAGGTGGAGCAGGCAGGCTGGATCCCAGGTTGTGGCAACCCAAATTGATTGCTCCAAGATAATTGAAAGCTGTCCTCTGATTCAAAGGTCCATTAAATATGGGATGTGTTTGTCTGATTTTGTTTTCAAATTATTTTCATTTGTCTCAGTGAGATATATCTGAAAGTTCTGAGCTGTAGCAAGTACTGTTCTTATTTGTTTGCATGGATTATGCTGGAACAACTCATGCGTTTATTTCACTTTGCTGAGCTTCACTGTCATCATAAATTGCTTATTTAAGTTCAAATGTCAGTTAATTCCTAGGTAAATAGATTCTTGGATTTTAAAATTAAAACAAGGCAGAAAATATAGAATATTTTGGGAGAGAAAAAAATAAAAGCTTATCAGAGAATGGGGACACTTATTAGAGAAATATTCTTTATCACTCAGCAGTACAACAGATGTTCAGTTGTACTTTCAGTTTGGAGAGTTTATAATCTCAAAGGAAAAGTCTGTGGAGGAGGCCTTTGAAAACAATAAACAATGTGTACATAGGAAGAATAAGGAAATATTCCCTCTCCCCACAACATGACTAAGGCAGCCTGGTTAAAAAATTCTTTGTCTGTAAGAACCAGTGTCTGTAAGATTTTCATAAGGATTGGTAATTTGCAAGCTTCACACTCCTGCAGCCTTTCAGTAATAATGAAAGCCTGGAAACAGCCTAGGATATTGAGGTACTGAACTGAATTTCAAACTTTGAGCCTACTAGAATCTGAGGTCAAAATTTGGAAGTTGCTCCCATTTTAGTTACTAGCAACACCAAGGCAGTTAGTGATGGTGTTGGCTTAGTTTCTGACAATTTTAACAGCTTTATTTGTACAGCCAGCTTTCTGGGATGACAGTGACTACTATCTTTTGCTAGGGGTGCTCATATCTGATGCTGACATTGATGTCTCTTCCTCAGAAGTGGTTGCAGCTGAATCCCTTGTTCATTTTCATCCTTATGACTCTCAAGCCATCTTCTTGTACATGGGTTGGATGTTTTGATATTTTTCCCTTTTTTCTCATGAACTATTTTGCATTTCTCAGATAGTGTCTTCCAGTGACATTGCCATGAGCCAAGGCAAACAGAAGAGGATTTCTTTCCAGTGTTGAATCAGGATGAATTATGGGGCTTACAGAATTCTTAACCTTGTCACACTCCCTCTGCAACCCCAGAGTGAAATTACTGTCCTTGCTCTCATCATTATTAGTGTCCTTCACCCACCACTCATCATGAGGAGACTCAATGTATTTGGAAAAGTGACTGCCTTTAGGATGAGCAACTAACACATTTCTTCCTTTTACCTTTCTGGAGGAGGAGCTGATCCATGCTCAGCAATTTGCTCTTCTCAGCAGGTCTTTTAGAGGCACCTCCATTTGTAGATGACCCTCTCAGTCAGGCAGGTGGTCCTAGCACCTTTTCAGGGGATATTTCCTCTATCTCCTGAACTGCTCAAGAGATAAATTTCACCTCTACTGTTTTGTCTCTGTCTCTCTGCTTCAGACACAGGTGTAGGAGGGGCAAAAGTGAAGAGTTTGTCAGATTGGAGGAACAAATTTGTTTTCTGGAGTAGTAAGAGCTGTCCTTGTAGTGTGTTGTACATGACGTGTCCAAAATAAAAGGAACACAAAACTTCCAAAGAGGGATGCTTGTGTTCTGGAGAATACTTTGCTCTTATAAAGCTCGTGCTGGTTTGTATCACCAGCTGACAGCTTGTTTAATCATGTGGGCTAGTTTTATGTCATCTAGCTTGTTTGGTGAGGATGTGAGGCTTCTCCCTCCTGTAGAAGAGGTGTATCCATCCCTCTGTCTGCTGGGTGCGGCACCTGGTGTATGGAGATACTGGAGTACCCTTAGACAAGGCAGAGCAGGAGTCACTTGGGTAACAGTACAGTAGAGCAGTTTATGAAGACAAAGTCATGTGCATGTTTTCTTGCCTGCTCTTTCCAATTTTTAATTTCTGCATCATGCTCCATTTTGCTTTCAAACAGGAAATGTTCAGTTGGAAGGGCTCAGGATTTTGTGGCAAGTGGGCCAGGACCAAGGAGAATTCTGAGCTAGGGAAGGCTTGTTTGTTTGTATGCTTGGAATGGCTTTTGCTTTTAAATATTTGACAAATTCCCAAAGCAGGAGGTAGCATGGGTGTCTCTGCCTTGACACTCATGGTGTTTTGCAGGCTATTTATGGGAGCTGCTCATACTTTCTCTGTGTCTTGCCTGTGCTCTCTGCAACACACACACATACACACTTTCTGCTCCACACCTGCCCCCTATTTTCCAGTCAATTGGACTTGCCAGAATGGACAACTTCTCACCTGTGGGATAATTTGCTACCAGTGGCAGCTCTTCTGCTCAAGCAGGCATCCCACATTGCTGAGGGCAGTGGTAGGTAGGTGGGTAGGTGGGTGATGTGGTCCCTGAGGAGGTTGCAGCTATGGGTTGTAAATGTAATTAACACTCTTCTTAACTTCTGTTGAACTCAGTGAATGTGGGATGTGGGCACAGGATCAGTTCTGGTCAAAGCCTGTATTTGCCTGCTCATGAAGGTGTCTGTCCTTCTCATGAAGTTCAAGGTCCTGTGAGATCCTTTTTGCTATGCTCCTTTCTGCTAGGGAGCAAGCCCACAGACTGCTTGCTGCTAGTACCTGCAGATCCTGTCCTCAGATCTATTTGACCTCTACTGAATTTATCCTCTAAAGTTCAGGAATTTGTTTAAATCCTTGCATGATGCTTAGCTTTGATGGGCATCCATCAAAAAAAGAAAATAGCAGCCACTTTCTTCAGGGAGGTGAAGGACTTTCTCAGAGTTTGGAGATGCTTCTTCTACCTTTTTCCTCCCATATGTCCTTCCCTCCTTCCCTTCATTTGGACTACTTCAGCACCTCATCATCAAGAGATGCAGTTTAAACCAGCTGCAGTTTGCAAAGTCGGTGGCTCAAAATGTCTGCAGGTTGTCTGTGTCAATACTGACATGATGGTTCTGCCACCCAGGGTTGCCCTTGCCAGCAGCTTGGGCTCTCCCTTCCCCACCTCTTCCAATGCATCTCTAGACCCTCTATTGATCCTCTGCAATATCATTGAATGAGTAGTGACAAGCACAGTAGTGCTCTCAGAGTTCTGATGGACTCAAGAGGCAGAGTGCTGTTGAAAATACACTCATGAATAATATGCAGGCATATTAAAGTAATGGCTGTAAGTACTATTCACTGTGTCAAGAGATGGAAAAGGCAGTCAGTAACTGAGAAATGAACTCTGATAAAAATCATGATGCTTAAACTATTGTAATAAATCTGTCAGTCTTTGTAGACTGTGAGCAGAAAATCCCTATTAAACAAGCCAGTGACAGGGAGAGTCAGCTTGCTGAATAGGGAAACCAGCCCATCCTTTAGATTGTGATTTGAGAACATAAGAAGCCCTGCTGATATCCATAGGGTGCCGTGGAAGTCTTGGGACAAGCCTTACTGGACTGGCTTCTAGTACCTAAGCAATCCTGATTGGAGATCAGCAGGAGCAGTAATCCAGTCTTTGGAAGAACAGGTACATTGTGCTGAGACTTGTAATGAACAAACAAGTTTTGGAAAGATCAGAAAAGATTTGACTATCAACCTTTATGGAAAGGTATAATATCTCAAAAAAAACCCCAAAAAACCCAACCAAACAAAAAAAAATCCCAAAACAAAAACAAAACACAAACCAAAAACCAAAAAGAGGAAAATTATGTTTCCTTACCTTCCTTGATTTTATTTAGTTGAAAGTTGTGCTGCAAGATTAGCAACCTTCCATTAATTCAGTGGCAACTTTGTGATTGTATAGGAAGCATATTTCTTGTGGCTATGGAAACTCAGTGGTTCAAGTAGAGTTGCTCTGCTGACATCTCCCTTTTTTTTTTTTTTTCATGACCCTTTAAAGTAATATTTCACTTTGTTCTGGTTTCCTATTATTCATGAGCAATTCTAAGTTCTTCACATCCTCCCACAATTTCTGGTTGAATATAGGTTTTACATTGAAGTAGTTCTGTACTTTTTCCTTTCTTGAATGAGCTTTGATGTATCTGTTTGAGTTTCTCTAGCCATCTGGTATTCTGCACTGAGAGCCACGATCCACACTGTTAACTCCTCACTGGTATTTTCTCTTTCTGCATATGTTCAGTGTGACTTCTAAGATGCATGAGAAATCTACTGGAAAACCAATTGTGGTGGTTCTAATTCATGTTGGGGTTTATGTAATTTTGTGCTGGCTTGAGGATGCTCCCCTGATGAAAAGCAAACAGCTCAAAATGCACTTTCCTGTCACTTTTTCATTGCCTGACGTTGCCACCCTTCTGTTCTGCCATGGAGAAGAACCTGCTTTAAGATACAAATCCCACCACATGCACAAAACTAGATGGAGACACTTAGTGTTTGCCTTCATGCAGCAATTGGTGTTTATTCTCAGAAGCTTCTCATTTGTGGATGCAGAGATTTTGCTATTGAGCTGGAACGTTGGCTTAACTTCAATAACTTTTGTGAAATAATAAAATATTTCTTTTTCATTTAAATTCACATTCACTGTGGGGCAAGAGAGAACAGTGTGTGGGCCAAGTGGGGTTTGGATAGAAAGGTCCAGTACATGTTTTTATTATTTTCCCATTTGAAAAAGGTCTTAGACTTCACTCTTGAGTACTGTATTTCAGGGCAGAGGCTCATCTACCTGTTATCTCCAAATACAAACTGTTCAGCAACTAGGATGTGTATTTTTATTGCATATTACATTTTTATTAAAATGTAGGGTTGTGATAGGATTCCTCTTTCTCCAAGTAGGCTTTTATATATACCTATGTTTATGTATATATACACACACTCTCATCAAAAATGATTTTGTAATGGGAGAAGAGGGCATTGAGGCCAAAAAGCTAAGTTTTATATATTTTATTCATAAAAACAGATTTGCAACAATTTATTAAAAATTGATCTCATGCAGTATAAGGTTATACAAGAAATTCTTCATTTACATTTTATTCTGGCAGTTCCAGTCTAGTTTAAAGCATTTGTGCACTAACATCATTGGAAAATGCCATTGGGGCACAGCCTCTTCATAAATTTACAGTACATTTTTGCTGCAGTATAAAAGAACAGAAACATTAAATAGCTATATTCACTTGGTTGGTCTTGTTATCTGCAGTAAAGTAAAAAAAATGTTATGGGAGAAACTACCGTATCATTGAGACAAAGAATGTACTGCATGGTTTAAACCTAATAAACGTCACACAGTCAGTATTCACGAAGTTACAGACACACACACACACACACACACACACACACTCACCTCCAATGGTCCGATACTTCTGAATTATTTTTTTTTCCTGCTATGTTGGAATAATATTTCTACAGAGATCTTTGTGTATACATTATATACAATATCATAATTTTCTCTTTTTAAAAATTAACATTCCTTTTAAAATAAACCAGGCCCTGATGATATTAATAAAGCAAGAGAATACTGTCAACACACATTGAGTGACGACGTCAGTGTTTAGTGCTTAAACAGAGTAATGAGTTCTAGTTTATCTGTGTTTATACTTACATGTTTTTTTGTTCTAAAAGCTACAGATATTTCCACAACCTCTCTTACTGTATGTGCCAAGTGAAATATTTTGTGATGCTCCTGTTTGCAAGATTCAGATACATATTCATGTTGATTTTGGCCACTATGAGGTGTGTTTTATTTTTAATGGAGATTTATGCTAGCTTGTCAAAGCTGCAGTTAAATCCCTTAGCTAAGGAACCCCTTCAGCTGTGCTTCAGTCATTGCTGATTTGTAAAACCTTTGTACAAATGTCATTCCAAAGGTTTGGTCTGGGGGGCACAAGTGTTGATTAAAGAAAACTGAGAGCCCAGAGGGTGCTTCATGTGTTTTGTTTTTTTTTTTTTTCCCTACTTTTAGCAAACAGCCCTGACAGTGGGAGGATACATTTCCAGTCCCTTGGAAAAAAAAGCTGCATGTGTGTCTCACCTGTGCCTGAGGGTTTGGCTCCAGAGTTGGTCCAGACGGTACACCACTATCATTCCTCCTAATTACTTTGGTTCAGGGAAGGGAGCTAAAGTTTAAACTCCACTGTTTTTTTTCACAGTCCTTTCAGGAGTCAGGTAAAATATTCTATTGGTAGATTTGATTTGTCCTCTCCTATCCACTACAACTGTCACACGTACGCAGGTACAAAGCAAACATAGTGTATATTCACATCTATGTGCCCTGCAGGCTTTGCCCGCAGCAGCAAAGTGCTGTGCCCTAATCCCGCCCCCGCAAGTCCACTCAATTATTTTTATTGTAATTATATGTGACACAATTCAAACAAACTAGGAAAAACAATTCATCCTGTGGCATTAAGACTTTACTACCCATCTGTCCTCAGTTTCCTGAGTTATCAGCCCTAGGACTTTTTCACAGTCTAGTGTGTTATGGTTGGTGGTATTTATCTTGAAATAGGTGCAGAAACTTTGCTAAAAATGAAGCTGCAGATGGTCAGCAGTCACTACCATTGCCCTGGAGAAGGGTGAAGTGCTCTGCTTGCAACAACAGCTCTCCAGCTGGTGGCAACTCAGAGCTGGAGCTTCAGGCTCTGCTTGGGTTACACATACAGCTGCAAGGTAAAGGTGACCCTTCTCACAGCACTGCAGAGTCTCAATGACACCCGAGGAATCATTTCTCACAATTCTTCTTTCCTACTAAACATCATCCCTGAAATGAAAAAAATAAGACTAACCAGTGCATAATGTTTCCAGCGATTTAACACAACTCCTGTAAAAATGAGTGTATCTATTCCAACATGGTATATCTCGACCACTACATTTTCCTTACATGGATACAGTATAGAATTGCATGTTCTCAGCAGCCATGTAAAGCTCAGTGACATTTGAGTGGTTTTTTGTTTGTTTTTTTTTTTTTTTTCCCCTAGTGTCTTTTTTGCAAGATCCATATATCCCAGCATCCTTGTTGCTAGTAGAAATTTTGGAAGAAACACTTTTCAGTGACTTCTAGGTGAAGAAATAAAAACTCCAGGAATAAGGCTACAGATCAAACTCCTTGTGTCCTCCTTTGCTTTTTCACACGAGTTACGTGGGCACTCCTGTGACGAGGGCCTCAGCAGAAGTTCCTCTGCGGTAAGAGCCAATGTTACATGTTTGTAGCAGAGTTTTAGGTCGGATGTTTAGTCCAGTCTTTGAGTATTTAAAAGCAGTTCAGGAAGCACTGATCTCCTCCTCCTACAGCCCCGAAACCATCACTCGGAAGGAGGGTGGCACGTGTCTGTGCCGAGGACTGGCACTGGGGCTGACGCACGGGCTGGCACAGCTGGCATCGACTCCTCCTATGGACGGCAGGTAGGCGTGATGCAGGATGGGCAGCTGCAGGGACAGCCGGCGCTGTATGCTGCGGGAGAGACAGGGAGAGCAGCGTTAGCCAAGGGCCAGATGGAGAGCATCACATGGCTGATGTGTTCCCAGGCTGCTGCGAGGGAGCCCTCTGTGCCTGCCGCTGAGACCGACAGGGTTAATGCCAAAGGCATCGAACTTGCTGATGCTGAACTGTGCCACCATGATGTTGTTTTCCCCTTGGGGGATTTTTCTGACAGGATGGACACGACAAAGGAAATGAAGTGTGCTTTGTCAGCATCCCACAACCTTCTGAAATTCCCAGCCACATTCAGGTTGTTAGACTGCTGATACCAAGAAAAGGGAAAACCTTTAGTTTGCAAAGAGGGTGTATGGCTTGGTGACCCCCCTACTCCCTGCAAAGTGATCTGCTGCCTGCAGAGCCCCATCCAACTGTGTAGACATGCAGGAGGTCACAGGCTGAGTTTCAAGACACTTAGCATCACTTAGCACATGGATGTCAGTACTAAGCATGGCATTTCTGCAACTCCAGCTAAAGCAAACACAGGTGCATGGTGGGAGGGATTTGGGACTGATGGCTTTTTCCTCTTTTTAAGTTGCTCCTCTTTAAAGTTTGGGTCTGTGCTTTTGAGGTGATAGATACTTTTGAGTTCTGTTGGGCAGTGCTATGGGACTGAGGAGTTGGCACTCTAAAAGCAATCCTGCCCAACACCCATACTACAATTCAGTGTTCCAGAACCCCACATTGTGTATCTATTTTCCCAAGTGGCTTGACATCATGATAATGAGTATAATTTTTTTAAAATTAATACTAAATCATGCTCACAGGTACTGGATCTAAGTCCTTTCCCTGGAGAGGATGGTTCCATAAGAAAAGGGCTCTGCTACTCCTGTGCTGTGGCTATACTAGCACCTTTCACAAAATCAAAATCCTATTGCGGTTTGCCAGTGTAATAGATGTTTTCAATCATTTTATCATCAGGACGGCTTTGTATTTGAAGACATTCCCCTTGAAACACAGATGAACTTTCTAAAGAGAAGAAAGATGTCAAAGTGACTGAGCTGAACTGAGGACTGACTTTTGGATTTCAGTACAAAAATCCCATAGAAAGCATTGTATTAGTATAATAGAGTTTTAAATTTATGTTTGCCTGTTATCTGATATAACGACAGTGTGTAGAAAGGCTTTTATAAGAGGTGTTTCTTTGAAAGCTAGCCTTTGGACAGCTTTTTTGATTCAAATGACATTTAATTTCGCATTTGCTTTGTGTCAGGTAGCGAAGACAGATACTAAGGCATTAATTTCACTGCTTAGGGACCAAGCAGTATAACTTTTAAATTCAAACAGAAAGAAATGTAGTGTTCCCCTCATTAGTTTCTTCACTACAAACTTTGGCTTGTTTATGCAAAGGTGCAGTAGGAATAGCTGCTGTCTTCCTACCCAGGAAACTCTTTCTCATTGTTTCTCCCTCTCAAACTCCTTTCTAAAGTTTCACAAAATGTTAGTCCTCAGGGATGATCATTCTAGTGCTGGCAATGCATTCCTGGAACTAAACAAAATCCATTCATTGTTATTTTGCTACTGTGCTTGGCTCTTCCTGGTGCTATCAATGAAGTCATGCCTTGTTCCCAAGGAGTGCAAGGGGGGCATGGCTTGATGTTTCCCTGTGCTGAATCCTTATGAGCCTGATGCTGTGGATTGTCATTCTGTCTCTTGTTGAGGGGTCAAATGCAGAATTGCCTGCACTTATTTTCCCACCAGTGGAAATGCTTACTTTGTTCAACTGTTATAGACTTCTCATTAAAGGCCTTTTTGAAGCTACTCCAAGAGAATCCAGTTGCATAATCAAGTGAATAGGATTTTTTTTTTTCCATTCATTTCAATGTTAGCCATACCATGGATAAAGCGTGTTTATTTAACTATGCCAATGGAGGCTAGAGTGGGTGGCAAATTTTGCTGTAACTGTACTTAAAAGTTTACTTTCACTTGAAAACTTGGTTCCTGGAATTGGGGCAGAGAACTGTAGCCTGGAGACTTGCACACAATCAAGATTGTAGACAAAACCCTTAGAGTGAAACATGAAACAAAACAAAACAAGTAGCAAAATACAAACAAATCTCGTATTTTTGCCTGAAGTGAAAGTAAATTTTGTGTCGTCTCATTCTTTTTAGGTTTTTTCTCCCCACTATCAGTGATTTTCCTTTCTTCCATTCCTGCCACATTTTGCCAGTGCTTTGGGAGGAATCCTTGGTATCAATATAGGCTGGAGGATGAAGGGATTGAGAACAGTCCTGCCAAGAGAAAATGGGGTGATGGTGGATGAACATCTGGACATGGCCCAGCAATGTGCACTTGCAGCCCATAAAATTAATCATATACTAGGCTGTATCAAAAGCAGTGTGTCAGCAGTATGGGGGAGGTGATGCTGCCCCTCTGCTCTCCTCTGATGAGACCCGACCTGGAATGCTGCATTCAGATCTTCTCATAAGAAGAATGTGGACCTGCTGGAGTGAGTCCAGAGGAAGGCCACAATGCAAATCAGAGGGCTGAGGGATGTCTTCCATGAAAACAGGCTGAGAGAGCTGGTGTTTTCATCCCTGGAGAAAAGAAAGCTCCAGGGAGACCTTAAAGCTGCCTTCCAGTACCTAAAGTGGGCTTACAAGAATGCTGAAGAGGGACTTTTTACAAGGGCATGGAGTGAGAGGATGCTGTGTGAGGTTTTAAACTAAAGAGGGTAGATTTAGACTACATAAAAGTAACAAATTTTTATTATAAGGGTGGTGAAGCACTCCCACAGGTGTCTCAGATGACCCATCCCTGGAGACACTCAAGGCCAAACTGGACAGCGATTTGAACAACCTGATCTATTTGAAGTTGTCTCTGCTTATTGCAGGGGAATTGGACTGGTTGACCCTTAAAGATCCCTTCCAGCCCAAACCATTATATGACCCTAGGAATTTGTTTCAAGTTGTTCACACTATACTGATATGTATGTGAAAGCATATATATGGTCAAGTATTTTGGAAAGGTAATGGTTGGTAATCATGGATCTAGAATCACAGGCAACCACTGAAGGAGATGGAAAGCAAAGATGATTCCACATCCAGAGTAACCATTAGTCAGATTCTGTGTGAGGGCAAGTGTCCTCAGCTCTGTACAGAAATACCATTTATTAGGGAAACATAAAATCAGGTAAAACCTTGACTTCCAATGTCAATGCAGGAACACAATGCAATGCACATGGGAATGCACAATACCACAAGGGGGGCCAAGGCATTTGAAATATATTTTGGTTTTGCTATAGAAAACCACTAAATAAGATCCATTGGTAAGTGGGGGGACTGAAACAAATTTTTGCAAGTCAAACATCTGCAGTTCTGTGGGAGTGTGTAAACTGTATCTAAACACTCAGGGATTATTCCAGTTAATTCTGCAGTACATTAATATTGATTTTAGCAAATGCAGGGAAGCTGTAGAAGCTCTAAAAGACTATAGTAAAGCAAGATGTTCTACTACCAAGTGAATTAACCATTCTAAACCCACCTTATTTTTATGACACATTAGAGTAGGATCATAGATAGATAGATCACAGATAAACCACTCTCAGTGAAGAAACCAAATAACAAAGCCCACTTAATGCTGAGGCATATGCAATAATCCAGACACAACCAAATTTTTTGAATGAGAATTTTTTTTAACTTAAATTAACATAACTGGCTCCAGTTATGCTTTGAAGTTATGCTTTGAAGGTTATAAAAAACCTGCATATAGAAATAGTCTATTAAGATGAAAAGTTTTACTGGGGTCCTGCAGAAATCTGTCATCACCTCTACTTAGAGATCTGGAAGACTGTTACATATTGTTGCTCTTAAAATGAGAATGGAATAAATTCCAATGGTGGCAAAAACTAATGACCTGCTGGATGTAGGTCACTGATGAAAAGGAACAAAATGCAGGAATGAAGTGCATAGATAGATGTTTTAAAGGGTCACAGAAGATAAACCACTCAATGTGGCCATCATACAGATAAGCTGACTGATGTTATCTTTAGATAAGCAGGACTGCCCATCAGGAAATATGCAGTTTGATGCTCATCAAAGCAGATGACTTTGCCTGAGAGACAACTCATCCTACCAGGAAAAGGATTATATCTATTTTAAACCGATTCCAACTGCTCTCTGGACCTGTGATGAGCTGGCACGGTACAGGGTCTATCCACACAGCTAAGTATCCCCCAGGATTGTTGCTGAGCATTACCTGGGAGAGTACAAACTGGTACAGCTGTGCTGGGCAGTATGTTAAAAAATGAGAAATCAAAGTGCAGGGCTTGTGCCTGTGCACTGCTTTGGTTGCTATAGGAGGTGTTAACTTATACTGCGTAGAGAGTGTAAACAGGAAAGAAAGCAGTCAGCACCCACTTTTTGCTCCTCTTATCTGATGGTCTGACTGGGTATGGAAAATTTTACATGGCAGTATGAAAAATCTACTGGGTCCTACCCAGCAGGAACTGACAAGGGAACTGACATTTGTCTATCTATATTCATGGTCTAAGGCTGCTTTACAGTCATACAGACTGCATTTTCCTTAGGTTCAGGGTTCTAAATCTGAGCTCAGCACAAAAAAAAATTATTTCTACATTCTGATTGAAACAGTGTATACATCACCCCATCAACAAATGTGAAACAACTTCCTGCACTACTGCTTAAGGTGTGTGTATACTGTTGTGACTTTACTTTGTGCACAACTGTAGAATAAGGGATCTTACAATGAGTCAAATGTAGCACTAATGGTGAGAAAAAAATGAAAAAATCCCAAATCAGCTCCTTTCTGGACTCTATAAGAGCTTTAATCCTAGAAGATGCCAGTTCTCATAAGTACTGACAAGCGCAGGAAGCTGAGATGATTTTTTTCTTCCCCACAGCTGTTAAAGAGTTAAAACTTCTGCAGGAAAATTATTGTCTTGACATCCTCCTTTCCCAGGTTTATGACCAAGAGGAAATATTTTTCAGACTAATTCTCCTTGAGATTTGTGTTCTTGAATAAGAAATAAGTTTCTTAGACTGTGTGACTATCAGATATCCTATGTATGAAGTGAAATGAGAAAGACAGAAACTACAGCTTTCTTTTAACTCCTTTTTTTTTTTTTTTTTCCAAAAATTATACATTTAGCAGCCATCAAAGGACAGAAGTGCTGCCAGACACGTTGAAAAGCAATCCTAAAGGTGCAGAAGGATATCTTAAAGAGTATGAATTTTGGAGAGAGGCAATCTTGTTAAAAAGAGGGATGTCCTGAAGGCAGCTATACTTCTCCCTGGCAGATCCACTGTGTCTGGGCAATGTGGCTCTGGTACCTAAAGTGCCAACTCGTTCTCAAGGGAGAGATTGGCCCTTGGAACTGGCACAGTCACAGCTGTGTAAGTGTTGAATGACACTGTTCAGATTTAGCAGGATTTTATTAATTGCTTTCCATAAATGTCAGAGATTGTTCAGATTTGTACTGATCCACTTTCCAGAACCATTAGGAAATCTCAGTCTTCTCATCAGTTATCGCTAGCCTAGAGGAAGTTCTGTCACCACAAAATATTTTTCTTTGTCTGTATTAAATCTGTATAGAGACAATTGGATTATCTGAGTGTCTGTGTTTTGCTTAGCATCTTCCTTAATGTAAGCGGGCCACATGTGGATGAGGCTGAATTCACACTACATTATTTCTGACAAATGGTGCTGAAAAAAACCAGGCCTTTAATAGCTATGCATTAAAGCACTCTGCTGACCCCATGAAGTCATGAGAGCGCTCTCAGCAAGAGCCCTGCTTTTGTGAAATTACAAGATATTTCATCTACTGTGGGATTTCTTTTTGGTGCATATGTGTGTGTGAATTAACTTCTTTGCAGGTTTGGGTTCGGTTTTTTTCTTTGAGTGCAAGGACAGATTTAGACATCCACGTGTTTTCCTGCTCCAGGTAGTACAAGACAGGAGCTACTATTTGCAATCAGAGTTGCTGTTGCTGATGTAATGTGACTCATTCTAGTAATTTGTTTAATTTATTCTGTTTTTAAATAAGCTTTTAAATTGCCCAGGAGTCTGACAGCTATTAGCTCAGACACTGATGAAGTGAAGCTTGTGTAACCAGGCTGCCGTGGGGAAACAGCTGATCCGGGCACACACGAGAATGGCACTTCCCTGAGCTCCTGTCCATGGCAGGTCCTGCTCAGCTGGTGGAGGGTAGGACACAAGTTTATTGTGTAGGTTCCTAGAGAGAAAAGCCTATTTCCCCTCTGTAAATCTAGCCAGTGTTTTGTGCCATCCTCTCCTTTTAGCTGCAGCATTGTTTCTAAGGGAAACTACTTAGTGAGGGCTTTCCTGTGCCAAAACTCAGGTCCAGCTGCTATGGCAACGTTGAAAAGCCCTCAGGACATTTTTAAATTCTCATCTAGCTAAGGAATCTAAAGAACAAAATGTCTATGTACACTATGAACCACTCTGGCTGGTGTGTGGAAGGACTTGGACCTTTGACAAGAGTCCTAAGACATTTGTGCACATACATACATCCTCTTCTCTCCTCCACACACTTTGGGCACAGCTAATACTGCAACTCTCTACAGAAACTTTGGACATCATGCTAGGGATGTTTCCAGCAAGAGAAAAGAAGCATATTGATTTGGGGCACCTTAGGATCTAAGGCCTCTGATATCCTTTAAGTTCCAATGGGGTGGTGAGCTGGTGGCAGGGAGGCACAGTACAATGTTGCTGCCTACTGGTGCTTCAGGAGGTGCCATTTACATTCCCTGGGTGCTGATGTTTCAGGCTCTCTCTAGGGCTGGCTGAAAGCGTGTTACAGTGAAGGTCTTTCCATAAAAAATGTATGGAAGGGAAATACAGGCTTTGATGAAATGAAATGTAATAATTTAAATTAACACTTTGTCAGCAAGGTAATGATGTATACTTACTGTTCTGGAGAGTTGATGTCTTCTATGGGATCTTTGCTTGTTCTGGAAGGGTCTGATGAGCCCCACTGTGCTGGTGGATTTTGATCAAGATGATTTTTCAAAATGGCTTTCTCACCATCTGGATGGACAACACATTCAATTTTACTTTACTGTGACCAAGTGACCATTTAAAAATAGTTTCATTTAAACTTTTTTCAGATACCCATAATGACACAAAGTAAACTCATACTGCCTATATTCCAGCATAGTCTCAAGTTTTGCTGTGAGAATTTGGTACTCCTCTGTTTTGGATGATGTGTTGCTCTATAGGAAACATCACGAAGAAACAGAAAAGTGACAAAAGTGACATCATGCTCTCTCATGTAGTCTTGGGCTGTGTGAAAAAAATGTAACTATACTGTTCTTGAAGTTAGAAATTGTAACCTTTGCATAAACCCTCCTTCTTAAGACTTTTCCTAGAAAAACTATTTCATTAATGTGTAAACCCTTGATACTCTTACGATCACACATGAAACTAAGTGCTGTCATTTGACTGTCTGCTACTGCCATTACTTTCAGCATGGAAACATGATTCATATCAGTTGCGCTGGTCCATAGGCTGTCTGCAGCAAGGACAGCTAATGATGTCATTACACTTTTTTCCTTTCTGTATAGTGAAAACAAAACAGATCATAATTCTTGATTCCCCTTGGTGTCCTGGGGGTCCCTGGCCAGCTGAAGCCCATGGTTTGCCCTGAGAAACATGGGCAAACACAGCAATTTTAAGATCCTTTCTCTTCCTGCCTGCTTTTTCAAAGTCTCTTTCTATGGTAAGCCAAATAAAATCACACGGAAAGCATCTGAATA
This sequence comes from Lonchura striata, assembly GCF_050655825.1. Taxonomy (NCBI): domain Eukaryota; kingdom Metazoa; phylum Chordata; class Aves; order Passeriformes; family Estrildidae; genus Lonchura; species Lonchura striata. Next base: position 95,807,664 of record NC_140704.1, on the reverse strand, counting down.
ATGAGGGCAGTTCACAGTTTTCATAAATAATTACAGAGAGCTCCAAATCCATCACCAGCAGCTGTTTGCCACACAAACAGAGGAGCAGTGATTGCCTCAGGCATTGAGGCAGCATGGAAGAGGAGTCTGAGGTAAATTCTTCAAGAGGTAAATTCTTCTCATATCAAATTTTATGTTCTTTTTGAACATAAAAGTGGATATGAGGGGGAAAAGCAGGAAAAGAGTAAAGAAAAAAGGAAAATGACATAAAAAAGTCAGTACATTTTGAAGAGTTAAGCTGATTTCTGTTATACTCATGTTCAGAAGCCCCAAATAATGCTCAGCTCCCAGCATGCTAAGAATGTATATGTTGACAACAGGCACTGGGGGGACAAAGCAAGCAGCAGAAACACAAATTGAAGAAAGAAGCTGGAAGCATAAATGTTTTGAGGGCTAATTCCAGCATCTATAATTGCCCTCCCAGCAAGGTGATCCCTGGCGTTACTTGATAGCATTCGCTTCCTGTTGTGAAAAACCTAACAAGCAAACAACAACCAAATGTGTAGGTGAGGAAGCAACAATGTGCAGACATGGGGATCACTACAGCTCAGAGGAGGAGACAAGAGTTTTCACTGATGTTGCATTGAAGAGAAGGATCTGGGTGAGAAAGGAGGTGACCCGAACACATGAAGCTGCTTTGGCTCGGGCAAGATAATGCCCCAAAAAGAAAAGAAAGAAGAGAGCTAAGGAATTCAGTTGTAGCAAGAAGAGTGTTTAAAATTAAGAGATGGCAGGATTCAATGACGGTTTAGATGTGAAGGAAGTACAGAAAAGATAAGCAGTGAGATATATAATCTCAGGGCAGCCTGAAGTTTGCTGGTGTGGCATTTTCTGTCTGTCACAAGAGCTCAGTTTTTATCTTCTGTACATTGCATTTCTTTGTATATCAAGTTTGACATTTGCATAAAAGTCTTGTGATGTCTATAAACAGACATGTAGAAAAGAACCCTTTTTACTTCCATGATTAAAACCAACATTCAGTCCTGAGTTGATCTAAGCTGACAATGGAAACTGCTGACTTTTTGATATAGACAAAAGTAAAAATTTGAGTAACCCTTGTAATTAGGGATGGAAAACTCTGAATTTAATTATTTTAGGTGTTGTAGAGTGTCTCCAACAGCTGACCGTGCCTTTGCCAGGCAGGTGACACCCAGGGGCATCTGGGTGGCACAGCGGCATTTAGGGTTCCAACTCCTTTTGCCAAGATAAGCAATTTAACATTTACAAAGCTGCTAGAGATATAATTCTTCATCAGATCATTGGAAAATGCAACGGTTGCTGTTTGGGAGTATGTTATTCAGTAGAATGATCTGTGTTGTACACACTAAAGGAGTTACATGTACTTTAAGATGTGCTGTGAGGGAGAAAGAGAAGGAGGCAGTCCTTGTCAAAAAGGTGGGGGATTTAGTTTAGAGTAGAGCAGAAATCATATATTCTCTTCCTACTCACCTCTCAACACCAACTGCCCATATAACACCGTGTGTTATTCTTAATAGACTCTTCTACCACTCTTGCAGATGACTTGCTCTTAATACACTGAATAAATTTCTGCATTCAAGGCTAACAAATGCAAATTTTACTTTATAAGTATAAAATACAGAAAAAATACAGACACTTTTTTTCCCCTTTTTCATTTTTTCTTTAAAAATTAAAAAAAAATAGATAATTCTTATTTGTTAAGTATTTTGGGAGAGGAGTTGTTAGGTTTTTATTTTGCAGCTATGGAAACAAGAATATCTTTATTTTTCATTTACCTTTCATTTAAATAATGAAAAGCAAGATTCTCACTTAGTCATATGCTTCTGGGAGCTGGAGCTTAAAGAAAAAGCACTATTGCCATATGCACTTAAAAAACTTAAGGGTTTAGAAAACTAGTTTTATATACGTGAACAACTGAAAGTAGTGGTAAACATTTGATTTTCCAGTTCTCCATGGAGAGTGTCACAGTGTTTTTGATACTTTTCCATCCTCTCTCTCTTCCTCTGTCTATTAGATATGCTGCTTGGAAAATACCCTTCATTCTCAGGGCACTGTCGGCTGCTGCAGATTCTACCCAGTAAGTTACACTGGGATGATGTAACTACCTTTTAAATTGAAGTTACATTAGCCAGAAGCACCTTCTAAATAATTTTCACCTTTGTAGACCTCAAATCGGAACTCAGAAGTCTGGATAAGTGATGCCTGAGCACTTTCCATCCAGAAAGCTGTCGGGAGAAAAGACAAATAAATCTCAAGGGCCTTACAGAGTGCTCAGTGATGGGCTCATTATAAAACAAAGCTCTCTGCCAGTGGTTGGTGAGAGCCAGAAGTCTTTACCTTGGGACCTTTGCCTACCTGTAGCAAAAAACCAGCTTCCATTTACAAAGCTCTGAGCTGCAAGAGCACACCTGATGCAGGTTGCCAGGGGCTCAGTGAGGAGGTTACTGCTCCCAGCTGTTCTCTCCCTCTGCCAGGGGTGACCTATAATCCCTGCAACCTCATGCTGCCAAAATTACCTGGGCAGGCTTAAATGTGCCATGAATATTAAAAATCCTCATTCAGCTGCAGGCAGAATGCACCAGGTGACTGATGATGCTTATATTTCTTCCAAGAGTTTAAAAAACATATTTTTTTTAACTAGAGGTTGGTTTTGTTGATGTTTGTACACTGCAGCTTTATTGAACATCTTCATCATTATGCTTTGGTGGCAATATTCATCTGATGGCTTAGAACTGCATGACAGAACTACTTTTCATCCAATATCTTTCAGTTTGACTGTTGTTTCTCTTTGCTAGAAAACATATATTATCCTACACAAAGAAGATAGTGTGGTTTAAGAAGGACTTGTAAGATCTGGCAGAGATAACTTTGCTGATTGACTAAAGAGCTCAGGAAACTTTAAAACTAGAGGCAGATTTTGAACACCTGCTGTAATTTTTTCCAGTTCTGTTGTTTGGACTGTGAAACATGACTAGCCAGTCTCTGTTTTTCATGTAAATAGGGTGTTAAGAAAGTAAACTGAAAGGAAAAATTAAAACAATCACATTGTTTGCTGGTAATCAGAAAAAAGTTCTCCTGAACTAAGCGCACTACACTGGCAATCTAAATCATAGCTTCCGATAGTTGTCTTTTGAGAAGAAGATTTTTTAAAAAGAAAAGCCAGCAAGATTCTGTTTTGATTTATGCTACCTTTAATCAGAAGAAATTCCCTTTACTACAGATTCATTTCTGTGCAAGAAAGGGCAGGTACTGAACATCTGATAGGTTGGTCTGTCCGTTGAAACAGAAACAAGCTCCAATTTCAGAATTGAATCCATTTGTTAGGCTTCATAGAAACTAGCATACATATCTTTATACATGTCTGTAAAGAAAGGAACTACATCCTTGCTTCAAAACACCATCACTCTAAAAGATTTGTTTCTGAAAGCCTTTACCTTTGAATCTATTTTTCAATCTCAACCTTAATGCTTGAATTGCATGAACTTCATAGAAATAATACTTCCCCCATCCATAACAGATGAACTCTGTTTTGCTTTGCATTTGTGAGCAACATGCCTTTGAAATCTGTTTTTCTTTGAGCTGCTTTTACATGGGGAAAAACTAACACCAGGAAACATCAGAGTGGGGTGACAAGTGACAGTATGTAGGCATATCTGACATGTAAATGAATGCTCCCAGCCCATTTGCAGCAATGAGTAAAGACTGCTTTCTGGCTTAAAACAAACAAGGTTTTCTGAGCAAGGAAGGGCACCTGCAGTGAGAGAACCTGCAAAAAGGGTTTTCTCATAACAGGGGACTGTGGCAAGGCTGTCTCTTGCTCTTCTGTACATCCCACAAAATGTCTGTCTTTCCTTAATTTTCCTAATACGCTACTCTGAAATGCACTGGCCAAGGTAGAAATAGGAGTAGATTCTTCTCCAGGGTTTCTTCTGAGCTTTGCTTTATATAAAACTCTTTCAGTTCATTTATTAAAACATCAAAAAGAAGTCGAGTAAGATAGTAAGATTCAAAGTGTAGCAATATTATGCCCCCCTCCCCACTCGCTTCCTTTACACAGCATCACAGTTGAGCCTGTTGTCCTCATTTTTTCCAAATGTCAGCCTGGCAAACACAGCCGTGCCTCCAAGCCTGACTCTTCTGAACTGAATGGCTCTATCAGTTGCAGAGATGGCCTGAGCCAAGCACTGGCCTCCCCCACACCCCATCCCTGCCTGAAACCCAGGCTATAATGTGGCTCTGCCACTACAGCAAGGCCACCAGATACCACAAATGCCAGGGGAGAAGTTAATGTTGCTGTGTGCACAGAGCTGAGGTCACTAGCAGGCACATTGACTCGAAGTCATCTGAGGAATGTAGGAAATTAAGATAAGGGGATGCCCTTTTAAATCCAGCACTTGAAGTTTCAGAGCCATAGTCCATGGAGCATGCTAAAAACTGCTTCACCACACAAAGCAGTATAGCATTGCAGCTAAAAAGCCTACATTAAAAGAAAGTAACCAAGCCATAAACAACAAATCACATTTTCCTAATTGCTTTTCTTACATAGCCAATTGCTATAGATGTCTCAGGGACATCATGCAATTGTGAACAAGAGTTGAGCGTCTCAGATAATATCTCTCTTTAAATGAGATGTACTGAAATGTGCTATAACGAAGGAGTCCCTGTGCCACCAAAGAACTCCTGCGATACACTAGGAGCCATTGCTGTTAATAACTAAGCAGGAATCCCAAAGTTATGAAACACTGCCTGTGGTCAGGCTGATATAGGCCTGTATTCACAGCTGTACCTACCTATTTCAACTAATTTCAACTTTTGTATCTTAAATCCATATGTTTGATGTAAATGAGGGTGGTGGGGAAGGAAGAGATGAATCAAATAATATCCTTTGGCACTTGGCTATAAGAGTTAGGATTTTAAACTCTGGGCAATTTTTACAGATCAGAAGCCTACTGAAGTGTACTATGACATTAAAGTTTGATTAGGGCTTGTTCAAGATGCATTGCCTAAATCCTATGTTATGGTCTGTTCTGTGAAGTGCTCTGAGTTTGTGTAAGCAATAGCAGTGGGGTTACCCTACATGGCATTCTCCCTGTGAGCTCCTCCAGAACAGCAAGGTCTTTTATAAAAACAGTTCACATAGAAATGAGCAACAAGGTGAATGTGGCAAATTATCTATGATTTTTAGCTCCAAGTCAGCTGCTCTTTTGAGCCTCTCTCTTCACTGTCCTATTCCCACTCTCCCAGCTCACACTTTTCACAAGATCAAGGAAGGCACAAACCTCATAATCACCTTTAAACTAATATTGGACTGGCTTCCCCTGTTGCACAGTGGGGATGAGAGATGGTCACTTCTAGGTCACGCTAATAGATTATTTACAATTCTGAAGCTTCACTCAACTACCACCAGGGATGCATAATTTCAAGTTTCTGTACTTTCCTTTACTGAAAGCTCATGAAATGCATAGCTACAGAAAGCATAGTCATGTCATTCAGAGTTAGCTTTCCTGTAGCCGTAAGGGCCAGAATTTTTTTAAGTACCATTTAAGTGGTGTCTGTTTGAATCTGCACAGAATCAGCAGTGACTCAGCAGCATGAATTCTCCAAAGTCTTGTTATTCTGATTGGAACAGCAAATTTATATTAAGCACATAGGTTGACTATTGGGAATGGGTGTGGTGAGAGAAACAGAGAGGAAATTCAGATGCAGATAAGGGACAGGAAAGTGTGGAAAGATAAGAGGCAGAAGAAATGGAATTGGAGGGACAGGAAAAGGTTAGCAAGGGTGGTTGATCATAGTGGGTCTGAGCCTGGAAGTATGAATATTTAATGTCACTTGAGTCAGAATCAGGATACACTATAATATGCATGCATGGAGTATTTGCAACCAGGTGTGAGACCAAGCTTCAAACACCTTCTGCAAATTGGGATCCATGTCTTCCTCATTCCCAGGTGAATGGATGCTCTAACCTTTCCATGTAAATTTTGACAAGGAAAACCATCTTTCTCCACCTGTCCCATCTCTTGTGTGGACCTTTATGTGGTAGGTCCATTGAGAAAATTGTGTCCAACAACTTCAGTGTGCAGAATATCTACCCTGTAAATCCCAAGAATACATAGTTCAGAGCTACTCTGAACATTAAAGTCCATGATTAGAGATAATTTTAAATATGCATTCGACAACCGAAATGTAAAAGCTAGGGAATTGTACTGGGGGAAAATTAGAAACAAAGACAATCTTGGATGCTGTTGCTTAAAGCAGCAGTTAGGCATCAATGTATTTTGTAGACATAGCCACAAGTAAGTGCAGAAAGGTTATATTTTATCCTTGATTTCTTTGCCAGCCTCCTACTGCTAATGGAGTGCATCTTGCTGTGGGAAGCATCCATCCTAAATTTATACCCAGTGTATTTCTTGAAAATAATTTTTTGTTTCTCATACCCAGACTCAGATGGGCATTTGGCACAATGCAATGTATCTCTTCTGCTTGAAATATTATTCATGATTTATCATTTTTCCTGGAGCATCTGACATGAGAGGAACATTCTATGTGTTCCTTTCAAACTGCCTCATCCCACTCACTGATGTTACTTCTTGCTCCTGATCTCAGCCCAATAATCACACGCCTCCAGCAGCTATTTACATTTTCCTTTTCCTCCTTTCCCCTTTTCAGGTTTGGTTTTTTTTTTTTTTTTCTTTTAAAAAGGACACTGGGAACACTCCCTTTTTCTTCTTTTTGCCACAAGTTATACAACCCATTGTATACCCAGGCTAAAACAAAAGGCACAAGAAAAAGTAAACTTATCCAAAAGAAATTTCAATAAGCTTCAAAAACATATGTGAACTGTCGCTGTGGTTGTAAAATTGTTCTTCAAATATATTCATAGAAGTAACTTCTGTCCCATATAATCAAGCCTATGGTGCCACATCAATAAGAAACCTGAGCCTTGAAGTGCAACAAACATGAAAATATACAAATTCTGAACACAGAGCAACCAGGTTTTCACACACTATAGTAATAGTCAGCTGTACAAAGCTATTTGCCAGAAGTTACAAAGTAGATCCATTCTAGAGTCAGATATGGAAGGTGGGTGTCCTGGCTTCCACTTTTATTGCACTATGCTCCAGATTTTATTGTTTCCCAAAAAGCAAAATTGCTCTAATGGAAGAAATTCTCTTGCATGTATTTCTTCAGGGAGTGATGCAAGAGACACAGGAGAAACAACTTAGGAATATTACAGTTGTCATTAAATCCTTTTTAATCAGTTCCTAGGGAAGAACTTTCATACATGAGTGGCTTCAATTCTGCATTTGGAATCCAAACCAGCACTGAAATATTTGCATGCTTCTCTTTTATGTGTTTGATAGCAGTGTCCAAAAGCAAGATTTCAGCACCATAGTCAGACAAGCACATATTAAATTGGGCTTAAAATTCTGTGACTTTCCTCTCCCCATGAGCACAAAAAACTTGGCTTCTGAACATAAGTACACTTCTTAAAGTTTCCCACTTCACCATGTGTGTTACAATAGAAGATGTATATACAGAAATAACTACTCAGTGGTTACCATGTAACTTATTATGTGAATCTGCATACTCACAGCAATTCAAACAAAATATTTAAATTGTCTTACTAAGGTCTGAGTGCTCTGAAGCCAATTCAATGAGACTGCTATTCAAAGGTTTGGAATGTTAAGCTACTAATGGATTTTACTAACACTCACCTTTGCCATCTGTAAAGTTCCGTATACTAAGAATGTCATTAAGGTCCTGATAGTGGTTCTGCTTAATGTATGTTGTTTTCTCAGGAGTGTCCTGAAGTTGCATTGTGACCTCTTCCAAGTCTTTGTCCAGCTGCAAAAGAATGAACACAAATCCTTGAAAATTCATGAGTCCTTGCTTCAGGTATCTGCACTGAGGCAGAGCTTTCTATAATTAGACTGGAAGGAAGGTGGTAATGCAATTACTACTTTGTGACAAATGCAGTTTTTTATAGCACTACTACATTACATCTAAAAATAATGCTACAAGTAACAAAGGTGTTCAACTGTGATATTGTGCACAGGGCATAGGAGAGGAATAAGCTTTAGTAGTTGACAGTATAATCAATTCAGGTGTACTGACAAATGAGAAATATATGGGCATAAGAAAGCCCAGTCTAAAAACATCTGAACTATTTATTATCTACATGTAAAATTGTGGCATACATAGCTATAACTGTTTCATCTATCAAATAATTGAACATACACGAGAATATAAGGGAGCTATGGCATGTCCAGTTATGTGAGTGACTGCATTCAACTCTACCAGGAATGCAATTTTAGCACTGAGCAGAGCACAGTGTGCTTTCCTCAGAGGCTGACTTATAGTCAGTTGTCTACAGCCCCAATAGAAAATGACAAGAAACAAGCTTCCTAATCCTCTTTGTGAACGGTTGTGCAAGGTGTGGCGTCCAGAGTACGTCCCACTCACTACCAGCTTAACTGAGTTTTAAAAGTGCTGAATTTAAATTTACGTTATTCCTTATAGAACTGGGACACAGCAACTCAAACTCCATGAGCCAGAGATGTAGCTGCTAGCCATATAGGGCATGTTCCAAATCCTCTTGACAATGAAACTCATTTGGACCCACTGATTCTTGGAATTCAATCTATTTAAGCAAAGCCCAAAAGAAATAGTCAGAGCTCTGCAAGTACTAATATGGCTGCTCTGATCAGCCTTACCTGTGCTAACCATCATGAGCCTTGTGAGGCACAAGATAAGAGCTTGTGTTAGGAGGCTTAGTAGAAAAAACTACAGTAGAGTAAAGGGAGAAATAGCCAGCAGGCAGCTGCCTTCATTAAAAATTTCAAGCTCTCACATGAAAGGGACCTAGCAAAGCTGAACTAAATTTCTTTAACAAGGCAGAGATAACTTTTACTTTTGGACTCTTTGCTAGCCTGAGTAAATATCTTATAGTTACCCCGTCAATTGTCATTACTTAAGATCAGGGCAAAGAAATAACTGTTGCAATTATATAGTTTTTCTTCAAGGCATAGGAATACAGACTGGCTAAGAACAGGTTAATTTCTTTATTATATGATCATTTATGGTTATCTTGTCTCAAAAATTGGGCAGTCTTCAAGACTGGTTTGTCATAGTTTCAGGTCTACTGAGCAAGGATGGGCATAACTATAAATGTACATGCCATAGCTCTAATGTAATTCATGTACTCCCTGTACTCAGCCTTTCCCTCAGCAGGTACTGAAGAAAACACCACCTTTGTGCCAAAAGAGTCAGCTCACACATTCATAAAAGTATCTTTCTGCCTTGATAAAATATGCAATTCTGTTTCATGGAAGACGTAAATATATGTCTAACATGTTTTTGAGCAAAGTTTCAGAGTGGTTGAGAAATAACAGCAACAGCAGCCTCAGAACTCAACCATAAACAGGAACAAAGACAGCCCTTAAGTGGCCCTGGTGCTGCGAATCTCTGTTGTGCTTGCTTGTAAAGGTTGCACTTCTGGAGCTGTGGAGCTCAGCATGTCCATATGAAACAGCAGGGTAATTGGCCTGTCACAAATAAATAGGGAAAGTTTAATTCCATTTTGCTAAGGTACATTTTCATTTCATCACACCTGCCACTTACTTGCTGTACTAGTTACCAATCCATAAAAGTTGTGTCTTTCCTATTATTTAAAGTGGAAAAGTTAACTATTTTCTCTAAAAAGTAGTCAGCATTTAAGCAGATCTCAGGATTGCAACAAAAAACAATGAAAAATGAAGTGCATATACAGTAAAGAATAGGCAGCATATGCAGTAAAGAATACCTCTGTAATTTTCATTCTCAAGCGGTGGTTCTCTGACTGCAATCCTTCTAGTCGAGATGTGCTGGCCTGATTGACGCTGGTGACTGATGTCGATGTTTTTGAATCTTCTTTCTTTTGATTTTGAGTGAACTGAAACCGTCTGTTCTGTGTGGCTGCATCTGGATTTGTTCGCAGTGTGATGAGCTGAAAGGTTGAAAAGCCTTAAGAAATCCTGTTTTATTTTGCAGCTATTTATTTTGTATCTCAAAATACTGAAAGGCAAACCAAGAGCTCCTTTTTGACTTTCAAGTATAAAACTCTGGAAAGTGAGCTCTGCTTGCCATGTGCACTACTTGATATGATTTCTAAATAACTTTATAGAATAGGTTGAATGAAAATGATAATGAAAAGGGAAGTATTCAAAAAAATAAGGGAAAAACTAACTCAAAATATATTTATCTGGATTTTAAACACATTAAAATATATTTTAATATTCTATAATATCTATTTTTCTCCTTCACTGATATGTTTGTACTTTCAAAGGATGTATTTCTTCAAGAAAAAAACAATCCACCAAACCCTCCACTTCCCAAGAACAGTTTCATTTGAAATTTCTCCATTCCTGCTGTTACATGTAACACTCAAGCAGTGAGAGACATGAAGCAGGAGTATTAACAGAGAGAACTCATGGGAGATTGCACTCTGGAGATAACAGAAACTTAATTAGTTTTTAGAAACCCAAAATAAACCAAATCTGTTAAAAAAAATTAAACAAGCCACTTAGAAAAAGGTTAACCTTGAACATATTTAATTTAAGCAAATATAAGTAAAATTTTACACTCAGTGACAATGTGAAAATATCACCTCGACATGAGGAGAGAAAGTTACTGCTGTTTGGCAGCAGGGAGAAAAATTCTCAGATTACTCTAGAGAATGCAAAATTTATGTTACTTGCCAAGCAGCAGACATATATATTTGTATACAAAGCTGAAGGAGCTCCCTGCCCTGAGAGAATAGGCATGGAATCATAAATCCAGAGGTCTGAAAAGAGAGAATGGGCAATCATTTTGTATGCACAGCCCAGCCAGGTTTTGTGGTATAGCTGCATTTTGGAATTGATTCCTCTTATTCTTGAGAGCACGGAACAGTTCTGCAGCTCCAGTGGCATGAAGAAAGGCCCTAACTTCTGACTGCTCAGACTCTGAAGAGTGTGGTCCCTGGCATGAATTTACAGACCAAAGATACAGATTAGGATGATGCTTGCAGATAATACATTTCATTTTTCAGGTTGTAAAGTAGATGGAGAAGGCAAAGGTGCTATTTGTCTTCTTCACCTAATCTTTACTAGTAGAACTTGCCTTCAAAAATTCCAGACCTCTAAAGTAATTGAATGCATCAAGTTCAGCCAACATGACAAGTCATATGCTTGAGGATTAAGGGAACTGGCCCCTGTCATCATGAGACCACTTTTGGAAGATGATGTTGATTTCGAGCAGTTTTTGAGAATTGGAAGAAAGGAAATGTCACAGCTGAGTTCAGGAGATGTGAGAGACGAATTTGGGGAAACACCTCCTTGCCACCTTCACCTAAGTCCGGGGAGGATGCTGCAGTAAATCCTCTGGGTAACCAAACATATTAAGAGAAATAATGTGATTAGAAGCATTCATTGTTGATTTAGGAAGGAGAAATCTTGCCTGAACAACCTGATTTATCGTTGTCTTCAGTGAGATGTCTGGGCTGGTAGATGAGGGTAGAGAGTTATTTTTCTTGACTTAAGCAAAGATTTAACACTGTCTCCCAGAGCATCCTCAAAGTTAAACTGATAAAGTGGCTGGGCAAGGAACCACTGAAGTGGATTCAAAATGGACTGAAATGACAGGCTCAGAGGACTGTGGTAGCTCGTCATTAATGCTGTTCCTCAGCCTGGAAGGAAATGGGTCTGGGCCAACAGGGATCTCCTAAAGCTAGGCAAAAGGAAATACTAAGTCCTGCCCCTGAGGAGAAACAAACCCCAAGCATGTACCCAAAACAGCATGAAGGCTGTTTGGCTGGAAAGTAAAGGCACTGGAAATTGTGGTGGAACATGAGCCAACAGTACCCTGGGCCAATGGAGGTGATCCTTCCTTTCTACTCAGCCTGGGTGAGAACACGCCTGGGTGTTGTGTCCAGATTTGGGCTGCCCAGAGCAAGAGAGAGGTACGTGCAGTAAAGAAAGCCCAGAGAAGGGCCACAAAGATTCTAAAGAAGTTCACAGTCCTTATGATACAAGTAGAGACTGATTATTTAGCCTTGATATGGAAGACATTGTGGGGAGATGACATTATTCATGTGTATTCAATATATGATGGAAGAGAGTAAAGAGGATGGAGCCAGACTCCGCTCAATGATCGGCAGTGAAAGGGAGTGACACAAGCTGAAAACCCAAAATTTTCACTCAAAGATCAGAGAAAACTTCTCTTATTGTGAATGTGCTCAAATACCAGTAGAGATACTCAGAGGAGTTGGGAATTATTCATCTGGAAGTAACCAAGACCCAACTGCTTAAGGCCCTGGGTATTTTGCTGTAGCTGAGCCTTCCTAGAGGGAAGTGTCTTCACTCTCGCAATTCTTTGTTACAAATTAGGCTGGTTGTTGTGACTGATGTGTCTAAAAAACCAAAAAACAGATGAAAATTAAGTTAAATGTGAAGAATGGTAACTACAAATCTTCTTAAAGCAGCAGGCAGAAGTGTTACAAGATGAAAGATCTGCAATTTGATGTGGTCCAAGTTCAAACTGAATATAAGATTGATGTATTTCCATTGAATCGTCTTCACCTGGGAGTTTATAGCTAAAAATTGGGTGTTTTGCAACAGGGATATGGTTTAATGAATTCATTCACATGGTGTGGACTAGATTAAAAAGTCCATGGGCAATATGCTTAGCTCATGCTGTACAAAGAATGAGATTAGATGAGCTTCTAATTTTTTTTTCTACCATAAAGTTAGTGGAACTAACTTATATCTTGCTGTCTTACATCTGTGCAGTTTCAATTTTCACAAAGGGTCAGTACTGAATATCCACAGAGCCAATTGCAAATAGGCATAAAATGCTACCAACACAGTAAAGGGATGTTTTAATCCCTAGAACTGATTTTGTCTTGCTGCTCTGCAGGAAACTGGATCAGAATTATTGTGTTAATACCATTGCATCCAGAAATGGTATGCACTTGTGGGGCAACTATGAGTGACCCCATTGTTTTTTCTCAAAATTGATGGAGTAGGAAAAAATGGAAGGACATAGAAGCTTCATAAACATTGATAAGCTTGTGACAATTACTTCATTAAGAGAGAAACTATATTAGGATTTTTTCTTCTAAAGAAGTGAAGAGTATGCTGAAAAGTACCATAGACATCTTGGTCCTTGAAAAGATAATTACTCATTGCAATTAATTTATAACAGGAAAAACATACATAATAGGTGTTTGAATTCTGCAGATAACTTCTACAAGATACCCTTGAATACAGAAATGTATAATACTTTTAACAGTGTTTCAAAAGCTTTTGATTGGATAACAAGAATGTGTACAGTTAATGTTAATACAATGCAGTATAATGCTATCAACATTTGTACTGTTAAATGAAGAGAGTAATGAGCATTTTTTCCTCTGATATCTCTTATTCTGCTATGGGATTTTCCTCATGTTTTTTCTGAGGCACTTGGTACTGAACAAAATAGAATGGTACTATGGCAATGGAAGAAGTGGACATTTAACTGGACAAGTATAGTAATTGCCATGTTATAAGTAAATAAGATTAGTAGAGCTGACAAGAAGGAAGGGGAAAGTGTCATGTTTCATTCCTTGGTGTGTCTGCATTGTTGAGTAGTTGCATACTTAAAATGGTTGTGGGGTAAAATTGGAGTTCAGCACTGTTGACCCAGGAGACTGCTGAAGATTAGTTAAAAGGAATGCACTTCACTTGGTATAGCAGAGAAGTAGAGGATCACCTGGCTCAGAACCACATTACTGCTTGCATCTGTCTGGTCAGCTTAATAAATGAGAAAGTGCATTCTTCCAGGTCTTCATTATCATCCTCTATGCTTGATGAGCAACAGGCTTTAGTCTTGACTATAAATATAGCTAAGTTGCCAAGATTGTGCTAATTTACAACAGAATTGCTTGAGGGGAGAAATTTGGTGCCTGTCTCACAGTAACATCTTACCTAGATGCACAAACTAGGTAGTGTTGGATATAATCTGTAGTGTCCAGAGGAAATATTGTGAAACCTGAGCAGGCTGAGGGGAGTATTTGCCAGTTGTGGTGCAACATGGCCAAAGGAGATGTAGAACAATATATATGTGAGTGCTAGAAGAACTCTACAGCTGTGAAAACACTCCCATGTACATTGGAAGTGCTGCATTCCAGACCCTGCTTCAACATCTTTTTTTGTACCTTATCCAGTGATGAATTTTATTGCTAAATATCTAAGCATTTGGAAACCTGACAATAGATGGAAAGAGGTTAAGGACTTCATGATAGGGTGCTATGGGTCATGTTTGTATTTTGAGTAAAAAAGAACTGATGAAAAAATGAGAGTAGGGTAATTGGGGTTTAAAAGAAGATCAGAGGAATGGGTTAAAAAAGGAATCAGAAAAGTAATTTCACAGCCTGTGACAAGAGAAGAGAAGGATGGGCAAAAGAGCGTGAAAACAAAGGGGCAAAGGGCATGGATAGCATTAATAATTCTCTTTGAAGAGAGTTCTGACATTCTTTGGAGGTATTTTTGGCACAGGAGTTTTAATATGCATTTTCATATGTCTTACCCACTTAAATCATGTAGTGTTTCAAAGTACACTCTATTGCTGTGTTTGTGAATGTTCCCTCAATTTAGAACAAAGCTGTGGTTCTTCCCTAAGATTCAGAACAAAAATATGACTATACATGTCTGTATGGCTTTTTAATATTTGAGAAGTGAATTGCAAAACTTGCAAAACATCCTATTATTCAGTCCTGGAGAATGAATTACTTTGCTTTTTTTTGCAGATCACAAATCAGCTTCTATTGTTAGTCTGCACCTCTAATTTCTTTCAGTGGCTACACTTTGAGATAAGTTCATTAGCTTATTTCTCTTGCTTCTTTTGCACACATAATACTTGGTCCCCCAGTAGAGGGGTTGCCACGTAGCACTAGAATCTACTGACAACAATTTGCTCAATACATTGATTGAACGTGGTCTAATAAAGAGCCTCTTATAAATACAGACTTGAAAAATCTAAAAACAGATTATAGAGGCAAAAAGACCTACATTTTTCCTTTGAAATTTTTCAAACGTCCAGCTGCATATGCATTTAATTTGGGGTAATAAGATGTTTATGCAAGCCACTTAAAATGAATACAATTGAACATTTTACTTCAAAACATGGAATGCATTCCACAGTACTTTAGGCTTTGCTAAGTAAGCTTACATAAAACCAGTTTTCCCTTCATTTGAGATATTCATGTCTAAAGCTTAACTCAGCAAGGGAAATGATCAAGTTCCAGCCCTCTGTAAGTATCTTCTTGATTCTTTCAACAAGGCACAATGAACCTGTCCTCAGAGCCCAAAAGAGCAAAAGGAAATGAAAGCACGTGTTTCCCAGTCTGTGCCTCACTTAGTCCTTTAATATACCATTAATAAACATAACTCCAGTGTCAGCATTTGCAGCATACATACACTTTTCCTCTGAGGTACTGACAAAGCCTATTGTACCACCATAAATGAATACTTAGAGGTTTCAACACAATCGATCTCTTATCATGCTAGTGAACTAAAAAAGATCTTACTATTTTGTAGGTATAGAAACACAGAGCTTGATAATCTTGTTTAGGTTATGTAACAATCTTAGAATATCCTGGGAAGGGACCCATTAGGATCACTGAAGTGCAGCTCCTGGCCTGGCACAGGAACACCCCAAGGATCACAATAAGTGCCCAAGAACATTGTTCAAATGCTTCTTGAAGTATGTCAGGCTGGTCCTGTTACCACTTCCCTGGCTATCCCATGCCAGTTTCCAATCATCCTTTGAGAAGAACCTTTTCCTAATATCCAACCTTAAACTCCCTAGTGACATATTTATGCCATTCCTTTGGTACCTATAACTGGTACCTATAACCAAAAAGAGGGAAGAGAAGAAACATGGCAGAGTAGACAACAGGACCTGTCTTCCCTGAATCTCCAATTACATCTCCACAATTTCCAAAAATTTCCTGAAAGGTGAAAATAGAGACTATTCCACTGAAACTACAAAAAACAACTTTTGTTTCCCCAGTCACAATTTCAGTAGAAATACAGACATTAGAAGTTCATGTATTCATATTTTCTCCAAAACGTCGTGAAGCTTCGTTTTTCCTTTAGGGTCTGGAGAGAAGCATTTATGGCTGGGCTTGGTTAAGAATTCATAGACATCCCCTGCACTTGAAAAGGTGATAAACACCTACATATTACATCATAATTGCAAAACAGCAGGCAAATATCCAGATCTATGCAAAACAAATTCACCTACCTTAGGTACAAACACAAGGCAGAGAGTAATGGTGCTGCAGAATATTATGACTAAAGCAACGATGCAGAACTGCACATTGGGTTGGTCCCGAGTAAGGAATGAAACAGCAGCACCAATAATGCACATTATCCCCACGTTGTATACACTCATTCCAATGTACTTGCTGTCGTTCAAAGCAGGAATGCTGACATTTCGTGTCTCCCAGGCGAGGAAACACCCAAATAACTGAAATGGTAAAAGAAGGAGAAATGATAGTTTTAAGAAGAATTTGCTGTCATCCAGAAAAAGCACTAATTTAAAACAGGCATGTTTTCCAACTTGACAAATATAGGCAATATTACAATTCAGAGATATACACCTATCTTTTTCCTCAATATCTAATTGCCTATGTGTTTTGTTTTGCTCACTAGGACAGATTCCTGCTCTAACAAGAAAAATGTGAAACTTAAAATTAGTCCTGATTGGAACACATTTTTCTAAATGCTATGGTTATCTTTATTTTATATTTTAAATAGTTTTTAAAGACTGTCCTTCCTGTTTCTTTTCAAGGATTTTACTAAAGATATAATGTGCATTGTTTTATTAGCTATTTTTAGCAGCTGTTCCCAATATATTCTTATCAATCTAGCTATTCATGACATGATTATCACCTACATTAATAAGCAGCAGTGCCAAGATATGTCCAATGAGAGATAAATATACAATGTAGAAAGTGTCACCCGAGTTGTTCAGATTACAATTATAATGTCTTTTATTATAGTGGGAGTTGGTAATGGCCCTTCAATTGCAGTTGTCTAATGATTTTTGGCATAAAACATTCTTGTGGCAATTTTTTGTTTGCTTTTTTCCTTTGGTGTATTTTTAAATTTTAGCCCCTTTGTATTTGCAATATGCTTTTGCAATTCAGCAGGGGAAAGCCTTTACTGGAAGGAAGCCATCTCCATCCCTTGAAATTTAATTAGATTTTTCTGCAACATGAACTGCTGCAGACAATTATTTTCTTCCTCTTGCATTCCTCAGAGGAGTTCTGGCAATGCAGTAAAAGCCTAAACGAACTGAAGATGTTGTAAATAGGTAACCCAGCCTACAGTCTCAGCAAAGCCCTGTAGGAGTGCATGGTGCCTTGGGAAGAATGACAGACAGCAGAAGGTATTGGATGGAAGGTAAGGACAGAGAGAGGAACTACCACTAAGGTACAGGATACAGTTTCTATGTTTTCTAGCTTTTTTCTGATCACAGTGCAGGGACACTGAAGAAAAAAGAACAAACATGTATTCCCATTCACCTTAGTAGCCTTCCCCCTGGACCAGCACATTTGTCCATTGCCATGTCATGGAGATAATATCCTGCAATCCAGGAAATTGGAGGTCAATGGTGATGCCATTTAGGGGATTAATTGCTGTTATCTAACATAGTCTACCTCTTATTCTTCTGTTTATTTGCTTTTTTTCCTATGGCAAATAACTTGGGCTGGAAGAACAGTATTTGGTTGCTAGACAAGCAAAATAGAGTAGGGAAATGGCAGATTCATGTTTGGTTTCCAAACTTGGGTTTCAACCCAAGTTGTAGTAACACTGGGATGCTAGTAATGTAAGTTTCCTTGATTATTTGCCTAGTTTTAATCTCAAAGAACAATGGCAGCGAAGCCAACCACTGTGACTCAGCTACTTTGCACTCCCACAGGCAGGCTGCAGCCACCTACCTACTCATCCAGGCACTTCCAACCAGGACATGCTGCTGAGCTCCCAGCCCTGCCCTCCCTGCTGGCTTATTGCATTCTCTTGCCTACAGCACACGTTACCCTGCCTCGTGTTCCCGAGCAGAGCTGGCTGGAAGGCTTTGGCAGATTAGGCATCTACTCTCAGCCCATGGAGAATGCCAGGCTGCAGGGGCTTCCCAGTCCAGGCAAGGGATGTAGAACCATTTGCTCAACCACTTTCCAGTGCTGCCATCACTGCTGCAATCCCTAGCGAGATATGTTGCCGGAGGTGGTCCTTCCAAGCAGCAGCAGAAGTAGTTGCCCCTGCAATCCCCACCCAAGTGTTTCTCAGCAACATTCCCACCCTATCCCTCTACATGATGCTGCAGGAGACAGCCCTGTTCGGGGCACTCCATTGCCTCGTTGTTGCAGTCCTGTCTCTTCAGTTTAATCTCTTTTAGTAGGACTAGAGCCCACACTCACTCTGACCCATTGCCTCTCCTCCTCATCTTCCCAGCAGCCTATGAATTTCTGCTGCAGGCAGAGCATGGGAAGAGGATGCTCTTAAAGGGTCTGTGGACAGCTACCTGGGTCAGCAAGGGGTCTCAGCCATTCAGGCAGAGCAGCTGAGGTGAGCGAGCCCCTTATCAAGCTTTGTGCCGGAGCAACAGCTCATCTTCTGGTACATATCAGAGCCCCTCTGGTAAATAAGGAAATCCCTTCAATAGGGAAGGATGCAGGCAGCACTCCTTTGCTGCTGGGTCTGGCACTGTGCACAGGCAGAGCAGGAATGTACAGGCTCCTTTTCAGGCTCTGCAGAAGCAAATTGTCACTGTGTTCAGCTGGGTGCACGGGGTGGGGGGACACACAGTAGTGGTACCTTTTTTCAGGGCACGAACCTGTTCCCCCCCAAACCTCACCGTCTCAGTGGTTGCCTGTTCTCCACTCCCTACACTCCTGGTGTTGCACTACTCAGTTCTGCTGAAAATTTACATTTTGCCAGCCCTGAACTGACAAACAGGCTGGTCTAGGCTGAGCTGTTTTGAAGGAGAGAAGGAATCCTTGTCTGTATTTCTACATCACCTTTTTAAAGAGATGAGACCCTGATTAACTCTGGAGAACATTTCTATCTTTTCATACTATGGTTAATTATTAATAAGATCTTTAGGGTTGTAGGTCATCCCTCACTCGCCTCCACTTCCCCCAGTATGAACAGATTCTATTCCAAAAGGATTATTCTGGGAAAACAGCCAGCATACTTACATGAGGCCAGCACTTATTACAAATAATGGGGATGAATTTATAGCTGAGGTGGTTATAAAATGATCTAAAAGATCAATTATAATGGAAAAAAGATTGTTTGAAGAGTGTTATGGGGGTTATGATTTAGCCCATTCTCATTTATAATTGAGAACAACATGGGAAATGGTTAAATATCTTTTGGACAAAAGGAAATATGTTTATTTTTATGGTAACTAAAGAACGGGAGAAGCTCTTGCAGGAAGTGAGTTTCCTCAGAATGAGACATTATAAATATGGGAGCATTTTTTTAAATTTTTATTAGCATTTTGGGTAAAATGCTTTCCTCAGGAAGAGAGACCTCCTTTTCTAAAAGTCACAGCTCATCTTTGAGACTCAAACATGGATAAAAGCTGAGAGTTTTCTGCATCCTGCTGCCAGGGCAGTGGTGACTGCAGAGGTGCTCCCTGTTTGCCTGGTGCAGATTCCTGCAGGGCTCTGTGGGCCTGATAGGTTTCTCCTCTGAGATAAAGCCTTCCTGAGGGAACACAATGATTTGCTTTTCCTTCTCCTGTCCTTCCTATTTTACCCCTTCCTGAGGCTTAGACAACATGCACACATGAAAGATTCAGCTTTATGACTGTAAAAATCCTGTAAATCCCTTGGAAAAATCCTGTAAAATGGCTTGGTTGAGGAATGGGGTGCAGACACTGCTAGTGAAAGGGCCGGATTTCTGTGATTCCTTGACAACTTTTGAATATGAGACTTGGGAGCTACAGCTAAAAACACAGATTCATAGTACCTAGTTCAGCTCCTCTTTACTCCTGGTACATAAACATTCATCTTCCCCAGATAATAAAATTACATTTCAAATTATGCTTGGGGGGACCTAATTCTTGAGGCTGCTGTGGAATTTAAGGACTATTTGATATTTTTAGGCTGCCTGCTGGGATGCAGATGTCTCTCCTCCTATTGCTCCTAGAGGGTTCAAGCTGGTAAAGGCTTCTCAAGACTGTCTGCTGGCTTGGACCCCACACAAAATGCATCAGCAGACATCTTCATTCAAGACAATGATGCTGGTGATGAGCACTGCATAGCTTCATGTTTGGAGAACACAGCAAAATTAGGGAGATGTGCTCCCTAACCCCAGAGCAGAGTCTGGCCTCAGAAAGAGCTCTCAAACTTCTTTCAGAGCTGCTGGATTTTATGTAATGAGAGAGCGACTGTCTTAATTAATTGGGGACTTACGTGGGATGTTAGTTCTGATCTCTGCTGAGAATTTTGATTAAAGACTCTTTAGAGAAGGCGTGCATAAATACACACTGGGATGGAGGCAGGCAGCTCCTAGCAGTGCTGTAGTGCTGGATTCAGAGAGGTGTAGGACACATCTGTCCCCACTGCTTTACACCAGCTACAATTCCCATCCTGGCTTCTGATGGACCCCACACATCTCCAAAGCAGTTTGAATAACTCAGGGATGCACATTCCCCTATAGAAAGCTGTCGTCTAAAATTTAAGGACACCTCAGCCTACTGTCAAGCCTAATGGCATAATTTTAGTCCTTTTTGGATCTCAACCAATGACACTGAGAATGCAGACAGGAAGCCTTCCTACACTGCTATTCATGAACTTAAAGCCTTCTTCAATTTTAGTAGTCTAATACACATATCTTCTTGATGTAGAAAGTGCCATAAAATATTGGTTTGGATTTTCTCAGAAGATAGGGGCAGCTGTACAGGCAGGACTGGTTTGTTTCATCTTGTGTCTGAGGGTAGGCAGCTTCCATTTGGCACTGATTTAGAGTATTACCTTTGCAGCTGCTGGTATGGTAGGTTTAGGCTGTGTTGTCTGTGCACCTAAAAAGGCTGTGAGAAAACCACTCTATGAATTTGGGGAAAACAGTAACTGTAGACAATGGGATTGTATCACTATGATTAAAGATGTAATAAAAGAAATCTGCATTAAAATGTTAGAGGCATAATAGGGGTATGGAGAATATTATACTTGTGTTTAAATTCAACAGGCAAACTTTAATTTTAAAAAATCTTGTACTGACCAAATTTTCATACATGGGAATAAAATAAAAGTGTTTGTAGTTGCACTATTGAAAAACTTTTAACACTGTTTTTTAAAAACTCTACCAGCTAGTTAATTTTAAATCTTATGCATGAGAATTACTCCTAAACACAGGAACAATTGCTCAGATCCACAACATATATTAATGCAACCAAGTGCCAGATTTGCTATTGGATTGCACAGACTGCCACATGACAGGAAAGGAATTACTTATTCACCTCCATTGCCATGTACTTCCTTTAAACCATTTTTAAATGCTTAATTTCAAAGTCATGCCAGCTTAAGTTATGAACAGTATTAGGAAAGGAAGATAGAGAAAATTACACTGAAGATATATGACAAGAGCAGAGAAATACCAGAGGAAAAATCTCCAGTCTTGTCAGAAGTTATGGTTGCCAATAACTGGGGGATATAGCTTTGAAAAGATTATATATTTGAATTAGCTGCAGCTTTGCAGCTAAGTGCTGTGTTGTAGTAGCACTGACCCTGTTTGCTTGTGGATTGGAGACCTGCTGAGTACCACATAAAAAAAAATAACAGCAAGTCCTTTCTTCAAAGATTTTACATCTGGAGATTTTTGTTTGTTTTGGTTTTGTTTCTTCTAGCTAGATTACTGTGAGACTTCCCCTCCTGGCCCCCTTAAAGACCTTTCAGCCTGAAATAACTGTGAAGCTTGAATTGTGTGTTTCTCTACTCATGTTCATTCATTAAATCACAGGCACAGGCACAGTTTTATCTCAGTGAAATGGCTGCAGATATTTTTCAATTAAAAAAAAAAAAAGGAATTTTGGTTTTCATGTTTTCACTGGAGAATTGTGCAGCTTTCAGGAAGATGCATAGAAAATTGACTTTTTAAAAATTTTAATTACATGTACAATGAGTAAGGTTAGAAAACTGAAAGACAAACTATTCTCTTGTAGGTCTCCTAAATTCACTGTCAGTACAATCTGATGTTAAACCATTACTCACTCCCCCGATCTGCTATAAGTCAGCTGTGTATTTAGTTAATTTTCACAGAGCTGCTCTGGATAGACATTACTAAAGGGAAGCTTAATATTTCTATTGAGCATTAGGACAAGAGTTAAGTATTGATTTTAATTGCAAGATATGCATATTTAGCTATTCAGCTGAAGGACTTTCTTCTTAAAGGTCTTGGCAAAACCCTTTATTCCTCCTGCAAGACAGAAAAGCAGCTGCACAAAGCTCTGAACACTAACAAGCATCCAGATTTCACTTTCCAGCTTCTCAAACCAACAGGTCAATAAAATATTTTCCTCTCTTTCCATTCACAGTACATCTGACTTTTTGCATGAGAATTTTGCTTAGTCATGAAACAATTATACTAACTCAATTGAAACAAATACACAACTGGTCATTAGCAAATATCCATTTGGAATAGCTTTTTATTGTCTTTGGTATAAGATTACCACAATCACAGCTCTGTAAAGAGGTGAAGCACCTCTGCTAAAAGCCAGTGTGTGCTACAGTTTAAATCAATTTCTGCTATACAAAAACTGATGCCAAGAGACATGTAAGGGAATACTGCACTCACTATCTGCAACATTTCAAAAATATATTGCAAGTTTCCTTATGGTCATATTAGGGAAAAATTTATACAACAAAGCCATATGGAAATGTGGCTTTGGATGCTACAATACTGTCCATATTTTATTGAAGAAATAATAAATATCTGGTACCACTATAAACTACTTTCTGCCACCAAAAAGCTTAACTATCTTCCTCTCTAATTACTGTAAGATGTGACAGATGGGATCCACCATATATAAAAGTTGGAATCATGTAGGTTAATTGATGGGGTAGGTCCTTATTCTGAGTTCTCTTTTTGATCATGAAGGGAATTTAGAAAGAATGCAAATATATGTGTTAAAAATCAAAGGTATTATCAGAAAACATTGGGGAATTTTAACACAATCTGAAAACTATTTGATTTTTCTACACATAAAATTTATTAATTTTATAAAGTAATTAATAATATGGTTGATATAATCTCATAAGATAATTGGGAGGAACTTGAGGAAATAATCTAGTGCAACCTCCTGCTCAAAAAGCAGGCTCAGATGTGATTTCAGTTCAGGTTCATACTTTTATCCAGTCTGGTTCTGGAACCTTTTAAGGACAAAGGCTGATCAAACTCTCTGGATGAGCTGCTCCACTGCTTCCCTTTCCTTAGTGACAAAAAAAGCATTTTTTAACATCCAGCTTTTATTGAGTAAATATAAAATAACAGCAAAATAGTAAAAGGAGGAGCATGTGTTGCACACCACAGCTGTGCTGTTCATACCCAGCTCCTGGGCTCGACACACACAGAGGGCTTCAGCTGGAGCAGTAGTGAGAAGCCACATCCAACATCCATCAAGGACAGCCAGACCATCCCTCAGTACCACCTGTAGGTACCTAAATGCTGTCAATAACCAAGATTTCTGCTGGATATTTGCAAACTGGTGCCTGTCACAGAACCAGCATCTGCTTCCCCTTCTGCCTGCTGAGGCAAGAACACCAAGTGCTGACTGAAGACTGGGCTGCACGGCACTGATTGGAACCCAAGTTCTAAACCATGGTACCTAACTCCCTTTTTTGAAAATCTACTTCCAAGTGCATGAAAAAAATGGGAAAGTAATGTTTATGTATTAGCCAACAAAGCAAAGGAAACCACTGGAGAGGGAGAGGGGTAGCAACAAGGTATATTTACAAATAGCAATGGAAAGTTTGTGTATGCACTGTAAATGATCTGTCCTAAGCTGCATATGTATAAAAAAGCTATTCTTACCTTAAAAAATATTTTGGTGGTTGCGGAATGTAAAAGGAACAAGCAATAAAATTGGCCAAAGACTGGGCAGAATGTAACAAAAGTTAAAAAGAGGAAATTCATAATAATCATTATGAATCAAGGATCTAAAATAGAGGTAAGTTAAATGCATAGTAGTAAATGAATGGCTAGCAGCATTAACAGAATTCATAAAGATTTATAAAAGTGCTAGTTGAGAAGAATGAATCGTAATAAAGATTCATTCCTTGGGAGATGACAAATTCAATAGCGATGATGCATGGTAAGATGTGCTTAACAAGGGGTTTTGTCCTATATTTACATAGAGGTAGAAGAGTCCATTCACATCTTGCCAAAACAGTGAAGTGCAGCTTATTCCAGCAGTAAGAGAGAGCTCTTGAAAACTCTGTCAAGACAAGCTGCTGTAATCACAGAGATCCTGTAACTTACATGCAGTAGTTTTAAGAATTGATTTAGAAGTAGTCTGGACTGCTGGGCTTAATTGTTGTTATTTATTGAATTCTGGCAGCGGCACTTAAGATACAAAGAGGCCATATGGGAAAAGAGAAAGTGGAACACCCCCAGTGATTACAGAACTATTACCGTAATTTCTATCCTAAGCAAATTAATGAAATGGCTGACACATGAACTCAGCCAATAAGTAGGAAAAAAAAAAAGTGATAGCAATATAATTCAAATTGCTATTATTTTTTAAAGTGAGTTTGCAAGACTGAATAAAGGTAATTACATTCATGAAGGATACATGGACTTCCCAGTAGTGTTTATCTTAATACTGCACAGTATCATTATTTAAATACAGAATGCTATAAAATCAATACAACAAATTTAAAGTGATTGAAATCTAGGTGATGGATATCAACATATAGCTATTAATGAGAAACTACTAAAAAAGAAGATAGTTTAAAAAAAATTCTAACTTAAGCTGTTCCAGATATGTACATTGACTTGAAGGAGAAAATAATATGGCTGAAAATGATGCAGAAGAAGCAGAGGGTAAGTATGTTAGACAACTCACAGAAAGAGTCTTTAGAGCTATCACAGAAATTTCGCTGAATGCAAGGAAATTTGCCTAGAAATAAGGATATCAGGTCATTTTAGAGTAAGAGGGACAGCATATATGCAAGACGCACCAAAAATCAAGGCTTGGAAGTAAGACAAATTCAGTTTAGCAGTTAGTGAGCCTTAGGAAGCAGAGGATTCTTTCAGACTTTAAATTAAGATTGAACATTATCCCAAGGATCTATTTGAGTTGAATTAATATTTTCTTTGGCTTCTAAACAGAGCTGTGTTGAGCAGTATATCAACTATAGTGAAATGTTGGAATATGAATAGTTAGAAGAAAATAAATTTCTTATTCTTAGTGACATTTATCAAATCTCATGATGAATATGCATTATTTTTTTTCCTATCTCAGTCATGAAACACTGATATTTTAATTCTTGGCAAAGTTAGCTGAGGACAACACATTAAAAACAGTGTATAAGAAGTGGCCACTATTATTAGTTATGGCTTAAATCCCCCTCAATTAACACAGGGAAAAAATAGGATTTCATACAGCAAGCAACAGTCAAGCTTGAAATAAAATTTTTCCTCAAAAGCCTGTTTCTAAATAGCTGAATAACAGGTACCTGTAATAAGATGTCAGGGACACAATGAAACTTCCAATGTATGCACATCTTGAGTCTAATGTTAACAACAAGAATTATCAGGAAGAGAGGAATGAAACAGTAGACAAGACTAATGTGTGTGTGATTAATAAACAAAGCATTCTAGGAGTCCAGTCCACTATTGTTCTGGCTGAGATGAGACAAATAATTCATACCCCTCAGAAAGATGTTAGTGCACTCCCTAATAATGCACCACCAGCAAGTTTAAGACGGTGTGTTTTCTATTATCCTTTGGAATATATGAAAGAAAGGTGCTTTTCAACTATGTCTTCCTCATGAAAAATCAAAATAATGCAACTAACTAGTTGACATGCTGGTTTTCAGGCATATGTTGGACTTGACCTCAGAAGCCTTTCTCAGCCTAATGGATTCTGTAATTCTGTGATGGTGAGCATGTACACAGACCTTGAACTTGTATGCAGCCTTTTTGGAGCTGAGCTTGAGATGGGAGAAAACAGTGAATCCTCTATGTATGGAGGAACTAATATGTATGTGAATCCTTTATGCATGGAGAAGACTAATACATTGGTAATTAAGAAGATTACTAAATGGTAAAGGCAAAATTTAGTATGGTAATTTTCCTGTTATTCTCTAGTCACCTGAGGAATCTGAATCTAATAACTGAGAAGCTTTCATGCAGAGTAAGCATTTCCTCACGTAGCTTCAGAGGCAATTGAAGAATTGTGAATCTGACTTTCAGAGTTTGCTTACTTTAATGAAGAGGGAACCAGTGTATCCCTTTAAGTAATGCCTTCATTATTTTGCCATTCTTTTCCTTCCCTGCCCTTTCCTGCCCTTCTTTGCTCTGCCCTACCCTGAGTGATTTATTCGCTGCATCAGTGCATTCAAGACATCAGAATGGACAGTATTGCTTTTACTTCAAGACAAAAAAGAAAGGAACTTTTTAAAGTCAATCCAATTTTTTATATTCCCATTTTGAGATAAGAGGTCAGAGTAAATAATTTTGGCCCAATAAAAGCCATTTCACCTTAAATATTGCACTGTGATGTAATTAGCAATACTAGCTCTTTAGTATATAGCATGTTAGATTAGATATGTTTTATTATTAAAAATCACATTTTATATTATCTAAACCTTTATAAAATGATACAGTAACATGAGACATTCTACTTTTATTTTTTCTGAAGGCAAACTATGTGTAGTGTACAGAAATGTCTTTGGTGATGAGATAAAATGCATCAATTCTGTTGTCCTCATATCACTCATTCACTCATAGCAATTATTTAAATTATTCAGATGAGTATCTTCCTTTTTAATATGTAGTGATTTGTGTGTTAAGAGGGCACTGGAGTAATAAAGAGTGTGTATTTCACTGGTGGTTATGAAAAACTGTGTGTCTGAAATTAGTGAGTAATGGCATACGCAAAATAAATCTGAATATTATAGATATACTACAAGCCAAGAAATTCAATAGTGAATTGAGTACTTTACATCTACATATATGCACATATATGCATATATTATTGTTTAATGCATATATGCATATATTATTGTCTAATAATGTAATGGCACTTGCAAAATAAGTTTGCAAATGTCATTACAGACTTAAAGAGAGTCACATATCTTGTAGAAAACAGCCTAACATACATGCTGACAAAACAATCTAGGGCAAAGGACTAGTGAGAACCCAAACAGTTTGACTACTAACACCATTCAAACTCGAAAGCTCTAAGAAAGTTGCCAGAGAATATATATTTGAAATATTTTAACTGAAAACACTGATGAAGTTATTTAAAAAACAAAAAGTCCTACCAGTTGTTTGAATTTTACTGTGTTAGTGCTGGTCAATGTCACAGCTCTCAGCTTGTGGCTCCCTTCAGGACACAAATTCCTTGATGCTGTGCTACATGCCAGGGTTAATGTGCATCCAGAGCCACCTCGAGCTGACCAACCAGTAAGCGATGCTGAGGTGTGGAATCTCTCTTAATTCCTGATCCCTTTGGAGAGAGCATGTATGTCCTAGCTCTTTATTTCCTACTTGGACATTCTCTAAAAAGGAGGCATCGACACCTAAAGTTATCTTTTTTTTCCTTTTTTTTTTTTTTTTTTCCTAATCTTTTTCTTTATTAAATGGAAAGCTGAGAAGGCTTCCATTTGGCTAGTAGCTCAAGGATCAGAGCTCTTACCTGGGGCCTGGAGACACTTGATGCCTCCTTGCTTGAAGGCCCCACCGTGGCAGAGTGGCCTGACCACAAAGCAACTGTTTAGAATTTAGAGAAACAAAACTTCTCTCCCTTCCTAACCTCACATTGGATATTTAAAGATTTTTCAGCCTGAAAAAAGCAACATGAAAAGCAGCAGGACTCATCAGAGCAGTCGTTCACAGGGGAGAGGGAAGAAGAGGACTCCAGGCACCAGCAGCCCCCTCTGGGCAGCAGCACCAACCATGCCACGTGGAAGCAGCTGATCCAATCTTTTCCTGGTGTCCTAATGAACCAGCATGCTCCAAATGCACAGAACAGATTGACCCCTTCAGGCAGTGTAGACTAATGTCTGTCAGGCTTAGGATCCAGATGGGGCTCAACTCTAGATGGATGTTCTGCTGGTCAGTGCTGTCCATATCAGATGTTTTCAAAACCTTCAGGTTCAGGAGCTTTTAATCACTAATAGTCACCTATACAGTTTTTTGTTTGGGTTTTTTTTTTTTTTAACTATCAAGCCTCAGGGTCTCTGGTTCCTGAGGTCTGTTTTAGTTACTAAATATTTTTATGGAGATGGGCCTCAGTGAAAAAAGGATTATATTGATTCAAGTCCCAGATTAATCTTGCATCTCATAACAATTCCTCAAATATATTAGCAATTAAGAGGCAAAAATCTCAGACAGCTGAGTTCCACCTTTTTGGAGAATCTGCAGGAATTCGGATGATTTGACTTCTTTATTTAAAAAGTTGTCTTATTTATAGACCTACCTTTTCAGTACTGAATTTCTAAGTTTGTGGTATATCCACAATATTCTGCTTAAACGCTACTGATGTCTTATTTATTTTACATATGCATGTATCCACATATTACTGTCTAATGAACACTAGAGCAGATCTGATCATAGAAGTTGCACTCGAGGCAGTTTTTACTTCCTCCCAGCCATCAGGAAAACAAATATAATTCAGTTCATGCCTATCAGTAAATAGCAGCTTGAAGTCAGTGCTGTGCAGAAGAAGCTGTGCTTACCATCAGCAGCCCTTTATAAGCATAGACAATCCCAAGCCAAATGGTCATGTGGGTGTTTTCGCAGTGCTCCAGGATTGGTCGGATGGAGATATCTCTGCCCGCAGGGTCCGGCTGCAAAAAAAAAGAAAAGTGAATTATTTGGAATCAGATTTCCTTTTGTTTCACACCTCAGTGGTACTTTGCTCTCTTTCAGTAGATTGAGTACATGTAGGATATGGAGTGGATAACTTAACAGTAACTTGTGATGGCAGCGGAGCCATGAACCTGCTGAGAAATACAGTGCAAAACAAGAATCTCAGGAAATAGCTGCTTCATAGCTGCTACCTGGTGAGGTCAGATCTACTGTAAACCTGAAAGAAAATATCGGAAGTCACTCCGTATTTAACAGTGTCAGTCATATTTATCAGCTTTAGGACATGTCCCTTTTCTATAAGACAAACAGCTTGAAAACACAGGCATGAAAAATAATGTATTTAAATTTCTCTTTCCTTTCACCTGCAGTCCTTGTTCCTTGTGTCACTGGCAAATGGCTGATAAACAATATATGAAACACTGCTGTGTTTCAGGTGGTTTTTCATTGATAACCATGAGCTAAATCAAAGACCATTTACTATGGAAACTATACCAGTAGCTTAGGAGAGATAATAAATCATCATCATAAGAAAAAAAAGAGTATTTTAGAACCAGTGATTGCCTGTGCAAAATGAAATATTGCTGGAAGCTTTGCAGTTTTCCATTTATCTTGAAAAGGAGATTGCATAATATTGCACAATCAAGAGGACTTGGAGTCTATCAGAACTGTTTGTATGAAGGAGAAGCAATAACAAAGACTCAGAGAAATCTGCAAGACCCACCCCTTGACTTAATATTTTTTTTTAATGGTCAGGTTAAAAACAGTTGACACACAGAGAAAAGGGTTACTATCTACTACGCTATATATAATTAGAATAGATATTAAGGTCTGGTCAAACTGCTAGACTACTTTTTAATGGTGTACATAGTTAAAGAACACAAGGAACTTGTATGGGATTCTAACAGAACTTGTTTTAGTTACATACTGCAGAACACTCCTGTTGTGAGATGCATGTACCTACAGTCCCCTGTGTTTATAGAAAATTCTAAAATACTGAAAGCTATTTTTCCTTCCTACTTTGAAAGAATGGATTTGAGCTTCAGTCAAACTAAGATCAACTCAGATGTAGCTTTCTGTACCTGGTTGTCCCAGTGGGATTTTCAATTTTCCTTTTTTGTGAATAACACATGTAAAATGTCTCATGCAGAAGTATAATTATTATAAAAGGAAAAGAAATGTTTTCACTAACTGAAAAGTAGAATTGTACATGGAAGGACTTGGGCGAGATCTGAATAATTTCTTAAAGGTTGTTTTTGTTTCCCCTGATGAGGTATGACTTCTGCTATGTATTTTAGTAGTCACAGCAATAATTTTCAGTTCACTTTCTTCCACTGGTGTTTTTGTATGTGAGGCATTTCCCCTGACCTCATACACTGTAAAAAAAAAAAGAGAAAACCCAAACAACTTTGTGAGATGATGCGCTGCACAATGAAACTATTCACAATGCAAAGCCTCCAGCAGGCAAGACATTAACATTTAAAACCTTTTCCTACCCTAAACTGCTGTAGAAACCCTAAATGGAAAAATAAAGCTCTTGGAAAAAAACTAGGTGTCCTAAAATAAAATAAGATAAAAACCAAGGCAGCGATATTAACTCTCCCACAGAGCTTATGACTCCATCCTAATGGTTGTTGATGGCAGGCGAAACAACCATTAGCTGAAGAACTGAAATGACTGCGAACATTAAGTGTCATCACAACATTTAAGAAGCTACAAATATTTGTCTGGGGATCAGTTGAACTACCTCATTCTCACTGATCAATGAAAAAATCTCAGTGCTAAAATTTAGGTGAGCTGAAAGCACATTTTCATGTCAAAGCTACAACCTAATATGTTTAACATCATTTTTTTCCTATTATGTAATAAACTTCACAGAACAAATTATTCACACTGAGCTCTGAATGTCTTACTGATGTGTCACCAGGACTGTACTACAGAGAAATTTTTCTAACCTGCCAGAAGCTTCATCTCTTATGGTCTGGAATTACAGAAGTGACATAAAATTTAAGGTTTTCATCATCAGAGTGTTTTCGGTTTTTTTTTCCTTCACATTGGTGAGTCAGCAGAGGACTCTCTTTGCTTCCCCAGATCCACATCACTTCTGTCAGGTATTTCTTCTATTTCAGTTTCCCACATTTGTGAAACAAAGTGTATAAATAATGAGGACTTTCACCTGGTGTGATGAATGATGTCATGTGGTTTGTTTTCCTTGTTCCTGGATTGAAAACTCTAATCACACCTGGACTGAAGGATTCCTCCACTTTTAAGTAATTACAAGTAATTGGAATAATTCCCTGTTTTGAGGAATATTAATTAAATGAGAATTCCTATTTGGTTTGTGGTATATTATATGTTCATATAATTTTATATAATTTATATCTTCTCTAATGAAAATTCACTTCAAAAATGGAAAGTGTATGTCCATTTATTACTCAAAACCTCTTTTTTTTAAGATCCAGGCACAAAAATGATTAAGTGGAAAATGTAATTTATTTTCCAATACTATTAAAAGAGTAAGCATAGTTTCCTTACTAGGAAGATTATCAGATGTTATGAGGCATGATAGTTCAAAATTGATGTTAATTAAGTAAAACAGTGTGTTCAGATTTTCTTTGTGAGACAGAAAAATCTTGTGATCTAGGCAGAGCAGGGAAAGAGAGAATACTGATTGCAGCAAAACATGGGGCAGCAGTTCTTATAAATGACTTTCGAGACCTGCAAGGAGGTAAATTTTTTAAACAAAAATTTGCTGAGGTCGTGTGCATGTGGGGTTAAATGTTGGCAGGTCGCAGTAATTTTAAAGTGAATGGACTTCGCTGATTACTCACCACTACTGGAAAATGACATTTGTGTTCTACTGGTTTTAATTTGCCATTCTGTTTCTTCACTGATTTTGCATGAATTAACTAATCATAGCAAAAAGCAGGGTTAAAAAAACATATGATATTTTCTGATGTCAAAAGAATTTTTGAAAACTCTACAATTACAGCTGAATGGGGCACTTGACTGACCTCTCTAATCATCCACCATTTGTGCACTTTGTTATTGCTTTAGAGAGGATGACAACATAAATGCTACCAGTGATTATGTATGTACTGGAAATTTGCCCTTTCCTTTTATAGAAAACAATCTCAATGCCCTTCAGATGTCATTCTCAAAAGCCTGAAGACCTCCAGCCTTGTGATTAGGCTGAAGCTTTCCTACCTCTTCTGAAAACTAATAAGGTTTCTGACATTGACATCAATTTCTGGAGTGCTTTCAGTAGTTGAACATAAATAGTTTAATCTGTTCACTTCATACAAGAGTTGTGTATCATCACCAGTAAAATGCTTGTTTTACATGAGATCTGCTAGGTCTAGAAAGCAACCCAAACCAGTAAACAGATTGCCCATAGAATGTTGATATCCCCCGTGTCTGTGTGTTTAAACTATTATTAGTCAATTCTGTTGTTCTGTTGCTCTTTCATTTTCTTTCTTCTTGAGTCTTCTGGGAGGGCTGGCAGGTCCTTGTCATAACAGGTGAGTGATATCCCAGGTGGGAATTGGCAGAGTGAGAAGTAAAGCTTAAAACTATCAGTAACCATTAGGGAAATATGATTTATAGTTGTTTTTTTTTTTTTAATTTTTAAAAAAAATATAAATCTGTAAGTGCAATTTCAAAATTCCTCTTGAAAAGGCATATATTTGTATGATGACTAATGTACCTTTGACTTATTTTGTGTCTTTATTGTTATTCCTTTTCTGTAGATTCACAAAGGTTTTAAAAGGAGGAAGAGTCTCTATTCCCTGAGGCATTTTATCCAGCAAATATCTGTGAAGAACAGATTGGGCTAGCACATAGTATCCAAAAGTTCTTGACCTTCCCAAGGCAGTTTTTCTACATGGGTTCCTTGGCCAGTAGAGCAGACGATGCTGTTTGCAGAGCTGTGGTGCTGCTGTGTGGCAGAGCTCCCAGGGGTCAGTCCCAGCAAGCTCGCTCAGGACATTGCAGCAGACCCCAGAGTGACCCTGGGCCATTTCTGGAGCTGCACTTTCACCAGTGAGAAAGTCACAAGATTAGGCCTCAGTCTTTTCCAAAGATGGGCACAGAACATAAGGTAAATAGTTGCAGCTTCTGTTTACTATGTTTAAAAGAATCTGTGTCTCCACAGCACAGTAAAATGCAGGATCATACTCTTCTGTCACACTGTTAAAATGGCCTTCATATACCATCCCACTCTATTTTATCTCCCCTTTCAATGGCTTCAATTGAACTGGCATAATGACTATATACTACAGCTAATTTGCAGTGTGAATTAGATATCTCTGGCATCTTTAATTCAGCACATTTAGCAGTCATATGGACCTTAAATATGATATCTTGTCCTAAAACTCAGACTTTGAAAAATTGTTTCTTTACTTCTTAAATTCACTTTTTTTTTTCCTCACAAGGATAATTATAGTTGGTTTAAACTCTGAATTCTGTAAAGGTACTTCATAAAAGGATTCCAACAGTTTGAGCACGCAGTGTGAAATTGAGAGCCAGGCTCTTAATTACTGATGAAAAGAGAAGGATCAGACACTGTCAACTTTTTGATTACTTAATAATTTGTAGGTATTTTTAGAGCAAAACAGCTGATATGAACAGTGATATGAAGAAGAGATTCCCCAGGAAACGGATCCCTTTTTGTTTCATGTATTTTTTACTTTGTGCAGTCATAGTTTCCATTAATGTGAAAGAGGAATGGCAATATTAAGCTAGGGTAGCTCATTTGGAATGTCTTCCAATTCAAAATTTGGTAGGCAACCTAGAATAATAGGCAACCTTGTTTGTCTTTGTTGATACCTGAGCTTAGGTTTGGGTACATTACGGATCCCATTATATGTCACAGAGTATTCCACAAAGCACAAGACTATTCCTGAATTCTTGCAGTCAGTGACCAATTTAATTTCCCTCCAATGTTAGTTGAGAAGTTTGGACATTTCTGTAACGTTCTAATGATTAAAAAATGAGGTATGCAGTGTTTCAGGACACAAGCTTTCTTACCAAGATGTGAATACACACCTCTTGCCTCTGTGACATGAACTAAAGGGTATCTTTAGGTTATCCAATAGGATTAAAGGGTATTTTCTGCTTCATTCATTTTCTTAAACTGAAATCCAGTTCACCACCCCACCTGAATCAATGGAATGGACTTTAGGCATTGTCTGGCTTCACAAATACTTCAAAAATTAATCTATTACCACAATTCAATATAGCAATATATATATTTATATTGTAACTCCTAAAAAATCTTTATTCCAAGTGGCATTTTATTATGGGACAGTAATTCAGTAATGGTTAGCTAGCAATCATGACACAACAAAATGACACTTACTGGAATACCAACAAGAGTATCCCCTTTTTTTATTCAGTCACTTTTCTCAATTTGGTTTTCTAAAGAATAAAGATGTGCCATGTAAACCAAGGAAAATATACGGATACATTTGGGGGCTTCAAAGATATTGATGTTGCTGTTTTACATCCCTCAGCTTGTTGCATATACAGAATCCAGGCCTAAATTTCCAAGTGAATGGGATCAAAGAAAGACAGGAAACCCCCCATCCTCCCTCAAATATATTAGAGATAACGACTGTCATTCTTATTATCCGAAAAAAACCCCAAAGTTTGATAATAAAGACAAAGTGATATCATCCTGCAATATATTTAAAGGAAACCTACTTTTTAGGTCCCCATCTGCCTCTTGTACAAATAATTCTATAAATCAGTCAGCATACATACTGTAAATTAGTCTGATTTAAAGATGATAAAATGCCAGAAGAGCTATTTATAAATTCTTGTATCATTAATTTGTCCATACATTTATTTGTAGAGAAAATCTCCCATCAGCATTATTTATAACATCACTTTACTCAATGAGTTTTATTTTCCTATTGTGGTGGTTCATTTTTGTTTAAATGAAACCATTTTTCTGAAAGGCAAGATTCCCAGAGATTTCTTGCTATTTTCATTAATATCATCCCCTAATCCAACCAGTTTCATTTATTTTCATTAACATAAAATGCAAACTAATAGTTTATACTGAGTCAAGAAACCTCTGTGATGCCTGCAAATAATCACAGACTAGCAAATGAAAAGGGAAAAGGCAAAATTCTCCTGAATCATGGAGAGTTTCAAACAACCGTGACTGAGTCTTCCCACTCTGCACTCAACTATGGCTTCAGTGGAAATTTTACATCATATTATTTCCTCAGAGAATGTTGCCCCAGTTGCATATCTGGATAATGAATTTTTTCTGTGTACGTGCATGGAGACAGAGGGACAAGTGTTACAAAGACTCAATAATGTACTCAGCAGTAGAACGTGTGCTTTCCTTTGAAGGGAGGGCAAGGGGCCAAAACACATAAGAGAAGTAGGTCAGAGGGATGGGGAATTCTGTTATTACCCAGACCCTCTTGCACTGTACAGATTCTTCCAGAAATGTACAGTTCCTAGTATCAGCTTCACAAGAGGAATATTTTCCCCTCCTTTCCTCTGAAGCTGCCCAGAATTGTGGCTCACAACCCAGACTTGCACTTCCTTCAAGTTTTCTTTTCCTTTCCTAGCTAGATTCGTGCTATGCTGAAAGCCATGCCAGGCACTCCTTTTGGTGGCTGGAGCAATTCAATGTCTCCTTGCTTATGGTAATGGAAACAGACAGCATTCTTGGGAAGGATAGCAAAGGCAGAAAGGAGAACAGTAGAGTGAAACCACAGAGGACAGCCGGGGACAAACTGTTTGGGTGGCCTCAGCTGGAACCAAGTTAGAGGCTGTTTTTGTAATTAATTTCCTAGTGGGTAGGCTTTGAGTTGTTAGCAGGGATATGACTTACTGCCCATTATGTGGCACTCAGAGAAATAGGATTTAACACTTTTCCTGTAAACAAGCCAGACTTGCACCCAACAACTAACAGAAGCTCTCATCAGTTGCTTCTTCCCATAAGAAAAAACAGGTCCTCAATTGTTCCTGGCTATTTGGGTCAAGGAGGACAACAATCTCACCTCTACAATTGTCTTATGTTTTCTATTCAGTGCTATAGTTCCCTTGATTTATGGATTCTAAAAATATCTATCACTATGCTTATTTGCATTGTAGTCACCACAACAACAACAGCAACAAATGGACACTGACTTAATTTAGAGAGTGAAAAATCCATTCCCTAAGAGGATTTAAAAACATATATATCATGTGTGGGAGAAGAGGGAGCATGAAGTAGGATTGTATGACATTTTCAGAGGCAAATATCAGCAGAGACCACTCTTGTCCTATGCAGGCATTGATAAATTAATAGTTTCTGGACTGTGGCAAACAAAAAAAATATTAATTCTCAACATTAGGGAGATTTGGGTTTTTTTTGTATTCTCCAAAATGATAAGATGATGGTCCATAAACCTATTGGAGGATTTTGATGCTATTTTTATAACTGTACTAAGACTTAATTGAGGAACTACTGTAGTAAGGAGAGGTATTTCCTTTGTTTTCAAAAATTTGAACAAAATTTTTAATTTTTAAATCCTAAGACTAGCTTAATAAGTATATTCCATAATTTCATCATGATGACTGAAGCAGAAACATCTAATTATCTTCCATAAATCCTTCTAAAATTAGGTAATTCAATTTCCCCAACACAAAACCTGCTTTCTCTTCAATCAACTCCCAGTTTCTTGTTGACAGTCAAACATAAGGTGCATCTCAATGAACAGAAGTAAGAGAAAACGTTAGCCTTTGATAAAAAATTTGAAGATTTTTATTTTTTCCCCACCTTATAACACTAGCACTTTCTCAGATATAACATTTTTACATACAATTTTCATGCAAAAATGAGTGGATGAATAAATCAATAAAGGTCAGGTCAACAGAAATATTTTGAGTACTTCAAACGATTTGATTTTGTTTTGACCTTTTAAAATTGATAATCTTCTTTGATATAACCTAACTCCATTTTGATAAGAAAGGTCATGTTGAATTCAAAAGATGTGTTCTTTAGTTAACAAAGGTCAACAAGAATATTTTAGCACTTACCTACCAAAATAATTCTGCATGGGAAAACTGAGACTACCTGTTTTTTTTCACCAAGTACATGAGTATTATGCCTACTCAATGTTTTCTGAGAAAAATATCTCAATATCTAACTTAGATATCTCAATTACCTAAAATAGATATTTCAATATCTAATTAGCTTGGAGGATTACTTCTGAAGATTCATGCTGGCCAGTATAAGTGAACCTATATTAGAGCAGTGACACCAATGAATGAACCACACATCTTTGCAACTTTTACAGACACAATTTTGCCAGCAAAACTTACAGGTAAAGGCAGGTACTTAAAGTTGTACGAAGTATGCCTTTATCTTTGGTAGAGTCCTGTTTCAGCAGTGAAAAATGTAGGCCTAAACAAACAAAAATTACACTTGGAATCTTAAATCAATGTCTGTCTTGTTTTAAAGAAAGACTCTGGAATGAGGCTTCATATTTCATAGTTATATTGACATTATAGTTAAATGAGACTGTATATAGATTTTCATATTCATATTTCAACTCCAGTTTGAAATAAAACATCTCTTTTAGGAAAAAAAAATCCTGTGACAATAAACCTATATAGCCCTTGCTGAGCCAATTGTATTGACTACAGAAAAAATAGCCCTAATTTTGGTTCTGATGCCTACAATGAATTATCAGGTTTCTTTAGTTCTTACTATGTTTTGACTACCGAATTGAAAGTCTGAAAAACAGAATTTTGTTGCTCTATTGGTATTTTCAGATTTTGACCCAGTAAACTCTTAATGTAGTCCTTGATAAGCTATGTCTTGAGTTTGTGTTTCAGTGTTGACATGTTTTATCTTTCTTTAACATGCCTTGTCAGCCTTCACTGGGCCATTGGACCAGCACATTTCCTGAAATCTGAAGAGTGGACTGGAGTATGCTCAGGTATTATAGCTGCCCCAGAGATGTATCCAGGATTAATACCACTCTAACA
The DNA here is from genome assembly GCF_050655825.1 of Lonchura striata. Lineage (NCBI taxonomy): Eukaryota > Metazoa > Chordata > Aves > Passeriformes > Estrildidae > Lonchura > Lonchura striata. Next base: position 95,769,538 of record NC_140704.1, on the reverse strand, counting down.
CCCAAGGTCAAGTTAGACCAAAGCGTACACCTGTAACCAAAGATGCCACAAAATCTTTCAATTTTTCGTTGGTCTATTCTAAATGAATACACAAATGTGAAGATAGTTTAAAAGCTATAGAAAAGAAAAAAATACAATCTTGAAAAGAAAAAAAAAAATAATATTGAAAAATATAATAATGAAAAATAATAATATTGAAATCTTATTTACTAGGTATTTCTCTTGATTTCATAGGAATAGTTGACATAACTGAGAACCTATAATAGTTGCACTAAGCTATCTTGAAAGCTACATGCCCCCAAAACACAAAAAGTATAACAGTAACGGGGATTTTTGATTTTTCTATGACATCTTTCTTCTACAAATAGCTATTTTGGTGTTGCCACTTCTATTGACGTTATTCAGAGCAAAGCAGGTAGTCATGGGAATTTTTCTTTCTCACAGTTCAGTAAAACTTTTATGCAACATTTTTCTTAAATAATTTATTTTCTTTCAGCATCTGTCAGACCAGATTTGATTTAACACAAGTCTACCAAACACTTTAAATGTTGCAGGTCCTTTGCTCTGGTATACAACAGAAGACTGTTCAGTTGAAAAAGCAAGCCAACATGAAAAAAAAACCTAGCAACTATAAAATCCATTCTATAATTCCATAGGTTTTTTTTTTTTTTACATTGTTAGACTTGAAATCATATAGGGTTTTTTGTTTCTTTTTGAAGCATATATATTATATAAATGTATAAATATATGTATGTAGCACAAGCAGATAACTCTGAACCTACTCTACCTTGCAATTCCCACATATTCTTGATAATATTAGTACATTTGCTTATTTTTAAGGTGATGTTTCTGTGAATTCTTGCATTAGAAGATCTGGACGAGTAAAAATGTTCATTTTTTCAAGCTGTATAGTTATAGGAAGCATTGATCTGATGCGTTTTCATTCCTATAGCTAAATACATTGTGTATATCCATAGCTTTACATTTTTTCTCTTGTCATGAGACCTTAATGTTATCATGGTAGATAGAGATTATCTTACATACAAGCATCTTCCCAGTACAGGTGTATCATACTGTGTCAGGTGCCAGCATGTTTCAGGAAGTTGGATTGTTTCAGTATTGGAAACAAAGCCTGTAATCTTTACTGGACTTGAAGAATTCACTGAGGTGGTTAAAGTGTCTAAATCTATCTGTAAAGTGGTATCTAGCTGTAATTTTTAATAGGGTGTAGCTAGTAATTTAATAATTTCTCCTGTTATTTTTAGGGATGTCTATTCCATAGTTTTATTTTGACAGGTGAGCATGTGTAATTTTTCTAGAGTGCTTCCAGAGCTGACATGAAAGCCATCAAAAACTCTTTCTCAGCATAGCCCCTGACAGCTTACATCTACACCCAATTTTTCATTTCCAAGATCAAGGCAATGAAGAGAAACAGTAAGGGATTGATGCCTTTGTTCTTGATACCACTTTTCACAACCCACTGAGACCAGCAGAGGACGAGATAAGGACAGGGGGGACAGGCATTATCTGCATGAGGGCAGGAAAAGCAGCACATTTATGAGCAGTGATGGCTGGTGCCAGTGATGACTGGTTTGTCTGACTTGGCATTCACCTCCTTTGCAGTATTCATCTACAGCCACTAACTGGCCTGTCACACATTTCAGAACAAACCCTTCTGTCTGAGCTATCTGAGCAATTATTATGCTGTCACCATCTCCTCTTTAAGGCTGCCGGACTTTAGGAGAGGCAGGAAGTGTCACCTTCTGGCACTGCACTGGGCTCTGTGTGGCAGTGCTGGAGGACTCCTTGGAGCAGGACCAGCCACACAGCTGGGTAAGTAGCAGTGGCGTGGCCCCAGGAAATCTCAGTTTTGCTGATGTGATTTGAGGAGCTAAGGAAATTGCAGAACGTTCTGCTACCGAGCTCTTAGTTGATCCTCCCCAAAGTAAATCCACATTGAGGGTATCTGGAGTACCTCTGGTAAGAGCCAAGTGATGCAACTCAGTAAGGTGAGATGTCTTAATCCTCTGCTGGAGTAAGCTTTCCTACCATTGAGAAACTGAAGCTTGAGGTGGTATTCAAAACTCAGATATCTGAGGCTTGAAAAAGTGTCAGCAGTGGCAATTCTTGGTCACTTGAGTTTTTATACAGTAGAGTAGATTTTTGGTAAATTACTCAGAAAATTAAGTAAGAATCTCATAAATACATCAAGGATAGAAATAAAGCTTGGGGGAAATCCTGAGATTGAACGGAATAAGGGAAATACAGAAAACTCAAGAAGACTGAAACATCAGACCATTTTGGCTCAAAAAGATGGTGGGGAAGAAAGGAAGTGGTGGTGAACACTTTTTCTTGCCAAATTAAAAAGAAAGGGAAGAGAGAACTAAAAGCTTCAGAAAGCTGCAGAAAGTGAACAGATTCACATGATCCTAAACAGCACTTCCTTCTGGAATCACCAAGTGGGATATGAACTGACTCAGCATAAATCCCATACAATTAACACATATAAACCAACATGTATAAGCCAAAAATAGCATAGAATTCTTTCTGCAGGCTGATCAATATTACTTAAAAAGTATCCCTCATGAAAGTAATTTTTTTCTTTTTGAAATGTGTTTGTGTAATCTTTGTAAATCTTTATCTCCATGCAACTAGGCCTAATGTTCCCATAATCACCTTGACATGACTTTATGAATACATCAGTCATTCAATACAACAAATTAAACAACATAAATTATTGGTAAGAAGCAGAAAACTACTTTCTTAGGAGATGGTTGAAGGCTATGAAGTCTACCTCTGTATGAATCAGAAATTGTATTATAATTATTATAGAAACATGAACTCTTATAAAGGCAAAATACAAATGTAGACTTTTGAGCTTGACTTAAAAAAATCTTGATTTGAAAAATACCCACCCAATATTACCCTCCACGGATGAATGGACAGGGAAAGACATATGACAGTTTTTCATACGCTTGTTTATGAACAGACAAGTATATCTTCCACTGAGCAGTCCAAGGATATGTTCAAAGGATAAGTTTAAAACTTTGAGTAGACCATGATTTAGCTAACCTGTTAAAACACAGGGATTTATATATATCAATAAGTAACATAGTTTGTTTACATGCAATTGAGGGATTAGAAAATCTACTGTTTATGATAAATTTTGAAAGCACCATGAAAGGTGGACTCATACTACTGTTTTCAGGGAAAAATCCAAACAAATGCTTACCTTAAATTTAAAAACATTACAGTTTTATATTATATGTATAATATAAAATATTGTACAGCTGAAAGTTACATGAACCCATTCTGTACAGACAGATTATGACAGCCTTCCTTAATTAAATAGAACCATCTTCTACAAATAATTTTTTGCTGTAGCAGTTTGGACTAATTGAGGTTAATCAAAAAGTACCTGAATAACTGTGTTTCAAAATGTAGTGTTTCAAAATGAGAGAGTCCCCATTACATAATTTGCATGTTAAATAATACCTTAGCACTGTATGAGCAAACTCTCACAATATGGCCCTATGCATTTAAAATTTTATGGAGAAATATTAACTTCTTACCATTCTTTAAATACCCTTTATCCCCTGAAGATATAAAGTCTGTGGTATCTTGATTCCTATATCTGCTAATTATGATTAAATAAAAGGTTTCAGTTTTCAATGTAGTATTCTTAAATACACTGCTTTCAAGAATTGTATCAAATAAATAGTCACAATATGCAATTTGGGTTGACTCACAGGATCATGAATCTAAACACTGAGATATGCATTGCTCATGTGTGAATCAAATCAAATGCTGAGGACCAACATCTCTTGTGACAAGTAATAAGAAGCTTCCTCCAATACTGTCTGATCTGTATTAGCTGTGCAAATATGTTCTTTTTAATTAAATAGTATGCAGATGTTATAGTTCAATTTCTATTCCCAATATATTTTCACAAGTATGAGTTCTTGTTCTCTCTTTAATAGGCTCTATGTTTGCCAAAATAGTCTCCAATGAATTCACTAACGTTTAACTCCATGGTGAAAATAATTTGCCTATGCCATGGGTTACAAAGACAGCATATTGCTTACAAATTGAAATCAAATCCACCAGGTACCATTTGTTGCTTCTGAGTTTTTTTCCAGAATATTTTACTTAGTGGACAATAAATATAAATAAATACCTGAAATTCCCTGATAGAACACCTGTCTATATGGACATAAGAATATCTTTACTGGCATGTCCTAGCTTCCTGGGCTTATCTGCACATGTGCATGGCTATCTTCAACCCTTAGCTTTCCAGCTTTATCTAAATGAAAAAAAACCCAAAAAAGAGAAATGATGAGTACACAGATGAAGGACATCACTGAATATACTTTATTTTTCACCATCATCATGCCATTTTTAAATGGATGATAATTTTTTAATGAATGATTTTCACTCATGTCTGTATAAAATACTGTTTAAAATGAGTGTGAAAGACAGGTAGGTACAGGGCATCATAGCAGAGGAATTTATTTTGTGTGCATGGACAATGGCAAACAAACAAGATATGATGTTATTAAACCTATCCATTAAAGTGGCTGTCCAGCAGGGTTAATGTACCTTTGCTAAAGGGTGCAAAAGGCTGTATTTTTCTAGCTCTGCAGAGAAGAGCAGTTCAGAGTATATAATTGTTTTGGATCCAGCAGCCATATCTAAAAACTGATTGCTGTAGTTCATCGCTGTCAGGCAGCTGCTAGGGTGGGAAGAACACCTACTCTAGTTATAGCCTTCCCTAAAGTAAATGGGAATCTTACTTTTCATTTTAGTGCAGTCAAGATTATGCCTGTCGTTTTTTTTTTACATTTTTCAAACCTAACAGGATTCCTACAACTGCAACTATGATTCACCACCTGCAGCACTGCCCGGGCTGGACACACCCATTCAAACAAAGCCCTGTAGCCTTGTTACCCACCAGTGCATAGAGCAAATCAGGGGTACTTTTAGAGCACTTCTGATGTAGTTCCACTAAAAAGTAAAACCAAATCCCAAGTGCACATTCCCACATCAAAATGCTGATGCAGGCAGACAGACACAAAATTCCTTGAGGAGGGAAGCCTTTCCATAAGTCAAGACTTAGATTAAACTGAAAAACTTGATTATTAAAGGTGCATGTGCCTTTGTATGTGTATAGTTTCATGAGACATATCTCTGATACAGATATCTATTTTTTTCTTTATAAAGAGGAAATCAACTTTTAAGAAGCTGCAATTTGAAGATTCAGAATTTCTCTTTTAATTTACATTAGAATGCTGAACTATAATTTAACAAGAAGATCAAAACAGAAAACTGAACCACCTTACAGAAGCTGTCTTTCAAGAATGAAGAGAGATTCAGAATGTTTCTGCAAATTGCAGTCTTCAGTCTGATTAGACATTCACTATGTCAGCATCACCACAGACAGAAACCTGGAGGGTTTTTTTATATCCTCTCTCTAGATCTGTGTTTTTTAACTTGTGTCAGACAGTGAGAGCAAACTACCAAGAATGGTAAGGCTGATGTGTGAGGGTGGCCTCCGTGTACCATAGTATAGAACACCAATCTGTAAGGCACTACTCTTGGTAGTGCCTTACAGGCATTGCACCTTGGAGTCCTGTGGCATGTGTAGCAAGTCCAGGACTTCCTGAAGGTGATCAGGAGAGAACACACAGTGCCCTGTCATCTGCTTGGTACACAGAGCTCACAGAGCCAACAGCACTTAGCAAAAAGCTGAGCATTTATTTTCTCCCAAGCATTTCTTCTTATGACCAAAAGAGCGTCTTGTTAGTTAACTGGCAATTTCTGGAATATAATGCAAAGTGTATACCTTCATATTCTTAGTCTGTGTCAAATTCATAGTGCATGGAGAATCAGGGTAAAGGGGTGGAATCTACCCAGTATGCTTTTCTGTCTTTTTACCTACATCTGCTGAAGAACATCTGCAGCTCAGTAGACAGACTGTTTCAAGGACAGCAAGATATCAGGCTATTCACACAATTCCAGCTCCAGAAAACCATGGAATAGCTAAGGTCAGAAGGCACATCTGGAATTCATCTTGCTCTCTAGCTTCACACAGGACCAGCTAGGGTCAACCACATGGTGTGATCGCCTGTGGTGCTACCCAGCACCTTCCTAGAAACCACAGAATATTCAACTTGTTTGCCCAGAGCTGTCCAAGCTTGGCCAAGTGCTGCATGAGAAGACAGGGCACTGGTGGCACAGTTATCTCAGGCCCACTTCTCTGGCTTGTCCTTTTGCACAGGAATACTTTGGAATTCAAGTGTGGATTTTGGTCTGCACTCAAAATGAAGTATAGATATGTCAGTGGAATATTCCAAACACAGATCCACAGGAAAAAAAATATTCTATGTTTTACCTTCTGCTTAGTCTTCATGTATATGTCTTTCCCCCTAACATATGTGCCCGATTCCCAAAGTGATGGATACATTGAAAATTTATGCATGCTTTACATTTAATTTAGGCATTTCCATAGCAACTCCTACATTTCTGAATGTTTTATCCCAAGATACAGAATATATTCTTTTCAGAAAAAATTCCCAGGCTGTATTTAGCCACATTCATATATGACTTTCTACAATTTAATTTTCAATGAAAATCACCCTATCATCTACCAGAAGCAAAAGTTTTAACATACAGATTAGATTTTATGACTTCTTTCATCTCACTTTGTGTTTAAACAATTAGTCCTGCATTAAATAGAGCTAACAAAGCCTGATTTCTCAGAATCAGTGTTTTTGATTGCTAGATGCTGGTGTTTTATAAAGTCTGCCTTTGAAGGAATAGATCAAAGATGCCTCTCCTTTCTCTCTCTCTCCCCTGGGTCTTTCACACTGCGGCTTTCTTGTCAGGAGACTCTAAAGGATGAACACGCTTTCCAGAGGCCTGATATTCAACCAGTGTTTGTAAAGACAGGATGATAGACAAATCAAATATATATATTACTGTCTCTTCAAGTCTGGAACAAAACTAGATGGACTTGAGGTGATGTATGATGCAAATGGTAGTAATGAATTGATGACCTATACTTCTATATGGGTGAACTTAAAAACATCTGGGATTCAAGTAGGAATAAAAAAAATCTCAGATAGAAGAGGAAATACATATACAAATAAAAGAAGACAGGAGAGGTATGGGAAATAATATCTTCCTTGCAAATTTCCACTTGTTTTTCAGCTGCATTTTGCCTTTCTAAATGTCACTTCTTGGAAGTGTGGAAAAGGATTCCACAACTGCAGGCTTTGCTGTCACAATAGTAAACTTTCACCACATCTGATCCCTGTTCCAGAACCAGCTGGTACAGCACATCTCGTACACTGGTATGCCTCCTGAGCAGTCAGCATAAAGCAAAAATCTAATGGAAGGGAGGTGAACAAAGCATTCAGATTTGCCATCAGGTTATGCACACATCACCTGCATTTTGGGCAAGCAGGAATGCCCAAGCCAAGTGGTGAACAATCAGGCTTCCCATGTGTCAGGCAGAAACCTGATGCTGTACTTGCCTGCTGTGTCACACAAATCTGAACTGCTCTGTAAACAGCAACAAATAACTGAAAAGTCAGTGGTGACACACCTAAATTTATAACTTGCACATTTCTTCCAGTTCCATCATTTTCATACTAGGAAGCAAGAGAGGGAGTTGAAAGAGAGACTCTCAGGATCCCAGCAGGCTCCAGAACATAACCATCATATATTTGATTTAACCCTAATGCAATTATCTGCTTTAGATGAAGGGTGATTTTAGCTTGCTGGATTCACTTATAAGATCAAAAATTAATAAGTTTACACTGTTCTAAAGATTATAGCATTTTCAGTGGCCCTAGTACAACTCCAATGGCTTGAGTGGAGCTGCTAGATATAAATTCATTACATAAATGAGAGCTGCTTTCAGTCAGGCAGCAACAATTTGATCTCCAATTAAAAAAATTAATCTTAAAAAAAAAAGCCTAGCACTACAATTAAACTGCTGTTGGATGTACAGTGAATGTGCACCTGTAGCACTGAAATGATACTCAGTTTGTGGGTGGAAGTGTCAATAACAGAATCAAAATTGAAGCCATTTTCTCTGTATCTGTGCTCAATCTGTTGTAAGTCACAATGTCCTTAGGAGGGCAGACTATTTGTAAGGCTCACAACAAGAACCTAGGATATTAAATCTTACAACCTAAAGATCTATTTATTTTTCTCTAAAAACAGGGTAGTGGGAGGAACAATGTCAGGCAGGGATTTGTAAAAACAGAGAACTTCATTAAAGGCATGTGGTAATCTCAGCTCCTGATCATGCAAACAGAAAGACCAAGGTACTTCTCCAAGAGATGTGATCAAAGCCAGTAAAAAAAACTTTGTAAGTATGCATCCTGTATTTCCACAGGTTACTAAAGAGACTACTATTAATTTGAGCCCTCTAATAAAGAGAAGACTGCAAAGAGAATATCAGATGGAGGAATGCTCAGCCTGTGAATCCTGGCAGCTGGAAGGGCCCAGCAGCTCAGCAACAAACTTTAAGCAGTTCTACCCTCAATGCTGTGCTTGGGCATATGAAACATTAAGATCTAGGATTTCAGAAGCCAGAAAGAAGAAGTGGCAGCTAGACTGGGTGAATTTGCACCTAGGTGCCTATGAGACATCTAGGCAATTAAGAATTTAAATTATTTTGGATTCCTGACCTTGTATTCCCACATACCTCCTGTAGTGCTTTAGCTGTTGCTGGTTTTCTCTGGACAATGCACCACCATGCAGCAAATGCTGTCACCATGCAACCACTGCCTGCCATCCCCAGCTCCTTTTCTTCTGCTTCCCATGCAACCATTGATCTTCTGTTCCAAGGAGTTCCCCTGAAGAGTTCTGAACATTTTCCATGTAGCTAATTAGTTTAATTCCATGCAGCCCTGGCATTTGTGGACACTTTCCTTATTTATAATTTCCTTCCTTTCTGGTGGCAGAAGTAAAAATGAAGCAGCCAGGTTTTCAGGAGGATGAGAAAACCTGGGAAGCACCAGAGAAACTGCCACATCACTCATGCAGCCCAGGGCAGCTCAGCCCATGGGACGTTGAGCAAAAGGCAATCTTCTACTTGCAGTGAGTGGTGAAGAGAAATAGATGTCTGAGATCAGGCTGGAACAGTAAAGCTACAGGAACCTGGTAATAATTGCCTGCTGTACCCAGAGCTCCCCAAGCCAAACAGAAGCTATTATGTTTAACTTCAAAACTACATGTGTATTCACCCCATCTGAAAGACATACTTGTCAGGTTAAAATTATGGCCTCTAAATCAGAAGAAGTATTGATCATATAATACTGAAGGGAAGACATGGCAGCTGAAGTTAATAAACTGTTGGTAATGTATTGTTTCAGCTATCCACACATAAACTGGTCAAAAGTCACTTTGGGACAAAGTTTAGAGAAGTAATTTCTTTATAAATTAAAGGACTGCCTCCAGCAAGACCTAGTTCTGAGTACTGAGAGGAAGGAATGAATCTCAACCAAAAAATTACTTCAGCTAAGATGAATTTGGACATTATTTTTCTGCAAATATAAAGACTACACAGATTATCAGGAGAACTGTCAAAGTTAGTAATTGATTTAATTATTTCAGTTCATGTTTATTTGCATCTCAGTTCTGAGTACTAAGTCAAGAAGCAGAAGTTTTTCTCAGCAGTAACTACAACCTCAAACAGTAATTATAACAAGTTTCCTTTAAGGCAAATAGACTAGGAAACAAAGAAATTTCTATCAACATCTCTCATGAAAACTCCAACTCATCTCAAACACAGCCATTATAAGAAGAAAGAAAACACAGGAATAACTAGGCAATTCTTTCAATTGTTAGATGGAGGACACTTTGTGAGACCACTCACTAATGTCAAAGACAAAACAGAACAAATAAGAAGGAGAGAACTATTAAAGATGCTCAAGGATGCATTTACAAAGAGGACAGGAGTGCTGAGTTTCAGGGATGTATGTCCACCATTTTGATATCACCAATACCTGTGGCAGGCCAGCTCTGTAGGCAAAACATCCCTCTGCACATTTCAGTTTTCTCTGCAAACAATCCTAGTAGCCACCTCCATTTCAGCAGTGAGGTGCATGCATGGGACCTCAGGACATCTGTTCACCTGTAGCTTGTCTTATGATGATTCTTAACACAAAATGCTTCCCAACTGGAGCATGTGGGGCTTGATTTTCTAATTTTCTGGGGTAGTACCTACCCCTATGTGAAACAGCTGTGGGAAGGGCAGGGAGGCATCCTTTTATTCTTCCCTCCCCATCCCAGCTGGTGTCTATTGGGATGGAATACAGATGAACTCCAAACTTGCTTCCATGATGTAAAATTTGAACCAGCATCTTCTACTTTTGCACACTAACTTGCTGAAGCACAGTGAGTTTAAAAGCTTATGCTCAAGTTGGGAAGAGAAGCATGAGAGAAACTGCCACATCCTTGTGTCCCTTGATGTACAGCTGTCATCTGGAAGAGAGGAGATGCTGAAATGAGGCATCTCAAAACCTAATTTGGGGTCAGGAATTCTATTAACTAGTGCAAGCACTTGAAAATGGACCTAGTTCTCTGTGTGGCTGAGCAGCAGTGAAAGAAATGGATATAAAGATTAGGAAAGAGGTTGAGAAATTTTGAGGTTGTGTCCTGAAATACAGAAATCACTGGCCATTAAAAGCTTCTAATCCTTTTCTATTTTTGGTCTAACACTTAATTCTATTGCACAGAAATCCATTCTGCCAGCAGTTTGACTGGCTTTAAGAAACAAAACAAGTTCAAAATGTGGTAGAAGTTGAAGTAAATGAAACATTTTGTGAAAAATTGCTGTACGACTCAAATAACCAAGAAGGTAATAAAACAAGGAGGTGTCAGGGTCACCAACACCCTGAACTGCCATCAACCGATCTCTTCATACTTTTAAAATAAAATTTTCTGCAGTGCTTCCTTGCAAACAGTAAATATCTAATTTCTCCTGAATGGCAGTAATGCTGTCATACATGCACACACCAGTCACTTTGAGAAAATGTGGTGACAGGGAGATGTACATGGACTATCTACACTGACTATTGGAAATCATCCATTTAATCAACAGTGCCTTTAATTTGTTTCCTGAGGATGAAGACAGCTTCTACAGCTAATCCTGCCCTTAAGACCTTAATATTCTAATCCTTCTCATACATGCACAACACTTAATTAGAAGTAAGTTGCATTTGGTATAATATGACACTGCTCAATTATCTGTGTCACCATTCAGTTGGCTGGCAAGAAAAGAGAAGAAAAACCATGTATTTTTCATAGGAATTATGTAACAAGTGTTATCACAAAGAAATGTTACTATTTACCTTATTATGAAGTAATAAAAACCTGTATTTTTAACCCTACTGTAGAGTGAAGAAATGATACCCTGAAATAGGGTATTTTATTGAAATTTTCCCACTCCAATCCCAACTGCAAATATGTGCAGTGTATCTTGAAGAAAATTATGATTTTCCCATTTTAGTGGTGAGGAATGGTGAAAGACTAAATGGATTATTCAAAGTCATGATGGGAATTATGACTACACTCAAGTGGACTTTACAGGAATCCTAAGTTATCAGACCCATTATGCCAATCTCCTACGCTTGTTATCAATAGCTTTGATACATTTTTTACTGAGCATCATAAGATCTCATGTGTTCCTTGCTGAAAAACACTTTTCCATGGCATAAATAACAATTATTGAACTAGTATCAAGGACAAAGTTGGTAGGAAATGAAGCTTCATCCTTACGCTTTGATATCTAAAGTGCTTCTGAGATGTGAGTTGGGAAAAGCATTGACCTACCCAGAAGTGTCATGGCAACATACAAGCAGCATAAACTTCTGTTGTGGTAGCAGAGTTCCTTATTTTGCATAAAGAATTAGTTTATTACTGCTAGTAAAGAAAAATTAATTTAATTTAAGTGGGTTTTAAATAGAACATTACAGAAAAAGTCAGGTCTTAACTATTGCTGTTCTGTTGCTATATATAAGTACAACTTATATTTCACAGACAGGTGTGATTTTTTTTTTTTTTTTACTTTTTTAGGGCAACTAATATATCTACACTGCATCACAACAAAGACAAAGAAACTGTCACTGCATTTAAGATCAATAGCCCAGTTAGCTGGAACCTTACTTCCAGATGTGTTTTGCAAAATGTCCAAACTTACTAGCTAATCATATTTCCCGGAAAAGGAAAATAAAAGCTTTCTCCCAAAGTACTGGAATTTTCTATGATGGAGTGGTAAAACCTTTATTACTTGTATAAAGGTTGAAGTTTTTTTCTTCCTCAGTTCTTGCACAAATTACTTCAACAGGTTATTTATGCATAGTCTACAAAATATACACTTTTATCTATTAAAAATATGTTGATAAAATTAAGACTTTGCCTGACAGTTTGCTAATGTTGTGTTAGAAGAGTAAATACACAATTTAGCCTTTTTCAACATTAATTATTTTTATACTACTATCTTATTAGCTCTTATGTATTTTCTGAGTTTTTAGAAAGCATCTGAACTAAACTCCTTTATGATTTTTGTTGTTCTCTTACTATCTGAAATTTCTTTCATCTCTCTGATCTGGCCTCTGTATATACTCCACTTTCAACACTGTGTGCCCCTGACATCTACCACTCTTATCAGCTATAAAATTGCTCTTCAAAATGGAAACTCTTATATTATGCTTCTCTTTGCTGCCTTTTCCTCAATCCTTTAAGTTGTCTCACAACAATTTAAATATAACTGATGTTAGGGCCAGCTGTAAGTTCTGCTATGTAAACATTCATGGCACCTTTTCATCTTGTTAAGCAACTATGATCTTCATACTGATTTTGAGGCATTTCACTGTTAGATCAAGTTTATATTTGTGGTAAATATATTTATATTTATATTTATATTTATATTTATATTTATATTTATATTTATATTTATATTTATATTTAGTTATAGTTATAATTCATATATATAATTCTATTATTTATATTTATATTTATTTCTAACCAATAAACCTATGAAGGCAGTTTTTCTGATCTGTTATATGCTTTTTCAACTGAAATAGCAGAACAAAACCACCATCTTCTGACTTTCACTATGAAAATGTAAGGTGACAATACCATCACACATTTTTTGTAATAGAGTAATGATTGCCCAGATCACTGGTTTATATCGTACATACAAGCTCTATTATTGTGATATACTTTTGCTTTAGTATCTTGTGGTACTAAAGATTGAATCTGCAAGAAAATCTTTGGAAAATATGTCAACTGCTCAAACCCACATACTTTCAAATTTTGCTCTTCATACTTTTACTCTGGTATTTCTGACAATAAAGTATTTCAGTATATTCTTTAAAGCTTTAAGCAACTTTAAAGCTTTAAAGAAAATAAAAAGGACAGGAATTTTTTTATGTTTTTGTGATGTCTGAAAGGAATGGTAGTCTTTTATTCTTTCCAAACACGTAAAAGTTATTTGAGGGCAGGCTATTTCAGCTTCTACTGAACTTCAAAAGTGAAACTCCAAAGGTATCCTCATTGACTACTATGCATTTTATTTATCAGGATTACATTGCTCTTTCTGCTTCATACTTGAAAGTGGGAGGTTTGTCCTACAAAAGTGCTTGAAAGTTTCTACTTCCTTCATATATGACTATTAGAGCATGTCAAATATATTCAGTTTCTGTTTTCCACAACTGGATGTAGTGACTCACACTTTGTGGCTGCTCTTTTCATTTTTGAAGCAATTCTGCCTGAAAAGGCTCATATACACAGGTTGTCAGCCAATTATTTCTTATATGCCTAAAAAAGCAAATTGTCTTTGCAGACACGTAGGATTTGATCATTTGCTGGAGTCTATGGTACTGTTAGATTTCTTTAAATATTTCAGTTTGGACTTTAATTGTTTTTGTTCATAGGTGCTAAATTAATGAATTAAATCCGGGACTATATTCATCCCTGGCAAAAGCATAGATTTACTACTTTAAAGCAAGTCTCTGTTTATTAAAAAAAAAAAACAACTCAACATCAAGAACAAGAAACAACCTTCAATGAACACTGAAATGAATTTCCCTATACTGTGCAGTTAAAATATACAGAAAAGAGAAGTTAAAGAGAAGTTATGTTTAGACCTTGTTTTGCAGTCACTGCAAATAATCTGTATTTTAAATATGCAACTCAACAGTACATGAAATCTGCAGGCACATCTCATGCAGGATTTTACCCTGCTGGCTGGGGAAGAAGGGAAAAATGTGACAGCCACAGCAAATTATTTTGAAGAGCCCTTTCAGACTAAGCAGAAACAATTCCACTTAACATGAATCTTACATCTAAATATAATACAAATAATTACATAAAAGGCTATAGAGCCTTAGAGATTTTGATTCTTTAAGCTAAACTTTTAAAAGAATGGCAGAAGTGGAAGCAACTCCTTCTAGCGCACAACCACTGTTACACGAGGGTGATACACTTCATGAGTTCTTCCTGACAGAATTTCTTCTTTTAATTTTTCCTTCACAATGACAACTTTGCTGTAGACATTTCCACGCCTATGACAAGGAGAGAAAATAATATTCTCCTGTGGCTTAGGGATCATTATATGTAATCACAGCAAAGCTGCTTTATCAGAACATATCCAGTTTAGCATGACATTGTTGGAGGTCTCTTGAGATGGCTAAACTTTAGAGGTTTCCTCATGCAACTCCTTCTGTGTCAGCATTGTGTTTGTTTCTGACATGCTAATAGACAATTTTCCTTTCAAACAATGTATTATAGGTTCACAGGAAAATTCTAAGACACCTCAGGGACCTGTCTGTAATTTAACCCCCTCTCAAAAGCAGGGTCAGAACCAGTTACTCGTCCAGTCCAGTCTCACAATGGACAGAGACTGCACAGCCCCTCTGGACAACCTGATTTAATCCAGGACTGTGCCCCCTGCAAAAAAAATATGTGTCTAGGCCAAGCCTGTTTCTCATCCTGCCCCATGAACTTCTGAGGGGAAGCTCATCTCATCTTCTCAGCAATGCCCTCATAGGTGTTGGAAGGCTGATGTTAAACCAACCTGGAGTTTTTTCTTCTCAAGGCTGAGCAAAACCTTTTCCCTTAACCTCTCCAATCAGGTGAAGTGCTCCAGCCCCTATCATGTTGGTGGCCCTATCCTGAACTTGTTTCAGTAATGAGCCCGCAGAGATTTAGAATGTGTTATTTAGAATGTGTTAGTGCTTTTCTTTGACTCCTGGAATAGTAGAGGAACTCAAGGAAATAGTATTCCAAATAAAACTGCAATTTTTTATGAATCATCCATGATAAATTGAAATAGAAATTTTCAAATATAATTTGAATTCTTTTCAAAAAATTTGACAAGGACATGGAATAACAGGACAGAATCACAGAAGATTCTGAGTTAGAATGGACCCACAAGGATCGAGTTCAAATCTTAAGTGAATAGTCCATATAAACAATTGAAATTTTAATCACATCACTTTAGACATTAACAGCGATAATTGTAAGGCCACAATCTGGCTCTGTCTTAGATTCTTGATTCATCAGATACAAGGTCACATGTGATCTAGTTCATGAAAGAATGTTAGTTTTACAGTCTCCATTTAATGTGAATTATGGTTTTGACAGGTGGATGTATATGTTTGTAAAATCAGCAATTCTACTTGAATGCTCATGCCAAGTAGCTGATTCTGTAAAACAGAACTGCAATAAAAGGCTTCCATGTGCAACAAACCAGGTGCAAAGAAGAAAGAAAGAAGTAAAGTTTTTTCTGAAGCATATGCCATGCTTTGTACTTTGTATGAGACAAAGATTTTAAAATTTGATGTTTGTGTTTGCTGGCAAACACAATTGTTTTGTTCCATTGTCTTTACAGTCAAAATAGTTACCAACAAGTTAATATAATGAGAAGCATGATGTAAGGGCATTGTGAATGCACCATCATTTTCTTTTTCCAAGATAATAAGATGTGTTGTTGAAAGACATCCTAGAAAAACCAGCAGCTCATGTACTAAGCAGAGGAACTACAGCCACTATGTTATTCTGGCATTCAAATTAGTAAAGCCTCTGACATTAAGTGTATCAATACGAGAATGTGTTTTTTTAAATTAAAGAAAGAAAAATGGGACCAATGATATGAAAGAAACAATATTTTAAGATAAATTCGAAAAGCTTGGACTGACTTTTGTCCTGCAGGCTGTGTGCTTTGGCTGTGCTTCTGAGGCTGTGCATTCCCTGCCAGGGCACTCATTCAGCCCACACCTGCTCCTGAGAGCAGCTAAGAAACAGCTGCAGACAGAAAATGTTCATGAGACCTTTATGGTGACTGAGCAGCAATGTCAGAGCAGCCAGAGGAGTGCAGTGTGATTGATCTGAGGATATGGGGTCCACCCGATGCTGCGGGAAAGCAGGTGTGGGGGTGTTATGCAGACCTACACTGCATTTAGTGCAAGCAAGCTGTAAATAAGGGGATCAGGTGAGATGGGAGCAGGATGTGGTACATAGCTCACCCCAACCCTGGAAGAAACATTGAATGCCCTGCAGAAGAATATAGATAAGAGGTTTTCCAATGTCTCTTGAAGATAAGAGCTACACTGCCTAGCACACTCAACTCTCTCATAACAGTTCTGTGTTGCATATTTAATTAATTGCATAAAGGTGACAGTTTAAAACAACAGAAAAGAGAATAATTGTACTTTCCTGCAGTGAAATAAAATGACCCAGATATTTCTCAGGCTAAAGGATGCTCAACATTCTGAAAGAAGCTTCTGTTTTCCTGAAATACTTGGAAATTAGAAAAGTCACTGCCTGAATTTCCAACACTGTCTTTAAACTCTGATGCAAAATATATGTTAAACACTTTTTGAATGTTTTTTTAAAATATCAGCGGGAATATGAGTACTTAATAAAATAACCCACATTTGGAATTAAGGATGTGAGACTTTTTGTTAGCTGAATCAAATTGTTGATCTGGATCAAACACCCACATTTATATGGCTCATATTTCCCCCCCATTTTCTCCTACTGTGAAAAAATAAAAATTCCTTTTCTCTTAGATAAAATATTATTTCAGAACTTGTTAAAACAACAGAGCTAAAGGAAACCTGGACTTGCTAAACAAAAAAGAAAGGTTGGATTTATTCAGCCTTTCAGGGATTTACAGTTTAGGAGCCCCAAGCTCAGATGCCTCTTCTTCTTGAGGGGATCTGAATTCCCAGTTCCTACCTCCCTGGAAAGTGCCCTGGTGCCACAATGGGCAGTTTGCTTTGCAATTCTCCTGTTGAGGAACTTTCTGTGTGTTACTCGATAGTAACTTGTGTGAACACTGGTGTGTGTCGAATCATAGAATCACAGATTAGTTTGGGTTGGAGGGGGACCTTTAAAGGTCACCTGCTACCCATGTAGTGCATCTCAGTGCATTGATATACTGTCTATCCAGCAAAATTCCTGGCACATGGCTGCAGAATCAGTCTCAGACAGCTCTCTCTCTTTTCCTTTTTTCTTCTTTTTTTTTTTTTTTTTTTTTTTTTTTTTTTTTTTGCGGGGGGGGGTGGGGAGAAAATATGTAATTATGTCAGTATTTAATATATAATGAAACAATCTCAAAAGGGAAGAGTGAGGAAGGTCTTGTTTAGAACATCTCATGATCTGATTATTGGTACCTCCTCCTCAGCTCACATCCAGCCTTCAGTTTTACAGAGGATGAATTTTATTAGAACTGAATCAAGTCCTTTACAGCCTTCTACACTGCCCTAAGCCTTGAGACAGCAGGCAGACAAAAAAGAATTCTCCTTGTCTAGTTTAAGCATGCATCTAAATGAGGCACCTTTCTTTTTCCCCCACATGAAATTATTTGGTGAATTTGGTTTACAACTGTAAGATATTGTGAATTTATACTTTGAAATAATTCACCTTTTTTTATTTTTTTTCCTAAAACATTTTGTCCAACTATGAAATGGCTCACTAACAGTTAGTCTTGTTCATGAATCCTGTTTGGCAAAGCATAACTACAATTACACAAACGCAAAAAGAAGAAAAAAAAAAAAAACAGCATAAAAACTTAGGAGGCTATGAAGATTTTGCAAACAGGGATCCCAAGAATAATAACCAAAGGACTAGGGCAAAGCGAGTATTGTGGGCTCTGCAGGTGAGCCAGGAAAGGCGCTGCTGCCAGCCCCCACCAGGTGGCTCTCCACACTGGAGCATAGCAGCTTGGAAAATCCCTTCTCATAGGAGAAAGGGGCTTGTACTTATGCAAAAATACTAAAATTTGCTACTGAATCTAAGTATCCACCTCAGCTGCTGAACAGATGCTCAGTCTAGGAGATGGTTTGAAAGCCTCACACTCAATTCTTCTATTTACTTTAGGCCGTTTTTTTCTGAATTATTGTTCTGCATCTGGAAGGATTATTCCCTGCTCACTCAGCCCTGTATCCTGCAGTGCATGCAAGTGGAATGTGTGTCTGTCTATTGCAAAGAATAATACAGCAAAAGTCCCGTGCATCACTAAAATCCCAATTAAGGATAATGTAATCTATCCTTTGAAATGTGATTTTTCTCATTGGCTGGAGCTCCTTTCCCTTTAAATCTTTTCTATCTCTGCACATGACTGCTTAAATTGTTTCCACAATTTCTCTGAAGATCCCATTCCTTAATAATGAAATATATTGTCACTTTATTATGATGGCAGGTATTTATGTTTTTTTTTTTCCTCACCACCTCTGCATACCTGAGATAACAATGATTATCAAAGTCATCATGCTAAACTGGGTTGTCATTATTAGGTCAGAGTCTGAAAAGGATTCAGTAGAGAATATCATCTTTATGCACACCATACTTTAATTGAAGGACACAACAGAATGGCTCCCGTTTCACTGACTTTAAATGACCTTGGTCTTCTTTGCCATTTTAGAGGAAGACAAAATCCTGAATTCTGAGGGCTTCGTTTTTTCATATCTTGCAGCATTTCTTCACCTTTTCCCCTCTGCCTGTTTAATAACTAGGTTTTTAACACCAAAAAAGAAGCAGTGGGGAAAGAATTATGTTTGTTTTCTTTCTTATCCTAATTGTTCATTTTGTATTGATTCTTCATAATGCTGGCACCTGGACAACAAAAGGGTATTTTGCAGCCCAGTGTTTCTTCTTTGTGGTATTAACACATAGTCCTCATTTCAATCTTGACAGCGCAGCTGCTTGTAATGTAAAATGTTATCACCACAGCAAGTTAGCAAAAAGAGATTTGTTTACTGAGAAATCAAAGCTATTCTTACAAAAACAGGAATATTGGCTGATATTATGGAAGGTCTGTGAAATAAACTGAAGTGGTGAGTATTTGAAGAGATAATCCCTGAACCAGATCTCAGGTGCTACTCTTTTTTCTGAAAATTCAACCTCAAATTTGATAAACCAGGGAACATGAGACCTATCCTCTAGGTATAATGTGTTACATAATAACTATGTATTTACAGAGAGTATATATTTATATATATATATATATATATATATATGTATATATATATATATATATATATATATATATATATATATATATATTTATTTATTTATGAAGACTTTTAAATTCAGTGCTGAAATGAGGAGCACAAACTGCCTGCAGCTGAAGAGAAGTTTCCCATTTGCCCATTTCTGTGGTTAAAGTTTCCCCATCTGGCTGTATTTCACCAGGCGCATCACCAAATCCCATCCTTCTGCCATGCTGGTGTTGAACACTGGGAAGGTGACAGTACACCAGAAACCTCCTGGGGAAGCAGCACCATTGCATTCTTCTCCACTCCAGGATGCTAAGAAGCAGAATGTGGCCATGGTAACAGCAAAGGGATGGATGGGGCCTTCCTCCTTGGAAATGCAGGGAAATCCCTCTGCCAAGAAGTGCCCCCCGCAGATGGGGGAGCATGGGCCACTCACAGCTGCTCTCTGCCAGCTGCAGGTGTTTCCACACCACACCTGAGCCCAGCCTATAGAGCTGCAACTGACTGGGTTTTTTAATACAAAAATGACCTCCAGATCCTCTATTCTACCTCAAGGTGCAAGTGCCGTAGCAAAATGTAGTATGTAAAAACTTCACTTATGTCCCTAGTTTATCTCTACTTTAATTCCAGTGCATTTATTTGTAAAATGTAAATGGTATTGACTTCACAGACTCTTAAACAAAAGCTTAAATAGATTTAATTTTTGTTTTATTAGGAAGCTACATATGTCCTAAAGATAATTAAGGGGACAATGAACAAGGCAGCAGTTAGCCATTGTTTAAAAGAGGTAATGAAGTGCAGATTATATAATTTTAAGAATGAGTTCACTTTTAGTTTCAAAGATGTATGGCTGTGACAGATATGTTTCTCATGAGAAGTGTCCTGTTAAAACTAACAGAACAAACAACAATTTTGAATAAAGGCAATTTTTTTTAAGAGAGGAGATAAGAACGTCAAGAAAACCATCAAAACTGTGAAGCTCATGATAATATAATGGAAAATACAAGGCAGTGGGCTGATCTTTTTTATTTTCTAAAATCCAACTGGACTTACAGATACATACGTCCCTTTTTTATTATAACCTGGTATAACTTCTGCAGCTAGAATATTATTTCTACACCTTCTACTTTTGTAGTACTTTTGAATTTGGGATATGTACACAGTAACATAGTTTCTACATTCTTCTTGTTGCTTTGCACTGCCATGAGGAAGAACAGAATTAGAAAAAAACTTTTTGCAATTCTAATTGTTACCAACTCAACAGCCCACGGGGTTCATGGTCACAAGAGTCTCTGGATGTGGGTCAAGTTCAGACTTGCCTCTTTTTGCCTTGAGGCATTTTCTGCAAGGCTAATTCTACAGGGCAGAATCACAGAATGTTAGACTGACAGCTATTTTTAGTGACTAAAGATGCTGTGTTTTAAGAAAGAAAAGAATTGCAATTTTCAGAATAATCATGCTATGCAGCAAAGATTACACAAATACCACAAATTTTAAAAAATGGCATCTTTTCCATGACAGCACTTGTTTTCTGTCCTTATCAGTGACAGCTTATTTATTTTGCATTATTTTTTAGAGATTCTGGACTGCCTAAAATACAGTTGCGCTGTTTTTCATGTAAAACAATTCCAACAGCAGCCTGATGTGAAAGTTCTTACAATCAGGCTAAACACAAAGAATGCAATATTTCAAGAATGGGAAAGGATAATCATGTAGGGAGCACTGTTTTGTAGTGTGAGCACTATTAGGCAGCAAACCTTAGAGCAGATTACCACAAAGAATGAACAAATCTGGGTTTTGAGCACTTATCAAGTGTTTTTTTCCAATCCCTGCTGCTGCTCATTATATCTCTGGGAGATGTTCTGACAAAACATGGAGCTGGGGAATTTCACATCTCCAGCCAACAGAGGAGTGTCAGAGAGGCTGATAGCTGTCAATAAAACTGGTATTTACAGCAGAGCAGAACATGATGAAAACCAAGATACAGATGTGTGTGAATTACCCTTGGTATCCCAAACAAGGAGGTGGAGTGGAGCCCTCCTCATAAACAAGACCTTCCTGCTGATCCAGGAAGATAAGCATTTGAAAAGAGGCTATCAAGAGACACTCATGAGCAGCCTCTTCTTCCAGAGTAATTTTCCTTGAGGATACAGGAAATCAAGAGTTCATTGATAATGTTACTTTGTAAAGGAGTCATGTGGGTCAGATTATCAGATCTGCTTCACTTACTTATCACAGCTCAACCAGTATCAAGGATTTAAAAATGAGACACATTTGCCAGCTAAGGATCCTTTCACTACAAGACAGTTCACTACAATTACAAACGGAGTAGTATCCCACCCTTCCTAGAAAAGAAAACATGTTGGAAAGGGCTGTAGTTTTCTCACACTCTGCTTACTTTGGCAAACAGCTCTTTTAGACCAGTTGCTAATTAGCAGTCTTCTGAACGGCACTAAATTCTCCCAACGCCATAGCTCATGCAGAACCATCCCCAAAACCAGCAGCCAGGCAGTCTCAGCCATGACCATAGTGAATATGAAAACAAGCCTGTTACAAAAAGTAGTTTTATTCTATGAAAAAATAGGTATTTTGATTTTATGCTAATTCAGAAAAAATGCAAATGTTGAAATATCTTAATTTTTTCAAGACAGTTTCTCCCTCGCAGCCTCAATAGAGATTCATAGCCATGCTTTGCTTAATAAAGCTGTACAATTCTTCCTCTTGAATTATAAAGGTTATTTCTTTTTGTTTGCATAGATATAAAATTTGTGAGAGTATGTGTCTCACCTGTATATTAATTACAGACTTTTAAAACATTTTAAATTTGGCAATATGAATTTGCCCCATCCAAGCCTCTGAATTATTGTGTAAGTGTTTTGGTCATAATAAATAGTTGACTGGATACCATTCATATATTTTCAGAGCTATTGAAAGTAATTTTCAGACACCTCTGTATTCTTCTAAAAATTATGCTGCCACCAAGAACAATTATAAGTGACTATTTCTTTTTCCTGTCATTCTGATTATATTCAGTATTTCCCTTTAGTTTTCTCTCCTTGCTGGATGGAAAGATGAAAATTGCCTATGCTCTCAATTAACTTTCTCACTCTGCAAATTAAACTTCCTGAAAATTGTTGCCTTAAAAATGAATTTATTACTTTTGCAACTGCAATCAGTCTGCACCCAGATAATCTCATCCTCACTCTCTCTCATATATATATCTGCTAGTCCCAGATGGTTTCACTTTATTATGACCAACTATGGCATGAGGATGGCCATCCAGAAATGGGGGAGTTCAGAATAAGTAGGCTTTTTATTTTTTTAATCTGACCCCTACTAGAAAGTAGGAGTGTGCTCTTTGAAAGAGATTTTCTGACTATGTGGAGTTCCACCATTTATGAGATGCTAAAAGTTTCTATCTCATCTTGTTGCCGAGACAGAAGAAGGTAGGTGACATTTGCAAGATCACTGAACCAAATAGAGCTTCAGCATTGTAGACAGGAAACCTCTGTGTATGATACTAAAAATAACAAAAAAAAAATGTTTTGCATTCTTCTACAAAGGATTGGAAAATGCCTAAAACACAATTATGTGTTGGGAAAGGGTTGTAGTGGGATTTGCTCCATCACTATCTCAGCACTTAAGGTGTGGTAGACTGTCCTGTAGATCCCTAGATCCTCCTGCTTGCCCTCATTGAACATATCAGTGACCTTTGGTTTTCCACTCCTCTGAAACCTTCCCCAGTCACTACAATTTTCCAAAGATAATCAAGAATGACCTCACAATGACATCAGACAGCTGCCTTAGTCCTCATGGAAGCTTTCACTTGTGTCCCACATATATGTATGGGCACTTGGTTTAATATTCTGTAATGTGATCCTCCTGAGTATAAAACTTAATTGCTTCAGCCTTTCCCGTGGGTCTCAGGGAGCTATGATTCCTCAGGACAGATTTTATCAGTAAGGCTGAGGTGAAGAAGGTACTGGGTACCTCACCCTTTCCCATGTCCTTTCTCCCCCACTCTATTCAGTGTCAGGCCCTCATTTTCACTGATCTGTCTTTTGTTGCTGATAGACCTGTTAAAAGTCCTTCCTGTTCCCCTTCCTGTCTTTTCCAGGATTCAGCTGTAGATGGGATTTAGCCTTCCTAATGCCATTCCTGCATAGTCAGAGAATATTTCTGTATTCCCCTTTTTCACCTGTTCCAGCTTTCACCTCTTCTACTATTCCTTTTTAGGCCTGAGTTAAGTAAGGAGTTTGTCCTCACCCATCATAGAAAAATTCAGATTGGAAAAGACCTCTAAGATCACGAAGTCCAATTGTCAATTCAGCACCACCACCATATTCATCACTAAACCATGTCCTCAAGTGCCATATCCACATGTACTTCAAGGGATGCTGATGGCACTCCACCACTTCCCTGGGCAGCCCCTTCCATTGCCTGACCATCCTTTAAACAAAGAAATTTTTCCTAATATCCCTTTCTCTCTACAACCTTCATTCAAGTAGCTGTAGAGAACAGTAAGCCCCTTGGCCTTGTTTTCACCAGGCTAAACATCCCCAGGTCCCACAGTTGCTCCTCATAAGACACGTGCTCCAGGTCTGCTGCCCTTGTTCCAGCACCTCAATGTCCTTGTAGTGAGAGGCCCAAGACTGAACAGAGGTGTAGGCCTCCTGCCAGTTTGGTTTGATTTCTTCCACATTGGCATGGCTCGTTGTTATGCATCCTGAAAATCAACCAGAGCTCGTGGTCTGCTCCGTGACCATCTCCTATCAAGCAGATCCTTTGAGAGGCCAAAGTCTGCTGTTCTGTAATCCAGAGTTATGCTCCTATCTGTTGCTCAGAATGGGCTCTCCACCGCCTCATGGGCAGCCAAGACTTTCATATCCCCAAGCTCCCAAGTTTCATATCCCAAGCCTTTCTTGTTTGCAAGCATCCAGTCTTATGGAAGGTCAGCCATTGCTGCATCACCAGTCACCCCTGCTGGGAAGTTGCCGTCAGTGCAATCCATGTATTGGGATTGTTTGTTTCATGCTGTGTCCAGCACGTAACAGGCCCCTTATGCGAAGTGGGGTTTTGAGCACGAGGCTTCTTCCCCTTGTCTGAAGACAGCAGCAACCTCTTCCCCATCTGGCAATCTGTAGCAGATACCTGCCACAACATAGTCTGCTTGATGATTCTAAACCATAAACTGCTGACTGTCTAATTGCCTGTCCCAGGGCAAGGCTCCTCTGTTAGTCTCTGACAAAAAGATGAATGACTCCATGACCTTCCCCATCACCTGCTGTTGCTGCAGTGCCTGTGTCCAGCCATAGCAGCATGCTGGCTGTGGGAGCTGCCCCACCATGCCTGTGCAAGGTCATAGAGCTGCACACAGGATCTGATTCCTCCTGCTTTTGTCTCATGCTACATGAATGCATCAGTGTAAAGGCATTTCAGAGGGGTGCTCCAACCCCTCTGATTTATGATTTCTCATAAATTATGAGAGCTTCCCCCATGATGCTGTCTGTGGCACTTCCCTGCTTGCCTTCATGTGCTTGAAGTGAGTGTCCTTCACCCTGTTTTGTTGTTCTTAAGCTCTATCTTGTCTACTGCACCTTCCTGCCAACACAACCCATCATGTCCCCAATGGACTGTGGGCTATCATCTCTCTTCACCCCCTTGTCAGGTGGTGAGGGTCTTGTCAGGAGGCTTTTCTGCCAGCCTGTTGGCAGAGATACTTTTGCCTGAATCCACCTCAGAGCTATTTTCTAGAATCCACCTAAGCACTAATTTCAGACATTTGCATTACTAAGTAGAAATCACACAAAGCTAGGCTGAAAGAAATCTCTGAGACAGGATGAAGCATACCCAGATCACTCTTGATTACACATTCATCTAATGTGTCCTCAGAAATCTCCAGTGAAGGAGACTGCACAGTTAGCATGTTCCAGCACAATCTGTCTCTACATTTACATTTTCTTAGCATCTAACTTAACTCTCTCTTGGAAAAATTCTGCTAACTGCTTTTGTCCTATACTCAGTGGATACGAGGGAATTTGAATTTCTCATCATTATAGTAATCTTAATATTGCCCAGTTCTTTTTAGGACAAGCTTTCTCATACTTGTTTTTTTCAGAACAAAGAAACCACAACAAATAAGCAAATTCTCAAACCTCCCTCCCAAGCCATTTTCTAAACTTCTCATATCCCTTTTGACTTTCGACTCTTAGCAATGATTACCTATTCTGAAAACCAAGCATCTGACATAATGGTCTGCTTAAAATGCCACATGTAAAACAAAATACCTCCTACCTCCCATGCTTTACATACAAACATTGAAATTCCTCTGCTCCTTTTTTTTTTTTTTAGCAGTATGAAACTGCAGTTTTGACTGTGATCTGTCCCTGCTCCTTTGTACAACATTATCACCCTTGCTTCAAATATTCTGTTTGAGTATTTTACTCTTAGTGAGTGTAGAAGTCTTTCATGTGTAATGATTTTCAAACCACTTCTTCAAACTGCCATGACTTTTGAATTTTAATCCTCTAAAATATTCCATTTTATCAGTGGATAAAAAAAATACCCATTTTTTTATGAGCGTTTTCTGATCATTAATGAAACTGGAACAAAACACAGGAAAAGTCTGTAAAGAACGTTATATAATATGTCTTCCCAATTTGACAGTGAACTGTCATAATTACTTTTTAGTACATTTCTGCAGCCAGTGGGTGCACCCACCAGATGGCAATTTCATCCAGAACATTTCCTTAAGTTGCTTATAAGAATGTAACTGATAGTGTGTCAAAAGCCTTATTAATGTCCAAATATATCACATCCCCTGCTTCCTTTTATCCACCAGGCCAGTTACACTGTCAACAAGAAACACAGACCGATTTGACTTGATTTATTCTTGATAAATTGATGCTGACTGTTTCATATCACTTTGTTATTTTATTATCTATGTTCCTATAAACCAATTATTTAACAAAATTATTTTGGTAACCTTTTTACTATTGAAGGCCAGGTGACCATTCTACGATTTGTATTTTGTCATTGGCAATATTTCACAAAATAATGATTCTTTCTATTGTAGAGAGAGAGTTCTTAAATGCTCAAGTCAACAGTTTATAATGTAATTGTAGATATTATACATTTTTAAAACTAAATTACAAATTTGCAGAAGAACTTTTATATCTCTGTCTCTCTGAATTTGGGTTTTGCCTTTTTTTTTTTTCTACTATTGCCATTGTGTGTGCCACAAGCCTGTTTCTTTACTCTGTAGTACTCCACAGAGACATTTCCGAATTCCTTCTCTGAATTACCCCACATTTCATACACTTCTTCAAAGTCCTCATCAGGAAGGTCTTCATGATCCTTACACAGAATTAGTGAAGCAAAAGTCATTTCCTATGGGCTTGTCTGCAAACTCCTAACAACAATTAGCAAAACAAAGCCACTGACTGCATGTTTTATCCTTCCTTTGCTGATTGACATTGCCAGTGTTCAGGAATTCAAACCATTTCAATGTTTGGACAATGAAGCTTGAGGATACTAAACAAGAGATCCAGTAACATCTATCTACATCAATCTTAGTTATATATCTGCCTTTATCTCCAAACTTTTCCTTTTTGTGTTCAGCCTGATAAGATAAACACAGAAAAAGAATTTGTAATTTCTAAGAGACAACAGATTTAATTAGCTCATAGTACAGTGCAGTGCACCAAAGGATGGTGAGAAATAATAAACCAGAAAGTGCTTCAGCCTTGAGACAATATTGCTAAACAAGTGTTATTCTTAAAAAAGACTAAGTAACAAAAGACTTTTAGGTTGCCGTAAGACATCTGGATGCTTTGAATGACATAAAAGACAATTATGTTGTGAGCTGTTTTGTCTAAGTCATTATTTGGAATTGTGTAACCTTAGTCTTTGACTCCTAGGTTTAGACTGGATGCAATAAAAAAGATAAGCAGTTTCCTATGGTACTCAGTCCTACATCTTCATCTTGTCTGGAGGTGCTGAACTAGTGGAGTATATTATCCAATACTCACATTAACTTAGCACTCAGGTGCTACAAAGTCAATCAAGTGAGAGATAGCATTGCCCCGGTTTACCCTGGCATCTTATTTTAAACAGGAGAGACTCCTTTTTGTAAGTTAGGGCCTTCTTTTTGTTGGCCATGCTGCTCCTGCACTCTTAATGCAGAGACCAGTTCATCTCCATGCTGTTTGCTCTCCACTGCAGGATTTGGCAAAATAAGGTCACTGTAATACATTTTTCAGAGAGAGCTTGCCTGTGATGTCTCAGATGTTGAAACCTGAGTTACATGGAAGGATGAGTAGTAGGTAAGCACATTACACTACTACCCTCAGCACCACTGTACTGGCCTTCAGTGAGCTCCTGGGTGGAAGAAAAAGGGACAGTTTAAGCTTATAAAGCCCTAAATAGTCTGACAAGGATCTAAATAATAATGGCAAAAATCCACTGCTGAAATAATTATCCTGCAGTGTAGCCTGCTAGGGTACCAGAGAAGCAGAGTCTCTGCAGAGACGTGACAGGCAGCCAGAATTTTGCCCCAAGAAATCTTCAGTTTTACTCTCCTCACCCATGCCATTAGTCAACTTTCAGCATGCTGTAACAACCAATATTCTTGTATTTCAGAGGAAGAGGCAAGATCAAGGTTTGAAGAGTTGGGGAATAATCGATGTAAGTATGTAAGAGAGCACAGGATTATGTATTAAAAATGAGCACACTAAGAGCACAGATGCATGTAGGCACCTCTAACTATTCCAGTGAATCCACATGTTCATGCTTTCTCATCACGATATCTATGAACACTAACTGTCCAAACTTACAGATAAAAAAGTGCCAAATTTAATCCAAAACTTATTCAAACGAGTTAAATCACATTAATGCCAGTTCACAAGCATTTTCTCAGTGATGTTTCTCTCTCTTCAGATCTCAGACAAGTGATAGAAAGACAAGACAGTTGATCAAAGTAAAATTAAACTGCCTGTGGCTGAGATTAGGGAAAAAAAGTAAGAATTGCTAAATGAGAGAAGGCACTTTCCTGCTAACAGACATATAGAAACCTTAGGTCTGTATTTGAAATGCTGTGGACTTAACAAGTTTGTGGGGGGGAAAGCTGGCATGACATTAACTGCCTGCTGCTTGGCACTCAAGGGAGTAGAAAAACTGCAACAATTAAGTTTTCAAAAGGCTTTCTTGGTAACTCATATTTAAAGTTTCAGTTGATGTTTTAATCACTCTGGTTAGCAGACAGGAATTCCTATGAAACAGACTGCCAGGAAACTGGCTTGTTTTCAGCACCCTTTTTATTCTTGTCAAAATTGAAGAGGGATAACTTAATTTGTCAGTCATTTTGCACTTCTCAGCCCTTTTCTTTCTTTCTGCTTCCTTTATTTACAGAAGAGAAAAAGGGAACCACACATAAAATATTTTTTTTCTCCTTCATAATTGCACACTCCTTCCCACCCAAATCTGCAATTTTGAAATTGATGCAGTTACCACATAGGACAACAGAGTCTAGCAGTTTCTTTAATGTACTGCAACGTGTGTTTACCATGCTCTGATGCTATCCCTTGTGACTCCACAGGGAATTGCAGGCATTCCTGCAGAATACTCGTGAAGCTGCTTTTGCATGAAAAGCAGTGTGAGCTGTTTGTGGACTCTCAGAGCTGTTTAGCACTGATGTCCATTCTCAAAGGAAGAAACAACTTTCAGCACCTCCTTCAATCCCCTGAAATAAACATGCATATGCTAGAAAGCAGATTTCTTGTCAGGCCCTGAGTTAACTTTTTTTAAAATTTTGTACTGATTTCCTGATTTGAAACTAAGCAGGATATCAGTTTTTCTTACTGAACATTATAAAATTAATGTCTACAGGCAATTTTTCTGCAAGGCATCCATCTGAAACCCACTATATACTAAGTCCTTTGGTATTTCCTTATTTTCTAAATGGTGGCTGCATAAATAAATTGCAATACTGTTAGGATGGTGCAGCAGGTTACTTCTAGCAAGCATTCAGAATTGCTTCAAGCATTCATAATTGCTTGCAGCCCATTTAGTATGTCTCCTCTTCATAGGTATTTGAGTAAATAAAAAGTTTATTACTGTGTAAAGCTGTGATATAAAGCAATTGCTCCACTTATGGAGCACATATCTTTTAACATGATTTACAGACAAATTAGCTGGTTTCTTTGAATAGCTGAAGCATGCCCCTTCAGATGGAAATTGTACCACATAACATTACTGTTGTCTGTATGTGCACACAGACACATGACAGACAAGACAATATATACCTGTGTATATGAAATTAGGTCAAAGCATATATGAAGAGTATTACACGATTTTAGGTTAGAACAAAAGTAAAATTATTATTAAACACAAGCAAGTTCAACTGAAATGATAATATCAGAGAGGATCAATTCCGTAGCCTGATATATAAATTATACCAGATGCTATGTAAAACCTGTCTCTGAGTGCCCTGGCAAACCACTGGATGGCATCAACCCGTAACATTATCAGTTTCTGCTGCTTTTGTCTTTATACAACTCTGCTGATTATTTTACCATTTGCTGTTGCTTTATACACCCTCTAGTGCATTCTTTATCCAAACCCCCAATCCTGTGAGTCCATCCCTTTGGGAAAAAAAGTTAACACAGTTTATTATCCTCTGATCTTACTGCCATTTCAGCAACTGATTTAAATTGTACTACAATATACAGCACCAGTTGCACCATACTGGAAAAGTGTACTCATTTATGCAGTACATAGTGTCTAATAAACTTGTTAGGGACTCATGATCCTCTTATGCTCAACAAACTGTTAAATAAAAAGACAGTTAAGAGTATCAAGTCATGTAGCGTCACAGATATTTCTTGCTTTACATCTGTCAATATATGCTGGTCAACCAGGATAACTATATAACTAGTCATATTCTATGAAGAAGAAATAATGTGTTTCATATGACCTGAAATTCAAATATGGGAATTTTACTGAATATTCATTTCTAATAGTTGTGAAAAGCTCTGGGTCTCATGTTTAAAAAACTTCCCTCTTGTCAAAGGTATTGATTTCATGAAACATCTGTCTATAAAGTTAATGCAGTCATTGGGAACCTTTGTAAGATGAGTTATTTGCATGCACATCACACTTTGAAGGAATAGGGCCTTTATAGGCTCAATTCTACCTTCAAGTATATCTGAAAAACTACATTTCAAGCCAATGCAAATTAGAAAGAAGAACTGAGTGCTCTTTGTAGAGTTTGGCATCACTGATAGCCTTCTTCTAAGGAGAGGAAAAGTGCTTGACTGGGGCAGCAGCCTGTTATAGATAAATGTTGAAATTCACTGGCTCAGCTGCAGTGTAATACTGTTGACTCTGTGCATGAGTTTGTACACACTTTTCCAGCTGTGCTTTGTACATCTGGCATGGGGTACTTGTGTTGATGGCCACTGCTGAAAAAAAATCCCAAACAGCTACACTGGACTGACAGTGCACCTTATGTACTCCCTATAGAAATTACAGATTTGTCACTGTGTTTACTGGGTCTACAAGCCAAGATGCGCTGGTAGGAGCCTCACAGCTCTTGTTCATGCTACAATTTGCCATCTCATGCCCATCAGTGTTCATGCCCTCATGCTGTTTCTGCTTCACTTGAAGGCAGGAGTCAGCTTCACTTATCTTTGAAATATTCAACAATGAGCATCCAGTAACAGTCCCTATAATTCATTTTGGGTTGTCTTAATTAACATGAGATTTATTGAAGAGAAAGAATCAAATTAAACTTTAAGCAGAGTAAAAACATAGATTAATATCATGATAAATTTAAGTCTCTAGGCCAGATTATTTCTTTTTTAAGTTTGTAATTTATTAGATAGATAAGAAAGAATTTTTAAAAACTGTATTTCATAAAGTTAATTTGCTGCTGCCCAACAGCAATGGGCTCTCAAGGCTGGTTCCAATAAGATGATCCAGAAAGTAAGGACAGGGATGGGTATCTTTCAAGCATCTGCCTTCACAGGTTTGGTGGCTGGATTAAGTATGTGGACAGAGAGGGAAATCCTTAAATGGAAACCAGCACAATTTGAATCTTGAGTGGAAATCTACCTAGAGCTAGGCAATTGGATGGCAATATCATTAAATCTTGCCTCTTGGGCACATCATAAAGATTCCTCTCTTTTCTTTATTTCTTTCTCCAGCATAAAATCCACACATCAAACATATTTCTGAGATTTTTTAAAAAAACAAAGCTAACAAAATAAATGGTGTTCCATTTCCACATAAAAATTGGTATCTTAGACCACTGATCAGGAAGAGGGGAACTGCTTCCTGGTTCATTGAATAAAGTGACAATAATAAAAAAATAACCTTGAGACTAGGGATCAATCATCTACAAAGGCAGCATATGTCTCTAATCTGATAATGCAAAGTGGCAATTTTCCAGGATACAGACAAACGTGCCAGTCAGTGCCTGGAACTGGGTGCTTAAATACTGAGCAAGTAATTTAAATGTATCCCAGTTCTTGAGCAAACAAACCCATCACGATCTTTTGCAATCTGAAGGGTTATGTTTTACAAGGAAGGGGCAACTGTCACAAAGGTTTTTGTTTGGTGTTTTTTTGAAGTCCACCTGTGTCAGAGTGTGTTAAACCTAAAGATTAAGCTGTTCAAACTAAATAAGGGGAGTGATGCTTCCCTTCCAAGTACTGGTGTAAAACAATAAGAGTTTAATCCATTCTGCCAAGACTGAGGCAACTCATCATGTATATTATCATTCTAGAGGATTTTAAAGCAGTAGAGTGTTACTGGTTTAGGTTACAGCTGCACTAATTTGAATTTAATCACATAATTCTGCTGAAGTTTCAGTTAAGGTTCTTGAACTTTTTATCTTAATTCCAGTTTTTAATTTGTCTGTTAATGTCCTATCTTTTTTCTTCATATTGCATATCTGCTCAGCATTGCAGAACTGAAAACAAAATAAATTCATTAATATTATTCTGTAGGCTCAAACTTCTCTTCATAGAGCCTCAAATCTTAACCAAAATTTACTCAACCCTTATAAAACTAAGTTTGTGAAGTCAGCTGGGCTGATGTTTATACACAATAATCCAAGATCTTAGAAGACATGAAACGAAGCAGTTTAACACTGGTTGACACAGTCACCAGAGAAAGAGAGAAACTGAGCTTTCTGGCCCTTGAGATTGCTGGCCTGGAGGGATGGAGTCTCAGCTTCTGTTTCCTGCTGCTGTATTCCACCACAACATGGAGAAGCCACTGTCACTGCCCCCATTTCTTCAAATAAGATGAAGTAATGCTTGAAAGGATCTCAGCCAAGTCTGAACTAATAAACTTCTGCAGATAAGTACAGCTGAATGAGTAGTGTGCTTTTTTGTTTGAAAGGGAGTCATCTCACAGAAGAAAACCCTCCTTTTTTTATTCTGGTTTGTTATGATGACTTACTCCAGGTGATGCAGAAGGGGCAAATACTGGTAGTGTGCAGCAAAATATCATCATATCAGGGTCTCAGTCCAGAAATACCACTATGTTCACTTCTGCAGAGCTGGTTTGGCCAATGGACTGCATATCACCATCCATAACTGTTTTTTTTAGTAACAATGTGTTTAAAGACATGCATCTGGCAATGCAATGAATATCAGAGTATATCACTGAGGGGTTTCTGGAAAGTCCTTCTCTGCTTAATAGTCAGGCTTTTCCCTGTGCAGTAATGTACAGAGAAAACACCTCAATTTCCCTACTGAAGCTACCAGTAGAATGACAGACTTGCAATAGTTTTAGAAAGTGGCCTCAGAATTCAGAAATTTGGGCTGGATTTGAGGCCCCTGGACTTGTATTTTAATCTCAACTTATTTTATTTATAATGGGTAAGGGAGCACAGATTCGGACAAAACATACAGCATAGACAGACACCAGATTAAAATGGTCTATCTAAATATTTTATCTAGTCTGACTCTCTGGAAAGCTCATCTATGTTGGCTTAGTTATATTGAAAAAAATTACTTTTCCAAGAAAGCACTTTCTGCTTTCCCCCCTTTAACTCTTTCCATCTCTTATGCTGTCAGTTACTTCTGGATTAAATCCACTTTTCTCTTCAAACCCCAGTCAAGTGAGTTCATGTCATTTGCTTGTAAAAATCTGACAGACTTCATCATCCTATGAGCAAAACTGACTCGAACTCTGATCATTCCTGTGATACAATGTCTGATCAGGTGCTATGTCTGAAGTGGGCAGAATAGTTTTTTGTTCCTGGTAGATTAGCCATGTCTTTCATTTCTGCTGACATACATATCTAGCTCTAGTTGTACTTTCCAGTTCCATCAAAATTTAATATTTCAAATGCACCTGTCATGCAACTGGTGTGTTACTCAAGTGAAAAGAGGTCAAGGTGCATGGATCTTGGATGACATTTCAATTATTCTTGCCTGAAGACAAATCATGTGTTTTGTCTGTGTATCTTAAAAAAAGGGTCCATAACTTACACTTCTGCCAACATCTTCCCTTCTCTTTATAAAATATGAATTATTTATAAATTTTACAGGTTTTAAACTGTCGTAGCATTGAGCAGTTCAATGTAAAATATTTCATTTCAACATTTGCTGAACAAATCCAGATAAATGCTAGCACCTTCCCTCATACAAAAATAACCTGAAAACAAATAGCAAGCCACTTATCAAAGCAACAAAGAAATAATATTTTCTGATTGTCTATCACATGAATACTATTTGAACTTCTTGCATGGATGATTAATATTTTACAAGAAGGAAAACAAATAGTGGACAGTCACTGTGCTGGAAAACCAAATTTACTCTATTAATATGTATTAAATTGCCAGAAAGTTCAACATGCTTCTAGATTTGAGAAAAAAATTTCTAAGACTCCTAAATTTAAATCCAGAATAAGTGCCTCACAAATTACAGGAATATATTAGTCTAGTTTGGAAGGATTTCCAGCTGATACAATAGCTAACCCTTTATACTAATTATAATAATATCAACACTATACATGTTTTTGTAGTAGTGGTAGAGCTCAAAGGGGAGACATGATAACAATGAGATTTGCACACACACAAACTCCAGAAGAGGGAGAAGACTTCAAAAATAAATTAAATAAACCAGACTATTTCTCTATAACCACTCCTCCCACCAACCAAATCAGATGACATTCACATGGCCACTGAATTTATTATAACCACAGTTTTCTGAATTTTGGTCTTTATGCATCCCTTATCCATATAGACACTCCCATATCTCTCATATTCTTTGACTGGCACTGTAATTCAAGTACTTCAAGAGTCTCATCTCAGAGTCATTCAAAACTTGTATTCCATCTAGCACTTTGAGTCACCCTGGAAGCCCGGCAGGGTGATGGAACAGAGAGAAAGAAAAATAGATAATAGGATCCACAGAGACAAACCATTTTGCATTACTGCCATTTTTAGC
Organism: Lonchura striata; assembly: GCF_050655825.1. NCBI lineage: Eukaryota > Metazoa > Chordata > Aves > Passeriformes > Estrildidae > Lonchura > Lonchura striata. The sequence goes on along the minus strand of NC_140704.1, from coordinate 95,734,557 downwards.
AAGAAATAGGTTTAGAATCTAATAGTAGTTTTTTTTTTTTTTAATAAGAATGCCGAAGATCAGAGAGAGCCAGGACTGTGACCCCTTATAGCACAAAATGGTATGTTTTCAACTCATTACTCATTTTCCTTCTTGCACGGAGAGGATTGGTCTTTCACCTTACCTGGCAGCCTGGGGATTCCTGTTTAAAGCAGTCTGGTGGGTGGCTGCTTACACCTGGTAACTGCAGTGCTCTGCAAGCTATTTCATGCTGAACCCATCAAGGTGAAAAGTTCTCCCTTACCAATGGATACAGCCAATATCACATCTGTCAGGATGCAAAATGTCACTTTGGATTGTCTGAGTTTTGATACATTTTCAGGAGGACTGGACGACTGAGAGTCCACATGCCTCCTGTTTTCTTGTGTTGAAGCACATGTTAAGACCATAAGTTTGAAGGGAAAGAAATATTGACACTGAGACTGTATCCTTTTATCACTGCTGCGTGGAGACAACGCTGGAGAAGTGAGACTGTAAATGCCCACATGCTGCTTCAGACTGGCAGCCAGCTCTGAAGTAGCCTCAAGTGAAATCTTGCAAGTGAAGCCATACAGGATAATTATTATAATAACATTGTGATGCAAGGATTTCAGCTGATCATATTGATGATATTGACCAGAAATCTTGCTGAAATTGCTCAGGATCCCAGGACAGTCCCAGGAAAGAATGGAACTGAACTCAATATATGGAAAAAAGTCCTGAGATTCTAATGAGCACAACAAGGCTGATGCCATGGTCTTGAACTGAAGATCCATATGGGAAAATAGACTGAGCCATATTGGTTATATCCCTTATTTTCTCTTGGCTAGGCAGAAGGAAGTGATACAGATAGCAACAGAACGTTATTCTGTATCTCCGAGATGAAAGTAAGATGTAATTTCTGTAAGGGACACTGGTTTACAAAACCTATTTGCAAATGATTTCAGATGTTGGAGAAGAAGAAATGGAAACAGAAGTATGTGGAAAGCAAGAGAAAGAGCTAAATACTGCTTTTTCTTAGGAAAGATTTCCTGTATCTTCCCTGTTTGCAGGATGATCAGGTGTTAGGATCTCTATGATTCATGGATCAAAAAATATTTCCTTTGTCTGATTCTTAAACTGAAGTGCGAGCTTGAAGTCTATAAAAGAATAGATGTTTTGCTTTCACAAAGAACTGACAACCTTTAAGTAACATCTCCCACTACTAGGATGCTTCAACAGCTTGTACCTGTGAGCCATAATGACAGGGCTCGAAAGATGCACGCACAATGATGGAAAAATGTGTGGACATTTGTTTTTCATAATTTTCAGCACTTCAAAATGATTGCTTGAAAATATAAGGGAAGTCAGTGTAGCTTGGAGCAACATCAGAACAGAACATCAGAACAGCATAAGGATTGCGAATTTTAATACAGGAAAGCATTCATAATAAAAGTGTAATATCAATGGGATTGATAATGACATAAATCCTGAGACTAGAGAGATGTAATCAACAGAAGTGACAATAAATACCAGATTTTTCAGTGTTAAGGGGTTCCCAATTCATCCTGTTTCTCTACTTGTCAGATTTGTAACACATTTTCCAAGAAAAACATCTCTGTTTAACCAAAGCTGGCTTCCTGTAGGCCAGAAAAATCCTTATGGTAGCCTTTATTCTTCTACTCAATTTGGATACAGTGAGATGAAGAAAGAGGAGACCTGATAACTGAATTGCTATACTGAAGGCAATTTTAATGGTAAATCTGAATACATCTTTCCCTGAGACTGAACTCTCTGAGGAAGTTACAAAGCAATTAGAGATGCAATTACAGTAAGTCATCAGGACCAGATGGTATTTCATTCAAGGATTGAAAGGAATAATGTGAAAGAGTGTACTGAAGAGGATATTTATTCTGCAGCTTCCAAGGAGGCAGGTTTCGCTCACAGCAGAATGAACAGCATGCTGAAGAGTCCTGGACAGTTGTCCACTGAGTGACACAAGAGCAAGCTCTGGTCTCTGGGTTCTTGCTGCTCTCTGAACAAAAGAATGAGTCTTACACTCTCACTCTGAAATTCAACACATTTCAACTCTGCAGAAAACTTGACTTTGATATTGAGTGATTTCTAATGAGAAAATGTTATCAAGTGGTCAAGATGAAACTCTCAAACTTTACCACAATCTCAGATAGCAAAATTAGTAGAAATACAGAAGCTATTGTATTTGTTCCTTCTTGAAATAGGTAATCCATATTATTCAAGCTGGACTAGTTGAATCTATGAAATAAATACAAAAGTCTGGTTAGTAAGAGATGTGCCAGTGCAAAGACCCAAACTGGCTAATGTGCAACCTGCAGACAGTAAGTCACAACTCTCACAGCAAGGGTATGCCACAGAATTACAGGACTACCCAAGGGAATATTGCCCCATCCCAGAGTAAGTTGTATGAGTCTTCCGAGCTAAATCCACTTCTTTCCTGTGAATTGTCCCTGAAACTCTCTTTGATTCTGTTAAGTGATAAGTGCTTTATTAATGCTCTACTGTTGACCACTCGCTCTCATATGGTCTGCAAGTTTGGACTGAGTTTTGTGCATTTGCTTTTTTGTCTGCCCAAAGTTTAGCATGTGGTTCTTGTCAGCAATGGCAAGGAACAAAACTTTAGGTGAACACTTGGAAAAGAAAAATAAACACATAAATTAAGTCTTTCATACATGTTTTAATTTATAGGATTATCAGAGTGTTTAATACTATATTTTATCTATTGCAATAATCTGAGAAGGATCTTTAGGGGGGGGGATATTTTAATTGCCATTGTACCAATAGTTAAGAACAAAGCAGCCTTATATTTTTGATAGCAATGACAAGTGGAACTGAGTCTATAGAGAAAGTATGGCGCAATATTCTGGTACTCAGTAATAAAGACTCAAAAATGCTTATTGAGTAACAGAAGGTCTGAAACTGATATTAATATCTGAATAGTAATTCAGGTCTTTAAGACTGGTAGCAACTATTTCTACAATACATAGGATTTTACACTGAATGGGCATATATTTCAACCATGCTATGCTGGCCAATTAGAATTGATTAAATATGGAAGAGTAAATGAATCCTTAACATTTAACAGCTAGAAAACATATTTCCTTTCTTTTTCTGGGAACTGAGCTAGTTCTACCATATATCCAGAAAATGCTTAGCATAATCCAGTGCAGTTAAACCTACTGTTTATGCAAGTTATTCTTAAAATAGCAACTGTTCCTAAAGATAGCAAAGCTACTCCCAAAAAGATAGTTTTATAATCTACAGACAGAAGCAACTTAAATGAGAGCCAGGGAAACTGTATGAGAATCTAGTTCAGAACTTGGTAAAACACTGGTACAATTTGAGAGGATTAAATTTAACATCTTATCTATCAGATAAATAAATAAATAAAAAAACCCCACAAACTTTGGCACATTTCATCCTTCATCAAGTTTGCTTGCACCTATGATACTTTTCTCTGCAGCACCCGCCAGTAGTCAGAACCCAAAAAGCCAATCCCATTCCTGAGTGCCCAAGGCAAAGCAGATTAGTCAATCAAGGAAAAACACATGTAGCTTTATACTGGGTTAGAGCATACAATGACAGAAAGATGCCATTTTCACATCCTTCAGCAGTGTCAAAGGTTAAAAGGTTCTATCCTACAGAGCTGTTAAAGCAATACTTATTTATATACTCATATGAAGAGGAACTGGACTTTAGCAAATTATTAAAATTTGCTGATTGGACTAAATGGTTCTAGACATTAAAACACTACAAAGGACTTAAACTACAGCAGGATTTGCACAAATTGGGGGGATTGAACAATCTTGCAACAGATGTTACAGAAATTAGCTTCTTGCCTTCTGTAAGCATAATGTTAACATAAAGTGACATTAACTAAATCCCTGGAAAACTTACTTGGGTTTGGGCTGTGCAGGACTATAAATAAATAAATTTCCTGACCTGGACAGGAAAACTGAGACAAAAGATTATGAAAGGTAATACTGTGCCAGATTTTTGATTCCCGCAGCACCACAGCACTCGTCCATATTTTTCAAGAATATTATACATATCCATATTTTTCAAGAATATTATCCATATACATATTTTCTTAATTTTGAATAAATAGTTGAAATTGCAAGATGGAGCTGTGAGACAATGAACATAAGTAAATGTGAATTTATAAATTTTATTAACAAGACTTAAATCTGTGGCGCTCTGTCTTTGGGAAAGACATAGTTCACCAGCCATTTCAAATATGTATTTGAACAAAAAATTTTATACTGTTTATATTCAATTAAAGTCCTTCCCATTCTCTCAGAAAAAAAAATGCTGAATACAGCTGAAAAACTGTCAGAGCATCTGAGATGGAAAACCTGTTAGAAAATAAGAATATGTAACCTATTTCATTTAACAATTTAGCAGTGTTTCCCTACAAGATTTGCAAAGGCTGGAGAGATGAGCAGCTGGTGTACTCCTGTGCTTTGATGGTTACTTGTGGTGAATATTTTCCTTTCTCCAGTATGCAAAGTGGCAATGGCTCTGCCACTATTCCCAGCCATGTTACAGACACAGCAGTTTCAAATCCCACCTGATGAAGCCTGACTGTGGATTAGTATATCTGTTCTCTGACCATCCTTCCCAGTCTTTGTTCATCCCTTTCAATGTTTTTGGCTGGCAGGATGTCGTTTGGTTCACCAGGAGGGATGGCTTATGGATAGTCTGTTATGCTGTAACCCTAATTCACCTAAAATTGCTCTCACTCCTAGCCTGAAACTCTGTTTCCTCAGTCATTTTCCATACAATCTGTTCAGCTCACCCACTGGATAGGTGAAGTATCCCTGGCAGTCATATCAGAAAGAGATTTTTGACAGGCTTTCTACTGAAACAGAAAGTACTGTGGAGAAAAGGTCATGAAATTGCCATCCCAGGAAATGTTTCCTGAAACATTAGCAGCTCTAAAGGAAAGACTGCAATTCTGATATTTTTGACTCACAGTGAGGATTACTATTAGATGCCTGAAGCTATTATATAACCATGCCAAAGGATGGTTAAACTACACCTGAAGCAGTCCCCAAACAACTAAAGAAAATACTCTCCCAGACACTATAGTTGTCTTCATCGTCTGGTTTGCAAGCCTCATGTGTGGTCCAGCCAGCCCAGCTTTGGAAAGGGCAACACCTGGGGCAAGGAGTGGAAGAACTGCTAAAGGCAACGTGCACTTCTGCCATATCTGTTAATTCACCCTGTGCCAACTCAACTGGATTAAAACAGAAGGGAAGAAAGGTAATCATTGCACCAGCCTGGATGAATAACTACACATGGCTGCTCTATAGTGTGAATGTGAATGCTTCAGGCTAGTTCATCAGACTGTGAATTGCTATAATCAAAGTAGGTAAACAGAAATTTTGCCAGTTCTCTGCTCCTCCACACAACAGAACATGACTTGTGATCTTCTACTGTGATCAGCATTGTAACAGTCCCATAAAAGTGCCTTCCTTTTAAGATGAAAACTAGTATCATGTAATGATGGTCAGCAGAATTTTCTCTTAACATTTATAGTAATGTAAATCTCCTTGTAAATTAGAAAAAAATATAATATCTTTCTCTCCTACCTCAAACCACATAAAACATTATAAATCTCTAAATGTTTTTGCCAGTCCTGGTTCTGAGGGTGCTGTGGTTTGGTAGAGGAGGATGTCAATCTGTATCAAACAGTTTATTCCAGTCCTTGTATGAAGTTTCAGGGTCACAGCCAACCCAGATGCAGAAATACAGCTCACAGTAGCACCCCTCATAGTCATTACAATAAAATTTTAGCTGTAGTAAAGTTCCAATGGCTACTGTAAAATAAACTATGAGTAAGTTCCAGACTTTGGATGCTCATGCATACCCCTGGCTTAAATAGAAACAATATTACTGCTGCTCTTCCAGGAGTACTGGGAAACAAAATGATTGTTATTCTTCATGATTTTTTTTTTTTCCATAAGTCAAAAGTTAATTACTTCACAGATGGCAGAATGGTGAATGAAATGAATGCAGTCAGCTTGCCTAGAAGACTGGATTGCAGAACATATGCAGTGAAATGAGACAGAAAAAAGGGCTGGCAAACAATAAATATCTATTTCCTTTTTGCTTTAAATAGACTAAAAGGTCAAGAAAAATATATGACTGACATTTGTCCAAATAAATTGCAATAAAACTAGTTATATTGGTCTAAAAGAAATCTCAGAAGGAGGGATGAGCACTAAATTGGCTAGTAAAAGATATTCCTCCATAACAATATATTTCTTTCATATTTTTAATCATAATAAATTGAGATAAATAATCCTAAGTTTGCTGCTATTCTGCCATATTGCTAACAGTGATAAAGATCAAGTTATTATTACACATTTAAGGGATATAAAAGAAAAATAAATTATGTTTTTAAAGTGTATTATATGTAGGAACATTGTAGACAGTAATTTGCAGGATTCATGGTCTGCACACATGGAACATTTAGTACCTTAGCAAAAGATTTCCTTTTATTCTTCTGTGCCACAGTTGTTCATCTACCTCTCTGGTTTAACACTGACACATATTGGGAAACGAAACAAATATGAGAGTGGCTACAGGTATCCCAGGATAGGCTGAGCTAAAATATTAGGGAGCATTAGAGACAAGGCTCAAAAGCTACAAAAATAATATGTCAATTCTGGCTAAATTAATCAGAAATTTGCTCTACAACAAAAACAACAGATGCAAGTGAGTGCTGTTTTTTCCTTACTCCTAAACTTTGTCTAAAAAATTTAATTAATTCAAATATTGTATTGCATGTGTTTATGTTATGGCCATCAGAACCTTCCCATGGAAGCCCAACAGCTCCCTTATCCATCATCTGAGATTAGGGAGAGAGATATTTTAAAATCAGCTGCATTTGAATAGCCAGATGGTGTAAACATGAAAGAAAGAACACCTACTGTCCAAATTGCAGCACTTCATCATTAACTTGTTATCAATTTGTTTGTTATTGTGGTAAGAGTTCTTTAACTACGAGCAGTAAGGATTATCAGCCCTGACCTGGTATTGTATGAATTTGGGTAGGCCAAGTCTTGCAGGAAAAATTCTGTGTTTAGATTTTGTCAATGTACATCAAATGTATTCCATATATCCCTTTACAAGAGTGAGAACATTTAAATAGCCAGGTCTGGAGCTCCTGTGGTAGTACAATCCACTGTGGAGAGCTTTTATTGTAATGTGACACTTTGACACCTGAAATGATGTGATTTATACTATTTCCCAATAATACATTTTTCACACATATTAAAACATCCATTGGGCTTGGAAGTGTATTCACTGTTTCTGTTGTGTTCAGTAGAACACCAGAAAGAAGCAAACTCTTAATGCAATAGCCAAGACCTACACACATGTCAGCAATGCTGACACATCGCTTTTTAGAGCTGAACTCTCAGGTACAGCAGCACTTTTGGGACCCTTGAAAACCCAAAGGCAGGACATGTTGGGTTGAAGAGCATGGAGATGAAACCAGCATACACCTGCAGGGATTGGGATGTTCAGCTCAGGATTCATCCTCTACAACCAATTGCTCTTCATCAAACACCTTTTAGAAGGGCAGATCACAGTTTTCATTTATGTAGTGGTCGCCCTCAGTAAAATAATTTGTACCTTAATAATGAAACCATTGTCCTGCTGGAATTTCACTGTATAGGTAAGATTGCAGAACAATTTGAGAAATTTCAGTGCCTGATCCCTTTAGGTACCAGCTGGGATTTCAGAGAATATTTTCTCCACATCCCTCAAATATTGTAGTTTAGAAAGAAAAGAGTCTGTTTTGGAAACAGATATACTTAAAAAATAGTTACAAAAATAAAACCATATTTAAGCATAACCATGGTTATGTCTGTATTTTAAAAAATTCCAGAGCTTGATCTTGGCATTAAACCATAAGTCTAAACTTGGCAAATGAGCTGAAGTGATAAATTGAGCAGAATAAAAAGAGACCTGAGAGACCAGGCTTGATGACGTGATGTAGCTGGCATGGATTCTTACTGTTCTTTGACTGTAAATGGAATAGTGACTTTAAGAAAAGGAGTTAATATATATTATTTTAAAATCCAAGTTCCTATGGAAGAGGTTACTGAAAGCTGTGAGGTGATGGGTAAAATAAATGAAACAGTAAGGAACTACACAAAGATAAACGTGTACCTAACACAAGGGGCTGATTCCAAAAATCTGCTTTAAAAGCTCACTGTAGAGGTTGGATGTGGGAAGGGCGAGGAGGAGTTGAGAGGGTGTTGGTTTTTCTAGGGGTTTTTTCCTGTTATTTCATAGAGAGATTGATTCGAAGTACCTAAGTATCAAAGTATCCAAGCTGGACATTTAAACTCCCAGGGCGTTCAATGACAGATTTATAGTCTGCAGTCTCTGGGAATTCATGAAGATTCAAGAGGTCACCAATCTGAGCTGTTTGCTTCTGGCACAGGCTACTGCCACTGTAGCCACATGGCAGAATGGATGATTTACTTGCTGTGATTCAGTGCTCACACATTAACTTAAAATCACTGCTGACTTTCTTTTAGGTTAATTACTTAGATGGCACTCTAAGGCAGCCAAAATGTCATTCTGCCACTTCTGGTAGTGGTCTGGAGAGCCACAATGGATATCAGGCTTTGATATTTGGTGGCGGTGAATTGCCCAGAGTCCATCTGCCAGAGCACAGCTGACAGCAACTGAGGCGCTTTCAAAAGGCATTTCAATGGTCTTGCAGAGCAGAAGTTATTCTGGAAGGAGTGCTGAGCTGTGCCTGACCACTGACCTCTCCCAGATGCCTCAGGCTGTGAATGAGGGTTCCATGGCAGGTACTTCAGTATCCTCAGATCCAGAACTGAGAATCCTCCTCCGCAACTGCCTCCTCTCCTTTCAAACAGGAGAAAGACTGCATATATGGTAAGAAATATTTGTGAGTAACAGCAAACTTACCAAAAAAGAGGAATTCCTAGGATTCATGTCAACATGGATCTGTCTCCACACAAATGCCAAAGAGAGAAAATTAAATGCCTAATGCTTAGCTAAAATCCAGGATAGAGAAAAAAAGCTGGGTTTTGACCCTGTTCCCAGAAGTCTCTCTGCCTTCTATCACGTGAATGGGCAACATAAAAACAAAACAAAACAAAAAACCAAAACCATGAATGGATTATGCTAAATAGATTACTCTAACACAATCATTTATTGCAAATACAGATAAGGAATGCATATGAAAGAAAAGCAGCAAACTGATGCATTCAAATCCAGCCCCTTCAAAGGTAATGAATAGAAAGAACAGTGAAAATCTAGAGCTACTTCATGACCTGAACAGAAACTCTATGTAGAGCTGTACAAAGAAATAAACCTGGAATACTGTCTAGGACAAAATCTTGTTTAGTATCTATGCAAGAAAACCTTGGTTACAGTACCAAAACCTGATATTACACTGTCAGTCTTCATAGAACTCAAACAGATTATCTCTGCAAAGCATTAGCAGAACTGCTCATCCAGCCTTCCAGTTACATAATGAAGTCTATGTAATTTGCTTATGGTTGCACAGGATCATGCTACATCAGCTTTTCCTCTAACCTCATACACAAATCCCACAAGATATAGCATCATGGCACACAGACAGGAAATATGGAAATATGTCAGGTGTCCTGTTCTTCCACACAGTGGAATAAGAGCAATTTTATTATTCTCCAGCATGATTTTAGATACAAATCTGTAAAAAAAACCAGAACCACTACTTAACCATATGCTTCTCTCTGAGTCACCTGTTGACTTCAGTATGAGCACCCATAAGCTGAAGGTGTACAACACATTGAAGTCGCATCTTGGTATGAAACCAAAACTAGAAACAAAATAGATCCTTCTTCTAGAGACCTGAAATGGTGTGGAGTTCATACATGAAAGATTTACAATTGTGTCAGGATAAAAAAATAGAACATAACTATTAATGTACTTAGGAAGATGAAAAAAAAAGGGATCACAAAAATGGCAAGACAACTTCTATATTCTGGGATGACTAGAAGGAGATTAATTCACAGTAATACAAAATTGGATCACTATGGCTTTTGCAGTTTATATACTACAGAGCACTGCTGAATTGAGGGTTGCTAAGAAAGAGGAATTTACTACACAATTAGGATGGTCTTATGGCTCATTACTGATGTATTCAAAATGTTCCATCTTGCTTCTTAATGTGGGCAGTGATAATTTTGATTGTCACTCAAAAATCATGCTTTTTTGTTTGCCAGATCAAAGGGTTAGGTAACTTGTATCTTTTCTCTCTGCATAGGTATTTCTGAATTTGCCTTAATATTGTACTGGAAAATAAGCAACCCCGATTGTAGTATTTGGCACAAAAAATGGATCAGACTCTAAACAGACCAAAAAATACTCAGTAATGCCAGATAACAGGGCTATGAATTGTGGGCACTTGGGAATTTTTAAATTGCATTTGATACCTTTTCCAAAAGCTATTTATAGCTTGGAGGAATATTCACTGAGCTGTGCAGTCCCAGCTCTCCCACTTACATATGGTAATATTCCTGAACAGTCAAACCCCTTAGCATCAGTCAAGGCCTCTCAGTGCTATTGTTCAGGAGTAAGTATGTATCATGCATTTCACTCATGAGGTTACATAAGGATATTTTAGGTAGAGCTGAGCATGAAGCACAGGTTTTTAATGAAACAGCTACATTTTCCCTTGTTGTGCCACAGGGACAATATAATTGCTATAATGTATGCAATATTAGTGTTGTTCCACCGTCAGTGTCTAATGACATAGAAATGCAGGGGTTTTAAGAACAGGTGATTTGTTAGATTGACTGGAAGAATAAAATAAATTTATTTATGAGCTCATCTCAGGTTTGAAGAGACAGCAAACACTTCAAACTAATGCATTAAAAAAAAAGTTCTGAGTTAAACTTAATTTTGTTATGAACTTAAGACAACTTGAGACAAATGGATAGTTAGCACTAATGGCTAAACCAGGTGCTTTTAGCACTTGCTTGTTCCTGGATTGTGGAAGGCAAGCCAAGCACCAAATATCTAATGTACTACCACATAATCTTTTATGTACTTCCTATGAGGTGCTGTGCTATGGTTCTCCTGACAGCACTAAAGGAAAACATTTGATCTGAATATCAGAGAGATCCAAAAGTGGGAAAATGTTTTATGTCCCAGGATATAAGGCACATAAATGCAAGAAGATTGACCAAGAAGTAGCTCAAGTGTAGCTCAAGCATTGCACTAGAATTTGATTACCTGATGATAGCTATTGTGGTCTTTTAAAGTTTACTTTATTTATTAGCAAAACTAAATTAGCACTTCTCCTTTGGCCTCGCTGGCAGCAGAACACTTCCTCTGTATAATATCTACTGCACTGCAGCCCTGTTCATTAGGATGCTGGAGCCATTCTTGCTTAAAAGACTCACAAGGTGATGTTGGCTATCAGATTCAGTGTTCCTGTCCACCAGCATGGTCTGCATGCTCGCTGGAAAGTCAGAGCTGCACAAATTCTTATGATTGAAATGTCTATTACCTCCAGAGGAAGGTCCTTCTCCCTTCTCATTTTATTATTTGCAGACCACTGTCAGAGAAAAGATTGCCTTAATCCCAATCTGTAGACATAAAGTTTTATTCATCAAAACTATCAGCTGGCATTCTTTTATAATTCTAAATTTATAGGAAAGAAGGTAATATTTGGAGAAATTTGTAAATTTAAAAAACAAAAAATATGTAAAATAATTAATGGTTAATACATAATACAGGTCACAACATTAGATAACAGGGAGAGCTGCTCTCAGTACCTTGGGATTCTGCACTAGCAAGGACATCATCCTACCCTGCTTTCAGAGCAGCACGCAAAAAAGAGCAGATTTTCACTACAGCAACTCTACCCTGCCATGTATCTGGAAAACATCCAGCTCTCTGAAAGACTCAAGTCCTGTTTCCAGCCTTCATCTCTGCTCTTCCCTGTAAACTAGATTATTCTACATGGTTATACTGGCAGTACACACTTGACTGCCCTTCTCTCCTCAGTGCAGTCAGGAACCACAATGAATGCTGAAAATCAGCCTGTTATGAAATTCCTTTCACTTCCATGGTTCTTCCTTAATTCCCACTGACATCTTGCTCAGTCTTGGGAAGGATGAATTTGTATATCCAGACTTTCTCAGAAGTTGCTAGAAGTACATGTGGGGAAGTAAACTTTCTCCTTCCAGAAAACAACAGTCCAGAGGATTTCTTTACATCCAAATTGCACTAACAGATTCAGAGCTTGTGAAAACAACAGACCTCATAAAATCAGCTTTGAAAAGACTAATTAACTAGTTTTATGGTATGAAGTTTTTGTTTTCTTAATATATAATCTATTTTAATTAACCATGAAGTAGAATGTTAATTACTGTTGTCATTTCATTTCAGACAGTCATATCAGTTTTAGAATGGACTTCACTGGATGTTATTGAAAACACATTTCAAAATCAAACGTGTGACAAATTAAAGTGTTTTAAATAAGCACCATTCAAATTCGATTGTGCAAGTAGGCGGGAAAATAATTTTGGTCTGCAGCCTAGATGCTGGATGTCAGCCTCTAGGAAAAAGGAAAAGCTGGATGTCAGCATCTAGGATGAAAGGAAAAGCCTTTGTGGCAAGGTGATTAACAGACACAGTGCTTTACTCTTCCACACAACCAGAATTTTTACAGTAGACACAGATTGCACAGACATAGTCTGGAAGGGCAAAAAGAAGCAGGGCATTTCTAGACAGGAAGCTTCCCTCAAGAATTTTGGAATATTTTCTTGTACTAGCACATGCAGTTTCTTATCTGCACTTTGCAGCTGTCTAGCAGACACTAATGAGAGATTTCATGTTCGTACCAATTACTTGAAATATTTAATGTCCTTCTTAAGGTGCATTTACACATCAAAGAAATGACTCAGGCCAAGCATGCCACAATGCTGCAGAGGAAAAGAAAATGTCCCCACTTTGTGCTGAAAGAGAAATGACTTTGAGTTCTCCTGCAGCTAAGGCTACATCATCAGTTTTATTTTAGATCTTCATTTTCAGAGGTTGATAACCTACGGCAAATGTGCTGTATCTGTACAATTCTGCGTAGACAGAATTCAGGTAAACACTAAAGTCGTATCCTTCCTAGCCAGTTAGGGACATTTTTAGGCAGGTATCCAGACAGGATCCCAAGAAAAACTTGGGCACAGCAATAGTGAAAGCAGCTGGATTCTGAACCAAAATAACCCATCCTATCTTATGCAACTTGGGTGTTCTAGGCAATTCTTTAAGGTCTGAGACAAATCACTAAAATTCTCTTTCCATAAACACACTCTTCTGGAAATAATAAATTGTTTTCTTTTTTTGGTTTTGTCAGAACTCATTCAATAATACTCACAAAATGCTTCTGTGAAGAACACTGTGTGTTAATTAGCCTTTTAAGAAAACAATTACTGAAACAATAGGTTTCAATTTGCAAAAAATTTATAAAACATGTAGCTTACGTTGCTAGTGTGTTGCCATGGCAGTGGCCACTAACTTACATAGTGAGCAGCATAAGATTTTTTAGTTTTGGGGTTTTATTAACTGCTAGAAAATATATTCAGCCATCTTTACCATTATCTACATGAAACCAAAAAAGCTGGGCTTGTTAAGTTAAAGGATGTTATTAAATGCATGTTTATCTAATTTTATGTACTACTATCTTACTAAAAAATTTCAGGCGACATCCATCTTCCCTTTTCCACTCAAAGAAATCGGTGTTATTGCCAGAGACTGCTGCTCACAAAGACACCTAACACTCAGTACATAAGCATTATCTGAATTTAGCCTCACTTCCTCTAAGGTTTTATTAGATCTGTCTCTAGTAAGGAAACTTCTTTAGCTGCTAAATGAAATTGCATTTTCCTAGCATATGCATTTAATTGGCTGCAGTTGGTTCTCAGCCTATTGTTTCATGCTATTTGTATTTTAGTTTTTAAAAGTGCAAATCAGCATCGAGAATACATTTTTGGCCTTAAATGTAAGTAATAATAAATGTAACCATTTTTTCCTTTAGAATACTGATATAAAGAAATACATTCACAGCTGTGAAGCATACTTTCCATATGTAGAGATTGTTTATAAATAATATAAAGATTTTAAAATGAGTAATTGTGTCCAATTTTTTTCCACTGCTTAGAGAATTAAAATCTTTGGGTTTTGAAAATTAAAGTGTTAGTCTTTGATAAACAGTATCATTTGAGCTAAAACAAAATCAAACCTCCTGCCATTTTATTTTCATGGCAGTTAATATTCAAAATACCACAAGATTATGTGGTCTATACTAAAACTGACAAGGGTTTTTTTAGCAAAACACATACTCATAATTCCATTAAGAAAACTTAATTGCTAAATTTGAAAGAGTCAGTTTGCTATTCTTAGTACAGGCAGTCTTTGATTTGTAGGTTAGAGGAAAAAAACGGTCCCTTAGACACCATTAGCAAAAATCTGCTTCATAATCCTTTTCTTCAGTTGGTACTCTCTTTGACCAAGAACTATTAATCTTTGTGGCTTTTTCATTCTTAGGAAAAAATAGCTTTTAATACTCATCCTCCTTTTAAATATTTTCTTTTTGTGGTAAAAAATGGTTGAAATGGTTCAGAGGTACCCTTTAGTTTTTGTTACTGTGTGGTCAAGTATGATTCCATGCAGAGAATAGAGAAATTCAGTTGATCTCCCAAAAACTATTTGTATCTTCATTCAGAACCCAGCAATTACACTGTCAAAATAATATTAAAATCTCTGCAGAAAATTGTGCAATTTCACAAGTATGTATTTGGGGTGGTGGGATGCAGAACAAGAAAAAATCTACTAAAAGAGGTTACTGAGATGACAAAATCCTGGGAGTTCAAAAGAAGCAGGAACACAGCCATCACTGATCTTCAGTAAGGCAAGGGAACTAAACACTTTTAGGTGACCCTCTTGCAAGTTCAGCGGGAATGGACACAGGACCAGTGACAGGACACTGCAGCCATAAGTCAGGCACAGATTGCTGTAGCAAAGGAATAAACCTTCACTATGGGTACACAACAGCTTGATGTGTGTTTTTGTGTGTGTCAGAGTGAAAATTTCACACCATCTTCTGATGTGTGTGGTATCGCCTCACACAGAAAATTAAAATGGTTTGAATTAATAATGTACTCCTTAATGGTTTTATCGAAAAAATTGTACGAAATTTCAAGGTGATATGAGACTGTGAAGTGTTAGTTTATCCACAAAAGGAAAGCAGACTCAAGGTACTTGCAGAGGATAATTAGGGACATGAAATACAGCAGGATATAAAGGAAAACTATCCTCAGGATACCTGTAATACCTATGCCCATAAAAATTCTGCAGGTCAGAAACTCATAATGTTAATAAGAGAACTCTGAAGAGAATGAACTGGATAATGAGTAGATAACAGTTTTTAGTGAAATATTAACAAAATCTTCATCCCTCTACTTGTTTTAATGGGGACAATAGACTTATAGAAGAGCCGTAATGGGATCTCCCACATATGGTTCTCCCTGTTCAGAACCAGAATAGTGGATGAAATAGGAAGTACAGTGTAACAAGAGAAAGGATCCTAAGACGGACAGGACTGCAGAAATGAATCTAGAAATAAACATAATTAGCACAGTTGTATGACATGTGTCCTGGATACCTGCCTGCAAGAATTTAAAAGGAAAAAAACTTCAAGAAAATGTTTGGGGTTTTTTTAAAATATCTATAATAGCATGTCTAAAAGCTGTTTAAAAATAAACTATTACAAGGGAAGATGCAGATTGCTGAGATTAGACACTTTATGAATAGTGACATGTCTCCAGCTGTGGAGTGGTCTGGGAGGATATCTGACATTGTGTGGAGTTACCTTTGCCATCTTTGACATTTCCAAGGACAGACCCAGCACACTGAGGGAGCAGAGATGGGAAGTGACAATTAACAAGTACACCATGGCTCAACAAGAAAATAACATTCCAGTCAGGGAATTCAGCATCCTGGAGCACATTGCCTTGTCCAAGTTGCTTATCCAAGGGTCTGCCCTACCTTTTGCCAATCTGCCTGATTACTGAGCTGAGGACTGGACATGCTGAGTGCAGAAATGGACTGAGTGAAGTCATTTAGCATGAAAGTGCATTTCTGCAATGCCCAATAGATGAAAGAGATAATTTAAATGCTTTCTGTCAGTGGCAGATTAAAAGATTAAAATTAAAATTGTAAAGGTGAGTTGTGCAAAAGGATGCAGACACAGTGTGAGACCTGGCATTGTGGTGTCTGACTTTGAAGTGGCTGGCATCTTCTTTTGAAGTGCTATCCAGCAAGATGTGTCAGCTGCCTGCACTCTCCACAGCAACTCTTCTGAATGAGATTTAAAGCAGCAGCATGCTGAGCAGTGAGCCAGTACTCCAATAACAAAACTAATAAGAGAGGTATGTCTCAAATCACACCCTCCTTTGGCTTTGGACTCCTAGAAGGGGATGAGTTATGCTAGATAGTCACACACCAGAGTTTCTCCAGTACAGAAAACCAGCTTCCTAGCTTCAGGCCAAATCTGTGGAGAGTTTACTCCAATATTTTTGCACTGGGACACCTGGATAGTGCAGCTGTAGGAACCCCCAGTTGTATAATGCATGTCTTGTTGAGGACACAGGGAGCTGTAGATGTTGAGATGCTGAATCACCATCACACCTGCAAGTCCCAGCTGCAGAAACTGCTGTTGGCCCTAACAGAAACCATCTTGGTTAGGCTGGGCTACAAGGAGAAAGGAAAGGCAGAACAGTACAAAAGGCAGGCTGATGGAGCACACCCCAGCTGGAGTGGCTAAACCAAGAACAGTTCCTCTACTTTTTAACCAAAGTATCTGACACTGCTATGCTTTCAGATGAACTTATACTGCTTGTGTGTATCATACCTGCTCTTCCAACAAGGCACTAAAGAGGTATATTGTAGAGGAAGGCCCGAGACACAGCATGGTGGTGTGTCATCCACCAAGGAGATGCAGAATTTCAGGTGTAAGGGAACTAACCAGCGAAACCTAAGTGTCTGCAGACCAGGGGGAAGTGATTTCTAAATGAAGTATAAATACTGCTTAATTTCCCAAGAAAAAATACAAGTATTTTTTCTTCTCAGAGGACGAAACTTGAAAATAGGAAAAGACAGAACTGAAGAAAATACAAACAATGAAAGATATTTTCAGTTTTTTCCCTTAAATATCAGAGGTGCAAACTGTGGTGTAATTTACATGGGAACTGTGAATTAGACAAATATACTAAGTACACTGAGTACATAGAGGCCACCAGAACCCACCCTCAAAGGCTGCAAAGCAAATAATGTAACATTAAAAGAGTACAACAAAACACAGAGAGAAGTCAGAACCATAAGATAAAGTATTTGCAAAAATATCCCTATTTTGATTATTATGACAGCACTTCAGAAAACTGGTACAGGATTACATGTCACAAAGAAAAGTCCTGCATGCACAGACAGAATACTATTCTTGCTTCATAAGATATAAGCCTATTAAAAAACCTAAACCACACACTGAAATATATGTATTTCACTCAAGGTAAGAAATTGTAAGTTGTAGAAATTGTAAATTTTAAGTTGATTCAATTTTGCTCATTACCATAACCAACCAGCACCACTGCTGCTCTTCATATTTTTTCTATTCTCACTTCTGTGCTCCTGACTGCTTTTCTCCTTGTGTGCACCAAAAACCAGAAAGGCACTGTCCTTCTCATAATATTCCAGGATCTTAAAAATAAAATATAAATAAAAAGTTAAGGAAAGGAATTCAGCTTAATGGCAGAATGGCATAGGTGATGTCTGGCAGATTCTGTTTTAGTATACACTCCTACTACATACACCTTATGTACAACTCCCCCTGCCCTAAAAAAGACCAATAAAGTTGTGAAGCAGTATTTTGAGGATAAGACATTTATCTATGTGAAAGATTACAGGTGGATTGGGATTCCTACAACAGCTTGACTATTGCAGCAAGCTTGCCATTGACTGGTACACCTTGTTCTTAGTTGAAAAGTAATGATTTAAAATCTAAATCCAAGCACTGCTGAAACTCTCACCACTGAAATCGGGTGGAACCTTAATGATTAAATAGTTCATATAAATGATGATGCAGAAGACACAAAACCAATAGCCCAGTAGAATGGAGAGCACTATTAACAAAACCACTTACATTTGCAACAGTAAGGGACAGGCCCTTTCCCTTCCAGGTTAGACTGGTAGGTCAAGAAACATTTCTGTCTTTGGTGAGAGGCTTTTCATCTCAACCTACTGAAAGCTGCTGACAAATGCTGACCTTGCTTGACCATGGTCATTAACTGCATTCTCCATGACAGATTTAACAGCACTTCTGTTTTACACTGCTTTCTCTGACCCTTTTCTTCCTGGCTTCTCACTCAGACCTGGCTCAGGGTTTCTCTTTGCCAGGGTGAAGTCTCAATAACAAATTTTCCCAAATGCGGTTTGCTTTTTAAATTTTTTTTCCCAATTTATGATCTGGCTTGGCTTGCTAAAAAGAAGCTCAGCAGTCTGACAGTTCCCCCCAGCTACAGAAGCAGACATGGCTCTTTCAAAATGTATTAGAGTGCCAAGGGGACTATTAAGAACAGGAAAAGAAGGCAAAACAGTCCACTAGATTCTACTTTCTGAGCATGCAGTGTGGGATAAAACAATTCATGTTCTAAGTTTGGACAAAAACAATACAGAAAAGAGAGATGCTTGTGGGAAAACACAAATGTTAGCATCTTTTGCATTCATAATTACAGAACAGAGTTGTCCAGGCAATTCAGCTTTTTTTCAGTATGAATTTTCCATGTTTCTCAACTCAATTAAATTATTAGACACAGCTGTGCAAAATTTCACACTAAAGGGAGTGTATGTGATTGTTTGATACTGTGAAGAGCTAAGTTTGATAGATGGAATATATGCAGCAGTAATAGAGGAAACTTGAGTAAAGGGAAGAAGATAAGCACTAAAAAATGCAATGCCATAAAATATCCCTTGTTCACTATTGCTGGGATGAACAGATAACAGTGAGAAGTAGAAATTCTGTATTCCAGGGAAGAAAAACTTTTTCTTATGTGGCAGATGTTTGTACTCTAATAGTAAAAATATATATGTTAATGGAAAGAATGGAGCTAAAACTGTCAAAGGTGGTTGACTCTGAAAATGTATAGCCTGTGTGTCACTTCCAAAACTAGAATATTTTTTGGAGAACAAACCACTCTTGATTGCCTCTCAGGAGAGCCTTGCCAGTGAGAAGTCTCAAGTGAATGATGATCTTCTCCCATTCAGCACCAAGGATGAAATCGATAGCCCATTCTTTAACAGTTAATAATAACCCTTATATAACAGCATTTTTTTTTTAAAAAAGAGACAAGAATATTTATAAAAAATCTGATTTATCACACATTGAGAATATGCTTTGCCTGCAGAAGCCATCTGTCTATGCACTTCACAGCTCTGTTTTCTGTAGGAGATAAGCTGTCATATGAAACATTTCTTTCCACTGTTTATTTTGGGGTTCTCAATTTGAAGGAGATAATTATTTTGTATTTTGTTTTTTTTCAGCACAAGAAGACATATTTGAAGGCTGACACATGAATCAAGGGCCCAGGGAAAGTGTTAAGCTTGTATAAAAGTTTAAGTTGAAGTGACGATTGGGTCAGACAACTGTCAATGGCTGGAAGAGCTTTCAGGTGAAGTGCCTTAGAGAGGGGTAATAGAAGTGTTTGAATCTGAATGAGCCACTGTACTGAACAGAAAACAAGTGCTTTGTTTGCTCTAACTAAAAAAATGCACTTTTGATGCTGCAATTATGGCAAGAGTTCCCTTTATAAATCTCTCTGAACAAGAATTTTTTGCATGTATGAACATGTATGATGGAGTTATATTAAGAAAATGCATTGTTAATTAGCCAAAGATTAATTTCTTTTCTTAGCTTTTCATTTCTATTTTATTTTTAAGATTTAAAAGTTTTGTGAGGAGAGTGACATCCCAGTTATAGGTGAACATCTTTATGCCTCATTTTTAACTACATCCAGTTACACACTGAAGGCAAGTGAAAAAGAAAATATAGTTTCAGAGGTTGATAAAGACTTGATCTGTATTGGATGTAGATACTCCAGTGACAAAACAGGGGATATGTCTTACAGCTTGTTTTTTAGCAGTATGGTCAGCTTAAAAACTTCAACAATTAGGAAGAAAGTAGCAATGATACTAATAATTTTTCAGTAGAACCACATTATGGAACACTCAGCTGGGCAAAATTGGTGCATGCAAAGGTGTAGTAGCAGAAAAGGAAGTACTCTAGTTAACTAAGAACAAGTATATCCTCAGCAGAGGAGAGAAACAAACATCTTTCCTTGAAAGAGGAAGCCTTCAATGGCAAAAACAGAGTTAAGAGATGTAGTAGGTTAAAAATGAATTAATAAAGAGGAAAGGAGTAATCTGGAAAGAAGGCAGCTGAAAGAATGAAAAGAGAAAATGAGAGAAGCGCCCAGGGAATGAGGGGGAGGAGAGAAGAACACTTAAATACTTATTTGGATCAGTTCAAAGACACTAATTTCTGCAATATTTTCTCATCAGTTTCAACAGGAATTGACTCAGGGTTATACTTGAGTTCATATTTCTGTTAGACATGCAACTGCGTGCAGCAAAAGAAAAAACAATTGCAGGATCTGGTTGTTTCAAAATAAATAGGAATGCTGGGCTGACAAGTCCAGAGGAAAACAATTCTGCTCACATAAGAAATAAAATGGTTTATGTGTGTTTCCTGTGGGTTCAGTTGGAAAGTACGTGCAGATGTGGTGAATACACACATCATTGCTCCTTTAGTGGCTGTATTTTTTTTTAGAAGAGAAGTTCATTTAGGATAAGCTGGATCTGGGAGGGAAGCAAGAATAAGCAGAAAATTCTGGTGCAATTTTACCAGATAGTTACAATACAAAAGGAGTAGATGTATGTAGAGATGGAAATGTACTCTGTAAGTGTTATGAAGTGAAGAAAGGCTTAGAAACCAGAACGCTTTCAGGATTTACTTACACAAAATCCATAGTTCCTTTAGTTTAGTGACAGGTATTTTTATTTTTTTTTTCCCCACTCAAAGAAGCAAACAAAATCCAGGCAAGAAAAGTTTCAGATTTCACCTTTCTTCATGTTCAAATCAAATAATCAACCAAAAAGGCCAATTACCTTTACTGAGAAGTTTAAGAGACTCTTTACATTGGTTCACCAAAATCCACAACCACAGAGAACCTGACTCAGGAGCAGATATAGTTTATGGCAACAGTGAAAGAGCCAAACCGTTGATTAAATGCCTGAGGAGAAGCTGTTTAGGAGGGAAACAGGGAAGAGAGGGAGGGACCAGACAGGAGACATCTGAGCATAATAAATTGCTGAATAGGTGAATCAAAAAAAAAAAAAAAAAAAAAAAAAAAAAACCAACAAAGTGGGAAGAGCGGGAAGAGCACAAGCCCAAGCTAGACTTCTTACAAAAAAAGAAACCTGTAGCATATTAATATAATGTGTAAGAAGTCATCTACAAGTCATTTCAAAAAACTTTCTCAGGACAGCATCTATTTTGCCCTCAGATGAGATACAACACACAACCTGGGGATTTCTGGGAGGAGCAGTGACCAGTTTGAGCTCCTGCACTGAGTGGCATTGCAATTGCTTTACACTAGAGGAAGAAATTCAGGAGCTACATCTGCAATCAGAGGAATTTTGAGGTAAAAATTATGCCAGTATATAGCCAGTGTATTTTATGGCTAGGTAATGAAAGATAAACACTTAGCAAATTTAGCAAAAGTTTATCTGTTAATCATTCTAGTGTCTCAGCCAAGAGACCCACAGGTATTGCTATAATGATAAATGAAAAGAAAAAAAAAAAAAACCAAAACATTTTCTTGCCAAAATATGGACATGCAAAAAATGCTTTTCAAAATTTTGAAAAGTCACAATACACAATACTGTATTCTTTTTTCCAGTTTCCCATATTGCTGGATATTGAGAAGATGTCCTGATAACAGACCTATGTTACATGAAAACAACAAGCAAGAGAAGAAAAAGATGGGTTTGTACCTTTCCTAAACAAAACTCTGATCATTTTTATTACTCATAGTTTTTTCTTTCAGGAAGTGATATCACTTACTGCTGTAGCCCTTATTCCATCAGAATTACCCCTGGGGCACCTCAGGGTTAGCCTGATAAATGGTCATCCCTACAAACCCAACAGTTCTCTGCAAAACTAAGAGAGGAGCTCAAACAGAGTGACTGCAGCTGTTCAGCAGTACCAGCCAAAACACATAAAATAGGTCACATGAAGGGATACTGTCATTCTGTAGCTTGAGGACCTTGGAGACATTATCTTGAGATAAGTCACTCTTTCTGGTGTTATAAAGTGAATTATTTTAACACAAATTTCATGTAAGCCAATAAGGAATCAGTAGAATACTGGTTTTCTCTGAGTCTATAGACTGTATTTGATAATCCATGTAATTTTCCATTACTGTCGTTCTTGGTGGTTTTTAAGTTCTTAACATAATTTTAATAAATTAGTTGGTCTGCTTGCCAGTTTCCTAACATTTTTCCTTATAATACATTGCAATCTCTGATAAACAGCCTCTCATTGCAGTTTTCCCGGTAGTTACTGACTTTACAATGTGCCACCTTAATGTTTTTGCTTTCAATAACAGTATTTCACCCTTGGAGCACTAAAGTAGCACTCTTTCACCTTGACCCTCTCTCCGTGGAATACTTATTTTCTTTGATGAGAAGCAATAAACAAAAAACAAATAGCCAAACAAAATAAAACAAAAAAAAAAGAAGAGGGAAAAAAAGGAAATAAAACCCACCACCGCTCCCTAAATATCTAATATCTTAATGCAGAATCTGGTGGTAAAAGGGATACTGCATGTGTTCAGAAAAGCCACAGTTCAGCCAGTGAGCACATGCTGGTAGCTGTGCAAAATAGCTTGCAGAGTCAGGGTCTGAATCAGCAGTATAACTGGTAAGAAAAAAAGACAGAGACAAAAAAAAAAAAATCTATGATCTGTGTTATGATGAGCAGTTTCATGAGACACAGATGACAAAATGACATTCCATACTCTGGTTGTTAAGAACAGGAAATTTTACCAGTATTTTTACCCTGCTGCTTTTCAAATACTAAACATTAGGTACAATAAACTTCACTATTTGTGCTATGTTAATGATATATTTCATTTCACATGACAGTGATTCCTCGCCGAGTCTCTAGAACAAATATTTGTGAACAGTGAATACTTCCTTTTTAAAACCTAAATAAAAAATTACACTGAAATTAATTTGTGTGTAGGACAGCCATCTATGCCTCAGTTTGCTCTTAAAACAAGACTTAAATTTTGTCACTGGTCTTAATATTATCTGTGCCCATAATATATTTCAGAAAGCATTAAATGGTGTTATTGTTTAAAAATGATACCAGTAACTATAAGATAATAGGGAAAAATTAAAGATATTAAAAAATGATGCTAAATACCAGTCCAGAGAGTACTGCATTCAAAGGCATACTTCTCTTATTTTTTTTCAAGCATTCAGTGAAGTGAGTAATAGTTTCTATTTTATTTCATAACAATTTACCTTATTCAGCTCCTCATTCCCTTAAGAAACTACTTGTAGGCTTCATTACTTGATTTCTTCTTCTCCTCTGCCTTTGGCTCCATGGAAACTAAGGTAAAATTAGTAGCAGAGAGGAAATTCCAAGTAGCCCTGAGGTAGACTCTTAGGAAATCCACCTTTTTTATTTTACAGAATCAAAGAATCACAGACTGGCTATGGAAGCAAGGGATCTCCAGAAGCCATCTTGTCCAACCCATTTGCTCAAGCAGAGCTACCTAGAGAAGGTTTTCCAGGACGATATCCAGGCAGCTTTTGAATATCTCCAAGGGTAAGAGTATCTCCTCTGTGTCTCTGGGCATCCTGTGCCAGTGCTCAGCCAGCCTCAGAGTGAAAATGTGTTTCCTGAATGTTCAGAAAAAACCTGTGTTTCAGGTCATTCCCACTGCCTCTGGTCCTGTCACTGAGTGCCTTTAAAATCTTTGCCCTCCCTCTTCAGATATTTATATACATAGCTGTATGTATATCATGTGTCATATATACATATATATGTATATCATATATACTTACACACAGTCCCAGCTATCTCAGCCTTTCCTCACAGGAAAAATGCTGCAGTCTTCTAATCTTGTGGCCCTTCATTGGACTCTCCTAAATGTCCTTGTCTCTCCTGTATTGGGGAGCCCAGAACTGGAAATGGCACTCTGGGCGTGGCCTCGCCAGCGGCGAGAAGAGGGGAAGGATCCTCCTTTCACCTGCTGTCAGTGCTTTGCCTAAGGCAGCACAGGGTCCCACTGGCCACCTTTATGGCAAGGGCACATTAATGGTTCATGTTTGATGTCGTGTCTACCAGAAGCTCTGGTCCTTTTCTGCTGAGCTACTCCCACCCGTTCAGCCCCCAGGGTACTCAGGCTTGTTTCTCCCTGAGTGAAGGACTTGGCATTTCTCTCTGTTGAATTACCTGAGCTTCTTGCCAGTCCATTTCTCCAGACTTTCAAGGAACCTCTGGATGGCAGCACAATCCTCTTATGCAGCGGCCATCCCTCCCAGCTGCACACCACCAGCAGCCCTGCTGAGGGTACCTCTGCTCCATCACCCAGATCATCAGCAAAGATGCTGAACAGGGCTGGACCTGGGACTGAGCCCAGGGCACACCACTGCCTACTGCCTCCAGCTGGACTTCGTGCTGCTGATCACCCAGCTCTGGTCTCAGCCATTCAGCTTCCAACCCGCTCTCTGCTCATCATCAGCTACAGCTTCTCTATGAGCATATGGTAGCCAGTGTCAAATACCCTACTAAAGTTGAGGTAAACAGATAGTATCCACTGCTCCTACCTTCCTCATTTAAAAGGAGGATGTTTAACTGAATCTGTGGTTTGATGAAGAAACTCATTCTCCCTCAGCATTTATGTGCAGTGAAGATTTCTAATATACTTGAGAGTGACAGTGCTTGGAGAGCCACCCAAACTAGGCAAATATCAGCAGGTGCATTGTTGAAAGAACTTGGCCAGAACTCATCTGAAAAACGACAAAATGAAAGAACAAAAGCTGGAAGAAATAGAACAATCACCACTTGTACAGGTTAGGATGGAAAATACCATTTAATCCACAAATATGTGTAAGTAGTTTCATTTGAACTTCTCTCTGGTGTATGAAACTACTGTGAAAAGCCCTGTGGTTGTCATGATTTCACTGCCATATAATGAGATAAGGGGAAAACTTTTAAACACGCAGTTGCAGGGAACAGTTTGAAATTTCTGTCCTTTTCATTATCAGGCCATGAGCTAATTAGTCAGAATAAGCAGGAAAACTTGCCTCATGGCATATTAATTCACAATTCATATTCATGGGGGTTCCTACTCATCCCCTCAAGCTTCCTGGACTGCCTACTGAGAGGCAGCATGGTTTGCCCTCCAGTACTGCCCTGCAGAAAAGTGGGTATAGCACCACTTACTGTGTTTTGAAGTCTAATTAGTTGTTTGCAAAAAGAAGTGAACTTGGCGGATGAAAAGTGCTTCAAAAATGCAAAATATTATTATTACCATTAATAATAATAATGAAGCACATGCACCAAATAATTATCATAGCAAAAAAACCACTGATACCTTTATAAGGTTACCAAACAGTATGAAATGAATGTTAAAGGGAAGTTGAGAAAATACCTTCTTTTTCCTCAGCAAACCCCCTTGTATATCATTATTCTTGTTTTTTGACAGATACTATTAATAACAACTGGCATAAAATGTTGTATATAAGCTAGATGAATTTTCTAAATAGGGAAAATAATACAGCTAATGTTTTAAAAACAAGTTTATATTAGGTTAACAAATACTGAATGTTAATCAGGAGATTTTCCAGATTTTAAGCACTGAATTGGCTGATCTCTTGAAAAACATGACCTATTTTTAAACACTGATCTTGAAAATGCTCTACTTACAGTCTTATGTTCAAAGTATTAGACTGCAAGGTTTGGAACAATCTAAATAATTGATGATCGCCTAATCAAAAGGGACATACATCAAAGAGAAGAAGCTACAGTTCTCTTCATTGAAAGAGTTAGGAAAACATGGAGGAAAAGAAAAAGGAGTGTTGAGACTGAAAATGTGAGCAAACACTAATCAAATTACTACCAAAAGACTTTTTACAGACCACTCCTATCATAAATCCCACAAATTGTTTATGATGAATAATTCCATTGACAACATCAAGTAAAAACTGAATCCCAATGAAAACTAAATTATCACAAGTTATACTTTTTTTTTTCCTGTACACTGATAGACCCAAATCTTGACATCCTAACAGACAAGATTCCAATCCTTCAATTTGTACCACCTAGAGTGAATGTTTTTGTGACAGGTAACCTGAGAGCTTGGAAAATGGTAGCTTGTCTGCATAATAAACATCAGTGGCCTAATTTATAGAACTTAAAATGGCGAAAAAGTGTTAAAATTAGAAAAAGGTTTTACATTAATAACTACACCAGCCAGAGTTCTGATGTGAACAAAATGGCTGTAAGTTAGGTCAAAATCAATTTAGAAATGCCACAAAGTATATCCATCTTAGGATTCAGCTTTACTTTAATTCTCTCAGCTTTGTATGGGAATCACTTAAATCTTTCAGCAGCAATGACAGTGAATTTCCTTCTAATGTTACACAGAAGAAAAATTTTATCTCTGTCACCTAGGGGAAATATGGGCTCTGAGAAACATGGTCTTGTGAAAGATGCCCCTCTCCACGGCAGTCTCCTCCAACCTAAATCATTCTATGATTCCATGATTCTATGATTTATAACATAGAAGAATATAGACATTATTTCAACATGGAATATTTTGAATAGATCTTTTAAGGCTACAGTCATCTTTTAATTTATGTTTACAGACTGCACTAAAATAGTCCTATCTTCTAAAACACTCCAAGCCCCACCATTTTATTAGCTATACTTCACTAGCCATTTAAAAATAATCTATTCAGTTCCACTTTGTAGTCTGTATTATTTCATTGTCATTATTTCATGACAATGAAATCATTATCTTGGTATTTTCTTTATATATGTTTCTTAGTAACGCCTGGACACATGCATTTTCACTGCTAGACATGTATTTTTTGCCTTGGTTTCTTACTTTGCTGGCTTGTGGGACTTAGATTCAAAAGAATACTCTTCTGCTCCTCTTACCTTTTTTCTTTAGGTCACCCTTACCTTCACTCATGTTTGTCAAACGTTTTTTTCCAAGCAAGAATAGAAAAAGGGTTTCTCCTTTTCCGAAATCACTACTGTTTATAGGCAGCCTTATTATTCATGAAAGAGTAAAAGATTCTGAATCGTCCAATCATCAAATTATTTTTAAAATATTAATATTAGGTTTCAATTTGTTATAAGTGTTAAATATAACATTATAAAAGTAACTAAATTTTCTGTCCTTTCTAGAGCTTTTATGCAAAGTTTCAATAGGGGTCTGTTCTCAGTGAGTTGTATATGGTGCCAACAAATGATGGAGAGTCTTCCAGGTGGGTTCTAGGAGTGCAAGCTACCAGAATAACTATCAAACACCTGGTGAGATAGATCAAAACAGAGAAAAGGAAGTCTTGATGGCACAATTCCTACACCCTAAGACAACCACACCCATAAGCATTACTACAACAGCTTGGAAATCAGACTTTTGAGGAAAAAGATCTATGAAATGAGATTTTGTCCTTTACAGGATACACATACATAATGCTTATTACTATTTGTACACAAAGGAAAAAGTTCCTGCAACTGTCCTGTACCCACCAAAAATACAAAAAAAAAAAAAAAACCAAAAAAAAAAACCCCAAAAAAACCCCAAGGTAAGCTTTCCCCTAACTAGAATGTTTTACAGGATGGTAAAAAAAAAAAAAAATCAGCACATAAAATCACACATTCCCTGATACACATGTACATGTTTTTTTCCCCTTTATCCCTCTAAATTACCCTCAAGCTTTGAATAACACCAAAAAAGTAAATGCCCACTTCCTCTAGCTGTCTCCTCTTTCACAGGTGCAGAACAAAGGAAGACAGTTCAAAAATAACCATGAGTTACTAAGTTGTTATAGAATATGGGCTGAATGTCAGATGATAAAATCAGACTTTTATTCCCAGACTTTAAGAAAAGAAAGTTCTTGGCAACAGTTACAGAATTGCCAACCTAATAGCTTGGTATTTCCCATGTCTCGCACCCAAAGAATAAACTAAAACCACTCTCTGTTAAAGGAAAATAGTGTAAAGATGCACAGAGATGCCTTTTGTCACATAGTTGGACCTTCATAACAATTTACTGACGGGAAAGTCAGAGCTACACACCTATGACTATTCTCCAAATGGCACAGCCCTTTGACCCTTCCCAAAAGGAATGAGAACTGGATGTCTTAAATGACATCCTAAGGTCATGTTGCCATCTGAAGCTGAATACAGAGGGATTTGCTTAGTTTGTGAAACTTCCTCTCATTTCAGGATGTCAGCATGACACTGCAGTTATCAATGAAGGCATTGCAAGTGCAGAAATGCAAGCTGTAAGCTCAGTCTCTGGGCTTGCATCTCTTTTCCCATTGAGTGGATAATACAGCTCTTTACCTCTATACCTGCTCCAAAACATGGAAGATGACTGCTTTTTAATGAAAACAATTAGCTTAAAAAATCATGCCATTCTCTGTAAATGTATTGGTTGTGAGAAGTTGCAGACATATTTGGTGGTCAACATTAGCTGCATTCACCAATGCAGTATTACTTTGCTTGAAACAGAAGACTGCTACCAAGAAACTGAGAGTGTTTTTTCCTCTAGTCCCTTCTCATGCTTCATGCAGGAAGTTGCTGACACAAAGTAGAGTACACTGCTCCCACTTGAAAGGTGGCTGCTCTTTTCTGAAGGGCTGGTTCACAACAATGATTAAACACTTTCATCACACAGTTGGGAGCACCTTAATTCTGAGTTTAGATGAATGTGCCTCTCTTTTGCAAAGGTTAAACAAAATTTGGAGAACAGTGTGTTGCAACCACTGACACACTTGTTAGACTTTAAGCCTTACTCTTTTTGTAATTTGCCTCGTCTAGCTTTTCCTATTAGTTTCTACAATACACTGTGACAGTTGGATAGATTCAAAGCCCTAGCAGTAAGTGATAGAGCCTCCTTATGTAAAATGAAAATAGCTATTTCAAATAGGTTAAATATATTTACACATGCGGAGATATAAAAGAGGTTTTGAGGTTTCCAGATGTTATTGGGCTACTGAAAAGAAGCTGTGATCTAAAAGAGACTTTATTCAGCCATGCTTTATTTCTCTGCATTTAGTACAGTCTTTTACTTTCCTAGTCAGCAGCATGCCACCTGCTCTTTCATTTCCTCAAAGTAGGTCAGCAGTCAGCCATCAATCTTTCATCTTCATTACAGCTAAATCCTAAAGCCTGAGGCAAATGAACCATTTTAAAGGAGATGCAGTGATAGCTGTGGTATTCTCTCTCTTGTGTTAGCCATTCGCAGCTGAAAAAATATCTCAAAATCCAGATGAAGCTAGCCAACCTTTAACTGGAAAATAGCAGGGATGAAAGCAGTTCTCACAAGGTCTTTTTAAAAATCTGGGGACCAGTTCCAAAACACAGAAACATGGGAGCAGTCTTCACATCACATAATGTCTTTCATATCATTATTAAACTCTGAAATTCAAGTTATGTCATTACCCCTCCCAAAAGAAGACAATTCTAGATCTTCAACTAATCTAGTGCCTTAGAAACAGTCTCACTCCCACACAGTGTCTCTTTACTCATGATCAATTTTTAGCTATATATTTCTAGATGAAGACAGACTTTTTTCAGTGGTATTCAATGATAAAACAAAAGGCACAAATTGAAATGCAGGAAGCACCTTTTAAACATGAGGAAAAAAACAAACAAACAAACACTTTTTGATGATGAGAGTGGTTGAACACTGTAGCATGTTGCCCAGAGATGTTGTAGAGAGTCCGCACTTGAATATATTCAAAATATGATTAGACATGGTCTTGAACAATGCACTATAAGTGACTCTGCTTTAAGCAGAAAATATCCAGAAATCCCTTCCAATCTCAAAGATTCTATAATTCTATATTTAATTTCTTAACCTCAGTTTCTCTTTCAGGAGTCAGTTTGTACAAATTAAATAGAAATTGGGTAAACACTGAAGATTTCTTCTACTTTGTAACACATTAGAATAATATGTTTTCCCATCATAGCACAGCTATCGAGTGCTCTAAAAATATGTGACATACTTGGAAAAGAATGCAGGACACCTGGTGTCGAGAATTACATTCTAAACATTCTTCCATCAATGTTCATAAATGCTATCTGCAGTTTGTCAGAATTGCTCTTTTTATTCTATGAAAACAGTTATAAAGAATAGAAACAAAATTAAGTGCAAAGAGAACTTAAAAATACAGGGGTATCCCCTCTATCCATAGTTGATGTATATAACAGGTGTACCCATTAAAATCTGTCTAGCCCAATGCATGTCTCAAGTCATACCAAACTATGCCTCCCAAGGGGAAGAATCTGAAAAAGGCCACACATATGGAAACAGCTCTCTAGAATATTCAATCATCTGTCATACAGTGATTTCTTCAGAGTGAGGTCATGTCTGCTTATTTAACACCTGATAGCTTTTTCTTTCATCAGTGTGCCCAGTTGCTATGTTAATCCCATGTAAGCTCTTAAAATGGACAACACTTTGCAGAGAAGTTCACCACCTGCATTATGTTGTCTGTTCTTTGAACCTGCCAGTTCCACTTCACAGTCCTTAGCTCTTGTATAGGAACAGACTACGTGTGATCACTTCTAATCACATTTTCTAATCTACTGAAGATTTTATTCTTCCCTGTCCTCATCCATCTCTTTTCCAGCCGATTCCTTGGATGGGCACTATTCCATCCATACTTCTCAAGGCTCTACATAGCTCTGGATGTTTTCCACCTCCTGGAGGTCAGGAACTGGTTAGGACTGTACACAGTATAGGTATAACTCCACTCTGGATTTAAACACTGGCATAGTATTGCTTTATATTTTGTCCCCTATTTCTTTTCTTATAAACTCCTTACACTTGGTTTGCCTTTTGACTCCTATTGTGCATGAAGATGATATTTTCTTAAAACTGAGTGCTCTTGTATCAAGATCTAACCATCACCTGGCATTTATTTATATGCAGCTTCACCTATCCTGTCATTTTCCCTTAAACCAGAAATCTTGTTCAGCATTCAGTTTATGAAATCATTGTTATAGTGACTTACAAAATAACTTGGCAAAGTTCATAATTTTAACTGCTTAACTAATTACTTTAATGATTTCTGATATGGATCTCATTTCATATTAATTAACATTTTATTAATTTATAAAAAAAACCATCCAAACACTGGAAAAAAGGTAAAAAAATATCCAAATTCCCCCCACAGTGATCTTTTCCATCTTATTCCAGCCCAATTCCTTTGTAATGCCATGTCTTATAACGTTGCTTGATAGATTTTCATCACACACACATTTCCATCCTGAATGTGTCTCCAGAGTGCTTTAACTGGCTTTCTTTCTTCTATATTAATGTATGCAAATGAAAAATATGAAAAAAAAAACCTAAAAATACTTTGGTTTAAACTGCTCACAGCATTATTGTAAGATTAGATCCCAATGAAAGCATTAAAGATGTGTGCCTTCAACCTGTATAGCAAAGCTGAAAAGCGTCTCCATTTTGGAAGCAAGAAATTCTCATTTTGCTTTCATCTGATGCACAAAGTTACGTGCTGGCTCAATGGTATTATTGCAAAGAGAAAATTCCATAGTAAATGAACTTTCTATCATTAGCCCTAAAGATCTAAGATACAGGTGTACTGTTCCACTTTTATTTTCAACAGCCCCACAAAATGTGAGAAAATGAATCAGAGGAGTTAGATTAAAAATTCCCTTTCTGCAGGGAAGTAACCAACATACAGAAAGAAATAACAGAGGGAATACCCAGCTTTTGTCAACCAGAATCCAAAGCATTGCTTGTTTCAATTATGCCCCTGACCAAATACCAGAACTGAAATATCAAGATTCAAGATGCTAAATATACATATATGTACATATTAACACACATTCATACATCTACATCTACATCTATATACAATATATTGAAAATAAATATTTAAAGAAGCATTTTTTCACAAATATGTGCCTTTTCAATTATCTCATTCTGAACAGAGTAGAAAAGAATCTTCTACACTGGTAAAAATTACACAATAATTCATTTGTTGATGATAAAAACAGACATACAGATTTTAAAATACAAGCAGGGTATTTCATTAAAATGGGGATTCAAGCTTTATATACTCTAACCTGATATAAAGTGATAAAGGAATTATCAACTGCTTAGAAAGATTCTCGGCTCTCTAAAATTTTTACTTGAGTCATAGATGCTTCATGGGAATTCTAAAGAAATAAGTACACCAATAACAAAAATCAAAAATGTTATTTGAGATAACCAAGAGTCCATTATAACACAGTCGTAATAAGGAAATTATATATTATAGCAGAAATTACATGAGAAAAATTAGGATGGCTAATAGAAGTTTTCAAGAACAAGCAGCTAAAAGGCAAGTGGGTAAGTTTTTTTTTAAATGTAACCAAAACGAAAAAAAAATGGATCTGTGACATTGCTGTTAAGGTGAGAAGTAACAACAATAAAATGATGAGTCATAATTTTCTGTTGAAAAGGGTGTTGAAAGAAACAAAAGAAAACCCCAAAAATCACAAAAAAACCCCAAACAAACACACACAGCCCCAAACAAAAACAAAACCCAAAATTAAACAAAAACAACAGCAGCAACAACAAAGAGGGCTGCCAGGCAGCTACAGCTGTGGGGAATGGGTGTCTCTCTTTATGAGGCATCCTCATGCACTAGGAACTTGCTCCACTTCCATATAACTAATTAGCAAGCAATTGTTTTTGAGTCTTAAGTACAAACCATTAAATCAGGTCTTACTGGGAAACCTCACACTGACTGTCCAGAAGTATGTCCATACCAAACTGTGCAGCTCAGGACTGATTCATAACTCCTTATTTAAAGAAAAAAGAAAAAAAAAAAAAAAGAATGATTGTATATGAGCAGTCTCAGCTTTCTTAACAAAAATAGAAGCGAGTACCTCTCTTGGGAAATTGTCCAATCTGCATCCATTTTTCACTTTTTCTTCTTCTGACTGATGGTCACCTGCAGTCAGGTAGTCAGGTCATCACCAGTCTTTAACAGCTGCTTGAGAATAGCCACTCTTGAGTGATCTAAAGCTGAGCTGGCCTAAGCCACAAGTTTGCTGCCCTTTGACACTGTCAGTTTTATGAATGTCCTGCACATTATGGGAGTGAAAGTGAGCATGAGGTGAGATTTGTTAAGTATGACAGTCATGGAGACAGGCAGGAGAAAACATTATAGGAGGGTAGAGAAGCATGGAAGGAAGGAATGCACTTCCCAGAATAGAGCTGATGAAGGTCTAAGAACAAAGACAGCTTGGAAAGTAGACTTCAGGATGATTGAGGTCTTTAAAAAGCAGGATGCCCTCTCTCTTATAGCTTTAAAAATACATATGCAACCGAAGTATTACTAATGCATATTGACCCCATTAATAATGTGGTTAACAGCAATTTTGTGTTTCTTCTCTTTTATCCAGGGAGAAAAGTCTATACAGGAGGGTATTTTAAAATACAATGCATAGGTATAAACACATTCTGATGGATATTAATGTGGGACACAGCTAACTGAGAAACAATCCTTGCTTTTGCACAGCTGAGATTGTGAAAAATTTCAATTTTTATAGAAAAATTTTTCTGCCAGAGCCAGAAAAAAGGTTTTTCTCACTTGCATATGAAACATACATTTAAAGTTTAGAGTATGCTTATCAGAGAAGAAAAAATTTTACCCTCTAAAGCAAAACAATTTTATATACCTAAAATATAATCATATAAGAGCTTTGATTTACAACCATATGGGAAACTCCAGCAGAGAATGGCCCAAGGCACTGACAGAAAATGTCCTGTGTTGGTACTAGCACTATTTTTAAGAATAGTTTTTGAAATATGACTTCATTGCTTTGCTAGGGAAGGACAGAGTCTTCAAGGTTTGGGCACAAATACAGTCTCTTGCTTACAGATGCTGCCCATCTGTAAGTTTACAGATGCTGCTCTGTGCGAGAGCGCAGTAACAATGAGGAATCCAGGAGAACCAAACACAGAAGCAAAATGACCCATATGTGTAGCCATAAAGAGGATGGCTTTGTTCGAGGAAGCTCTTCCTCAGGCCCTCTGCCCACCATCATGAAGTCTGGGTCAAGTCTGCAGCGCTCTGCCATCTGCTTATTGCCTGTGTGTGTGCTCTGGCTGTCCAGCCAGCTCTGCCTGTCTCCCTGGGTATGCTTACAAACAGAAGTGCTCCACCTGGCCCTTCACCTCAAAGGAAAAGTACATCAGTTCCTATTAACTTTGAGCAGCACTGAAGTGGTTTTAGTGCAAAGCCAAGGTGCTCCTTTTGAGAGAGAGAGAGAATTACTTTATGGTCAAGCACTGCATAAAGATCTTGTGGCAGGTTACTCATGGCTTGCTTTTCCAAATTGACAATCACTGCCTTTAATCCTTTCCAGTACAATTTGCTGGCCAGAACTCAGGACATTCTAGACAAATGATACTACCTATAATTATCTATAATACATACTTGAGGTTTGACTTCTCCATAAAGTTGCTTATGATTGAATGAAAGGTTTTAAAGAAGCACCAGGATATCCAGATTGTATCTTTTCAGTAGCAACCTATTTAAACATTTGAAGGAACAAGAGAATTATCTTCCCCCAAAGAAGTATTAATTACCTTAGATAATCTCCTAACCTAAAAAGCTATTTTAATGCAGAATTCTCAATTTGCAGAGATGTCTGGTGGAAAGATTTTATTGGTCTCTATTGTAGCCTTAGCATATTTGCAGAGTAATTAATTATGGTTCTTTTAATCCACATCAGCATCTGTTTTTGGGTATAAGCATTAAAGTCTTTCTTATACAGTGGTGGTTTCTTCCAGAAAACAAGAGAGGTGCTACAATGCTAGAAAGGGTTGAACATTGAGTACCTAGGATAAAATGCAGCAAGGAAGATTAATCAGTTCCTAGACTGTTTTCTGGAAGTTTTTTCTCATCAGGTTTTGGTGATTGATGGAGAGAATAATTTTCTTGTCTTTTTCACTTCTGATATTAACAACTCAATTCACTGAAAAAAAGAGCAAAAAATAATCCTGTCTGGCTTATAAAGCCTGTAAATCTTAACATTCAATATGAAGTTTAAGGGAAAATGTGTCCAGAGATCTCATAGAGACTTCTCTCTGAAAGAAGAAGGTAAGAATGTGAGGAAAAGAGCTTCTATGACCTTGTTAATGTCGTAGTGCTTAACAAATGCTGAAATATCCTAAAGCTGGATATATTTCTATTTAGTAGGCAGTTCCTAACTGCCAAAAATATCAGTGTTGTACTATACCAACAATGTAGTCTTATGAAGGAGCATAAAATCATTGCTGAGTTTAGCTCTGGCTTCAGTTTCCAGAGAAATAAATCTGAATGATTGTATCCTATGTATTTGAAGTTTAAAGTGAAGAAGTGCCACTGGGTCTATCATATACTGAGCCTCCTCTGTGAATGAACAAAACTGTTACAGTGCCTTCTATGTGAAGCAGCCAGGTATCCCCTATAGATGATGTGTCTGCTGCTTTTAATGATGGTTAGGTGGTGAATCATTCACTGGCTGTCTCACACAGCAGCCTCAGCAGTGCTGCTATCATAAGTGGTAAATGGCTGCTAAGGTCTGTGTGTATGTACTGACTTGTTTGGGTTAGATATCTGACATCTGATTTCCTTTCCTCCAACAGACTAATTCACTGAGGACTAGGGATTAGGCCTTAAAATCCCAAAGGGGCAACAATAGTCTGAATTTCCAAAAGCAGTTGAAAGGATGAGTCCTGTTGGGTACCTCTGGCAGCAGAGCCCTCAGAACCGGAGCAGCTACTGCAAAGTAGCAGTGACAGGCCAGAAATGTGACTACAGAACAGCAGCCCAAGTAACAATAATTATATAACAAAACCCCTCCACTATCATGCTTCCATGTTCCAGAATAATACTTTCACTCTGTAAGATATACAGAACCATAATTCCGTACTAAAATCAGTTTTGCCCAACAACACAACCATGAAAATACCCAGACAAAAATACTGTGGTTAATTGAGACTAAAAATGTGAGGAGTGTAGCTGAGTGGGCCATATGATGACAAGTGGAATTTGATTTCAGTAGCTGTAATGCTACTGTAAAAACAGTAGAACTACTTATACATTTTCTCAGAGTCATAATTAGTTCATGGAAATGATCTGGGAATCGCTCTGACAGTGAAGTCCAAAATTTTGTTCAATGGTGTGCAACAGTGAAAAATAATGCACTAAATATATGGGAGAGGATGAATAATAGATAAAACACATTACACTGATCTTCTAAAATATGAAATATTAGTCATCCTATCTAAAAAGGATGCTTTAGCATTTCTATGTCACATGAAAAAGGGCTTTACAAGATTGGTACTATCTACTAAAGAGAAAAGAGGAAAATAAGGTTGTAAACACACAGATGTATAGTAATGATTGGTGCTGCCAAAAGAAATGTGCAAGACTCAATTATCTTCTTTTTCCCTAAAAGAAAAATAATGTATGTCCAATGAGACCGAAAAGCAACATTTCAAAAACTGAGAAATGAAGTTCTTCACACTGTGTCTAGTTAGCAATTACACTCATCTATG
Organism: Lonchura striata; assembly: GCF_050655825.1. Taxonomy (NCBI): domain Eukaryota; kingdom Metazoa; phylum Chordata; class Aves; order Passeriformes; family Estrildidae; genus Lonchura; species Lonchura striata. Next base: position 95,697,553 of record NC_140704.1, on the reverse strand, counting down.
CAAAGTTTGCAAGTGTCAAAACCCTCTGACATTTATGAGAATAACAAAAGTGTTCTGTTAGTGAGAGTATAAGAACTATGAGTTATATACAACTGCTCATTTCAAGTTACTACTCATTATGAATCACTGCTGAAATTTTTAAGCATGACAGATGAACTTTCAGATATGCACTACACATTTCTGGCACCCACCTCTGAAAGTATTTGGGCCAGTCATTGTTTTAAATGAGGTGGCGGACAAGAGGAGTTACAAGTCTGGTCAATGATAGTGGTTCCTACATTCCTAAGGTGGGAATATTAGAAGTACTGGTTTTTTTGGGAGGCAGAACTAAAAGTGGAACTGTTTATTGAAGAGGAATAAGTACCAGCAAGCCTCATCTTGTTAAGTAGCTGTTGTTAAGCAGCAGCCATTCATCCTGCCATTTTGGAACTGACCCTGCCCTATTTTCTTATTTTTGCCAATTTGATACATGTTTCCATGGGAACAGAAGAAGGACTAGCCACCAGCTGAGTCAATCTCAGCTGCTGGCTCCCAGCTCTCATGTTTTGTTCTGTTTCCTTGGAAACTGATGTCAAATGAAAGAGAGAAGTAAACCAGCTTTTACTCTTTAGTGTTTACTCTTTCTTTGGACCTGTGCTATATCCTCTGGGCTGGTAGAAGGTTTACAGATAACTTTATGGCCATTCAGTTTCCTTCTCTCTGGAGGATCTGCCAGCCACCAGAGTGTCCCAGCAGATGGAAGAGTTCTCAGTTTCAGCTACTCCTGGCAGGCCACCTCTTGAGAGCTACAATGGTAGGGTTTGAAAGCAGGCTACAGCATTCAGGAGACATTTGGCTTCCACAGTCTATAATATTTCAAATTGGAAGGAAAGAAATTAAATTTATTTTAAAAATGGTAGGGGAAACAGATGGGTGTAACGATATATAGAGAACAAATTGACTAACAAGCTTTGACCTGCATTAGGCTGAACACCCACAGAAACTACTTCAGCCAATTAAATTCTTCATTCACATCACAAATTTAACAAAGATCTCTCTAATCTGGCTGTTAGCTGACTAAACAGCACAATGTAAACAAAACCCTATAAACACATCTGTTTATGCATATATACATGTGCAGAAAAATAACATGATCTGATTTTTTCAAGACGTCAAAGAATTTGCAAAAATCTGCTGAAGTGCATGAATTTGAACCAGACACCTTCACCAGTTCCATACCTAAGTTACTCCCATGTTATCATGTGAATACTAACACTCCCTACCCCAGGCCACCCCACACTCCTTTGTGTATAATTTTGGACCAAAGTATTTTCCAGTCCCTTCAACAGCAGTATTGTTAATGAAAATGGATATTAAAGAAAAATATCTAAATCTGTGCAGCCAAATTCAAATTTTCACATAACTTTCACCAAAAAAATGTAGGGACAAGGCAATTTTAAAAGACAAAAGTCTTTCCTAAGGAAATGTTTTATACTTGATGACTACAGCTCTTAGTTAACTAGTCCATCAGGGTATAGCACCAAGCTCCCCTTGGACTTTCACACTTAATATATGCACTCCTTCCTGAATAGTCTTTACATCCCATCTCAGTTATTTTCACACAACTTTTACTTACCATTGACCTTGAATTACTATTGTGAGTAACTTTTAGAATTGTATATCTATATATAGTTAAATTTATGTACAGACCAAGTAACAGGTCAGTAGTATTAATTTCTTCAGGTTCTGAGAGCAGTCCCACAGAAAAGACAATCAGATACCCAGGCACAATATTTATTCCTCCAGTCCTGTTGTACTTACATCCGTCTCTTGAGGATCTACTCAACATCTGGGTGCTCAGAGAGCCATGCCAAACCAGTTAATGTGATTTAGTTATGGGTTAGTTATTTAAATAAAAACTTTATGCAGTTTTAATTGCTTTAAGCCAGGCTTTTCTGTCTTATTCAGAAAGATGTAAGATGTGCTCAGTTTATTTAATCTATTTATAGGTTTCCTCTATCTGAACTTATATATATAATTCCACCTTCCTCTATATCAGAAAGAGTTTACATCACAAACAAGACAACATTTATTTTTTACTGCTGCACCTGCAATGAGGAAAGAGCATTTCACTTTATGTTAAGCTTTGCAATGTCCATCCCATATTCTTCACAGTCAGCCCTCATTTATATTTTCTGAAATAACTTGATATAACCTCTTCCACTGAACAATACAGGCACCAGCACAAAGACTGAGACTTGTCCTGTAGGACTCTACTGGCTACATGCCTCCTTACTAGAAAATGATTTATTTCTTAGTTATGTTTCCTTATTCTAAAGAACTTCATACCTACTTGAAGGCTTCTCTCTTATTCCATGTCTATTTCATTTCTGTGAGAACCTTTGATGAAATAAATTCATGAGTCCTTTTTTGAGACCTAGCTGACTGTGTCAGCTTATATTCATGTCTGCTGTCTTCTTCAATGAACTTTACTAAATTTTTATGACTTGTTCCTTCACAAGTGTGATGTCAGCTACTCCTCAATGTAGCATATACATTTCTAATCCTATTCCTGATTATAATCTTTATAAATTGGCCTACTACATGAACGTACAGATTTAAGGTTTCTATGGTGTCTTGAAAACATGGCAAGATATTTGCAACATTTTGCTCAGAAATTAAAGCAGTTCTGAGTTAATGATTACATACTCTTGTCAGCAGTTTGACAATTATTCTTTTGAAATGCTATAGAAAACCTGTGAGAATAGAATCTTTTTCCATTGATTTATTTCTGATCAGTTTCCCTATTCCTACCAGCAATTCCAGTCACTCCTCACTGAGTTCATCAAGAGGGTTCTATCACAACAATCTCCACAAATCCTTCCACTAAGAATTTTGCTAAACAAAGCAGCAAAGCAATCATTTAGTCATTCTTCATAGCCTTATTTTCTGCAAGTAATGATCTTCTGTTCTGCTTAAATATTAATCCCAAGATTTTGTGGCAAACTTGCTGCTACCGGTATTTACAGAAAGATTTATTATTCTTTTTTCATTCATTGTAAGATGCTTTTTTGGACTGCTTTATTTTCTTCTACATTTAACTTACCAGACATTATGATCCTGTGTATTTTCCCCGTTTGGATATAATTTTTTATTTTAAAGGATGTCTTCCTGCTGTTTTGTCACACTGAGTCTTTTCTTTTTCAAGTTTTACTTGATGCATAGCATGAAATTACTCTGTGTCTCATATGTGAAGTTCCTAATACACTCTAAACCACCTGTAAAGATTTAACTCTCTACAGTTTACTCTTTAGCCTCTCTTTAAGACACTTTAATTTAATTTTCTTCTGCTTTCTGAAAGTGAGTGCTACTCTACAGACTTTTTTTGGCTGTTGCTTCTTCAGAGCTATCAAAACTAAGAACAATTTATTTGTAGCTATGGAAAACTCTTTCAGATATCAAGACTTTGGAATGGATTCTGTGTGCTATTCAGAATGAAATCAAGGGTAAGTCTCTGCCTGTGGGTTCTCTAATCTTTTGAATTATAAATGAGTTACTCTGAACAGCACATTTGTCCATTTTACATAGCCTTTTTTTTTTTTTTTTTTTTTGGTTTTGCAATGTTTTTCAGTCCCTCAACATATCAGTCAAAGCTGACCTTTGGGCTTGTTGTGTAGCAATGTGCCTGGTGGCATTGTTATACACTTGTAATACGTAGGATTTCTGTCTCACTCATTGAAATTATTAATTTGGTAATATTAATTGACTTTTCTTTAACATACTGCACTACTCTGACACTGGAATGGCCTACTAATCTTTCCTGCATATTGGTATTTTTGTTATTACAACATCCTCATATATAAGGTTTCCTTGTATTGGTTTCTGCATTTTACATTTATATCAATGCTGGAAGCCCAAATAGGACATGTCTATTGATTTCTTTTTCTCTTCTCTGTCTTCTAGAATGGCATCTCCTTTGGATTTTTTTTCTCTATTTCAAGTTTATTACCATCCCAGGACAAATTAGAGTGAAACCTTAAATACTGGTTTTCCAGATATCAGAATGAAGTTTATTTTAAAATATTGATAATGTTATAATAAGAATGCATAAAAGGAAACATCACAGAAATAATACTTAATTGATACTAAGACATCAAAGAATATAAAGGCTACTGCCCTGGATAAAGGTTTTAAAATTTTACAAGAAATATTGGCATCCAGTATGCAAGCTACTACTTTCATTGAGTCTATCACTAATGCAAGATATTTTTACCTTGGGAATTATAAAAGGTAGTCCATTTCCTCTACGAGTTATTATTTATTAAACATTATCACTGTCTACCTTCCAAGGCCACAGAGATCCAATCTGCTTCATAGATATTTATGCTGGGTGAAGATAAGCCAGTCAGAGGCTTTCAAGCTGAACTCTAGAGTAAAAGATTTACTACACCATAGAATCACAGAATATTCTGAGTTGGAAGGGACCCACAGGGATCACTGGGTCCAGCTCTTAAGTGAAGGGAACATACAGGGACTGAACACGTGGCCTTGGCATTATCAGTGCCATGCTCTGACTAGCTGAGCTAATTGTGGGCAAGAGGTGAGTGTGAGTGCATGTGTACACATGCACCCTTTCAACTGTACTAAGTACATGTCTGAATCATCATATGGCTGCTGCACAGACTCCACTTTTTTGCTATTTCAGACTGTGCTTTCATTCCAACATAGCTGAGGAACTGAAATTAGAGGGACCTGGTTTCCTAAATATTTTTGTCTTGTGGCTGGATTCTCTTCAGCTACCATGTAGCAGGACGTTTAAAATATCTGGTTTTAGACAAAGGGATAAACTCTGTGACCCTTCTCTTAGAGGAGACACTATCAGAACCTCTCCTGGCTGTTTGCAGCAAGTCTGTTGTGGTCCTGTGTCCTTTAGAGCTGTATCTCAAATTTGTCAGATTTGACTGAAACAGGCAAAGTTTGTTAGGCAGTAGGAAAAAAATTGCACAGAGCACCCTAGCACATAAACATTGCCTTCTTAAGAAAGCAGGTCAAAAAGCAAACCATGGTAGAGCCTTGCAAATCTCTTCTACAGCAGCATCCACAGAAGCACCATAGTTCCTTGTGGGCAGCCCAGCCAGTGAGACAGTGAAGGAAGGATGCACTCCAGCTCACATAACTGAGGGAAACAGTCTGGCAGGGACCTAGCTCAGATCTGAGCATAATCATTTTGATTATGACTAAAAAGGTGAAATGATGAAAAAACCAAATTCCTAGTTCAGCCTAGGAAGAAATTAGTGAGGAAAAAATGTGATTGGTCTCTCCACTGGTCTGAAAAATTAGCAAAAGGAGAAATGTTACAGGCAGAGAAACTAGGAAAACTGACAAATAGAGGTAACATTATGGATTAATTATCTTTTTTTTTTTTACATGGCTGCTTGAAGATTAGAAGCCCTTTGTGCCATCAAATGCTTTTACATTATGTGAAAATTAAACCTACATCACTGTTAGGAAATGTACATAGGGACACTGCTATGGTTCTTCTGCAGATCTCTGTACAGTTAGGGAAGTTTTAACACTGTCCCTACCTTGGCCTTTAACCTCTTTTATTTATCCAGCAAGTTTATTGTCCATATACCACAAACTACTTTCCCTTCTGGTGACTAGAGATCTGGATGCTTTATGGTTCAGTCATTAAAACTTTTAATATGGTATCTTATGGCAGCCACAGATGTGCTTTTCTTAAAGAAACCGTACCTGTAGGGTCAGGATGCCAGAAATCAGTTTGAAAACTGACAGATCCAACATTCCACAGGATTTCTGTCTCCTGTAACGGCCAGAGAGTCTCTAAAAATATCTTAACTTCTCTTTGTACTTTTAGGTTTGGAATGCCTATCCTCAGCTTATAAAGCATGGAATTCTTGGACTTCGCAAACAGCTCCAGAAAAGGAGCCTGGATTTTAAAGTTCTGGGTTTAAGGACTCTTTTAAAGCGTTCTTGATAATTTACTGCTGTTGCTTCATTAAAATGAACTATTTTGTGAATAATAGCAGACAGCACAGGACATTACCAGTCTTTAGGCTTCTTGCCTTGGTTCCCTTGATTCATGTGTTTATGAAGACACAACTGACAGAGGGTCACCCAACAGAAGCCAAATGCACAACTGTCACATAGGAAGCTGATGAATATTCATAAACAGAACTCAAATGGTTCATTAGCTAGAATGACTTATTGCATTCATAACTTTGTAGCCTACATTTAGTTTAATCTTTATCACTTGGCTTAGCATTAACTGACAGAAATAATCCCTTTAAAATTATTTCACAGAATCAAGTGGGACAAGAAATATGCACTACAAAATATTGCTGAAATAAAACAGAAACTTGCCACCATTAGTGTTTACTATGTGGCAAACAGAGAAAAGATAATATGTGCTCAAACTCAAATAAAGAATTTACCATTACACTTTGGAAACCTAAAAAATTAAAAAATACAACAACGACAGCAACAACAATAATAATTATAGCAGTGAAGACAATTGTCATTTACTTTCACACAGGATTTTTGAGACCCGAAGAGGTGTGCTTCAGGAAAGTAAATTGCAGTTCCTCTCACTGCTTTTATAGTAACATTTGATGCACATACAATATTTTAATGACTACATTTTCTTGAATGATACTTTTATTTCCTTCCCACCCCAAATCCATTAGCTTAAAAAATATTCTGTGCAATTTACACTAATAGCTAAGAGTTCTAACAGTAAGTTCAAGCCAATACTATGCTGAGGAACCAAAATATCAAACATTGTCATGTGTGCATTCAGAGATCGTCACTTTGCATGGGCTTATATAATTCCAGGAGAATTTCAGTTCCTATGCAAAGTTCAGACAACTGGTGTGCAGCCCCATGGTCTGGAAAGCCCCAGATGTGGAAAAAAACACACTAAATTTTTAGTTTTATATATTAGATGATCAAAGAATATATACTGAAAAGTTCAGATGGAAATTGCAATCATTTAACACTTTTTCAAATATATGGTACTTAGGGTTTAACTTCACAGTTACTGCTGCTGTCTATGGACATTATACTCAAGTGAATCTAATAAGATTAGATATCAGGATTTTTAGTTCAAACTAAAGTAAAAAAGTAAAATTCCTTCTATCTGAGGTTATTTTAATTGGATTTTGTGAGTATTTGTCATAATATATTTGGGTTCAGATGAGCAGAGAAAATGTTCACAATACTGACAACTGAAGTATCACTTACAATACAATTGGAGCAAAATGAAATAAACAAGGTTCTCAACAAGCTGCTATGGCTTCAAGCTATACACACACAGACCAGAAGTGTCTCCAGCAGGCAAATTTCAGTTACATTTTCAGTTTTTTATTGACAACTGTATTAGCTGGGAAGTCTTTCAAACTCTAAGGAATGACTGAGACAAATATTTTCATATTGTAAAATTATTTTTCAACTAAATCCCTTGTAGTTTAAGAGGTATTGTTATAAGTTATTTTCTGCAAATTATACTAAAAAAGTAAAATCTTGTCCTAATAAAATTCCAGAGATACACTTCAAAGTAAGAACAAGATAAAAGCAGTGGAGCTAAACGGTATATATTTTCTTGCAAATGTTAACATCAGAAGGTAAAAAACTTATTTTTCTTACTGATTGCAAGTATAAGAGAAGAGACTAGCACTTCTAGATAGTCGTCATATAATCTAGTTTTCAGATATCGCCAGTTTACATGTTGGAGGCAATAAACTCTCAAACAATGCATATCCACATACAGATATATGTTTTTTTCCTAGGTATAATTTTTTCCTGCCATGTTTCTTGCAGTCAGTTTGTCCAGAAAGCTCTACTTCAGCTCCACTTCTAGAAACCAACCAGAGTGTTGGAAAGTGTGTACAGCTGGCATTAAGCTATTACCTCCTGCCTATCAAAATTGCTCATGTGACCTTTCTGGGAATACCATTAAAAGAGGAACAATCAGTATGGGTGCACGCACATAAAATTACTGCAAATAAATACAGCAGTAGGTAACATAATTCCTGACCATCTCCACAAAGAATGCAGTCTAAGCAGTGACCTCTCCTGCACTTATCTTGAATGAGCTTTTACTGAAATTCACTAATGGGTTCTGATAATCTATTATTTATTGCAACAGACTCTAACAGAGAGTCTTAGCTGAGGGCTCTCCTGTGTTTACAACCCTTGCAAATAAAATGTCTCACAAGTGACAGAAATGTGGGATCTGCAACTACATACACAATTTCTTTTGGTCGCAGTTCTTTTTTTCCTATTTGGTTTTGAAAACCAGAACCCTTCCTTCCCCCAAAATACACAGCCTGACTTGCTTTCATGTTACCTAATGCATCTTTAGCTTAATGTTATGGAAAGCTGTAGATACTAATATGCAACCATTAGTATTACTTGGGCTTGAGGACATACCTCCATGTTATACTTTTCCACTGTCCTCCTCAAAGGATCCACAACCTGCCAGCAAATCAGGATGCAAAGATCAATCAGTAGCATCCCTCCAACTATCCCCAGTAGCTTCTGGTCTTTAATGATCTGGAGAGACACAAAAAGAAAAAAAAATAAAGAAGAAATAGGGAGATTCCCATGAGCCACAGATAGACCCTATACAGCTTTATTCCTATAAAGGGAGAAAGACACAGGTTGCTAATAGTAAAGGTTTTTAACAATGAACAAAGAAAAGAAATATAGAAAGATGAAAGCAAGACAAATTATTTTAGTTCATTTCATGGTTATTAGAAGTATCTGAAGTGCTTTCCCACTTCAAAAAACTTTGGGAAGGCTCTCAAACATTTATATTGAAATCCAGGTTTAAAATTAACTCCCAGAAAATGAGAAAAATATATTCTAGGGAGGCACTACTGTGTTTATGCATGCAAATATGGAAAAATGTTCATCAGCATCTCAGAGTAGAAGGCATTGAGGTAGTTTTCACTGAGATTTAGTGCTCACTCTTTCATGACCTTGGATGTGGAAAATGCAGAAGTTATCAAAACTTTATTTTGGAGGTTTTTTGTGTCTATGTATTTAATATTTGTCTCTGTTACCCAGGGAACAGGATGGAATGATGTATTTTTTCTGTATTATGAAGGTCAGATGCACATCTAGTGTAAAACATGCTTTTAATTTTGCTTGGGGTTTAGGTTCAAAAAAGAAAAATAAGAGCTGCTGATAAAAATAAAAATCCAAGCCATGTATTAGAGTCTTTTATAACTGCATGCAATCCCTATGTAATTTCTACTGTTGTACACATAGCAGCACAGAAAAAATGCACTGCAATTGCATTATTTGCAGTTGCAAAGTTGTAATCATGTTGCAATATCAGGTTTAAATTAATTTTATTTCAGTGCTCTTGAGTCCATGGTCAGGGTTTCTTAATTAATATCTACCTCTATTATAAAGAACACTCATCCGATACTCAAAAGTTTTTGCCAAGTTGCTTTAACATGGACCAATGCACATATTTTTTCCAAGTTTCCATTCTGGGAAACAGCTGACTTAATCCAAATGAAATATTCAAAAATATTAAGCCTGAGAAGCTTAAGAAAGTTGTGATTATTTCAGTTCAATTTGATGAAACTATTAGGATTTCAAAAATGCATTAAAAAGCCAGAAGTGTCAGCTAATCTTAATAGAGGCAAGTTTAGTATTCCTGCATAGAATAAATTGTATTTGCATTACATTCTTATCAAGCTGAAGGAAATGATGAAAATGACAAAAATTTGAAACAATGTATAAAGAACTTTAGAAACTCTGGTTTTCATATTGTTTGGTGTGATATCTTTTCTATTTTGAAAGATGTTTTGGAAACATTGTGCACCCCTTTTTGTTAATCTGCTGGTTTATTTGATCGATAATTTGGAATAAACTAAGAGTAAAATAAAGGCTAGAAATCAGAATGAGCTAAAGGACTCGATACAATATTTTCATTTCCTGAGATCTGTTATGTAAATCCATGTAGCTAGCACTGCCATAAAGCACTGGATGCTTTCCAATGTTTGTGGCAGCAAGGAAGCAGTACACCCATCCCAGAATTCTGAGACAGCACAGGTATGTCTGGAGAGGGCAGGGTGAACGGGGAGGGGGTGGCTTTCATGGTGATATGTCTTGCTGCTGGATGATTTGGCAAGGAGAGAAAAAGGTGCCTTGATGTGCTGTGCAGGGGGAGGAAAACTGTTGAAATGTGTTTCTTCATAACGCTCAAATGAAAGCAGGTATTAAGCAAAGATTCTCAGACACAGCTTGGTCCCTTGTCATGCTTGGGAAAACAGAACTATGTCTGACCTTTTAGCTGTTTATCAAGTGGCAATCAAAGCTGAAAAGGAACAGGTTAGCCTTTGCTAAAAAAGCCCATGTCTTTTTTAATCTCTTTTCTAATGCCTGCAAACAAGCCTTGGGTGAAATACATGGAAGAGAAAACAATGGGGAGTTAAGTCCATAGAGAACATGGATTTAGATTAAATGTTGACACCTTAACTCAAATTTCTTTTCCTCTCTCATAAATGGCTAGGGAGATTATTGTCTTGGCATATTTTAGTTGGTCTTCCTTTTTAAGTGATGATAGTTTTTTTTTAGTGAAGGCTGTTGAACTATTATGTGTTTAGTCTTTCTCAGTAGTCAGTGGGCAGGGACAAAAGGCTTTAAAAGACAATTCATCCCACCTATCCTGGGTAAGATTTAGGGTCAGAAAAATTAATGTTATGAAATATGTCCCTCCCTTCCTCAATCCCTGCCCCCTAAGAGGAGGTGAAGACAATTAACTTCAGCTAACACTATGCATTTGATTAACTACAAGCTATGTGAAAGTATCTTGCCAGAAATGTCTCCCTCTGCTCTTCTAAGCCAAAAATGTTCCTTGAAAAAAAACCTCAAACTATCTTATCTTTCAAATGGAAATAGTGCATATTTTACCTAGGATAGGTAAGCAGCCCAATGTCTTCTGTATTTGTATGAGCTATCTTCATATTGCAAGTAAGGTTGCATTGGATTCAGATTTACCAACCCCTGGTAATATTAATCAATCTGGTACAGCAATGCCAGATGCAAAAGAGTAAAAGGACATTATTAAAAGTAGTAATACTGATAATCCACTCGCAGAATCAAAATAAATTACTTCTATTGATGATCACATTGCTAATATTATCACATCACTTCTTGCTCTTGTACATCTTTCATTTGACCTTGCACTACTGCAGATCAGTATTTTTGTTCACTTTTAAGTTTAGTAGCCTTTTTTTGGACAGGTAGTTATTAGAAAAAGATAAGAGTAGAGATACCTCAAAGAGTTGAGCTCTTCCTTGGATACCTCTTGGAGTAATTTTTTCCTGCATTACTCTGCCCTTTTTTGGACAGAAGGGGAGTTGTATAACAGCAGCTGTCACTGGCAGCAGGTATTATTCATCCCTTACTTCTGCCAGACAGCCAGGAGGAAGGCAAGCAAAGGAAAGCCCATAAGATAACATAAGTGACCTACACCAGCACAATGAGCTCTGCAAACACAGTGATGCTGGTGCTGCTGCAGGCTGAGAGGGCTGAATGCAGGGCACCTGGGGCTGCCTCACACACCCATCACAGCACTGCTCTGTCCTTGGCAAAACCACTGCTGGAATATAGCTCTGAAGCACAACTCTCCACCAGAATGCTAGCTTTCAGAACAAAACACCGAGGTTCAATAATTTTTCATTTCTGCCTGTTACTAACAGCTCATCCTAAAAAAGAGATTTGCCCTGAGAAATGCCACTGGTATATCACTAACAGCATTTCTAAAAGGCTAGCTGCTCTCTCCCTTCCACCTGCAGGAAGCCAGCTTTCCCTCTCCCCAGCCAACACTCCCACCCACTAGAACTCCTTAAGTTCAGTACATTCACTCCTCAGGAATCACCAGATGCACTGAAGGAGTCTTGACTCAGATCTTGCAAATCCAACAAATTCTCTGTCTGATAAAAGAGTCATGAGCTAGTGAGGCTCCTCACAATCAAAAAATATCATTTTTCTTTAAGAGGAAGGCTCTCATTTTTTCCCTTTTCATTTTCCTTCTAGCAAACAGTAAATCAGCCTTTGGAGAAATACATGGTAGCTAATAAAATCCATTTATGCAAGTGCTCCTGAATCCTAGCTGAAGCCAAGCTCTCACACAGCAGCATCTGTGAGTCATATTTTCTACCATCTGCGATTGGATAGGTGAATCTGTCTCATCCTGGCAGATCTGCACACTGTTATAAATGCCATTGCCACCAGTCTGGACTATATATCTGGATATGAAGCGATCTGTCCTCAAAATAAATTCACTCGGAACAAAAGCTGGTAGGTCATTTTCTTCTCATCACTGTATGAGCAAATCAAAATTATTCTGAAAACTCACGACCATGAAGACAGATCAAAGTCCTTACTCTCCACAGACCTTGCCATCTGATCACAGGAGATAAAAAATCTGCCTAAAGCTCTGGGATAAAGTTTCTGCTCATGGAAACTCTTGAGGATTTTCTAGAACTATCACAGGCTGTACCACCTACCATAGTAACTTCAACTGTCCATTTCATTATTATTGCATAAACCTTTTGTTGGGCTATTTTAATTTGCTTTCTAAAGCATACCCATTGTGTCCAGGATGACCCTATCATCCACCAACTCATGGGATCACCTGGAAAATTGGTAATCAACAGTACTTAAACATTAGGTTTGTTTTTTATAATTACGGCTGGGGAAAAATTTCTGTTATTTCTTATCTTACTAGAAACCAATTCTGAAAATGTTTATGACACAGCCCTTAAAGTTGAACTCCATTCTAAACCATGAAGGAAGAGTCTTACATATGAAGACTTACATCTCCAGGATGCAACATTAGTTTTGTACTCTCTGATTTCCACAAATATCTTTCCAGCATGACTGAAGAGTTAATTTACTCCTGTCTTTTCTTCAAAGTTAGTTTCCTTGTTACCAGATCACTTCCATTTGTCAGAATAAAGTATCTTTAAATGTAAAGCCATATTAGCTACATCTTTGTGGCTTGTTTGTTTGTTGGGTTTTTAATTGAATGCACAGAAACATAGAAAGGCTAGAAGTGCTTTTGCATTTATTCATAGGTTTTGATATAAATATATATATTTTTCTTTTCCATTTAAAATGTAGGATCTTTTTTGCTTAAGAAGGAAATTCTGGTTTCTCTTATGTATATCAACCCTGACTAGTCTAGCTGACAGAGTAGTCCCTTGCCTTCTGGCACTAGCTAGATAAACGCTTAATGTTATTAATTAACTTTTTTTTTTCAGTTCTGTCTTTCCCAGACTCCTGGGATGGAATCTGTAGAGAGAAACTCTCTTCAGAGGATCCCACTGTGAAGCTTCCTAGACCTTATTCAATTAAATGAATATCACTGACAACAATTACAAAAGCCCTCAGAATTCAGAAACCAAATATTCTTCTCCCTGATACATACAGAAATCCTGCTGATCAGAGTCCCCCCTCTGAACTGGAGGGGAAAGAAAGAAAACAGAGTTTGCAGGGAAGAAAAATGTGAAGTCTGTGAGCTTGCAAAAGGGACCATAAAACTACTTGTGAACTTGCCTTCAGGATACTTTCTCCACTGCATAAACTAAACTTTAATTTCTCTCAGTATGGCTCAGGGACACCTTTGACTTGCTCCCCTGCATTAAGTGGGTCGGTGCCAGGAGGTTGGGGATGCAAAGTCAGTGGTGGGTGGGTGAACTTTACCCTATGTGGGCTGAGAGAGATTCTATCTTAGAGTTATTAAAGCCATTAATATTTTAGTGAGCTATACTGTAATACATTCTTAATTTCTATTGTGTAATGGAATGAGAAAAAAGGACTATTGAAAACACATTATGCATTGTTCCCAGTAACTCCACAATGTTTTTTTCAACAGCTATTATGAGTATTTCCTATAATAGATTGTACGATTAGTATTGGCAAGGCCTCAAGCTGCAGTTACATTAGTTTTAATGAGTGAATGCTAACATTTTAAAAAATGTGTTGTAGTATTAAGGATTTTGACCAGGGAGTAAAAAGCAAAGTTTTATTCTCTTAGAGGTATTTTAACTGATTTGATAGAAAACTTATATATCTACTTATACATTAAAAAATAACCAAAACCCCAACATTTCTGTTTCCAGTGAGGCTCTCCTGTGACACCTGTAGTCTAAAAACTTGGTAACTGCCTTTCAGGATAGTGGAGTGTGTGGTACTCCTGACAATAATGGACAATTGGATATGATCAAAAAGCTTGGCTTTGAGAATTAAATAGCTACAGTCACTAGCCTGCTAAAGCACATATTTCTAAAACGTGTCTTCACTGGTGACTCCTGTTTAGGATAATTGCTTCATTGGGCAGACTCACTCTCCCAATAATGCTATTGCAAATGTGGATTTGTTGACTCTATGCCCTACTGCCAGAAAAAGCAATTGATCAGAAGATACCTTTCCTCTTTCCCAGCTCATATATTAAAAAAAAAAAAAAAAAAAAAAAAAAAAAAGTAGGAATATCCTAGTGGTGATGCTCCCTAGGGGAAGCAGAAGATAGAAACTATTCAGAGGTTAGAGATGGAGAGAGATTAAGTGATGGGTTTAAAAAAGTTATAGAAATCCTTATTTTTTAAAGCCTGAGCCTCAGTTATGACTATACAGAACTAGAGAATTGGTGAGGTGATTGTTTTGCTAACACTGCTAATCCAACCACAATGAGCACACAATTTATGTTTTTCAGTATAAATCTATATTGAAAAATGACTATTTTTCACAAAACTATTTTAAAGGGACAAAAATAAAAAACATGTTAATCTAAAAATGGTACTAAGAAATCCAACTTGACAGCATTAGAACCAACCATTCTTGCTCTTGTTCTGGAGAACAGTCTTAGAAAAAAGCCTCAATATTGTGTTAACTTCTGCTCACAACCATAACTAAAGCAATATGTACTGCCTTGAGAAGTATGTGCTGCATATCCCACCAGTACAGCAAGTCAAATTCACCTTTGAGAGAAACTGACTTGTTGAGCTCAAAAACACATGCACCATAAATGTAAAGGACTTTCTATGAGAGGTGTGAATTTTCATCTTTGGAGTTGAAAGGAACTCAAACCTTCAGGAAAAAAAAAAGGTGCATGAAAGATTTGAATGTTCAGGAAGAAATATTCTGATTTTGTTTGATATAACATTAAAGTACTTAGACTTTAATATTTTTCTTAATGAAAAATTCTCTGGGAAAGCATACTTCATCATTACCAAATAGCTGGGAACATCAATGCACTTGATTACATTTACAATCCAATTTCAAGCTATTCAGGAACAAATTGCCTCATACTGTATAGCAACATGTTCTTTATCACTCTGTCATCCAATAGTCTCATAATACATAGAAATTATGGTTGTAGCACCATTTATGAGCACTTACATTTCACAAAGAGTTTTTGTTGTTTTTGTCACTACTGAGGTTTACCCTTATCAAGCCGTACCATGCAGAAATTTCCATACATAAATTACTTCAAAAGAAATTTTTTCTCCTGGATGTACAGTTCATTAGCTCAGCTTCTTTCTATGTTATGAGCTTGAGATTTAGCTCCATATTCCATATTTATATGAACGTAAATTTTAGAAATATGATTCCTGTTGTTCCTTGGTTGGCATTTTGGCTGATCAGCTCTTATGAAAACCAGGATGCTTATTTTACATCTAAATTTGGATCCTAAGATTACACTAACTATTTTTAAAGCTTTGGACTTAAAATTTATAGTTGTAGCTACTTGGGGAAAAAAAAATCAGAATAATTTCATTTCCACTTATATCACTTTAGGAAATACAGTATCTGTTTATTAATAAACCATAAGCCATATCTGATTAATTTACACTGCCCTGTAAGTATCAGAGATTACTTGGTCCAGTGTTAAATATTCATCATGAAAAAAAAAAATCCTAAACATAAGAAAATTACAAACTGTCTTCTTTCTTACGCTCAAAGACTGAACAATAACACAGAACATTTCTTTAGGTATCCATATGCTGGTTCATTTTCAGCAGATGGTCCCTAATAGATTGTTGTACTGTTGGTATGGTTACCCAAAGCAAATTTTTGGATCTTGACACATCTCCTCTCCAGACTTATGATCTCTCATATATATTTAGTAGAATACAAGTGTATCCTAGGGGAAATCCATCATATAACTTCTTGTTATGCACACAAAAAGCTCTAGCAAGAATAAAAAAAATCCTGGAAAAATATAAATATTTACAGTCAGAAAACTGACCTGGAAAAAGATTTTATGACAGAATTTACAGGAAGAACTGATTAGATAACACAAACTACATTTATGCTAGTTCAGAACTATGTCTACATGGGATTTAAGTGAATAAATGAGTTGTGGCCTGTGAGGTTCTGACTTAAAATCTCTGTCAACATAATCTGGAGAATTTTGCTTCACCTATTTTTAAAAGATTAAGATAATGGGCAATTTTTTTAAACCTCTTCAGGACTTTAGCGAGGAAAAATATAGATTGTAATAAATTCTAAATTCCATAAGTGGCTTGAAAAACTTACGGAAAAGTTTATAGCCAGAGATGACATTCACTCTGTAAGCATCCTCATGGAGGTTTTCAAGTGAGAGATGGGGATAGCAATCAACAGACACAAGCTGAGAAGAGAATCCAGCAGCACATAAACCCGTAACTGTGTAGCCTCCAGGTGCTTTCTTCTCTCTGTTTTCCCCCCTCAGGGGCACTGTGCAATCACAGGACCTGGCACTTCCCTGCAGCTGGCACCAGGCAGGGTAGGAGCACACAGCCAGCTCCTGCCCACCCTGACCTGGGAGATGAGGATTGCGCACTGCTCAGAGTAACCCGTGTGCCTTGATCCCCAGAAAGAGCCTGGATGGTTTCTTACCCCTCCCAGTTTTCTATACACCTGGTTTTGAGCCACTAAAAGCCATGGAGGTGGGGTGGCCAGATTTGTTTAAAAATGGAGTGTGAAGGCAACAAGCTAAAATGTCTGAGAATTCCTGCACTGCTCCACTCAGGTAATAGATTTGCTTCTCAGAAAAAAAGAAAAGAATAATTTCTGAAATATATACTCAGAGAGATTTCTACAACATAACAAATAATTCTGGAAAGTAGTTGTTTTTCTTCATTTGGAACTTAACTGTCTTATACATGAGATCACCTTTCTCAAAACTACTGCCTTTTCCATTATGCATATTTTCTGGTTTAAGTGAAAAAGATTGTAACATAAAACTCTCTCTTTTACTGCACAGTCCTATTCCATGTCCAGAGCAGACTCACTACATTTTCTCCATGACAGTGGCATTCTGTAGGAAGCTCAGGCTTCACTGGTGTCCTAGTAATCCACATAGGGTAAGAAATGTACATTCTAGAGATCCTAGCAAGCTGTAGTTTTTAAATTATTGACTTTTCTACTACAACATAAAACTTCTAACATTTTCTTGGGCCCATTCTTCATGAAGAAAATGGAAAGAGGTTGCAATTGTAGAGAGAGCTGCACGCATCAGCAAGAGGAACCTTTACATCTTTGTACACCTCAGTTTGAGCTAAAAGAGTCACTAGTAGCTATCAGGTTTTATAGATACATAGTAATAGATACATAGTAATAGAAAGAATAACAGTAAGATTCCGAAATCCTGTGTTCAGATTTTTCACACTGCTTGTGAAATAATTTTGGCCAGTTCAAGTTTTTTCTTGCTGCTTTCTCCATTCTCATTCCTGCTTTCCTTTCCAAGACTACATCCCTACTTTCCAGGCCTCCCATTCTGCCTCTAAATTTCAATCTTAATCTAATTCTAAACCACGCCCAGTCCTTCAATTACAGTTTGCCATTTAAATACCATACTCAGACTCTGTACTCCATCATCATGCTCAGCTTTCTTGATCCCTTCTTACAGACCTTCCTACCTTTGCTGTCTTTGAAATTTAGTTTCCAAGGGAATTTTAATCCAAATTAAGTCTCCTTCTTCAATATCTTCTCCCAGTATATAATACCAAGATTTTTCTATCTTTTTTCATCTGGACAGGCTTCTCTCTTGAAGTCATTGGCAGCAAACCTGATTTCTCCTCTTCAGTCTCTTTCCTTCTCCCAATTTCTTGGCCCTGAAGTTCCCTTGCACTGCCAGCCTCCCTTCCCCATCCTACTGTCAAAAACATAATTTGCAAAATCTCCTACCCATCTTTGCAAAGCATGAAGACCTCAGCTCACTTCAGTAGTCTTATAAGGACCTAGTAAGCCAAATGGACTACAATAAGTTTGCCAGATGGCAGCCTGGGAGGTATAGCAGGCATAGGTTAGACTGATAAGTCATTTTTGATGGCTGTGATTAGTTGTAGCTTTCTTTCCTATGATATTGCCGATACAGAGAAAAGTTTATGAATTATCGTGAAGGAGTAGAATAATGTTGGTAAAACTACAGCATCAAAGCCTCAAGAAAAGAGGCTGCTCTACATCCCACTTGTCATTATATTCTGTATTTATCTTGTAATAATTTTTCAACATAAGGACTTATGCCACCAGAAGTCTACAGCAGTAGTAATAACTGAGTACAATAATAATATTTTCAGTGAAAATTGAAGATAAAACATCCCTTCTCTGATACCATAGTTGAAGAATTAAGTCCAAATAGACAAAGCCAGAGTGTACTCTGTTATGGGTAAGACAAGCTTATCATGGCAGCATCAATTGAGAGGTATTGCACTTTCAAATACAGCAAATGCAACAAGGCAACATTGTGACCTTGATCATCTTCCTGCTTTAGTGTAGCCATCTACAAAGGGCCAAATGCTTGTCTTTGTAGGAGCAGAATTTATAAAATTTATGGAGGCTTTAATACCATTGCTTTGAATTTCTTACTTGGCATTCAGGAGTTGTGCAGGAGCAGTCACTGTGCAGGAGTGCTTCAACACCCCCGAAAACCCAAGACAGTGCAGATCCCACCAAAATAGACAGCTTCTCATCCTTCTAAATTTTCCAGAAGGGCTTGTTCTGTAAATGGTTCAGCTAGCTACAGCTTCCCCAGGACACCACCTGCCCTCCTGCCACTGATATTCTCCTCTCTTGTCCACTGCCAGAAAGGGAAACAAAAAAACAATCCCCACCTCCCTCTTCTGCAGCCCAAAACAACAGAAAGGAGATGTATGTAAACCAGAATTGCACCTCAATTATAAGTGTTATAGTTATTTTTAATACTAATTCTATTTCACTTTCCATTATCTCTGCTAACCTCTTCAAAACTCAAATATAATTTATTTCCCCCTACTGTTTTTGTCATTTCCATTTGACAAAAATTGATCCCCTTGCACCCCTCTGTTTCCAGCTAAAACTAATGCATTTTTAATTTGCTTCCTTTGAGCCCTAGCAAGATCAAAGATGGTGACAGAGCTCTGGGAATTTTGCAAAATTTGTCCTTAGTAGTCTGATAACAGAATGAGTATATTCTGAATTTTATTGTTTATTAATTTCCAGTAACAGAAGAGTGGATATATTAAAGGGTAAAAATAAAATAGACTTTGAAAGCTTTATAAACAGCAGTTAATGAGAATCTTCAACTAATTCAAGACCCTGTAACTCATTAAGTTTCACTTTCCATTGAAATACTATGTAGTGTATTATTATTATTTACAATTCTGTATGTTTTCTCACAGTGAGACAGATATCCACTAATCTCTTCAAAAAGCCATGTTATACACCAAAGTGTACAATAAATATACAGAAGCTTGTCCTATCTGATGAAGATAAGCAGATTTACTCATCATATTATCTCCCTTACTTAACACCCACTTTCAACAAATGAATTAACCAGTATTTTCAACAGCCACTCAGAGATTCTTTCACTCTGTGAAGAAATTTCACTATTGACAAATACTTTCCTGATGAAAATATTGAGGATGACAGGCAAAGGTGGTATGCCTAAAGGTCATACAGGTTTTACTGTCATATACAGGTAGTAACTGAATGATCACAATGAATAAGATCCACACTACTTAAAGAATTTTGGAATTTTGTACTTCTCAGTTTGCTCTGTCATGGCACAACCAATTCAGAAAACATTAATGTACTTTTTTCATGCGACACTACCTTTGTGCATTTGTTAATTTAGATACTGTTTGCAAAAATTTGTAAATTTAGATATTGCTTGCAAAAATTTCTACTTTCTGTGCATCCATAGAAAGAAAATACTTTGGCTATAAACTACATCTGCAGAAAATGGAAATGTCATTCTTGCAAGACATAAGTAAAGAATGCCATGTTTTTCAGTCATGTCCTAAAAACACTTTTATCTATCCTGGCAAATCAAAGACCGAAAATATATGACTAGTAAACACTTCTCTGGATAGCTGATTTGTTTTACATAAAGAAAACTGTTGCACTTCATGATTCATACTTATGATTTGGAGTGAGGTATCTAAATAAAGAATTCTTTAAAGTTTACAGAACAAAATGTGCTATTGACTTAGTTCCAGAATACAGAAGAAGGTGGTCTAATAGCCTCAATGTTTCCAGTATAAGTCAGAGCAAAGAAGCTCATTGGTCATCATGAAGATGTTTGAAAGGTTATCTCCCTTAAACTTGTCAGTGTCTTTTTAACTGATCTTAAATAATTTTGACATACAGCTATGCATAATCAATTGCAATTTGCTGTTGGAGATGAGTCCCTTGAAGAACAGGGTCAATAAAGAATTTGAGGATTATGTTTAATTAACAGTGAAATCTAATATTGAGTAGCAAATTGCAGGTCTAAAAGGTAATGTTTAAAAAAAAAGAAAGCAAAAGATCAGTGACAGTCCATTGCAGTACCTGTTGACTCCTATTTGAAGTAGTATGTATGGGAGAAATTATAAAATTCTGAGAATAATAAAGGTTATGAAGTAAATGCTTTTATGTGTTAGACTATACTTGTGTAACTTCACTAGTTTAAAAATATTTGTACCAATAGATGAAAACATATTTGCAATGTAAAGTTTCATTTCTTAGGAAGGTAAAATCCTGGCTCATCTTTGATAAAAAAAGGAAGTGTTGAATATAGGAAGTGTAAGATCCTTGAAAAAAAAAAATTATATATATAAAAGACTCTGGTAGCATAAACTGATATGTTACAGTGGGCTCTTTACACATGTGCAAAAAGGGGGGTTTCTGTTTCACTCCCCCCAGAGTATCATGGTTTTGGTATAGAAATTTTTGATAATTTTAGTTAGTTTTAAGATATTTTGTATTTATTAATAATTTTTTGTACAATGAAATAGATATGATAGAATGATAATGAAATAGGGCAAACCTGAAATGATCAAATAAGTGGATGTGTTGTGGTGCCAGAGTAATAGATCCAGTTCCAGACACAGCATGGAAATTCCTTAATAACCTCAGACATAAATCTTGTTAGAAACTGAGTTAACTATCTAAAGTTCATTCCTGCTAAGGGAATGATGTACCCTATTGTGACAGACTCCCTACATATTGCAATTGTGGAAAAATAACATAGTGCTAACAAAATAAAAATTAACAACAGATATTTTATGACCACACATAGCAAAAAAAAAAAAAAAAAAAAACAAAACTGCAATCTGACAACGTTTTGGAACCTTCTCCTACTTAATTTGGTTATATAGAACTCTTTATTGGTTATTAGACTAAAACTGTTTTAGTATGTGCACATAGGAACTGTACTTGGCACTTCTGCTCATTCTATAAAAATATTAATTTTGTTTTTCTGTTTCATGAACATTTCTTTTAATGTTTTTACTAGCAAAATGTTTTCTACTCAGTGTTTTTCCAGTTTTTTAATAAAATAATCTAATAAAAAGTACTTCATGTATGAAAAGAAGCTTAATGGAAAAAATATAATGCAGAGCTGCACTACTCCTAAACTGAGCCTAATCCTTTACAGAAAATGTGCTGTACCAAAAACGACAGAGACACTTATTGTGGTTCAATTCTGACCAGTCTTAGAGTAAACTTATGCAATTTCAATACTAATTAGAAATACGAAGCCATAAGCAGCACTTTCTCTTGCCTCCTCCTACCAATCCATGAGAAATCTTCAGGTAATACCCATGTCTTCGACAGATACGATCAGAAAACATTTCATTAAAAAAACAGAAGGAGACCTCTGGATGCTGAAGCAACATATTAAGAGAGAGCAGAGATTCAAATTCACTTTGATATTTTACAGCCAACTCCACTGTCCACATCTTATTATAAAGACTGGAGGGCTGATTCTTGACTCCAACTCTGAGAGACTAAACAAGAGACCAAAAAACAAGAAACCTAATATCAAACTATTCAGGATCTTTGGATGTGACACATGAACTGTCAGCATGGCTATGGCCATCCAGGAGAGGTATGAAAACAATCAGAAAATTCTATTAACAGGGCAACAAAAAAAGAGTCTATTTTCTCTCACCTTTTTCTTCATTTTTACGTTTTTGAAAATTGCATGAACTCTCCACGTTTTTGCAAACATTGCTCCAAATGCAGTTGTGTATCCCACTGTAAGAATCCATGTTCGGACCTACAAATGTATATACATTAAAAATAGACAAAGTTACTTAGAGATCATAATTTCAGACAACTTTTTCATCAAAACCCGGAGGAAAAAAATATCTGAAGAACTTAACAAAACTGTTATATTTATATTTAGTAATATCTTGTTCATTGCTTACTTGTTTTTTTGCTCATCACTCCATTCCCTCCCTAACTAAAACAAGCCTGGATGCTGAACTAACTACCGCTTTTATATATAAACCCACAAATCTCTTAAAATATTCTGCTTTTTTACTTTTATTGTGTTCTTTGCAGATAGAGGAAAGAACCAGTGGAGAAACTCAAGAGACAGACTATAAAAAGCACTCAGGGAGCTAATATTAACAGCGACATTTTCAACAGAAATGAACAAAGAAATAGAGATGTAATTCAGACTAAATAAGAAAAGATTGTTCTATGTGAGATACGCATCACTCAGTGAAAAACCTGAGCATTCTGGAAAGATAAGAACAACAGATTTTAAATTATTCTATGAGAGAAAATGGCAAAACAGGAACATAGTTTTGGTCAGCAAGCCTCAGGAACAATACCTGAGTCAATGATAATTACTGCAGATGTGTCCTCTGAAAAGGGAGATGTTGAACTTGCACAGAGCAATGATGTAATAGCACCTGTGCTGGCCACAGCTTTGACAAATACAAAACAGATTTTAAAACTAAAATAGAATTTCTATCTTTAGTGTAAAAAAGAGACTAAGTTTTTTTTGGGTTTTTTTTTTTTTTCTTTTTAATAGAAAATCTTCAAATTGACCAAGAAGTAAAGAACATAGATTAAAAAAGCTTTTTCTGAAATTCTTCCCCTGCCCATAACATCTTGTACACAGGCCCTTGATTTCAGACTTGCTTTGAGCCAGGATAGCGATCTTCAGAGTTGCAGCAAGCTCTGCACAGCTCTCTCTAATTTCCAGGATGTTTCTGTTTTCATTGCCATGCAGGTTTGACTGATTGAAAGATTTTTTTCCTCTGAACAGGCCATTTTCTTCCCAAAGATGGATCAGAGACTACAAAGCATAGCAGATAGAAGACCATGTAAGAGGCACAGCATGGAGCTGGAAGCCAATAGTTTAATCTGAGAGCCTGAGAAATCGCAAGGAGGAGAAATAATCTCATCCACCTTCTAGAGACTCCACATGAACCAGCCCAGAAAAAAGGGAGACTACACAAAATTGAATAAAGAAGAAAAAAACCAAAGTAGTCTAGAGCTGTTTTATGATATAAAAAAAACCAATCTGATTTAGAGAAACGAGGATGTTCTAAGAAAGCATTTGGGAAATATTCTTTAGAGAACATAAAGGCAATGTTTTTAGTTAGAAACCAGCCTAGTTTCATGTCAAAATTCTGGAGATTTTTTATTTGTAATTTCAGGATATGCATATTGATGAGAAACTAGGCCTTTTAGTAAGATTCAAGCCTTGACATCTAAGATAAACCTGAGGAATAACCTAAATGTTTCATATCTAAACACATGCTATTTTTTGTCTTTACAAACTTCCAAAATTTCCATTTTTGTACTCAAAACATGATCTTTTTACACAAAATATTCTGTGGAAAACAAATTCTAATTTTTAATAATGTTTACTGACTAGGTATAAAGGCAGGGAAAAGAAAAAAATATATATTAATTTAAAAACTATTGATAAAGCAATAAAACTACTGCAGTTCCTTAAAATAAATAAATAAGACACACATGGTCCAAAATAATGAATTAGTAAGAAAAAAGTGGTTCTTCAATATGAGACTTGTCAGGCACTAGAATAATTTGCCCAAAGTTGTAGAAGTCCCATCTCTTGAAGTGTTCAAGGCCAGGTTGGATTTGGCTTTGAGCAGCCTGGTCTAATGGGTGGCATCCTTGCCCAAGGCCGTGGAATTGGAACTAGATGATATTTAATGTACCTTCTGACCCAAGCCCTTCTAGGACTCTATGAAAAATACACACAGCACCATGAGTCTAAACATTAGAAAATGTTGTGATGACACATAGAAGACTGTTTGGATATTTGTATGTATATATTAACAACGTAGTGGCATCTAATGTGGTTTATCTGTTGAATTGCTGATAATGACTCATTGACACATTGCTGGGTAATCTTGGTATTAATAAAACCAGTAAAACAATTATGATTAGATTCAAACTACAGGAGTTTTACCACTTTGTGACATTCTTGAATGTGATATTGAAAATGAAACCCCCTAAACAAACATGCCAAAAAAAAAAAAAAAGAAGAAACAAGGAATAGATTTTTAGGCCATCAATTATTTTTAACTTCATTAGTTTTCAACTCTTTGCTGATTAGCCACTATTCTACATTATACTTCAATAAAACCAGTTATATCAGCTCTAAGGGATTTAAAAATACATTTCATAGCGTGTTCATACTAGCCAGTTACATTTTTTCGACTTCACATCAACAACCATACTTAGCATTCAATCCTTTTGCTGCTATTAATAAGTATTCAGCTCTTCTGTGTACAGCTTAGTGGTATATTTGGCAAACAGATACATGGTATTTTCATGTATCTAATAAGACTGTTTTGTTCTCACTGAAACAGTAATTGTCTCTTGGGAATACTAATAAATTCAATTATGCTCATAATATGTTTCTAACTCAATATTCAGAAAAATGTTATTTCTAGCATGTTTGATTCAAAAAAATTATGTATTCCTGATTGGGATTGTGCATATTAGAATAACATAACTACTGCCTGTATCAGAAATATTTTAGCTTAAATATACCAGAATTTTGTCAAAATGAGCTCATTGTTGCTAAGAAGGAGATTATAAGTTTCAGATGAAAATTAATTTTTAATTTTGAAGAAAATGACCTCAAATTCATCTGCTATAATTCATTAATGCAGCTGGCAAAATGAAAAATTTAGAAAACAGCAAAAGTCTCTGAAATTCTTATATCTGCTCATTTATATTCTTAAATGTATTATACCTTCATATGCTACTAATTTGAAAGAACATGATAAAAATATCAGTAATTGAAGAGCATGACCATGATGTTATACAACTGATCAGCAATTCTGCCATGTTGGAAGTTTCTAACATTGTGTTTGGCCAGAAGCTGAAGAAAATCATCCTTCCCTCAGAACCCACCAAACAAGCAGAAAAATGTCTCTTTAGTAGACAACTCGCATTCAAATACCCGTTCCTAACTAGACACAAAATCTGAAAAAATTCTTTCTTTCTTAAATGGTTAATTCATTACAAAATTCTTGATGCCTTCAATTATGTTAGGGTGTAGTTTCAATTATCTGCTTATACTTCTTGGTTCCCTTTATTTTGAATAAGATGAGTTGACTGTTTGAATATGTCTTGCAAATATTTTTTTTTTCTATAATTCAAAGACAACATGCAAGTGCCAAAGGAAATTATGTAATTTGGTATACAGCAATCAAGTGTTCCTACACAGATAGTAAAATGGAGTTTCCTATGTCTGTTCTCTTTTTAGGTGCTACACTATTTTGCTTTAGGGTCTGTTTTAAAAAACATAATTTAGGAATTTTTTCTTTTTATAAAATATCTGATAAAATCTTTTACAGGTGCATTAACTGTGATAACTAAAAAAACCTAGGAAACATTTATCTGGTGGATAGTACAGCTGATAAACAGTAAATACTGAAAGTATCTCCACAAATAAAAAAGATCTTTCTCATAATGTTCCAGATTTGAAACAGATATAACTGTTATTTAAAAAAAAACCCTACCTTCATCAGATATTAAACTTTAAATAAAAAATAAGCACAGATAGGCTAACAATCTTATGTAACATTACTTTGAATTCAATCCTATTTCCTCTCAACATTTAACTTTATCTGGGCTAGTCTATATTTGCTGCTATTTGATATCTTCACAAAAAAATCTGAGCCTTTCCCATCATCTCATTATGGGAATGGTGAAGTGATTGCTAATTACAAATCTGTGTAACAGACATAAAAGTTACTTGATATTACCACTCATTATTAATAAAAGAAGTCATTTTATTGTGAATAATGGGTTAGTAAGGGGAAGTTAGTAAGTGGTGAAAATACCAGAAACACTCTGAATAAAGTAGTAAAAACTTCTGTTTATATATTCTAAGAATGAAGCTCACACACCCAACATTTTAGGTGCTGCTAACTTTAAGGCATACAGCAATATTATTTGAATTAATTTTAAATATTTTATTTTAATACAATTGGAATTCTATATAAAATTATAAAATTAAGTTATCTTGAAAAAGAATTCATGAAAAGTTAAAATTTTTCATTTTTCAAGAAGTGCCATTATTTTCCTTTATTTGACCACCACTGCCTATGCATTCAGAAGACCACACAGATACAATATAGCAAGGAATGCCTGGGAAGGTCTTGAATTCATGAAATGTGGTTGATCAAGTGATGAATTTTGCTGTTTTGTTAAATTGAAATAAAAAAAAAATATATAACCACCTGAACTGAACACACTACACACTCTGGCTTTTCACATTGCAGCTTTATTAATGCTATATTAATCCAGTTTGCCAGTCTCAAGTGAAAAAAGGAGATGGGATTAAAGATTCAGAGTGATGAATAAAAAGCCAAGTATCAGCACAAAGAACCTTCATGTGTTGTGTTAAAAGCTTCAAACTTCTTATAATTTCTCTAGGTGACTGTTTTGTTTTAAATAATAGTTATTTCAATGAAGTAGTGAAACTGCTTGGTTAAGAATTCCCTCAGTAAAACATTTAGATTATACTCCTGCAGAGGAATCACTCAGGTTTAAGATTCTTGCAAACATATTTTTCCCCACCTCAAGATGTGTTTTTTTTTTTTTTTTTGTTTTTTTTTTTTTTTTTTGTTTTTTTTTTAATAAAACTTACAAATCTTTCTTTTGGAGGACTTGACATTCCACTCTCCAGATTTGTTTATGAGACTTGGATGGATTGACTTAAGGAATATCAATAATGAGT
Source organism: Lonchura striata (assembly GCF_050655825.1). NCBI lineage: Eukaryota > Metazoa > Chordata > Aves > Passeriformes > Estrildidae > Lonchura > Lonchura striata. Next base: position 95,670,057 of record NC_140704.1, on the reverse strand, counting down.
CAGTTCTCCACACACCCTGGGTAGAAGCTGCAGTGCCCACAGGGCCAGGCTGCAGCTGAGCAGCTTGGGGGTATCTCAATACTAGATTTAGGTACTTAAAAGGAACAAATGTGAAAATAAACCATGCTGTGCATTTAGCGCTGGAGAGCACAATTGTCTTTAAGTGGACAATTGCATTGATTTCTGTGGAGTATGCCGGAGTTGGAAAATAAGCACCTTCTATTTTTCTTGGAAAACTGAGGACATAATGGACAATTATGATGAACAAAAATGTGTCCTCTCAACAGGTTTTCACTGGGTTATGGCTCTGCTTCTATTAATGATGGCAAAATTGACTGTGTGAACACAAGCAGACCCCATAGAATGAGTTCACCCCTTTGAATTATACTTTTCTCATTTATATCAGACATTTTTGACAAATTTTTATGATTTTTAGCTCATTTTTTAGAATTTGTGTGGCACTAGCACAGATTTCTGTAAAACGTAAGTGGCAATAATGTTGGAGAATTGAATCCTGCTGTTTTCACATCAATTAAATACAGAGGTTCATCACATGCTGTGAGATCTCCTGTAGTGATTTCTTAATATCCTTTAGATCATTTTTCATAGTTAATCTATGGGTAGTGCAAAAGATGTTATCATTTCTCCTGTTTCTTTAATGGGGCTTTAAAAACTGTCTGGTGTTTCTACTGAAGGAGAGGAAAACATTCTAAAAATATTACCTTAATAAATCTCTGGCAAGGTTGTGGTGTATTTGCTTCAGTATATGATATAATTTTGTTTCTAGGATCTTATCAGCCTTATAACTTTTGTCTGTACTCTTCTTTTCTTTACCCTCAAGAAAATGTCATTTACTAAAATAGAAGCTGATCAGACTTGTGTTAAACTCAGTAACATAACTGATGTTGAATTAAATAGGAGTGAGATCAGTCTCAGACTGAATGACAGTGAGAACAATTATGGAAGTGATTATACAGAAAAGGAAGATTAAAATTAACAGCTAAACAATTAAGTAGGAAATAAACTGAAGAATACACACAAAATTAGAAAGGCCAGATGAAAAACACAAACAAAGGCTCTGGTTTCCAGAGACAAAGAAATAGATTAGAGGTCTAAATCCTTTTGCAGTTCAATAGAAGTTGAGTGTCCGTCTGTTGGATTTTCCTTTAAATTCCTGGCCAAAACAAAACAATCTGAGCAAAAGGATTAGGCAAATATAAAATCTAAAGACAGGAAATACCCTCTCCTTCCCCCCAAAAAAATAATTCCACAACAAACCTAAACAAAACTCTGGCTTTTGGGAAATGCCTGAAGAGCATAAAGGGCATGAATAGGACCATATTATCAACTACCATCCAAATATCAAGGCCACACAAGCTATTTGGTAGCACAGGGTCTAGTTCAAGAGCCTCTTGCCCACAGAGAAAACCACAGCTTTAGTGGTGGTGCTGCCTACATGTTTTCCTTTCAGTCTGTTGCCTCAAAATTGGTTAAACAGAGGAAATGCAAAGTGACAAGCAAAGACAAAGCAGAAATAAATAAAAAGACAGAAGGTTCATACATCTTCTCCCTCTCCCTGCTTTTCTATTAGAGGCAAGTCCCTCCTTTTAAAGCTGCATTGAGCCAGCTTTCAGAGTTTTAGGAAATTGTTCACCATCCCCCTCACCCTGTAGCCTGCTTCCATCCCTAGGAACCTATCCCACAACAGCTCACAATGTTCTTTTCCTGCCTGTTCGTCGCTACAGTCTATAAATTTCTGTTTAATATGTTTTTCAGGTGTCTCTTCACTTTCACATCACATGGTAATCCCTACCCTTCAGAGGTTCAGGGCTTCCCTAGTAAGGGTGAAATGTGGACTGTGGAGTTTCACCCTGCCTAGTTGTTCTCTCAGCATGGCAGATATAAGAATATTTTTAAAAGAAACAGTAAAAAAGAAAAAAAATCCCTGCCTTTCATGTTGCAAGGCACAGTCAGAAGTATTTATGACCCATAATTAAGAATAATACTAGTTGCAAATGCTAAGTACATCTGAATATCTGGATACATTTAAAGGTCACATTTTAAAATGCACCTTTGAGAAGACATAAGGTCTATAATAGCTACTGTTGCTGTAAATGCACATGTCCTCAATATATTTTTCTGAGAAAAACACAAATTCTGGGTAGTCACACACACACTGTAGTAGTGAGATGGACTTTGTCACTGATCTGTACCCTCCTGTCTTTCTGTCGCTCCGTCACACCTCACTGGTTTCTTCTTTCTGGACAAAGAGTGTTTCAAAATCTCCACATCATGGCTGAGGGCAACCTACTGAAATCTAAGAGCCTAAGCACAGCCTGCAGTGTGCAAAAACCTTCATGCCCTTTTTTTTTTTTTTTTTTTTTAATTTTATCCAAGCCAAAACATTGACCCAGGCTCAGTGAGATCACCTGAAATCACAGAACCTCTGTCTACCTTTGGCAATGCATATAAACGATGCTAACTAGCGAAATAAACAAGACAAAACATACTTTATTTTAGTACCTATGCAAATTGCAAGACTTAAATCCTCTTATATTTTATGTGACACCCTTGCAGAATACTTTGGAGTGTAAAGGATATTGAAAGGCAATTTCTATCTGCAAAATAGGTATCTCCTATCAAAGCATGAACCCTATATTCAGTTATTCAAGGCAGATTATTTGCCCTTTCCCAATCATTCCAATGACCTAGAGCATTGGGTCTGGAATACAGAAGACAATGAGGGTGACACACTCCCCAGGAGAAAGTCCTGCTACACATCAGAGCTACCAAGACTGAGGAGAAGAGCTGTTCACTCCACTACTACCTAATAAACCAGGCTTTTTTTGGTGGAACTATGGGTGGGAGCAACATGAAGTACTTAAAACATCTTCAGCCCCAACTGAATAATTAGATTTACTTATTTGAGGAAGATGCATAACAGAGAAGACTATGGTCGTCCTCAGGACCACAGTAGTCTTTTATTCAATAGCAGTTCCAACTTGGAAAGACATTACTCATCTTAAATGCAAATCACAAAATTCTCAGTGGAATGTATTACAGAAGTCTAAACGTTATGATCTTACCTAATATTCTCTCTACTTTAAGTATCTCTATTTAGTATGTCACTTTAAACTCTATTCATAGGATATGTCACTAGCATTGCTAATTTTGAGTCTCTCTTCCATATAATGACTGCTTTCAAATATGCTTCCACTTGCTTGCATTTTTCCAGTCGGCATCACATTTCATTTCACACCCTTACTTCTAACTTTTCCCTTTTTTTTTTTTTTTTTTTTTTTTGCTAATATACCTTGGTTGTTCTGAGATTAAAAACAAAGATAAATTATTCTCCCTCTCTCTCTCTCTGAAACACTTTGTACTTTGGCATACATATGAATGCAATGAAATATTGTATTGCCTTTTCTTTTTCTGTGCAACCAATAAAGTTGCTATTAAGTAAGATATTATCTGATGGTTCAATAATACACTGACCACTTTCTCAGAACTCACTGCTCTGGATCATTTTAATTCCATATAATTGCAGTTATAAAATATGATACCTAATCTTTAATTCTGACATGGAACAAAATAATGTTACATTTACTGTTATGAATTCTCACTGTGAAAACACAGAATTATTATGTATTTAAATATACTTGATTACCTTTCCATAAAAAATGGGCATACCAAGATAAAAATGAGTGTGTTTGCAAATCAAGTATCTACTCTATCACTCTGTCATGGAGTCCACATTTTATAATTTTAAAGACTAATATAATACCCTTATTCAGCAAATTATTTTGCTATCTGTGTAAAGTGCTTGCTTGTTCTTAACTACATGTAATCCTTGTTTCTATGTTTCATCATAATGACTTATAGAGGCAAGTCCCTCCTTTTAGAGCTGCACTCAGCAAGCTTTCAGAGTTTTAGGAAATTGCTAAAACTCTGTTAACATGTAGTTAACTACATGTAACTCTTGTTTCTATGTTTCAGCATAATAACTTATAGACCACCTCCTCCTACACCCAGTGCCTTACAGAGTGGAAAGTGGTAGTACTACTTAGCAAATAAATCCTTTGAACCTTTCATATGTTACTGGTGTAATTTTGGGTCATGGATCAGTGTCCTTGGAATATTACAGCATTAGGCATATGCCACATATAGACATAAATTGTTGAAAAGTAAAAAAAGAGCTGATGTTAAAAAGCTTTTCACCCTCCAAACAGAACTACAAACAACATGCTCTAGAGGAAACAAACCTAACAGAGTGGAATGTAATACCTACAATTTGGAAACCATGTTTCCTGAATTTGTGAGGACAGAATGATAGAACGGCATAGATTGTAAGATAACCTTAAAGACCACCAATTTCAAATCCCCTTGCTGTGGCAGGAACACTTTAGTAAACACAGAAGTTTTAAGGACCTACTATAAGTTTGCCAAAAATTGTCAGAATATTAAACAGAGACCATGTATAACATATCCAATTAAGTGCACTGGCTATTGTGTATATACTGCTACTCTGGTGAGACCTCATCACTTCTGAAATACAGAAGGGTGATTACTTGGTTTAGACACAGGATGACACTAATGAAAGCTTTATAGCTTTGCATGTGCGTATAAAACTTGAATTAAAACTTTTACTTCCCTTCCAAAATGATATCTCCTTTCATTGACATGGCTCTTCTCTGTGTCTGAGACACAATTGTTACACCCTGACGACACGCCTTGATGGCTTTTTATGACTGCTGTCAATTGTAACTGCTTTTTTTAAAGACTAAGTCACAGTCTGAAATAAAATGGGAATGTTAAACTGATCTCTCATGGCTAGAATGAGTAAACAAAATCATGCATTTCAAGGGAGATGAAGAGAGATTTGTCCTGGCCTGATCCTATAAGCACTTGTATCTGAAAGCAGACCTTATGAAACCACTAAGCATATTGCCCACATGGGAAAAGGGATGTCCGTGACATGGAGCCAAATCTATACTCTCTACTCAGCACTTGGTGGATGTTTTGAGGAGAGGAGGAGAAAGACAAGAGTTATTCAACAGGTAAGTGTGTTTTCCTCCCATATTTATGAATTTCCCAGCACTAATTCAGAGTTTTCTAGATACAATAAAAGTGCATTGCTACAGTGAATGGGAGCCATGTAGAGATGATATATAAGAGAAGCATAAGCTATCCCATTTAAAAGAATATAATGGAAGGAAAAAACTTTTAAAATAATTGTTTTAATAAGTACTGTGTTGGAAAAACCTTTCTAATTGGTGGCTACTGAACGATTTGGTGCATCTATGATTGTAGTATTAATTGCTGACAAAGCTGGGGTTCATAAGGTACATCAGTAGCCATGCACAGAAAACACAGTCAGAATTGCTTCTGAAAACTTGGAAAGCCAGGTCTGAGAAGAAATCTCAGACTCTGCTCTGTTTATACAGCCTTTAGCTATGTAAAAAAAAGAAAAATAAATCTCTGCTTGAGGCATGAGGTGATATTTCTTAATCAAAGTTTGGTTTTAGGACACAGCTTTCTCCCCCACCTCCTTCTTTTTATTGGTCACCTAGTCAATTAAGTGTTTTACTCAAGTAAAGATCTCTCCTTCTATGGCAGACACACAGACCTAACATAATGTTACGGATACAAATTAGAATAAAAGGAAGAGATATGTAAGATTGGACAAAATAAGCAGCCCAGAGTTAAATTTTGTTGCATTTAGAAAATGAGACTAGTGATTACATTTTGAGAGGCAAATTAGAGAAAAATCAAAAGAAATGTTCTAGCTCAGAGGCACAGGATTTTGGACATCGGTTCATTTTTCAGAGTTAAGGCTGAGCTGTTCCACATGTAAAACAGGACTCAAATTTAGTCTTATTTAGTCTTATATAGCTACATTTGGTTGGAAATCTGTTTCCTAGAACAGCTACATGCTGATAAGTATCTCTGGTTTCCACTTTCCTTCTGTTCAGCAGTGCATGGCTACTTCCAGAGGAGGGTTGTAGCCCAGTCATACAATGGCCTGCAGCCTGTCAGGGAACTCAGTAGCTCTGGATACAAGCACCTCAAGATTGAGCAGACATCAAGACTTAAAAATTGTGCCCCATGCCACTAGATCCTTCTGCAATGGAGGATGAAAAAAGAATGGGTATTGACATCAATTATGGATTTCTAATGGCATTTCTGCTCCATCAGAAGCTATTTCACAAAAAAGGGTGTGAGAACCCCGGCTTTGCTTTGGGGCTTCATGTGGTGGTGAAATTCTTCTTTTAACCCGTGCTTCTAAAGAAAAACTCTGCAGGCTTAGCTGTTCGGTCTTAAGGTAGTTTATTGCTAGTTATTTAACAGATTATGTTCTTGGACTGCAGCTATTTGATCAGCGGCCTGGGTAGAGGCACACACACACCTTGACATCTTCTTTATCTGCTGTCTTCTTCGTCTCTCTCTCTCTGTTTAGGGCTGCTGCTATCTTTTATAAGATATATTACGTATAACATGTTTATAATTATTCCCCAATACCTACTACTTACGTTGCTAAGTGTTTTTTTACTTTAAACCAATCTGTGAGGGCTAACATTACTAAGAACATGGAGGTAAGGAAAAAGAAGAAGGAAGAACAGGATTAGCCTACTTTTTTTTATTTTAGAACTTTTGACCCCCATGTATAAAGTGAGAACCCCCCTGTACATGTGTTAAAACCCCCCTGTACAATATTAAAAGAATTTCCCCTCTACTTTGTAACTACTTATACTATACTATCTAACCTTTTGTGATTGCTTGTTCCACCTCCAAAGTTGGTAACTCATTCTATGGCTCAAACTCAAAATTACAGCTGTTTTTCAGTTGTCTGCTAGGGTTTAGAATGCTTTAGACTAAGGCTTGGAACCTCTAAAAATGTCTGAGAGACATTTTGAGTTCCCACAAAAGGGCATAATTCCTGGGCAAAAAAATGGATTATGTCATCTTCTGCTTCCTATTGGCCCCATTGTATTCACAGAGTTATAGACTAGTTTGTGAGAGGTGAACAGGATCATCCTTTTCATATCTTTAAAGCATCTCTTTCTACTAGCTGTACTGAGAATTAGAGCTCTAGTTGTAGGAAGACTGGATATTCTTTCCTTCTCTATTCCTTTGCTCCTAAAGTTTAAGTGTCTGAAATGCAGCTGTGTCCAGGCCCAGCTAAGGAAAGTAAGACTTTCCTCAGACAATCCTGTATTCTCACCCATAGAATGTCTTCTCGTCCAACTTGGCATGTGCTACGGAATCTCCAGTATTTTGAAATGGTCTCACTGAAAAGATTACACAATGTTTCACTTCTGTAAGGATTCTAGTCAGTATGGAGGGCTTCAGTTGACATATTGGGATGTATTTGCATCAACTAGCTTTAGGTATCTAACTTTCATGCTTTGAATTATCCTCTTGAAGTAAAATTCCTCTCTTGCCAGGCATGATAACAGACTCCTAAAACCAAGTGCTGTGGACTGCAACTTTCTAGAGACATGAAGAAGAATTAAAATAATAGTGAAGGCAACTCCTGACTAAGGGTGATATTTTTAGGCAACAGGTCAAGCAGAGTCTTAGAATTTCTTGAGAAGATATTGGATAAATTTAAATGCTGTTTTGTACTGATTTTGGAAGGCGTATCCTATCCCTTTCTTTGAAAAGACCTCTGTAAGTCAGAACAAGTGAACTACATTGAACAATTAAGACAAGTTTCTAGATGGACGTATTTAATTTGGTTTCAGAGTTGCTTGTTTTGATTTAACTAGAATGTATTATATATGGATCTAGGCTTATAGCATAGAATATAAATATCAGTAGAAGTCTTTGCAGAATCAGCCAAAGCAACTGACTAAAGAGATCTAGACAGGCAGCAGCAATGTAGTTTAAAATAATATGGAATGTATAAAGAAGCAGCTTTACAGTTATTACAAGTTGTCCAGCTACAAAGACAAAAATCATCTATAGTAAATAATCTTTCTAGATAGGATTTCAGAACAAGAATATACATCTACCCTTTTAGTCTGAAGTCAAGTCCCAACACATTTTAAATTTTCTATAATAAACAACAATAATAATAACAATAATAAGAACAACACCACCCCCATAATGAAGCTTTGTACATATTTTAGAATTTGGTCCCAGAAAATATCTCAGGAAAGAACTACAAGAATCAGTGATTTACTGGAATGACACATCCAACTTCTGAACCTTCCCATTTGCATTTTCTGTTTCCTGTAAGACTGAATTCAACTAGAATTGAACTAGAATATATGCAATTACTTACTGTGCAAAGTGTCTCAAATGTCTTTTCGGAGACAAAGGATCCATCAAGACCAAAAAGAAAAATAGATGCATAAGAAAGCATCCCTCCAAGGATAATAAGGTTGTTCATGTAGGGACTGGACATCTTTATTAGTCTATGGACAAAAGGTGATAGTGCATTAAAGAGGAAAGTATTACTGCTAGGCTACTAGAGCAATAAAGAAGAACTTTTTGTAACCAGGCAAAGAGATAACTCTTCTAGAATTCCATGAAATCTAAAGGCATGCACTGTATTTGCTGTTTTATAAAGTTTAACATTGTTTCAGGTTTTTGAATGCTTAATAAAAAGACCTTCTCTTTTGCTGATGGATTAATTAGCTAGGGTTAATGTTATTAGCAGACAGTCAAACATAAAATAGAAAATTACAATTTTCAGACAGTATAAAAGAGTATAAATACAGTCTGTTTCAATGTGAATATACTACCCAGTGATTTCAATTAAATAGTTCTAAAATACCACCTTTCCACAGTTTTACATTTTCCTTACACGTATATGTAGATATATGTATATACATGACTGGTTCTACAGACACGGCATTAAATATGAAAGAATTTGTGACAGAAGTAACAAGAATGTCTTACTTCTGATTTCTGTTTTTGATGTTAAAGAACAAGAAAGCACTGGCCATGATCATTCCTAGGATTGTGAGGGCAGAGAGGATGCTGTAGAGAGGTAGGGAGATTTTGCGCAGCTCCTCTTGTATAATCGTTTTGTCCTTCGGAGGCTCAACTCCTAGAATTACAAGAAGAAAAAAAAGGCTAAAGCTCAACCAGATGTAGAATTTCTGTAAGAAACTTTGCCTCACCTAAGTACTATACCTTGAATTAGCACATCTAACAGCTGTGAACCACAACAGTAGCTGATGAAATCATTGACTTTGACAGACATAGGTTAGTCACATTGATTGATGTGAAGATTTGCATTTCTGGAGCAGGTAAATAACCTCTTTGGAAGAAAAGACACAACCATACCCCAGTGTAGAACCCCATACATGCTAACTAGCCTCATTTTAAAGTAAATAAACACTAAAATGCATTCTCTGGGTGTAAATTTTTCCAGGAGGTTATGCTTTTCTGAAACAACTGACAGAGCAATGAGTAGAAAACAGCATAATTTCTGTGCCCACTGTTGTTGCCAGAGCAAATTCTAACAGCATGTCTGGAGATAAGCCTTAGTGTAGCATCACAGAGACAGGGATTGATGGCCCTGGGGCTGAAATGTGGTCCTTAGCTGTGGGCATGGTGGGGGAAGGCCTGGGAGGAGGGAAGGGAGAGTAGTTGGTGCCCTTAGGATTCTATAGAAGGAAAAAATATGGGAAAATGGATAGAAAAAGTTTTGTAGGGACAGATCCACTTTGCAGATGTGGATTTGAATGTCTGAACTTAAAAAACTATGTTTAAAGCTGTGTACTTCATTGACAGTCAGCTCCAACTAATTAAAGGCTTCTTGGTTTAATGACGAGATCACTTTCTGACAACTGCAATAAAGCTCTGTATCCCTGACTTCCCACACTCCATTTCACCTGCTTACTAATTTTTTCCTTGGTGCAGGAGATTGGCAAAAGGCCTTTTGCATCACTGTCTTCCTTCAGAAACAGATCTGTGTGCAGTTCCTGAGCCTGTCCTTTCGCATTGGCTCTCTGATGGGGCTGCAAGGGCCACAGGGCTGAGCAGCTCATTTCGCAGCACGGCTGCAGAAGTGGAACTGTGAGTGCCTGACTAGCAGCTGTCATGGCTAAATTTTACATCTACTTTTCTGCCTTGCACCTAAAAGAATATTCAAGGATTTACAGAATAAAATATCTTTACCTTTAAGAGTTAAGTTGAAAAAATTTAGACCATGGAAACTTGCTATCATTTGGCCTTTATGCCCAAATTTTCAGAAAAAAAAATGGTTTATATGATTACAAAAAAGTGGTAGTGAAGGGTCCATTTGTTGATTTAATATTAGAGAAAATTACCTGAGATTTTCCTCTTTTCCTCCATATTGCATGTATTTACAGTCCATGGAAATTCTGAAAATTAGTCAAGTAGCAAGCCAAAAAAACCCAATAAAACACATGCCTGAGTTAAAAGAACTAATACAAAAAATAAAACTTCACCCTACTGTTTCTACACTCTACAGAGTATATTGATGGTTTGTATTTATTAAATATAAACACACAATGAGTCTACAAAATTTATTTTCTTGCTTGTGCACTGGCCCTTGAATCCTATTGTTTTTTGTTGCTGTGGAAGTTTATATAATGGTTTAAATAGGAACATTTTTACTACTCTCTATTTCAAATATTTAAAGTTACTAGACTTTTAATACTGACTAGAAGTCACTGTCCTCCACATTGAATATACAACTGCCTCAATGAAAAGCTAAGATGAGTCAAATGAAAAGATTCACTTTGAGTCACATAATACATCTTAAGACTACCATAAAACAGGTTATGGGTGGACAGGCCACCTTCAGGTGTGGTCAGAACAAGACCTAGCAGTTTTGTCCTGAAAAAAAGACTGTACAGAGACTTTTCCCCATCATATACTGTCTGTAAAGGCGAGAAGTTATGAACAAATGCTGTCTCCTGTAACTTGATTCATACTTCATATATTCTCTGGAAATTAATGGACTAAATCAATATTAAACCACATCATTAGTTTCTCCTTGCAGCAAAAATAATCTGCTGCTTCCCAGACTTTGGCAACTGGGACAGATTCTGCACTCTTCATTTCCAAAGTTTCATTTCTCAGAGACACATGAGAAGTTTGTGTATCTGTGCTCTTTTGAGTCCAGCAAGGGATATCAAAAGGAAAGGTGGAAAGCTACAGCAGATGGATAAGTAGTCATGAGTTAGATCACTGCAGTGGAACTCCACCCATGCTCATGCAAACTTTGGGTGTTGGGACAATGGAGAAAGGTGTAGTAGAAAACCACATAGAACTCACAAAGCCAACTTCATTTTATCTCACTGAACTGCACCATAGTAGAGCTTAAGATTAAATCTTAAAATTTAGCTTTGAAAATAATGTATATGCCTATATTCAACAGGAGACACCCTTAGAACTCATTTCAGCTCCCACCTGGCTGCCATGATCATGGGCTCTTAAAACCATGGGTATGCTTGCACTCCAGCTGGTTAAGGGCTGAGAAGGACTCCATGTTATATTTGGTGCAGTGTGGGATAAAAAATGGCAGGAAGATACAGTAAGAAATGTTTATATGCCTGCTGTGGATCTTCAGAGTGCTGCTGGTCTGAAAACCCTGTCTGGCCCTGTTTCCCATGGGCCATGTTAAAGCCAGCCTTGGTATTTTGAAAATCTATTTTCTAACTACCTAACAGACACCTCCCAAAGAAAAACAACTGCCTCCTCCTCATGTCTGGAAACAGAGAACATGAGAGCATCCCTCAAGTGAGATGACCTGGGGGAGTGGGAAAGGAGGATGAAATAGAACATTATTCATTGGTGAAGAACCTCCTGCTTGAAATATCAAAGAACACTTGTGTACACATATAAATTTATTTTTCCCTATTTTGGAACAAAACCCAAGTTTACAATATCAAAACACTGTAATTTTCTGTTCAGAATTCTATTTTATAAAGCATTTTTTCCCTTTTACTTTCTACAGTGTCACAGCATTTGATATTAAAAATCCTAAAACAGATTTTTTTCAGAGCACACAGTCTAACAAACTACATACAGCTATCCATGTCACTCCTGTACCTCTTTCCAGTTTTGTCTCCTACCTTGGAACCTGATGCTGTTGTTGATTATTATCAATGTGTCATCCACAGCATTGTATTCTCCCACCTTTACTTCTTTTTGTTCTGCAGAGAAACAAACAAGAGTGATTGTTTATGGCAGTTCACATGTTCTCAAGTATTTAACTGATTTTTTATTTTTTTAACAGTATGTCAAAAGGAAAAGAAATATGAAAGAATAGAGTATGAATAAGTAAAACAGAATGCAAGGCAGCTAACATCATTACAAGAAACATTTCTGGTACTTGAAAGAAATGTAAAGCATTTTTAAGAACTCATTTACATAATCAGGAAATTTCTATTGGACACAGTCATCTCCAGCTTAAAGATCACACAGTTTCTTACTGGCTCATACTATGTGGGATATTTTTACTGGGAGAACACACACAGCTAAACCATACATTCCCCTCCCATTTAAACAACAAGGACATCTTTCTTTGTGCAGTATTTCCCAGGAGAGTCATGGTGGCAGGCTCCAGCCAGTATGGAGCAGACTGGCCAGTTAGCAGATATGCTGGGAATGAAATCTCTTACTCTGACTGGGAATTAGCAGCTCATTGGTACCCTGACTGCAGAACTCACTGCGTTACATAAGTACAGCCAACACACACTTGAGTTAAAATTTTACAGTTAGTCTTATCTGATATTTTGGGACTGTCTTCATATCTATGGCCTTCTTGTACCTGACAGAATAGAGTATGCAGATATAGAAATTTGTTTGTTTGCTGTCTTGGCAACTGTACCTGGAGCTCTGACATGCATTTATCCCATACTTTTGATAACATCTGGCATCAATTATTTCCTGCTATTTTTGTTGAGCTTTAGGTATGGCTTAGAAGTGCAGGAGCTTACTGAATTATCATTTTTACACTAAAACTTTTACATTTTGATGAGACTTACAAACCACAGGCTAAAGATTTAACCACTGGCTAAAGATTTCTTTGAAGAGCTGGCTCAGCAGAGACAAAAATTTCCTTTCAGGCCTCTCTGTCTGGGCATGCACAATCCAATTTACATTTAAATTCCGAGCTCATGACCCTATTTGTGACACTGATTTTGGAAGCTGATGATCTTGAGCTAGATGGCATATTTGGAAAGACAGTATTTCACCCAACAGCTCCAAATTAACCTTTTCTCCTTTCTCACTCAAAGTGATTTGCTGGTTCAGCTCTGCTGAATAGAGCATCTAGCTCCATTTTAGTAAAATCTACAGTCTGACTAATACTAATCTGAGAGCTTGCAGGAGGCGAAAGTTTTCGTAACACAAACTGCTATTTTTATTGTTATGTTGTTATATCTATTGTTATATTTTTTAAATTGTCAACAAGAAATTGTAGATTGGCCTGCAAATCTGACAGAGGATCTTAGGCTTTTATTGCATCAAGAGCTCCATCAAGAGCTGGAGTTTGCGGTTCTAAGACTTATTTGCCTTTCCCATAGTATGATCCACTTGGATGGACCTAAGACTAGTTTGGAATAAAAGCAAAATCCCCTGGTATCTAACAGCAGTTTCACAAAGCCCATCTGCATGGCACCACATACTTTAGAAGTGAATATAAGTTTATAATTTCTGCCACAGACTGAACATTCACTGTGAAATAGATACACGAATCAATTCTTGACAATGTTAAATAAAATATTCCCAGTAGTCATCTAAAAGCTAAAATGGTTAATGTGAAAACAAGAACCTATCTACTTCGATTTGTATTTGTAGCATGACAGCTGTTACCTGTAGATCTAAAACATCAAAATACAACCTAGAGAGAGGAGAGAAATACATAAGGATGCATATTGATCTACGGTGGGCATATTAGATACCAGATAGTCCACAGCATCTCCTGACAGCAAAAGGGGATGACACACACCTTGGTGTTGGTCTAGCCCCAGCTTCACAGCAACAAGCTGAAGCCTCACAGTTCTGATGAGCTTAGAAGGGAAATGAGTAATTGCTCTGTAACTTTTTCTGTATGGAGAATCTACTGGGACTAGATGAGATGTGGGAATCACATAACAGGTGGAGAAACATGTACAAAACCCAGTGTAAATCTATGGCCTGATTACAGCGCTGCAATTAAGGAAGTTTTTCTGTGATTATTTCATGTGACAGATGATGCCATTTCTTTTCAACACTTATAAATTCTTACATGGTTTCCTTCATAGGTGAAGTAGCACTGAGAATGTGCCTGTCCTGTAACTAGCTAGCCTGGGTACCAGGAGCTGGCCCTTGTAGGAATGGAGCTCAGTATGCAGAGAAACAAGCTTTCATGGCAGCCTGAAGAGCAAGATTTTTGGACTTTAAAACCCAAAAATGTGGGGAAAAAACCCCAATATTTACTACCAGGAAAACACATGATCAATGCCTTGTCCCTTACCAACAGGAAAGGACAGTTCATAGAGGACATGCCACACTTCATTGAAGTCAAGAAGAGCCATAAAGATACTTTAGATAAAGTAGTGACAACTGTGGAAATTAGTCTGTGAGGGAAATAAAACATACTTTTATTGAGAGGAAGGATATACTTCTGATTTTATAGTGTGATTACAGAGCTGCTGAGGGGGAGACACAAAAAGGATTTTTGTGATCTTTTGTTCTCCCAGCAAGGACAACTATAGCTGCTGGTTTTTCAGATCCCCAAGCACAAGTGCTGATCAGTGACAAAACCACTTCCAAATATTAATGAAAGGAAGCAAGGAGACATAACTGTGGCTCTACTCTCTTGCACAGGTCAAAACAGCTAAGGATGGGACTGCAGGCTCACTTTTCTATATGCCATTCCCTTCACTTTGGAAATTCTGAATTATTAAAGCTAGTACAGTATTTGTATAATGTAGCTCATATCTGTCAAACCTCTGAGTGTTAACAACAAAAGGACAGGAGAGAGTAGAACTCCTTCAAAGAAACACCAACAAAGTGCTTTTCAGAATATTGAGAATATGATGTTGGCTTCTTTCTGTAGTGCTTCTATTATTTTTAACTATATCTTTCTGTAATCATAATAGAGATATTGTATTGAAACTCACAGTAAAGTGCAGAATTAAAATATGAGGGAAAATGTACTGGGGTTGTGAGATAATGTTTGTCAGTGCCATGACAGGAGCTGAGAAATTTCAGAACTTGAATCTGAAGATGTTCTTTCACAGAGGGACAAAAAAAGTATAAAATCTATCCAACCCAGATAAAACTGGCCCAGAAAAATGTAACTGTAAATTATGCATATAATTCTCACAGAATTATAAATAATCCTTATTGTTAATTAATCGTCACAGAATTGATTACTTATGTGGTCAAGATGAAAGCCTTCTGCCAACAAAGAATTAGATACTCTAACAGGTATATTGAAATGTTTTTCTCTACATATTTTATTACAGAATTTTATAGCACACTTTAAGCAGCTCCACACAAATTGACTCAATATCACTTAATTAATTAGCTCACATTTCACAAAGTTAGTACAGAGGATTTTCAAGAGCAGATCAGGTAGTTATATGTTCTCATCTAATAAAAGCAAAAAAAAAAAAAAAAAAAAGTCCTGCAACTGATACCAGCTGAATGAAACAAGTTTACCAAAATGCATAGCAGTGTTATGATCGCCAGTTTGACTGTTATCCACTTTCACTGAGACTTTCCAGATGAGACTATTCTTAGATTCTCAGTTTCAGTTCCTTTCACTATATGTCATAATATCTATTTTCACCACATTTTTGTAAGGGTACTTATTCACACCTCATGAAGACTGAGAGTGTTTAAGGATGAGAGAAATTCACTTGCAATGCAAAAGAGATGGGATGGATGGATTTCCTTTATTTCCCTCTATGCAGACAATGTTGTCTTGCTTTCAATGACACTGTAATAGCTATTAGCTAAGCTAAGCTAATAGCACCCTCATTTATGTCAGTCTGAATGCAAATAGCCCTCACGGTGATGCAGTTAAGCCAACATAAAAATATTTATATCAATATAAGCATCAGTACAATTTATGCTTATAAAGGCCCCTCTGAAAAACTAATGTATCCTAAAAAGTTTCAAAAATATGTATATTGATATGTCTATCCATTCGTTAACTCCTATATGTCTGTTTGGATATACTCATGTAAAAACTATGTCTGTGCTACCATAAAGCCAAATTACATGTCTGTCCTAACATCATTGCAATGCCCAAACCACATGGTTCCAAATGAAGATTAAGGATTTCAAAGCTCATAATAGCTTGCCATAGCTTGACACAACTAAGAACATTGCTATGTCACTGCAGATCTTTATAAACTTAGAATTCCATGCAAACTACAAAGAGAAATATGAGCAAGTGATAAGTATTCACTTACCAAAAAATACGAAGTAAATTTTAAAGTAAATTTAATAAACTTAGTATGTGCTATTCTCCAGATAACTAGAGGTCACAGAGGTTTCTCATCTAGGGGACACAGGCTATGCTTGATTTAGAAGCAGCCAAAAAATAATATTACATATAGCTGAAAGCCTAAAAAGTACCTAAGTCATAGTTTGTTCTGATGAACCATGCCTGCAAAAGGTGATGCCTCCATGACTCCTCCTTGGAAAGCTTTTCAAAATTTTTTATATAGCCTCTCCTGCTTGTCCACACAGTAAATGATCACTGTACTCCCTTAAACCTTCCTGTGACATCAGTTTAACAATCCCTTCTCTCACTGTCTTCCAGATGCCCCTTTTGCTTAACCATCCTAATTCAGTGGGAGTGATTAGATGCTTAGCCTTTTAGAAAACCTTGCTGCATAACCAACACTCAGCAGCCCATCTCAGGAACCAATATTATTAAACCTTGTCCTACAAAAGAGCCATTTCGTTTCTGAGCATTATTCCTTATTCATGCATCACAGCTCAACAGGACTGCTGGCAGCTATAGGGAATAGTTAGTCATCAGATCTCAGAGGAATTTTGGAAAAGTTTTTGCCAACAGGTGAAACTAAGCATGATCCAGATGCATCTGAAATACTTGATGAAAAGCATCGCTCCAAAATTTGGAAAGATTTTCTGATTGTTTCAGCTGGAGTAAAGTTATTTTCTTCACAGTGTCTAGGACAGGACTGTGATCTGGATTTCTGCTGGACACAGAGTTGATAATACAGAGATCTGTTCTTGCTGAGCAGGGCTTGCACGGAGTCGGGAACTTTCTGCTTTTCATACTGACACGTTGGCAAGGGGCTGGAAGTGAATGGGAGCTTGGGGTGAAATACAGCTGGGACAGGTAAGCTCAACTGACCAAAGGGATATTTCAGGCCATATGGTCTCATGCTCAGGATATAAATTGGGGGAAGAAGGAGGATCCTCTTGTCACTTGGAGTGACAGCATGTGTCTTCCCAAGTAAACATTACATGTGATGGGGCTGTGCTCTCCTGGAAATAGCTGAACAGCTGCCTACCCATAGGAAGTGGTGAATGAATTCCTTGTTTTGCTTTGCTTGAGTGTATGGTTTCTGCTTTTCCTGTTAAACTGTCTTTATGTCAACCCCTGAGTTCTATGCTTTTACCCTGCCAATTCTCTCCTCGGTCCTGCTGGTGTAGGAGTGACCAAGTGGCTCTGTGGGGTTGGCTGCTGACTGGGGTTAAACCACAACAGATTTTAATCTCACATTTCAAATCAATCTCCTAGACATGAATGAAAAATCATGTCCCTGCACATGCCACTCACACATTCAAAGACACATCTGACTTCGCTTAAATCTCACTATTAGCAAGCTATTGGCATCTCGTTGATAGGTTCAGTGCAGAGAGTGAAGGGTGCTCTGGCACATTACATTATGGTGTCCTGAGGCTTGTCTCTCTCCAATTTAGCTTCTGCTCAAACTCTCTTTTAAAGAGTGAATGCTTTCCTTTAACACTTTACCCTGCCAGTCACCTAGCAATCATTTGTCACTGACAGGTCTTAGGTCTTCTTTCTCATTCCCTCTATTGCTTCCTGGGAAGGCTCCCAAAGAGATTATGTGCTGCGCTGAGCGACAGCAATCCTGTGGCTGATAGTGTTCCAGAGCAAATCATGGGAAAGAACACTGGCCAAACACAAGCAGTGAAAAACTTAAGCTGGAGGCTGAACACTCATGCTAAAGCTGAGAACACTTCCCATGTTTCAATAAATACTGTACAAATTGTCTGCAAAGTCTCTGCTAACCTGCCCTACCTGTCTCACTTGTTTTGAAAGCTGTTTCATGAAATAACAATCTACCAAATAACTGGAAATGCTGTCGCAAATGCCTTTACAATACTGAATGAAGCTAAGTGTCAGGAAAGCTAATTTCCTTCAGAATAAATACAGAAACATTTCATGTTATGGATCATGTAAAAGTCTTAGTAAATTAATGCAATCTTAACTTTCATAATATATCCTTGTCAGACAGGACTGAGAAGCTTTTCAGTTATCCTTATCAGATATCAGCAATAACCAACACCAGTTGAAAGTTTCCAATTAAAAAAAAAAGAGTCACAATAGAAGCTTATAAATAATGAATGAGCAAAACCTTTTTCATTCACTTGCAGGCAACCATTTCTTTGTTTAAAGACAAAAACTCTGAGATTAAGAATCGCAGTTCAAATAAGGAAGAAAATGTCAAGTCAGATAGAAGATTATTCTTCAGCAGAAGCTGCCAGAAAAGAAAGACTCAAGGAAGAAAAACATATTACGTTTGCAAGGATTTGAATTGTGACAGTTTTTACCCTTGTAATTAGAGTTTTATAATTTGTTTTGCCCTCAGAAATGCTACTTTCATCTTTAACTGATGCATAGCTATTTCCTTCATTTAAAATTTTATTTATGTGTTTTATTTATGAAATCCTAGATTTCATTGCTTTGGAAACATACAGACACAGCATACAGGAAATCTTGAGTTATGAAAGCAGTATATGTAGTGAGTGATAATTACTCCTCATAGCCAGTTCTCTGGCTGTAAATCTTTCAGTCATCCAGAAAGCAAAACAGACAGAAAGGTCAGACCACACAAAGGACAAACAGGGTATCTTTAGAGTCAGGATAAAAGCTAAGGAGTCTTAACCCTTCACTGTTAGGAATAGTCTTTTGCCAAAAAGACACAGCAAGCAAGGTAAGCAAGTACTACAAAAATATAATTAAGTAACCTGAACTCATAAAAGGATCTATTAATTTTATAGCCCAAGAGGATTCTTCTATAAAAATTTCAAGAATATGCATTTTTACAAGCTTTCAAAAATTATTTTTACTGATTCGTTTTAAACTTTGTTTTCACCTTCCTTATTATACTTCTGTCTTTTACTTGGTTTGTTAGACTGACTTCTAGCTCTGCATAGAAATTTATTAATATAGTTCATATGGATTTAACACCTAAAAATATTAGGTATTTATATATTACATGTCAAAGAAAGAGCTATATAATGAAATAAAAAAATAAAGACTGTGTTTAAAACAGTTATTTCTTTAAATGTGAATTGTTAACACCATCATTATAGCTTTCATTCAGGAAACTGAGAAAGGTATAAAAACTATAAAGAAATGAAGGCAGATCATCCATGAAGTATAACAACAGTTGTGATGAAGCAAATGAACAGAGTTTACATTAATTCTTCTGAAGAGAAGTTCCTGTTTCTTAGGATGATTAATAAAATCCTTAATAGTTTGAAATGAGGTTGTACATGAGATCACACCTTTTGTTGGATTTAATAATTGTAGCATAAAATCTTGACTGATATCACACTGTATAACCTGAAATGTATATCAGTAATTTGAATCAAGTCTAGTAAGTAAGTTAAAAGATAAAAATATATATTCAAGTGGATCTGGTATGATTATATTCTAGGATACATGAATATGCAATAATTGCAATATCTTAGTCTAGCCAAGGGTTTTTCTGTTCTACTGTTCATTGTCTTTTATTATTTGATTAACTTTTAAGAGAATGCAAATCCTCATCATTCTGGGAGTTTATTTGCCAAAATAAATTATTCTTTAAAGTCAAATGGTGTAATTATACTTGTCTTATTTAATATTAATATTAATATTTACCTAAATATAGCATGGTCTACAGAAATTTATATTTATACCATTTATCACTCTGAGTTACTTCCTGGCAGAGTCCAAACCTAGCAGGCTTTTGTTGATTCAGAATTTACAATGGAAAATAAAACTAGAGGCAGCAGTCATGAGAAGACATTTGCTCTATTAGTAAATAATAACTCAACTTCATTACTTGTTGTGTCATACACTAGTCCATTTTCTGCAGGGATGTGTGAGTGAATCAGCCTGTGCAAGCTTGGGCTGACTTCCCGGGAGAACTCCCAGGAGCTTCCCAGGTTGGAAAGGCCATCCAGGCAGTGACAGGTTTGGACATGGATGCCACTGATCAGCAGAGAAGCCCCCCTGGCAGCAGCCCAGGGCCCAGCAGCAGCTCCATCTGTCAGAGTCTCTCTGGGAGAGGGACAACCGAAGGCAGGACCATGCAGGGTGTGGAGGTGGAGTGAGAGAGTCAGTGGCTATGTTCTCTTGCTTCCTGAGCTTGATTTCAGAGCACTGAAATGTCAGAGACTGTGAGGCAGAATTTAAAATACACCACGACACTGCACTCATTCAAAGGTAAGGGACAGCAAGACACAGGAGTGCAGTGCACCTGTTTCAAAAATCTATGGTGTTTCCAAAGAAACCCAAGATAACAGAGCATTAGTCTACCCACATATTTTATCCAAGAAGAATAAATGCAATTATTATGTCCCTGGTGTCCTGCAAACTCAGTCTGAATAGGCACAGTGTGCACAAACAAGACAGTCTGACAAAAGAAAGATTTGAATCATTATCAAACTACCAGATTTTTTTTTTTCAATTAAGCTAAAATTCACTCCTGAACTTAAATCAAATCCACCAAGCAATGTCATTTAGAGAAGAAAAAACTGGGAATAGCACTGCTGTCAGTCTTTCCTGACTTGCCAGGGTAAAGTACACAGCAGCTGAAAAATGCAAGATACCCAAGACAGTGATCTAATCCCAGTTTCCATCTGCCAACTCAGCATTTAAGATTTCCATAGAAACATGACAGATGATGTGATATAGGCTATCCTGAAAGGAAAGACAGGATCCCCAGGGACCTGGATGACCCTGATGCCAGCCCAGCTACATACTCTGATCGAATTAGAAAGGAGACCAAGGTGACCTTTTCCTCCTCTGGTATGCTTAATATTCTAGCATTCATTAGAATTTCTTGTGCACACCCAAAAGAAATGTTTTGCTACAACTACTTAAGCCCTTTACTTATGTAACTGAAATTCTAAATTCAGTGTGTAATATCAATTATTTTTTGCAGTAGACATAACAAATTGAAAAATCCAGGTCAGTTACTTAAAAAGCTTGATGTGGTTACCTTTTCCCAGAGAGGCTTTTCTTGTCAGTGTGGTGATGCACAGCATAACAGTTTGACAGTGGCCCTGGTGTGTGGACAGCTTCAGCTGACCTGCACATGTCTGCTAAGTCTCTGCCACTGTGTTTTCAGTGGCTGCTCAGATGTACAGGATGAGCTGCGTGATGCAGTTCTCCTTTTGAGGGCAGGTTAGCCCTTCCTGACCTAAATGATATCCAAACTTAAGTGCACAACATGACAGAATGTCTCCCAGAGCAGAAGATATGTGCTTGACCAAAGGATCACGTCAGCAATCATGCCTCCCAGCAAGGCTGTTTTCCTTTCACTTAGCAGGGCATGCCTGCTTTATGGTGATCTCATGCCATGCAGGGAAGAATACTCCATTTTGTCCCATTTGGATGCACACTTTTGATTATATGGTAAGGGCCTTCCCTCACCTTCTGTCAGGGCTCTGTTCCCCCTCCCCTGGCAGAGGAAGTCTCAGCATGCTGAGCAGCCTCCCAGATGGCTGTGCCTGCTCTGCTCCAGCTGAGAGGCCCTAAATCAAGATGCTCTAACTTCTTCCTTATGTACTGCATCCTTAAACTTTTACAGAGTTAAGAGGGTGTTATTTAAAGGTTGTAGTTTCACAGTTACCAAGCCTGAAAACGGAGAAGAGCAGCAGCTGCTGTGCATATTATGTGTGTTAGATCGCAGTTACTCATTATGTCCTTGAATAACCATTCTTGCCATTACACCAGGTGGCCTGTGAAAACACTGTAGCTCATGAAGAGCATTCTTCATGATTCAGGGTCAAACCCAAAGAATTCCCACTGCCCTCATCCTAAGATACAAAATAAGGGAGTTGAGGCAGTGCTGAACACATTCCTACAAACTGCAAATTCTCTGCTTTTTCCTGTCTTATGATTTGTACAGCAGCTGCTGAAGTTTTTTTCCTGTACAAGAAATGCAGGTTTGAGGTATCCAGGCTGGTTTATTCCAAATACTTTATTCAGGACTTGTAGGGAAATACTTCAGGAAAAGCTTTAGAGCAACAAAAATCCCACTTGTGCTGTAACCTACAAGTGAACCCTTACTGAGATAGATATAGGGGAGACTATAAAGGCCCCCAAGTAGCAAAACCCCTCCATGATCACTGTTGCAGTTTCTGCTGCTGAGATGAACAAGACAGCTGTCTCTCAAAGAGCCATCAAAAGCCTGAGACTTTGAGGCTTTGCAGTTCTAGCCTTCCCCTGACAATCAGCTCCCCATGCAAAAGTCAGATGAGCTCACAGATTGGATTTCCATGTCCTCAGGGAGGTACACTCTATTCCCATGAGGGACAGGCTTGTCCCTGCTACAATTAGGGACTGCACTCTAGAGAGTGAGAGAACAAGAAATGTTACACAATGCCAGGATGCCTGTCTAACCCAAGAACTGCATGATTCTTTGAGTGAGGAAAATGTGTGTCTGGCTGCAAATTTCAGTATTTTAGAATCATAGGAAGGGTCCTTTTAAAGATCATCTAGTTTCCAATGGCTCTGCTATGCGCAGATATGCATTTTAGAAATAGTCATGGCTGCTGGGAAATTCCTCTTCAAGATCTATTTTTCTTGTCTGTCTCCATGAGGCCACCTGCGAAGTTTGGAAAGTTTGGGTTACTCACTAGGAGAAGGGATGCTGTGAGAGTGTAAAGATGTGTGAGACACCCAGAGCGTGGGGCACTGGCTGAGAGGCGCAGGTGGTGAGGCTGTGAAGCCCCATGACCTCAAGCACTGGAAGAGGAGAAAAAATGACCATGCCCCACTCAGTTCTCACAGACTCTAAGAGACAGATCCAGAAGATGGAACCTGCTCATGAGAGGCTGCTGTCTACAAAAGAAGTGGTGGGATTTCAAAAAACAGCTTTTGAAATGTATTGTGTAGCAGGTCTGCCCAACAGACCCCTACAAGGATATTTCTCACTTTATAAATTTCCATTTTATGCTTTTTCATTTTTTTATGTAAATATATGTGAATTGTACATCAACATGAGAACAAAGCAGTTTTGAAACAGAAGATAATGGCCAATTCAGAATTTAGCCCATCCTGATCCACATCTTTCATGTTAGTAGAGTTTGACTTCCACCATATACTACCAGTACATTTTAGCAGGATGACATCTAGTCTTGAATTGCAAAATTTATCACCACTCCTACTTCATGATTTTTTATTTTAAAATCTAAAGATGTTAAAAGTTACAGAGGGAAAAACCACTCAAAATAATACTATTTTCAAAAGAAAACTCATTAATAAAACTATTTTGGTTTGGTCAGATTTGGGTTGTTTTTTTTACCTATAAGCTGATCCTATATTCAAGAAAAAAGAAACCACTCCAACTGAAACAGGTTAAAAGTCAAAGTTCCAGGGAAATAACTCCTTCCTGCTGCGTCGGCAAACCTCCACTTGTTTTAACCCATTTTGAGTAATCTCTTTGTACTAATCCACTGGAAAAAAATTTCAAAAGGAGGAGAAAGTTCCAACAGTGATTTCCTTTTAGCACTAATTAGGAACAATGTGTTTTACTAAGATCAGAGAAATTGGTGTAGAAGACTGTCTAAGACACAAAGAAGAGTTTTAAAGTGAAACGCATTGATTTTATCTTTAATGACTGCTTTAAATTTTTTCTTAAAATACGGTACACGTCATTGTTGTGCTGTTTAATTTTAAATTCTGATTTATGTTTCCTTTTATTTCTTCATCTGGAGTTTGAATGGCTACAGGAAGCAGACTAGCATTAAGAGAAAAAGCCTGCCATGGAAAGCTACAGCCATTAAAATATAATTACTCCAAATAATAAAGGATTTAATAATTAATATAGAGCAGTTATATAATACACCTGACAGACAGCTCTGAAATAAGGTTTTGCGGCAAAGCACAACCAGAGCACAAAAGCATTTCTGCATAAGTGTAGCATTGTATTTGTGTGTAACATTAAATACACTTCTCCAAGAGTTTCCAGAACTAAAACTGATACTTCAGGTACTAAGAGAAAACAATTTGACAAAACACTCCTAGTTTCAGAGAATCTATTCTGCTCAGAAAATTGAGAGCATACAGCAACATTGTCTTGTTAGGACAGGATTTATGCCTGTAGGAGTGAAATACAATATAAGTCAAAAATCCTTGCAAAGCTGATTAAAACTAGAAAAGCAGAAGTATGCATTTTTTTCTCATGTATGAATATTGCAGTATGAGACTGAATAATGGTAGAAATTTTTTTAATGATTTGGGCATAAAATAATAGATTAAATAACCTCCACAAGATGCATAAAACTTTGGAAAACTGATGTATAAAACAGATGTAATCAGTTTTTCTCTACAAGTGACATCAAATGACAAAAATTGTAGCACTCTAAATGAGATGGATTAGTGTCTAACTGTTCTAATATAATTTTTTGCCTTTTGTCTAAGAAAATGTTAAAATTGTAGGTGAAGAAAGCTGAAGCTAGTTTGGAGTATGAGAGGAAGAAGAATTTTAGAAGAAAGTAAGGCTAAAAACAGTTGAAAAATATTTTAAAAAGCTTTTCCCTGAAACTGATATCAAAGTCTTAGTATAAACTACAAAAAGTAAGTTACAAAAGTCAGTGGTGCCATTAACTTTATTTCTGACGAGTCTGAAAGTCAAACCCACAATGATTAAAATGTGAGAAGGGATTTTAAATGTTACCTGAAGTGAGTGAGTATGCAGTGCATATGCATCGGTGTACTCACTGTTACCACTGTTACACTTGATATTTACAGCATTTGGTGGAAATTTAAGTCATAGAATGAAGAAAAAAAAAAGAAGAAAAAAAATAAGACTGCGACAGAATGATAATCTCTTGATAACACATCTGTTGATGTGCTTTATTTAGTTTCATACTTGACCATAAATCTTTAACTACCTAAATTTTAAGAATCTCAGTACAAAACTGTATTTAAAAAGTACTTAGGTGAAAGCTTTGTCCCTTCACTCCCTTATAAACAATTCCTTCTTCTGCAATAGCATGTACAGATTCATGGGAGCTATCAATGCAAGTCAAGTGCTCTTACTACTTTTCAGTAAAATATGTAAAAATGTTGTCTTGCTTCCCTTTGTTTTGGATAGGTACAGAAAAATCTATCATAAACCTCTTGGTTCTAGATTTAAGTAACTTTGATTTAAACAAGAACAATAGGATGTAAGACAATAAATGTCAAAACTCATGAGGAAGTAGCAGCCACAAACATATGAAACATGTGAGATAAGAAATCACACTTGTGTGAGAGAAGTCACTGGATCTTCACTTGCATACTTGGAAATCTGGCACCCTCAAATTACAGCTACAATCTTTTCCTTATTCCTTATGACCTACTCACCTCAATGATCTTACCATTTGGCTTTCTAGAAGGAACAGAGACGTCTTGGCAATGGTTCTGGTAGAGCCAGTACCAGGAAAAAGAAGAGACAACAGGATTTACAGCTCATATTGCAGAGCTCTAGCTAAGGTTTGCCTTGGGTTTAAGCTCACCCTGCTTAAATCACTTTTTCACTTAAGCAGATCATGTTACTCCTCACTGCAGCAGTACCATGAGTGAACATGGGGGAAAACACAGCTGCTGAACAGAACAGTGCTTGTGTTGCATCTTCCTCTGCACTGGCCTAGCTGCAAGAGGAGTTGCTGGCTCCTTTTCAATCACACCATTGATGGGGAGATCACTGCTGTTTGGCAGCACCTCTGTTTTCCATGTGCAGCACCAACTTGCTTTGCCTTTGCACTGCAGAATTATTCCTGGCATGCACCAGCAGATATATTCCTAGAAATGGAAGTCTCTAAGTTAAATGGAAAACATCGTATAACTCATGTATCTGAATCATGGACTGTTTCTGCAGGCGTTTTTCAGCCCCGAGCTGTAAAGGATCAGATTACTACAGTTCATAGGGAAAGAAATTCTCAGCTCCTCAACTGGTATTGAGAACATGACAACCTGCTGCACCACTTGCATTGTTTCATCCCTGTGCAGAATGCCCCCATTCTTGCAGATTTTGAAGCTGCTGTTTTTTTCAAAGCTATCAGGTCATGGGTTTTCTGGTATTTCTTGTATATGGGAGGCACAGTGGAGCTACCATGAAAACTTCATGGACTCTTCTGGGCTAGCCACTAATGACAGTCCTTTCCTGCTCATGTACCTACCCTGAAAATACTGAATTTTTTCACAGCTTTGACACATGCCCCTTTGACACTCCACCCCTTCACCAAAAATACTTTACAAGACCAGGACAACTGACAAAAGAGATCAGAGAGCAGGCTGACACAGGTACAGCTGTAAGACACACAGGTCAGTGGCCAGGTCATGCAAACATACTGGTGGGCCTAGAGAACAGTAGCAAAGGTGGTGGGAGGCACAGAGAAATGATGGGAGGACAGAGACACAGCCTCGTCATGCTTCATTGCCAAAAAGTAATAGCATGCGATGCTGGAGAGACAAGAGCCCCAAGAAACAGCCATGTTTATCCTCAATGCTTGCATACCTCCAAAAGAAATATTATGTACAGAACTTTTTACCTATTGTTAAGTCCTTAATCTCGTATCTAAGTTTCTTAAAACATCCAGAGTTTTGGGCATTTCTCCACCATTCCAAAGTTTTTCACATGTGGTCCAAACAAAGAGTTACAGGTATCATTCAGCTAGATCCAGTTCAAAAGTGGCAATTCATCAATAGAACAGCAATAAGTACTGAGACTGAGATTTTTGTTTATAAAACTGTCCTCTGAGTTCCCTGATTTTACACATGAAAATCAAGTAATGAAAATATACACTGACACTACATTTTCGATAACATATATTTTTTTTTTTTTTAAAACTTGGGACAAGATGTTCTCAGACATACTATTTTAATTTCCTTCAGTGGGCTTTCCATATCTTAGGAGATTTTTACAGGATATGCTGTAAAACATCTGTGGATGAAAGAGAATTGCATTCAATTGAAAACAAATGCTAAATCTATCATGATCTAACTTGTGCATTGTCTGTGTCCTACAATAGCTGATCCTGGTTTTGTGAAAACCCACTCACTGACTTTAGTAAGAGAAATTGGATAAATCTGTTTTGAAGAGATCCAATTTCCTGCTCCTCTTTTCTTAATAAAAACCTCCTTTGCACCCCATACAAACCTTTAGTTGAACTTAAACATGAAATTACCTGCTTTCTGATACCCAGTAATATGCTTCTAAATCATCTAATTCTCATCCACTTGAAAATAAAAATTATTCTATACCTTGACCTAGCCTAGAGTGTAATTTAACAATCAAGAAAGCACTATACACATAATTTGAAGTGGTGAAAAACCATCTGAATTTCTCTGCCTCTTACATGAGACATTTTCTTAGAGGAACTGTGTATGACTAATTTAGTTCTACATCAGAAAGGAAACAGGCCTATTGAAAATAAAGTTGAACAGAATTATCATAATAAATTTGTCTAAGAGCATACCAGATAAGATGCTATTTTTCTAAAATTATATTACTATAGTTTCTATAGTAAATAAAATAGTTTTATAGTAAATAAAATAAAGGTTTAAAACCAGTTTTAAAAAACTGTCTCCAAATTAAATTATGATTTTTGTTAGTATTTCATTTTTGGTGGAAACAAATAATGAATTCATGAAATCAAATTATAGGTTTAAATACTGCATAAATTATTTTTTCTTACTACAAAATAAATTTGCTATTTCATTTGATTGCCAAGCAAAACCAACAAATACAAAATATGACTTCTAAAATATTTAATCTCTTTCCCAGATGTTAAACAGGATTACTACATATAGCAAAATTCAGTAAATGTTACTCAATAGTTTTTAAAAAGAAAAGTTTAAAATTATATACTTATAAGCAAACAGTATTTGGTTTGTGGGTTTTTACTGTTTGTTTGTTTGGTTTGTTTCTCTAGAGATGTGGTTGTTAAAATATTCTGTGTTGGTAACAAATGTATTAAGAGGGAGAGACACAAGAATCTCTGCTGATGGGACTAGATCCACACTGGTTTTCTGTACAGAACAGACACAAGGGGACACAGTCAGTCACAGCAATTAGTGAGGTGCCTCAGGGAGCCAAAAAAGTGTCCAAAACCTAGGTACTAACAATTTCTGTGCTCCTAAAATTCACTCCAAAACTGATCCCATCAGCTTGAGGTGACACATTCCACAAGACTGCTGAAGATGTAAGGCACCACACACAGCTTTTCATAGGCTGTTGGGTCACCAACTCAGCCACCTTGGTTTAGCCATCATAAATACACAAATTATCAGACCATTACCTATTTAAAAAACTAATTTGCTTAATTTTGGAAACAAATTGTTATCCCAAATAGGCCTAAAGGGTGAAAAAATTTGGATTAATATTTCTATTCACAGTTCATCATACAGATGGTAAGAGGTGCAAGAAAGTCTGGTGTTGAAAACCCCACTGAGAGCTTCCTGGTTTCTGGATGGGCTACTGCTGGGCATTCCCCATGATATGCATGTACAACAAAACTTTATGCACCAAGGCAGTATGAGTTAGGATGGCATAAGTTAGGATGGTATAAGTTAGACTTCTTTTTCCCCTTGTCCTACTATAATAATTCATTCATGGTGATATACTGACCAGTTCTAGGAACTGAGCAACTAGTTTCCAGATTTGTTGTGCTTTCCAAATTATTGTGCTGGGGAGAAATATAAAATTAAATTTATCTCAATTTGCATTACTAAAAAAAATGCAGTTTGGGCTTTTTCAGCTTTCTCAGCAAGGATTCTCATATTTTCAGATTTAATTTTGTTTGATTTATTCTTCAGCAGTACCAAATTATTTTTGTGAGTTTTACATCCAGTAAAAAATAACTGTCTGAACTTGGTTATTTAAACACTATTATATGGGATATGACTGACGATTTTAAACCTACAGAAGGAACAACTGGGTAGTGCTTCATTTAATTTATTGCCACAGCTAATTTCTCCCTTTTAGAGCCACTACACTATTTATTAGTTAGAAGATGATTTGCTGGGATTCCTCTCTCCAAACTTCAAGTGGGTATGGTGTATTTCACAGTTACCTTGTCTGGGGTCTCTGTCAAGAAACTGAGGAAGATAGGCATTTCTTATACAGCATGATTTGTTTTATTTCCTATAGACATATACCAAAGGATAAGATTTAGCTTCACTCTGGAACTATCCGCATCCTTCTTTAAGGTGGTTCAAGACAATTTGCCCAGATGCAAATATATGGGTATGTTGTTTGCATTTTCATGGATATCACATGTGATACAGGTTTCATCTTCTGAAAGGGCCTCCTTACAAATAAAAGGTGAAGGAAAACCAACACAGAATGAATAAATTATTCCCTTCTTACATAATGATTTATCACGTGTAGTATCATAGCTTTTGAGAGAGTTGAAGGACAAATATTTGAAAGAAAGATTTTCAAAGAGGCCACTAAAGAAAACAATACCTGCTCACAAAAAATAATCCTGCTGTCACTTACACCAGTACAAATAGAGTACAGCACACAAACAAACACTGAGCTCAGCCAGAGATGACTCCTGTTGAACTAATATATTCGGGCTTAATATTTTCTTGAAATTTCCTACCATTTAACTAGTTTAATCTAACTATTTACCTTTCCCTGTTAATAAAGTAATACAAAGGTGTGTGACTGTTCAAATATAAATGACCTAGGCACCTAAGTCAAAACCAAATATGGGCATAATTAATAGTGCAGATATATTCTAAATCTGACCCAATACATTTTTGTGACAAGAGAGAGGAATTTCCCCTAGCCCCACTCAGCCTCCTAGATCAGTAACAGGAACATTCCTCTGAGATACATCAAATAATGGTTTCAGTTGCCTCTCAGAAACATCTGGATGACAGATCCAAAATCAGTTCTTCCTCAGTTTAGATTAATGTCCCAGGTTCTGGACTGTAATTTTTCTCTTTCACTGTGGCAAATTAATATTTAGTTATTTATACATAGCAAAAAGAATAAGCATGAAAGACTTAGAAATTCACCCCAGATATATCTCAGGAGCAGTTAAGTAGCTTCAGAATAAAGGTGATATTGATGTAAATTCTTTTTCTGCAGTGAGCAGAGGTTGGAACTACATCTGAATTATGCCCTTTTTATGTGGGTGGTCTATCTGCTGTGCATGGGACATCCTAAGCAATGTTGCATTTTGTCAGAAAATAATTTGTTCTGAGGTACTAGGGCTTAGATGTGCCACATTTTAGTGCAAGACTGGAGCAGGTAAATGCTGATGGAAATATGGGCACGCAGGGAAATAAAGATCAAGCAAACATCTGAGGAACAGCTTGAGGATCTACAGTCTTACAATTCAATTGGTAAACTAACTAAAAATACTTTCAGTTAAATCCATAATTCTCAGTTATCAACTACAACAAATATATTAATGAAATTTGGAACTTCATTTTCACCTGGCAAGCAGAGTCAATTTGTACATTTGTCAAAACCAAAAAAAAAAGAATTCACAAAAACCCCATTCAAAATGACACATGATTAACTGTATAGACACTTTGGCAAGAAATAAATTCTATGTACACCTTTTTCATTTGTAGTATTAGTAGAAGGCATTGGAGAAGGCTATCACACACCTGGTATAACCTTGAAGGAAATAAAGTTTTGTATTTCATATGCCTCAAGAAGATAATTTCTGTATTTGGGTACTTAACATTGGTTCAGATTATATACTATAAAATCAAAGTAGGCCGTGGATCAATACCTTAAAAATTGAAAAGCTGCGACAGTCACAGAATATTTAATCCATGTGCAAAATGAGGTCTCCTGTGTTGCCTGTCGCATTACAGGTTTGACTGTGAGATGCTGAAGGCCCTGAATTCCCATCAATTTAACATTTCAGGATGGACTCAGAACTTTGCTGTATCAGTCTCAGAGTTTACAGTGTTACAACTACACTGTCTTCATAAAGCACTGTTTAATTACAGCACATACACAGCAGTAATTCATCACACCATAAGCTACTGCTGATTAAAAGCTGTAAGCTGGTTTTAAAACCTTGTGCGCTCATTATAATCAACAGTAGGGAATGATTCCTAAAGGCCTGACCCATTTCCAATGGGATTTGACCCAATTCAGTGTGATGCAGCTTCATTTATATTTTATCTATTGTTTGGGTTTTATCCATCTAACAGATCAGGTATTGATTTTTCTGTAACAGTGCAATTTATAGAACCATTCCAGATGAAAAAGAGAAACAGCTATTCAATTTTGTTTTTCCTTGGTTATTCCATTGGAATTAATTATCCACCATCATCTAGCTACCTATTTGAAAAATTAAATGTGTATGGCATAACTGTCCTGGCAGCTTCTTCTACTACTTGACCATTACACATAGTTACCTGATGATTTGGCCAACATGTAATCTGAATAGTCCCCTAAATCCTTCTCTATCCTCATAATTATGGATCAGAGGCAAAAATCCCATCATTGAGAATGGCTGGTAAGATGTAGTATAGGATGGACATCATGTGTACAAACCAGGAAACTTTCCTCCTGCTCCAGACTTTTACAAGGCACCCACATCTTTTAGTTTGGGAAATCTGTGGCAATTCCTTGAACAGCAATTAACAAATCTCAGATGAGGACAATTCCCAGAAAACTCATACCATCTGAGAAAAGGGAATACACAGGAGGATATTCTAGTAAAAGCACAAAGGAGATTACAACTTTTCCAGGGTCTGATTGCTACTGGCCTTCTACAAGGAGTGAAAAATACACACACGGTGGTGACAGAGGACATTATATGATGCTTATGTCAAATCTGAGATACCAGTATATGCATATCACTATTTTTTATACAAAATTTAACCAATTGAAAAATTCCTAGTATTTTTACCACAGCAAGAATTAAATCTAGGTTTCACGGTCTAGGTTTTTAACAGTTCTCTGCTCTGCAAGGATATCAACAAAGATGAATCAAAAAGATTGACAAAGGAAAAATTCAGAGAACCCTGAAGACTGTATTTCCTTTCTGTGCATCTTGGGCGGGTTTCCCATTTCTGTTTTAGTCAAGAAACTATTTGGAATGCTAAGTGGCAAATAATTTGATTGAACTGGAGAAACATAATGAAATATTTCAGCTATGTGTTTCCATCCCCTACCTGAGCAATGTAAAGCAAGGACAGAATTTCATTTTCTTAATGCAAAGTCACTGAAAGCCACTCTATGACCTAATCTCTCACCCAGTTAAAATCAGGTCTGCCAGCACAGACTATTCCAGTTTACCTTATCTGAACCTTGAATTGAGTTTACCATGGCTGCTTGTAACTTTTTAATTGCTAGAGATTTTCAACATTAGTAATTTTATACTTTAGAATGGAGGGAAAAACTATTTGTGAGTTTTACCTTTGATCCTGTAATTTCTGACCTTTGAGGACTGGGTTTATAACGTGCAAATGTAATGTTTCACTCCCTTACTCCTGTTTTCCCACCTTTCGCTTGTTTTTAATAATAGTTGCATTGCCAAGATGAAAGGGAAGCAAACAAGAGCAATATATGTAGTCTTAAATAAAGCATAAATATTTCATCCTGAATTTATCCAAAATGATGAGAATATGAATGTCACCTGGAATGAGTGCCTCTTGAATAAGTGTAAATTACAGACAGTCATGAGATAATTAATCATGTTGTAATGAAGACTACTGATGAGCCACTTTTACATCTGTTCTTTTAGTTATATATTAGTGAGCTGGTGAAAGTGCAAAGCAACAGATGCTGCAAAGGCTTAGAAATCATCTTTTGTCTCCATCCTTTGCATCTGCAGCTTGCAGTTATCTGAACTTCAGGAGAAGCACTTCTACATCTGGGTTTCCAACGTAGATCATTTTAATCCATGTCCAGAGTCCACAGCTGGCATCTGCCTAAAGGCTTGCGTGCACCTTGCCCCCATTACCCATGCCTGGCCATGGCTGTGCTGTTTGAGGCAAGAAGGCTGCTCATAATGACAAAATCACAGAATCATTTAGGTTGGAAAAGATCTCCAAGGGATCATGGAGTTCAACCTTTGACTGATCTCTGCCTTGTCAACTTGACCATGGCACCAAGTGCCAGGGCCAGTAATTTCTTGAATTCCTCAAATCTGTCACAAAAGATGCAGTACACATTTCTGTAGGATCTGTTGCCCAGCAGCAGGGGGTATGTATGCAGACTGTGAAGGCTCAGAGCTAATCTCCTAGTACATCTGTCCATGGCCCTCTGGGGCAGGAAGCCCTGCCAGGGATGGTAGTTGGACAGCTTTGCATGGGCACATCTTTAGGCAGCAAAAAGAGCTTTTTCTTCCAAGTACTCTGCCCATGCAAGAGCAGCCAAGGTTTTGCTAAATGGAAGAGCTCCAGGCCAATTAATATGAATAAATTGAACCTGACAGATCATTTAAGATAAACTTTTATTCCTTTTAGAATCTCATGCTAAGCAAATCTCTACATTAAATTTCACAAGGCAGAGCTGTGGAACTTTGCAATGTTCCTACCTAGACTGTTATTCTCTTTTTCTTATTCAGTAAAAGAGAAAAAAAATCATTATCATTATTCTTCAGATCTCCTTTGTCAATCACAACAAAGGTCTAAGGGAGGAAAAGCTTGGAAAAACACCTACATGCTCAAATATCCAGTTATGAAGTCAAGGGAGATGCATTTATCTGGCTACTACATCTTAAGGTAGGCTTCAGCTTTGCTCCATTTGGGATAAGGCATGTCTAAGTTGATTTGGCTGCCAGCTAGTTTCACAGAATCAGAGGATATTCTGAGTTGGAAGGGACTCACATGGATCATTGAGTCCAGCTCTTTAAGTGAATGGCCCATGTGGGGATCGAACCAACATCCTTGGCATTAATAGCATCATGCTCTGACCAACTGAGCTAATCTTTGGGAAAATCCACTTTGGGCAGCATTTTCAAAATTCTTGAGCCCCTTATAAATTAAAACATATAATTCAGCTATCTTTCCCCCTATGATTTTATCTTTTGTATTTCTTTCATTTAGTCAGCCTCTTCCATAAAAATAGATAAATTATAGAGAACCAAAAAAAGTAATTTGAATTTTCATTTAAAAAGATAATTGAAATATGTATTAACAAGGGAAACAGAAGCAGAACTCCAACTCAAGCCTGGACAAGGGATGAAATATTTAACTTACACAGTTGTCCATGGCATCAGTAGGGCATTCTACATCCAAAGGGCATTTAGCTACATATGTACAGCTTGCAAGCTCACAGTCTTTTCCAGAACTAATGTTTTTGTAAATCCCACTCTCTCCAGAGTCAGTCCACTGTTGGAGTTTTGTGCACCACTGATTTTATCTAGCACAGTAAATCAGATGGACTAAAGCTACCTGAAGCTTTCAGAGATTAAAGTAGTTCTAAAGTGCTGAAAAATGAACATGCAACACAGAGGCAATAATCTAGCATTTGGCTACAGGTTATCACTTAGGTTGTCAGCTGAATTTATCAAACCTGGATATGAGTAGTTAAAAAGCTTTTGATGATTTATAGCTTCTGTACACAACTGCAGCCTTAAATCTTAACATTTTCCGGGTGTGAAAATTCACAAATTGTGTTTTGTTTTGTTTTTTTTTAATTCTGTTTTCTTCTCTGAATTCAACAAGGCCTTTGTGCATTTACTGACCTTTGGGATTCACACTTCAGAGACTTTTCAAAGTCTTTTCCTCTGGAGAGGGGAAGTACAGACTAAATACATTAATAAGTCCCTCATTTTATCAGGCCGCCTGCCATTTACAAACACAGCACAGCACAACATTTGCCTGCTGTCACATCATACTGCCACAGCCATGCTCCAAATGTCACATTAGCAGAGTCAGGTTAAAATCACTTTGTGTTACAGTACTTTCTGCAGTGACCTTTTGAAGGGCCAGAATGAGAGTAAAGCTTAACTTCCCTTGCTCTGTGCAGGGAGCCTCTCCTTATTTTTCTCCTAAATGTGAGAAAACGTTTCATTTTCAAAGGGGAGTTGTCAGCTTTTATGAACATGCGACATTCCTGCAATCCACCGAGCTCTCCGTGGCTCCCTCTTATAGTCTGTGTGGTATAAACAGCATTCTAAAACAGTAAAATTGGTTACCTGGGGATTAGGATCTCTGTGTTTTATCAGGCACCTTTTTCTTGAGGAGCACAGGGATCTGCTTCGCACAGGTCAGGGCAGTATGCAGGGCAATTTGCCTTAACAGGTCTATAAATAACTTTTTAAAAATGGCCCAAACAGCATATGTGTGTTACTGATTTGGATCCTATAGCATACTTTTAATAGAATCAAGGATCCATCATGACTATTCTATAGGTGGGAATACAGGTTTCCCAGGGAAGAGCTATCCAGCCTGCTCAGTGCAAAAGCAGAAGGACTGGAACAGAGTGGAGTGGACTATGCAGGGAGATGGAGGAGTCACCATCCCTGGAAGTGTTCAAGAAATGACTGGACCTGGCACTTAGTGCCGGGGTCTATTTGACAAGGTGGTGATCAGTCAAAGGTTGGGCTTGATGATCTTGGAAGTCTTTTCCAGCTTAAAAGATTCTATGAGTTAAGGGGATACACTTTCAGTGAGGTATTGCTCCTTTCCTCATCCTCTAAGATAGTCTTTATTGATAGATCCCAGATGATTTGCAGTGGCCAAGCCATAGACAGGGAGATTGTTCCCATGTTTCCCATGTCATGTGGAGCTTCTGAGACCACCTAGTGAGTCCAGTCAAGTCCCAAATCTGGTAAAATAAAAGTGAATTGATTATTACACACAACTGATTAACCAGTGAAGACTGCACAGTCTGTCAGGGTTAAGCATGGCATGGATAGATCTGAATTGAATATGCAGAAAGTGGCTCAAGGAGGAAAAACGCGTCCATGGCTTAAAGGTTAAACAAAGAGGGGAGGAAAAAAAGGAGAACACAGCAAGCTATCAAACAGCTTGGTCTCAGTAGCTGGGGATCATATAAAATAGCACTAAGATTTATGTACAAATGACAGTTCCCTATATCTCTGCCTGACCCTGTTCCTTACATGAACAGTACTAATTCAAAACATTTTTCATCCTGGCAGTAGTTTGAACTAAATCACTGCTAAATCATCTGTGGTGAAATCACTTTGTTGCAGGTAGATGTACTAGATCAATCTAATGAAATAATTTGCTTATGAGGAATTCATCCCTTGTCCTCTATAATCACTTAAGGAAAAAAATGTACATGTGCTCCAGTTGAAGATAACAAATACCAAGATGGATGGAATTTCAAACAGGACTTTTTCTCAACAATCCACAGTCATATTCTCCCTTTGGTTTCAATTTTTGAAATAGTAATCCAAGAGTAAGAAAAATATGACCCAGTCCTTTCATTGCAGGGGCAAGGGGACATTAGGGTCCATAATAAGCTTTTAAAAAATGTTTTGCTTAAGTCCAAAATGTATGGGGTGTGGCTGTTGTGGGGCTTTTTGCTTCCCAGACTCTATAATAGAAAACTCTGAAAAATTAGTTTCTTTTAAGTCAAAAAGTCTTTAGTGACTCTTGGAATGGAGAAATGGAAAGCTATTCTTTCCTGAACTGGAATCCCCACTTAATTTCTTTCCAAAAGGAGGGTGAGAAATTCCTGCTGGAGCAAATAATCAAAATTAACTGAAAATAAATTGAGATATTTATCACAGATGTGTAACAAATTCATTATATTTATATTAAATAATGTGATTCAAGCCAGAAAATAACACCCATGCTATTGTGAAATAGTGCCAAAGGTCAGGTATTTAGATAAAATTCTAAAAATTTATCCAAATCTATTAATTACATGTGCTCATTTTCTAATACATTTTGACAAAATCAGAAATTCTTTAATTTCAGACCAGGGTCCAGTGATAATATATCAAAATAGATTACTTTTTTCATAAACTAAAATGTCAGCTTAGAGAAATAGGTGCCAATACAATGACAGCATGATCTTCTACGATTTGAAATTAAATAAGCATTTGTAATGGCAGAAAAAAACCCAACCCTATTATTAGGATGAAAAAAGGGGACTAGTAAATTTGAAAAGCAATTTAGCCTTTCTGTACCCTTAATAAGGTGCTAATACCTGGACCTGCTTCTGTGCTCTCAAAGTTTTAGTACAAATGCCTATATGAACTCTGCAGCATATAAATCAAAACTGACTTTGGTCACCTATGCAGTGAATAAATCAATCTTCACTCTTTTTTAAAAAAAATATTCCACTTTCATCTCCCTTATCTGTAAAAGATCAGAGTTGTTTTCTCATAACACCGTGATGATATTGTCCTGAAGTAGTTCTGTGAAGGAAATTTTTTCAAATATACTTTGTTATATTATTCCAGAGATTCAGAGATATTTTTGACTTCACATGATTATCTTCCTATCTTTAGCCTACGACTACACAAATCTTAGCTTGGTGTGCTACTCAACAATTCTGTTTTGTCTGTTCAAAGGTTAGCGTTGAATAAAAAAATCTATGTCCTTTCAGTGACCTAGATAAAATTCATTTTCTTCTTTTCTATTCATTCAGAATTAAAGTTATTATATTTCACGGTTCTGTATATCTTGAGGAAATATTTGAATTACTTGTTAGGGATGATGTCATTGCAGTAGACTGAACTCTCTATTAATTACACCAAATTAATTTTTTTCCCAAAATATGTATCAGAATTTCATGGGTTTCTTGTAAGTCTTCTGGCTCTTTTTATCCCCTTATCTTTTTTTTATCTTTTTATGTATTACAAATTCTTCCAAAAGAAAAGCATATCTCTGAGATGTCAAGGAGAGAGATGTGCCACCACATAGCTCTGCAGAGAGCAGCAGCTCATGGTGGCCCCATAGACCTCAAGAAAACCTCTGTCTCTCTTCAAAAGCCAGGGAGGACTGCATGGTGACAGGGAAGGACAGCACTGTCCATCACCTGAAATGGAACATCTGAACAAGTTAACTCTAATAGAAGTAGGATTCTGAATGCAAATTGGAAGAAAAGGAAAAGTTTTAAAAGTTTTTTAGAATTTTTTTTTTACAGTGAAAGTCAGAGAAAGGAAAGGAAAAGATCTAACAATTATTAGATCTCTGAACGAAAAGATCTAACAATTATTTCAGGTTCTTCTTAGACACTATTTCTTTAGTAGGGCGCTAATTTCTGTTGACTTTTTGGAGCTGGATACTTCAGTCTCTGGTAGAAATTAATTATTGTAAAATTATTTCCATTGCTTATCCACTTTTTTTGTTTGCTGTTGCATTTAAAAGTTGCCATTTCCTCTGCAATTAAGACATCTCCTAAGACAATTTTTCCACAACATAGTGACAGACTTATCAGATCCTGGGAAACACTTTGTGCCTAAGAGTACACTGAATGAACTGAAGTGGAATCCTATGAAATTGACAGCTTCTTCTATAGTGCGTGTGCTTGTCCCAGTAATAATTATTTGCACAGTTCAAACCGGCTCTCAAAGGATGAACCTCTTTGTA
Organism: Lonchura striata; assembly: GCF_050655825.1. Classification (NCBI taxonomy): domain Eukaryota; kingdom Metazoa; phylum Chordata; class Aves; order Passeriformes; family Estrildidae; genus Lonchura; species Lonchura striata. Next base: position 95,631,143 of record NC_140704.1, on the reverse strand, counting down.
AAGCACAGGCACAGAACCACAGTGATAAACAGTGGTTTATCTCCCCTGCTCCTCACACAAGCCTGGGGGAAACAATGAATGCAACTCTTCCCAGCAAGCCATGGTGCTCACTGCGACTTTGGGTGGCACAGAACTATCCAGCTAGCCTAAAACTAGTTGGCTTGAATGCTGATAGCTGCAAAGCTGTGGCCTCCCATATGCTCCCAATGGAAAGGTTACCTACCAAACCACTGATCTTGCCCCTGGGCAGATTTCCAGTTTTCAGTCTGCTCCATGTTATTGTTGCTACACAGCTCGCAGCACCGCGGTTGGCCTGTTTAAAGCTAGCTCAGGTAAAACAAAACAAAACAGAACAAAACAGAACAAAATAGAACAAAACAAAACAAAACAAACTGCCATAATGACCAACAGCTGCACATCAGTGTCCCCTTCCAGCATGTCCTCCCTGGCCTCACAGTTTATATCTGCACAATACATCTTGCTCAAAATGAGGTGACTCAAGTAACTCCCCACACTTAATTGCATTAATCTGTCTTTGTAAATAATTCCCTAAGACCCCAAACAATTTCTGTAGTCCTTATCTGTCCTTTCTCCAGTTTGATATCACAAGTACAGAACTCAAGTACCTGAATTTTAATACACTTTTTCTGTGTTTACATAAACAAACCAAATACACAAACTCCAACTCCTAATAAATAATGCCAACAGATTACAAGAGAAGTAACTGGCAGAGGGGGAAACATTGCTTCTGGTAGGTATGGAACACAACAAAAACTGAACAGGAAATGTGTCAAAAAATTTACAATAAAAGGGGAAAACAGCTATAAACATATATTAAATATAATTTCCTGTATGGTTTCATCTGACAGAGGACTGTTATAAAAGTAAGTGAAATACTGATATTAAAATTACAGGTGAAGTTCAGTGCTAGTGAGGTACAGCATAACATACAAGAGAAAATGAATATCAAGTATACAAATGCAGCTGCTGGATCTAAGTAATTAAGAGCAACCAGGATGAGGCCCTGGACTAACTGTGGCTGGTTCTTCGAAAACATCAATGCTGTACTCACCGGTGGCCAAAGAGCCAAAAAGAGGATGGATGTGGCAAGACAATATTGTGAAAGAAGTTAAAATAATGCAAAAAGGTAATTCAGAAATATGAGTTATGGAGGTGGATATTTCAGAGCTGTGTGTGGCTCTCATTAAGCTCTCACAAAGAAAAGAATATCAAGAAACATAGAGGCTTATTAGAATTATAGATCAGCTTTTACATGATGAAAAAACTAAATGGATGTCAAAGACTTGCATTTCTAAAGAGACTTATTGATAAGAGAGATCTGTAAAACATGAACAATTTATAAAAAAGTAAGACACAGTTATTCACTGCTTATCACTTCACAAAAAGCAGGGTATGCCCAGTGAAATTCTAAGACAGTTGATTTAAAACAAACAGATGGAAGGGCTTTAATCATTACATGCATCATCATTTTGTGAAACTCATTGCCAGTAGATGTGTTGAAGGCTGAAAGTATAAATGGATTCATGAAAGACATGACAAATTGATAGACAATAAATCCACATGCACTGATTAAACCTTATGGTCCAAAGACACCCTCCAGCTCAAACAGGCATGGAAACACTTGCCTTTTGGATCTCAGAGTGTAAACCACACACCTATTCCAATACAGATAGCCACCCATAACGTAGACTTAGCATCTGCTTGGGAAATCCCAGCTTCAATTCACTTTCTGCCTGAGGAGAGCTGTAGTTTTTACCTCTTTGCATTTATACACACATCCGGATAATGATTTTCACTTTTTGTCCTGCTAAATCTTTGTACAAGATAGAAAAAAAAATTCCAGATGGATAGACCAGGAGACAAAGGGTAAGTGGCCCTGACACCGATTAGCAGTTTTGATGCTCACTTGGCTCCCTCACTTGGAGGGATCAAAAGATTTACATTCAAATAAATTGGATTTAGAGGAAAAAAGAAAACAACAAAACACAGAATTGATGCTGGAGGAGCAATTAAATGTAATGTTTCCTCCCTACAAATAACCTAGTCACAACTCTAGGGTTCCATGCTTATCCTATGTCTCTTACTAGAAACAATACAGTGAAGTACAACAAATGGTATTAGTAGCATAACGTGGACAAGTATTTGTAAATAAAATGACAGAATCACATTATGGACACTGCAGAGGAGCAACAGCTCCAGAAGAAATGCAACTGGAATTGTAGAGAACTCAAGATGTAATAAAAGTCATCTGTCTGTCTCAAGGCACAACGAATACATCTACAGCACGTCAGGTGTCTGTTTAACTTGTTTTTCAAAACTTCAAAATATAGAAATTTTATTCATTTTCTAGAGTTTAAATATCCTTTTCATTAAGAGGTTTTTCCTAACATTGGCTCAAATCTCCACTCCTATTCAAATCTTTTAATTCTCAGCCAGACAATGAGGGCAGGACAAGAAGCTGTGTTATCAGCAGCTGTCATGCATTTTGACCATGGTCTCTAAGCAGCCTAGATATTTTGGTTTTTATATTGAGGTACATTCTTAATCTCCTGTTTTCTCTGCACATTTTTCTTAAATCAGTACCAGACACAGTAGTTAGCTATAGCCTTTTGGCACCAGGGAGATTAAAAGGATACTATTATTTTAACACCACAGAAATTTTCTTTTTTTACCTTTTGATGTTTTTGCTTACCCATGTTCATTCACCTACTGTAATCTTTAGGTTTTTTTTGTATAACTATGGACCGATGAGTTATTCTCCATTTTGTATTTGTCCAAATGTTTGCTGCCAATGTAGTACCAGACATCTGACCTAAAAAAGTTTTATTTTTCTCCTGATTACTTCTTCAAATTCTTAATATTGTTTTGAATCCTTGTCTAGTCTTCCTTGTGCTTGCTGACTCTCCCAGAGATAATTGTACATTTTGGTAATTATATATTCTAGTTCATCTTCTTAATTAGTAATGTCAGTACTCAGTGATTCCAGATTGAAGGCTCACCCTTTCAGAGTTCTATTTGGTATACCCCTCCATATTGAAATGGGACTTTAAATCAGTTTTAAATCAGATACTTTTATATTTGTATAGATCATGGTCTAGAGGAAGGTGTGCCTGTCCACGGCATGGGGGTTGTAGCTAGATGACCTTTAAGGTCCCTTTCAACTCAAACCTTTTTTGATTCTGTGAATTGATAACTAAGCTAAAAAACCACTGTTCACTAAGGTATGGACAATTACAATAAGATTACACTATTAATATGGAGATAAAAATGGTACTGGACATGGTAAAGCAAGAAGTCTTCAAATTAGCCATTCATGTGATTACAGTCAAGACCTCCTGTTAAGATGTGTCAGAAGTAAGCTTTCTGACTTCTTCAGTAATTCCCTTTATTGTTTGCTTATGAGCCTTTATGGAAGCAAGAACCAACAGTATGCTGGACTGTATTTAGAATAATAGAAGGAAACTTTTCCAGGGTTGGATTGATGCCCTTGGAGAACAAGTTGTAGGTGAACTGAGGATGCAGGAAAGTAATCCTGGGTTCTTGCATACCTTCCTATTGACTGTAGAATATACATTTCTTTGTCGACTTCCTTTGATTAAACTCAGAGAAGAGTACCTGGTGCTTTTACTGCAGAAGTTCAGTAAGGCTTTTCCTGAGAAGACCAAAGGTTTTGCACTTGGCAAGTCCCACTCTCCCTCTCGCTTGATGTGCAGATCAGCTTTCAACACTAACAAATGTCATACCACATTACCTGGCTTAATGAGTTGAAACACAAATTCTTCCCAGAAAGACACAGCAGGTGATCTCCCACTTCTTTAAAGTTTTTATCCAATATGCAGTACCAAAGACTTTTGTTCTTATCTACACAAAGCACAATTTCTGCACAGTTAATTTGTATTTGTTTATAATTCTTTGATTTTCCTTTTTAACCTATTCCAACACAGATGTTCTTAACTTTTGTTTAATGCCTGACAGAAATAGGAGTCCGACTGAAAGCAAAGTGCTTTCTAGGCTCTAGTCAGATTAATCAGGAAGGATCTGCAAAGTGAAACATTTTGAAGGACAGGTATAGATCTGTTCTTGAAGCTTCGCATGTCACAGCAATCAACAATCTCAGCTTTGTTACTGCCCTCCTTGCTCCCTGATACACCCACAAAAGTTGTCAGGACTCTTTTTCAGCTCTCTCTAGACAAAAGATTTTGACCATCTACTTCAACTACATGTCTAACTATGAGAAGAGTTCTTAAATTACACCCATGGACAAACTGCCATTCATTCAGAAGGATGCCAACTTCAAACATCAATTGGATATCTCGGCTAAATTAACAGTCTGCTCTTTATTTACCAGTAAGGTAGGAGGAGAAAATGCTATTGCATATGCTTTGTATTCTCTGTTGCATACTAAATAATTCCTGGGAGGTATTCATGATCTATACAACAGCAAGCAGTTTGGTCACAGCTATCTCTGGCACCATCTGTTTGACCACTTGCAAAAGTAACAGACTGCAGAGAAGCTGAAAAAGAGGCACGACTAGTATGAGTTTGAGAAAAACTGTATCTAGATCCAAAATTAAAACAGCTATCCAGAATTTCATCACAGTGTGTCAGCTGTACTGCAGTTACCCCTTGAACCCTCACAGGCTGGTTTTCCCTTGCCTCTGGCAGATGTGCCTGTCTGCTTTGTCCATAGCCAAAATGTTTGCAGATAGTCTCATTAAAACAAGTTTCCAGCAAAGAACAGAAAATTTAGCTCCTGAGATTGCCCTGCTGATTTTTCTACCCAAGCAAATGAAGAACAGAGGCTTTGGCCATATTCTGATACATGATTACCTACTTATCTGCTTTATTTTTCTGCATTGAATTATTTCAACTGTGACCAGCTGACAACTTTCATTTAAATTGTTAAAGAAATTATAAAGCTGCATGGATGAAAAAATGACTCTTGAAGTATGGAACACTAACACTGGATATTCCTAATTATTATGTTTGGATAATAAGCTACTAATACATTTAATATAAGCTATATTCATAATTACAACTAATCTTACAAAAGCATTTACAAGATATTTTTGATGTGGTCTTTTTTCCTTGAAATCATCATGATTTGTATTGTATTCTTTAAAAAAAACTTTAACCAATGAGTTGTATATCTGTCTCATGCTTGATCACTCCTAATAGCTATGTCTGCAAAGGAAAACCCCATTTACCATTTCAAGCACTGGGCTTAATTAACTTCTTTACATTACTAGGAACTTTCCCAATAGTTCAAGAATTATTAAATGTTAATGAGAATGTTTCAGAAAGTTTCCTAACCAATAAAGGATTCTCTTGAACAAATTAATAATGTCTACAATTACACCACAAATATTGAATATAAAAGCTTTGAACAAAACTAATAGCAATAAAAGAAGAACAGAAAAATCCTTGATAATATTTAGACTATCATTTGTAGTTAAAAAAAGAAAAGCTTTCATCTGTGGTGTTATACTGTTCCTTATTTCAATTTCTCATACATTTTTGCTCATTCTCTTTATTTCCAAAATGGGTGAGAAATTAAACAAAACTTGAGACGAGCCTTAAGATGTGTTGACTGAACGATTGCTCGCATGAGTAGAAATCCAGCCCTTCTCTAGCGTTTCTCCACAGGATATTTGAGTTATTTTCTGTAGGCTACTTGGAAACCTTTGTTTGATGATCAAAATACCAAGTATGTGCCTGAACCACTTCTGAAATGTTGGAACTCAAAATGTCCCTCAGACATTTTTAGAGGTTCCAGGCCTTGGTCAGAAGCATTTTAGACCCTGGCAAGCAGCTGCAAACAGCTGTGATTTTGAGTTTGAGCCATGGAATGAGTTACTGAATTTGAAGGTGGAACAAGCAGTCACAAAGGGTTAGATAGTATAGTAGAAGTAGTTACAAAGTAGAGGGGAAAATTTTTTAGTATTGTACAGGGGTGTTTTAGCACCTGTACAGGGGGGTTTTTACTTTGTACATGGGGGTCAGAAGTTCTAAGATGGAGGAAAGTGGGCTGATCCTGTTCTTCCTCCTTCTTCTTCCTTGCCTCCATGATCTTGGTGATGCTGGCACTTGTGGATTGGTTTAGAGTAGAAAAGCACTTTGTAATATAGGTAGTAGGTATTGGGGAAAAACTGTAAACATGAAACACATAATATATCATATAAAAGATAGCAGCAGCCCTGGGTGGGGGGAGGGAGAAGAAGAAGACAGCAGACAGGGAGGATGTCAGGGTGTGTGTGTGTGCCTCTGCCCAGGCCGCTGATCAAGCAGCCGCAGGCCAAGAAGACAATCTTTTAGATAACTAACAATAAACTGCCTTGAGACCGAACAGCAAGAGGCTGCTGAGTCTTTCTTTGGAAGCACGGGTTGGAGGAGAGACTTTACCACCACACGGGACCCCTGAACCAGGCCGGGGGCTCCCACACTGAAATAGTAATTTTGCAATTGCAAGGGATTTTAAAGATGTGGTTGTCTCCTGTGTTTTCATTGATCTAGCAATATTTCAGATGATGGTAAAACCATTTGTGTTAAATAGTGTCTAATATGAAATGAAAATATTGTAAAGAACCTCAATATAAAATCGGCTATCCTGGACTTCTGCTGCTCTTCTGGATCAGTTCAGTGACATATATTGCACCTCCCAATTATTCCAAATCACATCCTAAATGTGCAGAGGGAACATGACAAACTTCCTCCTTTCTCAGATGTTCTAGAAGGGTACATGTAGCTACCTTATGCAAAATGCATTAAAGCACCTCCAGACTTCTGAGGGAAAACACCTCTTGTAAAAAATTTGTCATGATTCTTTCATGTGGCAGTAAGCACTGCTCTTATGTAAAAAAACAGGGATGGGGGGGAGGAAGAAGAGGAAGCAATCAATATTTATCATTAGTGTTGAGCAAGAATTCCTAAATTACATTACCGTGAGATGATGCCTGCAAAGTTTTGGTGGGTTCAAATGTTTCCGGGAGCATGAGTTAATAGCATCACTTACAGTTGTGAAGGCAAGAACAATTCTGAAGATTGCTTCAGTAATTCAGAATGAGTAACAACAGAACCCCTCAAGTGCATTGCTGTTCATTAATAATAATGTCCATACAGCAGAAAATTTCTGTTTAAAGAATGAGCCTTTGTAACTTGGTCAGCAGGATTATGTTTAAAGTGCTCTCCTGAAAACAAAGGGAGAGCAAGCTTCTCTCTCATGCACTGTATGAAAAGAATTTGCCAGCTTACTTCTCCCTCACGAGACCATCCAAATGCAATCATCTCTTGTTTTATCTCAGCCTCAGCCCGGGAAAAAAAACATATGAATTGCATTCTATAAACTGCAGAAACAACTACAATATGAATCACCATTTCTGCAGAAACCACTCCCAGCAAGTGCCTCATCCTGGCTGCAAATGGCCCCTGACAAATCCCTACGGCTCCATTTGTGGTCTCTGCTGCTGAGACCATTCCCTGCAGGAGCAGCTCAGGCTGAGAGGATGCAGCAGGCTTGGTGAGTTGTGCTGTGGAGCATGTTGCCTCCAAGGGATGGGGTCAGCAGTTTGTGTCCTCTGCATGCTGAGGGACTGGTTCCTGAAGCAACTTTTAGCAAGCAGTTGCAGAATGTCAAAAGTGAGTCTTCAGAGAGTGCAAAAACTAACTTGAAAGAGCTTAACAACAAAAATCCTCTCTAAATTCCACTTCACATTGGTTTTAAAGAAACAACTGCATTAAAAAGTAGACACTTAGCTGAGCAATAGGGTTTTTTAAACAGGTACAGGTTGCTATAGATCAGTAGTTTCTAGAAATATGGATATTGTAATCAAGAAAAATTCCAAGAAATACCCCACTCAAGGTTCAGAACACCGCATTTTAAACAGGTAATAAACAATTACTAAGTTCCTTTCAGCATCTTCCAAGAAGTTCCTGGTCAAAATAATTGTACATATTTAAAACATCCTGAAACAAATGCAACTGACACAAAAGTTTGAAACTGCATAATATAATGAAAATTATTTGCAACCTACCTTGGAATTGTGTAAATTTGATGGTTCCCATTCTCTCTCCATTTTTGAAAACAACTTCACCCTAAATAAAATAAATGAACACCTTAAAAGTTTTATAAATCTCTCATAATATAGTTTTACATTAACATTTTAATTTTTCATTGACTATTAAAATTACCAAAGCAATATTTAAACTCTGAAGATAGCAGATTCAAGCAGATCCAAAATAATTAAAGAACACCTCCTTAAAACATTCTCTTCTGCAGATTTCAAGTGGCCTTAGAAAGCTGGCCAGAGTTAACACCCACTTTTCATTTCAAGGAAATGGAAGTGCAATAAAGCCAGCAACTTATTGAATTTCAGATTATAAGAGATATGAAAACAATTGATTTTCACTATTTGCTTTATGAAGGATATGCAAAAATCTTCAAAGATCACACAAGAAAATAGTTTTCCACTTCATTTATCAATCACAATTGTCTGAAAGGCTCTAGAAGCTATTTATCTTGTTTTATATACTTATCCTGCTAGATTATGGATGCCAGTAGCTCCTATGGCTTGGTTTTGTACTATATCAACGTGTGTCCTAGTATTCATTTTAATTGTAATGTCTTTAAGTCAGTACTACCATTTGTGGTGCTATACACCGTTACTTCTCAATATAATGGTCATGGAGGTTAAAACCTCCTCACATACCCCTAGAAAATTATTCTCATCTTTTATCCTATCATTCTGGATTAAATTAAGAAAAGATCTTGTTAAATTTCCTCCTTACTTCAGATATTTCGTAATTGAGCGTGAAAGAAGAGGGTTTCATTCATTTATGGTAAGTATTTTTAATATTTGAACCTGTAGTGGAGAGCTTAGTGCTGTCAAGATAGATTGCTGTTCTACTTCATCCCTGGTTTGGCTTATTCACACCATCTCCATAAATCTTTGTTTTGGCAGACAACAGAGTAAAAGAAACCAAATGGTAACTGTGAGACTACAATACATTTCTCTGTACCAGACTGTCACTTTTTGAATAACTCTTTCTGGTCACTGAAGGCCTCTGAAGTACTGAAGTCAGGTCCCTGCAGCTAGAGTGCAATAGTTTTGTAGTACAGCACACTCACCTCCCCACCATTTTCTACAAGCCACAAACACCATTTCCCTTTAATAAATAGAAGAAACCTTAAAAAAGTGTACGCCACATTGTTCTAAACTTTAAGAAACAAAAACCCCCTTCTCTGGCTATTTAAAAAAAAAAAAGATAATTACATTTGAAGCAAAAGAAGTTATACAAATAGAAAATAAAATGTTGAATTTAATTTTATAAAATACAGCAATGCTAGTAAGAAATAAGCCAATCAGTGTTTCAGAAACCTGTCTTTAGGAATTATATGCTGATTTATAGCATGAGAAGTGAGCTATAATCTTATGATATTCTAGAGCTCTCATCAAGCTATTTCTTTGTTACTGAGATAACATGCCATAAGATTTAGCTGGAGAGTTGTCTTTACACTTGAGATTCATAAATTATTAAAAGTTATTTTTCTTTATTTAAAGTGGAAGATGTTTGAATAATAGATATTGCTAATATACACATTAAGATGAGACATTCCAAAAGTTAGTTTTAGTACTATTTTGTCCTTTCTTTTTACCTCATCACACACTCCAGCACATGTATCAGTACAAACTACAGTTTATGGTGTGACTACATCTTATGAAATCCATATGAATATAGAAATACACAAAATCCTAATTTTTCTTCCATTGTGTTTTTGTGACATTACACAGGTATATTTAGATATTTATTAGCAAACGGACCAGTGATTGTATAGAATTAAAGAAAATAATTGAAGCACTGTTGATACTAACTTCTTCAGAACATGATCATCATATTCAAAAATATTTAATGATCAAGTAAAAATTTTATTTCAAGAGATGTAAAATAAGACCTTGGTCCTGAACCAACATTTAAATCAACTGCACAAGTGAATAACCTGCACTTAGAACAAACCCCACATTTTACTATATATTAAATAGCTAATTAGCAAAGCTTTCCTCTTCCATTACACACAGGTCATCCCAATGGAGACCAACAGAAACCACAATGGTGTCTTGGTGCCTATTTAATTTTCTTCAATCTACCCTCTACATTTTTTCTTTCTTTACTGGTTGTAAAAGTGAATGCCAGAGTAAATACCAATCTGCCCAGCTGATCTGCCCAACTTTGAGCTGTAGACAGGCATCTTCACCCTAGCAATGACCCTTGAAAAGTTGATGGGAAGGAAATAGACAGTTTGTGGCTTGGAATCCAACAGACAGAGATGGGAGCAGAGGGTGGAAAAGGAGCTGAATGAGCTCAGTCTGTCACAGTCTGGCCCCCCTGGATATTGCTGCTGGTGTGTACAGCCAGAAAAACATACAGAATTTCAATTTTTTGGCCCAAATACATCCTTGCATTTGGGATTCATTGCAACTTCATAACTCATCATACAACCTTACACAGGTGTACTTTATTTAGCTTTCTTAAATGTACTACCAGTCATAAGTATAAACCATACTAGTCGCACAGTACAAGTTAGGTGACTCAAACAACAGAAATATAGAAGCTTATGATGTAGGTTTTTAAGTTTTTGTTTGTTTTCATTTGTTGGTTTGCTTTTTGATACATCTCTGACCTGCTTCCCTTTCAATTGTCTTTTTTTTTTTTCCCTTCCCTTAAAAAAACTTGAATGTCCTTTACAAATGATGAAAACCAGACTGGATCAAACATTTCAAGAGCATCAATCTCACCCTTGTCACATACAAGGGTATCATCTCCCTATTTCTTCTGAGTACCATCATCTTTTTTGTGCTCTGTTTTACAATATTGATTTGTGTACTTTGTTATACAGAGTAACTGTTTCACCCCCTTAATAAAAAGACATTTTCTACCCTCCTTGGATGTAGTCTTTCCCTTTTATCTTAAGTCATTAGTCCTTTATTTGTGGTCAGATAAGAAATCCACATCATCCATTCACACTGACACATGGGACTCCCCCTGTCTTTACAGCAGTCATTTGTCTCTACTTGGAAGGAACTGTATATTATGCTTCTCTATTTTTTTCCTGGTGGTTAAAAAGAAGGTCTCTTTGCTATGTTATGAACATGTCATGAGCTCTTTTTGAGCTACTGAGCACTAGCATTTATTATAATTTTCTTTGCATTATCTTTGACAGTATTATTATTCAGTTCTGGACAGAGGCCCATGCCAAAGTTAGAATTCTTTCATTCTTCATACACTGAAATCCACAACCAGCACATTTTTTTCATTCATATCCTTAGTTTTCTTTGTCTTCTTCAATCAAACCAGAGTTCATAACTTTCTTAACTACTCTCTCAGTCAGGGCCAGGTCTGCATTTTGACCATCCTTTAATTTACGTGTGTATTTTCTTCTGCAAACAATCTCAAATTTAGTAAACAGAGAAATAAGTGCATAGTATTTACTTAATAGTTTTCAGTAGTATCCCTACAGCAAATGTCTCCTTTAGACCATGTTTACTCCTTCAGCAGTCTTCCATCACATGGCACTGAACAGCTGTTTATTCAACTGTTTATCATATACCCAGCCTATACTTGTTATCTTATTGCTGGTTTAATATGCCATAAATATACATTCAAGCTAAATTAACAATACAAATACCCCTTAATCAGAGGAAAAACCATGAGAATGTTGACAGAAATACCACAGTTGGATGCAAGACAGTTAAATACTACAGGGCTTCTGTGCCCTGTGTGTTTTCTGATGGGGCAACACGTCAGGACACTGCTTCAGTTCCAGTTCACTGCCCAGGAATCTGGGTTACTCTGCCCTATAGACAAGTCATCTACTCAACAGTATTTAAAGCCCACTCCAAAAGTGACCATCAGTATTTTTCCAAAAAAAAGTTAACTCATTCACTTTTGGGGCACTTGAGTGAGATACTTGAGATCAAGTAAACAATCTAAATAAATGCATGCAGAAATACCTGAAAAGCAGTAAAATAACTATGACAACTGAAATATTTTACATAATTCCATATATTTTTACATATTTATACAATATCTAAAATTTAATGTGTCTCTTGAAGTTCTGTGACATCTACTGAAATCAAGGTGCACTTCTGAACTTGTAGTTTCCTTTTTGGTCTAGGTCCAATAAAAGCACCAGCCAAGGAGGGTGAAGCATCCCAGGACAGGAAACCTAAGAGTTCACTATTACCCAAGAGGGCAGCTTACTGGCCTCTCACATAGCTCCTAGCTATACAGCTCCACACCTACCTGGTGGTAGCTCAGCATTCATTGGGCCCCTGTGTGAGCTGTAGTGGCCTACTAAACCAGCAAAATACATTCAGTGTTTTTTGTTTGTTTGGTTTTGGTTTTTTAATTGCTTTGGCAAGTGGGCGATATGTTGTTTCTGAATTGCTGAACCAGAGCCAGCACAAAGGAGCCCTGAAAGGATGCAGGTACTAACAGAAGGAGGTAGGAGGAAGGGAGCAAGACACTCTCTGTTAGACCCAGATCCTTTCAGAAGACTTTCTATGTTTTTATGCAATCCACCCAGCCTGCTACTCACATGTTGCACTCAATTTACTTGTTTAGGCTCCTTAGCTACTGACACATCTTCCCTGTCATGTACAAAGCAGCATGCTGGGTTTCTGTGGCTCTTGGTTCTGCAACTTGTGGGCAGTGAAGAGCTATATAGGGGAATTCATAGCCTCTTCCATCCTCCAAACTTCACGTCCAAGATAGTGGTGTTTACAGAGGAAGGGAATATAATTTATTCAACCAAGCTTTTAGCCCTGCATGTATAACCTCGCTTCTGAAACAAAACAGCAAGCTTCCAGCTGAGGGCAGCTTATGCACAAGTCTTCTGGTTTCAACCTAGTTACATCACTCATTCAGCTGCAGACAAAGAACTAAGCACAGGAGATGTAAGCAGAGTGAAAGAGAGGATACCAAGGAGACAGAAGTGAAGGTGTAATCCCCTGTGGGATAAAGAGGTAACCATCATCTTTCAATAAATGAGAGGAGAGCAGAAGGCAGAGGGTGACAAAAATTAAAATGCTCTGTCAAATCAACAATGCTTCTCAGCCCATGATTCTATATCTTTAGACTGCTGTGGATAAAATTTTTCTAGAACATTTGATCAAAACAGACTCAGTGACTGCTGCTTTTCAGGTCTTGAGTCTATTTTCAGAAAAGGTGTTTCCTTCAAAATTTTCAATATTACGGACTAAAATCTGAAACAGTTTACAATCCATTGGGATGTCTTTTTCCTGCCTGTTTTCTCTCTTATGACATTTTCCAAAAGCTTTGGGTAAATGAACACTGTTGTCTGGAGAGCAGCAGAACAGCTCAAAGAACAGGGTGAAGCATAGCTAAAAACCTGGTCTTGGCTAATATTTTCTAAATGAAGAAATACCATCATTCTCATCTAAACAGGAACTTTTGTTCTAGCCATGACAGAGCAGGCATGAAATAGCAGGAAAAAAATGAACAGGTCATACCCACAAACAAAGTAGTTTCTCACACAAAAACCACTGGCTTTGGAGAAAAACAGTGTGGAAGAAGGAAGAGAAATTGTTGGAGAAGAATCACTAAGAAAAAAAAAAATCTGGTAATCATGACAGGGATGAAAAAGAAGAATGAAAAATTTGCATTCATCAGATCCCTTAATATTGGAACTAGGATGCACTCATCTATTAGGACTTTGGCCTGACACAGAAAAATCATCAATGTTTTTTACATTATTCCTTTGCACAGCAGGTAACGATCTTCTGAAAATAGCATTGAGTGAGAATTACTTATAGATATCTTTTTAATTTAGAAACAGAGGACTGGGAAGTGATCCAGTCTACAGATCTCGTGCAACACTTCATATATTTGTACGTAGCTTCCGTGAACTCTTGGAAGTCAGACAGGTAAATGGAAAATTATATCTCAGAGATCAGGAAATATTAATGATTTTTTAAATAGGTTACAGAAACTGCTCTCATATGAATGAAGTATGGGGTAAGTAGATGTACAAGTTCACATCAGAGGCAATTTGGAAATAAAGAACATGGAAGAGAGATTATATAAGTTCCTTTTTTTTCCTCCCCCATGGCAAAAACTGTTCTGGGCAAAAATATCTGGCAATTTCAATAAAAAAGATGGGCTTTATGTCTCATATTTGCCAAGATCTTTGTTAGCATCAGCTAATTCAAGTAGTCTGTGGCATTGCCTATTGTGTTCTGCTTTGGGCAACTTGCCTACCTTAAATGCCTACAGAATAAGTAATAGAGTGCCTCAAAATTAAAAAAAAAATCCCTGATGAATAAAATAATTTCTTTAGACTATCTTGAATTAAAATCATTTCCCCAAACCAAGTTTCCTTAAAAAAAGCAAAAAGCAATAGTGCATCTCCTAATAACATGACAGCAATGAGTCCTATTCTATAGCTGAACTGGAAGAAATGGGAGCTGAGGATCAACACCTACAGTTGCAAATTAAGTATAACATCATTATGCCCTATCATTCCCATACATCCTCAATCTAGTATTATGTGGAAATACAAAGGACTGGAAGACTTACCACCATGGTTTCATTGTTCTTCTACTTCGCTCCCTTCTAAATAATGAGTTCCAGTTCATTCAGCCTCTTCTTCCAAGGAGAGGGAATATTTTTTTATTTTTCCTATGTCCCCTCTCTAAGCCTCTGTTACAATTTTATTTATTTCCTGACAAAGGCATAACTGAAACATAGATCCTCTTGCTGTGCAGAAGGGTGCCTCTATTTCTAACTAATTTTTGCCAGCTGATCTTTACCATATTTCAGGCAGAAATTCAACTCTTTTTTTTTTTTTTTGTCTTTGTTTTTTTTCTTTTGTCTTTGTTTTTTTTTCAGGAAAGTGAAGGAACCAGAAAGGCAACAAGACAGAATTTCTTCCCTCCATCTCATCAGCATCCTGTATCATCAGTTGTAACTGTATAAAAGTGCGTTGTTGGCAGCACAATGACATAAGCCCAGACCAAGCTGATCCATTAGATTAGCATTTAGATGCATCTAAACAATTTTACACAGCTATGCTGAAATGAGACAGCACAATCATAGCATTTCTTTCAGCACAGCAAGCAAAGGCATCATTTACGAACATCTGAGCACTCCGTTTACACACAGAAGCAAGATTAAGGGAATAATGTCCCTGACAAGGTACCAGCAATTCATAAGCAGCTAAAAGCAAGGAGAATAGGATGCTAGCCAGGAAACCACGCATCAAACAGTATCAGACTTGCTGGCCATTGCAGGTGAAGAAAGATGAAACCTTTATGCTTTGTTACTCATTAATGTGCTTTTACATATTCATCTGGGCTTATGGCCAGTAAAAGGCAAGGCAGTTAGATGCTCTTTTATTCTTTATGGTCATATCATTTTTACCCAGAGTTTTTTGTGAGTTATCTCTGTCAGTGGTCAGACAATCTCTATGTTGAACATCATTAGTGGCCTTAGGTTTAAAAGCATGGCCAGAAAGAAATTAAAATGAAACATATATACTTGAGAAGCTATTTTGCAAGTTTTTTTCTGAGTACTTCAGAAACAAAATGACAGGCCCTGGAATGGTGTGCAACAAATGCTTTCAAGTCTGGTGATATTTATGATATGTAACAGCACTGACTGTTGGTTTTTAGGCAATTTCCTGATCTATGGTTGGCCTCTGAAGCATGAGGAATGTAATTCCTTTTCTCTTGACTCAATCTCTTCCAGGAGTGTATAAAAACATTGGTGTAAACAACCTGTCTTTCAAGGTGGCAAGAGAAAAGGAAACAGTCTGAAGCACTGGGACTGGGAACTCAAGCCCTTCCCATTGTGTATAAAAAAGTAAATATGAACTGCTGAAGTGATGTTCAGAATTGTTCTTACAAGGGTGAATCCCTGATAATTTCACTTTCTAGCTTTGTGTGTCTGTAGAAAAAGGGTAACAGCACTTTATCTTCCACCACCATGGGTTTTTTTTCCCCTCCTGCTTTTGCAAGAATGAATCAGAAGAGATGGCACAAAGCTTTTTAAGGACGCCGCATTAAGCACCAGCTCCATCTCTTCAACAGTGCAATTTCATATGATGTTCTGAAGTAATTTCTTCCATTTTCTTTAAACTACATTAATCTCAGAAGAGAGCAGAACCACACAGGCTGTATTTCATTTGTTCTGATGATGACCTAAATGACTGCAGGACCCAGTGCCTCTTCTCTGTGCACCTCCTGCCCAGGCTCTGTCACATTGGCTGGACACAGGAGATTACTTTGTTTACTGTGTTCTTTCTAAAGAGCAGGCAAGCCTCTGTTATTAACAAGGGTTTCATATCCAAAGCAGAACACACTGGCATTACCCATGTGCAAGTGCTGAGCACAGTGTCTTCAGACTATCTTTCTAAGTGAGCAACTTTAATGCAAAACTGCCTTAAAAAGAAAGGGGAATTAAAAAAATTTATGAAGGCCAGACAGCTTAACAAATCTCTTTCTAAGTATGTACACCTGTCAGTTGTGATGATTCTCCCTACTGGGTAGAGAAAGGACTATGACAGCAGTGTTACACGGCTACTTTACATCTGAAATTTCCCCTGCAGGCAGAAGTGTAAACTGACGCTGACCAAGGAAGACTGAATAAGCTAAAAGGTGTTTTGGTTTTTTTTTTTGGTAGCGAGCAGCTATCCAGGTCTAGAACACTGTTTTTCTCTCTTTTTATGCAGTACAAGCTCTTACACAGGAATTCAAACTATTTATTTCGATATTCATAAAATGTTTCTAGTGATTAGAGTATTTTAAACTTTTCTTTGGCAAAACAGCTAAGAGAGTCCAAAGCACATGGGAATTGACTGGCCAGGACATTGACCTTATAATACATTTTCCAATAACTATCACTGAAATGGGTCAATTTTTCATTACAGAATGTAACAACAATTTCTGTTTATCTAAATTTACAGTAAACTTCTAACAACCCTTTGATTTAGCCCAGTTGTAGTTTTGACTTTGCTTGACAATTGCCAGAATTGCTATGACATTTAAGATGTCTATTTCTGTAAAGCCAAAAAGCCTAGCCTAAGCTATTTCCAATCCTAAAACTCTCAGATTTAATTTTCTTTAAAATTTCAGGTTTTGTCTTTATTGCTATCAGAAAGGACTCCTGAAGACAGCTATATTTGATGATAATGAAGTAGAAGTTTTGTCCTCTTCCCTTTCTTCAGCAAGGAGTCGCTCCAGGTGATGCTTTCATCAGCATCAAATTCTGACTGAAATCTGAAGAGAAGAGCATTAGCATTGCTGAGCACAGAGATTTGAACAGGCTTGGCAGTGGCATGAAGGAGATCTAACCAGCATATTCTTAATAAAATCAAATTAAGCCCTTTTTATTGTCCATTTTAATCCTTCAGGCTATTATAACCAGTGCCAACAACCTGCAGAGAGTCAGTAAGATAAAACTGCCATAGTTTTGACACTTTAAAGATTCCCTATTGATATGCATGTAGCAGTTTCGGTGAGGAACGCTCAGATCCAAAGATGCTAAGAGGCTCGGTTTGGTTTCTGAGTGATCAGTGCCATATACCATTAGATCCTAGACAACATGGCACTTTCCAGACAGCACAGGCCACAGATCCTAAAGGTGTAGCTCTCTTCAGACTCCATAAAGTGATGCTTAGAGCAACAGCATTCCTTTGGAATCACTCTTCCTACACTTTCAGAACACTGAAGTTAAGGCTTACTGACACCTAAATGTCTTCCCACTGTGAAGGATGCGTTTAAACAATTTTGTGAAACACTTTGTTGTTTTAAATACATTATCTGCCTAAAATTAATTAAAAATAAATGTCATACTAAAACTTTGTTGACATACCTAGTCACTTATTAGATAAAGTGTATTTTTCAAGGAAATATACTGCTTGAAAACTCTTCAGGATTCCCTATGGACATGATGGTGGAGATGAAAACAACAGATGATATCCTCTTGTTACTCCTTAAGTCACACCAGCTAAGTTGTGGAAATTCGTATAAAAGTGAGTTAATGAAAAGTGAGTCCTGTTTTTGGTTTTCTTCTAACTCAAGGTAGTGTTCAAAGTCCAGCTAGTACTATGAAATAGCTACAGATAAGACATCTTCTTCCTACCTATCCATGCCCCCAAGGTTTCACCCAGGACATTATCTACACCATGCCATGCAGATTAATTCAGATGCTCCCAGGTAAATGAGCTGGTAAATCTAAATAGGAAAACAAGATTGGTGTCAGTCTAAAAGTACAAGCAGATTCCCAGAGTAGCAAGCTTAGTCTAGGGAATTTCCTTTCTCAGCTCAGACACCACTAAGCTGTTACAAAAAAAACCCAAACAAACAAACAAAAAACCAACAAAAAACAACCCCAAAAACCAAAACAAACAAAAGAAAACAAAAAACAAAACAAACAAAAGAAAACAAGAAACAAAAAACAAACAAACAAAAAAAACCACAAAAAAACCCACCACAAAAAAAAAACACAAAAAAAAACCAAAAAAACACAAAACAAAAAAAAAACAATCCCCCCCAAAAAAACACCCCAAACCCCCCACCAAAACAACAACCAAACTAAAAACCAACCAACCAACACCCCCTAAAAATAAAAAAAAATTAAAAAAAAGAAAAAAAGATTTGCACTTATTTTAAATATATTGTTCTCAGTTCTTGCTTCAAGAGAAGCACAGGCAGAAGCAGAGAGAGTAAATTTGGAACTGGAAGGGAATTATGGAATTACTACCCATCAATGCATTTCATTGGGCTATATTCATATCTAAGCTCCTGGAGTTATAAAACTCAGTATGGGAAGCCTTTTTACTTCCAATATTTGCATCAGAAGACTGCTTCTGAACCTGAATCTTCTTATCATTTTAAACCTGAATCTTCTTATCATTTTCACTTGCTTTCAGGTTCCTCTTATTACTGGCCATATGCTTACTTTTTGGCTCACAGTATTATTTGAAGGAGATTCCCCTTTTCTTTTTTTAAATTATATTTGTGCAGAAAAAAAGTAGTTGTCCTCTCAGCAGACTAGGTATTCTCAGTGCTGCAAGAGGGAGAGGAATAAATACCAGCTGAGTTATCTTTCCACCACAAAATTTGGTTTTAGAGAGGAGGAAGATTTTTACCTGGCCAGTCTGAAATGTCTCTCTCATGCACAAAGTGTATTGGAACTTCATATACCAGAAGGGAGGCAGGGATTGAATTTCAGTGTCCTGAAAGTGAGACTGGAGAGGAACCATTCTGGGCTGCTGTTCTCTGAACCTCAGACACCTATGCTCACCTATGCTCTCTTTAAATGACTCTGGTATTCCTAAAGTAGACAGATTAATGCTCTCCTCTAATAATTTGGCAGAATAACAAAATTTATTTACTTAACACATAAGAGAAATTGAAATTTGTATATCCGTTACTTAGTTGCAATGAAAAGAAAAAAAGAATAAATTTTAAAAGACATACAAAGATGGCTGGAAAATAAATATAAAAACCTGCATACATTTTTCCCATGGAAAAAGTGCTAATATCAGTTTTCAGATTTAAAAAAATATTTTATCTGGAAGGAAAATAAATCCTTTTCTTTTGAAACTTCAAAAACAAATTTCTAAGTATTGAAAATATTGATATTTAAGTTTTGATTTTAAAAAAGTGTGTGTGTCTATCAAAAGGATGAGGGTGGCAGAATATCACTCAAAAGAGGAGATAATCTTTACTAACTCTTAACTGCACACTTTAGACAATAATGTACACAGACCTACACTAATTCCCCTAATTTACATTCAGAAAGGCCTGGACTCATTTGAATACAAGATGAGTTTTCATTTCCCTCTCTCCCTTTGCAGCCCCACACCCCTGAATCATACTGAGCTGGGCTGAACTGCAGTTTGAGCCCCAGCAGCGCACCAGCAACTGAGCAAGCTGATGCCAGGGTAAATCTACTGAGAATATTGTTGGCAGCACCTCAGCTTGTGCTGAAGGAAGTCCTGAAACTGTTCTGCAGGGCTGCTGAACTGATTTCAAGCTTAGATTTTTTCAAGCAAGCACAGAGGCCCAGACCTTGCTTTGCCAGTTTTTCTCTTCCCAGTGAAAGAGAAGGTTGTGTCATCCTTAAAAGCCTTCTTATCAGTTTAAGAAATCAAACCTTCAAGATCTAGGAAGCCTTAAACTTGGAAGAGATTTCACTGGAAAGCAAAGAAACCATTGTTTAAAGATGCAGTACTCTTCACTTTCCTACAAAAGATCCAACACTACAAGTTCCAAATAAGCACTGTGAGTTGAAGCTCACGCTGACACCTCTGTAATTAAAGCATTCCAGCATCAGATGCTTGGCTTCTTGGAGAGACAGCAATAATATCTAAACAGCCTGAAGGAAGACAAATGACAGATTCCATTATTTTCTCTGGCTATCTCCAGTATCATAACCTTTTCCTTATCTTGGTCAACACACACACTGAACGGAATAGGACTAAATTTCTTTTTAATACTCTGACACACTGCATTGCTCTATACAATAGCAGCAAACCCTGTACTCACAGCTGCCCTTAAAAATCAGTTACTTCTATTTTTGAATTCTTGTCATCAATCATCTATGCTAATTGGCCAAGTGTATGGCATCCCTATAGAGTATTAAATATCCCAAAATAACTAATGAGAAGCTTTTTATTTCATCTATCTTAAATGAAAGTGGTATTAGAATAAGAAAGTATTTCCTTCTTTGCCACTGGCATTCAATTAATATTTATGATGTTTTTCACTATATTGCAGTGATATGACAATGTTGAATCCCAGCTAGAATGAGGATACAGCACTTAAAAGGAGATTCTACTCTCTTTCTATCACTCATAAAAGGAATTAATAATTGCAAAGCAGCTAACAATTGCTTCTCAAATTAAATCATATTTATCTTCATATTCTAAGCTGGAAAAGGAATCTCAATATGTAGCAATAACTATCTTTAAAAACACTAATATTGTGAACCCATTTATTAAATATTTGTAAAGCTATTTTATGCACAGCACTAATGCTGACTGATCAAAGCATATGTAATTAATGGACAAGAAAGCAATCATTGCAATAATGGAAATCTTATTAGCATAAAAATTATGTTGTTTTCAAAAACTCAGAATACCCATATAAGGAAGATACCACTTATTCCAGACTATTTTTCTGAAGCCTATGAGCCAAGTCAACTTCCTTGGAAGGGCCATATTGCTGTGCCTCGTGGTATCGGAAAAAACTTTATTCTCTGTAGAGGTACTTGTAGGAAATGATTGGGAAGTTTCAATGCAGATCTGGGTATCAGCTGGTACTGCTGGACTATGTTACTGTCCACATTAGATAAAGGAATTTATGCAGCATTGTTTTTCAATCTTATTTCTTTCTCTTCTATTACCATCTGCCAGATAAGTTGCATTGGTAACCCCTAGAGATAGGGAGGCATTCATCTATCTCGCTCTTCTTTTCCTTATTGGAAATCTTCCCTCTGCAATGTGGCAGAGAGGATATACAGGAGCAGAAGAGATGAGATGCTTACTGCTGCTGATATGACTTTTTTGACTCAATGTGTTCAGAAAAGGGATTTTGCTTACTAACCCCTGACAATAATTTTTGTGGCTGGAAGCCAGGAACAATTTCCAGCACTCTCTGACTTATCTCCCGGGGTGGACACAGTCTGTCTGACAGACAAAGACACAGTGTCCGTACTCTTTTCTGCCAGGGTATGTTCATACTCTTGAAATGAGACACAGTGTTCACACTCTTACATTTTCAAGACTGAACTTTATTTTGCTCCCCATGTAGTGCACACAGGGAGTAGTGGATCGAGAGATAGAATTGCTCCTAGTTGCAAACTTTTTTCTATCTAACCTGCAGAAGACTGTCAATATCCTATTTAAAGGTGATGTCTGGAGAAAAAATTCATGTCTCCAGTCTTTCTAACCAGTATTTGATCAACAGCATCACAGAAAATATCTAAAGTCTTTTACTGATATCAGAAAAGTATAATTAATACAAATTTCTCTTTCAAGACAGCATTAATCTTTTTTTGTCAAAATGTACCCAAATGATGTTTTTTATCCAGAGCATGTACTACTTTATTAATAAAGCCCATAATTTGAAGATTTTCTGAGCCTCTGAATGTCTTTAAAATTTATTCCTAGAAGTTGAGTAACTTCTCACTCCACCAAGTTTTTATTAATGAAATTTTCCCATTGAAAATAATGGGCTAAATATTATTGATGATAGCTAAGCAAAACAAACCTTCTTACTAATTGAAGTGAGAAGGATAAGACTTTCTGTTTTGCATGTGGATATTAGAGGCCATTGTAACCTTTTTGTCCAAACATCATGCATTTCGCATGCATTTCACTGAAATTTAAGCATAAGGCATCTTCTGTCTTTATTCAATGCTGTTTAATTTATACAATTTACAAATGCTGTGGAGCACTAGGATAAATCTTTGTTTCCTCATGAGTGAAAAGGATGGTCAGGTAGTCGCTGTTGAGGCAGGACAGGAATGAAGAGAACTCTGACTCTGAAGGCTGTTGAGAGTAAAACTCTTATTTATTTAAAATATACTGCTCTTTTATACAGAGCTCTGCAAGGACCAAATCCATTGGTTCTAAAGTGAAAACAACCCACCACTATTGGTGCAGAGTGCTTGATGCACAGTGATAGAACTTAATTATAAACAATGTGGAAAACAAGAGAGATAAAGAATTATTTATATTCTTTCTCAGCTCTTTCCCAGGCCTCTGCCTGGATAGAAACTCTCAGTTTCTTCCTTTGACTGAATCTGAGTCCCACATCAGGTGATTATAAAATATTCCCTATTTTAAAAATTGTAAGATAAAGCATATGAAAATCCGTTTGCCACACATCACAGAGATGCTGAATATTACTTACATGTGTGGAATAGGGAAACAGCAGACATAGTATTTTCTATTTCGATTGTTTATATTTAATGAAATAACTGCAAATTCCATGTTGTGATAATCTAGTAGCCCAGCATCAGAAATGGTTTCCTTAAAGAATAACTTCAATTGTAGCTTGAGATGAACCATCTTTAGTTTCAAATTTATCTACAGAACCTATGGTAGGAAAAACAAGTATTCTTCAAATTCACAACCTTCTATTGGAGTTTTAATTTTAAATTTTGTGTACATCAAATGCTGCAATCTTTCTCCTAATTCTCTTCTTCCCGACATGTATTAGCTATACTAAAATTGTCCCTTTTTTTTTTTTCCTGTTGTATTAGGTAAAATTAAGATTGTTTGGTCACTGTATGTAGTCAAACAAATGTGGTATATCTCAGTATGATGCTTATCAGGGAGATGTGTTATTCCATAACTTTAGCCTTCCCTGTAATGAACTAAGAATGCTGTTGTAGGAAGCCCTTCCCAACTTACATTTTGTTTCCTGCCTCTTATCTCTTTTACCTGATGACGTAAACAAAACATCAGTTGAAAAGACAGTTGCTTAACATTCGAAATAAACAACAGAGCAAAGTACATTCAACAGAGCTACAGTCTTGTGTTAGCTCTCCTCTTCCCATTTAACCGACAAACACTGCAAAACTTCAGCAAGCTTCAGATCCAGAAAAAGCTCTCATGTTTTGCCAAACCTGGCTGTTCATTTCAGTGTGCAGCAAATATGAGAAGTTTCTCATTCAGACACACTGCATGAAAGACCACTCATTGAAAAGAAAGATCATGCAGACAGTTGTTATAAGAATATGCACTCAGTAAGAAAATGCATTCAAATTCAGATGTGTTGGCTACACTTCAAACATGCTCCACAACAGAGCTCTGATTGCTGTGTCTGACCTTCACACAGAGCCCTCTCACCATGCAACTACTGTTAGAGGCTATCACAGAATCTGTCTTCAGATAGAGTGGGAATAGAATGCCTGTTCTGGAGCAGGCTTGGCTCAAGTGCTGCCTCCACATGCTGCAGCGTCCTGGGTCACACAAACCAGCCCAAGCCCACTGCTCCTGGGTTACTCTAGCTCTACACCAAGAAAGAGCCCCATGAGTGGCAAGGGAGCAATTACTCTCAACTCCCAGTTCCTATCAGCTTTCAGTTTACTGCCCAGCATGGTGGGTTTGCTGGTGTTACAGAATCGAAAAGAAAACAGCAAGACAAAATGGGGAAGAACTGAAAAGCAGCCTTGAAATAAGAACACGACACCATTTTTTAAGATGAATCATCTTTCCTTCTACCATATCCAAGATGGCTAATCTGAAGAGACTTATGACCGCTTCTGCTAAAGCAAAGAGCACCATCTGGTTTTAATTTTTCTTGTTTTCACCTTTTTTTAGCAGGATGGGGATATATGGCCTTCAAAAATTTGTGGCTTGCAAATTACATCATATTTAAACTTCACTTAACCTTTCTCTACAGCAAACTCAGGTCAGGTTTTTAAAACAGATCATAAAAACTGTGCTTGTCAACAACTTCCTAGATGCAGCATTCAATGTTTTTTCAGCTTTTCTACATAACTAGTAGGAACAAGCTTCCACCCTTCTCCTGTTGCCTTATAATCACTTATAACCTCTTTTTTGGTTTGGAGAGTTTTTAAAAGTGGTTTTCACTTCATCCAGATTTAAAAAAAACAAACCTACATAAGAACTTTAAGGTGTGAAAAATAAACATTCTAGTTTTGGAGAGAATTTCGACACATCCAACTTTTAAATATTTTGTATTTTTATTGTTAAAAGCCTGCCATCGGTGAGTATAAATGCATGCTAATTACTGCATATTTTAGAAGCACTATACAGCAAATATGAGAATCACTTGAAAGTCTTGCCTCTGTTAACATTATAGACTAATAAACTGGAAATACTCTGCCTGTAAAGGCATCCGTGTTATCCTGCCTGCAAAGAGACTGCACCAAGGAAGGCTGGGAAAGGTGCCAGCTGTACTCACCTACATCAGTACTACCCTCCTGCAGTTAATTACAAGATTAAGCTGAAAACAACATGCAGGCTTCAGGAATGTAGAAATTAGGACAGGAAAATAGCCAGTGTTTACTACAAAATAAGGTAGGTCTGAACAATCTAATCTTCAAACTAAAGGCAAAGAGGGAAAATAGTGAGAAAGATAAGCATAACTGCCCCATCTGTCTGGAGTAAACTCTGGAATAATTTACACTGAGAAAGCCCCTATCACACACAAACACTGCCACTACAGAAAGATGTGAATTAATGAATGGAAATTCAGAAAGCCACAACACAAAAGCCAACATCATGCATGTCAAATACTATTTCCTCTCTCAAATCACAGTGTTTAAATCAATGGCCTGCTCACTGCCACATAACTTCTTAACATATGCATTGGTGGAGGAATTTAAATCAAATTAAGAACATAGGGATTAATTTCCTGGAGAGGATTAAGCCCTTGCCATCTATACTGAATGGTGAAGAACAAGTAAAATAAGATATTTCCACAAATATTTGAAGGAGGTAATCAGCAGACAAAAAAGCTTTTTCATTTAGGAACGGAAAAGGTAAAGAAGAACTGTAGCAGGAGTAGCAGATTAGATCACAGCACAAAGGCTAGGACGGAGAAATATATTTTTAATAAAGATTTCAAGTGCTGGTCATGACCAGCAGGATTTTTTTACAATATAGAAATGAAAGCAAAAGATAGTGCCATCTTGGAGTGGAGTTGAAATTGTAGAGAAGGTAGCAAGATGAATATCCTGAGAAGGGGAAGGCTTCAAGGCTGTGCACCACAGCAGTTTGCAGAGCAAACCATCCACATTTGATAACTACAACTACTGTCTAAGTCAGATAGTGATGTCTGATTTCTGAATGTATTTATTTTGGCTGCATTGAAAAAAGATGGACCCAATGTTGCATTTCCCTAAAAGATTGTGGTTTTTAAAAGTAAATTTTGTCGTTGTTATAACTGAAATAACATTGAAACAACAACTAAATCTTATGAATGTAATAGTGACTAAATATGATTACCATGATGGGATAAATAAATTTTAAATTGAGAAAATAATAATAATACTTTGACAGAGAAAGGTAGCCACCCCTCTTTTCCTTTCTTAAAAATCTCATTTAAGCACAAAGGAATTGCTGTGTTTGAGAATTTTTTCACTTGTTCCCCTTCTTATATGAGATCGGCTGCTGAATGAGATTATACTAGGGACACATAGGGCATTTGGAGCAAGTTCTTTCCTGGCTCCTCTCACCTATGGACTGCCAGGAGTTACCAAGCTTTGTGGAAATGTAGTTGGTATGAAAGACACGAGAAAATAAGGCTGCTGTGGTGCATGGGGATTGCATCACACACAGCTGGATTTTGTGATGAGCTGAGAGGAGTCCATGGTTTGCAGACCTCGAAGAACAAAGCCAACCTAAAATTAAAACATTAACTTCAATTTTATTATCTCCATTTGAATTCAGGATATTCTATGATTTTGTTATATCTTAAGATCATAAAATACATGCAGTTTTCAAAAACCTTAACACGTTATATTTCAGAGGCAGCACTGCCTCGCCTGTCACTCAGAGAAGTGAAAAGCATGTCACAGACTAGATTTTCAGCCATGACAAGCCCCCAGGCGATGGCATGCCTTTGTTGAAAAACCTAAGCCTGACATGCCTTTAATTTCACTGAGATGCGCATTAAAACTTGTATAATATTCACATTTTGTATAACAAAGTTTAGTCACTCTCACATTTGGGTTATTGTAAAACAGTTCCACAAAGAGGGGATACTAAATATTAACTCTACAAGGGAAGTACTTCTTTGTAAAACAAGGAATGTACCCTTTAAATACTTGATTCAACAACCCTTCTCCAGCCCATTTGGAATACTCATTCTTAATATTCAGTGTATATTAAGCACTTTGCTTAATTGGATCCTAACAGAAAGACCAGTATGAGCCCTTTGAAAGCCTCAGAAAAATATTTTCCAGAAAGAAAATATGAAAGACAACTACTCTGCTCCTGATATTTTAAAGTCTAAGTAGAGAAAACATATTCTGCAATTCTTAAACATTTACTTTTGCATTATGTGTTCCTTCAATTTACAGCAGAGAGATATGCAGTTTGATATTTATAAGTGGGCAACACTTAGGATATTCCAGGTTTATTTTATAATTATTATGGAGTTCTTTTTAATATTTATTTTTTATCACTCATCACTGGATGAGCCTTTGACCAACATACCAACTGATTGAAATCTTTATCTAAAACATGCTATAAATATATAAGACACATAACATGATTATCAGTATATACGTAAATTCCATCATCCACTTTTCTGGGAAATACTTCATAGGTGTATTTCAATCAGAAATACAATACTGTATGCTTATGTTTAAATACCCACTAAATACTAAGTTGCAAAATAAAATCAATATTCTAGGTGCTTAGCTGCATCTTTAATTGCCTGAACATTTTAACAGCTGACATTACTCACTGGTGCAACAAAAAACCCCAGAAAACTAAAGTGCCCAGATCTTAAAAACCCCAAATGTCCAAACATATCACACAAATATGAAGAGAAATAATTGGCAAGGTAGTTACATTTTCCTTCCTTCCTTCCATCCATGTGCATGCTGTTTGCAGGAATAGTCACAGAAATTCATGAGCCCAATGAGTCAGATGCCACTACTTAGGTTTTAAGGGAAAGTACGCTTAATATTCATGATTCATAAAAACTACTTATCCAAAAGTTTTCTGAACCACATCTACAGGGATTTCTCGTCCCTCTGTCACAGCTTCTTCCTTAGCCCAGGAGCAGCTGAGATGCGTTTTAGAAGTACTCTGGAGCAGGATCCCTCCCCTCTCTCACAGTCTAAGGGTTGACTCAAACTGGGGAAATGGCCCCTGCTGTGTCCCTCGGGACTTAGTAGCTGTCTTATGGAAAACAGACTTAAAACAGAGAGGAAGCTTGCTTTTCTGTACACTGTCAGGAAAAATCCACTCAAGGTTGTCTTTCTTTCCACACGCTTTCCCCTTATTTTCTGCAAGAGGGAAAACTTGACACTAACACGCATAGGTCTGGAACATTAGACTGAAAGCTGAGCATTAAATCTTTTCTAGAATACTAATTGTGGCTCTTTGGCCTCTATAATATAACTTTCATCTTCAAAATGGAAATTAGCAGAAAACATTATCTAGATGCAAAGAGATCCAAATTTCCACAGTGCCACAGTCTTTGCATTTAAAGAGTAGGCTACAGAATAAATCTCATTAAAATGAATAGCTTTAAAATCACAGACAAAAAGTTATGAATCAATTAACAATTCCAGAATTTACAATGGAAAGGTTCTTGCAAAGCATTTGTGTTGTGCTGCTGCTGTGAGGTCTACTCACAACAATCAGTGTGTGACCCAGTGTTTAATGCTGTGTTCGTTTGTTGTGCACTCATCCAAAGGGACCAGCAAATAATTATCCCTCAGCTCTATGTGTAGCTTGACTGATTTATTTCTAGATGCAATTTAACTGATGTATGTGTTCTTACCTCAGGCAATTTATACTTTTAATCCCCAATCAAATTTTGTAGTGTCATAATTGCTTTTCTTATATGTTTGCTTTGCTCCTATATCAGCGAAACTGTCGTAATGGAGATGAAATTGTGTAGCCTGACACCAGGAAAAGATTTTAATTTAAAAAAAAGGAAATTAAATGACAAGCTAGATATTATGCATCTCAAATGCCAGTCTTGAGTGTCATTCATAACAAAAGCATCAATAACAAAATTTATGAGATTTGACTATGATCTTAGAAAACTTAGTGTTAAGAATATCTAACAGAAATGTCATTGAAGTCTCTCTTGGACATGCTCACATACTTCCCTGGTCTGAAGCAAATATCTGAGTTCAGCAGAACAAGAACCTCCAGGCTACAGAAGTTTACCTCTGTCTCACAGGTTCACATTCAGCTGAGACATGCACTTCTGACCACTGGAACTTCCTTTCTCCTTTGTAACTCCTGAAGAACATTTTAACCAAAGCAGCTCAACACAAGCATGCTGAAGCTGTAGCCCCACCACGCCTCATAGTCACCAGGCAAATGCAGCAATACCACAGTGTATCAGAAAGATCAAGCAGTAGCATGCAGAACAAGGAAGCCACCTGGGGAAGATCTTCAGTGCTCGAGACTCCACAAAAAAATCAACAAGCTGTTTCCTTCACTGCATGGAGCAGGACCCTGTCCTTCACTGGGGGTGGCTGAGGGAGGGAGGGAAAATTGCCTTGCTCTGCTGCTGCCTCTCACTCTGAGACAATATTCTTTGCAGGCCCTAGGTGTGGCTTTTAGCCCTGGCTACTCTGCAATGATGACTGCTTTATGCACAACATCATCCTAACTACACGGTCTAAAACAATTGAATTGCCATCTAATTCGGCAGCCAGGATGAATGAGGCAGAACTGAAATTGCAAAGGCAGAAGAATTTCACCAGAAGTTTTGAGGCACAATTTATGAGGTAGAAAAAGTGTAGAATTTACAAACTAATATAATACCTTGATTTTTCAAACAGTTTAAAGTCTTGGCTCTTGTACAGCTAATTTATACAGACAAAACTCCCTATGTAAATCCATCATAGATGGAAAACTGTGCTGATTTTTAAATACACTGTTATGGAACCATGCTTCCCTCAAATAATTATCTATAATCTCTTGACTTGTGTTAAGTTTCTCTTGAAATTTCTTCAGTTTTTCAGTATTACAGCCATATTTGCATGTCACCATGGAGCACATAGAGTATTCTCTTCAGTGATGATGAAATATCATCCCTGGACAGCTTTACTTACAAAATCCATGATACTGTTTGACAGTGAGTTCACTCTTTGTACTCAGATTATCTTGTTTTGGTTAGAGTTGGGTTGTTTTGATTTAATTACCTGTGAAAACACCTACTGATTCTAAATAAGTGGCATCTCACAGACACTCTGCAGATTATGCTCAGGATGAAGGGCCACTCAGCCAAAAAGTTTTGATGGCATGTAAGTGAGAGGGCTGGGTATAGCTATCCTTGTCTTAGCTACATACACAAGATTTAATGTCAAAGCAGTTCAAGAAGTTCTTGGATGAAGGGCAGAAAGATTTTTTAGGAGATACAATAAGGTTTAATGAAGCTTTGGCTAGATCTTGGAGGCTGATATATAAAAATATAGATGCTGTTAAAAGTAACAGCAGAGTGATGTGTGAACTTCTTTATAGAGCATGTTCTAAAAGAATAATCTGATTTCTGACAGGTTAGTAGGAGGCATGGTTATAAGTTTGGGTGCATTTGAGGTCAATATGAATTACAAAATTGGAAAAGTTAGTGTCACACAGAAAGATTCAACAAGTGAAACACAACAGGTCCCAGGCTTGATTAAAACTGTTCATAAAAAATGAAAGAGTCTGATTCCTGTCCAGTGCTTTGGGTTCTTATGCCAACATCTTCAGCTGTCCCTATGAACCAGATATAAAGTGGGTGATAATGCAGAAATCAAAATCCTAGGATTATTTTTTTTAAAACATGTAAAATAGAATTACCTACAAATTGTTCAAATGAGGTGGTTGGGGGAAAAACCCAATAACAGGCAGCCTACTTTAGTTTTCCAAATACTGCCTTTGATCTCGGCCTGCATTGTCATGGGAGGACTGAAGCTGGTATGCAGCCCAAGTGGAGCATACTGAAGAGGCTCCATCAAGGGCCCTGCTGCACTTTCTGCTTCATTACCTTCCAAATTTTTATGTTAAGAACTCCAAGGGGGAAATCCTACCATGCCATGTACTCTATTGAAGTGCAAGATCTCTTTTGTTTTATGATATCCTAAAAAATAACTATCTTTATGTGGCTCTAGCAGAGGCTAGAAAATGCTGAACTCATCCTCAGCAGCAGCAACAGATGAGAAAACAACCTATAAGATTGTGGGGAGAAGAGCAGAAAGTAGCAAATACAAAAGTTCTAAAAGCTGACTTCAAAAATACTACAAAACTGTTTGAAAATGTACTGTGCATTTATCTGCAATAAATGCCATTATAATACTTTAACTTTCCTGTGTTTCACTAAAATGCTTGCAGGCTCCAAGAATCCTATTTGTAACTGGAGCACCTCTCCAAGGAAGAAAACTAGTTCATAGAAATCATGACTGCCAGAAAAGATGAGCAGTGATGTATGAAAATATAATCCACTGAACATCAGACCTGGCAACCTCAGAGCATTTCCAGGCTAAGTCAGCTAATAACACCACTCTTAACACTGCTGCAGGTGGGTTCACACTCAGCAGAATTCTATATTCAAGTTAAGAAATATTTTTGCCTAGGGCTGCTATAAAGATTAACAACGGTGCAAAATATGTTAATTTGTGAAGCTACAAACTCAGAAGTGCTGCAGAGAGAACAGAGAGAATTTAAACAAATACAGTTTTAAAAGTCAAAAGTTTTTTACCAGCCATAAAGTAAAAATGTCACATTGCAAAATATTCCCCAAGGGAAAATTTTGATTTTAGGTGCACACAAAAATTCCCATCATGCTAAATTCCAGTTCTTGTAACATCAAATGGGTCACTATCTGTGAAGACAAAATAGGCTCATTTTTAAAGCTTTTTAAAATTGCCCAGTGATGGGGTAACCTAGATGAAAGTAGAACATAAATTAAAGTTTGTCAAGCAACTATTCAACAATGGAGAGATGTGCAATTAACCTGAATCAATAGATCTTTGTAAATGTGGTATAAAAACTGTAATAGAAAATGTACATATTTTATTTATTTTCTTTGAGTATTCAAAACAGTGCTGTAAAGGATAAATATAAGCAGGTTAGATGTAATTTTATACTTCAGAATTTATTTACTAAATGAACCTGCTTTCAGATCTAAGCACATTTAGAAATGTATTTATCATTTATGAGCTTTACTCATTCTCTAAATGCTCAAGAAAAGCAGATGTTGAGAAGATTTTAGAGTAATATGATGAAAACTCTTCAAAAACAGTAGAAAACACATTCTTGAGATTTCAACAAACTGGCTTATGAATATTCTTCCTATTGCTTCAGCCTTCAGAATATTATTTGTATGCTTCAAGGTTTTTCATTTATCTTTTTTCCATGTTTCATTTTCCCAGCCATCTGATACCCAGTAAAGAATTACACTATTGATCAAAAAAATTACTTAAAATGAGCACAACTGATTACCAAAACAATCAGCATTTCTTTGATTTAAATGACCTGCACTTAAAGTCACAGGCCCTTATAGTCATCACTAGATATTATTTTTAAATTGCTATACTCCACCCCATTATTTTAATCACTCACAGTTATTTGACATCTGAGTAATGTAATTCCATATAGTACACTTGACACATTCTCCAAATGCACTTGAGCAAGCTCTTGAGCCTAATCATTCATTACTAACTTACAGCAATACACCTGATCAGCACTCTTGAAGTATCTTCACTAATTCCAGACAGCATCTCAAAGGAAGTTTCTCCTACATTTTCTGTGAGCAAAAAGGATTTTGGAATAAGGTTTTGAGTTATATTTGCAAATTGTTTATTAGAGCACTTTGCTAGGTAAAAACCACCTCCTGCTCATGATGAAGCTAAAGGAGATTTGTCCCTGATTGAAACAAGAAGAGGATCAAACAATAAAATCTTATTATATTTTGACTGCACAGTGAAATAATAATGAAATGAAAGTCTACTAAGAGAAGGGAGAACAGTAATACTAAAATTGTGCATCTTTATGGCATTTATTGTCCCAGAGGAGTCCTGGTGAAAAGCTAGTAAATAATAATTTCCTCATCCATCTGAATCCTCAGTAAGAGTTTTAGATACACAGAACAGAATAACCAGAGCTGGAACAATCCCAAGGCAGCAGGGCTAACATCTGTTCTCGTGGAAAATAAAAGAACTGCAATTCCCTCAAGCACTCAGGAATTCAGTTTTATAATATCTCTAAAATATGCTAACTCCAAAATAATAGTGTTTTTAAACTCTAGAATCATGACAGAAGACCATATCTCAAATATTAAGCTAAACCAGGTACTTCTCTAGTGCTCTCTTCTAGGAGGGAAGGGATATAAATCATATGTAGCTCTGAGGAAAGAGTTTACAGACTGAGGCTGATGCAGGATATCTTGCTGCTCTGAGCACTGCACACTGAGAGAATATGCTATGCTTCAAGCCTCTGTGGTGGTACTCATCCCCAAACCACTGAGCAGATGAGGGTTTGGAAATATCCATGTAAGATGTCTTTGCTTGTAATTTCAAATGGAGACATATCAGACAGAAACAGTAGCATCCCTAAATTTGCCATACATTTTTCCTTCTCTTAGGGTCACCGGATGCAGGAATATCGGTGAAAAACACTGTTGCTCTGGAATGCCCATAATTCATAGATTTTTTTTTTTTTCTTAACTTCACTGTATCATCTGCAAATACACACCTGGCAGTATGGTTGAGCTGTGCCAGTACCAGCCTGTATGACTCACACAGCATCTGTCAGTAACCATAAAAAAGCCTCACTGACTCTTCAAGACCATCAAGCTCCATCTAGTACATACTTATATGGCCCTACTAAACACATGGTCCATGCACACCTGGCTTATCTGGACTTATTTCTGTGGAATTGACATAATCTGTTGCTGATCTGCTCTTCAACAAAGACAGTAATATCAATTTCAGGAAATGCATAGGTAAGAAGATGTTCATTAAACTCTAAGCACTAATAAACAAATCAGAACTAGAACAAGAGACACTGGAGACTGGAAATTCAGAAGTGTTCAGTGATGTAGATTAGAAAAGAGCCTTCCAGGAAATCTTTTTCCTTCCCATTATATTCTCCTAAATACACATTTTCCTGCAGTTGTCCTTCCCAAAATCACTGTTCTTAAGAAAGCATGTGTGCAGGCTGGGGACTTAGCTACAGATATAATTCCTCTCCAGGGCCTCTCCACCCAGCACGCAGACCCTGCTGATACCTCGTCTGTTCCCTCTGCACTCAGGTTATTTCTCTCCTGGGGAAGGAGCAGTCATCCTTTACAGACAGTACTTGAAAAGGAGTTGAAATAATTTTAACCTGCACTATGTAATCACAGCTCTCAAGACAGTTGTTTGCTAGGCTGCTGTACTGTCTGACACACTATGTGCTTCAACAGCTACCAAGAACTGCAACAGGTCCCAGTGCAGCTAAAGCACTACAGACTTTCCCTTCTCCATCACACCCCTGCATCTCGCCCTACAGCAATGTTTCAATCCTTCCTAGGGGGTGTTGTACCTGCTAAATCAGTGACAGAAATGGAGAAATTCCAAACATAAATTTAGAAATTTACAATATTGTCAATACCACATGCCTTTCACCACCTTTTCTTTTTGGATAATTACTTCAGGGGAGACTCTGTCAAAGCAGTTCTTACAGACTACATTGCAAACCCTGAACTGTTTTTATGGACTTGTATATGATGAAGAGAGGTGCTGATATTTTCTTGCTGATACAGGATCATCAGCAGAGATCCACACTGATGTGTCATCTACCACTGATCACAAGATACTGACATGGTTTGAAGTCACAGTACAGGTGGATGGAGCTACTCCCGATTTTCTATAATTTTAGGTGATGACATTTTGATGGTACACTTGTTGCAAGCAGGAAATTTCACCATAAGTGTCTGTAGAATTTTATCCTATCACCCTTTTTCAGTAGGCACACAACACTTCCTATCTCATATAAAAAAAAACACAACTTGTTGAAGTAGGACATGGGGTTTTAATGCAGTGATAGAAGGTACATAACATCTTTTTCTGAACGATGGTGAAGAGGTGGCAAAGGTATCTACCTAGTAGTATTTCTGACTAAGCAGAAGACAAAAGGCCATCTATTCATCAGGGAAAACAATATGCTGCTTACTCCACAGACACCAGAACCTGTAGTTCCATGTTGCTGGTCCAACACATGCACACTGCTCACTCTTTCAGTATCTTGCTGTTTTCAAAGCGGCCTCTGTAACAATTTCAGACAAACCCAGCTAGCAAAGGAAAAAACTGTCTTGAAAAGTTGCTTTTAAACCATCAATACCCTCTCCCACCTTAACTGCTGATGTGGAGCAGGACAGAGCTTTCGTAAATTTAACTTTTTTCTTTAGTCTTTTCATCCTTCAAATTCAAGGAATACTGACAAGAAAAGCAAAACAAAACAAATGAAAAAGCAATCTCAGCATATAAATGAAAGGTTGATTAGAAACATGCAGCTAAAAACCAAATCACACTTCAGAAAAAAACTTAAAGTTTTGATACTACTGAAATGAGCTTGCTTTCTTTAGAAGCTTGAAGAGAACTACCCTGTGAAGTACAAACCTGCACCACCACTCCAACAGTGCAATAACCCTCCTTTGAGTTTTGCTCTTTATTATTTGTAGGGACTTCCACTTTTTGTACAAAAAGTAGCAAAAAAGCAGCTTCTAGGGCAAATTAAGCATTATGTTAAACACTGCCTAGATACAGACAAAATTAAATATAAAACAGAGGAAGCTAAGAGATATCAGCCAGAGAATGTTTCACTAGCTTTTCTATAAATGTATGTTGTTCATTTATTTTCATCAAATATCCAGCTATTAAAATGACAGATGCTACAGTAAGTGTTCTACAACTTCAGACAAAAGCCTTTTTTATTTGACACCTACTACAACTATTAAATCGTCAACTGCTGATTAGCTTGAGGGCTAATCTTTGAAATGTCACAGTTAATTTCAGATCTCATTTCTAAAAGTTAGTATTTCCTTTTGTATGCAGTTTTACACTGTTGGCAGATGAAAACATTTGCAATGAATTTTCCTAATGAGCAAACATTGTTTATGACCTTATGCAAGCTTGCTGATGGCTTAGTTTAGCAGATCTTTATATTGAGGAGTCTCCTAAATGAACTGGCCACATAGAGAGCAAATTAGTTCAACCCACTGTACTGCTCTTGCTTGCTCAAGGAATTTGGACAATTTACTGGAAGTCAGGAGGGAGTAATGTAGGGGAAGAGATTCATCATATTTATCTCTTCTCAGGTAAATGGAGATTCAAGGTTCAAGAAAACCAGAAAGCTCTGTAGGGAATCTTGCACACAGCCAGATCCCAAGTGCTTTTCTTTTTTGTGCTACACAAGCAATGCCTAACAGGAATCAAGTTCTGAAAAATAAAAAAGCAAAGCAAGGCATTAAATTCAGAACAATTCATACTCACAGGGTCAAGTTTAGAAAAAACCTGAGATTCACCAAGGGTTGGTGGCATTGTGAGTGTGTGTGTGTGCATACATTTATAGATTTTCCTATGTGTTTTGCTAGCTTTTTGTACTCCCTCAAATCACTCAATTATAGTTAATATCCAACAAGAAATTTTCAAATGCTCAAAATTAATTCAAATTTGATTGAACTTTCAAAAGCATTTCTCAGTAACAGATGTCTTTCTAGTGTCACGTATTCCACTGCACACTAAATCTCTACCCTCTGCCCCTTTTATAAAATTTAATGTTCTTTTAAAGCTCTCTTCTATATTAACAAGAAATTGAAATTGAAATTTCTGCCTTCCCCCCAATACTTTTAGTTTTCACCCTACCTCAACCATGCCAACAAAGAAAATATAACTGCAGTTATAAATAGCCCTTGAGGCTTAATTCAGAAGTGTTCATACAAAATTAGCCGCACTGATCGATGCTACTAACAGAAATGTTCGTTAGATTCCCATATTAAGGATAAATTAATCCTGCTGAAGTCCATGCTAATTTTATCTGATACTCTGCCAAAGACTGACACATTTTTTAATTTAAGCATCTTGGGCATGTTATTTTTACAGGGTGATATGAAATAATCACTTTCTCCTGTTCCTATTCTATTGCTAACATGTCCTGTATTTCTGAGATTCCTGTACAGCACAGAGGTTTCTGAAGCCTGGAAATTGGAGGCAAGCTGCTAAAATAAATCTTCAGAAATAATCAGCATCAAAATACAAAGCAAACTTCATATAAATAAGCATTTCTCCAGATATGAAAGATGACTAGATCCATTCAAATGCAGGATGCCAGGGACAGACTTGAAAGCTATTTCATGGCTGTGGTTTCAATTGTGCAGCAACTACTGTGATGGAATTTTATCCTACTGTGCTAGTCTCTGTCTGACATAAAAGGAAA
This sequence comes from Lonchura striata, assembly GCF_050655825.1. Lineage (NCBI taxonomy): Eukaryota > Metazoa > Chordata > Aves > Passeriformes > Estrildidae > Lonchura > Lonchura striata. The sequence continues at coordinate 95,593,969 of NC_140704.1, read as the reverse complement.
AGACAACACTGTATTTAATTTTCTCACTCCTCCACTGCAATTCTTTTTCCATTACACAGAAATAATAGAAGGTCATAAGGATGAGAAATAAATTAATAATTTTGAAACTTGATTTACAATAACAGATAGTAGCAATAAATGCAAGAAGCAGAACACCCCGCTGCAACAGTTCAGGCATAAATCAGTGAGAATGGTAACATTCATGACTTCACATTAGTGACATAGGTGAAGCAAATAAAAAATTTCAGAAAAACATTTTTAAAAAAATAGTGTCATGTTTTGAATAAAAAAGGAATTAAAAAAACCCGTTTGACACGCACTGTATTTTTCCCAATACTTGGCTCCCCCATGGAATCAAAACAAATTTCTAATATCCTGAGAAAAAAATGTGGTATTTAATATGGCAGCCTTCCAGTGCCCAAAGGGAATCAACAAGAAAACTGCAGACTATTTACAAAGGGATGTAGTGATGGAATAAGGGCCAATGGATTCCAACAGAAAGAGGACAGATTTAGTTTTGATATTAGGAAGAAATTCTTTACTGTGAAGGTGCTGAGGAAGTGGAACAGGTTGTCCAAAGAAATTGTGGATGCCCCATCCCTCAAAGTGTTCAAGGCCAGGTTGGATGGGGCTTTGAGAGGGCTGGAACTAGATGGACTTTAAGGTCCCTTCCAACCTAAACCATTCTATGACATCTTTCCAAGTTTAATCAACTTTTTTTTGATAACAAATATAAATATTACTGTAATTGCAATTTACTGTGTAGTCATCCATAGTCTCTACAAAGAGAAGACAAAAGGGAAAAATTTCTAAAACAAAATCCATCTATTCTCTAGACAGATTTTGATTCCGTATACACTAAGTGTGATTTGGTATCCTGAGAAGATGGCATTAATTCCTCGATAATTATTAAGCCTCCAAGCTATATCATGGTAGCATTGCACAAAATAAAGTTTGACTTTTCTTCTTCTTTTTTTTTTTTTTAATTATCCCTAAGACAAACAGATTTGCTTTAGGAGAATAATTCTGACTCTGTGGAAAATTCTCTTCAGCTTTCATACATACATGATGAACATGTTATAGGTAGAATGCTGAAAAATGCTACAGAATTGAAATGCAGATATATACATCTCCTAGACATATATTTTTTCCCCATCACTTTATCACTCTGTACTGATTCAAAGCAGTAACCATTCAGCAGAAACCTTGGTTGATTCTGCAAATCTAAATTACTCCCAGTGCCTCTACCAGCTATATCAGGGAACTCCTCAGACATCTAAACTGTGTCAAAAAAACCTCTGTAAACATTTCTTCCATTTTCTGATGCTCACGTTATCAGGAAGAATGTGTATATTTGAGAAGACGAATATATTTAGCAAGGCAATAGGACCTGGCACTTGATAAATCACAAGGGTAGTGTTGCATTCAGTTTATACAAATGTCTCTATCTAGATTAAGAAAAGTGGAAAAAAAAGGTTCAAAATTATTTTTTTTTTATTTCAGAACTTTCTCATTTCTAACTGATCAAGTGCTCTGATAATGAAGGAAATTTAAAAAATGCACACCATGAAAGCCAAACTAGTCCCAAATCAAAAGCACTCCTGTCCAGAAAGCTGATTATTGAAGAGGGGCCACTCTAACCATGAAATGCCTTATTCAAGTGGAAAATGGCCAACACCAGTGAATTTGAATGTCCTCCAGAATTTGGACATTCAGATTAATTAAACTGTAGGAAGATCCCTGCAGATCTTTCATTTTGCATTTCTAATCACAAAATCCTTTTCCACCTGTAAAACCATATCTAGTTTATCTTTGTAAAAGTGTAGCAGATAGCTGTATTACTATTTTCTGATAAAACACCAAATTTATGTTTTCCTGCTATGGATTCAGAATGCACAAGAAATTTATATGGTAATCAACATGATTATAAGTCTGATAAGTATGAAGGCAAAATAAAAGAAAGAATCAATTTGCTAAGAAAAAAAATCCAGAAAGAGTGCAGTACCCTCAGGAATATTTAAGGAATATCCATAATTTCCCTTCCAATAGATTTCTGACAGCAGAATTAGAATAAACATTTTTTTGCTGAGTTTCTGTTGCATAAAAATAGGATTTATCATGTCAAGTCGCTGGGCAATAGCATTATCTGTTTTCTAAATGCTGTCTCCTTGAAATTTTTTTAAAAATTAAAAAAGAACAAAAAGTTGAATGAATTCTATTCCATATAATTAGGAACCAACACACTTCATCCCAAGTCTTTTCTAGATTGTTTAAAAAATACCACAATCCCCTCCCCACTCAATGGCGTTGTCTTCTATAAATAATTTCAAAGAAAATGAAAACTGGGTAAAGGGATTTATTATTTATGACATTACAGTGTTTCTGATATCATATTCACAGAAAGCATAGAGAAAGCTACTTAATAGATTTTCTAGGTTTAGATTCTTGTCGACATCTTCTTGTTTATCTTTTCTTATCTAACAAATAACAACATAGTTTTTTATTGGATGAGTTTTTGAATATTGATAAGATTTAGTCCTCCCTTCTGTATCTTTTTTTCCCCCAAAACTCAGGTTATATTTGGCACAGATAATCTTGAATAAAGGAATGTCCTTTTCCTTTTTAGAATAAGTTTTTTAAAATAAACTGCAAAAAACTTTATTTTAAAATACATATTCTGGAAAAAAATTAAATTAGATTTAGCACTCCAAGACATAAAACTCTTATTCCAGTGAAAGTTTTAAATTAGGTCACAAATGACAGCATTTATTAAACTGAAGAATAAAAAGTTTAAAAATATGTCTGGTAAAAATCAATCTGCTTCTTCAGCTCCAACTTTCTGAACACTATAATGCAAAATAATTAATACTCTTCTAAAATTCTATTTTCTCCATGCTTGTCTGGAAAAGCTTTAGCATTGTGTGTTGTAAGAATGTGTAGTTGCCATAGACTTTCTTCTCTCCATATCTCTCTCAATAAAGTATTTATGTGAATTACAGGTACAGGAAGCATGATCCCTGCAATTACCAGATTTGGGCTGTGCATTGTCATTATGACTTGGTTGACCAATGATAAAGAGAAACATTTTCCAGCTGCCTCAGACAGGTACTAAATACAGTGAATAATCATGCAGTAATTTCTCTGAAAACCATTATACTTGAGATTATAAAGTAAGTAAGCATAGCTGAATGTGGCTGTAGAAGCTTTGATTCATTTCCTCCCTAAAGGGATGCTTGTGAGATTTTGCTGGTGTCTCTGAAACTAGTAAAAAAGAGCTTTCTTTCAATCTTAGATTTTTTGGGTTTGATTTTGTTGGGTTTTGTTTTTTTTTTTTTTCTTTTTGTTGTTGGAGAGGAAGCAGTGAAGGGTAATTAAGCAACGCTAATGAAATCTATCAATTTCACCATAACTGGATGCAAAACTAAACAGAAGGCAAAAAGGATAAGAAAAAACATAACAAAACAAAAAAAACAAACCAAAAAGGAACTGCACAGCAATAATCAATTTCAAACCTATTGATAGACATCATACATGGAATAATGCAGGACAAATATAACTGAGTCCCTGCAGATTCTGGATCATAACTGCTACTGTCTGAAAGCTTCATCAAAGATCCAGTCCTATTGTGGATACAATGGAATGACAAATTATTTTGCTGAAATTTTCAGTCTAATTTTGTGCAAAAAGAAAGTAAAATTCATATTGTGCAAGCAACTAGATACTAGTATTGTCTTGCCATATGGTTGGGTTTTACTTAGAAATTCTGAATTAATTTCAATTGTGTGTACCACATCACAGAAAGCTTTTTCTGCAATTTACAAGGACACCAAAAGTTTGAGCCTTTACACTTTGTTGATGTATTTGTGCAGGCATTTGCTCCTTGAACCCATTTCTGACATGTATGACAACCTTAGTTCTCTACTTCATCTCTACGTGTTTAGATGTTAATTGATATCCAAGACAGTTTGTTCTAACATAGGGACAGGATTTTAGTAGCTCCCTCCAAGCTTCTCCATACTCTTGATGCAAGGAGATGCCCCTCTGTGCACCACTGAAACACACTTTTCTTCAAACACAGTTTTCCTTATCTAGCTATATTGCAGACCAAGCACATTGCTTAACAAAGCATGTTCCAGTACATTCCTTGTTGCATCTATTGGAAACTCCAAAGACCATTTTCCCTGAAATGGAGTCTGCTCATCTCTCTTGATGAGCTCTGCAGACTCCTGAACACATATGCATCCCTAACTTCCAACTGATGTTGCCACAGATGCAATTAAGAAGTTTTAAGACCATACTCCTATCACCTGTTTTACTCTGCTAATAAGCAGAAGAAATGCAGATTCTAAAAATAAAAAATACTAAGGATTTGAAATTACACAGTTGAAATCAGAATTAAGTTCCTACTGTATATGAGCAGTTTTTAAGTCACTGTGAGCATGCTTTGTACTCAACTGTGAAAAAATTACAAATTATAAAAAAACTTAAATCACAGCTGAAGCATATTGCAAGAATATCTAGGATGTACAGCACTGGAGTTAGAGACAGTGTACTATAACCTATTATCAAACCTAAATGATGGAGAGAAATCTGTATTTTCAGATCACATTCCAGCTACTCCTTAACTGCTAAAGCTTTCGCTTAAAAGGTCACTGCAGCTTGCAAAACTTGTGGTTCCTTTGAGACCACTCTGATTTGTTAATTCAGATGACATTCATGCTTAAAAATCTGATAACAGGAATTGTACAGTGTCATCCTTTGGCATCTGCAGACAGGTAATGAGCAAGACTGTCAAGGCATGAATTTTTAATATAAAGTGGAACTGGTAGCTCTGAAGATAGAAGCAACTCTGTTTCTTTTTCAAGCGTACTTAATATTTAATACTTGTTTCAATTACTGACATAAAATCACAAGCCTCTTGCATCCCACAATTATCTGATGAGGACTTACCGTTACTCCGAAGAACCTGGTTTCATTCATAGCACTCAGAAAAATGTTGCCAAGTTTTTGATTTGAGTAGTTAAAATCTTCAATTTTTTGGTGCTCATTGGTGGAATTCAGATAACTCATTGCCCGCTGTAGGGAATTGGCAATCACCCATATTCCATCATAAGCGTAACCATGAAATTTGCTGGATTGCCCATCACCACGTCTAGCATTGTATTCCTTTTCATACTGCTGTGGAGTCTGCAGAGGAGATAAAATTCATTTTTACCTCAATACTTAATATTTTACAGAGTTGAATCTAAACCAACACCTGAAACTGCATCCTCCAATTTAGAGATATGCATAACTAATACAGAAAAAGCCTCCAAAATAAAAATTATGAAAGAAAATAAAATTTAATAAACATATATAGTTTGATTTAAAAACTGGTGGTGAGATTGGGAAGAGGAACTAGGAGACAGACTGAAAGCAGTTGTACTGCCTCACTGTATAAATGACAACTTGCTTTATTTTATTTTTGTAAAAAAGGCTCCAATTCAACCAAAACTGTACCCTGTGAGCCATAGTACTAGAACAGGGAATAAGTATCTATCCCTGCAAATTAGTGGTCTGATTACACTTTACAGGATAACACAAATCAAATAACCTTTACTTGAGCAACTATTTGCTCAATACGAAATTTTGAGTGGAAATTTGTCTATATTTTACAAGTTCACTATGTTCTGGATGGTGTGCTGTCATATGATGAGCTACCCTTCAGTAAAGTTGCCTTTCATGCTCACTCAGCAAGGCATGAAAGGCAGATAGAAAAAAAAAAGATGAAAAGCAGCAAAATCAGGCATGTTTATTCATTGGTCAGAGTTTGTATGAATTTGTTCTGTGATAAAATTGTATGTGTTTTATGAAAACACCACATATTTTTATATTTAAAACTAACCTCACCTCGTGCTCCCTAGTTCTGAGAGACACAAATCACCATTCAAATTGGCCATTTGCAGAGTAGGTTTAAATATAAGGGTTTTCTGTTTCTGTGTTCATCTATTTAACTTGAAGTGACACAGCACAAGATACTAAAGACTGTAATTCGAACTTTAATGTACATTTAACTAGAATGTTCATACTGGGGGAAGAGGGCAGATTTGAAGCAAGGGACTTCACTGCTTTCTTACCCTGTAGAAAATTAGATTTGATTTTCAAATATTTAAAAATTACAAACTAGTGGAAAGTAGTGAAACTAACTGATGGCTGCCCAGGTCACTTGGTAGAAGAACCCTTTAGGTTCACCTCCCTCCTTGGTGTTTTACTGTGCCAGCCAGCAGTGAGAGAACTACTGGTATCATAAAATAGATGGAAGAAAAATACAAACCCTTCCTGATATAGTCTTATTTGTTTTTGAGCTGAGAGGCTCAAAATCCACTCCAATATAACCTTCCATGGCTGTAAGAAGATTTTTGCTGAGACACTGTGAGGAATTAATCCAAGCTTCCCACCAAAGATTTTCATACCACCCTGGAATAATCCACTGATATTTACTGCCATACATTTCTTCATCATAAGCCTGCAAATAAGAAAAACAGAAAATAGACATTTTAATAGAGATATTGAACATAAACCCAATTGCTTTTGGTTAACTTTTTTCATTATTACTGAAATGATGGTGTAGTTGGGTTACACAAGCAATTTAAACAGTTTAGAATAATTACTTGGTAATAATGAAGACTTTTTTTGAAGACTCCTGATTTAGAATTTGGGAAATGAGAATTTATTAAACCCTGTTTTTCTTCAGTGGAAACAGAAAAATGAAACTGTGTTCTGGAACTGAGGGAGTTAAAGGGGAACACAAACAGAAGACACAGCTTTCCACAGAAAGTTCTTTATAACACAACTATTACATGAGTGATAGAACCACCATGCTACCACATTTAAACTAAGTAATTTTTACCATTAAATCAACCTAAGGACTGGGTTAACAAGAAAACTTGGATCATAGGCACCATTGAATCACACGTGGCTAAAAAGCAGATTTATATTGATCTTTATGATTTTTTTGATCTTAATGATTTTTTTTTTCTCAGCAAGAATTTTCTTCATATGAAATTCTATATTGTTGGAATACTGAATACAGCCTACTGTAATACAAGATACTGAGATTATAGTTATCTCCTTTCAATACTTAGCAGACATATACAACAGGAAACAGAAATACTTTCTTAGGCACATATGCTGTTGAGCCCAAAAGCTGATCTATTCTCAAATATTCTCTTTGATTGGGAAGAGTGTTCTAGTATAAAATCAGCAAATTTTATCTCAGATGTTTCTCTTACTGTCTTGCAACTAGATAGTTTTCTTTTGAGATTTCAGTCAGGCTCCATTTCAAAACGGGAGGTTTCATGTTTTTTTGGCTCCTAATATAAGCAATACTTGAGTAGAAAGCCTAAGATAAAAATAATTTTTAGAAATACATGGTGCAAGCTTAGAGCTCTTAACAGGAAAACAGCTACATTTTCACAAAAAATATTACGGAAGGAGGAAATTATAAGAATGCAGACAGGACATATCATTCTGAAATAACTGTTTTGAAAAGTATCCCAAGGATCATACAAAAAGCCTATCAGAGAAGTAAAGATCAATAACAGAATATACAAAATAGGACAACCTCCTAAATATGTTAATACACAAATTAAAAATGGGCTTTTAATCTGTGAAGTCTATTATAAGGGTGCCAGTTCAGTTCATAACAGTATTGTGTAGAAGGCAAACTTATTTGGCCCCTGGTTGCAGAAGCTTTTGTTCAGACAAAATCAAATTTCATGCCTTTGTATGCAATGCTGCTTGAAAGTCCTGTCTGCAACCTGGTATCTTGCATCTCATATATTACTTATTCCACAATCCACATAAACAGTTTGTCTTTCTCTTGCTTGTTAATTCTGCCCTTCCAGGAATATATGTGTTTCTGTCCTCCTACCCACCTGCACTCCTGCACAGCTATGGAGACACTGCATTCCAGGGCCACCTGCGAGGAAAATAGCAATTCCATCGTGCAGTACTCCCTTCTAAATGAGTTTGCATTATACAGTTAGGTCATTCCAGACCTTTCAGTCACTCAGTGGTTTTTTATCTGACAGTTTTCAAATCACGAGGACACAAACTGATACAGAATAGTGCTTTCAGAGAAGGACAATCTTGTGCAGCTTCCCTTGCTCTATAAAGTATCAAATTATGTGTTGCCAGAAAGAATTGGCTGTGAACTATTCTGAAATTAGAGCTGCTGGAAATTTTCTGTTTGCATAAGCACTTGTACTGTTTCCTGCATAATCTGTGAATGCCCTGGAAAATAGGCTGAAAATTGAAAGTTTCAAAATAGCCAGAAATTTCATCTTGGAAACAAGGGATCATTCCCAACATGGTTGCCTGAAAGACTGGGTTGCACTTTCACATTTTTACACCAATCTGGTTTAACAAAACACAAAACAAACACTTTAAGAGCTGTCAGCTCTTCCTTTGAGATATAGTGGAATGACAGGGCTTGAAGGGTAGTCTGGGGAAGGCAAAAGTAGGAAGAAAATCAGATCCTCTGAGGCTGAGCACTATGACCATACAGTCATTTTTCTAGTGACAGCACAGCTGACAGTATTCAGATATTTCAGTGTTTGGGTCCCAGAAGACTTTTTGCAAAATGATGCTTTTTTGCCACCATTTTCTCCCTGTTGATTCTGTTAAGTGGAGATTATTTTGATGCTTAAAAGATACAAGTACTTGAAACACATGGATCTTTCTTGAACTGTTTGAATGCACATAGACCAATACGTACAACTTTCAGTTTCTAACGGGAAGGTTTTCTGGCAAACAAGAGCAAACTGAAGAAGGTTTGCACATACTTTGTACCACCAGAACAGCAAAAAGTAGTCATACATTTTCCTTAACCTTTTCCCCATACCCTATGTAGAATGCAAAGCCCTGAGTTGCTGTCAAGCAGCCAGGAAACTGTCATGGACAATTTTTGCCCTTGTGAAACTGAATTTTTATTTTTTTAATTTAAAGCATTTTCTTCTTGTTTGAATCCATAAATAAATGCAGAGGTTAATGTAACGGATGTTTCTCATGCAGCAAACAATTATTGGCAATTTATTGATTGTTGAATTATTAAGTTTTGACCAAAAGGGCCTATTTTTTATCACAAGAAACTATCACATTCATCCCACTGAGGTGAAAATTAATTATAAAGCTAAGATTTCCCATAGAACTAAAATTGCTCACTGTTTTTGACACTGGTGAATGAAAAGCAAAGCTTATTTAAATCCTTGTAGGAAATATCTGCCAAGATTCACTTTGACTTGAACCAGTCCTGTCCTGTTTTTAAAGTTTGCTACTGAGTTATACTATCTTTTAGCCCAATTTTTTTGTGTGGGTGTAGGTGTTGGTCTCTTCTTCCCAATAACAAGGAATAGGAAAAGAGGAAATAATCTGAAGTTACAATAGAGGTGGTTTAGACTGGATATTAAGAAAGACTTCTTCACTGAAATGATTATTAGGGTTCAGGGAAGAGGCTGAGTCACCATCATAGGAGACATTCAAAAGATGTGCAGATGAGGCACTTAGGGACATTACTTAGGGTGGACTTGGCAATGTTGGATTAATGGCTGGACTTGATAATCTTAAAGGTCTTTTGCAACCTAAATGGTTCTAAAATCTTTTATAAACTACTATGGATGTCCTAAGGAAACCTTACAGAATATGACTGTTGAATCCAGGCAGAAAAGTGAGGCAGAATTTAAAGGTTTGACCACCTACATAAGTCATGACCAAATAGTATTTAGGATATACCTACAATCAGAAAAAAAATAAAAATCTTGCAATTGTGAAAAAGCACCTCCCTTTAACAAACTCAAAGCCTTTTTCTGACTGACATCAGTAACCCTACAGAATATAACAAGGAATCACAAGTGAAACATGTCTGGAGATATGCCTGGAAAAGAGGAGTTAAAAAACTTGACATATCTGAATTATTGTGCTCTTAGACATATATCTATAGGACTGCATGAGTCAACAATATATTATATGAATAATAACAAGCTTTCTGACATATTGTAGTGCATTAAAATATAAATTACCTACTTTGAACTGCCCTCTCCTGCATTCAGTCTCCTACTGAAACTCTCAAATAAATACATTTAAACAAGCCTAAATACATGATCTTTCAGATTTCTCCAGGCTCCAGAAAAATGCACCTTATTATTTTTGACACTAATGTACTTTAGAAGCAGCCATCATGCTTTAAACCACTGAGAGTTACACACATTTCCCACACTCACACCAAACCATAGCCACAGAAACCTGCAGCCGGCGCTCATGTGACAGAGACATCCTCTCCCTGGAACCTTTCATTTGGCAGTGATGCAGAATAAAGGACAGCCTGCCCCTCTAAGGAACTCTAAGATTTCTTCAGTTGCCTCATATGAACATGGATTTGGAAGAGAATTCCAGAGAAATGCAACAATAAATTGAGGGCAACTAGAAATGAGGCAAATCTCTTGCTAATGTTGGATTGGAAGATAATTCTGACCAGGACCCCTCTGATGGGGAAATGCAGCCCAATCCCAAGAGATCTGAGATAGATCTGGGCTACAGAAGTACCATTCTTTCTTCCAGGAATGAAAAAAACAGGAGATTATCTCTGTCAATCCAATTTAAATGGCAGTACAAAAAGATCTTTATACAAAAACCTGTAAGAGATGAGAAGAATGAAAAATAAAATAATGCTTTCCATTTCCTTTTGGATGAAAACAGATTATGTTCCTTCCAAACATACTCTACAAACTCCTTTCCAAATTTTGCAACCAAATGGGACAGCTGCTGAGTAAGAGCCAAAATGTATCTGGGACACATCTAGCACTCAGATCTTGATCTTTTGCCTTTCCTTTTTTTCCAAGGATAGGTAACTTTCTCACTAAGTGAACACTTAAAAACACCCTTATATGCTCTCATTACTGCTTTCTCTTTATATTTACTGTGTTCTTGAATTAATCTAACTATTTAGACTAAGAACTCAATACTTAAGCCACTAAAATCTTTCTCTTTTGGATTTTTTTAAGGCTGGTACAAGTATACATTTTAATCCTGCTACTTTTAATGGCAATGACAGTGGAGAAATTTGAAGCACATTCACTTAAACAAATGGTGAGAACAAGGAATTTTATGTTTGCTAGTCTCACTGTTATAGTTAAAAATTCTCTTTTTTATTAATTAATATTTGCTTTCATGTAATACATGTAAAATTTACAGCACTCGGATGGGAATGACGACTGTACAATTAGCAACATTTTTGGCAGCAGAAATTATCAGTGTTTCTGAGTCAGGATGTACAGGAACTGGCTTGAATTTAGTATTCTTTAAAAGCAAAACATGCAAAGCCCATACATGCAGACATTATCACCAGAACACAGTTCTTGGACAAGACTGAAATCTTGCAGTTCTCTCTCTATCTGCTGCTATATGTTTCCCTGGATCTGATGTGAAGAACAATGCTCAAGTTTGATTTAGCATTTAATTCCACTACAGAAAAGTAATGTAGTCTATACCTAAATTCCATTGAAGACAAAGTATTTTATTGAAAGAGAAATGGAACTACACGTGTAACCCCTTTTTAGGATACAAACCTTCACAGAGGTGAGCTCCATGAAGAAATGTTTATGCTCAAGTTACTTTTTTATAAAATGCAGCACAATTTTTATTCTGATATGCAATTAAATGTATTTACTTACACAGCAGAAAACTTTCACAGCCATTTCCTCATTAAACTGGCCAAGGATTATCCGAACATCATTACCCTGCAGATTGAATAAAATACGAGGCAGTTAAACACAGTCGCAGCTTCCAGATAACACTTTAATTGGCCATTCAGATCATGCAGGGAGTTAATACAGATTACAGCTGCAGAGAGAATTAATACAGAACTGTTTCATCATCTATAACTTCAACAATATGAAGTACAACAAAAGAAAAGATGTATAGAAAATTATTAATCTATAGTAGTAATGAGAGTAAAACTGATACTACAGTCAAATATCAGTATTTCAAAACACTAAAATATCAAATATTCTTTTGCTTCCTTGCAATATTTCTACTACAATTTTGAATATTAGAACTAGTTGAAGACATAAACTTATCACTGTCTGCATGAAATAAAACTGTTAAGAAATTAGATTTGTGAAATCAAATGCTTTGCTTTTAGGTCTGCTTTAGTAATTTTTAAAGGTTTTACTCATATAGCATCTTCTCTATAGTCACTATAACAGATTGTCAATTCCTTCTCTACTCCCTCCCACCTCGACACATTAAAAAAAATCATCACAGTTTAAAAACCTATGACTGAAGTCCAAAGACAATTTTACTTTCATACTTAGAAACATATTAAGAGAGTCTTCCTAAATTCAGGAGCATATGCAGGAAAATATTTCTCCTGGAACAGGACTAACCTCTTCCTAACATGAAAAATTACTTCTAATATCCATAAAACACACTTTTATGGCTTCACATTACCTTTTCTTTCACACAAAAAAGGCAGAGTTCTCAGCAAAAGCTTGAGCAAATAAAATTTTTCATTTCTTTCATATAGGACCTGTTTAGAATCACTAATAGCTCTTTCCCTCTCTAAGGAAAAAACAAACATATGTTTTGGTATGATTTTCAGTGGCAAAAACCATTTAAATTTTAATTAAATCAATTTGTCAAAGATTTTTAGCTCAGATAATTTCACTGTTTATTTCCTGTCCAGCAGAAAAAAAATTATGATGGACAATGCAGTAAGATTTTAGAATGCCTCGGTAACTAAATACATTAAAACAGTATCACTCTTAGCATGGTTTAAATCACAAATAATTTAATGTCCTTTGCTCATTCTGAACCTGTGCATTTTCAATAAGCCTGTTTCACTTCATTTTTATATTTAGCCACAGACTGATAAAATAATGTAAATCTTTTCCAAGTGGATTAGATTATTTATAAACAAATCTAACAAGGTTATATGAAACTAAACAAACAAATTACACAAATTACAGCAATAGTATTACAATTTTTGTAAGAACAATATTATGCACAAAACCCCGTACCTCATCTACTATTTCTTTTTTCATATTTTAAAAATAATTTGGTTATTCTTGGAACCTTAGCTCTGAGTCACTTGACTGCTCTGAATATAAAAATGCAGACTTAATATTTGAAAAAAAGAGTAGCAGAGTTTGATTAAAAAATAAATAGCACAGCACCTAAAATTAAACTTAAAATTGAAGAAATTCCTTTCTATTTTATAACATGATGAGAACAAATTTAAAGAGCAAACAAACAAACAAAATATATAAACTATGTAGCTTCATAAATAATAATGCCAGAGTGCACACGCAGCAATGCTGCCCACTGGCTGTGTGACAACATTCAGCCTGAAGTCATGGTGCCTGTGGTGTGTGATTTCACGCCGTAAGACATTGCTTCCACCTGATTATCACATAATTTAGTATGCAATCATGTAACCAAGGAATTGTGTGTCGGAACATGTGTAATTTAGGAGCTAATTTAGGAGAGTCTTAACAACAGCTCTTCCTCTTTCATTCATAGCAGTCTTCCTCTGTGCAATGACACACTCCTCAGCCAGCCTCTTCCTCCTGAACTCCACTTTTTGCATTCCCTTCCACATTTTCCCCAGATTTGTCCTTGAATAATTGGATTCAATATTGCAAATAAGCCTAGATCCATTGGATACCAGGCTTGGGTCTGCTGGCTCCATCTCACATAAGAGACACTGAAGCTTCAAATTCATGCAACTGCTCATAGCTCAAGTCCCTTGCAGAGGTTTTATCTGCATGGATAATGAAGTCGGCACTGAAGTGTATCAGAGCTGGGTTCATGTCAGTGCTCGTGGGTCAAAGGCCACAATACACACTCATGCAAAGAGATACATCAGATACTTGCTGGGCATAACTTTTTTTACTCCTTCACTCATACTGTTAACTGTTAACTGGCTATAAACAAGCAGGATTTCCTTGCAAGGATATACTATTCCTTTACTCAAACCCTTGCAGAATGATGCAAGGTATCACAGTGGAACTTCCCCATAGGGAGCAAAGAAATCACCCACTGGATCCCAGCAAGTGTCAGGTCTCTTTTTCAGAGAGCTGTAAATTGCCTGCATGGAGCTAATACATATTTGACAAAGGTTTTAATTTGTGGAACTAGGCAGGTGATCTACAAGATGATTAAAAACATCCCAGGGGGAAGGCAACTCCCAAAAATGCACTTACATAAAAAGACCAATGTTTAGACTGTTTGCCAGATGGTGAGCTGTCATATTTACTCTTCCCCGAGATTACAGTAGCAATATCAGCATTTAAGCTTTGCCCCTCAGTAAGAAATACATATGTTCCCATATGGACTGAGGTTCAAACAAGAAAATGAAGAACAGTTACATTTCATTTACCCAGAGTTGTGGCAAACCCTGCATAAAAACATATTTTATAAATTAAGACTATAGCACAGCTTCAAAAAATAATGATTCTTTTTCTCATTTCTTTCTTTCACATAGGTAAGGATATTATTTGGCTACTAAATATTAAAATGTCTTTGTTAGCACCAGGAGCTGAGTAATATAAACCCTGAAGAGTGTGAGGATCAACATATCTAAGATGCTCTGCTGAGGGATGAAGAAGAATTTGTCTCCTTCACTGCCATTTCCAACAGCCTCAGACACGAGACACTCTTTAGCCTTTTCAGAGTTTTTGAGTGATGCACATTATGCTGAAATAGGCAGCTATTTTTTTTCAGCCTTCAGAGCTTCCCTTCTTTGATCAGATTTTAATCTGTCTCATTTCTAATGAATAACACCACAATGTTGTATTATATAGCTTTTCAGAGAAGGATTGCTACAATATCTCATCTGCCAGGAAAAGTCAACATCTTGGCAGGCTCTTTATGAGATACCTAAATTGAATAGCTCAGATACTCTGTCTTATTCTCTACCACATATCTGACAGTCAAGAGGTTATCAAGAAATCTACAAAAACCTGGGTAACTTTGACAAAAGAGGTAGTCACATGTTCTTCCTTCTAAATGCTTGGATGTCCTCTTGAAGAACTATAGATAAGCCTCTGACCTCAGCTAAGGAATCACTGTTGGTGAAGGTGAACTAGAGGACATCAACTCCCACCATCATAACATGACAGTAATTCTTTTGTCCTACACACAAGACACGTAAAAGTTGGAAGCAGAGGTGTTATTGCTCTTACAGTTTGTCTGCACATGCTTAGAATTTTCAAGCATTTACAGGGATGTACAAATCCATCCCTTTCTCTGAACACAAAAGTGAGTTTTAATGATACCCTTATGCTTAAATTTACTTTTTAACTGTGCAGTCAATGTGGTAGAAACTAAGGTGTTACTGAGAGAAATATAAAATATAAAGGTATATTTCTGCAAATCATACCAGATTTTGCTATTTTCCATTCCATAATCATTACTTTCATTAATTTAATTGTGTTTGTGAGAATAAAAGGTATTTCAGGTAAGCAGATACCAGTTTACCTTAGAGATGAGGTTTATATGTTGAAGAAAGGAAATTGTTTAGCTAAATTCTGTGTCAAACATGTACCTAATGACAACTAACCTTATACTTCTGTCAAGAACAAGCAATTTTCTGGATAATTGCTTATTTATTATTTTACTAATTTGTTTTGAAGAAGAAATCAAGAGGTAACAGATATACTGTTAGTTTAGTTATCTGGTATTCCCTACACAACTACCCAATGTGTTGTTGATGCAGAGGACAGCTAGAACTCCATTGCTTCTCCTGACTTCTAGCCTAAAGATCCTCGCTTAATATGCATTTTTTCTTGTTGTTACACCATTCCAAGTCAAAAATATTAGCTTTACTGTAACACCTACTGTAGTGTCTTCAACCCAGATAGGTTTTTAGACAGCAAACGCAAACTGGCATAGATTGCACAGACACAACTGGCTTTCCACAAACATAAACTTGACCTATTAACACTTTAAACAATCATACTTACATCTCTAGATTGGGGAAATAAAAAAAGCACACCTAATTTACCATGCTCTAGAACCTTTCCAGCTTCAGTAGTGGTCTAGTCTTACACAGGTCAATATTCTTGCTTTAATTTTTTTTTTATGTTTTACATATATTTAAGCATTTGCAGGATTGTGGCTTTGATTGTGTGTCATATAAACTTGATGCCAGAAATAATTTGATCTTCATAATTTAAAAGTTCTTTCTCCTGCTGTTCAATCATTTTTTTTCATGTTCCTGTGCAGTTTAAGATTAATCTCTCCTGTGTCTAGTTTATTGCTGGTTGTGCTGCATGGTAATGTTAAAATATAGTTTTAATTTTATGAAATGCCAGAAGTCTAATAAATCATTATAATAAGAGAAGGATGGGAAAATATTCTGCTACAAATTTTTTTTCTTGTTTTTTCCTTATGATTCATTTGAAATCATGCAGATGATGTTAGCAAAGAATCCAATTTACAATGTGTAATGAAGCTAATGGAAAGAGGCTCAATATTCTTTCTACATGATAATCTACCTTAAAAGGGTTCTTGTTCCAAACCTCAAGAGTTTTCACATGTATATCACAATGACTGGGGCTTTAACTGCGATCATTAAGCCAGCATCAATTTCCTTTGTTTAGTATCACTATCAGGAACTACTAATAATATTTACTATACACATAGACCTTTATTAACTTAAGAACTAGGGCCTCAAAATTCCATTTTTTTATATTATTATGCAATGGAATGTAGTAATACACCATTCTAACACAGGGGTTATTTCCTTACTTCTCTTCATAGAAAAAAATATCACCACTTTCTCTTTTTCATCAAACAGCAGCACAGCAACACATACCTTAAGCTTCTTTACACTTGTGCAGGGATCATCGGAAAAACTCTCAGTATCTGAAATCTCGATGTCTTTGCCATCAAGGACGTCAGTCAGATTATTCCTCACCTGTCACAAGTTGAGAAAAAGGCAAACTAGTGAACCGAGAGCCAGTGAGAAGGAAGCAGATGGACTGCATTTAGATCTGTAATGACAAACAATGATCTTGGCGATGATATATGCACCTGCATAGATTTTTCCATTTTGCCTAAAATGTGATCAAGGCGCTATTCCCCTATGACCACATTCTGCTATCAATGACTGTATCATGTAAAGGACTTTACTATGAGTGGCAAAAAAATGTTCACAGACAGCCCCAGAAATTTTGTGTCATGGGGCAGACAATTCTTCTGTGTTTCCAGGGCTGTTAAGTCCAAAAATTTTGTAGTAGCCAAAGTGATGTATGGGACAGTATAAAGGGAAAAGACTCATCAAGGGAGCTCTTATACATTCTCAATTACTTATTTCATCTGGTCCTAGTATGAATCAGCAGAACTTAGCCTACATCACTCAGGGGCTGATAAAGCCTAATGAACTCCTCTGTGGCCTACCCTTTCTTAGACCACTCATCACACCATGGGGCAGCAAGAGGTATAGTTGGCTTGAAGGTGGCACAAGCAACCAGGTACTAGCAGATTTTTTCACCTGTTTAATAGTGGCCAGACTGTCCTCTTTGAGCCACTTAATAGCACAAAGAAGCCAGACAACATACAGAGCAATCTGGCCTTCTAATTTAGTGGTTTTTTCCCATAGAACTACTTCAAGGTTTTCTGTCTTAATTACTGCTGGTTTTCCTCCAGCCACATGACTGCAAAACCAGCTTCACTTTACTATTCCTAATAGATAAGCAAAAATAATTTTAGTCTGCAACATGATCACAGACTGAAATTAAGAGAGTGGCACACCAATCTTAAGTTTATAGAATTATGATCACATCAACTGCAGTGATTGTCTATTTAATTTGTTTGTAATAACAGAAACAGGAGAAGCAAATCAGTGTAAAACAGTTAACATGCAAACACAGAAAACAGAAGATGGAAGATACATTATATTAAACAGGAGAATTTAGAAGCCTGTCTATCATATGCAGATACTTTCTGATGACCCTCTGTATGGGTCATTTCCAGACAATCACCACTACACCAGCTGCCTTAATTACTTCTTTCACGGTCTTTATGTTATCTTATCCCCTTTAGTTATGCTTTAAAATTACTAAGACATTTTTTTACTTTATAACCTTTTACAATGATTAGAACAAATGAACATATAGGTAACTTTTTCTTAAAAATTGTTTTATCTCAGAGAAGCAAGTTGGAATGGTCAGCTCACCAAGATTTGTTACATCCTTTATCCTTCTGTGATGTTACCAGTTTTTAAACTCATTCTGTGAAAACATGTTCACAAAAAGTGATAGGTAATGACTTCTTGTTCTGCTTCTATACCAGTAAAATGGAATTAATTTTATTTTAGCTCCAGCAATGCCATTAACTACTCTTTTTACAACAGAGGTTTTTCTCTATACAAAGAAAAATTGTTTTTTTAAAAACAAACCATCAGTGATAACAAAATAAAACAAACCTCCTTGATCATAGTTTAGCCAATGACCAAAATCCTTCTAGCTAGTGTAAGAGAACACTAGAACTATCATTTGCTACTGACAAAAGTAGCATTTTCCTTACTTAGCATCAATGTACTTTCCAAAGGAATACAACTTGTCATATGCTTCTATCCAATACTGAACTACTTTGTTCTGTATGACAAGAAATTTTTTAGTTCCAGATTTGCTTTCCTGATATTTTATGACCAGTTCTAGTTAGCATTTTAACCAAAGAAAAACTAGATTAAAATTACTCAGCTAAACTGAACAGAAAACAGTTGATTTATCAAATACTGTCTAGTCAAATTCGGAAATTAACGTAAGAACAATGACAAAACAACACAATAAAGATTATTAATAATTATGGATAGACTTCAGTGGTGGTGATTAAAAAATTATACTTCAGGCTGTCTACTGACTTGCTGTGATTCCATCCCTTCAGAACTTTGCACTTGAGGAATTTAATTACGTATGTTTGGGTTATTTCTGAGCAGCACCTATTTAAATTCAGCCACTGAGAAATTTATTTGACAGCTCCCCTGGCTCATCTTTACTAGAAGCATAGTATCTGTGGCTTTCAGAGCTCCTATATTTTTCATTTATCCACTGATTAATCTTTCAAAAGACACACCTTACTCGGTTTTGTGCCAAAGTTAAAAACTTTTCCCCTTTACTGGTGCAAGCAGATATTTGCTGTTTTCCAGATGCATCTGTTGTGAAGATCTTGCCAAAAGAAAGATGATTCTTTCTCATTATCCCAACAACATACTAGCAGCTTTTAAAGAATTTACAAGGTTTTTCTAAAAGATGATGTTTCCCTTTCAATGTTCTGACACGTCATCTTGTGTCCCTGGTCTGGGAGTATTTTTACTATATTTTCCAGTTTACTTCCTATTTCCATACTTTTTTCCCCACTAACCTCAGGTTCTTTTCTTCCTTTATAAATACTCTAAATATATAATGGAACACAAACTTGTGGTTTTCTTTCTACAAAGGTCCTTGACTTCTTTCAGATAAATTTAACTACAGAATCTTCCGATTTGGATTTAGGTCCAAAGTCAGTCACCTCCATTTCTAGAGCTGCCAATCCTGAGGCAAACACTCCTGTTTTGGGTGAAATTTGTGAAACTGAGAATACAAAATGCTGCATGCTTTGTTTTAGCAGATGCTTGCAGTTCTGGAGAACGTATCACCAGCAGTTTTAGTACAAGCAGTTTTAGCACTCAGCAGCAATTGTTTTGTTCCACCAACTCCAAGTAAGGAGAACCATAAGCTACTGTGCTTCTGGTTTTTGTTGTGTAAATAGGATAATTTCCACTTTCCAAAACTGCTATAACAAAGTGGTGACAAAACTACATTAAGTTTTTATGGGGATCCACAGTTGCACAACTATAACAGAGAAGCACGAAAGTAATTCCACGGGGTTTTAAACCCTTGTTAACAATTTAATGAAGGCTATAGCTCTATGTCTGTTTATATCAACTTCACATATTTTAAAGACAGTAATATTTCATTTTCCCAAAACAGGAATTACCAGCTCTGGTCATCGATAAATCTGAAATTTTTCACAAACCAGTGAAAGACACTTTTGCACTGTTCTGCCTATAAAGCTAGAGGAAAACAGTATTTCACCATATTACATATTTAATCTGTGTGGTGAACTGCAAAATATGCTTACTCAAGGGTAAGTTCCAAAAAATGAAGGGTTTGTAAGGGATGCTTTTGCAGGAAGAAAAGGATGGCCCTTTTGCTTTAGGCAAAAGTGAAGATGGGATGCTAGAAAATTGTTTTTTCTCTCTCATTCTGCCAGAGCTGCCTTTTGATTCAGCTCCTATGACTGAAATAAAGTTTTTAAAGTTTGCTACCAAGTCAGGCTGTACATTTTTCTTGTGAAGTGGATGGCAGCAATACTTGCCTACCTCATAGCTCTTGTATCAAATTTAGTGATGTTTGAAAGGTGAACAACAAAGTCCCTCACCCTGCACCTGTGAAAGAAGAAATACAGGGATTTTGAGGAACTTGCACTGCAAAGGCAGAAATTTTAATTTTTTTAATCTCTAGCAAACTGAGAGAAAAACCAGTAAAAACAGAAAAAATTGAAAGAGTAGACAGAATAAATAAGTGGGCTGTTTAAAATGGTGAGTCTAGAGGAAATAAAATTTCAACATACTTGTGGTCTGTACCAGAAAGAGTGGATGTAGCTTTAATAAAAGGAAGAAAATGTTGGGGAACATCATGGTCTGGCACCCTAAGGAAGTGGGGCACAAATGCACAGCCCCTGGACCAGGGAGCTCACCAGCCAGCAACCCAGCAAGGCGAGCAGGACAGTCTTGAAAAGAACAGCCAGTTCCAGCCACAAGGTGACAGCTCCATGCAGGTTCATGGCAATAAGGCAGGCTCAGGGTAAAGCTGAGCTGATCCTCAAGTCTGGATCAGGTTTGTCAGACAGAACCCATTGCTGGGCAGGTCCATACCAAAATGACAGGACTGGGGACAAGCTTACAGGGCCCCCTGCCAGGCATAGCTGTGATGGAGAGAATGAGAAACCAGCACTCTGCAGCATCATGGGGGCACGGACGGACAGCGCTGAGCCGAAATGGGGTCAGGGATGGGGAAAGGGGGTGGGGGGGAGTGATGTAGCCCTAGGGGGTTACTCAGGGGCAGAAAGAGCTTTTGGTGCTCTCAGAGCCCCAACACTGACTTTTGGTTGGTTTTACTTCCTACATGACCTCTGTGTGATGATTCTCTGCATACAATACATAAATGACCTTGTCCCTCACAAGGATACAAAAGTTGCACACATAGTGATTTTATTTCAGATGAGATGAAATTCCTCACTTCAGAGACATTATGAATGCAAGAACCTTGTGACCTGTAGTGAATAGTTAGCATCCATTTGACCACAATTTTTCATATTTTTGCAAGGCGATTTTATCTGATTTTTCTGAGGAAAACATTAAAGAAAGGTGATATTTCTGATGAACTGTCAATCTAGTTATGATAATTTGGATTTAGGGGTCTCTACTGAACACCATTTCAAACTGTTTCAAATTATACGTTTAAAGGCACAGTTCACACAGTTAATCCTAACTCTTCCAGTTACAAAATTAATTTAATGATTTTTAGATTAATCATACTACTTTGCTTTTAACAGATATTTCCCATGACCTTTTGGCTCACTAAAGCTGCATGTAAGTACAGCAAACTAAATCCTTGTCATTCAGGGCAGTCTAATCCCACCAGATGTTGATCGTAAGAGATGCCTAACAAATGAGACTGGTCAGACCAGATGGATTACACAGTCAGATATTTTACTAAGATTTCCTGTTGTCCAGAATATACTGTTCACTACAAAATGTTGTACTGTAGGAGTTTCAGTACAGACATATATATATATGTGTACAAAAAAAGTGCTTGAATGATAAGAAAAAATTTCATCATTACATGGACAAAATGTAAATTGTGAGTAATTGCATAGGACAGATTACAATTTTTGGAATTAGTAGAGACAGAGGTCTCACCAGGTCTAAACATCACATATACAATGTGTTACAAGCAAACATAATTATCCCTATTTCCATTCCATTGGAATACATTACTGACATTTAGAGGCTTAGAAGCATTAAGTGAAAACTTTACATCCAAGAAATACAAACTGCAGAGACAGATTTTCATTGATATACACATAATTTGGCTGTAAAATGAAAAAGTACAAAAATTAAACAGGTGGTAGAACCTTATCTGAAGCAGACAGAAAATGCAAAAATAAAAGATGAAGCAAAATTACACCAAGAGAAAACAGTAAAATATAATTTTGGCTAGTAGGAAAGAGTTTCATTTAGAGGAAAACTAAAAAACAAAATATGTTTTACCATGTAAAGGAGAAATGAAATCAGAACTTCATTGGATTTCCTCATCTGTTCAAAAGGAATCAGGTATTTTATAAAAGTACCATGTTTATAGTTTTCATTGTGGCAGGAAGGGAAGAAGGATCCCCAGAACATCGAACTTTTATTTGGGTAAACTGCCAAACAGTACAGGTTTTCACAACAAATATTACTTTTTTTCATTTAAGTAGGATGTTAGTAGCTGGATCTAACCTGAAAACTAATGCAATCAATATTCATCTTGCCTACAAGAAGCAACCACGTGTTTCAGACTGGAGTAGTAATACTGTTAATGATATTTTTGTTGTATTTGTACTATAATTACATATTCCAGTTAAACATGGAAGCTATCTTCCTTTCTGCCTGGATTGGCAGTATGGTAAATATGGTTTCACATAAAACCTACATGTGTGTGACTATCAAACAGATCATACTTATTTGAAATAAACCTCTGTGAAGTCACCTACAAAATGTTCTAATTTCCTCCCAAATTCTCTAAAGGAAGAAAGAAGTTTCATTACTTTACTTTTCTTGTGGGTTTTTTTTGATCACAGAAGTTAAATATAAACAGTAACTCTGATGTTAAATCTACCAGCTGTGTGTAAGAAGAATTGATAGGCATGTAGGGTTCTTGTGTTAGGAGGGAAGTTAATTAGGAGGCTTTAGGGTGACCTATGGACAGTCCAAGTTTGAAGGTGATTTCTCTCCAATGGATAAAAAAAATCAATTCATCTTATCAAGATGTGGATCAATTGCTGTGAGGTACTTGAAGAAACCAGCATATTATAGTGAAATAAAAATTTAGCTAGGGAAAAACCCCAAGGATCTGCACTATGACAAAGTATGAAAAGGTTAAATTCCACTTAATCTACAGGAATGTTAAGAACATGCACATAATGTTCAGCAGGACTTTGAGCAGTCTGAAAAAACAAACTCTTTTCACTAAGACTGGACACTAAGACAAGGTAAAACACAATTCAGTAGTACAGCAGAGAGAGGAAAGGAATGGTACATTCCTTACAGGAAAAAAATATAATGCATTGCCAAGCCAGAAAGGATCTCTAAGATAGTAGGCAAGGATTGAAAGTAATGATGTAGTCTATAAGAAATAACATCTGTTCACATGAGGAGTTAAGGAACACCAGTGAACAAAACTGAAACAGAAATTACACCAAAAATATACTTTACTGTGAGATACCATCTAAAAAACTGAGGATAATGTGATTTCTGATGGCTTCCAGGGAAATAAGGTGACCGTCCTTCTAAAAGTTTATCAGATGTGACTTGTAGAGAAAGCAAAACAAAATTAAAGGGTCTGGAGGCTGTAATATTATACAACAGTAATTTTCATGTCAGGTATTATGAAAGCAAATAGGGGCCATATTGAGAATAGATTTTTTAATAATTCATCAACCAATGCCAGAAAGTGCAAGTAATTAAATGAGAATTTAGAAATGCTTGTTTATTACAGCAAGAGAATGAAATAAGACTCCTGAAGTTGGTGCAAGCATTCAAGTAACTGAGAGAGTTGAAATACCCAATATTTTATCTTGGAGGGAATGTGGAGGCAGACAAGTAAAGGTACTCTATATTATTATGTGTGAAGCATAATCAGAACATCAAATTATAGAATATAGAGTACGCCTGCATCTTTTTCTGGGAAATTAAATTTCACGGGGTTTAAATATGAGTTTAGAGAAAAGATATTTAAAGATTTTTTTTTTAATTAAAATAAATTTAAACCCTCATGGTGACACAGACATAAAGAATAAATCACAACTTAGAAAAAGATAATTAATTTCTTTTGAAGGACACACTGTACCACCACCCTCAAACCCACTTCTGTAATAGTCTACATGTAGCAGAGATTGTTTGATTACTAAACCAAAAATTAGGGACTTAAGATCTTTCTATCTTATTAGAGGTGGAAAATGTATAGTGGTTAATATTTTTACATATATACACACACTTCAAACACATTTCTAACACTCAGAAAGAGCCCATTTACTAAAAAATTCTGAACAGAATTAATTGAGAAGCATAATTCAAACAAACATGAATGATAATTAAATATTGCTTAAGAAAATGTTACCAGTGCTAAAAGAGCTTTGATTCATAATTACATAAGGAAGCACCTTATGTAAAATTGTCCTTGATTAGGCAGAATGAAAGCAACCTACCATTTATTAATTCGAAGTCTCTTAATCCATGATGGATAAAGTATTTTTTTTTATTCCAACACTAACTAGGAAGGGTGTTACATGTATATTGCCAAAGTTAAGATAAATGAGTTTTTCTAAAGAATGAGTCATCTCAATAGATGTCTAAAACAGGTGAGATGAATTGCACCCTGGAAGAACCTCTCTCCTTTCTCCATTAACTATAAATGGAGCTCAGATGACTCTCAGATACAGACAGCTGAATTCCAGATCTCAAAATCCAATCCTGTCTCAAAATGGTGTTCCACTAGCACTGCCAGCCACTGAAACTTCAAAGCCCCTAAGATCCCTTACCTTAATAAAAGGTTCTCAGGGCAAGGTCAGAGGAGTGAGCTGCCTTCCTGAATCACTTCTCACTCTGTCCACCCAGCGGCTAAGGGAGAACACACAAGGTCTTATTCCATTTCTTGGCTGGTAGAGAAGGTTTGATCTTCCATAGGTTTGCAAAAAACTTTAAAGTCTTTATGTATTGGATTTTTTTTTTTTTTTTCAGAAAACCTGGACCAAGTTCAAAGTTTAGCCATGCACAGTGACTGAGTAGTCACTGTACCAAAGCTACAGTTCCTCACTAATGGTTTAATTGCACCAGAGTCAGGGGACTATGCCAGCATTTATGAAAACCTCTGCTTCCAGGGGTAAGTCTTGTTATCAACTGAAAACTATGAATGCAAGCCTCAGTGGAAAACTAAAAAAGGAAGAAACATTTACCAAATATAAAAATCGGATGACATTTTGATGAAAGGGAGATTACAGAACCTGTGAGGATAGACATGACAAGGAATTATCACATTACTTCAGAAGTCCTCCAAAATAGCATTCCATATTCCTCAGACTGCCTAAATGTGGAAAGGTCAGCAACATCATACTCAGATTTAATTCTATTCTGTGTCTGAGCTATGGAAATACTTGCCCTCCTGGCAACTCAATGGGGTATTAGGGCTTTAGGCTTTTTAGGAGTACAGGGATAGGTTTGCTTAAAATTTGAGAACAGTTTAATAAAGCTTTTCATTAACTTATTTTCCACTGCTCCAAACATCTTTGTTTCAATCAACTTTGTAAAAAAAACCTTCCAGCATAAACACCATAAGTCTCTATTTCTTCTTTCAGATGAAAAGCAGAAGAGATACCATTTCAGAGATCCAAAGTCATCACATTAAAATGATAATGTTATTATAAATATACAAGAAAATTTTACCACATGAACCATATATTCAGCCTCATGTTCCTTCTTTTCTGAAAAATATATAAGAAGTTACCTTCTATCTCTTCTGACTCAGAGAGCTTCTGCTATATTAGAGAACTAAACTGGGTACAAATTGGAGTGATATTACTGGGCAGAGATAAGCAATAAGGAGATTTTTAAAAGAAATATTCCTCTTTCTCTCCACTGTGTATCATTTACATTCAAAGAACTTTTTTCACTTGCACATGTATATTAAATTGAGCCATTCTTTTCTGTTTTCTTATGCCTGAAATTTTGTAACACATTGTACTAAGGACTGTAACTTTAATCCACTTGGAAAACAAAGTCAGAAGAAGAAACTGAAAACACATAACACTAAAGTACTAATACATTACTTAGTTTTATGTATTGAAATTTAATACCACTGGGTTTTTTTCAAAAATAACTTTTTTGAGACTTTGAAGTGGAAACAATTTCTCACTTATTATTATTTTGCTGTCTCAGTTGGTCACTAGTATCATTCCTGTGATCACTGGGATTATTATCTAAGGAAACAATGGGTTTACAAATCCAAATGTTTGTAAACATTTCTGTCTACAAACATTTGTAAACACTTGCATGTCTGCACGTGCAAGTTCTGCTGATCTGGTCTGTCAAAATGCTTCAGCACAGGCTCTCTCTGAAGACACCATATTAGCTTTAGTCATAACTTATACTAATTTACGAGGCAGAATACCAAAATAGTTACACAAATATTTGTGAAGACGAATGTTTAATTATTTTTTTGCATTGTCTGTCTGTGGGGTGCAGAAAATCATCAGCAACTCAGATCCTGAATTCTGAAGGATTCTGAATCTGGCATCAAGAGTCTGCACTCACCCAGCTGTACTGGAGAACTTGTGGTGTTACAAAACCTTGAACTAAGATCCTGTCAACATTACAGGAAAATGTATTTTCTTTCTGATTTCAATCTCACAAGCCACAAGGAGACTGAATTCACCATCTTAATTGTGGCAGTCTTCACAATGGGAAAATACCTTTCCCTTTGGATCTCCTTGAAGTACTTTATATTTTAAAAAATATATATGTACTATCTCACAGGCTGGCTGAAAGGCTACATAACTTGTGGGGAAAAGATCATTCCAAATACCAATCATGCTTTTATTTACAGAAAGGACTTCTGTAAATTCTATCTGTAAATCCCAACTGATTTCCAAATCTGTTAACTTAGTTGTCACTACATTCAGATATCTTACATGACTTTGTAGAGTGAGCTAAACATTCTGATAAGAATACTTGATAAGTTCAATGTCATCGTCATTTGATACTTCAAGAAGGTTCAAATGACAAAATACAACTAATATTTTTCTGTTTGGGAAATTTAATATTCAGTGCAGTAAACCTCTAACAAAGTGGCTACATGCTACACCTGTAGAAGGAAACAGCAGTCTTGCAGGAGCTGTATGGTGGCTATGGTGTTAATTGTTTTATGAAAACTTGTTTAATAAAAAATAAAAAGAGAAGCGAAAAAGAGGGGTGAAATGGAAAATGTCAGAAATGCATATAAAGTGGCTCACATTCACAATTAATGGTATCTAAAATTTAGTTGCATTTAGATTACCCACGAGCTCAGGTACAAAGAATAAACCTAAAAGTAAAGGCTGAAAATTCAAAACTAATAAAAGACAAGGCATACAATTTCAACTACTGAAATGTATTTGAAAAGGTGCCATGTACTTGACACAACAGCCAGCTGATTTCTAGGAAGCACTCAAAGCTGACCCTGTCTCTTATGTGCAGCATCAAGCTGAAGTTCAAGGCTTCTTTAGGGAGCATGACAGAATGTTGCTAGAAGTCTGCAATAGAAAAAAATAATGGATGTTTAAATGAAACTGTCTGGCAAAAACGGAGCTGCAGTAGCTCATATCATCTGGGGAGAAGAAAGTTGCAGACTAAACTACTATTTTTCCCTCTAATGTCTCTGCCTCCCACCTCTTTCCCCTTAAAAACTGATAATGGCACTATCATCTACTACATCAGTGATTTTCCCAAATTCATCATGAGAGCCATGATTGTCCTCTGCTAAAGGCTTTGGAGAGCAACCACCTCTGTTAAAAAAACCAAACAAGTTAAAAATTGATATCATGATCACATTCCTCTTTGGAAAGCATAAATTTAGATAAGCAAGGTAGTTAATAGCTCAGTTAACCCATTCCACTTAATGTAATTAATTCTCATGTGTTAAGTTAATTAAATTCCCTTTTTAAACAATGTTAAATTCAGGGAAAGCAATAAAAAAATAGTGTTGCTATTAGAGAATTTTCATCTTATTTTCTAGGACTACTAGATGGTGAAACTTTATTTTGGAATTTGGGGATTATTCCTTGGTTCTCCACGGTTAAAGAAAATACAGTAACTATATTAATATCTTTTTTAATATTGAAGAAAACCTTGCAGCAACATTTCCTGCAATGGCGTATGACTGTTATTTCACACTTTATTTACTCCAGAATCCTCAGAAGGACACCATATGGTGGTGATAATTTATTGTACTTGAGCATCTCAGTTTGATTCACATACTTCTTCCACTGAGATTTCAATTGTTGGCTGAAGCTGTACTGCAGCTACCTGTGAAAAGTCTTTCTAGAAAAGAGATTTTCCCTTGGCTCTTGTACCTATCTTTTTGAGCCCTTTAATGCCTTTGATAATTGTTCTTTCTTCAACAGACTTCTATGTTCTGAGATTTCTTCCTCATAGTCTTTTCCTGAAACTTCTTAAATCAAAATAATTTCTTGTTTGTATCATAAAAAGTAATTTCTAAATAAGTTCTGCACATTATTTTATGTTATTCCCAAAGGAATTCTGAATAGGTCTTGTGCTGCATCTTGGCAGGTTGTCTTAAGTAGCCTTTTGGTGTTTGCATTCATTCTCACAGCAATGTAGTTAAAATATATATAAAAAACCATGGCAGCATATTTTAATTTCATTGGCTTCACATTCTTCTTTTCCTGCAGAATCCTCCAGAGTCACATTAATAAAAGCTGCTTGGTTTAAGAAAGTAAAGCCAATTGTATCCACGACTGGAAAATCATACAAAAATGTAAGCAGTCTATCAGTACTGTATGAGAGGAAGTCCTTAATTCAGTATGGAAACCAGAAGACAGAATCTTCTAGGTAAGAATTCCAAGTGAGAATTACTTGAAGTGCTTTATGCTGCAAATTAAGGAACCAGTTTCAATCTGTGTCTTTGAGCCACCTTTTGGCAGCTTCAAGTGGTAAAAACTATGTCTGTTGGTATGGACTGGTGGTCCTCTCCTTGACCATATGTCCTAACTCATTTTACTGTTGCTGCCCTTTTCTTTTTAACTTTATGGATTGTGTCTGGAATTCAAAGACTATCTGGAACCAGACTTCTATATCCCCACAAAACCTAGCAATAATCTGGTATGAAAAATTGTTTGGTATCTTCATAAGCACATACAATACTTTTTGTTTCAGTCCTCTTAGTACATGTATACTCTCCTTCCTATCATTATGGGTTACACATTTGACTTCAATGGAATTAAATAATCTCCCTCAAAATAACTTCTATCTATTTATGAGTCTTAAATACATTCCATGCCATTTGTTATGTGTTTTGAATTCGTTTGACGGACAATGCCCATTTAGCACTAAAAAATCCAAAACCAAACTGTAACATTAATTGCCTGTAAAATTAATCTCCCTCCTTTAAACAAGAAAGAGACTTAGAAGCACAGGGAATAGTCCCATAGTCCATACAGGAAACTGCTCTTGAAAGAAGAAGCTGTACTAGATCAGGAGTTAGGAGAAAGACATTAATTTTGTTTAAATTATGTTCTCTTTCTTTACATAACATTTCTGCTAAATCTGCAGACATGTTTGACTATACATTTGTGAATCCTGCAATCTGAATAATTCTTTAAATTTCCATCTATTTATTTATTTCAATGCCAGGAAAAAAATTGGTGACTATTATCTAGGAGTGCAGGTTGTTATTAGAGTACTTAGGAAACTGACCATTCATTACTGATTTGTGCAAATAAATGTTTAAATAACAATCCAATATAGCAATCCAATGTACTGATATATTAGAGAAAGGAGGAGAGGAATCCTCCCCTCTTTATCTCCCCGCCATGATTCCCTATTGTTACCAGATGATGTGATACTCTTAAGTATGGTCCTAAAGTAGAGGAGAAATGAAGGAATAACGTGGTGTTTCTCTTAGTTTTCAATCATTTCTCTAAACTGTAATTTAATAGATTCTAATAGATTAAGTTTCAGCTTTATAAAGTATTTTTAATATAAGATTAACCACATTAGGAGCACTGCAGGGCTTCAGCTCAGCTCCTGCTTCTTTGCTGCAAGAGCTTGCCAATGACTGATGCAGCAAAGGTATTTTGCACATGATCTTAGCTCTGAAACTCTCTGGAATAAACTTTTTTTGTACCAGCTGCTCCATTAGTGGTTACACTTACACAGTTTTTCCATAAAACATGACTCTTGTTATTACTGCTGAGAATGTACCTTCTGCAGTATGTATTTCCTTCAATGGCTCACAAAGAAGTACTTCTTTATTTGTTCCATTACTGAAATAGAGCCCAACAAATACCTGAGACACATTAGAAATATCTGTACTTTCAGATACTCTCAACATCCTATACTGCATGATTTTTTAATATCTGTTTCTTCTACTCTTCTGTGCCATCTTACAACAGTATTTGCTGACAAATGGACTTTTTCACCCTATTGTTCTCCAGGCATCATTTCAGCTATTTTCATTGGAGCAATAAGAACAAGTGTTGCCTCAAAAATATGAGCATTTTTGTATTTTCCTAAGTAAGAAAATTCAGAATTTTCTTTTAAACATTTATCATAATGTTTAGCTATGTAAAGTACTGGACAGACTGTCACATGACTTTACACATCACTTGAGGCTTGTTTTCATGTTTTTGATGCTTAAATTTTAAATGTCTTGCTAATCTGAATGGCTTCATTTACTTCTCAATAGCAAATGTCTCAAGGCACAATATACCTTTAGAGCAAGGTTTCCTATTAGCAACAGTAGTTATAAATCTATATTTCAAATGGTCTTGGTAACTTGGTTGGGTTTTTTTTTTTTTGTTGGGTTTTTTTTTTTTTTTTTGCTTCACTTTTTTTTTAGATCTACGTGGCTCATCATAGTTGTTATCCATAATGTGACTGATGAAGTGCTCACACTAGCAGAAGGAGAAATGTCAGCTCTGTCATTTTCTTCCTGTTCACTTCGACTGGCATTATCAGTATTATCTTCAATCTGCAGTTGCTCTGCAGGAATCTTTTTAAGCCCCTTGTCCATTTGGTAGTTTAGTGAAAACTACATAATATAATCCATAAATCCACTTAACTGGACATTTGTAAACAGTAATACATGGAATAAGCTGAAAGTGAATGAATGAGTGAGGATGCCACTCTCAACACCCCAGGGTTGGGAAATAGCACTTCTCCCCTCAGGACACTTCAGGAACCCTATGTGACTATATGACACATGAAGTGGCTAAATGCACCAGTCATTTGGTATCCTAAATATTAGTAGAGTTTAATTTCTTTATTTTTTAAGATAAAAATAAATACAAATGGCAATGTGACAATTTTCCTCCTGCACCCCAACAGATCATCTTACACAGCAATTGGTGTGCAGACACCCCTACCTGGAGACCTTAGCCCTACTCACTCTTTAACTGGGCACAGTTCAGAGTTTGCCAGACTATGTCTGGATTGCAGCATGGATTGAAGGCAATCTCTGGCCACTCTCTGCAAAAAGATGTGCACTTCAAGATATATGCCTAGCAAAAAAATGACAAATACTTTAAGTGCCTACAGTTCTACTACAATACCAACACTCTTCTCCCAAAACTGAAGACAAGCAATTCTATCCAGTTTTTCCACTAAAAGCAATGCCAAGATAGAGCTCAAACTTCAGAGGAAAACCATAAGATTGATTTGCAGTTTGGAAATAGACTGCACAGCAAGAGACTAAATGAGGTCTAAGATGGATTAAGACAGAACTGGATCTTGATGATAGTCTGTACATGATAAATTACCTTCTTAAGGAGATTTTCTAACTTCAATCTCTAATCTAGCAGACAAAAATACATAAAATATAGTGACTGGAAGTTAAAGATCAAATAAGACACATTTTTTAATTTGTATCACTAACCACTAAGACAGTGACAAAGACGGTAGTGAATTTTTCAGCCTTCTGGTGTTCTTGAGCATGAATACATGCAAAACAACAGATTTATACATCTATGAATTAGACTCTTTAGCATTTTCCCTTAGCAAACCAAGAAAAATCTACATTTTGAGAGATAAAACCAAACTTTCCTATTTTGAATTTTTCACTGGATCCAGTCTAACTCCCACCCCTCATTTATTTGGACTTTATTTGTACGAAATGTCTGCATTTTTAAAATTATAATAAATCCCTGTAGATAATAAAAATGGCAAAGTCTTTGATATTGGCAGAAAGTAGTTCTTTTTAACTTTACTGTTTAAGATCTACTGGTTAAAAACACTGATGACTTTCATTCTCTGGCAGCAACCTGAGCAAAAAGGAATCACATGATGTACCGGGTCTGGCTGGAAAGAAGTTATCAACTCAGCTTTGTTCACAGCAGCCTGTGCATTGCTGTGCTCTGCACCGGTGGCTAAAACAGCACTGATAACCCACGAGGGTTTAGGCTATTTCTAAATCCTTCTTGCACAGAGTTAAGGATTTCTCTCTGCTTCCTGTCCCCCAGAACCACAAACTTGGAAAATGTAAGATACTGGGAGGGGACCCAGCCAGGATAGCTGATCCAAACTGACTAAAATTATATTCCCTAGCATATGATGCCACAGTCAGCAAAAGAACCTCAGGAGAAGATTGCTATATTATACCACATAACACTGTATTAAGATCTGGAACATAACAGGCTTTTTAAGGAAAAATACAAATATTGTAATGCCAAAAGGAAATTTATCAGTTGGAATTCCTGCAAAATAGAGGGCACAATGCTTTAGTCAGAAACCACTGCATCAAAGCCATATGATGGACATTGGCAGAATCTTAGCCTTAATAAACAAAATCCTTTTTGAAAGTTCTTTCTGTCTTGAAGAGGGGTAAGAACTTTAATTATTTTGGTGCAGACATATTCTTAAGATCTGGAATCTCAGGTCTATAGAGTTCAGCATTTGCTTATCAAGTAATTCTATTTAGCTTTCTTCTTTTCACAGATAGAAGTTTGCAGCTAAGCTTAGCTGCAGCTGAGGTTGCTTTTCTTTCATTGCATCACTGACTGAAATTCAAACATATGTACTGTGTACATCTGAAATGATGTGCATTATTTTTCCCTCCCTGTCTTTCATTCTTATGTTAAGTTTTACAGGAAAGAGGTCTTTCATTCTAATAATTGAAAACTAATGTCCATTCAGTTCTTGTCTACAGTTTTATTTTAAATTGGCATAGAATTTCTACCACAGATTCAAAGGATCTGGGAGCCTTGCTTAAGGTCATTTTTAGTAAATGTGAATTACTTAGTTCATCAAGAATTACCACAGACTGCTTAATATTCATTCAGCAGAAAGGATGTTTCCATAAGAGAAATAAAAATTAATCAATTTATTTTCAATTAACCATTTTTTTTCTAATGCAAATATGTTAAGACTCCATTCAAGCCTCAGTATGTTCCATATTTCAGATTGCCTGATTAGTTTCACTAAACAATGATCAATAGCTATCACAACACAGCAGTGCTCTTCTGTATTTTTCAGTAAGGAACTGTAGATATTTGAAGCAGGCGTCCCTTCACCCTGCTTTATTGCTCCTGTACTCTCTCTTGTTCCCATCACCCTGCACTCTGTGCTCTTGAACCCCCACTCATCATCTCATTCAGCTACAGATCATCATCTTCCTCTCCTGTGGTTAGCATTACACAAAATGAATCCCAAACACAGAGCAATTTCTGTAAGCAAAGGGAGCATTCTGGCCCTGAGGCATCAGTTATGCAGGCATGTTCTCAGTCATCTGAAAAATTGAAACTTTACATGGATCACACTCTGTTAGTACAGTAAATATTTAAGAGAACCAATTCTGAATCTAGTCATCTGTTTTATCAAGACCATTCAGAGCTAATCTTTATCTTTTTTTTGAGTCAAAAATTTGCCTAAATGTGTTGGTCAACAAAATACAGGAATCTTGCCAGAGGAAGAAAGTCTCAATCAGAGGTAAATTTAAGAAAGTATTTTATATGGATAGAATGAAACAAGTTATGCAAAGCATTTTAAGGATACAAAATTTAAGCCAAACAAGGCAGTCAAGGTAGAGGGATTTCATTAGTTTTGCATTTGTAGAGCTGCATAAATTATAAGTAACTTTAACAGAAGTGAAAAGCTCAAAAGAGCTAGCTTCCAGATTGTTGAGAACTTCTAGTTT
The DNA here is from genome assembly GCF_050655825.1 of Lonchura striata. Lineage (NCBI taxonomy): Eukaryota > Metazoa > Chordata > Aves > Passeriformes > Estrildidae > Lonchura > Lonchura striata. Next base: position 95,559,722 of record NC_140704.1, on the reverse strand, counting down.
TTTCCTTTGCATTCATTCTATAGTGTCCATTAGTCATATAAACAAAAGCATCTATGAAACCATTGGTGATTATATCCACCACAGAAAACTTCACACCATGGCTTTCATTTCACCAAGCTGGACAAACAAAGCAAAGCTAGTCTGAGGGAAAACCTCAGGACCAATTGCAGAAGACTGACGAAGGTAACAGAGATCACTTGTCTGTTCCACCAGTGCAAGAGCAAGCACTTTTGCAATCATTAGATTCGACAGAGGCAAAACATGAGATTTTTTACTAGGCTGTAGGCAAACTGGTTCAATAGTGCATCAGAACATCATACAGCCTGAAATTAAAGAAATAAAGCTAAAGCTAAAATGAAGAAAATTACTAGAAAACAAAATAAGAGCTAAAGGGTACAGTGCATTGTACCATAATCAAAAGGTAATTCTTATATTTCCCTCCTCCAGGGAATATCATTTCCATGTGATACTGATAGCCCTGCAATCTCTGGTACTGTGAGGAATATAACTTTGCAGTACAGACAAAGATATCAGAGCTGGGAACTTCACAAACAGCACACTGTGTGAGCATAGCAATTTGGATCCATTCTAGCCTAAGAGTCTCTGAACTCCTATGAATTTTTACATGACTATCAGGACTGGATAGTGAAAATCAAAATTTATATCATTTGTTGCATTTTGAAACAGATTCCACCTTATACTTTCCAGTGAGTGATTTTAGTGCTGACATAAATTGAAGTTTTACAATCTTAGAGAAGATGTCTTGAAAAGACAAGTGGACAATTTTTGATGAAGCTGGGCAGTGACAAAAATGACTTGAAGAAAATGAAAGACTACACTTTTCACTGATAAAGATGACACAGCTGGATTCTGCACTCAGTATAAAATTAGTATCTAATCTACAAAACCACTTCAGACAGATGACGGGTATAGTAGAGCACACCTCTGTTACATGCAGCCTCAAGACAGAAGGATCACAGAAGGTAAATTTTCAAGCTGGAGACATGACAAGATTCAGAAGAGTTCAGCAAAAAGCAGGGGAGGAAAGTGAGCCAAATAAGGTCTATGGAAAACGTTCCTGCTTCCTTCTTAGTGACTGCAAACAAGCACTTTGTTGTGTCCATTCTTGAAGGCAAGAGGAACTATAGGGGTGTTTGACTCTGCATTGAATAGGAAGGACATTTACTTTTTGGATGGATTCCTGCTTCTGTAGGAAGCCATGATTTCAGCAATCACCATGCAAAGAACCACTCCTGATAACTGCAAAGCCAGAGCCTCTTGTTTCCCATGTACAGTTTGACTGATGCATTTTTCTAAATGCTACTGTATAATTTGCTTATTAGGAAAAGTAACTGCATCCTGGATATGAAATTGAGATGCCTTTACAGATTACCCTAGTCCTTGACACCTGTTTGTCCTTTGCACTTGATCACAGAGTGGTATTAAAGAAGCTTTGGTATACCTGTTAAGACCTGCTAATGCCATATATTGTCTGTCATGGTGAAGTTTGCATTCCTCTTAGCACTCCTATATAGACTGAGGATGTAAAACATGTGAGAACAAATCTCCATTATGTATCTGCAGCGCAAACAAAGGCACAGTAAAGGCACTCCTGCTCATGCTGCATTACTAACTGTGCATATCTAAGGAATGACTAGAACAATCTCTGCAGAACGAAGACCAACATCTGCTCGTTTCTTATAATCCAAACAGTGCCAGCTCAATGTCCATATAGATACAGGCTGAACTTCAAAAGAAGTTTTGTAAGCGACATGTTCTGTACAACACTGTCTAATTCTGTTCTGTACTCCTCCTCCCTTTAGTAGATGTGTAATTTGCAGAATGAAGTACAGGAATTCACCACCCACCTTCCTCCCTCAGAGCAGTGCAGAGCAAACATAAGCATTTCTTGTTATGTATCTAAGAGTACCTGGACATATTCCTCGTTTTCCACCTACATGGTATCCTTCTAGAATGGGTTATGCTCCCATTTATTACAGTAGCAAAATTATTTGGAGTTACTGCCAAAAAAGTTAGCAGATGTCTGCCAGTCTGATGATTAGGTCCCTATCCAGGCAGTAGGCTGATGTGAGTTTGAATTCATTTCAGAGGATTCAAAGAGAGGGAAAAGAAAAGATAATTTCCAATTCCTTGGCATGCTCTTGAATGAGAAACTAAAACAAAAATATCATCTGCAGAAATAGTTTTCTGAGAGAAAGCACCGACCTCCATTCAGCCTTTGAAGTACAGAAAGTAGCACTCTGGAGCCCAGAAATTTATTTGGGGATGTGAATTCTGCATGTGCAGCACATCCCTATAGCCCCAGAGGAAGGCTTTAACTTCCTAGGAAAATGGCAGCATTTGTAATACACAGAAATCTCAGTGCTGACTCTTGGTTACCTTTACGAGTTCATTGGTCTGTGAGTTGTCACCTCCACCTCTGATTTTGGGAATGCACCCAAAAATTATTTATCCACTGCCCCATCAATTGATGTCAGGAGGAAGAACAACTAAACTCCACAGGTTTTGAAGCCGATGTACAGATCTAGGTTATGAACCTCTTGAAAGCTCTTTCACAGCAATAGCAAAGAGCTCTGGAGATGAAGCCAAGAAAGCTAGTGCAACAGTTTTAGTGGATTTAACTCCTATTTAACATGTATGTGATTTGGCTTTTGACATTTACAGAAAGGGTTGATCTCAAGTTCGTTCTGACAGTATTGATTGCAGTCAAAGTTTAGAAATGTGTACACTGGAAGTCCTCATTCAGCCAGGTAATACTAATACAACTTACAAGCAGCTGTCTGATCTAGACTAAAAGTGCATCTTCAGTATCATAACAGTATGATTATTATAATAAAATTTTCAATAATCAGAGTTTGATTAATTCTGTATTTTCTAACAAAAAGAAAAAATATATATTTCTTAAGTAAGGTCTCCATAAGGTGACGTAACACTGATTAGGGAAATAAAAAAATTTCACTTGCAGAAGGAACTTACAATTCTTCTTGATTTGATCTATAAAAGAGCAAGGAAAGGAGGTTCTTGTTAAGAATCGGGCGTGACTAAAATCCACAAGAATTTATCACTGAAAGGGGCTGCCTGGTACAACCAAAAAGTTGATACATGGATTTAAAATATCCACACATGGGAAGTCTCTTCATATGCTGTAGGCTGTAAAACATTTTACAGAACTAAAATTTAAATCTGCAATAAAATATTTAAGGCTACAGCTATAATGATTCAAAGGAAGAGAGTTTAAAAGCGAGTATTTGAAACCATCCTCAGTGTCTTATGGTTCTGCATCAGCAGGAATCTGTTTAATTAAAATCCTGGAGTATCTGGAAACCTTAACACACGTAAAGCCTTCCACACTTCATTTTCTGACTCTTTTTAACAAGATCATATAGAACAACCCTTGTGATGATCTGTTTCTTTTTTCTAATGGGAATTTCTTTATTCCCTGTGTCATCTACAATTTTCACAAGTTTGTAAGTTGTTCTCCCTAAAGTAATGAATTAATACAATGAAAAAAAAATCTGTCCCAGGGCTGTTCCTTTAAAAAGAAAAAGTCACTATCAACTTCTTTATTCTAAAAGTACTGCTATTTGCTGGAGCCTTCCCTCTGGCTGTGTTTCTGAACTGACTTAGAACTCCCTGCACTCATCCTATCTTCTGTGTTCTGCCCAGGTCCTGCAGGGCACTGTACCAACCAAAATAAAATTCAGCCAAGCATTAAAATCCACTCTAATAATACTAAGAAATCAATTAGCTTACCATCTCTGACATAATTTTCCTTCAATAAAACTATGTTGTGATTTATTTTTCCTCCTGCCCCCTGCGTCTCTTTTTACTGCCTCCATGCAGTCTTTGCTTTGTGTGTGTCCCAAAAAGACAAGACGGTGCAGCAGTTGATGGTCTTTGCTTTGTGATCCTCTGGGCACAAGGTCCAGGATAATGAGAAAAATCAGGAATCCTCTGAGAAACTTGAAGGTGCCTGCTACTGCCAGGCAAGGATGAGATAAGGAGAGCCATGCCAGTGTGGCCCCAAAATGTTCTAGCAAATTCTAATGAACATGACCAAGTGCCCTTGACCCAAGGTGCTTAGAGCCCTCTTGCAGCCACCAATTACAGAGGGTCAAGAATCCTTTCAGCTGGCACTCAGGAGAGGCCTTTGCAAGAGCCAAGACCAGAGCACAGCTCCTAGGGACAGACAAGCACAGCAGCTCGTGCAGAAGAGTGCAAAAAAGAACTGAGAGGTAGAATATAAAGAGGCACACAATTGTGTTAAAATCAGCGAAAACACAAATGTGGTATTGTCACATAGGTTGCACAACAGCAGGAAAGATGAAAGAGAGACAGACAGATGGAGATGGACACACAAACTTCTTGGACAACATTACAGTTTCAATATCCCTGGACCCCAAGAGGCAGTGGAGATTCAGGCTGTCTGTACCAAGTCAGTGATCTCTGGCATCAAGAGGAAAACTGATTCACATAAAGGTCTACAAATATGACAGATTCACTATCCTCCCAGTAGTGTAGTGAATCCTGAAGATGACCAAAATGTGCTTTCAAGCAAAGGATCTGGGTCCCCTAAACCTAACCTTAAATCATGCAAGACTACCAGAAAGAAGTAAAAAACAATAGTAATGGGTGGCTCCTTGCTGTGGAGAACAGAGGAACTCATCTGTGGACCTGACCTATAATCTAGGGAGGTTTGCTGCTTCCTGGGTACCTGGATCCAAGATAATATTTAGACAGTGCCAAAGCTTTCCTGACACTTACATTACTCCCTGCTGTTCTTCCATGTGGGCACCAATAATGCTGACTGGAGAGCATCAAAAGTGACTTCAAGCTCTACAGGCAGTGGCCAGGTGCACAGGGGCCCATGTGGTGCTGTCCTTACTCCTGCTGGTGAGGGGAAAGGCTGTGCGATGGAGGCAGCTGGTAATACATATCCCACAACTGGTTGTGGTGAGAGGGTTTTGATTTCTAAACTATGGAACTCTCTTTGTGGGTCAACATTTGCCTGGGAGAGATGGGATCCCCCTCACTGGGTAAGACAAAGTTATCATTGCCAGCAGAATGGCTGACCTGGTAAAGAGGCACTTTAAACAAAGAATGACAGAGAAGAGAGAGTTACCACAAGTGCTGAAAGACAGTGAAGGGCAGAGAGGGTTGATAAGTAAAGGGCCTGGAGTGACATGACCAAAAGAGATCACAAAATCAACAAAACAAAGCTTAAGCAGCCTAAACAGGGTCACCTTCAAAATGTAAGCAAGGATGTGCCTACAAGGCACCATTATGGAGAAATCTTCCCATTGTTTTGGGAAATCCACATTCCTGCAGAGGGACTGCCCTCTGCAGCGCCCATACACTAATGCATGCAGCTTGGGTATCAGTGAGCTGCTGTGGGGCTCACAGATAAGGTGTGATGGATCATGTAACTTGAGTGATGTAATGGGATACAGGCTTCTTTAGAAGAAGGGGAGGGAAATGAGGAGGTGGGGTTGCCCTTTATCAGGCAGAACACCTGGACAATATGGAGCTTTTCCCAGGGATAGATAATGAGCCAAATGAGATCTTGTGGGCAAAGAGTTACTTAGCACACCACTGTAGGTGATATTGTAACCAATAATCAAACAATCATGGTGACTGGGAGAAGTGCTTGAAGGCTGGAGGAAAGGAAATGTCAGGGCACTACAGACCAGTCTACCTCACATCAGTCCTTGAGAAGGTGATGGAGCATATTGTCTACCTAGACTTCAGCAAGACTTTTGACATTGTCCCGTAATATTCTCATAGAGTTAATAGAGTATGAGCTGGACAAGTGGACAGTGGGATACATTGAAAACTGGCCCAAATGGCTTTACCCAGTGGCATGAGGTCTAGGTGGAGTCCAGAAGGCAGCAGTGTACTCTGGGGGTCAGTACTGGCTCCAGTCCTGTTCAACATCTTCACTAATGATTTGGATGATGGGGCAGAGGGTACATCACTGGGATGAGTGACTGATGCACAGTAGGGTCATACTGCCATGGGCTGACAGAAGCCTGATGTTTGATAAGGGGAAGTGCAAAGGCCTGGACTGGGGAGGAACAACCGCCTGCAGCAATATATGCTGGATCTGCCCAATGGAAAGCACTTGGCGGAGATGGTCCTGGTAGACACCAGGCTGAAGATGAGCCAGCAATAAGCCCTTGTGGCAAATAAAGCTAATAATATTCAGGGCTGTATGAAGGAGTGTTGTCACAGTATGCCAGTGGAGGTGATCCTTCTCCTCTGCTTGGAGCTTGTACATGGAGTGGCAGGTTCAGTTCTTGGCTTCTCAATACGAGAGACATGGATACACTGGAGAGTGACCAGAAAAGGACCATGAAGGTGAAGAGGATAAAGAAAGATTTCTTGCAGTGATGCTCAGTGACAAGATCAAAGGACATAAACTGAAACCTAGGAAACCTAAACTGAAACCCAGGATGTACCATCTGGACATCAGGAGATGCTCTGCAACAACGAGGATCACCAGCCACTGGCACAAGTTTCCCAGGGAGTCTCTGTAGTCTTCATCTGCAAAGGTACTAAAAGGCTGATTGTATATAGTCACTTCCAATTACTATTTACAATTCTCACTTAAAATTATCCCCCTGCTCTGTAGCTGAATGTACACAGACCATTCCCTATGAAGAGGGACAAACCTGGGCTAAGGTTCTATCTCTCTGATTTATCCCCATTTCCTATATTATAGTCTTATGACCTTGCCATAATCTCTTTGTCTTTGATCTTCAGAAGCCAAACCTAAGAAATCAAAAAGCATAATCACACCTTGAAGTCTACATGATATATACGTACAGTCATCGAAAACTGCTGTCTCAAGTTTGTTTTCTGGCTCAAATTTGAAAGGTCAACAGCTTTCTCATTTATTTTCCCCAAGTCCTCTTAGCCATACAATAACTCTCTCATTGCCTCTGCTTATACAGTGAATTCTTATCAGAACTGACCATTAACTCAGATGCAAGTTTTCAGACTGCACATTGATAAAGCAGGGCTGCAATAAATAAAAGGCTAGATTAATAATACTTCCACCCTGCCTTCTCCACAGCAACAGACATACTATGTTGAGAAAACTTATTAGCTGCTTTTCTTGGGATCAATTTTTTTTTTCCGGTATTACATTTTCTGGGATGAGATTTGGAATTTAGAGATACTAAATTCTTTAAAGTTAGGTAAAATGGACCCTCATGGCCTGCTGATTTTCATAGATGTTGCATTGTCAACGTACAAAATGCAACATAAACTAAAGAAATCCTTAGTGTCCCCTAGAAAAAAAAAAAGCCTTTTTGTCCACTTACAAGGTTTGTTTTTCTTAAGTTTTTGTCACTGGCATATTTTGAAGTTATTGAACTCAAGGAAGACTGTGACAGAGTCACAGGAGAGAATCTTTTATCTTGATATTATTAATGTATTTCATTATCATACTGCACACTTCTCATTTCTTCAGTCTTTTTGAAATGTCACCTACATTTATAAAACTCCATTAAGAGTTCTCAATATTTCCATGAAGAAGCAGAAAAATCACATAAAGAGATGACTATTAAGTAGGGAAAAACAAAGATTCACTTGAGATGAACAGAATTTAACTTATTTTTAAAACAATCCCAGACAAGTTATTCAGTGGGAGGAAAATGTATAGCTATATATTTAAATCTAGGAATATCATTAATATATTATCCAATGCTAAGTTAAAATGCAGTTTCAATGAACTTCAACATGAGATGATTGCAAGAAGAAGTAATTTAAGTCAGTCTATATCACAAAATAAGGAAGCCCTCTTAGTGTACCATTGCAATCAAGTGCCAGCTTCCAGTTTGAAACATACTATGAATAAAAATGTGTATAAATAAAATGAAAGATATCCAGGAAATAGCAGAAAAATACTGAAGCAAGGTAAACTAGAATTACTAATTAACAAATAAAGCATTATCTGAAAACCAGTACATGAGTATACATTTTTCTGTTTCCCAGTCATATTCTGTAACCTTTACATCTTTAATACTGGTGATATTCAACACTTTTGACTTATGGTTAAATATAGCTTTATTCCCATGACTCTTCCCACTGAAGCATGAAAGACAGCAAACCACAAACTACAGGAATATTGCTTGGTTTGCCTAATTCAAAACGCAATCCCAAACAGGTACTGCCAGGCAGCAGTAAAACTTGAGGCACCCACCACTGCATAAGTTTCAATCAGCTGAAAGCTCATCTGTGAAGCAGAAACAGGATATAGTTGTGATAACTGTGTGTGCAAAGTGTTGTGTTTTAGGAATGTTATTCTCCAATTTAGTGCTCCCAGTGAAACCATGAGCCTTTTGCTCACACCCTCTTCCCCTTCCCCTGTGGTGGGATGGAAAGGAGAGCAAGAAGCACAAAAGGTGAAGATAATGGGATGAGATCAGAACAATTTACTAGAAACAGCAATGAGATAAGAAACTGCAACAGCAGCAATGACTAACGACAGAGGGTACAAGAAAGATGTGAACAATTCATATGGAAACAATTCCCGACTGCTCCTTCCACCACACTACGCACAGCTGGAAGGGATCCCTTCTCCCTGGAAGAGACTCCCTTCCCCCAGATCCCAGCAATAAGGTGAGGTGGTATAGAATAACTTCTGGGTCCTAGAAATGTCCCCTCCTGGATACTGCAAAAACCAACCCTTCCTGCCCAGAACAAGGACAAACAGCTGTAACTCTTCAGGATTATTAAACACTAAAGCTGGACTGGCTTTGAGCATCAGGTTGGATGAGAGACCTCCCAAGATCTCTTTCAGCCTAAATTACTGTACAGTTTCATACCACAGCAAACACTTGGAGCTGAAAATCCTGAAATATTTGGTAGCCTCATTTATAAATCTTTATCCCAGAATTAACTTTTGAAACTGTCTTCTCCCAGAGGATGAAAACAGGGCAGCAATCCATAAAATCTAGGACACAGAGCACAGTAGGTATGAATTTGTCCTAGTTAAGTAAAAGGACTGATGAAGTGTGTACATTATTCTTATACCAAGCCAACTAACACAACTGAAACAATAACCCAATGGAAAGGATATTTATGGTCATACAAAGGGACCTGAAGAACCCACAAAGGATACTAACAATGAGCTCACCTATTGGCAGCCATAAAATACAGGTCACTTGAAAAGTCATAATCCTTGAGTCCAAGTAATGCCAAGAAAGGGAGTCTCAAGCCACAACAGTGGTATAAGATGTATAGCTATTGCCCATGTGCTTTAAGAACTGAAACTACAGTGGCATAAAGTTCTCCATTCTCTCTACCTACCCTTTATCTCTCTTTGCAACCTGGAGAAGAAGGAAGATATAACATTTTTTAATAAGGAAGAGGAGCTTTTTCACCAAGTAAAAGGAAATAGTGATAACTCAAAGCCTCGGTCGGAAAGGATTCCCAAAGGAAACAAGTGAAATAGAAACAAGAGATCCTCTGTGATCTTGGCCTTCAGAGATAAACTGGAGTGAGACAGATAAACTAAGAAATTGAGACAACTGCCTTCATTACAAGGCAAAGTAAACCAAGAAGACAGCATGATGACTTTAAGGGGCAGTTAACATGCAGACAAGTTAGGTGATCTTTAATTATTCAGGAGATAAGATCAAAGTACAAATTGCAGAGGGACAAGAGACAGAGATCTAGCTAAAGGAAAAAAGTCATCAGCCCAAAAATCCCTGAAGTTAGATGGCAGGTAAAGAGATGCAACCAGCATTCTTGTTGACTAAACCGCATGGGTATGAAGTCCCTATGCAAGAACAAGCATCTATTGCCCCATGTGTTTAGGTGGAAGGACCACTGGAGGAAATTTAGATAGATGTCCAAACTGCTCTAGATTAAAAAAAGAGAAAGAGATCTGCCCAACTGATGCAGTTTGGAAGATGAGAGATGGAAAAATGAGAGAACTGTCTGTCTCAGATGGAAAACTGTCTGTCTCACTGTTAAGAGTAAAACCACCTGAGGTACTTCAGAGGCTTCTCTAAAAATCCCATTGATTTCTGCTTATTTTATTTTACATAAGAGTAAGAGAAGACATTTAGTTACTTCTGATTTAATGGCTTGTAATGCAATTTCATTATAGATAAAACCATTCACACCCCAAGTTCATTGGCATTTTACAGCAGACAGAGGCATTTTAGATCCTATTCAACTATTTTGTCACTTTCAAAAAATATCAGAAGAATAGTTTTGCCTAATGTTCCTTGAGAGGGAAAATCATAGTTTCAGTTGACCAGCACCTGAGGGTCACTAACAGGCCTTGATGGTCCTTCCTCTGGGAGCTCTATCCAGCCTTTAATCCTGTGTCTTCAGTCTCTGCCATAGACCTATCCAGCAGTCACTAGACCTGACCCTGACTTATGGATTCATTTGCCACCTTGGCCTTGGACCTGCTTCATTGCCAGGGACTTACTTGCCTGATGATCTGCACACTTGGCTGATCCTGACCTCAGTCCCTGGGTCTACCCTCCTCTCTTGCAGTGGGACTGGGCTCTGCCCAGCCATTGTATGCTCTTCTGCTTTACTGCTCGTGACTCCCATTCCTCATTGCTGCCAGACAGCAATTTAATAAGTTCTGGCAGTTTTTCCTGTGCTTTCATTGTCTGTATGGGGAAGGGAAAAACTCTACATGAAGCTGAAAAAGGAGGAATCGAGCTCTAATCATTTTGAAGACATCAGACCCAACAGGCTCTATAAAAGTCACTGCAATTCAAGGAAGCTTTAACTGAATCTTGCCCTACCTGAAAGCTGTAATGAATCACAGTAAATTGAGTTTGTAGACACAGAAGGTTGTTCCTTAGCTTTCAAAGGAAATGGAGAGGCTTTGAACTCAAGTGCAGGAAGGACTCTTGCAAACCCTTGAAAGATGCAGTTTTAGAACTTCTTAAGTGACCCTGAAAAACAGGAAGTCCCTCCAGCTGTCCCAAAGGATGACCAAGAATCCCTGTGTCGTGTTTGTTTAGTTTTATCTTCAAAAACCCTATACAACAAAAGTTCAACAATATACCCTTTCTATTTGACTTTTTTTCACTTCTAATCTTCCTCATTAAATGTGTTTCCAATTGACCCAATGTTTTTTGCAGACTTCTTTGATCTACTTCCTTCTTGATGATATTAGACCTGATGTTCTAACTTCCACCTAATGAACACTAAGTAGAGTTATGGTTTGCTTTGTGTGCCTTAAATGTCAAAATTGCATTACATCGGGATGGCGTAACAAGAGCCCTCTGCTTTCTTTCTACTTTTTGCAGTAAATCAAGGAGTATAAATGTCTTGCCCATCACTGAATTTGTGGTTCATTGTAGTGCTTACCATATCTTTCTCTGGAGTACTGCTGCCTACATAGCCATTTTGCACTTTTTCACTCAAATGCTGTTTTTATTAAAACCCTTATCAATGTTCTAGTTGTGGGTGGGGTAGAGTCAGTTTTCTTCACAGTGTCCAGTATGGGGCTGTGTTTTGGATTTGTGCTGAACACAGGGTTGATAATACAGAGATGTTTTTGTTATTCCTGAGTAGGGCTTGCAGAGTCAAGTCCTTTCTACTTTCCATACTGCATCATTGGCAAGGGGCTGGGGTTGTATGGTGGGCTGTCAGGAGACACAGATGGGACAGGTGATCCAAACTGACAAGAGGATATTCCAGACCATATGACATCATACTCAGTATATAAAGTGGGGGGAGAAAGAGGAAGTGGGGGACATTTGGAGTGATGGTGTTTATCTTCCTAAGTAACTGCTATGTGTGATGGAGCTCTGCTCTCCTGGGCATGGCTGAGCACCTGCCTGCCTATGGGAAGCAATGAACTAATTCCTTGTTTTGCTTTGCTTGTGCACTCAGATTTGCTTTCCCTATGAGTCTGTCTTTATCTCAAGCCCTGAGTTTTCTGGCTTTTGCCTTTCAGATTCTGTCCCCAGACCTGCTCGCAGGGGAATGACCAAGTTGCTGTGTTGTGCTTGGCTGCTGGCTGGAGCTAAACCAGTATCAATATCACTCTGAAACTCAATCCTGTCCTCAGCAAAGTACTTGCAGCTTTTCCCAAGTAAGTATCAAATGCAATTTAATAAACATTTTCTCTATCATGCTATCTAGAGAAAACCTTATCTCTTTCTAGAGAATACCACTTGACAGAATCACATGCTTCTTGTGTGACAGTGAACCAGTGATAACTACTCACTGAAATTATTTCCAAGACAGAAAAGGGTAAAGAATAGCATACTTTTTGGCGTCTTTTTGCTTCAGCATTTGTTTTAAAAACAAATATTCTACTAACCTGATGTCAATTAACTTTTGTTGCAGAAATATTGGTTAAAGACAAGACTGCTCTAACAGTATGTTCGCCAAAATTAAGTTTCCCTACTTTTCTTTAGGAACACTTTTAACATTTTATAGGTTATGAAATATTGCACATCACCTATCACACCTCCTTGAGACCTGATACCTTGTAAGAGAGGAAAATCAGATTGCTTTACATGATTTATTCTTGACAAATCCATTTTCACCATTGTTTAGCATCTTATTATCTCCTGTGTGATTCCAAACAGATTATTCGCTCAAGTGTCTTTCCGGGAATCAAATTTAACCTGACTGGCCTATAATTCCCAGGGCCTTCATGTGTTTTCTGGAAAGACAGACACAAAGGTTTCTTCCTCCCTCTACAATTCATTTACATTTTATCTTTTAAATCTCAAAGCTCATAAGGGAAGATTCTAAGATTTCTTAAGTATTCCATAGTGAATTAATTGTGCCAGACAATTTGAAAATATCTGACTCATCTATGACTCTAACCTGTTCTTATCCTTCTTCCCTAGTTTTAATTACTCTAGTCTTCAGAGCACAGTCAGCCTTTTATAAAATCAATACTGAAGAAGAAAAAAACTACCAATAACCAAACAACCAGGCACATCTCTGTTAGTTTTTTACCTCGCTAATAATTAATGGACCAACTCTTTGTCTTTTCCTTGTCTTGCTCTGATTCATTACATATAAGATGTTTTCTTTCACTCAGTTGTTAAAACCATGATTAATGGCATTTAGTCCATACTTTATTGCAATTTCTATGACCAAAATGTTGCTCAGGGTGAAATTTGAAAGACCTGTGGGGTGCATGGTATGTGATCTTATTAGTTCTGGGGGCTCCAGATATGTTTTGTCTCAGTAAGCTCCTCTAATATTGTCAGCCACAGACTTACCAGATTTTGTTCCTCAGTGTTCAGATTGATGCTTTTAATAAATCAGAGCAAAAAAGGAACACGGTGAAATTTGATTTATTCTCCTTTTTAAGTGAACCAGAGTCAGAATACAAGAGTCACTCAAATCCTATGTTTTTGCAAATCAAAGAGTATAAAGGAAACTTTGCACTGGGGTGCAATGATCTTGTGTGAGAAAAACAGACATGAGAAAGCATGGGTAGCTTTCATTACAGAACTCAAATAAGCCCCAGAAGAGAATTAAGCTTATTCAGTACACAAAATGTGACCTACTAAGAGAAAGCCAAACAGGACTGAAACAGTGGGACTTTCTCTTTTTCCTGAATTGCAATTAATAAAGGAACTAACTCCTTAGAAGTCTGATATTAGTATCTCTTTTTGTGTTCTATAAATTATGCAAATCTTACCTCAGAGAACCTTTGTACATCCTGGGTTAAAGTTCCTACTCTTTTCCAATGATAATGTTTGAGTAACTTCAAAATTGCTGGATTCACTGCATTATCAGATGGCACTGTCCGGAAGAAATAAGGGTATTTTTTCTTATCAGCCAACTCTGGAGTTGTTGCTGCAAATGAAAGCTGGAAAAAAATCAAAACACACACACACAAAAAAACAAAAGTCACCATAAGTCATTTAAAGTCAGTAAAAAATCTTTGCTTTTCTGAGTGCAACAAGACACAATCTGCACATTGCTGTCATGTAGAGAAATTTCATCTTCATACAGCTTGAACATCCTACCAGCACCATTTACTTTTAAACAGATTTTTGAAATATTTTAGCTCTATAAACCACCTGCTGAAAAATTAAACCAGGAAATCTTAAAAGTCAGTGATGTAAAATCCTATGTTTAAAATAATGTATATTACACTCTACACAGAGCAATAAGGCCTAAGGGAATAAATCTCTATGATGAATTCCCCATCAATTTCTCTTTGTAAAAGTTCAGAATTCCTCCAAGAGAATATTCTTTTCTCCAAGTCTTATGTATCTTAAATTACTGGGTAAATCTCTAGTAGTACTTCTTCCTATTTTCATGTACCAAAACAGCTCCAGGTAACAGAAAAACAGAAAATCATCATGTTAGCCCAGGCTGAAACTCAGAAATTTACTTGGGTCTCAGCTTCCTGCGCTGAAGTAGGCCCCCTGTGGTTTGTGTTATAAAAGAGGATTCAATGGCTAAAATGCTGGAATTTGTTCATGGTTAGAGAATGCTTGCTACAAAAGAAAAGAGGAAACCCTTTAAAACATACAAAACCAAACAGAAAACTTCATTGAATTCTTCTGCCCAAGTTAAGGGTGGTAAGTTTTTGTGAATGTTTTTCAGACAGCATTTTGAAGAGAATGCCTGCACATTCACTTTTTGAAAACACTCTTATACCAAAGATACTTCAGGTCATTCCCTCCAGTTCTTTTTAGGCTTCTAGGAATGTACTTCTCAAGCATTTTTTTGGACAGGATTTTTGGATGAGGGGTTTCTTAAAGTACTGTTTTAATGCAAATTTGTTTGACTGACACAGAATAAGCTCCCCAGTACAGATACTTAAAGTTTTTGAAAATCAATTGAGAGTCAGAAAATGTAGGTTAATTCAAGACTTATCAACCATAGCTTTAAGTTTCCACATTTGAAATTAAGCATACAGTATATTTCAGTTAGACAACCTTTTCTGAAATTCAGAGTAGACAAATTTAATAAAAAAAAAAACAGTTCAAGCCTTTTCTTCAAGTTTATAAAAATCTAGGTTTAGCCCAGCAGCGACAGAACTTATTTTCTGTCTGATTTTAGACTCACAAAGAATATATTGCATTGTTTTAATGGCCTGAATGCAGTTTGCTTTCCTAATTAAAAGAAAACTAAACCACTTAAAGTGTTCCATAGCCTGGACAGTTTACAGTATACCATTCAAAATTTTCTTTCTCTTCACTGGTGAGGAGATCATGAATAATGTAATTGTCATGCAATTCTGAGGTAAAACAGTTTTAATATAGCAAATGCTCTTTTACTAGATTTCATATTAAAAGTGAAATATGAGGTGCTATGATATATTGTCATCTTCATTTTCCAAAACTACTCCCCATAAGGAAAGAAGAAGGAACATCTGCCAGGCAGATCTAGTCAGCTTTTCTATTTAGCCTGGTAGGGCTGAATGCCATGCACTCACTGCACAATGAAGGTGGAAATAAGGACCTGCACTGCTGACTGAAAAAGAGGGAAAATTTGACCTTAGAAATCCAGCATGAAGAGGAATACCTCTCAGAAGCCCAGCTGCTTGCAGCCTGCTGACTGCAACAAGCTTGCTTTTTAAGTTATTATGGGTTTGGATCAAACATAATTGGATTGATCTTAACAAAAAGAACTGAAGAGCATCACTGAAGTAACACTAGTGGCAAGAAACATCAGCAAGGTTCACCTAGCTCAGGTTAGTAAATTGAATGGCAAATTTTTCTGATCTGTAGTATAAAGTAGTTCATAGTAATGAGAAGCATCTCTATATGTGTGAGCTGACTTTAGGGTGAAAAATTATGGCTATAAGCAAGACAATTCAAAACCATCCTTTGTGATTTTTAGTGGCAACAAGGGCCTAAATTAGTATTCTAACTGCTCAAATTTCCTTGGAAACAAAACATTATCTCTCTTCATTACTTACAAAAAGAGGAAGTCTCATAAGAGATTTCTCAGCCATGTGAGGTGAGATGTGATGAATCCAGGTTTAAGTGTAAAACTAATGACACCCAAATTACAAAAACCACTATTCATCTTCATTTTATTTTTAAATAAAGGTTTTATTAAAATTAAAAAATGGGAATATTTAATGCTCAAACAATTATTGTATTGCAGGATGTATTCAGAAGTCTTTCAAGCATCACATATATCATTGTTAGTCTCATTCTGCATCACTCTGACAATTAATAACCCTTGTAAGAGACAGAAATATTCTGAAAATGTTAAGTCATTAAAAATATTTAACTTTTCATAAAATCATCTCTGTAAGAGTTTGGGACATGCAATGAACTTAACCCAAATATCACCAGCACTCAATATTCTGCTTTGAGAGGGACAAGGATGAAAAATTAAATAAAAACTCATTATGTTCTAAAAAGTGGTAATAAAAAGATCGTGTTAAGAAATTAACTGACATTTTGGAAGAAGCATGTGAGATAGCACAGCTATATGGAAATATAAGGAAAATACTCATAAAACCCCCTTTGTTGCATTATTATTTAATGCAACAAAGCAAGTAAGATCACAACACAGTCCACCCACATATGCATTAAGATTGTACAGCTCTTTCTAACTGAGCATTTTTCCTCTGTATTTTAGGGCTAAAGTTACTTATTCATGGCTGATTTGAAGCTTGCATATTGAAAGACTTTTCATAGTTTCTTAACTTCATTCTACAGGATTGAAAGCCATCCTGCTTTTTGTTACAAGAATTTATTTTGATAACTATGTTCTTTAGCAAAGGCAATCATATTATTCATACAATTCTTTGCAAACTTCAAAAGTTCTATTTTTCACATTATTGCATTTTCAAAGTATACATATTCATGCACCACTCTATAATTTTTTACAGGTGTTTATAATTGTCTCTCCACATTCAGGAGGAGTGAGAGATAAACATTTATATGCAGGATTATAACTCAGCAATAAATACCTGTGGGATGTATGATGTCATTCTTTCACAGAAGACTATTTTACAGAACTGCTAGAAGGTGATGGCCAAAAGCCAAACTTCAAGAAAAGATGAACAAAAGGAAAAAGAGTCTTTTCAAGATGTTATAAAGTAGAAGACACAGTGGGCAGATACATCATAACTGTGTGTGTGGTGTTTGTGTGTGTGCATACATAAACAGGCTCTGTGCATATGTGTATGTAGATCTAGATTTAAAAAAACCCTCATATATATTATATAAATATATATCTGTTTGAATGCTGTCAGAAAACCATGCCTCTACTTCCTAGATTATCTCTGAGAAATCTTTCTTTAGAATATATTTAGAATATCTGCTTCCAATTTGTGAGCAACTGGATCTGAACTTCAAATAAGTGTATGTAGGGAAACATAACTATGATTCAGATGGGAATTTCTGAAATGAAGCAGTATGAAACTTTGAAATAGAAAATAAGATAATATTAAAGTAAGAGCTATAAAATATAAAATATAACAATAGTACAATATGAGACCCAAATAGACCAGGGTATTGGATAGACTTTGGTGGACTGCTGAAAAACTGAAAGATATAAAGAATGATTTTATTATGCAAGTCTTGGGGGTCAGGTATATGTGCTGATGAATTAAATTTTCCCAAGTAAGATGATTTTTTCTGAAAATGTTAATATAGTCAAAAACCCACACATTTTTATGGGAACTTTGTCATTAATGCTAGGTAGTGATGTGAAACAAAAAGGATGCTAAAACAAAAATGTTGAAAGGAACAGCTCTGCAGAAGGGGAGTAAAAGGTAGCTTCATAACCCTACAGTAAATTTAAAGGAGGTGTGGTAGATTAAATGAGAAACATCAGTTTGAAGTGCTTTCAAGTGCTTCTGTGTAAGAAAGTAATGGTGCAGTCAACTTAAAGTCATTAAAGAAGCAGGAATGATAAGCTCTACTGTTCATTTGAAAAAAATGGGATGCTGCACTAATGAAGTCTATGGGAAAGACTAAGAGTTATATAAGAAAGAATGGATATTATTAGAAAGTGGCAACAAAATTAGAATAGGAAACAACACTATATATCCGATGTATAAATCCCATATATGAATCCAGAAGCTGGAAGTTGGCAAACTGAATGAAGCCACACTACTGTCCATGTATTGCAGAGAGAAAGGAAGGCACCAGAAATGGCAAGTAATCTTCTGTTCAGTTGTTTTACTATCTCTAGAAAGTATTTGTTTAATTTTTGTCACTGTAGTAGGGTACAGAAGTCTGGAAAAAATAAAGGAGCAGCATTATCCCTGGGTAAACAGTTTCCCTCATATAAGGCAACAGGTCTGTTAAAGACTCATATTTAAATGGATTGAATCAGCTAAAGTATCTAGTAACAGTAATCCTTTGCAAAGTTATTGTAGATCCAAATGTGTAGATCTCAGCTGAGTCTGACCCAAGCAGACCTGGATGGAGCAGTCAAAAGCGGCAGCACCAGTGCCAGCTACAGCTGTGTGCAATCGAGTCCAGCATCCAAAGCAGTAGCATGGCTCAACGTGGGCAATGTAGCTTTTGGGGGTTGTCCATTGTTTTCCTGTTCCCAGCTCAGGGAGAAGGAGAGTGCATGGAGAGTACCTGGTGTCCTGTCTTTGTCTGGGGAAACCACGTGGCGCTGTTGTGGGAGCAGCTGCAATCTTGTCTTTCTCCCGGCACCCGCAGAGCTATGCCAAGGTGGTGGACACCTTTTTGTGTGTAAAGCACCTCCTCCTTTTGTATACTTTTGTTAATAATATTGTTGCTGTTACTTACTGGGCATTTCTTAGTCCATTGCTGTTTGCTTTCAGTAAATTGTTATCTCAGCCCATGGTCCTGCCTTTGTCTCTCCTGCCAAAGAGGGTGGAAGGGAAAGAAGTGGCTATTTGGAGTTTAATTTCTGCACACCGTGCTCATGGAGTATTATATAAAGGATGGAAAAATAAAAGATAATAAAAGTGCCTTCAGGTAACACGTTAACCACCCTTGAATAAAATGTCATCTGCTAAGAGAACTGATTCATGTTTGCAAATGAGGAAATCAGCTTATTGAGCACTAGAGAAATTAGCTTAGTTTTCCTAGGTTTTTGCACTAGGCTTGCACAAGTATTTTATTAATGATTGATAGAAATTTAAATGTGCCTCTGTTGCTCCAAAACTAGTCCTGTGGAGAGTGTTTCAGAGATGGCAGATATCACCTTTATTTCCCGCACATTTTCTAGAAAGCTAAATTATGCTGATAAATCAACATTGCTAAACAGGATATAAACTGCTGATTCAACTGATTGGTGCTAACATTTATCATCATAACAAGAGTGTATGCTTAGATAGAAAACAATATTTGAACATAAAAAACTGCATTTTTAATGGAATAGTAAATATAAATATTTAAGTTAAATGTTAATTCATGATAACCTTACTATATAAGCCAGCTTATACAGATGTGCAAACTACCACTGAACTTGATCTTGCCACTAGCAAAGTTATGAAAATTTTAATACCATAACAGCACTTGAAATAAGAAAAATATATTTATTCTAGAAGAATATTAAAGTGAACCTTAAATACATGATAGCCTGTATAATAAGAAAAAGGATATTAGAATAAAAAAAGACATTAGAATGTCTTTTCTCACCTCAATGCACAAAATGTATCATCTAATCAGCTTTGATGGATGACTTAGAAGAAAAGCATGTGGAAGTAACATTGCAAAAATGGTTACAAACACCTATATATTTGGGAAATATGTCAATATAAGAAGGTAAGTGCAGCAATTTCACTGACAGTTGCTTCCATAGATCTTCAAAGCAGGGGAAAGCAAAACACAGTAATAAAGATCAAGAAACAAAGATACTGTTTCTTGACAATTTACCAGTACAGCTGCTGGTGATGAGTGTCTAGATACAAACAGCAAAGAAGTTCTGAGCTGGACCTAGAGATCATAGTGGCAATCTTCTCTCCTAGCTATGCCCTAATCCTGATCTCCAAACAGCACAGGTGATAAATTGACATAAAGAAGATGTAAGCTGAGTAAAAAAGAAAATATTAACAAGAAATTATGCTTTTTCAGCAGTGGTATATAGTTACATTTTTACTTGTCGTATAATACTCTTAAATAATTACTTGAATGAAAGCTCTGGAGATTCCATCATTCAGAAAAATTTATGGGACTGGACAAACTTCATTGTTACAACAAATAGAACTCATAATTTAAAAATGAGTGAGGGCTTTCATTATGACAGCTGCAAGAGCAAAATAAAAGTCTGGGAGAATATCTATGATGTCTTGCTAGCTGGTACATGGGCAGGATGCCTCATCCAAATGAAAATATGAAGATACACATTGTATTAAACTCACTGGACAAGAATCAATCTCATGGATGAACATTCCTTTCATCATCCATAGCATATTACCCATGTAATTAAAGATACTGTTATTTTTGAAGTCAGGTGTTTTGCCAAACACTGCTGCCTGATATCATCAGCTGTTGCCTTCATTAATTCTGTGTCTGAAATTGCTTTCCCTGACTGCCTTTTGGCACCTGGGAGTTTACAGAAAAAGCACTTCCAGCTGGTCTCAAGGTTGGAAGGCACCTGCCTCAATGCTGATGGCATTCCAGTGGATTAATCTAATTACAACAAGACTGATATTCAGCTGCATTTTGCTCTGGAGACATTTTAGGAAGCAGTTCTGGCAATTGAACTAATCAATATTTTTGAGGTAAGAAACTTGTTTAGACAAAATCCATATGAAAAGTACTTCAGCTGGAAGATGTGTGCCTACAGGTTGATGGAAAAGGAGCATTCAGTCCTGTTTCCTTCTTGGGCAATCCAAACTACTCACAACATAATTTGGTAAGACCTTGTAGATGTCTGAATGCAAGAAGTCAGACCGGACTATAAAGTTTGGTCTTTTGATGTTAAACTTTTTTAATCCTAAAAAGTCTGTAGTTTAGGATGGTGATTTAGGAACAGTGATTGAAGCTCTGGGGCCCCCAATGTAAGAAGAATGTGGCCGGCTGAATTAAGTCCAGAGAAGGACCACAAACAGGATCAGGAGACTAGAGCACCTCTCCCAAGAAGACAAGGCTAAGAGAATTGGGGCTGCTTAGCCTGGAAAAGGAAAGACTCTGGAATGACTTTGTAGTACTTTAAAAGTACCTAAAAGGGACTACAAGAGGAGAGGGACTTTTTTAAGGACATGAAGTGATAGGACAAGGGAGAATGGCTTTAAATTGAAAGACATTAGGTATTAGGATGATTTTTTTTTTTTACTGTGAGGATGGTAAGGCACTGAAATAGGTTGCTCAGATAAGATGTGGATGTCCTATCTCTGGAAATGTTCAAATCCAGGTTGAATAAGGCTTGGAGCAAGATGATTTACTAGAAGATGTCCCTACCCACAGCAGGTAGGTTTGAAACTAGATGATTTTTAAGGTCCCTTCCAACTCAAGCTATTCTGTGGTTCTATGAATCCATTCTCAGCTGACAGGTGCTTTTTTGTCTTCAAGTCATGGAAAGTCCCAAGTAATGTGATCCCTTTTAAGTTCTATTAAATACTGCCTCACAAACCTATGATATTAACCTTACTTCCAAGACAGGCCAAGGAAGTATATGATAGAGTTATGGAAAATGTCCTTCAATTCAGCAATCAACAGTGCAATCAGATAAGTTAATAGAGACTTTAGGGTTCAGAGTTTCAGAAGGTAGTCATGTTAACATGAGGCAGAATTATCTCCAACAGGTGACTTCATCCAAATTTAAAGATTTATCATTGGGCCTAACTTGATTCTTTTACTATTAACAGAAAATAAACAACAGCCATCCTCTTTTCATTGCATATTTTTTCTGACCATTCATTTGAAAAGATCTGCTAGAGCCTAAAAATCATTAATTCCTTTTTCTATACTCCAGAACCTACTTTCAGATCTATATTAAACACAAGTAATTTTCACCTAACACGTGTTCTGCTTATTGCTACAGGTTGAACGGAGCATTAAAATTAAATGTCAGATCTACTGAAGCTGCTGCAAATTTTGTTTCAATTTCCAAACAGAATAAGAGAAAAATATTTTGAGCATTATCAAAAATGGAACCACATTGCAAAAGAGGGCTATATATTTTTGTCTGTCACACTCAGTTGCTTAGCATTTGGCTACTGGCCTGGATTATACCAGAATTCAGCTTCAAATCCCTGTTCTCCTTCAGTCACAGCATAATTGTTTATCCCAAACCAAATAAAGTTACCTATGTTAATAGTTTTCGTACCCAATTTCCATGTTTCTTGTCTATAACAGATTATCTACAGAATCTAGTGGAAACCAACAACCACATAAAATACTTCACCTTTGATAAAACAGGCTATATTGCCATAATTCATTAAAAAAAAAAATCTTTCCAGACCTATTGATAACAGCGTGTTCCTGGCTGTCTGCCCAAAACTATTATTATTCTATTAGTATTGTTTGTCAGTTTTCATCCAGCTAACACATGCTAAAACTACAGCTGTTCTGTCTACATTTGGTCTTTAAATATCTGTTTTATTTTTTTTCTTCTGCCTCTAAATGATGAAAAGAGGGAAAAAAAATCTCTCCAGATACCTTAGATGTGCTATATTGTTCTTGGGATAATACGAACCCTTCACTCTACTGGAAATAGGGAGCAGGGCCATTGGTGAGCTTTAAGATGAAAAAATCTCCCAATTCTTCTGTGGAATGGACACACCAATACAGTCCCAATTCAGTTCTTTCCATCTTTTATTTCTTTTACTGGAATACAACATCATGTTAGCTCAAGATTTACTGAAATCTTTAAAAAAATACTTTTTATCACAGTCCTAAGCTGTGAATTAATGATTTGTTTATTTCTTCATTCTCTGGTTTCAAATTTAAGCAAGAAATCTCAGATTTTTCAGGCTAAAATAGGTGACAGGCTCACTATGCAATGTAGCAATACAAAAGGAAACTGTTTATTCTACATGGAACAGCCTAGCTCAGAGATGACTTATCAGATCCTGAGAGCAATAGCTCATTACTAATTCTGTACTCAGCCTGGGCTAATTTGCCTTTTCTTTCAGTTCTGTAACTTTTCTGATATCTCAGCACTACATGCTGCAGTTACAACCCACCATAAGTGCTTAGAGAGTAGTCTGACATCAGTCACCTGGAACTGTATTCTTAATAGTGGATAAGAAGGGATGTGCTACAAAAATCAAGGGCTTGCTGGAGGGGAAATGTTGAAAAAATCCTGGTGAAAACTCAGGGAACTTTTTTTGCCAACAGACATTGCCAGCAAAATAAATTCCGCTTGCCCAGCAGCAAGGGTAACTTGGGTTACATTGCCACTAAAAACCTTCAGCAGAAATGTCAATCACAATTATGATTATGATATATTTCACATTAAAATGTCAAATGTGCCATTGATCCTCCTCTAAGAAATAACCAAGATCATTCATATTTTATGCATATTTTCTTAATCTGCGGTCAGCACAGATTTTAACAAGATGCTCTAGATGGGAATATACACGTACAAAACCTTTCAGCAACATATGCAGCTAGTAAATACTCATGCAAATATATTCAGACAACCTAAATCAAAAAACTGTCAACTTAAAGCTGCATTCTGTGGTTTTTTAATCTGTAAGACGTTGTAAAAAATCTAATGATGCATTTTAATCTACTTTTATAAAATAAAAATTGTCAAACGGTCTTGGTTCAAGTACAGTTACAAAACAAAAACCCTCTCTCACATGTCACCGAGGGAGTGGAAGAAGCCATGACTGTTTCCTTCCAGTGCTGATGGCTGCAGGACATAACCCAATTGCTGCCCAAGGAAACCTCAATGTGTTTTTCTCAATACCTATGCCTTGCAGGTCACTTCAGCAGTTACTATTAATTTAATAAGTATTTCTTTATGCCTGCATTTGATTTTAAGTACAGTACTTGCCCCTGGTCTTTGAATGCATGCTGGGTACAAAGCATTAAGATTATCTACACCATTTAAGATTATGCACACTTCAATTAGATCTCTCAACCATTTTTCCTTAGTTACTGCCATCGCCCTAGTTCCTGCAGGCTGAAAGCTGAATGTTTTCTCTAGACCTCATTATCTTTTTTGTCACTTACTCCATAAAACTGTTCACTATGGTCCCATCTATTCCTGAAAATAGTCCTCATCAACCTGCTCTTCTTACAATATTTTCTATAATTTGCATCCCTCCACCTCCAGGTGAGATAGAAATGGAACTAAATCACTCCATATCCATATGCAGTACTAAAGCAAATGTAGCTTTAATTTTTCAGTCTTTGTCATGGAGCCAGAAAAGTGCTTGAGAATATAGTTTAATTTTAAATATTTCAATAGTTTTATTGATTTGAGAGAAGGAACTCATATATGAAAAGTCAGATGTGCATTAGAGTTTGGTACTACTTATTAGTTTTGGAAGCTGCTTTAAGTATCATCTTTTCTAATTCAATGTCATGTATTTCATTATTTATTAATCACTTCTATGTGCAGTGAATAAGTTGTGATTTTTGAAGTCGCTTGCCTCTTCCCAGCTCTCTTATTTGTGACACAGTGTTTTCTGAATTGCCATTTATTTTTATACAACATTTCTGACCAAGTTGTTAATATTTGTGTGGGGAGGTTTATTTTGTTGGGTTTTTTATCACATATGGCTTTGTCAACTTAGTCTCAACAGACTGACTTGGGCTTTTGTTATTTTGGATAGTATTGAGTTATTTTCTTCTTTTTCAAGAACTGGTCTTGGATATATTCCTGATAAATGTGAACTTGTCTGCTATTTTTACTGACTCTGCATGGGTCAAACTCATGATGGCACAGACAGCAGGGAAAATGAAAAGCATCTGTGACAGGTGACCAGTGCAATTCCAGTTCATATTCGCCTGGCGATTCAGAAATTAAATTGGTTATCTGTATTGCTTTTCCTGAGGATTTATACTTTATTTCATGCTAATGTAGTTTCACTAAGAATTTTGAAGTGCCTCCTGCAGTTAAAATAATGTCAGCTTTATCAAATATATATATATATATATCAAGATATGCACTAACAATTGTGTATCTGGGTGAAAAACAAATTAATATTTGTTATATTCACTGTCTTTTTTACAAGCAGGCTATTCAGAAATTCTCTGAAGTTGAACAGCTAAGTTTCTTAATGAATATCAAATTTAGTTTTCACTTCTTTAAATATAATTTCTAAAGAAACTATACCTTTGACACAACTCCTGTTATATCTTTACACTTATCCAATAAGAAAAGAGAAGGAAAACCAGAAGTGACAGACTACCTCTGACAGAGCTGTAGTAAAAATTAGGATACTTTTCCTAATATGCATATGGTGCCTTTGCAGCTAGTTCAGAGAAGCCACTAGAAATTAATAAGGCATTCTTTTCTTTTTTTAGTTTTCTTAATTTTTTTAGCATCAGATTCATCCCGTTTACTATTTATCAGTTACTGGATTTGACAGCTTTTGTTACTACGTACCAATAGTTTATTTATTCTCCAGCTTCCTTGACTCTTGATTGTTTCCCCTTATAGAGAAATTGAGATTACTCTGAACAGAAAAGCATGTCCCAGAGCACAGATAAGGAGTGATCAAAAGGCAGTCAGCTTGAATACAACCTCTTGACCCATTCCAAAACAAAGTTTTGTAGATGAAAATCAGGGAGGAAACCCTGTGAGGAAATTGCTAACAGCAAGGACTGCATAAGACACTATGAGAGAGATGGACAAGAGAATACAGGAGAGGTGCTGTTTGCTGCAGAGAAACACATTGTAGGGAACAAACAAGCAAATAAAAAGAGATGAACGGTCAAAACATGGACAGACAGCATGGACAAATCAAGGGAAGAAAAGAAATCATAGCCTTATTTTTACAATCTGCTGAAAGGTTTGCTTTGTGCCTACTTGGGATGACATATGCAAAGACAAGCATCTAGCCACACATGGTTACATGTCCAGGGGTCACTTCAGACACTTCAGAGGTCTTCAACCACTGAAAAACCTGTGTCACATGGACATTACAGACTGAAAGTAGAGGCTAGCATATGCTTTCCAAGACTTTTCTTAAGTTTATGCGAGAAATTTTATGTCCTGGTATATTTTAAAAAGTGTAAAATTCAAGTTTGATGTGATTTATATTGGTGTGTCATAACTTATATTGACTTGCCTAGGGTAAAACTTGAGATGAATCACTCTATAGAAGCATCTGTTACTAACTACTGTAGGCACCAGTGGGAGACTACAGTGACTGTATCAGATGCAGCCACCTACATTGCACTTGGTCAAATGAATCCCACAAAAATTATCAGACCTATATAGATATTAAAGCATGTGAGGAAGCAGTGACCCACCTCAAAGAGACTTTGGCCTCCTAATCCATGAGAATTTTAAGGTATTTGATCTCTTTTAAAGGTTAAACTAAATGGTTAGCAAATCTAACAGTGCCTTAATTCTTCAGAAATCATAGCAAGGGAAATACAGATATCACAGAATTTTCAAGTGGTTCCTTCAAGTAGTATCTTCACTGTAAATTTCTTTTCTCTAAATGCGAAGACTTTAGATAACTGAATTTTCACTGTAATTTATCTCAACCTTAAATGTACTTAAGATTCAGGTCAGCTGTTTCGAAACAATCTTAACCTTGTTCCTACCACATATTTTATCATAGCATAATACTTCCACTTGTACATAAACTATCCAAAGCAACAGATGGGGAAGCTGTTTATTTTGTTGAGTGAGCTGCCATTTGAGCCAGTGATTTTTTGTAGTGCCATTGAGCATGTAATGCCATCACATGCCACACCAATATAACCTCCCTCTATGACAAGCAATGTAATTTACCTTAAACCTCAAGCAATAGCCAAACAGAACAATGCCTGCATAATTTCAACTGTTTCATTCGGGATTTTGTACATATATCCACATAACCAAGGCTGCAGATGGACCAAGACCCTGCTATATCCTAACTGCTGCATGGCACTTGAGCTCTCAAAGTCATGAGGTAAAGCACTCACTCTCTGTTGTCCATTTTCTGCAAGTCTTGCTTGACCAAAGATAAGTGCAATACAGTTGAAATACAACAAGGAATATATTATAAATTATTAAATCAAAGAGAAGAGACAACAAAGTTTCTAAACTAAACTGCAAGGCTTTGCAGAAGAAGTGGGGTGAAATTGAGAGGAAAAGGACACTGGACAGACACTGCAAACAAATCTGGTGATTTTTGGTTTAGTGATTCAGAAACCATCATCTCCCATGCTAATCAGCTAAATATGCAAGAGAGGCAGATAGGTAGAAGGCTTTCTCACTATTCTTTGCACAAAATTGTGCACCAGAGCTATGAAGTTTGCCTGGGAAAAATAAGAGCCACCAAAAAGTAGTAGGAGTCAAACAAAGAAGCAAAACAAAGTCTCAAAAATAGAAGATCTGGAAGTGTTTTGAATTAGTGGATCCAGGAAAAAAAATGAAAATACTATACTCTCAATTTCTAAACTGGATATTAAGCTGTTGTCAGGATGTCATTCAAATTATAGTTGTCTTGTGCTAGATGCCTACATTCAAGTTAATAAAAATGGTCAAATAAAAATGGAATGTCTTATTACTGATGGAAAGGATTTTTTTTGTACTGACACAGACTTTACAATAATTCAGAAATTTTGATACCATTACTTATTGATATTATTGAGATCTCATAAGCTATACATAAAGATAAATGCACAATCTTCCTGTGTTGAGCCTCTCTCACTGCCAATCAACCATGTATTTACTCAAGTTCTGAGCCTGTGGGACTTAGGTCAGTGTAGCTGCTGGAAGAGAGTTAGTCAGGAAGTGACAGGGAAGGGCAAGATCTCCAAAAGGAATATTACATCTTCTGGGTATTTATGGTTTCTGGGTGCATATTTCAGAAGGGTACAGCTCAGAAGCTCCACAACAGCTTTCAAAGAGTGAGAGGCCACTTCCATTTTTTGGGGGGAGGTTAGGGAACAGGTGTGCACCTTCTCCCCTCTATATGTCTTCCAACCTCTCCCTTTTCTCCTGCAGTACACAATATCTGCCTCCTACTTGAGATTTTCAATACATAGGCACAAAATAGGCATTCCTCTATCTGTGGCATGACCTCAACTCACCTCCTCCTGTTCTGCTCAGAAGAGACAAGAACCAGAAGCTCTTCCCTGGAGAAGATGGGATACAAAGGTATGAGTAGAACAAATAGCCCAGCATCTCAAAGGGCTGCAGAAAGTGATGCCTGCCCTGGTTGATCTGTTCCTTGCCTCTCTCTGAAGCAATCCCTCTTTCCCCAGCCCTCACCACTGATCAGAGAAGTAGACATCAGCAGGACATATGTCCCTATGCTTTGAGAGTTAAAGCAAGCACCTCTGCCTTCATGGCTGACACCCAAACCTGGTGTTAACAGAGGCTCAAGCTGCTGCTGCAGGGCATAACTGGGATTTGTAGTGAGCGCCTGGTATGAGTGTGGGAGCCACAACTTCTAGGCATTCTTGGGAAGATTTAGAGTCTTCTCTTCTTCAGGCTAAACAATCACAACTCTCTCAGGGTCCCCTCATATGATAGATACCAAGTACCTTCATTTTTACAGAGGTTTTTTCTAGACTTGCCCCAGTATGTCCATGTCCCCCTTGTTTAGGGGAGCCCAGTGTGGACAGACCACTGCAGATGCGCTCCAGTCAGGGCTGAGCAGTCAAGAAGACTCACTCACCTCTCCTGATGTAGTGGTAATGCTCCCCCTGGTGCAATCTGGCTTTTCCTGGCTGCCTATATTCCAAAGGTACTTTACTGGCTCATGTTCCACTAGATATTCACCAGGATCCCCAGGGCCTTTACTGGAATGCAGCTTTTCAGCCAAACATCACCTAGCCTGTATACAGGTGAGTACCTGGGGTTTTTTCCTCCCCAAGGGCAGGACCTGGCATTTGCCTTTGCCTGGCTTTAAAAGAGTCCTGCTGGCCAAGATCTCCAGCCTTGTGACATGACACAGAATGGCAGCACAACTCAATGGTATGTCCGATGTACCAACAATTCATCCTGTTTTTTTCGCACCTGCAAATCTGATGAGGGTTTACCCTACTCCATCACCCAAGTGATTACTGAAGATGTTACCTTTATTGGACCCATTATCAACCTCTGTGATCTAAATACAAAATAATATATTTTAAATATTTACATGCATACTTGTTTGTCATCTTCTCAAAATATTCTTGACTAAAAAAATTAAAACTAAAAAATGCCACCAGTGAAATAAAACAGTTATAAAGATGCCTTTCAGAATGGCTAAAGTGCAGTTGCAAGTTAAAACTCTAAGACAGAATATGTATCTCTATTTTCTTCTCTGCAAACAAACTGATAGTAGAAGGATCACATTATTCCATCCAAATTATGTCCCCCAGCCCTACTATTCACACAGAGCTATACAGAAAATATCTTCACTTAATCCAAACTAACCATATGCAACCTCATCCTTCGCATTGTTTCTGTATATGCAGTTACTGTGTAGTATTCTAGGCTCAGGTAGCCAGCTTCCTGTCTTATTATTTAAATGTCTGTCATTGAAAAAGCAGTGTTACTTGAATCACATAATTCCAACACATGATTTCACAAATGCAAATTCATAAATCCTACAAATGTAGCTCTCTCATATCTTCTGGACTCAGAAGCTGTCATGCATCTAGGAGTTGCAGATAAGAGAGTAGCTTTAGATTTCACTTAAGATAATCAGCCATAAATTTGTTATCGCTTCACTCCTCTTCACGAAGGCTTGAGAGCTGACAGTCTGAGGAGATGAATGGGAAAAATCCACACAGCATTCAAATTTGTTCATTCAAATTAATTCAATCAAGTTATTCACAACGGAAGGCAAACACCTACGTGGGGATCCGCTTCACCCAAGATATATTCTCCAGTTGGAAAAAGCTCAGCGTATCAGAGCAATGGCCATACCAGGTCAAAGAAAAGATACACATTGTTGCTTTCTTCACCTCTGTGTCTGCTCTCTCCTAGGTCTCTGTGCTCTAAGGTATCTGCTCTCAGCCACTGCTAGATATTTGCAAAGGAAATTCCCAACCTCCATAAATTTACAGCTTATGAATTTCTTTGGATATTTCTGTTGCCTTTGGATTTAATATTCCTCAAACCTTTTATTTTTCCCTTCCATGAATTTATCTACTTCAGATATTTTCTGTAGGTAATGAATTCTAGTCCACATAATAATCCACAGCAGAGATGCACAGATTAAACACCATTTACTTGAGAAACCAGGTCTCCAACTTGATTTTGAATCTGTTGCTTTCATGTTTCATTTTATGCTGCATAGTTCTTACTTAGAAAACAGAGTGAATAAACTACTGCC
Organism: Lonchura striata; assembly: GCF_050655825.1. Lineage (NCBI taxonomy): Eukaryota > Metazoa > Chordata > Aves > Passeriformes > Estrildidae > Lonchura > Lonchura striata. The sequence goes on along the minus strand of NC_140704.1, from coordinate 95,529,391 downwards.
TTAGTAAAAGTTCACAGGAGCTCATGACCAGCACCATTTTAACTGCCTGAGCAATACAGAGTACTTGTTATCTTATTCTGTGTATTTGATAAGGAGATCAGGATTGCAAGATCTCGGTACAGCTGCTTAACATCCCAAAGATTAGTAACACAATTTTTGCAGAGATGGTGGAAATATTCCTTCAACAAACAAAAAATTATATGTTCATGGGTAAATACTGGGGTTTTAGCTGTTACAATCCTAGATTAATTATGAATTTTGTGCATGCCATTTGCAATATCAGAGATGTGTTAATTACTGGAGATAGTTTAGTGGTGAACCTGGAGGTGCTGGGATAAGAGCTGGACTTGATGAAGAGGTCTCTTCCAACCTTAACAATTCCATGATTCTATGATACACATGCCTTAGGACACCTGTGTAGCAGCATGACATATAATATACTGTAGGACATCTGGCCAATCCACTGACCTTTTAGATGCACACAGATTGAAGTCTTTAAAGGCTTCATTACTAGTTCTTATACTCACTGCAGCTTCCCAAAGAGACAAAAAGCAGAGGGTGCAACTTACTGGCACACTGAGACAACTCTGGCAATTCTTAGATGAAGCTAAATGTCTAGTCTTTAGTCAGCTTTCAATTGTAATGAGATAGGAAATAGCATGAAATTACTCCCAGGCTAAGGATTTTATAAGTGGTTCTGTAAAAGTCCATCCCCACCCCCTGGCAATAAATAAAGAATATGGCCATGCTCAGAATCCAGACACCTTCTTTCTTGAAAATGCAAGGACAACTGTAAACTATATTATAAATAAATAATTAAATTAATTTTCATAACAAAACTTACAACAAAAATAACTATATGGACATTCTAAAATTCCTCAGGTTTCATCTTGGCAATTAGATTTCACCAGAGCTAAGCAGAAATGGGCAAAAGAGAAGATGCTGTGACTCCTGCATTTCAGGTTGTGTGGCTGTTGCATTTATTACTGGGAAGCCAGCAACGCTCACAGCCCTCAGGAGCCCTGAAGTTCTGGCTGTTACAAGCTCTGTCAGGCATCTGGCAATGCTTGCAGCTGACATTAATCACTGACTTTGGGGTTCACAGCTGTTACAAGAAGTTCCAGAAACTTGGTGATGCTAGTAAAAATTTATTTCACTTAGCAAAAAATGCTGGCATATGGGTGTTGCTTGTAATTTCTAAGGAGTTTTTGGCGATGCTATTAAATTCTACAGTCAGCTGGGGTTATACTAATGGAAGACTTAAGAACTTTTAGGACCATTTCTAATAGTGGTGCCTAATAACAAAGAGTACCTTTGGCTACAGTCACTATGCATACAAACATTCCTAGCATGTTGGCAACTTTCCTAATAATAACCAAGTGCCTGACAGTACTTACAGCTGTGGAAGCATTAGTCAGAGCTTCAAAACGCCACTGCTCTATCAACAACATGTACAGAGTTTAACAAGTCGTTCTTACAATACTGGGAGATTTTCTGCTGGAGCTCTGTGCTGCAGCTAAGTCCCCCAGCAGGGTATATTAGCTCAAGCTCAGCACCATGTGAATAAAGTCACAAAGATTTTGGGCAATGTGAAAATATTGAAAGCGACACCGCAGTGAACACAGGATGCTGAGAACACAGACAGAGGCTCTGCTTCTGAATGCTGGAAAATGTGTTTAATGCAGGAGAGAGACTGAGTAGAACATTTTAATTCAGACATCACTGTCATTAGTTGTGCAGATATCTGTTGTAGGTTGTTTATTTTAAAATCTAAATTAAAAATAAAAAGACAAATTCTCTAAGCTTTTATAAACATGCTGCGGATTTGTTCCGTGATGTCTCAATGAAGAGATGTCCAAGGAAATACTAGAGTGACATAATTTTCAAAAGTAATGTAATATGAAAAATACAGTGCAATTCAATCCCTGAATCCTGTTATATATAAGTATATTAATCCTGTAATATATAAGTATATTTTAACATTATTCTACTACAGATCACGCAAAGAGCCTGCCAAATCCTTCCTTAATTTCAAGTTTCACCGTATCTGCAAATTCTGTGGGGGAAATTTTGAATTTTTTATTTTTTTTTTTTTTGTATTGGCAGAAGACAAATTTCTCTCTAAATTAAAGAATTCAAGTAAAATTATTTACTTTAACTCTTCTTAATATAAAAAAATGTAATAGATGTGATTTCCTCACTTCATTTGGAAAATGGTTAAATTTTTTTTTTACAACTCTTTGTTTAACTTAGTTTGGATTTTATATATTATACACCTAAATATATGACATCAATATGTGCTTTGAGATGCATTGAGATATCTTATAAAAAGCATGGCTAAAGGCAATTTTCATTTCCAAAAATTTAGACAGATGTTGAAGGACAAAATTTTCAGTCAATTTATTTTGTTTTCAATTTATTTTTCTTTATCACTGATGACTTCATCATAAACATAAAGGGCAAATCATGTTAAACCAGTTATATCATCCTTTTTGATTGAAAACAATCTTTGTATCTGAAGGAACACCAAGGGGAGTGACATATCTCATTTTTAACAAGGTTTTTGACACCATCTTACTATATTTTGTAAGCAGGCTAACAAACACCCTAGGCAGACTGGCCTACTATCCAGTTGCTACAAAACCAGTAGGAAGGGGCAAAAGAAAATTTGCTATGAAAATTTTGCATGATGTCATACGGTTTATGCTGCTTACATCCAGTCTTTTCCAGCCGTGCTATCATATGGGCTGAATCATCATGTAAACAACATGTAAACTACTACACTTGCAGGTAACAGATAAGAGGAGATCCAAGATACACAAATGCAGTTGAATAATTCAGAACAACAGTAAATGTGAGAATTACTCTGGAGGAAACAGGATGAAATTTACTAAGATGAAATTTAAAACCTTTATACGTTTCAGAACAATGAAACCCACCAAATTAAATAATACCAAAAAAATAAGTTAAAACCCAACTTGATAGTCTTGCATGGGGAAATTAAAAGATCAGAGCATATAATAGTTCACAGAGTTGAATGTGAATCAAGAATGCTGTTCTGCAGGACAAAGGTCATGCTGCTTTGTATGAATGGGAGTGGTCTCTGCAGTCCAGAGGGAGAGAAGTCTGTCCTGTACTGCTGATGTATGGCAATACAGGAGCTGAATTTAGGAACATTCTGTTGTTATGAGTACCAAGAGGAGGAGGGGTCAACCATTTCTTCTCTGCTGCTTTCCAGAGCTTATGCACAAGATCAACACAGAAAGTTCAAACAATCCAACTACTTAGAAGGAAAACACTTCCAGTTGGTAACATGTAGTCAGTATAATCTGCCCACCACCAATGAAATTAGACCTTGTTCATCAAGCCCCATTCCAGCAATTGCAGAATATCAGAGTAAGAAGAATCTAGAGAACACATGCTCCAATAAACCAAACCCACAGAATATTCCCTACGTACTTCATTAAGCTGAAAACTTGTAGTAAAACCCCCTTTGACTCAGCAATGATGTGCTGCAAAATGAGGGCATAGGAAGATAAGAAACTCTGCCAATGCTCTTGACCTACACGGAAACAGGGGATTTATTCTGTGAAACTCCTAATGACCTTTATTAGAGCTGTTGAATCGGGTGGCCCAAGAGAGGCGAGGCTGCCCCAGCTCTGTGCCCCCAGGTCCAGCCAGTAACAAGGCTGGGCAGATATTCCACACACAGGGAATACACACATATAGATAGGTATATTTGTGCACATGCACACATGTTTTCCCTATGTAAACACAGTTACAGAGCCTGAACACAGCCAATATGAATTCCCAATGTCTCTGCCCTCACAACCTCCCTTGATGTAGGTCATCTCAGAGCTTTGCTCTTTGGATGTGTAGAAACTTTTTTAAAACCTTCAAATCTAAATGCTCTACAAATACTACACATGCATTTGCTCTTTGAACAGAAAGATAATGATCAAAGTTTATTGGAAAATATTCATGTACTTTCTCATCATCATTTTACTAAAGAAGTATAACATTTTTTTCCCCAGGAATCCCTCATTCTCTTATTCATCTTCTTTGGGCTGTTCTGTTTGAATGGTGTGAACATTTTGACCAGATTTTTGCAGAATGTTCTAATTACTTATTGAGGTATTACCCATATCTTGTACCATGGTACTTGTTCCAATCAAGAACCCCTTGCCATAACTAAACTTAATTATGTTTGCATACACATCATCCTGGTGTTTTACAGTCACAGGTGACTCAAGCCCTATGTCCATGGCAGAAATTTTTGTTACCAGTTTTAAAACACACAGTTCTGCACAATGAATCCTTCCTGCACAGCTGCTCCTTCCAAAAGTCCATATTGTCTCAGTAATTCAGCAAGAAAACTCTTTTCAGTAATACAGTGTGTATGAGCAGAGGGGAGGTGGAATATTGGTATTCATTGTTATTATGGAGAAAGTGTAATTTATAGGGATGGTGTAAGTAATAGTTTATTTTGGGGGTATTCTGATATAAATCAGAATAATCATCTTTGCCATTTAGTAATGGCCATAAATACAGCAATGGACTGGTACAATTGGTGTGCCTTTTAAAATTTATATTTATATAAGTTATATATATTTCTAAAATATATAGAATATAGTATTTCTATTGTATTTATCTTTTATAAGTCTAACTTTGTTAACATGCACTGAATCATAGTTCTAGCTAAGACTTCTTGACTTTACCCAATTTTAAAAAAAAAGGTTTATTTTCTCCCTCAACTTAATTGAAACACCTATTTTACAGAAGTACTAAAAATTGTTACTTTTGGAACTGTTTTGGGTTTTTTCCTCAATTTTTTTAATCTTACTTTTTATAAATATTTTTAATTTCATAGAATAACTTTGTTTGGAAGGTGCTGTAAAGGTCTGGTTCCAACCCACACTCCCACTGCCAGGGATGATACCCATTAGATCAGGTTGCTCAAAGCCCCACCCAACCTAGCCTTGAACACTTCCACAGATCAAGCTTCTGTGGGCAAATCATTCTAGTGCTTCAACAAACTCACAGTGAATATTTCCTTCCTAACATCTCACCTAAATCTTTTCCCTTTAGTTTAAAACTTCTTCCTATTGTCCTATCACTATGTGCCCATGTTTAAGCCACTCTCCACCTCATTTTTCATGTCTGGAAGACTGCAATGAGATCTCACTGGATCTCAGATTCTCCAGGCTTCTCAGATTCTTTCAGCCTGTGTTCACAGAAGAGCTGTTCCAGCCTCCTGATCATCTGTATGGCCCTTTTTTGGATCTCCTCCCACAGGTCCACAATTTGCCTGCTAATAATTTCCTTCAGCTGGGTAACCACAAGCAGTAGTCATTGAAGATTACAGAAGATACAACACAGAAAAAGATAAATTATTTTTTATACTAATTAATTACAAGTAACCAATTAGAGGTTCCATCAATTTCATTTTGTGGCACCAAATCAAATGGCCCATGTGTAAAATAAGAAGATTGCTTCTTGCAGGGGCAGAGAAAGAACTAGGCCATTAGGGTATAATCTGTCCATGCACAAGTTCTAGTGAGGATAAAGAGAAATCTGTCTAGCATTCAGTAGCAAAATCTGTCCTAAATTTGCTTAATTGCTTCATAAGTGCTTTTGAGACAGGAAATGTAGCTGCTACTGCAGTTGTAAAACGAAAGGCAGAGAAGGAAGATGGTTATTGAGTCTATTTTTAAGTATGAAAAATGCACTTGCATAGTACAATGATTCAGACACACCAGAATGGAAATGCGAATAGTGCAGGGAAAAGAACTGGCTTGTGCTATATTTTAAGATGATGACAGCCACCCCAGCCCTATGGATTATAAAAACACAATGGATAAATAGGTTATAAGGTTTAAAGGCTAGTAGAAGCACCCCGCAGATAATATTTCATGTGTAAAATATGCTTTTGAGAATTTTATATTACATTGCAGTTTTAGAACCAGAGGGCTACAGTCCTGCGTGTTCACATAACTTAAAGACTACCAGTACTTTCCTGAAGTCCTATTAGTTGGAGAAACAATTGAATGTACTGAGAGTGGTCATTCTAAATAAAAACCATATACTCTTTTATGTCCTATTACAGTGACAGAATTTTTTTTTTAAAGTAATCCTTCAAGAGCCAGATAGCTTCAGAAGAGAAAATGCATCTTTTCTCTTTACTCACAATAGGAGAAAAATCATTGTAAGGTATGCCAGGCTCTGGCAAACCACTAGTATACTGGTAGTTGTGAACTCATGGAAACATTAAGGTTGGAAGAGACCTCTAAGATTATCAATTCCACCTGTTAACCGAGCACCACCACCATGCTCACCACTTAACTATGTCCCCAGGGCCATATCCACACATTTCTTGAACAGTTCGAGAGATAGTGATTCCACTACTTCCTTGGACAGTCTGTTCCAGTGCCTATCTTTTCAGAGAAGAATTTTTTTCCAATATCCAATTTAAACCTTCTCTGGCACAACTTGAGACCAATTCCTTGTGTGCTGTTGCTTGCTATCTGGAGAAGAGACAGACCCTCACCTGGCTACCACCTCCTCTTAGGTGGTTGTAGAGACTGATAAGGCAACCCCTCACTCTTCCTGCAGGTTAAACAGCCCCAGCTCCCTCAGTCACTCCTCGTGACACTTGTTCTCCAGATCCTTCACCAGCTCCACTGCCCTTCTCTGGACACGTTTCAGCATCCCAATGTCTTTCTTGTAGTGAGGGGCCCAAAACTGAACACAGGATTTGACGTGTAGCGTCACGAGTGCTGAATACAGAGGGACAATAAATTAACAATGATGCTGAGGGGGAAAAAGAGTAAAATAAGGAATTCAAAAGTGAGCATGTTACTCACTGCAGAGGGTTCTACCAGTTTCCATCAAAGAAATTGAAGAGTAGCATTTACTTGGTAGTTCCATATTAAAATGTTATATTCACATTAACAGATTACTAGAACAAGACGTTTTAATGAAACACACATTTCCATCTCTATATTTTTTTCAGCAAGTTTAATGTTTGTATGATGTTAATAACTGGAAAACAAGTTTTTCAGAAAGCAGAGGAATAGATAAAAAGGTCACATGTCCTCTTCCCACACTGATAAAGTTTGTCTCAATCATTCTTAGCTGAAATTGTGACCCAATTAGACTAGTACAAATCATACCAAACTATGATGGCAGAAGTGACTGATGAACTTTGCCACAGAACTAATCCCCCACCAAAATGGATGGATGGGCACGGCACTGATGCAGTGTAATGCCAGTGAATCGTGTCCAAGTACAATTCAGAGGGACATTTAAACAAAGAGAAACTATCTACTAAAGACAGGCCACAAACTCTCTGTGGCTATAGCAAAATGTTTCTCCAGCGTGTTTTACAAGGGATGAATCTTGAGTGGCATTAAAAAAGCCAAGTAACTATCAATAGCAGAAGTAATACCTAAAATAAGCCATTTTAGCAGGTAACCTATTGCAAATTGTCTACCACTGCAGATGGGAGGTAAACAAATCGAGTTTATCAATAACAAGGCATCAGCAATTTTTATAGCACTACCAATATCAAGCACCAAAACCCCCACTTTTTCAATTAAAATAACACTAAAAAGCAAACACAGATACATATATTTTTTCCCTTGTTCTATAAGGTTCATAGTTTAAACCCGACCTACTTATTTAAGAGGGGAAAAAAAATCTCAAGAATTTATTTTTGCAGGGAGGATGGAGATTCATTATATAGCAACAACAATGCAGGAATTGAGGTACTCAGTAAAACTCCTAATATCACAAATGTTGCAACTAAATCCTGAGGACTGATAGCTCAATCCATGCTTCCAGGGCCAGTGGTAGCTAAAAATGAGGGGTTGAAAATGAGGAAGTTTGTGTACAAATGAGGATGTGATGGCATGTACCTACCAACCAGCTTGTGGGTGATGACTCAACTAAGTTTGTTAATCACTTACTAATAATAAGTCCCTAATTAACAAGCTAGTGTATATGTGAATTTTGGCTTTCCACCAGCCACCAAATTACAAACCTAATTTATATGTTTGAATAATTTTAAAAAATTAAAAGTGTGTTGGGTTTTTTTCCTCTTAGCTAAATAATATAATTTAATTGCAAGTTAACACCTATCTTTCTAAATAATTTACCTAGTTTTCAGAGAGGTATCTTACTGAAATAAAAGAACATCCCTCCATGGATAGTATCTGATTTGTGAGCTCACTGAACCAGTAGGTTGAATCCTGCAGAGCTGGCAGCTGAGAGAGTCTGCTTTGTTCACACCTCCCCCAAAGCCTGCATCAGTGGCTCTTTCAGATTCAACCACAAATTATTGCCATTTCAAAGCAATTCTAAATCCTGAAGAAGATGTTGAGGTAGCAAGAAATCACAGCAAAATGGAAGACCCTCAGTCAGGAACAATTTCATTTCTCTTCCTTTGCAGTGTTCTCAGAAATGCTGCCATGTTTTGGGAGACCCAGGAAAAACAGACAGGGATGCGCCTTCAGACTAGCAGTTGCTAATTCTGTTGTGCCAGTACATGGCACAGAACACATAAATGGCCTTTGGCTTTCAGCAGGCAGCACGTGAGAAGAGTCAGGCACCTCAGGGAGCCTATTTGTTTAACTGTCAGTAGTCAGAGGGAAATGATAAGCAGGAAAAACAGGTATGGAACTTTGCCTTTCTGCCCAGACTATAGCTATCCTCTGTAAGGATAGCCTAGAAGTCAGGATTCCCAGGTTGTATGCCCCTCTTCCAATCCAAGCATTCTCATCTTCCCCACATACCATCTGGGCTATCACTGTAATGACAAGACCACAACTACATCAAGGAAGGGTGCACTGCAGCAAAAATGTCATCACAAGCCACAAGGCTTCATACCTCCTTTTCTTTGCCCACTCTGCTTCTCTTTTTTTATTTTGGAAGAAATAGTGGAAGCCACTGTTTCCACAAGCCTGACCACACCGATGCGTTGGACATTTTCACAGCTTGACTTCTAGTCACAGCTTTTGGGAGATTTATGCAAAAAGTCAGGTTTAAGCAGGAGCCACATCAGACACCTCTTAAGTCACAGCAGTCCAGGCCTGTGTACAAGCAGAAATGTTGGTGCCAGCTTATAGAGACCCCTTGAAAATTCAACTTCTACAGCTTTTGTTTTAGGTGCTCAAAGCCTTCCTACATCCAGCATGAGATGCACATGCTATTCCATGTTTGAATTATCCCACAAAATTGTTATAACAAGTTGTTTCATATCATCATTTTATTTCTGTTGCCTTGAAGAGTCTATCAGTTAACTGGTTATGTCAAGGACAAAGAGAGAGGTTTTGCTGCTAGCTTTCCACTTGGTTTGCAATGAGCCTTCTAGAGCAGCTTGCTGTGATCTTGAAACTAGAACCATGAATTCATGTGGTGATTAAGCAAATTGAGGAAAATGGCAACATTATACGCAGCAGTATGTACACTAATGCATCTTCCACAGGAGGATTTCAGTCATGACTGCAATCCTCTTCTTTGGCTGAGAGAAATTTGGGAGGAACACAGAAAACAACACTTGCTTGGAAAAAAAAGTTACCTGACATTTCTAATATCACTAGAATTAAGTTTAAGATTGTTTTTGTCCACCTAATGTCTCAGGTACTACTAGAAAAACCCCTAGAGATTCTAACTTAATAGACTTAGAACAGACCCATACAGATTTGCGTACTGTCAGTATAAAAGCTACAGACATCACCACTTGAAAAATATGTCTAGAAGAAAGTTGAACTTTTCCACCTACTGGAGGAATGAGACAACAAATGAGACACAGGAGGAAGAAATTAAATTGTAACCCAAGAACCAGGATAGTATAAGAAGAATACTAGCTGGTTTAACAAATTCTGTGCAAGAGTGAAGATGGAGTAAAAAACCTGTTGTATTGCCAAGAGGGATTTGATTGTATTTCCTTGCTGTGAATGGAACTTCAAACAGCACACAAAGCAGAAATTGCTCGGGAAATAATCAGCAAAATTAATTCCTGAAGAATATAAACCAATGATTGAAGACTTCCTGTTAAAGGAGGCTAGAGGTTTAAAAAATTATTTTTCCATTATGGAAAAGAATAAAATCGTTATGCATATGCATCTATAAAAGGAAAAGAAGCTCAGAAAGAGCCTTTAAACATGCAGGAGAAAGAAGGAATGAAGTCAGGTATTGGAGAACAGTGTAACAGGAGCAAGTCAGAGAATCCTACATTGGGCTGGAAAGGATGTCAGCTCTCCTGGCAGACAGACTGTTCTATCTCCTTAGACAGTCTGACAAACCATAAAGTTGGCAAGTTGCTCCCTCCTCACTGCAGTGCAGGAAAGATCCTGCCTCCGCTCGCTGCCTCCTGACAGTCAGTTTCTTCATGCTTGAAGCCTCTCTGCCTTCTTCATTCTAACTCTTCCTTGAACAACTCCAGGTGTTAGACCTTTCTTTGAAGGTCAACCTGTCTGGACCAAAAATTATTCTCATCTCTCACCTCTGAACATGAAACCTTTAAGTGTCATGCTCCATTCTGGACTCAGGCCATGCAGGGTTGAGCGCTTATCCTATTACTACATTCGCCCTTGTACTTCTGCTGTTGGTCAGAGAGCCAAGCTAATTCTTTGGGATTTATGATGTTTTTTCGTATACAAGTGTAATGACTAGGTCAAAATTCAAACTGTACTAATTAGGTGAACACAGAACAAGAGAGATGAAAATGGTCACAAAATTGTTATGTTTCTGGACCCTTGAAGGATATTCTCGTATATTTCTTCAAAAACCAGCATGTTTCTTGATATTTGTTGGCATTTTTGTTTCCAGTTTTAAGTGCTTCACATTCCAGAATTGCCTGTCATGGCAGAGAAGTTGGCAAACTAGAGAAAACGTCTCAGTGGCCTCTTCTCAATACACAAAGCTAACTCAGAGGGACAGGGAGTGGAATTCTGGACTTCTGTCTTTATCTGAGTATAGGATTATCACTTTAACTATTCCATAGTCTTTGAACACAGATCATACACATTAAATCAGCAGATAGCACTAGGTAAACACGGGTGGTAAGCAAATGAAAGCTCAAAATAAGAACTAATATGGAAGATCTCAACAAAATGAAGCAGTAGCTTGCAACTAAATCAGGAATTCAATTGAAATATGGGCAAGCTATCAAATTGCCAGGCAAAAATAATCACTTGCAGAAGCATAAAACAGGAAAATAATGTTTTTGCTGAGAAACATATTGGTTCAGCCTAGGGAATGACACTTTAATTAGACTGTGGGCCAATGAAAGTATGTTCAGAGAGGAGCATGAGAAAGGACCAGAGGTCCAGAAAAAAACAACTTTAACAAAAAATTGGGTTTTAACCTTGCTGGAAAGAGGGGATCTAATAGGAGTGTTTAATACAAAAGCCTTCTTTCATAAAGGTACCAAGAATACTCTTAACTCTTTTTCAAAAAGGCAATAACTAGTATAGTTTGCAACAAGAAAGATTCTGGTTAGACATGATGAAAAAACCCTGGTAGCCAAGCACTGAAGAAGGCAGGTTGCACAATCTTCATTTCAGAAAGTTTTAAAATCAGATTAGTAGAAGAACTTTTCCAATAACAATACAGATAGAATTTCTTTAACTTAAAGTCTTTTCTAGCTGGGATTGCTATGGTGACAAGATAATGATTGCTAATTTTTTTTTCTCTAATCTGATTATAAGGTTACAGAAATAAAATTAAATTTTATTAAAGAGTGAATATTCCACTGGATATATAATCCCAGCAGACTGCAAAATTAATCTGAAACTGAAGTGACAGCATAAAAATCCTGGAGTTTTATGATGAAGTGAATCCTTTGACCACTTCTTTGAGGCCTATGCATCTAAGTTCAGGTTGATCACTAACCCAGTCTGAAAATATTATTTCATACCTATACTCTAATTAATGTTCCATTCAGACTACCATAAGACCTTTCTTAGAGCTGAAAAGCAAACATGTTTAGAAAGAAAAGAAATTTACAAAGTGTCAAATGAATAGAAACAACCATACTATGTATGCTTAGGAAGTTGTGTAAAATAATTATTGCAGTCTATGCCTGATGCAAAGTAGAAAGAGCACGAAAAAAACCTCTCAATTGCCTACTTTTCCACTTCAATATATTGTCAGAAAGCCAGAGAAATATAGCTCTTTTCTCTTAAAATTTAAATTCCAGATAAATGAAGATGTATGTTTTCATCACTTCAGTTTCTAACCATAATCATTTTGACAGCATAGGAAGCAAGACAGAGGTTTATAAGTTTAGATATTTTCTATAAACATACATATATTTTGTTTTCCTCGGCAGTAGATGCCCACACTGAATACAGTTTACAATCTATCTTTGGCCAGTGCTTTGGCAGCATTCAGCTAATTATGTGTTATCTATATTTTATTTCTCTATCACAAGGTAAGCCAAACTACCTCTAAAGGAACTGAATCTTTACAAAAACACAGCAAATATGCACACACATACACACAAAAGTTGTTTATGGTGTATAGCAACAGAAAATTCTGAAAAATTGTTTTAACCTGCAAGTAACAAAATTATGGTATGGCAGATGAAAGCCACCCAATTTTGTAGAAGGCACTTCTGCATCTTAGCAAAGTAAAGGCACATTCCCTTGGGACAGAAGCAGAATGGCAGATTTTGATTTGTGGTTTGTTTGGGGTTTTGTTTAGTTGGTTGGTTTGATTTTTTTAAATTTATTTTTTACTATTATATTTATTTTAAAATATTTTTAATATATGCTATATATATTTATACTATATATATATTTAATATATACTATATTATTATTATATATTTATTTATTTATACTATTATAATTTTAAAATTTATTTTTATTTTTTGGTTTTATCATATTTTAAAAGTTGGTTTCTAATCCCTACTGAAACATGCCACAAGGATGATACTAAAGGCAGACACACTGACATCAGTTAAAAGTATCTTTTGAGCAATAGCTGTTTCAGGTTTAATTGAATATATAAAATAGGTTACAAAAAGAAAGATTGTACCAAATATTTTCTTCAGCTTTAATGTTTTTAAATCTGAATTTCTTTTTAAGAAAGAGGAATAATAAAGAAGATTGCTACCAATATGGCTTTGATGTGATTGGTAGCCACTGCAGATACTCTCAACAAAATGTCTAATTGCTGTATATTTGTTCAAATACAATACCCCACATAATTGGTCTTACAGAACATATTTATCTAAATGTGGAAAAAGCCAGCTTTTCTTTAATATGTTTTCATCTGATGCTGTAAGGGAAGTTACTTTTTTAAGTGGTTTAGAAATAACATGCATGTTTTTACTTTCCCATCTGCCTGCGGGTGTGAGTTGGCATTTGCTCTACTGGGGAGTCTGTGGTAGCCTACTGAGCTGCCATCAGGACTGCATAGGATGTTATGTCATGTCAGGCCAATAGTAAAGGCAACTACATTTTTAATTAAAAATAGCACACAAAAAGATGATACTTGTATAAATGTGTGCAAAATTAATAAACAAATACACAAAGAACTAATCCAGTCAGGACTTTTTTGGTGTTTCTGAACAAGGAAGCATAGGACTTTTTATTTTCCCTATCCACCTATTTGCCCATGTTTGTTTTTTAAGTAAATTTTCACTAAAACTAGCAGACAAAAGTAATGTTGCTTGTCAATTAAGACTGAGAAAGTACAGTGTCCATAAACCCCAAAATGCATTTATCCCCCTTAGGGGGAAGTATTTTCTGATTCTATTTCATTAATGCCTGCAATGTGCTTGTTATTTTCAACAAGCAGTAGCAAAATATATGTTGCTTCACAACATGCTACATTTCCGAAGACCTCCTATTCCTTGGCATAAAACTCTCTAACAGGACTGTTATATTTAACTTTCAGGCATCTTATGATTTGGGAATTTTTTCTGCCAAAAATGACTGCCAAAGTAATGCTAAAAGCTTTGCTCTAGCCTGCAAGCTTCATGCATATGGGACACATATTGCTTTTGATACTTGTCTAAGACAGATCCTTCTGTATGTTGTCATTAGCTACTGGTGAAGCAAAATAAATGTCTGCAGAAGCTATGTATAGATATGTAGACATAACACACACACAGAGTCCAACACAGCAATCCATAAACACCAAACCCTGATCATTAAAGTGCAATACTGAGCACTGAAGATCACCATATGCCAGCACTTTGTGCTACATCATGACTACTACTACTCAGTATGCTGATGGAGCCTGTGCCTCCTGTGACACCTGTCCCTAAGAACACTGAAGAAAAAAACGATTGTGTACTATTTTTCCTGTAAATCTCTACTCATATTGTGTATTCTTCATTTAAACAAGGGTGCTACTGGTGACGTCAAAAACAAAGTGGACAAAATGTGATCTTGTAAATTTGATTTTATAGTAAAATAATGCAATATTCAATTATTTCTATGGGATTAAAGTACGAATGGATTTCTACTGAAATTACATTTGCACTCAATCAATCATGACAGACAAATAACTTTATACAAGACGGCAAAATTTAAATAAGTAATATACAGACTTAGGCAGAGTATCTGTCTCCAGAAGTCTTGCCTTTTAAATGCAGCAGATTTCAAGACAATTTCAGAAAGACTGAAAGACCTTGGCTGAAGATTAATGATAAGTAGCACTAACAGAGCAGCAGCTTCTGCTGCCTTCTGCTCCTGCGGTGAGAACAAAAGAGATTAGAAAACCATTACAACGTGATTTCCCTGAGAAGTGCACCCCTGTACCTGTATACACTGTGACCTTCGATAAAGAAAGAAACAATTAATTCATTGGAGTCCTCCACATGAAAGTTGTTGAATGTTGTATCTGGATAAGAGCTCTTCCCCCAGGCTGAACAAGCAGAAGGCAGAGCCCCTCCCATAGTGATAGGAGTAGAGGCCATACAGTGCTGCTTCCAGCACACTGCTGGACAAGCCTGCATCACCTTCTCTTAGAGGAAGTGCTTTTAGTAAGAACTCAAAAGAAGGAGCAGCAAAAGCTACACGACCCTCACCAGAAGCTGGGAAGGTGTGTGAAAAAGGTGAGCTCTTACTGTAACACTTCAGATTCCAAAGTAATATTCTGTTCAACGTTTAATTACTAGCTTATTAACTGGGTGTAAGGCACTAATTTCAGAGGCATATAATCACAGAATGGTTTAGATTAGAAGGCACCTAAAAGATCATCTAGTCACAACTCCTCTGCCATGCATAGATGTAATGGTTTAGGAAAGGTTTTCCCCAATTTAGTACTCCCACTAAAAATACCACAAGCTGCTTAGGCCCCTCCCCCTCCAACTGAAAGCACAAGAGGTAGAGAGCTAAGAACAATTTACTGGAAACAACAATGAGATAAGAAAATGAAGAAGATCAGCAGCAATTGACTAACAAATGCTGCAAGACAAAATAAAAGACAAACATAAAATAAAACAACACTGGACTATTTCGCCCACAAGTTTTTATTCCTCTGAAAGGTACACACTTCTTCCTGGAAGCCAGAGAGCAGACTGTCCCTTTTGCCTGCCCCTGCCAATGACATGAGGTAATATCCAATAACATCTGGGTCTGGCCATGCCCCCTTAGCCATGCCCCATCTCAGCTACTGGAGAACATTAACCTTGTCCTTGGCTAAAACCAGGACACCAGGGACACCTTCCATTAGATCAGTTTACTCAGCTCCCCATCCAACATGGCCTTAAAAACTTCCAGGGATGGGGTATCCACAACTACTTCAGACAATCTGTCCCTCACCACCCTCACAGTACAGAATTTCTTCCTGATATCTAATGTAAACCTACCTACTTTCAACTTTTGGAGGTTTATTTATTCCTTTCCTAAATATTTTTTATCTTAAGATTATCTTAACTCAGTGTGTGCATTTTCTTCTTTCCTATAGACTTTTTGAATACTGATTAATTGGGCAACAATGATTTTTAACTCGTTTTTAATGAAAAACATTATACTTGTCATTTAATGACAACCTGTTTGTCACTTGTGGTAAAGAGCTGATTTGAAGGACTTTATTTTCCCCTATTCCTTCCCCCACCCAAGCTGTTTCTTTACCGTACCCGCTCCTTGTTTTCCAAGACCATCCATGATTAGGTTTTGCTCACTGCAACAGATTTTAATATGCTAACAGAGAAACAATGAGGGCATTGCTATGCCCTGTTGCTATTCACATGTTATTTTTGAAGTGCCTGAATCAATCTAACATGTTAAGGACTTTAAAACACTATTCCTAAGCTCATCTTAGTGCTTAAATCAGAATCTTTATTTCAATGCAACCAAGCATGTAGAGATAGAAACAAAAATAAAGATTAAATATATTCCCTTATCTGAATTTTCTTCTGTGCATATACTATATTTCAGCTGATGCTGTCAAAAATGGCTACATGCTCAAAAATATTTTACTATTATACCATTGCAAATATGTCCGATAAACTTCACTACTCATGGGGCAACTTGCAGCCTTTCCATCTTGGGGGCATTTGTAATTCAGTCTCAGCAGATAATATCTAGATGTTTATGAAAAAGTACTTCAGGATTTCCAACCACCTATGCAGTATTTGTCTGATCATTGAAAACAATCATATCCTTGCAGAATAGATGGCTGAATTTATCCTGAGCTGCACAGTTTTTTTCAAGCATTTTTATCTAATTTTTAATTTTTTAAAATTTGCTTTGTAGACAATGGATGTTGTATTTCTCTTTATAGATTAAAGGGCCTAACTAAGCATCTTTCTTTGTATACACTTGTAAGGCCACAGATTAATTATCTCTTAATAGGCACACTGATAAAGCAAGTATTTTATTGTACTTTACACTATTTCACTTTTACAGAAGATCACAGGAAAAATATATAAACGATTTTTAAACTGATTTAAAGAAGACATGACAGTCTTGGTCATTGAGTAGATGAATAATATCATTGAGTAGATGATGAGACAAACTCTCCAGCTTCAGAAACCAAATTATTTTCAGTTTCCTTTTAATTGTTTTCTGAAGAAGCATAAAGAATTTCAATTCTCAAAAATACTTCATTCAGCATGAAAGGAAATTTCTTACTTCACATTCTCCTTTCCTGAAGTACTGCACATCACTGAGTAGTGCATACTCAAGAAAATCACCTGATAAGTTTAGACAAGAATACTGGGAATAGACATGAAAACAGATACCTGTCTCCCTGCTTCTAAGTTATTTTAGGGATTTTTAGGTGGTAAAAACATACATATGCTGCAAAAAGAACAGTTCTGGAAATTCTCTAGCATGTGACAAAACAGTATTTTCAAATCACAAAGACTAAGAAATACCTGTTTTTTACTGGGAGCAAAGGCTCTCCAAAGACCACTGAAGAAGTTTTCTGGAAATCACCTCAGAAAATGGTGAAATTTGAAGAACATACTTCTGCAAAAGCACAATTCATTCTTTTTTTGAATCAAATGGCTTGTGATAAGCAGAGTATTTGAGCTTCAAAGCAAGACTAGCAAAAAACAAAATTCCTACTTGCTTTTACTTCACTGCAATGAAAATGTCATTTATAAGTAGCAACTGCCATGAGAAGTTAGATAGATTCATTATTGGAAGGTTTGGAGAGATGAGTTGTGGAAGGGGAACAATTCTGACCCATTTAGAGATACCGTCTATCAAAATAAGAGGAAAGGGAAAACATTACATTAGTTACCTTTATGCAACTGAGAGGTCTTGTATTTGCCTAGCATTTGTTTGCTGATATAAATATGTATGTACACACACATGCATGTGGATATATATGCAACATGGTAGCATTATAAGATATAAAGACACAAACACTTATAAATGGCCAAAGTTTCTCACTCCCTGTTGCACTGCAGATGCTTAAAAGTCTCCCTAAACTGATATATTGCAAAGGTTGCCAAATCTTTTTTCTGCCTAAGCAGACTGTTTTAAAGCTTCTACTGAAAAACCCAGTCTCCATGAAACTCCTTCCTTACTGTTAGAACAATTAAGAGATGCCAGTACATTGACTGTAAAAAAAATATGCAGCTTTTTTATAGCTTTTGCATTGCAGCATTGCATCCATGACTTTGAAGTGGAAGTATATTTCAATTTTAAGAAAGATACCATGGAATTGCTGTGATGCTGAAATGAAAATTAAGTGTGAAAAGAGATAGGGGAATAATGTGATTGGATTGAAAAAAAATCAACCTGAGCAAGGACTCAGATTTCTACTGCCTGCCACACAACTATTGGTAACACAGATTTAAATCTGATTCATGTGCATGTTTGTATGCAATATCCCCTCTCAGATGCACAAAACCAGGAGCTATACCCTAACTGACATAACTCATTACCTTAGGTATGGGCAGCATGCACAAGAGTACAGAACTATGAACTGTTGACTCAGGCAGCAGCTCCCACTCAGGTCCCCAGCACACTGAAAACACTCCTGGTCCACCACTGAGCTCATTTAGGCTGCTTCTCAATAGGAAATAATTTGTGGGGAAAGCTGCATGTTGACATTCAGCAAATGAGCAGCTCTGTCACTCCCTGCTCTAGAATGAACTTTGTCAGTGTATTCCTAGGACTTTTTAGACCCCCAAGATGGCAATGTTAAAGAGAATCTTAAAAAGCAGGTGGAGGAATCAAGATGCAGAAGGATATCACCAAGTTTTCTAACATATTTTTGTCCTTCCATGAAGGAAGAACAGAACAATCAGGCTTACAAGACATTAAAATAAAACCCAACAAAACAAAACAGAAAGAGCAGATAATGTGACTCAGTGGAATCCATGGTTGGGAAAATCTTACTGACAGAAAGATGATCTGCCAGGACACAGCTGGTGTGGAGAGAAAACAACATTGGAAGGGCAGGTCTCCAGGGGAATGTCCACAGGGAACTTTATGCAACATGGAGTTAAAGTCTTCTGGATGAATTGTCTGTAATATCTCAGGGGACAAAACCAGCAGTCATAAAGTATCCCTGCAGTCTACTGGTAAATCTACTACTATGCCATTTTTTATTAGCTGATTTTACTTCTCTCTTTAGTACTTCATTTAGGTAAGTACAGATTCTTTGTTTTCTTTAGCTAAGAAAGAAAAGGGTAGCTAAAGTGTAAAATGTAGCTAATGATGAAAGCATCACTCTGTTCTATCCCTCTGGTTGTAGTCATACTACAATTACCTTTGTCTTTCTTTCTCTGAGCTAAAGTATTTCAGCAAAATGCATTCATCAAAAGTGCTGTTGATCTAAAATGAAATTGTTTAATTATTCAGCATCTATTATCATTCATGTAACATTTTTAGCCCTTTTGCTTTCAGTAGTGGATTACAGATCCACAGAGCTTTTAGATACAAAGCCTCAAATAGTTTAACACCTTTTCACCTGCCAGCAATTTTAGACATGTCATGTAGGTTGCAGGGATGCTCAGAAAATTTATACAATTTTCTGAGAAGATAATTTTGCTGCAAATACACTTTCCATTCAGGGAGATTTCCAGGTCCAAACCTGAGTGTTTTCCACTGATTTCGAAAGACCAGGTGAGTAGGTTGGGCTGGAAGACTGCAAGTCATCCAGCAGTTCTAAGAGTAGCCATTACTTGTATAAACAGAAGAGACTACTGTGCACCTATTCCTTATGCTAAAACAGCATCTGAAACCTGTTTCTATTTAATTTTAAATCACTACTTATGGTATGGTCCTCTTGACAGCTGATCAGAATAAATCACTCTCTGACACCGTCAGCAAGGTTGTAAATAAAAGCAAACACCGGACATATTAATAAATGTCATCCTAACTCTATTAACTGAAAGAGTGAAGTTTCGGAAAGTTACAGTAACAAAGTAGGTTTTAAAGAGATCATCTTTCAAATTTTTCCACATTGATAAGAGGAAACGTACTGCGAATTGTATTTCAACATTCCATCTGCTTCACATGGAGTATTCTGTGCTCAAGGTCAAAATTAAGGTTTTTTTTCATTTCTGAAGTGAGGACTTGGCATGGGAAAATAATGATGCATTTAAAGTTCTTATAACCTTCTCCATGTTCAAAAGCCACATCCCAATTAACATTTTTTGTTAATGTGTCATATTTTATTCAATATTTTACCTGAGAAAAACCCCAAATTTCCTAAATATTATTTCCTTTCAGAATTCACTTTATTTGCCTCATATAGAGCAGTGTGTAAGACAAATAATTTTACAAAGGCAAAACAGATTTAAAAATTCAATAAGTTAACTCTATTTTACTGCTTTTTTTTTTTTTTTTAAATCATTCCAGCTTGTAACATATCATAGCCTGGAATTTAGGGGTTTGCAGCATCTTTATTTAATGTTTACCTTTATTCCTCTCTGAAGCATGTTCAATTTATATTCATGTTTCCAATAAACTTTCTTTTAAAAAAACCTTTAAAGTGATTTCTTTTTTTTTTTTTTTTTTGTGAATCAACAAATATTTTTCCAGCATTAAATATATAAAAAAAACAACCTTAAAGCTGCAGGAATAGGCATTGGACATAGTCAGCAATGCCCAACTAAGTAACAAGGGGAAGCCATGTTGGGGGTTGGAGAGAGGTGATTGTGCTGCTGGTGGGTTATGGGTGTTGTTTTCTAGGTCACAGTTTAAAAGAGTGTGAGGGATTCTGAAAAAAAATTCTTTAGTTAGGAAGCTGGTATTTTGTGATAAAATCAAGCACTGTTGCCTTGTATTATACAAGACAGTTGTTTTCTTTCAGTTGACATTAATTGGTGGAGTTGTCCAATTTCTTTGTTTACAACAAATAAAGGACACCTTGAGTGTCAAGCATGGATGGCTTGGCTTCGTTGACATAAGACTCCAATTTTAAGAGCAGCAGTTTTCCATTTTACTTAATGTTTGTTTGCAGAATTGTAGAATGGAGACTTCAACTTTATGCATCAGTTGTGATGACAGGAATTCTGTATAGACTCTAGAACTGTGCTTACAATAAGGAAAATGTAATCTGAAAGAGGACTCAATGGAATATTCCACTTAAGTGTCAAATAAGAGAGTGAAAAGAAATGAAAATTTCTGAAGAAACTGGGCTGCAGGAAAGGTATACTTTGGAGAATAAGTTCAGTAAAGGACAAACAAAACTAGGGGAGCATCTCTCCTATGATGAAAGGCTGACAGAGCTAGGACTGCTCAGCCTGGAAAAGAGAAGGCTTGGGGAGGAATTTATAACTGCGTAGAAATACTCGATGAAAAGGAATGAAGGAAAAAGAAGCCGACTGTTCCCAATGGTGCCCAGTGTCAGCACAAGAGGCAATCTACACGAATGGAAACACAGCAGGGGTCATGTGAACATCAACACTTCTTTCTTTACTATGAGAATGGATGTCCAAACATGATCATGGATGGCCAGCTCTGTGTGACCCTGCTTGAGGAGATGGGTTGAACTGGACAATCTACAGAGATGCCTTTCAGCCTCAGCTAGTCTGTGAATCCCACAAAAGTGACTGGAGTTGTTACATGTTAACTACAGCAACAAGTCAGGACCTTACCAGCCCATACCAAAGGGAAGGCTAAGTAGTGAACTGGTCTTAATTTTTAAATCAGTAGAATCATTCTTAAAACAGAAGCTATAAATGTGTTAGAAGCATTACTTAAACAGCTCGTGTTACACAGTAGGCAAGTCTAAGTGCCATCATTCTCTGAAATGCATGGGTTTTTTTGCCTATAAAAATCTTCTAGGCAGTGTTTTAAGTCAATTTACTCCTACTGAACTTTTATTTTTTAATAAATCAATTTGTTCAAAGACTGATAATACAGAAAACATCATCTGACACATGTGGCTAAAATTCTGGAGTTCTAAGCAGCTTTTATGTTCTCACTTCTCAGTTATTAAACCTCAGAAGATTCTGTGACTCCAGAGATTGCATGATCACAGAAACAACAACCATAACACTAGTGCATCCTTTATATTTACAAGATAAAAGTTGGAAGTCTTAACATTAACATAAAACAAATTCTAACCAATAAAGGGAGATCAACCATTGCTCTGATTTTTTTCTAGAACAGAAGTCAAAACAATATAAGAGCTCTATGACTTATATCTTAAAGCAAAAGGTGCTGCAGCCTCACAGGAACCATTTGCAATGAAAAAATATATTGAAATTAGTAGTAGATGCCACTTGGAGTTGTTAGAGACTGGTTAAGAAGTTGAAGAGTATGGCAAGTGACAAGGTGCATGAAAGGGACAAATGCTGATAACATAGTGAGAAGATAGTTTTCTTCTACGTCATTTGCCAGGACAATACAATTTCTGTGACTATCATTACTCAAAAGGCATTAAGAAATCATACACCTGCCTGACAGACCAAACACTCCCTAAAGAGTGTTATCATCCAAATTACTAGCGTTGGTGACCTAAATTCAGGAAAAAAAATCACACTTTGCTGGTCTTGAAATATGTCTTGTTGGCTGGGATTTTGAAAGACTTTCCAATAGCTACTGCAGTTGCAGTGATTTAAATTCTCACTTAACTGACTTGTTTTTCAGTGCTACTTTTACCTTCTTCTAATTGAAGGTGGCAGAATATTCAGTCTGTGCCTTGCAGCTGCACAGGTGATAGTATAATAACACACAATAATTACATTTTACTGTCTCAGTTGTTATTAGCACTTGTATTCGAAGTTACACATATTTTTGAGCTGCCAGCTTGCAACAGGTGACAACATCTGTGGTGGTTCTGCCTATGAGCTACAGAAATCTAAATCAGCTTTGGGGTGTTTTTCTACCTTATTTGCTAACAAATTTAAAATACAGTATTTAATATAAAATCATAAACTAAATTTCAAATACTTTCATGTCAGTGTTTTCAGGTCTCTTAAGAATTTATAAAATTGATAAATAATCCCTGCAGACGTCTCTGTCCACATAAGACAATAAATGGTGCCATAAATATTTTTATGTTAACATGGACTATTTAAGTTCAGTTTACCAGTAGATCAATAATATTTCTGCATAGGAAGTCACCTCCATGTACTAAAACCAAACAAAGCTTGCAGCTCTAGTTAGGTGTATAAAAATCCGCACTCTAAGACATTAATCATTAAATGGCTGTGACAGTTAAACTTCCACAGATGTCACATTAGTGTTTAAGGGTAACCAAACATTTCAATGGAGTATTAAGAATTTCTAGGAAGATCCTATCATAAAACAGAGGACATCCTTGTGACAATTTATTTATCTTCATGAAGTCACCTCAGCTGGAATACTGTCTCCAGTTCTTTTTTGCATACCCCAAAAATGAAATAGCAGAAACAAAGCAGGAACAGCAAAAGTATATGAAAAATGATCAAAATCATGGCATGATTCCCACAATGTGACACTAAAGACAGCAATGAGACATACAAATGAGCTTGCAAAGGATCTATGAAAACAAAATTGATAGCAGAGAAGGTGGTAACAAAGAAAGTGGACGGTGGGAAAAAAAAATCAAGAATTAAAGAGAGAAAAAGACAATAGTTCCTTAAATTCTCAAGATGAATATTTAGAGACCTGATCACAGAATGGGTACTGTTGGAAGGGACTACAGTGGATCATTTGGTCCAACCTTCCCATTCAAGTAGGATCATCCAACAGCACACTGCACAGAATTGCAACCAGATGGTTCTTGAGGATCTCCAATGAGGGGGATTCCACAACCTCTCTGTCAAATCTGTTCCAGTGCTCGGTCACTCACAAAGCCATTTATCCTCATAATCAGGTGGAACTTCATGTGCATCAGTTTCTGCATGTTGCGCTTGCCCTGTTGCTCAGCACAACTGAGAAAAAAGTCCCCTCTCAGTTGTCTCTTCTCAACCCTGAACAGGCCCAGCTCCCTCAGCCTTTCCTTATAAGAAAGATGCTCCAGTCCCTTAATAACTTTGTAGATCTCTGCTGGACCCACTCCAGGAGCTCCATCACTCTGTTGTACTAAGATGCCCAGAACTGGACACAACACTCCAGATGTGGCCTCACCAGGGCTGAGCAGAGAAGCAGGATTGCATCCCTCAACCTGCTGACATTCCCAATGCACCACAGAATACCACTGGCCCTTTTGGCCACTGGTATCTCATGGACAGCTTGTTGTCCACCAGGACTTCCAGGTCCTTCTCCACAGAGCTGCTGTCCAGCAGCTCAGCCCCCAGCCTGTCCTGGTGCAGGGGGTTACTCCTCCCCAGGCACAGGATCCTGCACTTGCCTTTGTTGAATTTCAGGCAGTTCCTCTCTGCCCATCTCTCCACCCTGTCAAGGTTCCCCTGAAGGGCTGCACAGCTCTCTGGGGTGTTGCCCACTCCTCCCAGCTCTGTGTCATCAGGGAACTTGCTGGGGAGGCCTCAGCCCCTTCATCTGAGTCATTGATGAACATGGATGTCAAAGGAAAAGTTAAACAATGCTGGGTCCAATATTGAACCTTGGGGGACACCACTCGTGACAGGCGCTAGAGTGTGCCACTGACTACAAACTCACTGGGATCTGCCTTTCAACCAGTTCTCATTGTCCCCTCAGAGAGTTCACTGGTCTTTCAAGGGTGCAATTGGAAAAGCCAAACAAAAAAAGACTTTTGCGTATATGACCCATGTTGTATGCTTCCACAGAGAGAGAAACAATAAAATTATGCAATCCAGTATCAAACAGCTGAAGTAAAATCCCAGCAGTTATGATGTTCCACTTTGTTCTTTTTTCCAGTACATCGTCTTACAGAATAAGGCAACACTGTACCTGTGAGCTACAGCCCTTCAACACAAAGCAAGCTGGAGACAGAAGTTGCTAGAAGACAACAATGCTCCTATCTTTTAGCCATATATTTGTAGTTATTTAAATTTATTCCAGAAGCACCCTGTAACATGGGCCTCCCACTCCCAGTTCCTGTACAAAGGCCTACCCCAAAGCCAAGTGATGCCCTTCCATTGCTCTAAGTAGATCAGCTCCTTTGAGCCCAGAAGTGACTACCACCACTTATTACAGCCTTTTCCATGGGAGCCAAGTGTTGTGTTAATATTCTGCAGAATTTCAAATGAAGGGCAAGTTCTTATCAAAGAAATGTTGAGTAAAGTAAGCACAGTTCATACAACAATTTGCTTCCTCTGCTGTGAAAGGCATTCTCATACTATTCAAATTAAGGTTTTTCCATTAGAGTTTGCTCATCCCTTCTCTTTCAATTCTATAAAAAGAGAAATCACTGAGGAGCAGCTGCCTGTTCTTCAACAGCAAAAACCTGCCACATAATCTAAATTCTGTTTTTCTTGCTACGTAAGCATTTTCATTTCTTGACTTGCATTTTAAACTCATTTAGCAATAAACAGACATTTAAAAAGAAACCAAACATGTCTTTTTTCTCACAAACAATCATGCTAAGTGGTTTAACACTGGATAAGGACAAAATTATTTTGGAATCTAAAAGTGAAAACTGATTTCAAACTGAAACTTATATATTGTTACACTCTGATAAGACTTGGTAGATATCTGTCTTTACCTACTTATTCCTATCTTTATCTACTTATTTTTATCAATTATTTTTAAGGCTATCCCTGCTAAGAAATCCTAGAGTAAGTATGTGTGAGTAGTACAATGCTCATGCAGATTCGTTGCAAAGCCCAAATAGTGCAGATTGCTTTACTTCTAAAGTTCCTGCAATGCAGAAAATTGCAAACCTCTCTTAAAAAAACAAGGCAGAGGATGTGTTACACGTGTCATGGAGCTTTTCAGTGCTGAAAAGTGTTTCTTGAAGATCAACAATGACTGATATAAATTAAATAGGTATTTTTTCTTCAACTTTTCAGCCTGATTCAAGTTAAAAATGGTCAGAGATTCACTGTTGCTATTGCAAATTCTTTTATTTGTAAGCACTTCTTAAAATTATTATTATTATTTTTAAGTAAAAATGAATCTCTGTATTTTTCTGCCTTTGCTAGTTCTGCAGAAACATTTGTCCACCTCCACAGGCTTACTTGCAGCAACAAATTTTCTTCTGCTTGATATTTTCCCCAACCTAAAGCTCTGTAACTCTTACACAGCAAACATCTTGAATCATAAAGTTCTTATTACTAGTTATAAACACAAACACATTTTTTTCTTAATTAAAGGTCACGTAAGGAGTAGGGAGACAGTTCTTGTTTTTCCTTTGTTCCGTATGGTGTTTAACTATATCACATATTACCTTTTCTTCTTATAGAAGTTGAATAACCCCGATTCTTCTAATTGTTTATGTTTGTGGCTTATAATATTTCCTCTTTTTTCTTGGAGGTGTTATTTAACTACTCCTGTTTTATATGTATGTATCTACTGTTGTAGAGTTATTTATTCCATTTACTTCCAAAAAAGATAATTAAGTTATTCCTTTAAAACCAGAGTGCAAACACTACCAACAGATTAAAAGCCTGAAGACTGTAAAATTAGGATCCATGAGTTATGCATTTAAAAAACCTAATGATCTGCATCAACTATGAATGCATCACTGAAATCAAAAAGCTCTATTTCTATTTTTACCACAGTCATTGACAGAATAAAGAGTCTAAAAGTAGAGCAATATTCATGAATGATTTAGTATGAGGAAAAGATGCCGATTGCATCAAGATTCAGACATCAGCATTTGTCAGCCAAATGGGACAGAAAGCTTTTTATAAATGAATCCTTAAGAACAACTGAAATAGAAAATGGAATTGCTATCAACGTTTTTTATTCATTATCTATAGACAACTGAAAAGTCTGGTATGTTGTTTTTGTGTCTCATATTTTCTTCTGTTTGATATATCTTATCCTGTAAGACACAGAAGGATCTGTCTGATGTGAGAGGAATAATCCTCATCTGAAAAAATGCATAGTTTAAACAACCTCTACCTCCGCATTCTTATTCACTATAGAATCATAGACAAAAATATACAAAAAAGTTCATATTAAACTCCTCTTCTGTAGAAACCTGAGCACGTCTCCCCACTGTGTTTCAATATGGCCTGGACTATACAGAAGGTTACAATTTAGTAGCACATTTCATAACTTTATAATTTCTGACATCTGGTTCAAGATATTTTAATGTGTCCCAGAAAACTTGAAATAGTTCTTCTATGACTTTTTTTTTGGTGAATTTTTGTTCTGTTTGCTTTCTATTTGAAAATGGGAATTAGAACTACATATTATATTCTAAAATACATTTTTAAATTAGTTACTTGGCAGCTATAAAATATCAAAATTAAGCTGCTGATGCAAGTAAAATGCATGAAACAGTATGTACTGATGAAAATTATCACACAGGACTTAATTATACTCCACTGAGGTGTGCTTTCAAAATAATCAAACCGATCTGGATGCAACAAACAGACTTAGAAATAAAAATACACAAAACCCAAAGAAAATCTGTTGCAGAAAAATCTGCAAATGGAAAAAGTTCAGCAAAAGCATAAAAGCAAGAGCAGTTCAAAGTGCAATGTCAATGATACTAGCATAAAATTAGTTCCATACCCAGAGAAAGGGAAAAGAAAACATCTGAAATTTCTTGAGGAATCAAGGGGAATTTCAACAGGATAGTAAGGAAAAAAAAGTGGCATGACATACCTGACCCATTAATTAATAAGAAAAGATATATTTTTTTAAAATATTTTTAAAAAAGCATTTCTACATTTTATTTAGAGACAAAATAGAAAAGGATGGCATTATGTCATCACTATGAAACACTGGAATGAAAGTAATTTTTTCTAATACCTTCATCTACATCAAGATTTACGAGATTGAAATGGAAAGGTTTGAAGATTTGCAAGGAAACCCATACAAAAGGTTGAAAATGCTCAGCTGAGTAACAATAAACTAGAGAACCATGCAGCCACTTTTGGAAACATCTAAATCAAATATCAAGCCTTGTCTCAACTCCAGAAATGTAACACTGGGCAATAATCTTCATATTCAGTGAGTTTTATGAATTCCTTAAATCCAACAAGACCATTCTCCAAGTCCGTGGTTTACATCACAGGGACTAATAGTTCTGTCTCATCATGACAGATGCCAGTTATCTCCTAAAATGAAAGAAATCTCCAAAGAGAATATCTATAACTTGATATTCTTTACTGAACCAACAGTTTGAAGATGAAACTATTTCACTTCATAAGCTACAGTCGAGGTTTTAAAATAAAATTCCTTTTGCTCCCTGCAGTCATTAAGGTCTGTGAATAACTTTCCAGCACCTGACCAAAGGGATGTTACTTGTCAGACCGACTGCACTGTGATTAACACCAAGACAGAGTCCATTTTTAAACCATAATCATTTGTGTTGCATGCTAATTACATGGTGACAGAAATAGAACACTTCAACATAGAACATTTCAAATAGATTTTCAAATGTTCAAATAGAACATTTGTATCTCTCAGCCCAAAGACACCATTTTCTTACCTTCCAGTTCTTTTCTAAGATAGCTGAGATGACATCCTCTTACCCCCTCATAAGAAATGTGACAGGTCTTCATTTAATACCAGTGCACTGTAAGTTTACAGAAAACATCTACACATAGAGCAGCAGAATTGTAGGGTGTAAAACCTCGAGCTCATTCTGGATATCTCCAAAGTAGCAAAATGTGCAATTGTTTATAAATTCTTATTTAAGGCTAGCTGAAAAATGTTATTAAATTTCCACTTTTTATATTTAATCTCTACACAAAAAAAAAAAAAAAAAAAGAAAACAAAAATAGTTTCAAAATGACAGTGGACTTTCTTTATAAAAACTTTAGGTTGCTAAAACTCCTGCAATATTCTTCAATTTTCATTTAATGTCAGCACAACCGCTTGTTCCAACAACCTAAGTTCCCCTGGACTAGTCTCCAAAAAGTGGCTTGTTTCAAAGTTATGAGTGACTAACTTAATGATGTTTGGAAGTTCATAGTTAGGAAACAATCCACTTTTATTTATGTGAAATCAGATGCACCACAGCACACCTGAGTTATAGTTAGCAACTAAGTAATGCAGCTAAATCCCAGCAATGTATGTAGATTAACTGGAAATAAAATTTATTATTACAAAATTGAATCTGAATATAGTGAGGTTACTTCAGAAATAAACTTGACATGGCAGGAAAAGTGTGGGCTTAAAAGGTACATAAAAATAAAGCTGTATGAGAAGAATTAAAACATCTATAGGTAAAATTGCAGTACGCCAGAGAATTACAACAAACCATAAAACAAACACAGGTAAAACCCGTACTGATTGAAGATAGAAAAAAAAATTGCAGTTGTGCAAACACAATTTTCAATCAGAAATCCCAGAATTTTCCAACTACAAAGTATTACTGGATATTAAAGAGACAGGGCAAAAATAACAAAAAGGACTCTGATGTTGAAATATATATTTTCTTGTGTTTTTCAATTTAAAAAAATTGTAAACAGCAGGTTCTGATATGAGAAATAAACAGACCAAAAATTCTAAATATATATAGCAGCACACTTGCCTTGGTAAGGGAAAGCTTTTAACTAAACATTATAGTACAAAGAATAAAACTCTGTATCTTGTATTTTAAAAAAATTAATAATTTTAAGTGAATCAGGAGAACAAAAACTCCATTATTTAAAGCAAAAACTCATAAGATAAACACCAGCACAGATATATTTCTACAGAACAAGTGAAAGCAAGTATGTCAACTCTAGTTGTGTTGTTTTACAAATGCATCATACCTAACTTACTGTGGAAAATTCAAGTATTATGTGCAAGCTATGGCTGATCTTTAATCAAATTACTGAGCATGGGTCTACATGGGAGCTGTTCTACATGCATGCTAGGAAGATTTCATTTTCAGTGGCATTTTTAGGGGTTGTTTTATATTAAATGCTACCAACTGGGTGTGCAAACTACAAAGAGTGCCAAGCTCCTTGCAACTTCCTCTTAAAATGAGCAACATGCAGTGAGAGGCTATGTAGCATTTTACTGCCTCCCTGAAAATGATCTCCACATTTTTCTCATAAAGAAATTTGGAAACAGTTTTCAGTGATATTCTCATATTAACTGAGACACTTGTGGAGCAGATATTTTGACTAGAAGCAGGAAAAAAAGATATTAAAAGGTTGTACAGATGGAAGGTGAATTTATATCACAGAAGAATCTCCAACATGTTGATATAATTAAGCCTCTCTAATGAGTTAGAAATCCAGACTAGTCACAGAAGCTATTTTAGTTTCTCTAGCCTTCTTCTGCAGTCAATGGGGAAAGACTCTTCTTGAAGGCAACGCCTAACACAAGGGCTGATCTTGTTCCCTGGAGGGCAGGCTCTTGCTCTCTCTTTCTGACTGACTACATAAAGAAATCAGACAGATCAGAGATTAAAAGCATCCCTTTGTTAATAAACTCTTTCCATACTAAATTGATGTGTGGAAAGATTGGCAAGAGTAATTATTCTGAGGAAATAAATATTGTCCCAGATACAAATCTTTAGTGAAATATTTCAAGTTTAGCAAAGAAGCCAGAATATCTATTAATGCAGTATCAGCATCAGGTTGGAAGGCATCTTTTATGGTGATTGAACAGTGACATGTTTTGTTAAACAGCAACTAAAGCAAAGTGAAACTATTCTTACACTGAAACTAACACCAAAACCTTGACAAATGCTTGACAAATATTTACCATTTGAAAAAAACAAATTAATAATCAGAAATCACTTTATATAAATTCTAGTGCAATGGTTTGTTAAGATCCGTTTAGGCTTTATAAATTGATGCAAACTTGCAGAAATACTCATAAGAACAAAACACTATACCAGAAAAAATTATTATTGCAGACACGTTTCAATGGTACTCTTTAAAACTAAATTAAGAAAGTGTGGGAAGGAAATTTGTAAGTGACTAACATACCATCCTGTCTTGTAGAAAAAAAAATATATGTATAAATTATGAAAAATTCCAATGGGAAACACTTCAGGACCACTGATCTTCAAATGTATGCAGATTATAGTAAGAGAGAACAGTTTAATTCAAAATCTAACTAGCTTCTGGACTAAAAACCGGAGCTAAACTTCGAGGAGATTACCACAAACTGAGAGAACGAGAAACATTGTTAGGTTATCAAAGAGTGTTTGGCAACTTACTGAAATAGCAGCCTGTGTTAACTTTGTATAGCCTCCCTTGTTGCACAAATAAAGGACAACTAAAAAATTGTCAGGCAATAAACTGACTTTGCATTTTTGAGGGAATGCTGTAGGCAAAAAATAATTTTTGCCATCTCCTTCAGTGAGGGAGGGACTAAAGGAAAGTGGCAAAAGGCAAAAATAAGGCATAGAGAGCACCAAATAATCAAATGTAAGAACTCATCTACGAAGTTGAGCAGGGAAATTTCTCTAATATGCCAATAAGATGTAATGGAAAGAGCAAATTAAATTCAGTGCAGAACTTCAGGAAGGCTAATCTATGCCTTTGTACTGGCCAGCACTGAAAATTAGCATCAGTAGTCAGGGGAAGGAGGGAAACTGAAAACAAGTTATGCCAGCCAGTAAGGTAATGATGTGGCAGTAGAACTCATCTCTGAAACACAGACTTTTTAAATCCTAGTACTGACAGCACTTTTTCTGAAGAAGAGGAGTATGTGTGTATTTTATTTACATGAACATATATAAAACTGAATGTGTATTAATATTTTACCAACTCTTTAATGACAACTGTGTCTTAAAATTTAAAAAAATAATTTTGTGGTACTACATCTGCAAAATCCTACAGAAACAGAGGCAGCTTAATTAGGAAGGTTGGGGGAAAAAAAGTTACCCACATCTCATCACCCGGGGGAAAGTCATCTTCCTTTGTATCCACCACACTGGCTAAATAATAGGAAAGTGATTTTATTGATGTTTTATTACCTTTTAAGAGCAAACACTAGGACTCTGCTTTCTCTCCCATGCCCTGTGTTACTCAGGAGCAAAAATATAAATTCTTGATCCATAGGAAGCTAGTCATAGGTATGGATGGATGAATTAGTTCAACATCCACAAAGAATATCTGAAGGTCTAGTTAATGTCTTTTGCTCTGACGAAGGTTTAAATAGTTATCTTCATTTGTTCACCTCCAAAATCTGACAAGTAGAATCTGCCAAAAACTCTCATTTTTTCCATTTAATTCTTCCCCAGCAAATGGCAAATGTCCTTATCCCCTGAAGGCAGAAAAGAGCCGCGTCATCACCAGCAGAGACATTATGGTCCCAATTATACATCGCACTGCTATGCCTGGCAGAACCTGGGAGCTGTTTGATGCTCTTTTGTCTTCCTGAGTTGGCAGAAAATAAAAGTCTGAAACATGAATTTCCCTACCCTCAGTTAATCTAATTGGGTTGTTCACTCATTCTAAGTGTCAGCATTAACTGTTCAACGATCCTATTTTGCAAAGCAGTTGAGAGAGGAAGGGGAACTGAAGCACAGGAGGATCAGCTGGGAGTTCTCAAAAGCAATAAAACACAGAAGGGAAAAGTAAATGAGAAGCAGAGGATGAACTGGAAAGAAAATGCTAAGAATGCCAGGAAAAAGACAATAAACAGCAGCTCTAAAATTGGCTTTCCAATTCTTGGTGACATTCAGTCTCACTGAGACATTTATTCTGGATACCGGTACTACATTTAGATATTATTGTTTACTTTAACTTCCTAAGAACTTTCTATTGGCTTTAGTGGGAACTCTGATATGGGTCAGAACTGGACAGTTCTCAGGCTGTGCACAAAGGTAGAAGTGGCCTTCCTTTGAGGATGTGTTCAATACCAACTTCTAATGCAGAAGACCTTTTTAATTTTTGTTAAGTGCAAAAAAATTACAATTACAGTGCTCTGCGCATCAAGTCAAGTAGCACATGCTTTTTTTAAAAAATACCCCAAACTTTCTTGTCTGGAACCTACAAGAGCACAGAAGGAATAATAAACTCTTGGCTTTCAGGGGAAAGTTGAGATAACTGTGAGAAAGATTACACCTATCTTCGATGAGACCACATGCAGGACAGAAAGTAGAAAACTTTATTACCTGTAATGAAAAATACAAAAGGGCAGGTTTGCTGAACCTGTTGCAAAATCTTACTTCCTGGGACGTGTTACTGGTACAATAATAGGAGGATTCCGTAATGTTTGCTATCAAATTTATTTTTGACTCGCAGCACCAGTCTTAAATTAATCAATATTGCATACTAAAAAAGATAATTGTTCAGTAAGCAAAATAGAGAAACTGAACAAAATATTTTGCACGAATGAGCGACCAGCCTCTTTCAGACTTATTGCATTACCACGAGGAAAGCTGTGGTATTAAGGGCACATTTTGCTCCTAACATACCAAAGGACTGAATGACAGACACTGAAAAAAATTATTTTCTCACTGTAAAATCAAAGGAGTTCCAGCAAGTAAACCTTAACTGAGTACTACAGAGGAACAAGGACAAATGTCCTCACTTGACATTCAGCTAA
This sequence comes from Lonchura striata, assembly GCF_050655825.1. Classification (NCBI taxonomy): domain Eukaryota; kingdom Metazoa; phylum Chordata; class Aves; order Passeriformes; family Estrildidae; genus Lonchura; species Lonchura striata. The sequence continues at coordinate 95,495,990 of NC_140704.1, read as the reverse complement.
AAATTTTCTTGACTTCAAAGTTATTAAAAGAAATGCAGAATAAGCAGGGCTCATCTTGTTTGTAAAGCAAGTGTTAATTGTCAAGGGAGTATCTTTTGGTACCTTTGATATCAGAAATGGAAACTTTAAGTATTAATATATAGCACTGAAAACACGTAAGGTGTTGGAATCAAGGTGACATAAGTAACCTGTTACCTGAAAGCGTGGGTGAGTAAAAAAGGCAAATGTACTTTCTCAAAGTAAAAAATTGATTAGTGTTAGAAAGAGAAAAGAGAAAAACATGTTCAATAATTTAATCTACAAAAAGTGTGGGAGATTCTAAGCCTATAGTTTTTTTTACTTCAGTATTTACATGTTTTTGGAAATAGGTATGATTAAAACCTTTCTAAATTCTTTGAGTTAGACAAAGGCAGTCAGAATTAGATGATTATAAAGTGTTTGTTATTATTTTCATTGATTCTTAACTAATTACTTAAAACCAAATAATTTTAACAGCATTAAAAAAGCAAGAGTATGTTAAACTTTATAGAACTACAGAGAGATCTAATTTTTCTGAGGACTTTTTAAATAGTCTTAACCTACAAATCACAATAGGCGCACTGTGTTTTGCTTTCTTGAACTGGAACAAAAATAACTAAATACTCAAAAACATTTGGATTTTTGCTTTCAAGCTAAATCCCTAGTTAAAAATGTTCATAATATTTCTGGTAAAATTAATGAAATTAAATAAGATTCCCATAAACTAATACTGAAAACAGGAAGAAAAAAAATTAAAAATAATTAATAGACAGTCTTTCCAGTCACTTTCTCAGAGATTCAAATGTCACCACAGGTGAAGTATTTCTCTGTTGAGAGTAACAGACACATATTGATAACCCACATGATTTCTTTAGTCTCCTTTACAAAAATATCAAAAAGGAAAAAAAGAAAAATACCTTGTTTAAACTCATGCTGCCTTGTTTTCAAGAAAAGATTATAAATCTAAGCAACTGAAACAAACATGAGAAAACAAAACCAACAAAAAAAGGATAAAATTGCTTGCTTTAAATAAATAAGAAGTTGGCAAAGCCAGCCAGATCAGAATTTCATTCTATAAAATATATTTACTCTACAGAGACAAAAAAAATTGGAAGGAGATTTTTGTGTGTTTTTATGTGTGCATTAATTATTTACATGTGCAGCAGATTTTTCATTAAGAGAAAACATGTCATCTAAATTCTTTTAAGAGAAAAATACTTTAAAACTTATTGGAAAGAAATTACATCATTTTCTGTAGATGTTCTGTAAGTCTTAAGACTATTCTACTGGTTATTCTAAATATACTACTCCTAAAGCAAATGAAAGATAAGTGATGGATATCCTGGCTATCTAAGCAGTCAGCAGGAAGTGAATACTATCCTTCCATCTTCATTTGACTTGCAGTAATAGCATATGTCATAAAAAACATACTGAGAAGCACTTCAAACTCTTTGAAAATAAATCCACTATATTTTCTCCTGTTTTCCTAGCAAGTTGCTTTTCGTTTTTTAGTCTTTTTCTTGCTAAAAAAAACCCTTTTTGTGTTCTGTTTTCACAGCAAAAAGAACAGCAATACCTGCCTAACCTTTGTGCAATAGCCAGCAAGCAGCTTTTTAATGACAGATGCTGAAACCGACAGAGGAAGCAAGACACTTTTAAATGTCCCTCTTACAGAGTACATAATCGACTGTTTGTGAAGCCCTTGTCTGTAAGAGAGCTAAAAGGTCTAGACGGTTTTCTTCTTCATGTCTAGCCATTAGAAAGTTACAGAGAAGAATCACTGTAACTTGGGCCTAAAAAGCCCCTACACTGTCAACAGGGACCACAACTTTACTGCTTTTCCCAGTAACAACTCGGAGGGGAAAAGGCATTGGGAAGACACAAGCAAACAGAAATATCTCTTTATAGCATCGAGCTTTCACCTCTATCCATCAGCAGCATGGCAGCAAACAATCTCTACAGGATTAACACAGAGGACACGTAGGGTGTGAGGCCTGGGGGAGCACCAAAGGTCCCCACACCCAGCTCCCCATGTGAGATGAACAAGAGAAGGTCGTCCAAGAGTCCCCACACCAACCTCCGGCCTCCTGTGATTCACCTGGATTGTACTGTTCAGAAAACTTCCCGTCAGAGCAAACCTCACACAACTCTTAGGAAACTGCAGCTGGCCTTTGCATAGAAAGAAAATATCTCCCCATATATACATTTGCATTTTTGTAGCTGACAAGGGATCACATTAAGTTTTGTCTGCTAAGTCAGAGAAGGTCAGTAACATTGTAAATCAATGCCTTGCATACAAATCAAGTACTCTAAATCTTTATTTGATCTCTGAGAAACTAGATTGAAGAAAGAACATGGAAAAAATTGCCAAAATGTTCCCAGACAAAGAACCATTTTCATAAATTTTAATTTAAAGGTCTTCTAATACATATAATATTTGAGTCCTCAGACCGTTATACTACAGTTCTGCAAGGTACTACAGATAATCCAGTAGTTCTACATGTCCTGGAGTCAAAAGTAAACCTATCTTCTTTATTTTGTATTTTCTTCCATTTGCTTCGTTAAAACCAGGCAATCATGAGTTTAGTTCATCTACCAAGACTGCTCAAATTACTTCAAAGCCACTTTTATTTCAAAGTAAGCTTTCTACACCATTGTATAACATCAGTAAAACTCCATTTCTTTTCCATTAAAGAATTTTAGACCCCAGAATTCCAAACATATGTGTGGATGATGTTCAAGCCAAATTAGACTTGAAATAAACCTACCATAATAGAAAATGGGAAAGGCATTGACATCAAAAGCTACAAAAAACTTGAAAATATTTGAAAAATCAAAAAAACCTTGTAATCACGCACTAAAATCCACAGGCACCAAGGAAGCTAAATAGCAGCGAAGAGACCCAATTTGGTATGTGTGCTCTGCATATATTTGCCAAAATGACAGTTCTGAAGGGTGCCTTTTCTTGCCTTTTTCATTTGTATCATGTTGACTTGGTAATTTCTGATTTCACTATTCAGCCAACATGTAGACTGGATGGGACCTCACATCAGAATCTAGTCCCTTGGTATTACAAGGGTCTTAATAAAAGGTAAGTCCAGAGCATCTGCAGAGAGCAAACCTTCCAATTTTCAACATACATACATGAAAAATGTCAGGTAAGCTTAAACTTTTTTTTCCTGTTTGCAGCTGACTCTTAGAAGATTTACTCATTGAGCACTTTAACAAGATTACAATGCATGGCTCAAAAAGCTGGAAAACAAACACTAGTGTGAGGCTTGCAGAGGGAACATAAAGAGCTAGAAATGTTGGCCAGTAGTGTCAGCCACACACTTCAGCTATTTGTTCCAGAGATCCTTACACCGCATATTGTGCCACAGATTTAGGGCTACTTAATGAACAGAGCAGCAGTACAGACTTGTCCAGATGGTGAAGAAAAGCTGCTCTAACACCCTTCGAGCTTAGCCTCTCCTCTGGCACATGGGGAAAAGCAGGTTCAGACAGGGATTGTAGGTGATGTGGCCATACAGCTTGAAAAGCACATGAAAACATTTGTTGATAATATTAATCCAATATAAAATTTTTTGAGCATTTTCAGCTATGAGTCATATTTCATATCTTTGCAAGGGACATAGGTGAGAAAAAATAAGTATATTACTTAGCAATAAAATAAATTGATATTTCTATGGAATTCACTGGCTGATACTGGAAAATCAGAGAATTTGATGCCATTGTATAGCAGAATACAGATTACTTTAGCTGCATTTTAAACTATGTGTATTTAAAACTTCAGTGCATAGATTGCTTGAAAGATCTTCAAATCACATTCCCATTACCATACTCTGACCAATTTATTAATAAGTAGACATCATCTTTCAAATCAAAGCTATTCCTAGTCAAAAACCTGGAGGATCATTCCATGAAAAACAAAACTCCCTTCCTTTCCATGTACACAGAATTGTACAGCCAACATAAAGACTCTCCAGCTTTTCTTTTTATGATGCCCCGAACAGATTCAGACAAATTGAACAAAAAGAAATGAACCCCCACAACAATAAGAATCAAACACACTCTCTCCCCCAAAAAAATAGGAAAAAAGCCCTTCAGCATATAGAAGCACATAAGAAATTTATAGACATTGTGACTTTTTGACATCTTTTTCATTTTGGATTACTACAAGGCAAAATTAAAGTCGCTTTCAGAAAAAAATCACCACTGTTTTGTTTCCATATACAAATAAGCAAATATTATGCAAAAGAAAAATGTTAATCACAGTAATGAAAATGTAAAAAGAAAAGAGATGTAAATACTGGGTTAGTTTTACTTGTAGTAATCTTGAGAAGATTATGGGAGAAGCAGAGGAAGAAAAAACAGGTTTAGCAACAATTAACTGAAACAGAATCATAATTGCCCATGGACAGACAGCACAAAGGAAAAGAGGTCATGGAATTAATGGAGTTGAACTCTGTTGGGGATTTAAATAAGCATATTTGATCAAATACTATGATTTTATGACCTCACACTCTCAGGAGGGAGTTGAAAATTCTTGAAAATAAGTTTACTGGAAGTCCGTAACTACTGAAGTATTTGATCTTGCTGAAACAAACAATCAAACCAAGGAGGCCTCTCACCATACATATTGTTAATGATCAGTAGCGCTGAAGTCTATTTATATTCCTAATGATGGCAACGACTCTTGTTATTCAATAATTTTGAATTAAGTTATGTGTACTTACTGAATGCTACTAAATCCAGTAGTGCATAAAAAGTTAAGCATGCAGTCATTTTCTTCACTGAATCAGCACATTACATAACAAGTTTATTTTTATCAGGTGCATATCAAAATGTACAGTCTTCAAGACAACTTTGAATTTGAATGCTGACAGCCTGACTTCACTGACTTAAAAATTTCCAGACTTTGTGGCTTATTTATAGAAAAATTACAAAGATAGGTATGTCCTTGGTTTGATTAAATGGAATTAATTAGGTAATACAATAATATTTGTTTAAAATTTTGTGTCACAATACACTGTGCTAGAATGAGAGATTCATTTTTCTCTTAGCTATTAATTGGCATTGCTTGTACACTTACTTTTCTGCTCCATGCAATATTTTGTAATGGCTAGAAACCTGAGAGATAAACTTTAAGTGAATAAAAATTAGTTCTGTTTCATGATTTTTAGAGTTTTTCTTTGTAATTGTCAATAAATGCAAATTCCATGCCTCTATTTACTTATTACCTGAAAAAGTTTTAATTAATTTTTAGGCATCACAGTCTACCCAAATATGACTGATTGTCAAAAGATATAATTGAGAAACTGAGATTTAGCAATCAGCAATATGGAACATTGGTAGTTTACTGTTGCATGTCAACAAAGCTGCCAGTTTAGATCACCAGTTTAATAAAGCACTGTTTCCCATGCTGCATGTGCATAGCTGATGTGGCTAAACAAGGACCTGCTGTTTGTTTTGGGCCTTTTTGCCTAAGAAAATGAAGCTTAGTTGGTCCATCCATATGTTTAGGGGGCTGTTCTCCAAATCTCAAAGACACCAATTTTCAACACACTTCACACAATTTCTTGACCAGGCAAAGGAGGAAGCTCTTGTCAACCTCCATAAAAGACAGAAAAGCTGAAACACTCACATAGCCCCATTTGTGGAGTTACTGCAGAATTCAAGAAAGGACCCCCAACGACCCAAGAGCTGAACTACTTTCAGCAGGGTCTTCTGGATGAGGCAGCCTGGGGTTGTGTATAGCTAAATTTTGAGCATCATCTTGGACAAAGACTCAGAAACCTCTCTGGGAACCTGCTCGAGTCTCTGCTCATGTTGAAAAATAAAATACATGTCATTATACCCAACCATGTTGCGACTTCCATTTCTTCTTGTCCTACCATCATACACCTTGGACTGGAAAACTTGGCTCTACCATGTCTGCACTTCCATTAGGTTTTTCTCATCTTACCAGCAACTATTAAAACATTTAAAATAATAGGAACAACTTTCTGAGACTTTCTTAAATCTAAAATTGATTTTTAAAAATTTTAAATAACCATGTTGTAACTCTCTAAAAATGATGGCATACAAGGTAACAAAAAGGAATGCTATATCAGTTTTACTTCATTTCAACTCATGGCCATGGTTTGATAAAAAAGTTCTCTCCATCTCTTGAAAGTTCAGTATAACTATACTATATAGAAAGACATTCTTATTCCCTTGAAATTGGAAATAATTGAAAACAAAGCAATGCTTGAAATGTTGGGTTCTTTTCTCTTAAAAGAGTTTGAAAATATCTGTCACTTTAACAGAACTGTTTTCCCAAGGGCAACAAAATGTCAGTTTGTAAGTACCTACGTATCAAAAGATTCTCCCGTGGCAAGCAGCTTCTTGACAGACAAAGGCACAAAGATAAATGACTGGAGACTGAAGCTAAGCAAAGTCTGACTGGAAATATTTTCAGAGTGAGTGCAATTAATCAATGGAACACCTCACTTAAGGGTATGCTAGATTCTCTGCAGAACATTTTAAATCAAAAATGGATGTCTTTTATAAAGATTCAGTCTAGCTTAGCCATAAATTACTAGGCTGTACAAAGATAGCTGAAAAGTAGCTGAAAAATTTTGTCCAGAGTTTTAATTGCATGTCAAACTATATACTGTAGTCACCCCTTCTGCTCTGAAGATTTTAGACTCTGCAAATAAAATAGTTTCAACTGCTAGAAAACAGACGCTTCAATAAAAGTTTTTAAGGCCCAGTCCAAGAATGTGGAAAGCTTTGGATACACAACAGGATAAACTCTATCCATCAATGGGATAACTCTACCCATAGGGGCTCTTGTCTTAGCTTTGTGAATATTCAGAATCCTGGCTGCAAGAGGACTCTTAGGGCTTCTAAAGATACAGAACAAAAAAACACAAAAAAACAGAGAAACCCAACAGCTATTCAGGAACAGTGTTTACCAGGCACAGGGGATGGCAGAAGGCATCATCCTTTCATCACTCCAACACCTAGTTTGGCAAGAGCCAAAGCATGGTAGGTGGGGACAATAGTAGGATGCACTTCAAAACCACACTCCAGATCTGAAGTAAAATGTTCCTGTAGGTATTTTCCTAGATTCCTAGCCTGCTGGGCCCAGGTGCAGACACAAAGCACAAGGGCGACTTTCCTTAAAGGGTACCTCCATGTCTTCACAGCTGCAGGAGAATCTGTTACATGTCTGATGCCTTAGGGCATACAGACAAGCTCTTCTTCACAATACAAAAGCTAAAAAATTCTTAGTGATGGAAACCTGTCTTTTTATGCAATTTAAGGAAATGGTATTCAAACATTTAATAATATTATTTCCATTTTTAATTTAAGAACACAGTAAAAAATACATTTATATCTTTCCTTCTTGTCCCTGCAAAATAGTGTGATTTAAAATGATATTTCCTTCTTATCTTTGCCCAGAAAATATTTTTACATGAACACATTTTCCAGTTGCAAATGAAAAATATTATTTTTTTGAAGAAGCCAAATATTTTTTCTTTACTGGAAGACATTTGCCTGCCTCTAGACTACACTCAAAAATTAGGACAGTAATTAGATTTCTTCACTGTGGATATATGACCAAAAAAAATTCCATCAAATTATTAAAATATCTGAGCAAAGAATTTATTAATCATGGTTGTTCTTTTTTTTTTTTCTTTTGCAATTACTTTATCTTGTGTACAATAAACTGTTAATATCCACTACAATGCAATCTTCATGCAATTTCCAGAAGAATAATTTCCTTCTAATACTTTTTCCTCAATTTAAGCCAATAAGCAGCTTTGCCCATTAGCCAAGGAAGGCTTTCTGATTTTTTTTGTAAAATGTCATTTTCCATGTTTTCACACTGGAAACAATAACATTTCAGTGTTCCTGTAAGAATGTTTGTGTTCGGATAACTTGTAAATGATACTGGACAATTTTGAGGATCTGTAGTGACCTGCCGAAGTACAGCCCTAGTATACATTTTCTTTAACCTAGAGTTTAGTTTTAGAAAAATATTTGCTCTTGACCTGCTAGCAAGGTAGAATTGAATAATAGCTTTTGTAAATTGCTATATTAAATATATCTGCTGTTAAAAATGTATCTTATTTCTAGCCTTATTTCCACTGATTTCAAAGCTTCTACCTAAAATTATTCCTAGTATGGAAGAGGTCAAAAGTTTTTGTATAGTCCAGATGACAAAATTTCACCATCATACGTGTGAGGGTTTGAACAGAATTCTTGAACTACCTCATTATTAGGAGACCTTTTTACTGCATTTTATCTATTTGCATAGCTGTTCTGTGAAAACTGTGGATATGGCTACCAGGACTAGACATAGAATTCCTCCTAAAAATATCCATCCAGGAATCTTGCTATTAATCCAGCTGCCTACCAAGATTATTTTGTTTTCTTTTTTTTAAGGAGGACTGCTTTCCAGAAGAGAAATCTTGCAGAAGAGAGGAATACAAAATCTATGCAGACATGTTGTTCTCTCACAACTGAGATTCCTCTCTGCTAGTGACTTGGTTTTGTTACTTATAATTCCCTAACCTCTGCAAGGGAAATACTATTTAGAAACTAACTCAGTTTATAACTGTATGGGTTTTTCCTCAACAGAAAATATAAATTCCAAGCACGAGAAGTTTGGCAGGAGGTAATTTTTCATAAATCCACATGCATAATTTTTCTCTTACTTCTGTCTGCTCAGTATAAATCAAAAATCTATATCATGTAATCCATTTTGTGGGACTGACTTTAGTCTGTATCAACTCAAAATTTTCTTTACAGTCTTTTAACAGTGTTAGCTCCCTTCTACTTCCTTTGATGTTCTTTGGTGGTCCAAGATGATAACATTCATGACAAACACTCACAAGGCTCTTTGATGTTTGCCAGAAAATTTAAACAGAGATTTATTTAAAACAACTTGTTCTAAAATACCTAACCATCATTCTCACAGGTTACTGCAGAAAAACCTATAGTATTTTTGTTGTCATCCATTTCCACAAAACAGAAAGTACAAGAATATTAAAGAAACACTTTTTCTGTTGACACATTGTTATTTAAAACTTCCTCATAACACTTAACTGATATCATCATCAGATTTCCTTAGTTTCTGATTTACCTAATCATGCTCTTCTCCTTTGTCTTCCTACAATATCAGAATATTTTTGGTGGGGAGAGACTTCCAGAGGTTGCCTAGAACAAACCTTTGCCCAGAATAGGTCTAAGCACATCAGACTGCTCAAGATCTTGTTATGTTGCAAATGTTCCTACCTTCTGATTTTAATCAATTGTTATCACTTTCTCCTTTTTGACTTTGTTTTCATTAAATTTCACCCAGTATGCACATAAGTTTTCCGTTTGTTTGGGTTTTACAATCATGACAACCTGTAGGTGTCTGGATATGGAGCAATATTGTTAAACAACTCAAATTATAAACTGTGCTAATTTAAACATACGTCTCTACATTCAAGTCCTTTTTCTTTGTTGCTGTTGTTCAGGAAGTTGCTATTTCTACCATATTTAATGCAGACTGAAGTCCTCTGTCGTGTCTCTTCATTTTCCCCTATATATATAATAGGTATATCCAGAGTTCTGCATTTTGTTTGTACCATGATCTGACAGTTTTCTGCAAACATCAGGTAGTAAATTCATACTGATCACATGCTTCATACTTCTCTAATCTGACAGTAATCCCTCAAATACTCATTTTCTTTCAAGAGGTCACTGACATTGTAACAAGAAATGCTATTTTTGAGTACTTCCTCTTGAGTTTTGCCCATTTTATCTTTCTTAAAAAGAGTATGACTGTAGAATTTAACCCTCCAACCATGTCCATCTTTCTAGAAGGATTAACTAATTTATAAAATTTATGTTTATAGATGAGGAATTATAATTATTTTCATCTGAAACTCAAGTGAAGTCAAATAAGGAATGTTTGGGCCCTGTGTAAAATATAATTTTGCTTTAAAATAGGTACACTTACTCTCTTCCCTATATTCCTCTTCTATTTTCAGTGCAGTGATGTTCTGACCATTTTTCATGTTGCTCCTCTTGAATTCCCATCCTTGCTTTAGTGGGGAGGAAGCCATACAATTTATTCAGTCTCTGCTCAGGACAGAAGGCAGACACTGTTCCAATACATTGTTCCTGTACATTTCCACTGGTTCTTATTTTTGGCTTTTGTGTTTGACAAGACTTTTTGAATGGTCCTTTAAATTTTACTGACTGTCATATTGTTTAATTGTTGGAGCTGCTTGGTAAATTACAAAGAGGCCCAAGAACTTTGCCTTTAGAACAGTAGCTTTAACACTTTAGTAACTACTAAACTTGATTATAGCAAGACAGAGCACCTTGCAAAGAACTATTATCTAGAAATACATGAAGCTAAAATGAAGTTTCAATACTCTGGCAATTGCTAAGAATGCCAGCACTTTCAGAATTATAATGTGGGAGAGATAAACCATTTTCAGTCTTTTAAACCTAATAGGAACCACCATAGTCCAGCAATTTCAGAATCACAGAAAAACAAATAGTCCAACTTCCTGCTCAAAGAGAATCAGTGAATATTGTATGTGCTTTTAAGAACTTTGTGTTTTAGAAATGCATATTTATGTATCAAGTAAGATTTAATCTAATATTCAGAGGGTTTAGCACTTTGTCTCATTGTTATTGCTTTAAAAGCCTGAAGGAGGATTTGGGGAAAAAACCAAAAACAAACCAGTAACAATAAGTGCATACAGAATTAAACAGGATTGAAATAAAATCTGTTCATCATTTTTAGTTGATAAGCAAACCTATAGAGATTTCAATCTTTCAGTGGAATTTCACTGCTATTACTTCAGATTTTTTAGTCTACAGTAAAAAAAAAAAAACCAACAAAGACTGTGTGTTACATTCACAAAATCACAGAATATCTGAGGTAGGAAGGCAACGTGGGACTTAGTCTAGTCTCACCTCCCTGCTCAAACCAAGGTCTACTTGTGCATGTCGCTCAAGGCCCTGTCCAGTCACATTTGTGACTGCCTCCAGGAATGGACTTTCTACAATTTCTTTAGGTTTGGTCACCCCTACAATGACATTAAATTTCCTGCATTTCAGTTTGTGTACTTTTCCTGCTGTCCTGTCACTGGACACCGCTGAGAAAAGTCCAGCTCTGCCTTCCTCACTTCCTACACATTGGCATGATTCTCCCAAACCTTCTCCTCTCCCAGCTAAAGAGTCTCAGCTTCCTCAGCTTCTCTTCACATGGCAGACACCCCAATCGATTAACCTGCTCTGAGGGCCTCCAATTACAACATGCCCACATCTCTCTTGTACCAAGGAGCCCATATCTGGACACCATTCCTGATGTGTCTAGAAGAGGGAAAGGTCACCTCCCTCAGACTCAGCCTGCTGGTTACAGTCTGCCCAAAGCAGTGAGGCCAAAGGTACCAAGTATCTCCAAGGATGAGGACTCCACACCATCCCTGGGGAATCTGTTTAACCACCTGTTTCAGTGTTTAACCACCCTCACATTAAACAAAACTTTTCTGCCTTTCTACTCAGAGTATCCTGTGCTCTAATGTTAAAGCATTCCAACAAGGAAATGTGTTTATACTGAAACCAGAGAATGTACCTAAATAGGATCTCATTTGTGCACTGCAAATAGAGGTTCCATTTTTCTGGCTCTGGGTAATTCAAGTATATTTCTAAAGAAATATTAAACTTAGGGTCAAACAGAGTTAAGACATCACTATATAATGTTTATAAGTTCCAACATTACTAAGGTCTCCTTGAGAGTGAAATGTTTTTAAATAGGTTTATGCAGAAAACTATTAAGAATTTACATCTTCATCCAAGGAAAAGTTACACAGACTAATAAAATCATAGAATTATAAATACTGTCAGATGAGAGATTTTAATTTTGAGCAATGTAATCAAATCATGCCTATTCTATTGAAAACTTCAATATTTTCAGCTCTGAGTTGCATGTTCTATGACACTTTCATAGTGCAGAATTTTATACTTTGATAAAAAAAATAGAGATACTGCCATAGGAAAATAATTCTGAAGGTTCATAATTATTTAGGCATAATTAAAGGAGTGCATAATTAAAGTAAGATCTAGGAATCACCACACACAGGAGTCTCTTTAAAATAAAATACTTAGTCTTTCAATTTGCTTGAAGAAAGCTTAGAAAATATTAAAATTAGATTAATTTTCATTAATGTCTGTGTTTTGGAAAAAATATAGAGCATGTATTTCTAGATTGGGTAAAGAATCAAAAGAGATAAAGATATCTTTAGAAAAGAAATGGTATCTCTAGAGTACTTTCATATATTATGTTGTAATTCCTGATTCTCTTAGGCTCAGATTTTGGTAAAATAAGGAAGACACAATCTATGTGTTGAAGTGATGGAGAACCACTACAATGATTCTTGGGATCTGTTGTGGAAAAACTTGCTATGAAATTCTGAAATTTGAGTATAATCAATATCTAAATTATATAATATTCTTCCCCTTTAAGAAATTTTCAAAAGTTATCCAACAGTTTAAATAAAAAATGAAGATTTCTCATACTACCTGAAAAATCCATTCCAGTCATTTGTTCCTGTAAGACAGATAATTTGAGTATCCTATCCTGAATTGACTCCAAAGAACAGACAGTATTCTTACATGGACATAAGTTCAGAAATACCAAATGTCTGAACATTCTAAATTTCATAAAAATTAAAGCTGACAAGATCAGTCATACACTCTTTTGTATGGATTGTTCCTCTATGCATATCTAGAATGTTTGAAAATGACCCCTAAGCTACCATCAATAAGCGAGCTATTTTTTGTTCATGTCCTCACTCTATGTTTGTGTTGTACAAGGTAACTTCAGGTAGTGTAGTGAATACAAACTGAGTTACAGGTGAAATTAATTTTGCCAGTTCCTACAAGATAAATACTGCAGAACTCAACCTGTGGGAGCTGGGTTCCAGAAGAGCACCTTGAACTCTGTGTACATTTAGCTTCCTTATAACATGAACTGGAAACTATGGTGATGCAGGAAACAAGTAATGCACTAAACAGAGCATATTTAGCACATTTGGAATCCTTAGGGTAATGGGGAGTACCAAATCCTTGCTCTGCAAAGACTAGTCACATCATTCAAAGTAGCAGATCCCTACACCCATCCATGCAGATCACAGGCTGAAGTAGAACACTGATACTTGTCCTGTCAAAGCAGCTTCCTATCGTTCATTATTTTTATCTAGATACGTTGGCTGCCAGAATGTAGGAGTCCTCATATTTTAAAGTCAATGTATTTTCCAGAAGGAAGGAAACATAGATCACAGAACCACAGAATAAGTGAAGTTGGAAGGGACCCACAAGGATAATCAAGTCCAACTCTTGGCCCTGCACAACACCATACCCAAGAGTCAGATCATGTGTCTGAGAATCTTGTCCAAGTCATCCTCAGGTTGATGCACTGACACTGGTTTTTATCATCACCCTAAGTTCAGGGTACATACTGAGGTATGTCAGTGGTGCCCCCACTGCACAGCAAAACATTGAAAAAGTTTGTGTGACCAGAAAAACAGAGCATGTGAGGGACAGTGGCTCCCTAGCTCATTGATTATGGCACTCTGAGGTGATTTTGACTGTCTTAGGAGAGAAAAGCAAATCTTCAAATTTCTGGGAAACTGTTCTGGTTGTTTTATTTTCACAGTAAAACAACAGCAACCTCTTTACCGTCATATCTGCTGGAAACAAAAGACAACCAGAGCATTGTGTTAAGGGATATTTCTGCAACTAAGTGATAATAACCTGGATCGACTAGAGGAAGCTTAAATAAGATGCACAAAAGCAAATTCATACATATCCATCACCTGGAGCTATCTGAGAAAATAAAAGGGAACTGCCTTATACAAATCAGGCAAAAGCTCCATCTCCATGAAAGTTCTTGGTTTTTTTTTCAGTTGGTGTGTTGGTCTTCAGTGTCTAGTATTGGCTTAAAACCTCAGTAGAAGCATACAGCTTCCTCTCTACTGAGCCCATAAAGTTGTTATTACAACTCTAAAGAGATTTCTCCAGATGACAATTAGACTGCAGAGCAGGAAAAAGGATTTGGTTAATAACTTTTCATTTTGTTCATTACAGCCACTTCCACAGAAGTCAATTGTGATGTTAAAATTAGAACTGCAGTTTTATATATGGTGATTCAACATAGTGAGCAGTTGCAGTATGATGAAAGACAGACATGACTTCAGAAATACCTGGCAAACACATACTCTGGGAACATCAGTGCTTTTTCAGAGCAATGGAATACAAAGTTAGCCTCTTAAGCTCACTGTACAGCACAAAGGGAGAATTAAGTGCCTCAGGATGTGATTCAAACACATCAGGCATGCTAGGCATGGGGGTGCTTAGAGCTAGAGCAATGAGCCATTCCAAGTCAAGCATCTGAAATCCCACCCTCTGCAGGGCTTAAGCTGCAGGTTTCATAACTCCATGCTCTTGGGACCAAATCACGCTCTGAAAACGTGTACACTTCATTCTTTTACACTCTTTCATTTTCAGATAAATTTGTAATGTGAATATGTGTATTATTCCATATAAACATTGTTTAGACCACCCAAAGATAAGTGGAAATCCATCCATTCTCTTCAGTGACCCAGGTACTCACACGGAGCTTGTCTTTGTATCACCAAAGAAGAAGCTGAGACAGTACAACTTCCAATTCCTATAAATTAATTTCACAAGTGTAAGCACTGAGGCATGACCATCTGAGACAGCTCACTGCACCTTTGATGTTTTGTAGCAAGACAGAATTGCCTTCCTCAAAGGCCAAAAGCAAAGGAGGTACAAAACCAGAAATTGTAACATTGGCCACAATAATCTTGATGACAATTCAGAAAAGTGACATTTGTTTCGATTCCTCTGCTGATTTTTTTTTTTTTTTCCATAATAACTGTAGAAATTGCAGTCAAAACTCCTGGGAAACTCACAAGCAACCTGGGATGGGGGGGGATGGGACCCTCCTGACAGAACCCAGCATGGCATAGTCATGGCTGACTACCAAGCAGAGATGCAGAATGAGAGACATTTATACTCTGAAGCAGTGCAGGATCAAGGGCAAAGTCTGATAGCATGTTTATGAGATACTGGGCTTCGAGGTATCCTCTTATAGAGGGGTTACCAAAACCCATTTCATACATGGACAAGTCCAAAGCTCTATAGAATTCAAACGATGCATGTTTCATTATTCATGTAGGCATCTGAGGCAATAATATTACCCTTGCTTTCTGAAAACATACCTCTTTTAAATGGAGCTTTTGGGGAAAACATTCAGGTAGGATTTATGTAGTCTCTGGACAGGCAGCTCAGACTTCCAAAGTGGCACTCTCAATCACTTATTCTCAGTAAACATTAAGATTTACTGCCCAGCAACCTCTTCCCTTTACAGCTATGCTAAGAATGTCATATTCTGTGTGAATTCATTTGTGACTGGAGGCATAAGCTATCTTTCCAAGGTGATTATAATACTATAATAATCTGCCTGTAAAACAGTAGAGTATTGAGCAACAACATTTAAGTTTTTATTTGCCCTGTCCATATAACTAGTTAGAACATTGAACTAACTACAAGACTCCCCTCTGTTGGTTCATCTGCATTAATAAATGTGGACTTCTGGACATAAAAAAATAAATGTCTGCTGTTCAAACGAGCAGTGTGCAAGCCATGACTAATTGGCAAAGTGCTGCCTTTGAGCCCTCCTAGCACTGCTTGTGGCAATGGGAAATAAAAAAGTTAAGAATGAGGCTAACAGTAAGAGCAAAGCAAAGAATTACTTGTACAAAGATTATTACTCAGCTTTGCTGTCTTGTATGTCAATTCTTTAATAAAAAAAATAAATAAAAACCCAGCAGCTTATCTACATACCTTTTCTTAAACAACATTAAGTTGCAGAATTCTAGATCTCTTATTGTGATCTAACAAGTAGACAGTGAATAGGAGACAAGTCAAGCCAGTGCAAGCACATTTGTTACGAGAAAGATTTGTGTTATAATTGAAGATATGCCTCCTGCCACCTTGAGTACAGTCTATGTATAAGAGGACTCTATGATTGTTATGGTTGCAAAAACTGTAGCTTGAGGTCTCAATCAATAAAGGTGAGTAGTCAGGCAGTGAAACTCAGGGCCCCATAGCATCATTCTGCCCTTTGCTCTAGCAAAGGAAAAAGATAAGAAACCATCATCTTCATTTTCCTACTTCCTCCCAAGCCAAAACCAGCATAAAGACAGGATTTTATCACACTGTCATACAGACTTCCAAAAGAAAGAACAAAATCACATCGGTCACAAGAGTTTTCACAATGACAACTCAAAGAACTCATAATCAACATTAATGTTAATTACATTAAGCATAGCATTAGCAGATTTTGCAGCTGCAACTGTACTAAATTTTAATAGTTAAGACATGAACATTTGAAGAGACAGAATGAAATTTGCTAGGTAAAAATTACATCCTAAACTTCTGTCTCTATAGGCAAATTTCTTCCAGGCCAGACTGATTGCAGTCCCTAATCTAAAAAATTCTGTATTCCTGCATCAAGATCCAGAAATAACCTACAGGATTTTCCTATAAAAGTAAACTTCTCGTTCTGGCCCTTCCTTCACTTTTAGATTTGCAAATCACATTAATTTTTAACTTCTCACAAGCAAGCAGAACAAAACAAAACAGGTAAAGGACTGGAGAGGAGAAAATCACAGGAAGAAAATTTCAAAGCAGGCTGCTTATGAAGCACCCACTTAAACATGTTAACCATAATTCTGAATTAGAATGCATCCTGATGCAATATAAGAGAATGCATTTATCTGAAACATGCCAGTGTTCACAAGCAATTTACTGAGCCATAAAAGAGACTGAGGACAGTTTTGTGTAATTCTAAAAAGATATGTGTGTGTATGCATACATATGCAGGTAGGTACACAACATTGCTATTTAATTTTCATAGTCAGTAAGAGCTAAACATAACACTGATCATCTCTACTGCTTGCTCAGTCACTCTACTTTTCTCAGTAGCATTCTGAGCTTTGAAAGAAGAAGCAGCTAAAATTTGCTTACCAAACAAATTTGGAAATGAGGAAAATGATCACTAGCAGAAGTATGTCTTTATAGCAAAAAGCCCCATTATAGCAAGGATACATGTGTATGCACTTTCCCATAAGCGATCTTGTACTTGCAGCTACAGATACTCCCAAACAGATTAGTGGATCCAATTTGTGAGTTTGTTTGGAATCATGGAATGGTTTGGTTTGGAATGGACCTTAAGGATCACCTAGTTCCCAACCCACTGTCATGGGCAGGGACACCTACTAGACCAGGCTGTTCAGAGCTCCCCTCCAACCTGGCCTTGAACATTTCCAGGTGTGGGGCATCCAGAGGTTCTCTGGGCAACCTGCTCCAGCATCTCACCACCTTCACAGTAAAGAATTTATTTCTAATAATCAATCTAAACCTACCCTGCTTCAATCTAAAGCTGTTACCCCTTGACTTATCTCTCCACGGTCTTCAAAAAGTCCCTCTTCAGCTTTCTTGTAAGCTCCCTTTAGGTACTGGAAGGCTTTTATAAGGCCCTGGAGCCATCCCTCCTCCAGGCTGAACAACTCCAGCTCTCTCAGCCTGTCATCACAGGGGAGATGCTCCAGACCCCTGACCATCTTTGTGCCCTCCACTGGAAAAATGCAGAAAAGCATCCAGCTTTTGATTGGCAGTTGTAGACTATTTCAGATCCAGACTGTCATCACTCTTCTACAAGCTTTTCAAAATGGCTATGAAGAAGGACTTTCTTGCCTTTCTTTTAATAGAACAAATTAACTCTTGATTTATGTCAGGAAGACAGTGCTTAAAATGAATACGAAGTTGTAGCTCCCAAGCACTTCATGCAATATTTTTGACTGCTGGAGACCTGCCACTCTCCAGTCACATGCATACTTATTCCCTTATCTGAATACTGAAGGACTTAAACAAACCTTCCAGAAGCTGTGCCACTAATCTTTTTACTTTCAGAAAGCAAACTGACATAATGAATCCACATCCTGATACACACTGTGCCCTCACAGTAGCTTAATTATAAATAATTATAGAATTTTCCTAGCTTAGTGTTGCATCATAACACAAACAAAGCTCACAGTGGTTGTATTGCCAATCCTGCTACAGTTTATTAATCATATTGTGAGGAACTGCCTACTGGATAACAAAGTCTCACGGACTTGTGCAAGGTAAGGGAACACAGGGACTACACTTCACTGGAGAAATGCCTTCCTTTAAGAATTAGAAGAAGGTGTTATGGCTTAACACAGAGTTCAGAAATTTCAAGCTGTGCATCTCCTAAAAATGAATGGAATCAAGGCAAAAAATGAAATTAAAGTAAATCTGGATTTGCAACTACAGTTCAGAATTAAAATCCAGAGAGCCAAGAAGAGATTCTGAAAGACTGGAAATGTGCAACTGTGGAACTATTTTGTAGTGCAAAAATAAGTTTAGACTCAGTTACTTAAGGTATCTAGAGCTGTAAGTTTTAAATGTGATGAGAAGGAAAGGGAAATTACATCACAGGTCAATGCTTAAGAGCTGTGGAATACATTCATCTTCTCAGTTTAATCCTAGGGCCAAACAAAGCTTCTTAATCCAACTACAAATTGTTTTAGTCACAATTTTGTATGCAAGGCTGCTTTTCCAACAGAGTCTGGAGATTCTTAAGCTATGTTAATCATTTCTTTGTCTCTGATACTGAGATTCAAGGGTTTTTATGAGTGATAGCTAAGGCTAAAGAAAATAAATGTGCATCCAAATCACTTCATGCTTAATTAAAACATCATTTGTTCAATTTGCCTTATATTTGTTTCAAAACTTAACTGATGCCTGGAGAAAGCATGCAGCAAGATCTGAAAGTCCCCAGGAACTGTTCTAGGTGCATCAAGTACTGGAAATACCAAAAATGAAGACAGTTTTCATCCATATAAGTTTAAATCCTAGATGAATCACATACCAAGAACCCCACTGTGAATTTTAGAACAGCTTAGAACAGCTTCTATTATGTGAGAATTTGTACCTTAGCATTTGCTTTTCTATAAACATATCACCATTGAATTACTTCTTTAATGGAGCACAATTAAACTTTTTCTGTTTTTAAAGGCCAATAAATATTTTATTTAAATTTCAAAATTTAATGGCAATGATTATTCTTTTTCCAGTTTCTTAGTGTATTGGTTTGTTCTTCAATATATGCCCAGGAGCTGTTGATGCCAAATTTGTATTAATTAATCTGTTCCTCAAAATAAGTAATTAAGTAACTTCTGCCAAACAGCATTCAGGGAAAAACAGGTTAATTTACCACATGAAAATGCTTTCTTTGTTCTGTAATAGAACAGTGACATGAAGAAAAACATTCAAATGAGAGAGAATGAAATGAAGAAGTGAATTTAAGGCTGTGGGAGCCATAATATGAAGCAACAAAATATATCATATCAACTTTGCCTTGACTTAGCTGTCAAGTTGTATTTGTTAGTTGTTAGTTATTATTAGTTTGTTGTTGTATTTGCCTTCTTACTGTGGACAGGTCTGTGTGTTTCCAAGGAAAACAGCAGCTATGGCAGAGCGTGCCACTCCACATAAGGCCACTCAAGCCAGGCTGGCCAAAGGGACTGGAGAGAAAACAACCCCAGGGATTTCCAAGCAGGCTGTCGAGAAACAGGCCAGCAAGTTGGTCTTGTAAAGCACAGTTAGTACCACTTGTTTAAGGAACAAATCACAGTAGTCACTCTGACAAGTAGCATACCAAAATAACCAATTCCAACTTTGCAGAAATCTTAGGTGTAGTGAAAATAATCAGAAGAAACACATTTGGGGATTTTGGTGGTAAAAGAAGCTTGAAACTGACTTCCTAGAACTTTTGAAATATTGCAATAGTCAGAGAAATACAATATAATAGTCATTATAGAACATTTTGAAATAAATTAATAATGATTGCCAAAAACCAGACAAAAAGTGATACAATGATTTTCAGTAAAATAAGATAGCTTTAAATCAATATAACCTTTAAAGCAGAAAAACCCTATACAGATGGGCAGCTAATCAGCATCTGATCTCCCTGAGATAGCTTGCAATGAGATAGAAACAAGATTTGTAGTGTCAAGCACAGGGGAAAATGGAAGAGGCAGCTCAAAATTCAGTGCTGCAATTGCTGAGAAACTATAAAAATGCTCCCACTAAGCAATGGGGGATTCTAGACAAGTTTTTGGGTCACAGAGTAATGAAACCAATGGGATTAATGAATCAAAATGTGATTCTTTGGGATGGCATAACTGGGAATAAATCAAGTATTATAATTAATGGAGTATTAGTGTCACACAACTACATTTCCAAAAATTTTATCACATTTCTCAGAAAAAGTCAAGGGAAAACACAATGCTAGACCAAACTTTAGCAGCTTTAGCAACTTTAGCAAACTTTTGTCCAGTGGGTTAGACCATTTAAAAAAAACAGGCATCTGACAAGGTACTAGAAAATGTGTCAATAAAATAATCTCAAACCCGAAAAATAAATAGGTGTATATCACAGTCACCCTTATTCACCATAAAGAAGATGCTGAACTACATGTGACTTTTCAAAGAAACAAGTCTTATGTCTGCCTATCATAACAGGACAGGGAAGAGGAGAGAAGGAAGAGATGGGAACCAAAATTGCTTCTCTACCTCCCCTCCTATAAGACCTCCAGAAAAGGCAGCAGCAAACAGCAGCCTGAGGAAACACTACAGGATTCCTTTGTAGCAGGGAAGGAAGCTCTGCAAGAGCTGCAAGGTGCAATACTTAAACATTTTGGTAAGTAAGATTCTACCTGCCAAGTCTGTTCTAGCTGTGGGGCTGCAAAAGCCACATGTGAAAAGACTTCAGGTCTACTGAATAGAAATGAACACAATAGGAACGACAAAAGAACAACTGAAAAAAAAATCCAGCAATACAAGCAGTGAGACAATAAAAAATTACATGGTGGAAAAAAAATCCCCAAATACCAAAGTACACAGCCATTATTTATTGTAATTATAAATTAACCTGGACATTTTAAACACCTTACAATGATGTGTATTAGCATTATAACACAAGGCTTTGTATTTAAAAAAAAAAAAAAATCATTGCTTATATATTACACTGTGTGTTTTGGATATTTTAATGTAATTTATTTTTGTTCAAGAGGCCATTCAGATTCAGACAGAGGGAATATCTGATTTGTTCAGAATTAATGTTTTCCCAAGCATAAATTATACTGTAAGGCAAAGTGACACCCTTGCCTTTTCATTGTGTTTCTTTGCCTGAGACCATCATTCATTCATTTTATATTATTGATCCAATGCAAAACAAAAGTGAATTAATATGTGCAAGCAGCTAAGAAGAAGAAAAATAATTTTTAAATTGGGTTTTTTTTTCTTCCAGAACATGCAAATCATGTTAGAATAAATATACAAATTCAGTCTTGAGCTGCTTCAACCTAACTCTAAAGCTGTATTAAAATACCTTTATTCACACTTTATGTAGTGAACTGAACATTAGACATTAGATCAAAGGCAAAAAATAGACTATATATTGTAGTTTTGATGTTTTCTGCAGGACAAACAAGATGAAAAACAACAGCTAACCATATTTAAATAAAAGCAAACACTGGAGAGAAGCCAGTTTTAAATTGATGGAAAGATAGGTTCAGCCGTAGAATCAATGTCATACATTTAGGCAAAAGGTGAACAGAGGAGAAAAGAAGGTCCTACTACATCTTGCAGTGCATTACATTTAGGATGTGCATTTCTTGCCATACCACAGCCTGGAAATTTTCTGAAATTTTCAATTTTAACTTTGTGGACCATGTTTCTGCTCTTAACAGCAAAGTGATGCAAATGTCTCCCCTGGGGTACAACTGCAATAATGCACTGAGATTCAGCATCCCTGTGAAAGGACCTTGTCGCTAAAGTAATTATTTTGCCCTAGAACAATCTTGCCTGCTGTACTGCCACATCCATTTCTCTAAGCTGAGAGGTGAACATACAACTGCTTCCAAGTCTCCTTTACCTTGTGCACATATGCATCCATCCCCACACTGGGACACACAGCCTAATTAGCAGGTATGGCACTGATCATCTGTTTCAACTCCCCATGCATCTTCTTCTCCAGCAGCAACTGCAAATCTTCAGGGGCATTCATCAATATTGGCAGGGCTCCTGCTGGCAACTTGCATCAGGGGGAGGATTTGCAGAACTAAAAGGTCTGTCTCCCTCCAAATTCACCACAGCTTCTCTCAAATGAGGAGACACTTCACATGAAATTCTGCCTGAAGGTCAGACCTACTCTGCTTTTCTCCTGCTCCTGGGCATTCCTACAGAGAAGTAGGCAAAATTTCCTTATGTGCTCAGCTAACTCCTGAAAGCAGAACCAGAATGTCCTCAGGTTTGCACCTTATATAATAAGACCTCAAGAGGTGTCTTCCCCTCATGCACTTTGTCTATTAAAAGCAAAACACAAAGACAGAAAATCTATAAAATCCTTCCAATCTCAGGAGAAAAAAAAAATAGGAAGAAGAAAAGAAGATTACAATAGTGAATTATGGGCCAAAAAACCAAAGATTCTAGTTTGTTGGTGCATCGAGTGATATTCCAGTGGGGAAAAGGCCTCTTCAAGAAAGACTGCCTGCATCACATAGATAGAAGTAGCTAATCTTCTTAGCCAAAGACTAGTTTAAATGTCCTTTTCATTACTCAGACTAATAATACATGAAAATTGTGCAGTGAAGGCAAAAGTAGCACAAACTCACTGTATTGGAGCAAACATAATGAAGAAGGCTAAAAAGAAAATAAACCACCACATTCTTTTATCAAATGTTTACCTAGTCATGCTGGAGCTCAAGGTAACAGGTATAAGGATTTAGAAAATGGAGATATTAACAAGAAGAAATTTGATTCAGTGGACAGTATAGAAATCTCTGTGATGACCTGCAGTACTTTCATGGTAAACCACATAATTTTAAGCTGAACATAGCTGTGAAATTCTGTGTTGAAAAATAATTTTGGTTAGTAATAGACACCTAATAAAGCCTGGTTTCTTACAGATACATGTGTCCTAGGCTTCTAGAAAAACACAAATATATACCTCAGATCCTACCTCATACCCTTCTGGATTTCACCCTTCCTTGGTGTTTCCTCAATTTTTTTATTCTGTTTTTTAACAATCTTCTCGATCCAGTCTCAATCCCCTTTCCATAAACAGCAGCTGGACATGTAGGACAACATAGCACAGCTGGCCCTAAGTTCTCTGTGCCCATACTGCAGCCTCCTCTCCATTCATATGGATCTCTGTCCACAAAAGCTCATTTTCACAGAAATGTCCAAAAGCTGACAATCTTTGGGAAATCCCTTGTTAAAACGGGGTTGCAATTGGCCAGTGGTCAGAAATTCCTAGGAGGAACTGACAGTGCAATCACATCAGCCTTGTTTCAGAAGGAAAGCAAAAGCTAAACATCACTGATTTTCTTGAACACCAGCAGCCTTTTCAATAATTCAGAGATGAGATCTTGAATACCTATGGATCCCTGGTACAAAAAAAAAAATCCCAGGGTAGGCTCTTTAATATCTAATCACATGAGAACCAGGAATTTTCCCTTTCCAACTCCCATTTCTAACACAGGAACTCATCCTATATTAATATGCTCTAGAGTGAGCAGTAATACATCATGATTAGGGTACCTATAATTTTGTTAGAAAACTTTCCAACACGAGATGCTGAATCCAAAATAAGGTTCCTCAGTTTTGAATGTCATTACGATCTAATCACTGTATTGCCTGAAGGAGTTACTTGCCTAGAAGCCAGCAGTTATGACTAGATTACATAAAATATGTAGAAACAGAGGATATTCTGAGGAAGCACAAACATTTATATTTTGTTTCTGGCAGAAGCTTATTTCCAGAGTTAAATGAAATTGTAAATTAAGCAGGCTATAAGAGAATGTCAATGGCACAATGGCTGAAAAAGACGAATCTCCAAAAATTGAGTTCCACAGATTAAGAGAGATGACCAGTGTGGTCAAAATCCTCATGCTGATTGAATGTTTGTGTTAAAAAAACAATTAGGAAAAGTGTGCTGAAATAGAAGAGAATGGCTGAATAGATATCTCCTCCGTTTCACACTAACTGGATACTGGCAGGAGTGTTTTGATGTACACAATAAAATATATAACTTGTCTTTTGCAAGATATTAAGAGATACTATTCATGATTCTTCTCCACTCTTTAATTGCCTTGAATACTCACTGAAAGAGAATGGGGATAAGATTAATATGGAATAATTTGACATTGATGTATTCCCCTTACAGAACAGCAACTACCCAGTATTACGCCTTTAAGGCCCACTCTCAAAGGCACAGGATATTATGGGCACTTTTAAACTAAAACACCGAAAGCTCAAATTGAATCCACTCCTCAACCTCAAAGATGCAGCTGCAGACTCCAACCCATATTCAGACTGCCACTCAACAAAGGACTGCTGCCACACAGAGATTACCCATGGAGAGGCTTTTCATTTGAGAGGCTAAGGAATGGGTACCTGGATTTGTCCTGCTAAGAATATCTGTTCAAAAAACATTTTCCAAGTTCTGTCACCTAGCATACTTAAGTGAAAGTCCTTCTGGATGACATAAGACTTTGCAGACTAAAACAACTTGCTCCTTTCACAGATATAAAATGCTCCATTAAAAAATAATTCATTTTATTACAGTAAGAGATAATTAAATCAGCCAGCAGTTGAAGGCAGCTAATTGAGAACACAAATTCCCTTTCTACTCTTGATCAATACTAAATTAGAATTTGTCAAGATGGAGAAGGAAAGAACCAGTTTTTTGATATGACATGGAAATAAGGCATGTCACCTTCAGACTGAGACTTTTCTCAAACTCTCTAATTTTCCCTATTTCACATTGTTGCAGGCTGTCAGTGACCTGATTTAGCCAGTTAAGTAAAAAAGACACTATCATTATCAAAAGCATACAGTAAGGAGAGTAGAGACTGAAGACACCTTGCAAGAATCTATTTCTTTCCCCTCCCTCATCACTACTGTAATTGCCTGAGTAGAAAATGCAATATGAAAATTTCCAGCACTCTTAGTATCTTGTTTCACTGTTTGCTTTTGGCAAATTCTTACTGTAGACAAAGAAGAAGAGGCAGAAAAGAAAAATTCATCCAAAAAGAGGAAAAGTAGTCACCCAGTAACTTGGAAATCAGGGCTAAAAGGCTTTCAGAATGGTTTTGCAGTCAGCAAGCCTCATATTGTATTTGCTCAGGAAAGTAATTTTTCTTTTAGTTGTTATATTGTGTTATTCTTCTTTCATCCCTATTTTTCCCAAGACTATCAGTATCATCCTGCATTTCTCTTGCATGTAAGAGAGTCATCACTTTGCTGAACCTCATGACACCTGTGTAAATCAAATCAAATCAAATCAAATGTTCCTGCTAGGGTTAAGAGCTTTGTTTTAATGACTACAGGCACCAGGCCAGGAACAAAGCTTTGGAGTCAGACATCCAAAGGAAAATCCCCTATACAATGTCAGGTTAGTTTTTGTCTCTGTGCTGTTTTCCCTCTTCCTGACTGCAACATGAAATGACTTCATCATCATCATGATTTCATAAAACAATTTTATGTGAGTTTGGTGTGATTCCTTGAGGTGAAGTCTCAAGTTTTGAGGGAGGACAGCCTTGTATTTTATCAGACTGAATATTATTGCTCCACTTCTGAGAACCAGAGATTTCTATCTTCTTCTATTCAAGTTAAGCTTTTAATCAGAGACACTTATGACAGTGGATCCTGAGGAGTGGAAGGATTTGTACTCTGTTTCCCCATTATCTTATTCATGCTACATCTGCTGATTTGCAGATACACATATTGCTGTCACTATATGACATAACACTTTCACAAACAATATTTAGATTATTGCCATTGTTGCTATTCCATTTACTAAGCCTTGCCACACTTCCCAGTCATGCTGTTGTGGTTTTTTTATCATTCAGCCAATCAAGATATTAAAACAAGATAAAGAGCCATTTTGTCATGTGAGGATTTATCTAGTGTCCACAGGATATTAAGCCCAAGCAGTCAAGAATAACTTGGTAAGCTGATATAATACATAATATTTAAGACATAGTCACAGCTATAGTGGTTAAACACAGAGAAATAAATGCTCTCTGGTAGCAATACTTCATACCATTCTGTGATTGACATATACATTGATAAATTCAGGAATTTAAAAGCTTTCTAATCACCCTTTCTCAGACTGAGCAACTTCATGAACAAATTGATTTCCAGATTGTATCAGGCAGAACTTGACTGCAAACCAAAAGATTTTTAACACAATCAAACCCAGCTGTTTAAAACATCCTACATCATACAGAAATTCGATGTGACAAATTAAAAAAAAAAAAAAAAAACAGAGCTCCAAACATATACTTCATTATAGGTCATGAACTAGGCTAATTTTAAGAGAGAGTGTTAAAGGCTAGTTTCAAGGCTTCTTTTATTTTCTCCATTCTCCCCAGAGACACACTATTATTTGGTTTCCACAGAGGAATTACTTTTTATATCAGAAAAAAATCTCAAAGAAGAACGAAAAAATATCTGATCTGACAAGCATTGCAAACACAGTTAACAAGCTGCTTTAATTATCCTCCTAAGATTTTCCCATTTGTACTCTGATCATCATCTTCTTCACAAACTTAATTATGCCTCATTTGTTCTTGCTGCACTACTCTCAGTAAGTATTCCAGGTGGAAAATAGGAGCCTGTTTGTAACTGTAACCTCAGGTAATTGTTTTGTATTTTTTATTTTGCTATAGAATAATTCAGAGTTTTTAAGGAAAAAAAAAATATACAGGAGTATCTTTGGGCAATATGAATATTGAGTAGAAAGCCAGGGTATTTCTACATCAGAAAAGCAAAGCTTGATGGCTATATGATCAGCCATCCATCTGAAAACTTTCAGTAGTCAGATGATTGAATAAATGAAGAAAATCATGCTGTTATCATCTGCATTTTAGAGATTAGTATTAATAAATTCTGATTCCTCAGCAGAGGAAACCTTTCCACAAACTTGACCTTTGAGAAAGTCAGAAAGAAGAACAACTGGGAATAAATGTGCTTTGTGAGTTAAATACTGAGACGTGAACCTAGTCACTATTTAGAATTTATGCACTACCAGCACTTTTCAAGTGCATAGGAATTACTGTGTTCTGACTGAGTACAGACTGAGTAAATACCCTGAAGTACCATAATTTGAGTGCTGATGAGTTTGTTCTAGCTTTTCAAAAGTACTAGGTTTGGCCCCCTACCATGCCTGAACTTGATTTCACCTAGGTTGCTTTTTGAGATACATTATTTTTATTTAATTAACCCACTGAGACACATAACTGCTGCCCCAAACTCACAAGCATTTTTGAGTACAGTGAAATGCCAAGCTTTAAAATCTAGCACTATATACAAGTCACTAATCTTTACACATTAACAGGCCTTCAAAACTGAAACATAAAAATTACACAAAATTCTAAGCTTTAAAAGCATTGAAGCTAAGTTTCTAATTTTTTTTTAAATCCAGAGATACAAGACAGCATTAGAATATATTCCATTCCATGCCTTACCTGAACCAAATTCCATCCCTTCAGAGATTCAGCGATGATAGAAGTAACAGTTGCACATACACCACCAAAAACCATCAGATGATTAGGTCCAAATTTTATTGCATCATAGAAGGCTTTGAGTCCTTTTGCATTGTCACACTGGAAAAAAAAATAGAGAGACAATATTCAATGTCACAAATAAATTAACTAAGAAATAAACTGCTGAGTAGTTGGGCAAGGAAAAAAAATCAGGGGTTCCACAGACATAAACATAAGACCTAAACATGAAAAGTTACAGCACTCTCTTCCGGACTCCTAATGAGCCATAGTAAAAGAACAGCAAAATGTCTCATTACATTCTACAAAACCAGAATTTTGCCACCATTTGAGAAATAATGAAAAAGTCCAATAACAAATGGTTGACCAAAATATTTTGTACATTTAAAGCTACAATTTCCCAATGCATAATTTGTAATGTAACACTGGATTGTCAGCAGGGCTTCCACAGCTGGAGGAAAGTTTGACACAACTGATAAAGTTCTATCTTTAAAGAAGACTCCTAAGGAACTTCTACTTAAAGTCCAACCTCAGTATTATGTAGAAAAATATGTAGCAGAGAGCCTGTCATTTAGAAGCCCCAAGTCTTCAAAATATAGCAAAATATTCTTTTGTAGTGCCAAGAATTAATTGTTCTTCTCTCATAGCTCACACAGCTTTGAGTGGTAGGCCAGGCTAGATGACATTCTGAGATCCTTCTAACCAGACCTGTTTTTGGCTTCCCTGATAATTAGTTTAATCATTATTTCAGGTGTAAAGGATTTTACTGTAAACTGAGACCAGGAATAAAAATTTAGGAAAAAAAAGGCTCATACTAGTCACTATTGCAAAAGATATATCAATCCTTGAATAAAGCATTATTAATAATTAATAATAACCCTAATTCCTAAGCTTGCAATGGAGTATTAATAAATTATGTGCCTGAAGGTTGAATTTGATTCCAAACCCCAAACCATACTGGAAGTCAGAAGTATCAACACAATATAATAGTGGCTGCCACTGCTCCACTAACAGCCACTCCTTTCTCTTTTTGAAACAGAAGTTTTCTGTCCTCTTTTGCCTCCTCTGCAAAGTCTTCCTTGAATGTACTCTTTATAAGAACTATCACACACCAGCCTCCAATATTTCATTATGACTATTCAATAAAACAGTTCATTTACTATCAGCATCCACATAGTAATTGTATTGCATTCTGCAGAGAGAATAAAGATTTTGACTAAGAAGTTTGGAAGCTTATATTAATCTCCTTACTGAATTAATATACTAAAAGAAAAAATATTATATTTGCATTCTATCTGCAAGAATAGAATTATTGCTCCCACTTATTCAAAATGATACAGATATTTAATGAATAGACTCTCTTAAATTGCATAATATAGCCCAATGCGTTTCTTCTTAATGCAGAAAAAAACCCCAAAACTTCTCAGTACAGCAGAGGCTCCCCTGTCAGTTTAATGTGCGGGTGATAAGCTCACATTGTGAGGGAATTAAGACTGTGATCATTGGAAGAAGCAGCCTTCTCCATTCTCACTCCTTCACTCCCTACTTAAGGACCAGTTTATTCCAAGTGCAACCAGAAGACACAGCTACTTCTTGAATCTGAAAGCAGGCAAGGACAATACAGCTTTAGTATCTGCACTTAATTGCCATTTAGCCAAACCTTTTCCCTCATCCACCTTATCATATGAAGCTGCAGCAGAAGAGACTGCTGAATTGGTTTTCATACCAACTTAAAACCAGTTAATAGAATTATTTTTCTTTTTTTATTAGGTCACTTTTAAAATGTATCACTAAGTAGTACTTTGAGAGGAATACAAGCCATTTATGAAATAAAAATTATATTAATAGTAAAATAACTGTCTAAAGTTACAGTCCATGAAGGGGCCACATACATGAAAAGTTATGAATAAATAAATGATAAGGACTTATGGCATGTTACATGAAGTAAAATCCACACTAAAACCCACCCTTACATCATTAAACATCTGATGCATTTTTAACTGCTCTTTTCTTACAAAATGTTTCTTACTGCAGTAAACTTCAGAAATTGTGGGTTGAAGTAGGTCAGCTTGCTGGGAGGTCCAGAATTGGTATTAGGTCTTTCTTTCTCATTTGATTTTTCATGGTTATGAATATACTAGCACAACAACAACCTTTTTTTCAATCACACAGCAGTTCTCTTGGGAAAATATACCAAAAGGTTTGCTCATTTCTCCCAAAGTGAAAGGTTCACACTGCTGAGATAAATTGCTGATCAATCAAAAGGACCTGCAAGAGCACCTGGGCTTTTCTTCAATGTGATGCAGTTAAAAGGCTACCATGTTTTCACCTTTGTACTTTCCTTCTGACTAGTCTCAGTTCTCTCTTTTTTTAGACCACCATTAGACTCTGCCTATTCTTGTGCAAAACTGTCCCAACAGTCTAAAGTATGTCTCAGAAAGAAAGAACATGAACTTAATACTCTGGCTGGCCATGACTGGACAGAAATGAAAGGAAAAATGAAAAAGATGGGAGAAAGCAGATTTTCATATTTGTTTAATGTCACATTTCACAACATACACTGTGTATAACATTCTTCCCTGCAAGCAACAGAACAGCCTGTCACAAACATTAAAAAATAAACATTAAGATAAAAATAATAGCCCTACCAAGCCAGACAGACAAGCAGGAGAAAAGGTTTCTTCCTGCCTCTAGTCTGAGAAATGTATCCTTAGTGAGCTCCTGAAGCCCTGTGAACAATTGGATTTTTTCAGAAATCCCAGGTGGCCAACACTGCTGCTCATGGTCTTCAATTTCCAAACCCTACATATGTAACCATAAACGAGGGCAACGCTGTTGAAAGACAACGATCACTGAAATTCCCATCATATCGCCACCCAACAACTTCCTGAATTGTTGTCTCCAAGTAACTCCAACTAGGTCTAGGAAAAACCCTTTGCAGCAATCTACAAGACAACTCAAGGCTGCATAAGAACCAAAATCAACATTAAAAAGCAAAGGCTAGAAAGTTATGGCCACATGTGAATGACAAGAAGCTGACCGTATTACTAATTTTAGTATGACTGACAGCAATGAAGGGGAAAGAATCCCTCATAAAAAGTCACGTACTTGCATCATAAAAAATATAATCTGAAGGAGCCAACACTGCTTTTACCACCAAGTTTTGATATTTTGTCTGAGTTGTTATCAACATGTCTACTTCACTGACCTGAACTGCAGCCAGCTCCCTTTCAACCTGAGTATAAAACCAGGCAGCTATGCTGTGCCCCTGAACTTGACTGCACACTGAAACACTGACCACAGTCACAATACATTTACCAAAACTAGAATTTCAAATATATGTGATTTGTCACTTATCAAAATTTTCTTCAGGAGAAGGGGCTGAGAACTGCCTACCCCAAACACATTAATTGCTGCACTTAGTCTCAGCCAAAAGCCAGGAATGAGCAAAATATAAATAGCAAACATACATATTAATGAAATAATTACATTAAGTGTATCTAAACACACTGACTTGCTACAGATTACCGGGGAAATTCACAAGGAAAAATACAACCAAATCTCTAAGCAAAGGTTTGTGAAGAGTCCTGCCTCTTGCTGTGACAAAGACAGCTTAATATCACAGCTGGCATCTAACAAGGTGTGCAGAACCACCTATTTTAATTAGGAAAAATAACCAGATGAACTGCTGCACAGGAGACAGGTCAGAGGAATTTGTGGATTGAAGTGTGAACCTTCCTGAATCCTCTTCAGAGGAGTGGCTGACAAATAAGGACTATAATCCCCTACTGAGGAATGGATGCAAATGCATAGGGAGGAAGAACTGCCTGAGGCATTAGGGGTGCACACAGGCAAGAAACATTTCTGGAGAGAACGGCACAGCAGCTGAATACACAGGAGACAGCTCCAATCTACCCAGAGGCCCTCTGCAGCTGGGAGAAAGGATGTCCCATGTGAAGGCCACACATCACTGAAGTCAGGAGAAGCAGCAGGACTGACCTTGTTGGCTGTCAGGAGGGGCTGTCTAGCAGACAGTGAAAGAGATACCAGAGTTTGCACTGAAATTCTCATGGCCATAAGCAAAACACACTGCAAGTCCTTGGTGCACAGAACAGAAATTTGTGTGGCTCTCATACAACAAAAAGTTTTGCCAACTCCCTAACATTGTCAGGTTTGAGCAATTACAGAGTTAGCACAACAGCAGATACTTGCAATTTAACCTATCTTGTTAGGGCTGCACAGCAGCGAGCATTGTAGGAATGGATACACTGGTCACATATGTGATTATTTTTAGATTTCTTGATGTTGGATAGCTGTGCTGAGCTGTTTCTCAGCAAGCTGTATTCTGGCACAACTATACTTTTTCTGAGTAAAAGTAAACATGAGGAACTATTTTGGTTTCTATTGAGCTACTGACAATTGATGTTAGAGAGCCTTTATGAAAAGAGGAACTAACAAACAGCTGTCATCTGCATAATGAAATATCCAACTTTATCGAGTGATATTAGAGCTTTCAGCAGCACTCTGCCCTAAATGCTCGTAAATATATTAAGAGATTTCTTTGAGCAGAGAGAACAAATGTAAGAAGCCTTATTCCTATCTTCTACAAAATCTTGCTTAGAAACTACCCTGAGTTACAACATCAGCTCAAATGGAGCTAAGAGATGAACACCAACAATTATTTTAATTTAATTTTCACTGACTTCTTTAAAAGCATCAGACAATTCAATACAATACAGACAATTCAGTGAAGAACATATAGACAACTGCTTGGAGCTACAAAAATATCAATCAGTTTGGCAAACTCTGCCTGCTTTACATGGGCAGGGCATGCTTCCCCTGAAGTTTCTCTCCATTTTCAAGTATCTGCAATTTTGGTACCTTAAAAGCCAGCAATTATATTTTTGCATTTAATTGCTGTAGCTGGATTTTCTTTCCATGAGTTTGTACGACTGCTCTTGGAACCTCCACTTTGACAACCACAGCATCTGGTGACAACATAATTATCCATTGGAAGAAAAAGCACTGCTCTTCAATTGTTCTAGAACACTTCATACTGTGCAAAGTAGGTGTGAGATGTCTTGCTAGGGGATACTATGAATGGTAAAAGTTCACAAATACATGAAATTAAATTAGACTAGTTCATAGATCAAAAAAATCAATTCAAAACTTCTTAATGGTGAGATGGCAATTTTCTCAGGCAACAACTGAATCACAGATTTTTGGTGTCTAGAATAGATACTATTCTAGGGAAGCAAGACCAAAATCTCACCCTTTCCTGCTGATGAACTGACAATGCCAAGTACTTGCATCAAGTCTGGTCTGAACTGATATAGCCATTCCCACATTCTGAATTTGAAAAACAAAAGCAACTCCTTCCAGCAAGTACACTAAATTTCTCTGTCATAAAATTGAAGTTAACTCATCCAAAATGCTGGGCTTTTTTGTACGCGATTTCTCTGTCATATTTTAATTTAAATAAAATATGCAATCATATTTAGCAACTATATTTGGTTTTGCTTTAGAAGGACTGGAAACAGCAGAGGAGGACTTAATCTATTCAGTGAAATATTTCCCAGTAAGTTAAGTCCCTTACCTTAACACCTCTTGACATACATCTAGACTTTATCTAGCAACTTCTTTATCTGATTCTGCCTTCTGCACAGCTCACAGAGTGCTGCCTCTAAGGTACTGGTGCTTGGCATCTCATTTTGTAGCTTATATTCTGCATTAAGTGTCACCAGCTCTTTAATGACTGATCCCAAAACAAGGGGGACCACTCACTCCTCTGTCCCCTTATGTCTAAACACCTTGTGAAGGCTCAGTCTCTTTCTCAATGACATTTTCTTTTTACTCAGTTCACTGTTTGGAACTGAGTCCACCAAGCAAGACAAACAAAGATTTCCTGTCTCTCCTTATAAAAGAAGTATATTTGCTTTTCCCAACAATACCTTTTTTTATTATATGACTTATATTTTCAGTCTCGATACTATTTCTTGGAGTATATAACATTTACACTGAATGATTCCTATTTAAGGACTCCAATATTAAATGGAATTGGAATGTAGCAAATAGATAAATCCTGTGTAATCAAAACTAACTCTATGTTTCCATCCCAATTAAACACACAATAGTATCAGATACCAATTTGACTTCCTCTTTTCAGAGTAAACTTGCATTCAGCTTGAAAGGTGAAATCTTTCCTCAAACAAAGGTAAAGTTCCCTAATGTGTAACTGTAACACACACAGAAGTTCAGAAGATCATCAAGAAACATTGTTTATTTGTGATATGAAGATCAACTTTTAATAATGCAACTATTGGTTGATGTGGCAAGATTTTGGTAGCAGAGGAGCAGCAGGGGTGACTTCTGTGAGAAGACACCAGGAGTTGCCCCTGCATTTGTCCCCAGAACTGACAGCCAGTTCTGGCCAGCTCCAAAACTGCCTACTGCCCAAAGCTGAGCTCATTCAGCTCATGAAACTCTGTGATAACACATTTAATAACAGGCAAAAAAAAACCCCACTGCACAGCAGCTGTGAAAGAGGAAGAAGAAAAAAAATATGAACGCAACCATTCAGGCAGCAAGGTCAGTGAGGAAGGAGGGACAGGAGATGCTCCAGGTGCTGCAGCCTGTGGTGAGACAGGCTGGCCTCCTGCAGCCCATGGGGGTCCATGGCGAAGCAGAGATCCACTGTCTTTTTTTTTTTAATTTTTTTTTTTCCTGGCTGTAGCACTAATCCTGTGCAGGAGTTGTCCGAGGGCTATACAGCAGTGAAATTCATAATTCTGGAAACACTGGCCAGGAAGTCTGTAAGAAGTTGAGCAGGAGTTCAAAACATTAATATCTTCTTGTGAATTGCTAATGGAAAGCCAATATGTGGGCCTTAGAGAGATCCTATTGTACAAAATGAACAATTAGTCAGATCCCACAGTATAAGTTACTTTTTGTTAGATTGTTCTGCAGTTGGTCCTGCCATCTTACCTGAATCAAATTGGTGTTAGTTCAAATATTCCTGGACCAGAGGTGATTTTTAACACCCACATTGTATTGGCTCACCCACAACATACAGTCCATTTTATTTAACTTGCTCAGTTCTGCATCAATCTAATAAAATATTACACAAGATAATTTTACAGACTTTTCAAATTAGCAGCATTAATTGAAATGGATGGATGTTCCCAAAAAAAAATGTTCTCTTGAATTAGAATTTTTTCCAAGTATCCTTAAAACTGCTTGTGGATGTTCACATTGACAGTTTTATGGCATAAATATATAAAACACAAAACTAAGTCTTGGTACTGTACTGGGGTTTGTTCTGACATTCTGGTGCTCAAAGACCTATCAGATATTTTTGAAAATTCAGTATTTACAGGGAGACAAATATGTTGCTTATGTCCTTCTGACCTAACCTATACTACTCCATTGCCATTATGTTTTATAGAAATAAGTGGAATTACGGAAAAGCATAAAATTCCAAAGGAACAGTAAAATAATATATCCAAACGTATTTAGAAAACAAATAATATATTCTAGTTTTGAGCATAAGCTGGCTTGGTTTTCTCCAGCTATTCCAATTTTTACCAAGTTCAACCTTACAATGGTTTTTAACAAAACAAATAATTATTTTAATTATTCAATAATTGAGGAAAATATATTCAGACTTTATTTTTATCAAAATACTTTTTAA
Source organism: Lonchura striata (assembly GCF_050655825.1). Taxonomy (NCBI): domain Eukaryota; kingdom Metazoa; phylum Chordata; class Aves; order Passeriformes; family Estrildidae; genus Lonchura; species Lonchura striata. Next base: position 95,460,540 of record NC_140704.1, on the reverse strand, counting down.
AATATCCCTATGAAATCAGTTATGTTTTTGCATTTAAGTAACCTCAAAAGGTGCAAATTGTTTCAGACACTTGAATCCCAAGATTTTTATCACTTAAATTTATTGTTGAAATCTACCTATGTTGTTGTTCTCTCAGACATATGCTCTAGTACATTTACAAGGTATTTGCCAGCTGCTGCTCAAGTACAAATTGGAGAGCAAAGGGAGACAATACTGGCAGGTTCAACATAGTGCCACTAATGTAAATTCTTCAATTTTGTATTCGCCACCTTTTTTTTATTTCCTGTCATTATTACCATTTATTATTTATCATTACACTGCCATAAATAACCTATGTTTTCATAGTCAATATGAAAACATATTCAATATGAAAACAATCTTCAATATTTATCTTGAAATATTTCTGTTAGATTTCCTTTCATTTTCTCCCCAGTACTTTTTAGAATATAGGGAAGAATTCAGAAAAGTGATAAGATGTGTCATTTACATATGACACTGGATTTTGTTTTCCAAATCTAGAGTAAGCAAAATATATGACTTTTCACAAGAATGATCAGAAATAATAAATCATACTTCATTCTATGTTCTTTGTGAATAGATTTTCTGAAACTGCCTTGAAAGTTACAATTTCACCAGTTTCTCCTTTCCTTATGTTTGCTACTACATACTCAGTTTTAATAGGGTTGGGGTTTTTTTTCCTCCACGTCATTTTGGGAATAGGAAAATCACCTCAAACAGGGAAGGGTACTATCTCTAAACTTTTAGTATAAATTCATAAATAAAAATCAAGAAGTTCTTGTAGGTGGAATAGAGGTGTACTAGAGCAAAACATTTAAAGTACCAGTGAAATACATGATAGACTGCCTAGCACCCCTCTCTGCAGTAATAAGCTGCAACTGAAACCAAGATAGGAATGCAAAAATATTTTGAAAAATCACTTGACCCTCAATAAGCAGCAGTTGTAGGAGAAGTCTGCTATATGAATTCTTTCTTTACCATGGAAAAGGCTTTATTTATAAAAGGTGTAGGGGTTGGGGAAAATAAAAAAAAAAAGAAATATTTCTTGATAATTTTCTGACATGAAATTAAAATATTATTATGAGGGTGAAGGAATATGGAGGAAAAAAAAAAAACAAAAAACTCTTCAGCATTCTTCTAGTTAAGGGTCATGTCAAAATAAAATCTCCCTTGTGTGCCTCTGTCATACAGCAACAGGGCCCACGTCTCAGTACTCACAACCACAGGAATTTCTAAATAAACATTCACTGGGGATGACAAGAGGCACAGATGACTCCAAAACCCTTCAGAATTGTTCTTATAACTTCTGAAAGTCATTTACCTGGAAGATGTGAGACAATCTCTTAAGCTATGACAAGGATGGCTGTAGCATCCTTGAGAATATATTTGAATTTTAATAAAAGGTCTGAAAGCACCTGGCATTTTTGGAAAATATGATGAAACTCTTCTACTTTAGAGGATTATATTCAACATCAAGTGGTATGTGTAGCTCCCAGTATGACTCTTCTGAAGCAATATTGTTTGAAAGGGATATTTTTGGGTTGGATTTTTTTTTTTAAATTCCCCAGCAAGAACTTCAGAAACACAAAGATCAGAATTAAAATACAGCTGACAAAGTAAGAGGTTAGAAAGGCCATAATGAATTAAGAATAGCAAAAAATAATTTTTTGACTCAAAGGTCAAGAAAATCTGGTATAATAGCCTCCATCACAAGTCTATGATTTTTAATTAAAACCTTTCTGTGATGTAAAACAGTTGAACTCTATCCATAGTGAATGAAACTCTGCTAAGCTGATTTATCTAATGAGGAATAACATGTGATCCTTTGGATTAACTACCATTAAGTTAGCATATAAAGCCAAATAAAATTAATGGTATGCTTTAATTTGGCTTGAATTAACATAGCATGAGACTACAATAATTCACCATTTTATAGAAATCCTAGGCTGGAAATGGATAGAGTACATATCAGCACAGTTAGCATCAAATTCTTTCCCCCCTTAATACCTGGCAAAAGAGAAAACACAGAGACAATAAAGTTTTATTTCAGCAGCTCAGATGGGATAACTCAGACTGTGAGTAGGCACGATGCTTCACAGTCAGCAGGCATGAAAAACCCCCAAAATCCCAGTGTCAGCAACCTTGCTAACAAGAACCTGAGGTGTCATGGACTCATCTGCAATGAGGAGTTAGTTAAAGTTGAGCCAAAGAGACAAAGGAGAGAAAAGGATCAGCCCTGGAAGCATGGAGAGAAACTGGAACAGAAACCTGTTCAAAAATGTTTCCAATTTCATTAGCTCTGTAGGCAAGGTTGTCACAGGTATTACTTCAAGCCAAACTAAATTTGTTGTTTTCCTATCTAAAGGCTCTCCTTGATCTGAGTTTTATATTCCAGAAGAGTAACTGGTAGAGATTAGGGACCACTTCAAAAACTTGAAGTGGTGAATCTGTCTGATATGTGGTCCTGTCACATTCACACATGAACACTAAATTTCAATAGCTTTAAAGCTATAAAAGCAACATACTCCCTCTACACTGCAAATTACAACATGATTAACAAACAGCTGCTCCTTTGCAAGATGAAGAAAGGGGAGTAGATTGACAAATAAATCCTCACCACTCACATCCAGTGTAGTACGGGATTTCTACAAGCAGACTGACCAATGCTCTTTCTTTTTCTTACAGCCCTCACAGAAAATCTAAATTAAGCCTACCAAGAGCAAGGCATTAATCACCTTGAAGTACTGACCTTGGGGTTACACTCCTTATGCCCCCCGCCCCCCATCCCCCCCCAAAAAAAAGCCATATGACATAAAGGCGAAATAAAGCTGAGTGCAGGTGAAATGCTCACAGAGAGCACAGCTCAAACCTGCAGCTGACCCCAGAACAACCACCCAGATGTTTAAAGCAAATACATTCAATGTAAGACTGAAAACTGCAAACAAAATCCATACTAGAGGCTAAGGTCTGTTAACATGCCCATCTTAGCGTAATTAGGTCACCCTAATTCTCTTCCTTTCGTTTCTTGAATGTATTGCATACTTGTGACACACAACAAAATTTGTTCCTCAGCTCCTTGCCTGCTTGCCACCCAAGGTGAACATAGGATCCCAAGAATTGTTCTGTCTCCGAGCACACTATCCTTCATAAGAAACCCCAACGTGAACTCCCTCAGACATGTCTCAATGAACTAGAAATTCCGGAACTAGTAATTCCTACTGGCTATTAACCAAGCTTACAGAAATCTCACTGACACACCACAAAGAAGTTCCAAACCACCAAATCCTCTGTCATCTGCCCAGTTGTCTTCCCACTGTGGTTATATTTGAAACTTCCCTGACTGCTGCTATTACTTTGGCATGTAATGCTCTGCTAGGCACTGCTACCCCACAAGCAAAGCTTATATGCATGAGTAGAATTCATCCCTGTGTAAATTGACTTTAACTTGCCTAAATGCCACTAAAAAGGGCTTGACTAAACTTTAATAAACTGTAAATGACTAAACTCTCTGAATCATCACAGTAGAAAATTCACTGACTAGTTCAGTAACTGGATAGAGAAACATGTAAGTTTTTTCATCTGTTTATTGAGATAACCCTGCCTTAAAACCTCCATGATTTTGTCAAAATCATTCAGTCCTAAGCTGGCCAGAGATAAAAAATAAATTAAAAAATCATGCAAATATCAAGTTTCTCAAGACAGCCTGCTTTCTCTTATACCATGTACTCCAACAGAGCTAAATTGCTTTAAGCTTGTACAGGGAACAGTGCAAATTCTTGACATTCTTTTGCCAAACGTGTACTGACTGTCACCCAGAATCTTAAGAGGCTGAAATGGTATAAAATGCTAATAGAATGATTCTAATCATTCTGTCAAGCATGGCTGACACTACACTGTAAAGTGAAGAAAAGTACTTTATACAGCTCTGGATCAATTTTTTTTTTTTTTTTTTTTTTTTTTTTTTACTGTGGCATCATATAGATAGAGAAAGTAGTGTGAATGAGTTAAAATCTTCTTACAATTTTTTGGAGACAAACTGAAGGAAAATGTGCAAGTCCTGACCAGGTGAAATATTAAATTGACAATGACTTTGTTCAAGGAAACCTTTCTCAAAATGAAACGGTGCTATGAATACCTCATGGGATTTCAAATATCTTACTTGATATGACACTCAGACTGTCTCAAGGGGAGGAAAAGGGTTTCTGTCATTAAGTCTTCTAGTACAAGGTAGTGGTGCAGAAAAAGAGACTTTAAAAGGTTTTTTGTTGGTTATTGGAAACTGGATAAGAATTGGCAGCTGTGGAAAATCTTGGTGCAGGAAGGAGAAACAATATCTAGCTCAAAACCAGTAGCGAGAATGTACACTAGCAAGACTAGGATTTCAAAGATTTGATGCAATGTGAGAAGAAACACTCCAGTGCCACAGACCAGATCCCACAGTAGAGTCAAAAAAAGCATTCTTTACTTAGGTTGTGGTCAGAAATATATCACCTGGCTGATACCTTTCCACAGCCCAATTAGAAGAGTTTATGCAAGTGGTTCCCAATTCAGGTAAAACAAGCTGACAAATTACTACTAATATTTACAGTTGTTTGAAAATATCTGCTGACCTTACATTGAAATGGATGAGTTCACACCATCTTTTTTTCCATTTTGTTAAAGCAGGATGTGAACTTACATGTTTGTGACAGCATGTGCATGCAGGGAAAACGATAGAGGGAGGACAACAGCCTTGCTGTTTGCCACAGATCTTCCTGCAGCCCTGATTTGACTGGTATGCTTTGAGGGTGAAGCACAGCATTTGACTGGTATGCTTTGAGGGTGAAGCACTGCACAGCAGTTAAAATGAAGTGTTCTTTTCAAATAGCCCATATCTCATCTTCAAGAATAGGACAGTTTAGCAGTAGAGTTCCACGTACTAATATTTAAAAAAGAAATCCACAAGGAAACAAATAACAGCAAAAAAAATCCTCACCACAAACAAACTAATAAAACCAAAACAGATCTGCTCCAGCAAATGGAGCTGGAAGAACAAGTCAGCTTGCTGAGCTGAGGAGCATGTGGTGACAAAATAACATCTCAGGTGCCAGTTCAAAAAACCATGGAACAGCCCATTCCTCAAGTGCAGTGGAGATTTTATTCCCTAGATACTGTAAAACCAGTGGAAAAAAAGAGGGATGATTTCTTCTGCTGCTTCCTATTTACACTGCCATTTGCAATATGCCATATGCAAACCGATGTGTGAGTACCCTCTTCCAATGTGTTCAAAATGTGGTTTAAGCTACTGTAGGAGTTGGAAGATAGGAGACTCCCACCCACAGCAAAGAAGAGAAGAGAGAGACAGGGATATGTATGAATCACAAATATTAACATGGATTTGGGTGGCATATGATGTGTTAGCATGCAAACATGACAGAATTGGAAGGGGGAGAAAAGTGTCATGTCTCCCCTAAACCCAAAGGCTTATTGACTGCTTTAAGTTCAGAATATTTCCACAGATATGCAGATGTGACAAAACAAGTACCACCTCCAGATTTCAGAACTCCTTGTGTTTTAAATTAATAATAATAACATTATGGGAAGGAAAACAGAAAATTTGTCCACTGCTTTTCTCCATTGTGTTGTAACCATTTCTGTGAATTTCTTTTATTCATAAACTATGAACAGCATGTGTACGACCATAAATATTAGAAAAAAATATGAACATAATTAATTAATTGACATCACAATAGAAAACAAATTTAGGAAAATTAGACTACAAGAGTTATTTGCAGTGTTACTCAGAGAAATTGTTTCCCAAGTTTGCATTTTAATGTTCAAATCAACAAACAAAAGGCTTTTCAGCACTTAATATTCAGTACACAGCCTACTGATAATCAACTTCTGAGCGCTGCATACTTCTGCTGTATGCCACAACATCCAGAAAAGAGATTAACTTACACTAACAAAGTACTAGTTCTTCATTTGACTAGCTCCTGACAGTTGAAAAAACTCTTTATAGTCTTGTTTTGATAGGTTTTCAACTTGTTTGTGCATTAATTCTACCAAGTGTATTAGGAGCAACTTATACTGGTCAGTCCCGTACTCTCCACTGATTTACCCTGTATTCCTCACAGGATTTACCTTCTAATCCATTATTTATCATTGCTGATAAATTTGTACATGCACCTTGAAATGTCATTTAACAGTCTAGCTTGGCCTTTTCAAAATCATTTAGCAGCATTAGTTCCTGTACATTCTCATGTCCAGAAAATATTGGCTAAGTTCTTAATTAAAAATTCTTAGTGTCCAGCAAATAGGGTGCTGTGATTCTAAATGCCACTTAATCAAAAATATGTAAAACAATATGACTGAGTTATGTAAGACCTATATAAATTAAGCCAATGTGAAGTTTTAGTGCAGCATAAAAACAACATTTAAGACCAAAAATAATCACATTTTTATCAGCTATCTGCCTTAAAAGTGTCACAATGCAAATAGCACTGCTTTTTATTTAGAAATAATAAATCAGAAGTGATTTTGGCTCAGCTTTAATCTGTTATAAATAATTTAATTGTCTTTCATTTGTACATAAACCCCATTTAAAACCTCACAGAGTTTCAGTAAGCCATCTTAGTAATATTACTCACTCTGTGACTTCAAACTTTTAGAAAATATTTATAGTTAAATCTTCAAAAATATATTTCTTCTGCTCAAAGAAAAATATTAATTTTTCATGGGATGAGTCTTTTATTTTTATTACAAGCCACTAAAACATCAAGGCAAAGAGAACCTGAGAAGAATATACCTTTTTCTTTCCACTTGATGATCTAGACAGAGGAATGCTTCTAATTTAACTCAAATAGTTTCAGGACACCTTTAGCAAGAGAGCAGAAATGTGCTTTGTCCTATCTTGAGCCTGGCAGATAAAAAACTGAACCACCTCTTCTGAGTGGCAAGACTGGACTACCTCAAGCCGAGAAGAGACACCAACAGGCTCTAAATACAGCTAATGCTGTAAACGCAAAGGTCAAAGTCAGCTTACCCTCTTGTTGAGTCCTACTCCTGCCAGCCAGTGTTTGCCAAAACTACCTTCCTTTTTAGACTTTAACTCCTTGATACCATTGACTTCTGAACCAATGAGTTTGGTGATACACAAACATAAACCCCTCTTTTAGAGTCATTGATCAACTCTATAGGAAGCAAAATAGGTAATATTAGCTTGGAAAAATGCAACTGGTTACATGAATGATTCAGGAGCTTCTTGCAAGTACAGAAAAAATGCAGAAGCTGAATAAGCTAGTGGGAACCTCATGGCAACCCCAAAAACTCTGGGGCCAAGTGGAACAGGACAGAGGCCAAGACTTCCCTTACCCAGATCCCCAAAGACACAGCGTTTGGCTTCAGGGACACTGCTGGAACAGCAAGCTGAAGTCCTTTTCTCATGACTCATTTACCTAAGCTCAGCCAAGTCAAACTCATGTTTGTACACAGGAGGGCTGTGCTGCCCTTCACTGACAAGCCAAAGGTATGCGTTAACAGCACCTGCATGAATTTCATCAAGGCAAATCCAAAATCTCATATGTAGAATCAAAGTGCAAAGTTCAGGCTGGGGACTGACAGGCTAAGCAGCACCCCGAGCCAGGAAAGGGGGAGTCTGGTGAACAAGAAGTTGAATGTGTGCCAGCAGTGGGGCTGTGCTGCAGTGAGTGCAAATTGCTCTGCGCTAGCACAAGCACAGCCAGCAGTTTTATGGGACAGACTATTCCCTTTTAGTCATCATTGTCAAAGCTGCACTTCAAACAGCCTGCTCATTTTTGAGCCTTTGTATACACAGGAAATTCTGATAAATAGGAGAGAAACCAAGGAGAAACATCAAAAGGGTGGAGCATGTGATACATGAGGAACAGCTGGAGAAGCTGGGCTCCTTCAGCCTCAGGAAAAGAAGGCTACCAGGGCAGCTTTCTAGTGCCTGATGAAGAATACAGATGGGGGCAGACCCTCCTCACAGACACAAAATGGAAGAACAAGAGCTCACAGTCTCAAGTCACAGCAAGACCAATTCTGATGGAAGAGGTAAAAGGGCAAGTTGAGTGAACAAGGATTGGAACGAGTTAACTAGAGAGCTTGGGGAAACCTCCATCCTTGGAAATTTTCAACACCTGACAGTTCAGTGCCCTGAGCACCCTGAGAGGGCTTCAAAATCAGCCACTTTGAGCAGGATGCTGGACACAATCATCCTCAGAGGTCCTTTTTCCAGCAAAATTAATTGTAATATTTCAATAATAAGTTGCCACAAGAGCTGAAAGCAAAGCAAGACAGGCAAAATCAGCCTCACAACACTGTGGCTATTCACAGCAGTCTCTGATGCAGCATTAATTCTAGCCAACCCAACAGAAATTCCAGGATTGATTTAATAAGGTCTTTTTTTTATTAAGCAGTACCTATGAGCACTGAAAATATAGGATCTTCACCCCATTTTTGGAATGAAGCTATGCAGATAAAACTTTTGAGCCTAAGGTTTGTAACACATTTTCCATCATCAGTAAGAATCACTTTGCAATGGGAAAGCAGAAAATTATTTTGCCTAGCATTTACTTAGGACAGAAACAGGAATATATATATATATATAAAATGAATGAGAAAGAATGGCATAATTAATCTTCATATAACAACAGTGTGCTTCCTAGCTATCATGAAAAAATTTATTTGAAACTTTTTTTTTGCTTTATAAATTATATTTCCATCATGGTTTGTTCTCAGTCACTATAAAGAGCATTGTTTACAGATTGTTATGGCTAGTTAGACAACTGTTTTCCTTGTACTAATTTCACACTGTTCTGCCGCAGTTTTTCTAACTAGATGAATTTCAACTTGTCTAAAACCTTTTATTAAACACCGTTTAGTCAAGCAAGTGATACCATGTTTCATTTTTGCATACTTACATTCGCCCAGCAACTTCCAACGGCTGAGGAAATATGCTATGACAATATTTATTAACCCACAAACACAGGATGTGTCACCTTTTGCCAAGGTCCCAGAATAATTCCTGGCAAGTCAGAGGTTATGAAAACTCAATGAAAGCTCTGATGGTAATATTCCTTGTAATAATTGAAATATTGAAACAGTATAATGATGTAAGGTATTTATAACTTCCTGTAATTACAGCTTCTACTAGAAAATACCAGATTGTCTAGGCTCTATTCCTGGAAAGAAGGCATCTGCTAATCTTGATAAACAGAGCAGAAAAGTGGGATATTATTTAGAATAAACATTCCTAATACTCATTCATTGCATTTCTCAGGACTGTTCCTTGAGACTTCTGGGACCAGCCCCAGAAGTTGCCAGCACATGCTGCATCCTGTGGAACCAAACCCTGGATCCCCATCACTCCAGAGACAAGAGAAATCCACTTAAATGAAATTCCTGTTTCACACTTAGGATCTTGCCTTTTAGACGAGTACTATACTCTATAGATCTGTGAAAATAGTGTTTGGAATACTTAGGTTGGAGGTAGCAAAATGGTTAGGGACAGAGAGATGCTAAAATTAGATAAGGCAAGAGACCCTAAACCAATCCTGGAAGACAAAAATGTCACTGAGTAAATCTGTGCTAAAACACTCTTCATCTAAATTGTGATTGTGAGCCTTTTAAGGACAGATCTTATTTGAATGACTCCCCTTAGGTAATCAAATAAAAAAATTATTTTGATTTCCTACCATCTGTTTAAAATAGGAAGGGAAATAGAAGATGTCAGTTATGTGTGCAAGAATGCACTACCATGTAGTGTTCCCTTGTCTTCCCTGAGTATTCCTTGACCCTAGCACCACTCCTGCCCTGAGACATCCCAATTACTTTCACTCCAATCCTTCTCCTTCACATTCTGTTGAAAAATCTTTCTCTATTCCTGCTTTCTGCATACTCTTTCCCTTGGGCTAGGCTTACAGAACCCAACTGAAGAAAAAAGCATAATCATAATATTTTCTAATAAAGAGCAAAAGACATAAGTCTCTGCCCATACACCTTCTATATGCCTTCCTGTGTACCCTACAGTCTCCTGTGTACCCCAGCTCCCCCAATACTTGATCCTGAGCTCAGACCTGTGTCTAACCCAAAATTCTTGGCACTTTATCAATACTTCTGTCCTGCTTTCCCAGTGACTACTGCCATCCCTCTTCAAAGAGTACAACCTGAGACATCTAAATATGTAGAAACTAGTCATGCTACTGCAGCAGATGTACATGCAGGAAATATCCTCTAAGAAACCACATCTGTGATGGAATTTTGAGAACTTGTGAAATATTTTTATAAGACAGCTTTGTCACACTGCTAATTTAGATTTCTAACAGACATCCAAATTTCTTTTACTGAGTGTTCTGTATCATTTTCACTTGGGAGAACATCATGTATGTTGCCTCATTACCGTATGCTCTGTTATTCAGTGCAGTTTACACAAGGTTTTTTCAGATCTAGCATTCTCAAATGTTGGCATTCAAACAAAAAGGAAGTGGTCCAACATACTGCAGTGTCTGTATGAAAAAAAACATTTTTAAATATATTTGAATTTGATTTTTTTTTGTATAAGGAGATGAAAAACATGATATGCTGCTACCTCTATTTTTTATATAATACTATAAGTATGATCTTTTCCCTTTTTTTGTTTTCCACTAAACATGATTGAGATGTTGGTCTGAAATATCCATGACATTCACCTAGTCTTGAGTGTTACACCCCTATATTAATTTGACTGATGAATTAGCAATACAAGAATCCTTAGGATTGTCATCAGACTACTATCTTGCTAGACAACAGCAGCATGCAGCAGCTGTTACTAGCTTCTGTTCAACTCTTCCCTGTACCCTACAGTATTCAGCAAACATTCTAAGACCAGGGAGGGAGAGGAGGAAGGGAAGGAGAAGAGGACACACTTTCTTGTTTGTCAGCAATAACCAATTTCCTATCACCTACCTAATGCAGGTAATAAAAGGTAAAAATTTAGTCATACTCTCATTACAATTTTTAAAGATCTTAAGGAGTATGGCCAGTCAGCAGATGTGCAACAATAGAGTGTGGCAAGACCAGCATGAAAACCCAGCCTGCTAAACTGCAATGTGTGCATTCATTTGCCTGAATTATTTTCTGCAGGAGACCAGGGGATTTTGTTGCATTCCTGATCCTCATATTGACCTGTAGCCTGTCATTAGGCCACTTGTTTTATTTGTATATAGGCTCTAAACTGGTAAAGTCCAGTCCTTATTTGTGAGGTGGATATGGTGGATTCAAAGTCCACAAAATTATGTGTAAGATCCTAATTCATTGCTTGACCCTACATTGTGATCAGCAAACTCTAGAACAAGCATTTTTCTGGGACCAGAGTAGAAAATAAGTTTGTACAATTCCCAGCATTTTTAATTAATTGTAGTGATTAATCACTATCAAAGTTAAATTCTGTTCACACACACAAGAAAAGTTTCATTCTCTACCACTTACACTTAGTTCAGATAGTAATGATTTGTGCTGGGCATTTAAAGCCTCTTCTTTCTAAAGATGATGTTGTCTTGTCAGGAGTTTTCACTCTGAATTGTTTAAGGTAGCAATAAAATCCATTCCAACCTATTGCATAACATCATTTATGAACAGCCAACAAACACTGGGAAGATAAGGCGCATCCAGATTGATAAATCTACTGATATTATTCAAAGTTCATGCTAAAATCTCTTCTGGTAAAACAAAAGCGTGAATGCAAGGGGAAATCACACATTAGTGATGCTTGACATCTAAGTGATGAACAGACAATGAGAAGGTTGAAATACTGTCATTCACTGCTCCATTTAGCTGTCTTTAAGAAGGATGCTGTGAGGACACACTGAGCAGCCTAAGGAACATGAGAGACTCAGAAGACCAAATCTCACTGTCAGAGCTACCACTCTGCCAACTCTGTAGGCACTGGATGTGCACAAGGACTCGGATGGGGCTGGGACAGCCTGCCCAACCAGAAAGCATCACCATAGGAAACACAGGATACTGCCCCCTTATCTGCCTTTCTTTAATTCATGAACACCTGGGAACTGGCATCTATGATCCTGCTCTCTCATGTCTGATAACTCCTACTTCTGCTGGTCTTGTGTCCAGCAGCACTCTCTGGGCTGAAAGCTAGCAGTGTGCACTCACAGATCAGAGGGTCAATTGCACCCTGTGGTCCACCAAAAGGAGTGTGGCCAGCAGGTTAAGGGAGGTGACCCTCTACTCTGCTCTCATGACACCCCACCTGGTGGCCCTCTGCACAGACAAGACACCTCTCCTTTGAAGACAAGCTGAGACAGCTGGGGTTGTTCAGCCTGGAGAAGAAAAGGCCTCAGGGAGATCTCTAGCAATCTTCCAGTACTTTAAATAGGGCTTATAAGGAAGAGGGGGAGAGACTTTTACAGAGCAGATAACGATAGAAAAAAGAGGTTTTAAACTGAAAGAGTAGAGATTTAGATTAAATGTTAGGGAAGAAATTAATCCCTCAGAGAGTGGTGAGGCACTGGAACAGGTTGCCTAGAAAAGATGTGGATGCCCCATCCCTTCAAGTGTTCAAGTCAAGGTTGGATGGGGCCCTGAGAAACCTGGGAGAGTGAGAGGTGTCCCTGCCCAGAGCAGGGAGATTGGAACTAGATGACCTTTAAGGTTCATTCCGATCCAAATCATTCTATGATTCTCCCAGAAGCACAAGGCCTGCAATAAAACCACCATGAGCCTGTGCTCAAAGGAGAAAACTAGAGTCAGAGTTTAAATGCCCATGCCATCTAAATGCCCATACTTTTGAAAGGGTGAAAGTTATCATATGTATAGGCAGAGACTTTGATGTTTTGTTGAGTCTTTTTCACCATTTACTGAAAAATATAAAGGTGAAGCAAGCAGAAAAAGCCTAAAACTGAGTTGTTATAACAATCCACATGCCCTTTCCCCACCCCTGCCCTTAACACAGCTGAGAGGACAGCTTATCCCCATGACTGAAGCTGAACTAGCACCTTGCTGCTGATGAAAGCAAGAGGTGCTGACCTTCTGCTCCTGCCACCCTCTCACTAAGGCTGGTTTTGACAGTCATTTGATCCTACAGTGAGTACACTGAAACAATAAAAGAGCAGAAAAGTATTAAGGGGATTTCTTTCCCCCGGTCAATGAGTTAAAGCATCCTACCGTGAAACCAGAAGCAAGCAGGCAGGGTGGGGGGTGCAGGATTTCTGGTGCAGGGAAGGCACCAGAAATCTCCCTTTCTGCAGCAGCAAGGCCCAGGCTGGGCTGGCTGCACTGCGAGCTCACTCTTGATCATAGCTGCAAGCTGCCTCCCCAGGGTGCTTTATAAAAGGGCACATCTTTTCATCTGCTGAGGCCTTACACGCACCTCTTCTCTTACTTAGTTGCTGATTTTCCGTTCTTCCTGTCCTAGTTTCTTGGTTTGCATGCTCGCACACATGCGCAGCCTTCAGCTTAAATTTATAATAAAATAATAGTCATCATCTGGCTTTCCTAGGTATCCATGCATCTTCCCACTACATGTAGGTATCAACTGTGAAGAAGAACATTGAATTCCACTTACATTTAGCTTGATTAAAAGATTATTTAGTCTGTAGTTTTAACCAGACCCATGACGCGTGCACATCAAACATGCAGTGGTTGGTAGCCATTAACATTACAAACAGAAACAGGGCAGCATTTCCAAAAATCTCATCCTGTGGCTTAGTTACATTTCTGACTATTTCATTATGAAAGCAGTTTCATGAAGAATTATTTTAACATTACATATACTTTCCAGAGCCTCCTCTTCCCTACAGTGGGTATTTGCTACAGTTATTTCATTATCTTCAGAAGACTTGGTTCTAACTATATTAATTTAAGTAAGTTCAAAAGTAGGCCATGCAAACAAAATGAAATATGGGCAAAGTGCAAAAACTCTTTAATAGTCTCATTTAATTTGACATATAAAATAAATACGTATTTTATTCAGAGGTGTATTGTCATCTTTAAAAGACTGCTAATCCTAGAAATCATTTTACTGAGTCTTTGGTTGGTGATTTTTAAGCAATAATTTATTTCAATTAAATGACAGCATCTTTTAATCATGGGAAGTGTCTTGGCAGACAAGCAGTTCTGTCTTTGGAGCTTTCATACATTTATTCATCTGCCTAAATTTCCTTTGGAGTTCAGTTGAAGTTTCATCCTGAATTAATGAATTTGGGAAAGAAATCTGTTTCATTACAACACACAAGAAATGAAACAAGGTGAATGTTAGGGGAAGCGAGAGTAACGTGATAATGTCAAGCCTGAAAAAAAGCAGATGCAAACCCTTTGTAATCATTGACCATCCACCTTCATGTGCCAGAGTTAAAATTAACCCACAATAGCTATGATTTTTATTTCAACGAAACCATAGATTTTGCTGAAAATTATACAGATGTCATGCAACGCTGCTAGAGTCTTTCAAGCAAGCAAAGGCGTTAAATGCTGCCGATGCAGTTAAGAAGTATCTCTGTGCCTGGCAGATAATGTTTAATGTCTCTTAGTCATCAAATTTGGCAAAATAAACCTGCACCTCTGCACCCACAGTGATCTGACCATTCCTAACAGGACTGGTGAACAGGCAAAGCCCTGCTCCCTGACACCAGCTGCCAATGGCTGGGCGCTGCTGCAATGCTCCATTTTTGAAATTTCTCTGACCCATATGGTTGGGAAAGCCACAACACCTGAAGCTTTCTAATACTACATTTTTCCCTGCTGTATTTTGCAACTTGGAAAGAGCCCTAATAGCTCCACTTTCTATAAATGGATGTTTCCTTTTGGCAGAGGAGCAGGTCTTGGACACCAGGGCACACTTTTCCTTTTTTTTTTCTTTTCCCGATGGAATGCATCAGAAACCATTGAAAACGTCTTACAGAGTTTATCACATTTGCTTTCTTCAGCCAGGAATGAAAAAAAGCTGTAAGTTAAAAAAACTATGCCAGCCACTTAATAAGAAGTTTCACCTTATTAGATAGACAATGTTACAGAAATTATAAAAATTCCACACAAACCCCCACTTCCTGGCCTTATGAAAATCCTCTTTTCATGTACTATACCTACAAATTATTGATCCAAACTAAGTAGTTGCTGTGTTATCTCACCACCTCCACAGAACATAGTTAGGAAATACAAATAAAAAGGATTTCAAAACATGCAAAAAATCCATGAAATTGTTAAATGCACCATAGGATAAAAGCATTTAACAAGGCTCTCTGACCACATCACTTGCCTTCAGTCCACAAAGACACCTCCCACTACTTAGCCTAACAGTCCGGTTTCTATTCTGATCCACACATCTGTCACAAAAAAAAAAAAAAAAAAATTTAGCCAATCTACCATTAATTTTGTCTCCTCCCTGAATCTAGGATTTAGCTCCAAGGTATGTGCAAATCTGAGCACTGTACAGTGCTGACATCCTGAAATGTGTCAGGTTCATTATATATAAAATCAGATGAGCAAGAAATGGGTGCTTAAATTGCTCAACCCCTTGATGCTGTGTTTTACAGATGAGCTATTTTAATCATAGAAAGAAACTGGTACCATATCACCTGGATCCCTTGCTACACCTAAATAAGCAATTGAAAATGATCTTAGGGGGAAAACTATATTTTTAAACACAATGTTCAGCCAGTAGAAAGCCCAATAAAATTTTACTTTAGAAAATATGTTACATGCTACGACACAAAGGGGGGGGGAGAGGGGGAGGATGGAGGAAGAAAAAAACAAGGGGAAAAAAACCCAAAAAAACAGGTTGAGAAACTACTAAAAAGTCTGAAATTTAGATAGATTTATAGCTTTTTTTCTAGTATCAAGAAGCCAAAATAAAGAGGTAAAATATTAGACCGTAATTGGTAGTCTCATTTTGGTACACTTATAGCAGGCTGAATTAGAAACTGCAGTGCTGAATAATTCACCCAGAGGGAGGCTGGGCACCACAACAGACTCCCCAGGGAAGTGATCACAGCACCAAGCTTGAGAGAGTTCAAGAAGCATTTTGGCAATTCTCTCAGGCACAAGGTGTTACTCTTGATGTGTCCTGTGCAGGGCCAGGAGTTGGACTCCAGGATTTTGATGAGTCCCTTCAAACTCAGCATTGCTTGCACACATATTTTTTGGGGGGAAATACCTCAAAATGGTATATTGCAGCAATTATAATAAAATTTATGTAGCATTGCATGCATTTGATCTACTCCATTCTGTGTAGTACAGCCTTATTTCATGAAAATATTAATATTTAGTAATAGGCAGATCTCTTCCTCTTTACAGAGTAAAATTGGCAACATTTCAAGTTCTTTGTTTTCCTAACAATTACACAATTTGAATGGCTATCTTATGCAATATTTTCTGAATACACTAATGCACATAAATAACTGCAAACCCTACAAATTATGAGGTTACATTTACTCATGTATCTTGACATTTAGAAATTCTTGTGCATTATAATTACTTTTCCCTCTGCACAACATTTAAAACATCTCCAGAGATTTCGCCATGATTATTTTCTTGTATATCAGGTCACATTTCACAAATCTCAGTAACACCAGAATGACCCAACAAGCAAACAACCAACAACAAAACAACCCCCACAAAACACCACCACCATCTCTGAGTAGCTTGAAATGCACAATTCCAGACTTGCTTAAACTGCAGCAAAAGCACAACACCTAATTCTTTCACAGCAAAAAATTACATTTGTTTTTACACTGCTTTAGCCTAATACTAAATACAGATGACATCTTAGAGAATAATTCCTTCAAGAGCACTCCATCTCTCACTTCTGTCACTATGTAAGTCAATCTTACTCCCATAGAGAATCAGGCAAACACTTGGTTCCTCATCTGCTACTGCACAGTACCCATGGGGCAATCACCAAAAAGGCTTATTTATACATTAGTGGAAGATTAGATTATTTCATCTGTGCTTTGAAGCAGGCATTTCAGTTGGGGTGTTCTCTTCATTTTTCTTACATCCTTCCTTGCTTCTTAGTGTCCTGCAGAGAGAAAAAACGTACAAACCAACACCACAGCACTGTTTCACACAAACCCCTTGGGTGAACTATGTTCCAGAACACAGGTACTGCTAAAAAGCACATGAGTAAAGTGTTGGTATAAAAGGAATTCACTGGCATTAGGTCTTTAGGGACCCATCTTCAACCACTCTCAGTGCTTTTCTATCCCAGTGAAGTAAGCTCACACTAATGGTTTGGTCTATCCTTTAGCTATCCTAAACACCTTTAATTATCTAGTGAAAGGCCACAAAATTATGACTGGCACTGATACTTTGCTATATTCCTTGAAGTCAATAATTCTCAGCCTATTTTGCAGCTAAATGACAACACCTCATTAAGTAAAAAAATACCTCAAAATCATTTACTTCTCTTGATCTCCTTAAAAAAAATTCTATTTCTTGAGTACTTCAGGCAATAACTTTTTTCTTGACCATTAACTTACCTTTAGAATTTAAGCTATATACATACCCCCATTTACGTTACAACATATTAAAATAATGACAACATGCAATATTTTTACATTAAAACTGCAGAATACACAGGATAGAGTGGTAGCTATTAAAAAGTGTTTAAGGTGGCATATTTCAAAAATGTGACAGATTGCTTCCATAGCAGAATTGTGCACACATTGTGCTACTGTACAGATCAAGACTTTGGCTCTCCAGAAGTCAAGAGAACTCTGCAATGGCAGATACAATCACCCCATGGCACAGGAATGCATACCACACTGGCTAACAAAACAAGGAAGCAAAGTACCACTCGTCCAAAATTATTCACAACAAATCCATGCCTTTTTAGCCTTATTTGTGTGGTAAGTTTTCAAAAGAAATGGTCTACCATTATATTGGCTCTTTGCACTTTACTCTAACCTTGCAGTAAATTTCTCCAAAGTTTATTTGGTCTTTTACTACCACCAAAATATCTATCTATAAAAATATACAAAAAAACCAAACCAACCCCACATTATTTGTCAGTTAATCCTGTAAGACATTTAACAAGTTACATTATGATAGGTGCTGTACAAAACAAGGATGCAGTATTACAACATGCTGAAGTTGATGGTCAGTATTTTACAAAATTACACCTAAATTTGTACTGATTAATGTTACATATATACAGTAAATTAATTCTACATTAATCTTTTGAGCAGACCTAGACATCTATCCCTTAATCCTTACAACTGGAAACAGAAATGACACAGAGGTTAGTAATGTGCATTCCTCTCTGATAATAGATCCCTCAAACATATTCCTTCTCAGAGCAATTCTCCAAGTCATATTGGGAAACCAGAATATTTTCAGTGAACGACTCCCAGCCTCAGCCCCAGAATTACCTGTCAAAAGGGCTGTCTCAAAAACATTTGTATTTTGGATCCAAGTAAAATAGAAGGTAAGACAATGTTTCTCCAAATGCCTGCCTGCCCCTCTCCCTCTCCCTGCGCTGGCCTCGTTACCAACCACTCCCTCTCCCACCTGGCTGATGCCTCAGCATCACCCCATGGCTCTCAAACACATGGTTCAGGCACTTGGCTCTGGAGCTGCCCAGGCACATGTGAGGAAACTAAAGTAGGTTAACTCTAGGAGACTGCTGAAGATAAATTATAATATCAAATAGATTTAACTGAGTAAAATTGATGAACTCCACTATATCTCTTAATAGCATTTCTCTGATCTTGTTTAAGCACCGAATAGATGCATTGACCTCTGTGTGTTTGTTCACCCTCAAGGGCAACCACATGGATATATCCCTCAATGGAGCTCTGGCCTACACACAAGTGGTGACCCTTTTTCTAATAAAAGAAAAAAGATACTTTGTTGCTGAATTTGATGCATTTATGAAAATCTTAACTACATTGTCATTATTTCCATTTACTCAAACAAGTTATTTCTATTCATAAATATCAATGTGAAACTCGGTTTCCCAGAGCCAGGTAAAGGCAGGCCATTGTAAAGGTTAGGAAAATGGGGTAGCAAAGGAAGAAGTCTCTTTTGTCAGCTGATCTCTGTATAGAAATTTGTCATAACTGTGTCTCCTCTCCTTCAGTTTGTAGCTTGGATCCACTGACATCCCAATGCAGGACAGCAACTAACATAGAACAGAAGGTGAATGTGTTTGGCACACTTCAGTCTTCAACAGCCTCAGAGGACTGTGTTACACAAAAACTGTGTTTCACTGCTCAATTAACTGGACCATGTCCAAATTATATTAAGGTATATAAATACACTGTGAGCACTTTACATAATGTTAAACTAGAGGTCAGAATGTGGCATATATCTAGTACTACCAGTAAGAGATCAAGCAGAGAACCCAGGTGGCAAGGAAACTGCATGACAAACATTTTCCCAATGGAGCAAAACCTCTTCTCCTATCCTTGATCTACAGTTAAAGACAGCACCATTTAGCTGAAAAACACGTTTGTGTTTGAGTCATGCTTGCTACTTCTGACTTGTGGTTACTGCCCTACTTCAATTCCCAGTTCCAAGTTCTACACTATGGTACAATCATTCCTATTGTCATTCCTCCAGCAAGATTGATCATAAACTTATCAGTAATGCATACCAATGTCAGTTATTTCACTTAAAAATACCCAAAATGTCTCTCTTCATAAGAGCATCTTCTTTTTTTTTTTTTTTTTTAACGTTAGGACTATATGATATTTTAAGTTTTTTTTTAAAGTGTTGAGATAGAAGCCTACTTTTGACTTTTACATGAAGCTTACACTCTACAAAATTTAAACACACACTTCTGATGCTATTCATCTAACAGTATAGATCTGTCCCATAACTCAAGTATTTATATAATAGAAAATTGGAATAGCTAGAGAACCTAGGTATCAAAACAACTTAAAAGACAAATCTGTTGCAGCTGAATCAAAGAGAACTCACATCAGAAAGAGAGGGGCAAAGACATCTCCTATTCTTGTCACTTGTCAGAAAAAAAAGAATGCTTAATGAGCAGATTTTTTAAGAAAAAATTAATTTTTACCTTGTACTATGTTATGCAAGATAATACAATTAAAATGCTTAATTATAG
This sequence comes from Lonchura striata, assembly GCF_050655825.1. NCBI lineage: Eukaryota > Metazoa > Chordata > Aves > Passeriformes > Estrildidae > Lonchura > Lonchura striata. Next base: position 95,440,460 of record NC_140704.1, on the reverse strand, counting down.
TTGAAGATGTAGCTTTTTTGCATGTCTTCTCAATAAGATTAAACAACCTCATTACTCATTTGGATTAAAACATCCTGATTTACGAAACTGAAAAAATGGTTCTCAGTGAGCTCACAGAAAGGAGTTCTGAGGCTATTCTATGACAAAAGACCACAGCCATACCAATGAATTGGCATTAGGTAACAAAATGGAACAGGGACAGGGAGTCCTTTTGTACATTAAAACTATAGTGCCCAGTTAGAAATTGACACATTTACAAAGGGATGAGATAATTAACACTTCTTCGTTTGCTTTTTTGGTCTCTAAATTACAACCTTCTTCCTCATCCTGGCACACTATTAAGACGCATTTTGTTCCTTCGGTAAGTAGATCTGAAGCAGCATTCCTGACTATGTAATTTATGAAACTGGAAACACTATGGATGCAAAAAGGCCCAGGTCAGCCCCTGTCAGTTAATATGTGACACTACACATTTGCAACACTGAAGCTGTTGTTGCAATCTTAAAAATAACTGAACCAAGGCATGAACCTAAGGGCTTCCACATACTGGAAATGAGAAATTGCAGCTAGGAATTTTTGAAGGATTAAATCCACATTTTCAGAAGTATTAGAGATGTTTGTTGCCTCTACACGTCCAAACTGACTTACATGAGGACCCTGATCATCACTAGGTTAGACCTCTATATGTTACTTTAAAAAAATATTCACAATCTCTGAAAATTTCCAAAACTCCAGAAACCAAAAACAATTATTAGAAATACAAAGTTCATATTTTTAAGTCACACTTCTTTCCCAGTTTCTATGCTCAGCACTTGCAAACAGCAAGTCTCTAGTTCCACATATAACACACCCAATAACACTCTTTGTCTACTTCTGCCTCTAGTTCTAGTCTTCTTTTTCATCTATCATATTTCTATTATGAATAATGGGAATTCTAGTTTCTTAAGGACATACTAAAATGGGCAAATATCCTTAAAGCAGAGGTCCTGTTTGAGGTAGACAGTGAGAGCACTAAAGATATTAGATATTGGACACATGTAAATATTAAGACTTAGAACTCGACAGTCTTCTGCTTACAGTTACACTGACAGATGTGAATTTTTTCCCCTCTTAGTACATTAAGTTACACTGCAAAGCTTAAATCTGAATTTAGGGTTTTGTGTCTTGCAACTAATTCTTCCTATTAGTGAAGCAAAAGGAGACAGAGGACTCTACCGGCCTTCTTGAAAAATTCTTGGAAATCTGGTATTTTCTTCTCCTCCTGCACTCTACCTCCTAAACGAATGCAAGAAAGCTAACATTGCACAAGAAAGATCCTTAGGGACAAGATCTGTTGATGTCTTGAGACAACTTGATTCTCCCATTGCTCTGACAGAAGAAATGGGCCACTGGGGGCAGACTATCCGGGCAAGGGACTCCTTTGGGATTGATGGTCAGGATTCCCTTCCTTTGAAAGCAAAGAGCTGCAGTGCACATGAGCAGGCTGGTTATTATCGATTAGCTGGCATAACAGCAGCCTTGTCTTTATGCTGGGACAGGAACTCTGGCTCAGTAGCTCACGCTCTTTGCCCCAGAGCACCCCTGAGCTACACAAACCTGCTCAGACTGGGCTTCACAGGAGGCAAACACACATCTGAGTGCAGCAGGCACTGACACAACACTTTTCTAGCCCAGAGATCACAACTGGACTATATAACATACCTGTAGGTGTTGCATATGTAGGTGAGCAGTAATTTACAATGTCTTCAGAATTACAGCAGAGGGACTAGAACAAGATGATTTTTAAGGTCTCCTCCAACCTAAACCATTCCATGATGCATCCATAAAATAGAAGTTTGGCATAAAACACCAAGTTTGGATGGATGTTGGAAACTGAGGGGTAATGATGGGGTAAATATTTAAATATCACATTTAATTGCGAAAACATCAAAGGTAACTTTAAAAGTTACCTACCAAAATATTTCCATACACAGCAAATAACCCAAAAAGGACTATCATGTGCATCTTGAATCATAACACTTGAGAATGATTAATTCATTGTGCAACAGATGCAGAGAAAGACTTTCCATTCCCATTACTACTCTTTAGAAGCCTGTCTTAGAGGAAGGCTAAATATTAGCTTGACTTATTTATGCCACAAAATATAAGGTGTAGAGAGTAATCCTGTCTCTTTGCCCACTGTGTCCAGATGAAATTAAATTACATAAGGAAGTTAAACTCTTGAAAATTTTTCTTTCCACATTCAGTTTTGAGCATCTAGAATACTTGGACTATTCCACCCTTCAACAGACAATTTCTATATTACAGCTAATGACTTTCATTGCAACCCTGCAGATGGGAAATTACTTTCTTTTTTAAGCAATCATTCTGAAGTATCTTTCAGATTGTATAGATCTACCAAGCAGATCAGAACTGACCCAGCATGTGAAGAATGTCACACTTTCATATATGTTAATAATATTTCTGAATCATGTCAAGCTGAAACCTGAGTTCAAAGACATTCAGGGTGACTAATATGCCTGACACAAGAAGAGGGCATGAAATGGAAAAATTAGAGACTGCAAACATAATGTCAGAATGTAATTTTTTTTTATAGACTGACAGCAATAAGATGCTATATAAATGCTAAAGTTTAAACTGATTCATTTAATTTTAAAGCATCACTTATTAGACTGTGTTCATTATCTGTAAAAGAAATTTTCATCCTTAAATTATTTGCATGATTCAAGTATATCAAGATTTAAGCACAATTCTCTTTTTCCCCTAAAGAGTATAAGCACAATATACTGCAAACAAGAAAACTACCCAAATTACTCAGCCTTCCCTTCTGTACAAAAATGTCAGTATTATTAACAGAGCATTTTTATTGAATGCTTTCCATATGGAGATCATGTAGATGAATTAGACATGTACAACATTATCATTTATTTTGTTTTACACTTACTATAGTTGTCATATAAATCTTTTCACAGGATGTGTTCTTATGGGCACTGAAATTTCACTGATGGAGAAAATATTCCTCTTATTTTGTCTGCTGGTAATAATCTATTTCTAGAAAAATCCCATTTATAAAACCAGTTATAATCACAGAATTGATTGGCTGAATAGACACGTCATTATATAGTGCACATTCCCCCTGCAAAGTGAGTTATTATTTATTAATGATTTCAGAGGGATTTGTAAATGGAGAAGGGTCTTTCCCTAATGCTTCATCCTGGGAAACGATATACACATGTTCTGTACCACAAAGCAGCTTCATAGAAATATATACTAATGAAGGATTGACATGGCAATTCTTGCAAAAGCAAACTCATGTTGTGTTTTAAATGCAAGGTTACCTGGAATACATGTGATACTGGTTCTTTACACACACACAGAAAAAAAAAAAAGTAAAAAGCCCCAACCTGAAGATATTTAATTATCATATAAAAATAAAACTACAATTAAAAAACACAGAAACAATTTTCACTTACTGTAAAACTAATTTTTAAAAATCCCTGTAGTTTTCATAGTTTATAGCTTAATGAATTGGTTCTCTTCCTTTAATTTAAAGTCAAGCATGAGATACGTAATAATATGGAGATGGTTATATATTTTCTTATTATATTAAGGTTAAGAAATAAATATGCAAATATGGAATTTCAAATTACTTTAGAGACCACGCAAGTAGGCAAGATTTATAAATATGAAAGTAAGTCAGCCCTGGTAAAATCTCATGCAGCTCCACTGACATTCTTCGTAAATGCATATTTTTAGAAATGCATTTATATCACTTCTGTTAACACTTTGGGTAGCGTACAGTACAAATTCCTACTATTTTTTTTCCTAAACCATTGGTTGTAGCTCTTCCTTTCATTTTAAGATTAATTTAAAATTTACCAGTATTTCCTTGTGATGGATTTTCCTTTCAGTACTATCTCTCCTTCCTCCGTACTGTTCATTGCTTCTGTTATTGTTTACAAATTCTGGGTTTGTGCTGACTGTGACTGAAACCCAGAAAGGATTATTCTGTTCCTGAAACTAGCAAGTCCAAATCCTTCCCTGAGGATCAGATCTGTCAATCCCTACCAGAAGTGTTAGCACTGATTTTCCCCTAGACTGAATGCATTACAGTATTACACCCAGGGAGGGTTTTCTTACCTATAGCAAAAAAAAATATAACGAGGAAAAGCTTCTTTTTAACTGCTGGGCTCAGAATCCTAAAGCTTCAAGAAACATTGCTTTTCACTTCTTGAGAGACTTTTGGAACATACCATTTGTTTTCTGCCTATCTTTCATTGTCTTCATAACCTTTCACCCTTCTGAACTCCTAAAGGATTATTTTTATGTTGGAGGAAACCTAGTGACCAAGAATCAGGAACAGGCAAACTGCAGCACTCTAACGTGCATGATGAGACAGCCCCTCAAGCTCGGTCACCTGCCAAGTTCTCACTGTTCTGGCCACACACAAATGCCACACAAGCTGCAGCTGCCTCTTCCCAAGGCATGAGGGAACACAAGGTAGCCTGGAAGTGCTATAAAAGCCAAACAGAGGTAAAATCCAAATGGATGTGAAGAAAGCTTGAAATTGTATTTTTCACAGTGCAGGCAGAGGCCAAGAAGAGAGACAGAAGGCTCAAATCTCCAGGACACCAGGTTTAATGAAGTAGTTTTTTCACAAATTTCTAATTAGATAGTACATATTTAATGACAAGTTCACTGTGGCTACTCCTTTTCTGCCCAATCATATTACCAGTTACTGAATACCACAGATTTTTTTCTCCATGAAATAAATGTCTTTAAACACTTGCTGAGCTTTTCCCATTATTTGTCCTACTACTAGGCTACTAGCACCATGATCCTGAACAGCCCTACTTTTTTGTAAAACAATAAAATAGCAAAATTATAGCTTTGCACTTCTGAGCAGACAGACTGATACAGTGTGGAAAGTGAAATTCAATATCCCTCCTAATTGATTCTGTGGAATCTCTTGAAACAGAAATAAAGAGAGGAAAATAACTGGTGGGAGGTCTCATTGAACTTTTCAAGGAGTTTCCTTTTTGTGAACTAGAACAAGGTAAGAACCTACAAAGCTAATAAACTATCTGAATAAAATCCCTGCTGATCATTGTGATCCAGTGTGGAATTCCTTCTAGTTGCATTACTAACCCTTCCTCTTGTAGCTTTACAGACAGTAAGCAAGCAACCCTTTACACTACCCCCAAGATAGCCTGGCCATTATGTGCCAGTCAAACCACAACACTGAGTAAGCTCAGAGTTTTTCCATCACACCTTGACTCTTAATTCATGACTTTCTGGAAAACAAAATTGAAATCTTAACTCTCTTTTCAATGCCTATTTGCAGAAGCAAATGATGAAAACTTCACCTGAAATGCTATCATACCCTGAGAGAGTTACAGTTATTTAGAAGAGGCATGCCAATTTACCGTGTTTGTCAAGACTGTTGGACAGAAGGTCACAAAGTATTTTCTTCCTTCCTCCCACTCTTACAGCTTTAATTCCCAAAGTGCTCAAAGTCCTTCAAAATCCAGATCTCTTTGAGAACACAGGTATCAACTGAGATTGAGCAACAAGGAAACAGGACTGTTCAGTGACAGATTATCAAACTGCTGAACATCACAATAAAATATGCAAGACAAACACAGCCTTAGTTCAAAGACTTACTGATTGCAGATATGAGGCAGTATATCTAATCCAGAGCATGACACCTATATTCTTTTCTCATAAACTCTGTAGTGGTGATCATGAGAAGGCTGGAAGGAACACTTTTCTTACATCCCAATTATTCTTTTTCCTGCAAACATGAATCTTGTGGAAGAAGCAAGGCATAGAAATCAAAAGGGACTGCAATAGGACCTGAACCAAGAGAGATCAAAAAATCAGAGGCAGCCATCACCACTGCAAGACTTTAAGCATTAAGACACTCAGCTGCTGTGGACTCAGAGGAAGCAGCTTTTCTCCTTTCCAAAACTCTCTAAAACAGGACAGACTGTAATTTAGGTGCCACAAACAATGAACCATCTATGTTCCTATTCATGTATGAAAATTATTCACATCTCTTCTCTCATTTTTGCCCAAAGTCCTTAGGTATGTCACAGCATATGTTATTTTTTGTTGATCACTTGATTTTAAGTCGTGCCTTAATTCTGTATTTTCACATCTTCTGTTGATTGTGCTAGGGAGGTTAGAGGGTGTGTGTACATATCAATATTTCCTTGGAACCTCCCAGCTACCAATTTCTGTGCCCAGAAAATACCTAGGAGCCAAACAAGCAGTCTGACTCCAGTTTTGAATAATGAATACACCATCAATCAAATCATGCTTTGACACAAACAGTCTGCCAAATCTCAAACCTCTCTGCTTTGATTAAGGTCATCAAGAAGGCAGATCCATTCCTGAAAGCAAATTCAAAGAAATCTTTGCTGAGAATGTTTGCAGCTGACAGGAAAGAAAGATGAAAAGCAGGTGAAATGTTAACAATAACAGCTCTACATAGCTTTCTTTAGTATAGAGATGGGCTGAAAAATATGAATTTTAGTACTGCTATGCAGCTTACTTGCAATACAGACAGTAATATGCCCTCTACTCAAGGAGAAGGACTGCACTTAGGATCAAACCTTGGCACCCATAGGGAGTACCCAGAGGCCTGGCATCAGCTGCTGCAGAAGAGAGGACCTGCTGGGGGAAGACTCACTACACACAAGCAATCAATGCCTCAGTGTCACTTCCCACAAGGACAGCACTGGAGTTCCTAACAAGTAAAATGAACTGCAGGCAGGAGCACTCAGTCTTGGGAGAAGCAGCCTGCTCTGGAGTGCAAAGGAGAAAATTACATCCCAAATCCTGCTGCCAGAGGAAGAGTGTGCACAGGGGCCCGGGAATGCTGCCCAAGCTGCTGGATGCTGTGGGTGTCCACAGGATATGGAATGCATGTACCACATCACACCAAAGTAAGGAAGTTGATGAAGATTTCTTTAAACAAAGTGAGGAAGTCTCTGGATCAGATCCTTGCTCTCATAAGAGTCTGTAACTGCCTTGACATCTTCAGCAAGGGCAACATGGCAAGACACGAGTAGTTAAGTCAACAGTTAAGAGATTGTTGGAGGGTGTTAGAGAGAACTTGTTGACATGGGTACAGGAGGAGCCAACCAGATGTGATGCACAGCTGGACCTGAAGTTCACTAACACAGGAAGAACCATGTAAGCATGAAATAATTAGTTGGAACATTGGCTGTCACAACCCTGGAACAGGGTTCAAGATTCTGGAAAATGAAAAAGCAACATACAGACCCTAGATCTGGGAAAATAATGCAGTAAATCCTCTTGGAACACATTTCTGGGCACATGAAAGAGTAAGTGACTGGGAAGAGTCAAAATGGGTTTACTAACAGTAGATCCTGCTGGACCAACATGGTTGTTCAACCTCAGAACCCAGAAGAAGAATGGGTGGGGTAGCATAACACCAGGAATGGGACAAAACCCAAGAGATTTGTCTGTGACAATGTTAATGGCATTATTAGACTTGTTTTTCTACAACTAATGATAATTAGACTCATAACTTTTCCATTATATTACAAATAAATGCTTGGTTTTACATATATAAATGGTATGCTTATTTGATTACTTACATGCATCCTCCTTACCCATAACAGGATTTTTGGAGAAACAGAAAGTCAAAGTGTTTCAGCCCCAGATAACATTGGCTACTGGGTCCATGGCACTTGAGTTGCTAGAGCTGCATATTCCCATGTCACCTTTTTTTGCCTTAGCTTTGTAGGAAGCACAAGTGAAGCACTTCCTTTGAGTTTGCCTTTAAAAGGCAGAAATTTAACAGTTCTGAAAGGAATCTATTAGATACAGTACAGATGATTCTTGCAGATGCAGATGATAAATATGCACAGCGTATTTATGTATGTATAATATGATTTCATGTAAATTAAAAACCAGCCTTTTACATATTCCCAGAGTGTCCTTCTATGTTCCCAGCTCAATAGAATGCCTTGTGCCCAGGAATTGGGCCACCTGAGCTGGCACCTGCAAGGGCAAGTCAGGACAGAGGGTAAGCGAAGTCAAGTAGAGCAAGAACAAACTAAAAAATCTGATGGCATAAGGTTTAGTCATACCCCTCACCCCTCCCACCTCTAACTGCAAGAAGAAAGGGACAAAGAGACGGGACTGCAAAGGAATTGAGACAACAGGGTCACACGGTAAAGTGACTGAAGCCAATCTGGAGTCCCAAAGTGAAAACCTCCAAGTCCAGCCTGTCCTGGCCTGCTCCTGTGAGCAGAGCTGCTTGTTCACCATGCATGACATTTTTTTCTCCCCAAGCTCCTCTGGAGATTTCTTAGTTGCACCCCTTTCCCTGATAGATGTAGAGTGTGCAGCCTGCCGTTCCAGCAGAAGGATCTCCTCCACAGCTCAGAGTGCAGCAGCTGGCACCTAGGCAGTGCTCCCTGCTGGTCTAGTCCTGTCAGTATAAAATACCATTTTTTCCTTGGTTTTTTTTCTCTCTTTTCCCCAGCCTTTTTTTAGCTTGCTTTCCCCTTTCTTTTCTTCCTTTGAAACACAAAACTGAAGCAAACAATACTACAGAATAATTGGTGACCATGAAAGAGTTGGGTATTTTTGAGTATATACCACCAACAAAGAGTGCAGAGAAGCTCTCCAGTGCAGGTGGTTCACAGTCACCCAGTTTCAGGATATGCATGGACTACACCAAAACCTGAAGGGATGTAATGTGCAGATTAGCTTTTTATCCAGGTGTCACAAGCCTCTGAATAATTCTCCATGATGCGACAGGGGCTTACTTCTCATACACAGCTTTTTGAATAGCTGACAGCCCCATCAACAGAGCCACTGTCATTCTGAGATTGCACAAGTGCAAGCACAGATGCAGTTCTACAAAAAACACCCTAATCTATTTGCTTTTTGAGCAAAACAATTTCTCATAAGAATATGCTGGTTTATATATTTCAAGACTCTGAGCATTCTCCACCCCCTGCCTGTTACCCAGGGAGACTATATGATGGCATGGTCACCATGGAAACAGTGGACAAACTTAAGATGTTTTCATTGCTGTAGATAAAAGCCATCTGCATTTTTTTTTTTTTTTCATTTCTGTTTCTCACAGCACCAGCTCAGGCTCCCATGCCAAACTGTGACAGCTGTGGTGCTACCCTGCAGCCAAGAATCATGTACCATTCCCAAAGCAGCATCCCCATGACATCCCTGGGTTCACAGGTGGGGAATAGGGCAAACCTCCTACAGGTAATAACAGCATGTGTTCGCTGCAGCAGCCACCTGCCCTCCTTCCTCCCTCACCTCATAGCAGCCCACTTCTAAGATGTTTCTGAAAGTTTTTTGACCACATTCCAAGAAGGAAAAAGTATACTCTTTGCCTAAACAGACAAAAAAGGGGCTGAAGAGCATTTTGGTACCTTTTTATCCAGGTGTCACAAGTCTCTGAATAATTCCTGATGTGACAGGGCCTTATTTCTCATCCACAGCTTTTTGAATAGCTGAAAGTCCATGACTGTGGGTATTTGACACTAGTGGTATCAACTCTCTTTATTCAGGAATAGTTGATCAGAAGTGTTTAAATAATTATGTTCATGATATATGAAAGTTCTATAAGCAGTCTTGAAACTAGGGTGTGTCTCCATGGCTAACAAAAACATATTTTCCTCTGCAGTAGGCCAAGATGACTGAATACAACCAGAAATATTTATTAAGTAAGCATCAAATTAGGTTTCTGCACCATTTTCCAGACAAAAACTGGATGTTCTGTTACACAATATTAATTTGCTGGTGGTTGAGTTTTGGATTGCTGTTCTTGTTGGTTTTTGGCTTTTTAAGAAACTTGAGGTTGTTTCTGTTTTTTCTAATAATTAAGCCAAATTTGTAACTTTGCTACACAAATATACTCTTTCCAAAGGGTATATTTACTAAACAATTATTGTAAAAAGCCAGTTTCTTCACAATGACTCTTCATTTGTGAAGTCAATTGACAGACATCTTAGAGAATGCTTCTCAATTTCAATAATCACTTGTAATTCTGTTTTAATCTTTCAATGGGTAGAAATGTACTGTTTAATGCCTGCTATGTGCCTATGCTCTCTGTAGCCTATAAATCCTCTGACTCCTATCAAAACAACACAACAAAATAATTTTATTATTGGATTTTGTTAAAGTTGGGAGCTTCCTACCAAATTAAAGACCTGCCTATAAGTTAAAGACAGTCACTGAGGAAGCATCTGGTGTTTTGACAAGCCAGTTTCTTCCCTGCTTGTTTACAGCCAATTCTACCCTGCACAACCATCTCCAACATAATCCTGCCCCAGGCTGTGATCAGGACATTTCTGAAGCAACTCTAATAAAACAGACTTTCTTTTTCTCTTATGCTAAGATTGTTTTTCCAAATGTCACATCACTCATTATTTTTCCTTTGAATCCTTTCCAGCTTATTTGCTGGATGCATAAACCAGAGCCGAGTTCACTCTTGAAGTAAAGGTCTTAATGTTTAGTTAAGAAAAAAACTATGAAAAGTTCCTACACTTGAGAATTACAGATGTTTGTTCAGCCTATCTCATGAAACCCAAATCCTTCTTTTCTAATGTTATTATACCCAATATCCCACTGATAATGTACACAAAGCAGAAATACAATTAGAGGTGGTAGCTCAGCACTCTGAATTAAGAATACAAGTAAATTGATACTAATTATGCTGAGATCCCAGCTTCAAAACACAACTAGTTTATTTTAGGTTTAAAATTTATTACTTGAAATTAGTGCGACAGGCTGAAATAAATAGACAGCCAAAATCACCAAACTTCAAGGTAAGTTAGTATAAACTATAGAGAAATTGTTATCAAGATTGAAAAAAAATATATGGTTTGCAATCTTTCTGCCAAGATTTGCTACTTCCATACCCTATTGTTTAAATAAATAAAGAATAAATAAGCAAGGAAGTAATTAAAGCTCTAGGAAGATTCAGCAATTTGAACCACGTAAAGAATCCCTCGCTGGCAGAAACAAGACACTGGATGTTTCGTGTTTCCTATCTGGATCACAAGCATGCAGCATTCAAAAAAATTTAGTAGAAAGAAAAGAACAGCAAGACATGAGCAGGTTTTGTTCAGTCTGTGACTTTAATCTTGAAAGGGTCCTGAAAAAATATGTCTTTCTTAAGCAGGAAGGGATAAGAAAAATGAAAATTAGATTCTCCGCTAGTTTTTAAGAGTCCTTCTTCCAGAAAGACTCCTAAAACAAAAACTGTTTTTAAGAATAAATCAGCTCTCATGCAATGTTACCAATCCAATGTTTCTGATTGTTTACTCTTTCTCCAGTGTAGCAGTTAAAAGCAGGGACACCAATCATCCTTTTTGTGGACAAGATGCAATAATTATGGCCATCCTCACTAATCCAACTGATAAACTAAGTGAAGGCCAGAATAGATGGTCATGCCTAATAAGTTTAAAGATCTTCTTCCATTTATCGTATCAAAGATGAAATCAGGAGGCATTTTGTCAAAATTTGTAAATGTCCATAGGCCAGAAAGGATTTATTTTTAGAGACCAAACTACCAGCCAGAGTTTAACGAAATCTAATGGCTGCATGTTGCAGCCATAATATCATATGGTGTATCATATCAATAATATCCTATGGTATTTGTACAGGTTCCTTTATGTACTCTATAGAGGTGTAGCACACAACACAAGCTTATGACTCCCTCAGTGCAGCAGAAGAAATATGTAGATTTGAAATTCAAGCATTTATGATGAGATTTAGTTTGTTATCTGAAATTCTACCTGTCATTTGAAGTATAATAATCTCTTGCTATTAATAAAACCTACCAGTGTAAAGAGGAGAAATTATTTGCTTTACAAAAATTCTTAGGGATATAGTCTTAATTAAGGCAGCTAAATGCTTTCTCTGCAAATTTGTTTTGCTGGAAGTCAAATCTATATCTGGAAGGCCAGCTGTGGAAAAGCAGCTTATGGGAGGACTTATGTTGCATTTTGGAAATATGGCAAGATGCAGAGCACCAGCAGCTGAGCAGGATGGGACAAGTACAGAAGCCAGAGATAAGAGGTGACAACAGGCCAGGGAAAAGAAGGGCAGTCTGAGCAACTAGATTTAAAAAATAAGAGGTTAAACAGGCAACTGCAAAAATCAAGGACACTAAGTGACACTTAGACACTTTAATGCAAGTAAGACAATACATGGAGAAAGTAAGATACACTGTGCTGGAGGGTCTTGCAGGAAGGTGCTTGAGAAGAGCTGTTGCCAGTACATCACTGGATAAATATCTTTCTTTAACAGACCTCTCCCTCATTTTGTAACTAAAGATGCTCTTGCATCCAAAAGGATATCCATCTATGCCACAACTTATTCTGAGGAAGCAAAGGGCAAGGATGAGATATAACTAAAGCATTCTATCACATACAATGCTAGGAACCAGTGAGAGATATATAAAAATCAATACTACTTTAGCCCTAGTATGAGTAGTACTGGTACTACTTTGTACTTCAGTGCATATACTAAATAGCTCTGGGGGGAAAAAAAAGAAACCAAGCCATTTTTGCATGCTCTTTTTCACCTGATATATAAAGAAGTTTGTTGTCACCTTATTAAAATGACCAAACTGACTGCTTTTTGCCAAGCACTAAGGTTTTTCTATTATCAGAGTGTGTTTATAGTGGTACCTCAGACCAAGCAAACCCTGAAGTTATCTCCTCCCATGTACTCTTCCCAAAGAGCTGGAGTTTCTCTGTTTATCTGCTACTATACCTAGGAAACTGTTCAAGCATCTGTTAACAGTGCACCTCTGCAAACCACCACTCTGGAGCTGCCTATGTCTCCACAGCCACCTCCATTCTCAGGATGATCTTTACATCCACCTAGTTTACGAGCAAGATTTCAGAAGTCTTCTGAAGATAAACAGCTCTATGTGACTTGAGATACAGTGTCATTACACCCAGTGATAATGCTGGCTTGTGACTTAAAAGGACAGTCAAGCCTTTAATCCTTTAAAATTACAAGATGAAAGAGAGGATTGAAGCAATATTTTCAAAAATGTCAAAGTGATTCACATGTCTAGTTCACTCCTGAAATTTTCAGAATGTAGGCTTTAAAGTTACTTAACAACTTATTTTAAGGGACCCAAATCTCTAAATAATGATAAATATGTTCCATTTATGTAAAAATGAAGTGAGAGCATGCTCAGAACTAATTCTTGAAAACCTTGAGATTAAAGGAATCAGAAGATAGAAGAACAGAATTGTTCAGATTTTTCCAGCATGTCAGGACAGAGCAGCCTGTATATGTTTCTATACTTAGATCTCTCACATCTGATAGAAATGCAAATTATTTAGAAGCAAAAATGGTTTGCTTTTCATATTTGCTGTATATAGATATTTATTTATATTTAGAAGAAAATACAACACTACAGTTAAAATCATGTTAGCCCATTGCTGAGTACTTAAACACTGGGGAGATGGCGATTTCTGGAGAAAAATAAAAGGAAAAATAGAGACACTAAAAGCAACTGAAAAAAAAGTTTCATATTCTTTTGTAAAACTTCTGTTGATTTACTGGTCCTTCCTAACAGCAATCAAGATTAAAGAACATACAGCCTTCCCTTGTGCCATCTGCAAGCTCCTATGGCCTAGCTTTCCTCTGAAGTATTATATAGGACTCATCCTTCACTTCAACCTCCTATTTCTGCCTGATGTGGAAGACAGTCTGGCTGGTCTCTTAGAGATTTTTCCCTTCCAATACCCATGCAAGTATTTCCTTATTACACTAAATTCTGTGCTGGACTAGTTACTAAACAAATCCTTGCTGCAATGAAAACCTGCGATTTTGACTTCCCTTTTGGTGGCTGTTTGGCTTTATACAGCATCAAGGAATGCATCTGTTAGTGAACCTTACAGTTTGTATCACTGTAAATTATTTTATTCATTAAAACCCTGATATTTTAACAGAATAACTGTGTGTAGCTTATCACTGGCTCTTGATGAGTCCAGATGTGATGATAATAGGGAACTTCAGGGTGCCAGCAGCATTGCAGCAATTGTAGATCTTCTACAAAAGAGAATAACTACCCAAATCTCATTACTTGTCTACAATCCACATAAAGACAAGGCTGAGGAGAAAGCAGCTATTTAACAATTACCCTACATTTTTCTTTCTATGTCACAAAAGCAATCTCTTCTTTCATATACAAAAGTAAAAAGTATATGTGCAGCTCTCTTTTTCCACACATTTCTAACCAGTCTAAGAGGCTGGCTGGATCCAATCAGTTTATCATCCAGGCTACATATTTAGATGCCATAAAGCTTTTGTCTATTCACTTCTGCAGCTTACCTTTACTCAACAAAAATTTACTAGGCTTACAGGCTGGCTACTAGAAGACAATGACATCTTAATATTATGTGAAAGCCACATGTGCTGAAGAGACATTTGCTTTTTATCTCTCACAGGAGATCAAAGATAATTAGGCAATCAACATTGCTATTTGAACAAATGAAAAGCAAAATAAAGCCCATCAATATCATCCACTCCCCAGAACTCTTAAATTCAAATTTATGACAGAATAATGAGTTTTAACAAAGTTTGTGTTCAGCTGATTTCTATCATCAACAGAAGTTTTAAAACAGATAAAAACCAAACTGTCGCTCGGAATAAAAGGAGCCCTATTTCATACATACATAAGTAAGCATGAGACAAGCATGTGGTAGTTTGTTTTGTCTTTTTTCTCCCATCTCCACAATGCAATTTAAAGCTTTTGTCAGAGCTATTTTAAAATATTTTACTTCATCACTTCTACTTATTGCCATTAGACAATTTTTTTTTTTTGCTTAATCCAGTTATTAAACACACATTAAATTAAAAGTTTGTTCAAGGAAATAGGATGGTAGGAAAAAAGACTTTAGATCAGAACTTCATGTTTCCTGTCTAAATTTCCATTTGTATCACATTTCTATTTACAAATAACACTGACTGCCCATCATGATAGGTCTAACTAAGGCAGGATTTCTGCTTCTTAGGACAAACAGGTAGGCAATGACTTTGGGTTTATTCCAAAATCTACTGTGCCTTTGCAGGTGGAAGAGGCATCTATTCTCTTTGTAAGGTAACAAACATGTCAGCTGCCAGAATTAATACAGTGGAGCTGAACATTTGCCTGGACTATACAGGCTGGACCATGCCTATCCTGAATCACATGCAGCCAAGGAGCAAGACTTCATCCACAGGCTAGGCCTCAGCTTGTATTAAGGAGCAGAGGGAGGAAGAACAAATTCTGCTTGTGAATATACCAGGCAGCAAGTCATGCCAAGGCTAACGGAGTGGAGGGGCAGCAGCTTATTTCTGGAACAGGGACATTAAAAAATGGAAAGCCACACTGGAAACCAGAGTGGATTATATCTGTTATGAATGGGGTCCCATATGTCCAATTTCATAAATCACAAGATTGAAATTTAGCAGCAATTTTTAACTGAGATATAAAATAATAACAATAATACAATCAAATATAATGAAGTGGTTACAAAGAGTTATTTGGCAATGGTTTGGATAAAGCATAAGTGAAACTGATCGGGGTATGGGGAGGGCTTCCCACTCTACCACCCGTACAAAGGGCAAAAGAAACCAAGCACAACTTTTATACTATATGCTAATACATATTCATCAATAGTTCCTCCCATTTTCGATTCTTGAAAATGTAGTCACTCTACTGCATGCCGTATGCTTTCATTGTTGCTATGGGGCCTTCTGCTCTCTTCGTGGGTCTTTTTGGAGGAAGGCCAAAGGTCTTCCTCACTGTCCTCTGAACCACCTGGCAGGTTGCACATGCACATTGAGCTTGATGCATTATGTTCCAATTGAGCCTCATTATAAGACCACTATTTTAGGTTCCCTATCTGGAATGACTCCAATTTTATTAATATTCCTGGTCAATCCTCCTCTGGGTGTTGTCTTTTAACTTCAGTTGATGCCAATTTTGGTTTGGGAGTCAGTTCCTGACTTCCTCCATTCCCAAGGCCAAATCCAGCTCCTGCATCCTGCTTTCCATGTGTATTCTTGAAGAAACCCATCTGCTTCATAAGACTAATCATATATACTTTTCCAATTATTTCCCCAAATTATTGATATGACTTATTCAGTACAAATCACATCCATTTATCACATGTATTCTTACGGATCTTTTGGAGAAACGTCCAGCTCTGTTCTACCCATAGTTTACTGCATAGGCTTAATTTAGCCTTGCATAAATTACCATCTGCAAGATGCCCCTAATTTTTTTTTTTTTCCCTTGAGTTTGCAGCTTTCCACATCTAGTTCATTCTGGGCAACGTTAGCCAGGCGAACATTTTCCCACCGTTTATTAGCTGGCATTGTTTTAGAATCAGTGCTAGTTTGTTTTCCAAGTACAACATTGCACCACAGCATGATTTAAGAGCTAAATTGTCACACTCCAGACCAAGATTTTAAATGTGATTTAAAAACCTCATGTAGTACATGGGAATCATCATGAGTAAAGTCACTAATGAAAATTACAGACACAAAAAGCTTCAAGGTCTTTTGTATCTTCTTTTTTTGCTTATGAAGGGGCTCAATGGAATTAAAGACACCACTTAGCAAATGGCAACAAACAGTAGCTCACAGTTCATCTTCAAGACAAAAACAGCCCAAAATAGCAAAAAAAAAAAAAAAAAATTCCTAGCGTAATTTTTAACAGTATCACTGGCATATTTGGAGTTGCATTCTATAGAAGAAAAGAGGTATCAAGAAAAATGAAGATCCAGCATTTTGAAAGACAGGTTACCAAGCTGTTTTTTTAAGTATTCCATAAATTACTAGTCTGAACTGCAAATAGTTATTGCTAAGATCTCAGTGCTGACAGCTTAAAGCCAGCATTTGGAAATGAATCCTTGAATACCATATCCCAAATGTCACTGAGTAACTGACAATATGCAGCAACTCAGAGGCAGGGATTCACTAGTGAGTTTCAAAATTTAAAAATGCCACAAAATATTTAATTTGTGAGTGTTTAACAGAGATGATTCCTGGTCTGAAATAATATAGCCGCTGTGTATGCACTGTTTTAAGTAGCAGATGAACAGATACATCTTCTCAAATAAAGGGCATGACTAGATTTCAAGAACTGAGAAGTACATTCCCTGCCTATTACCGTAAACACATCAAAAATACACATCTACTCTTACAGGTCTGTGAATGCCATTTGTTTCACTGGGAAACCCTCTGACAACAGAGCTTTTCCTAAGCCTTTACCTGAAGTACAGGCTCCAGTAAAACAAATTTTGAGTTGCATTTCTGATACTTCATCTTTAAGAGGTTAAAAATAGCACATAAGCCTAACACAAACAACATCCAGTGGATTGAAAACTAGCACATTTTTCATTTGTTTTATTTAGGAAAAGGAAAAAAAAATAAAGAAAAAATAGTCCTCCTCACCAACTTGCTTAGCTTGGCTAACCTTCTAGGGTCTCCTACTGAAATCTTGGACCTCTATTTTAATTCAGTAAGAACAAAAGCAAAGTTTATGTTTTCAGGTCTATAGACATAGGATAAATTATTATGCCATAAAAAAAAAAAAAAAAATCAAAGGGGCAGGAGGCAGGTGATAATGGTCTCAGTTGATAATGCATTTTATGCTTATTAAAAAAAAAAACAAACACCATACCAATAATTTAAAAGAAAGAGTATTGCCCATAAGACAATCAGAGAAGTACTTTTGCCCTGTGTGGCACTAGCCAGGTCTTTACCAGCATACCCAGTTGTGACTGCTAAAACTAAAGAAGTATCCAGGCTCACAGTTAACCATGGGGTAAATAATGGGACCAAGTAGAACACCAGAAAGTATAGCTTGTAAGAAAGGGTTAAATGAATTAGGACATTTTGTCCTGGAAAGTGGAAATTGGTAATCATTCAGAGTCATCAAGCATCTAAGTGGCAAATTAAAGCAGCTTAAAGTATCACTTTCTCCTCCACATCTTCTAGCAGTAAAGTATTGCAGGGCTTGCATCACAAATTTAAGGTAGAAAATGCTTCCCGTGCCAAACACTGCAAGCTGGAATATATGACTAGGAAAGGATTTGAATTGCCATCACAGGAGGTTTTTAAGAATAGGTTAGACAAAGGCTTCTAAGAAATGACAGTTACAATCTATCCATTTATATTTGGACGGATATATGGAAAACACAGCCTCTCAAAGTCCTTTCAGTTTTCTCCAATTTACCTGTCAAGCATTTGCAGAGTTTACATGGCAAGCGTAAATTGAACATCTCACATTTTTCCCACGCTGGAACCAGTTTAATGGCAAAGTGTATGCAGCTTTCAAGAAAATATTACCCAGGCAAATTGGGATAAGAGACAATGAAAGCACAACTAAGATTTGCCAACCAAAGGAGCAGGCAGCAGCGTTGTGAAACCATCCAGTTTATAGCCCACAGCAAACATGCATCCAACAGTAATAAAAAGGTGAAGGAAAACATTTCACATCTGTAAAGATACACTAGGGTATGAGAAAGCTCCTTCCTCATTGCATCCCAGCTGCCTGCTAACAGCACTACATGCAGATACAGAGAAACACTGCTGCAATGCTACAGCACGCCAGTAATTGCTCTGAGTACAGACCAGGGCTGAAACGTGTGAAAACCACGAAGCTCAGTTTGCCAGTGATTGACCTTCAAACCTTGATGGATTCGGCAAGGACAAAAAGTCTCTCAGGCACAACCACGAGCACAAAGAACAGACAACAGGCATAAGAGCAGTCAGGAGTTTAAGAAATTTTACAGGAAGAGGACAACAAGGATTCTTTTTACTTGAAAAACCAACATGTAAAAAAATGCCATATGCTGACAGTATTGCACACATTCCTGGACAAGGCTGTAGGTGTA
This sequence comes from Lonchura striata, assembly GCF_050655825.1. NCBI lineage: Eukaryota > Metazoa > Chordata > Aves > Passeriformes > Estrildidae > Lonchura > Lonchura striata. The sequence continues at coordinate 95,421,537 of NC_140704.1, read as the reverse complement.
ATAGAATATTTTTGTTAATCACTATATGTAGTTTCCTTTCAACCACTATTATAGCTACCAACAAGCTGTGTAGCTTCTGATCAGATCAAGGCAGATGAAGCTCTACTTTGAGTCGAACTGGGTCAACCCAAATGAATTGATGATGACTCATTTCAGAGCACAGAGCTTAGCAATGTAAAAAGCTGGCGGAATTTATTCTCCCATCTGAGATATTATTATTGTTATTACTAGGAGTTAGAAAGTCTCCTTCATTTGTACTCTACTGAATGCATGCGATCTTTCTTGTGACTCTGCTGTCCTAGTTTCCAGGTATTGTCATCCTGCTGCATGGGGTGATGCTTGGAATCATTTCAAAGCTGAAATTTTGGGAAGAAAAAATCCTGTGTTTGAAAACTGAGTGGTAGGAGGACTCCAGAACAGTTTTCCAGGGTTTATGATGGGCTCTGCAGAAAATTGCTGAAGCATACTCAGTTTGCTGCTAATTAAAAAAGCTGACTATCTTTTTGGAAACACACAGAGCCAATGTTGAAAATAGTTTTCTTCACTGGTATAAAGATATCCATGCATGCTTTCATACACTTTTTGCTTTATGTGTTGTGTAATAGACAACAATGCATTTGACTTCTTAAACTGCAAAATCCTGCTGAGTGTTCAATATTTGCCCTGTTTTGTCAGTAACATGAAAATTCGCTCTGCTTTCGTAAATATTCTGTAGAGATTGTATTTTATTATGCACTGGGTTCATAGGAGCACTAAACCTACAGTGACTTCTACATTGATAAGGTGCATGAAGCTTAAAAGGTCACTGCATCAATGTGCAGACTGACACAACAGTATTGTAGAATCACAGAACTTTTGGACTGGAAGGGACCTTAAAGATCATATAATTCTAATCTCCCTGCTGTGGGTAGGGACACCTTTTACCAGTTAAGAGCCCATCCAACCTGGCCTTGGATACTTCCAGGGGTGGGGCATCTGGAACTTCTCTGGTCTAAGTGTTCCAGTGCCTCACCAACCTCATAGTAAAGATTTTTTTTTCCTAATATCTAATCTAAACCTACTCTCTTCCAGTTTGAAGGCATTCTCCCTTGTCCTGTCACTACATGCTCTTATAAAAAGTCCAGCTCTCTCATAAACCCACTTTAAGCACTGGAAGGACACAAGTAGGTCACCTTGAAGCCTCTAATCAACTTGGTGGCCCTTCTCTGGACTTACTCCAACAGGTGGATGTCTATCCTGTGCTGGGACACAGTGTCCTGGATGCAGTGTTCCAGGTGGGGTCTCACCAGAGCATAGAGAGGGGCAGCATCTCCTCCCTCACCCTGCTGCCCACACTGCTTTGGCTGCAGCCCAGGACACATTTGGCTTTCCAGGCTGCTAGCACACGTTGCCAGCTCATGGCCTGCTTTTCAGATGCCAGCAGCCCCAAGTCCTCCTCAGCAGGGTAACAGAGCTTTATAAGCACATGAGGGAGAGCAGACAAGAGCCTTAAAATTTCACATTGGAGTCTGACACTTGGGTACCAGCACAAGAAGCAAACATTGCTGCTCTGCCCCAAACTGGCCCTTAGCAAATGCCCAGGGAAGCAAGACAAGAAGGTGCACTTCAGGTGTTAACACTGACGGTCTGGCTTCCTACAGAAACCCACTCTTATCAGCAATCCAGTCCTCAAGGATTAAGAAATGGAACCACAGATACACGTCTCATTCTTACTATAACAATGATGGCAATTTTCAAAAGCCAGGGAAAATCTTAAATCAGTGCAAGCAAATACATCAAAACTCACCTTCCAGTTTCTAAACTAATTGCAATGCACAACTGCCATAACTTCCTAAGCACAATCAATCATAAGCAGGCAGACTGCAATTAAATGCATGGATACTAATCAGAATCAGCTGCAGCAAGTCTTACATCAGCCTCAGCTATTCAGAAAAATAAAGTGCAAAACTTTAGGGATTCCTTATCCTTTAAGAATTCCTTATCCTTTCCAAAGTCACTCTTTCCTCTCTAACATTTTAAGAAATAGGGAAACCCAGCAGTTCCCATTTCTCCTCCTGTCACTGGAGGTCTGGAGGTGACCTTATTTGACTATCACATCAATGATTCTTTGATGTATCTCTGTCCCTACACTGTCCCAATAATAAAGCAAAAACATCAGTAACTACAGAAGCTAGGGAAAACCATCATGCCACATTTTATATTTTTACAGTACTTTTATTTATAAGCTAATACTGACTTTTGAAGCTCAGTCTTTGACTGTGCTGCTCACCCAGGGCTACCCCAGTCCTCCTGCATGAGAACTCATTGCTCATAACGTTCTGTATGCTCTTACAGACTATGCTGGGGCCCATGACAGCACATGACCTCTCTTTGCACTGTGATGAAGGGCTCCTTTCCTTCAAGATTCACTTTCTGATTTACACCACAGTAAGGCAGTAGTAATAGAAGTGAAGCAAGTTACACACGGAGACACTGTGCCTGACCTTACAGCTCCTAGTATATATTTAAACCATGTCATACAATTCTGAAAGCAAGACACAGAGATGATAACTACTCTGTGTTCCATCCTACTTGATTCAACACACAACCCTACCATATTCTACTTCCATGAATTCTCTGTCAACCCAACATGAGTTCAGACTGAAAGCAATTAATTTCTTTTGTGATTCCTCCATAAGTTCATTATTACAGCATCTACATGCATAACACATTTTAATAAATTTATTTTCACAGCATATATACAGCAAGAAAAACTTATTTTAAAAAGGCCTAAAGAACAAAAATTAAAAAAACCCCACACACTTACTAATTTCAGATACTCAGTCTGAAAGTGCTGAAAACTGCTTTTCAGAAGACTCGTTTCATGATGCTCTTCCATGTTCAAAGCCCAGCTACTATTAACTCCAGCTGCAGCTGCAAGTACTCAGTGCTTCTGCAAATCAAACAGTGAGGTCGCAAGTCAGCAACCCAGAAAATGAGAGCCACCTGTGAAAGGCTCTGTTCCTCTCCCGTGACTGGCACAGCAATTGCTATAATGCTTCTTCACAGCTGCTCAGCTGGGCCTAAGGCTAGGAAAGATAGCTGTTTGTTTTGTGAAGGATTTTTTTTTATTATTATTATTTTATTTTTAAAGAAAATAGTAAACTATTTGCAAATTCAGGTTGAATTCAGTTAATGAAGAGCTTGACAAGAGGGAAAGCTCTACAGATCTCTTCCCTGACAATGAGGAAGTTCCTGTGATGATTCTTTCTCTCTACAATGAGAAAAAAACAGTACAATATTAGTTGGATGTAATGCCTGTTTTATCAATTCACTCATGATTTTTTTCTGGGTGATGTTCTTCATTTCATTATTCCCTTCAAGATACACCCATGCTTTGATTTTCATTTTCATGCATCATTTTTTGCCAAGCCTCAAGCCTTAGAGGAAGTAGGTATCCTCACAACCAGGCCATAGGAATAGTTCAAATTGTTCCCTAAGGAAAAGAGTTTAGTATTTATTCTTTCAGAATTATGGTGGTATAGGAACATGACTTGCACTTCCATTATGTATAACCTTTCTGCTACTCACTGTATTTATGTCTCAGCTATAAATCTCTCATCACTGTCATTAAGTGCTGGCCAGTACCTCTGGCCACACACAGTAAGGAGACACAGTAGTAAAATTGAGCTTACTTCTGGCAGCATGCTGAAAGCAAAATTTTCAGAGGCATTCTTTTCCACTCAAGTAGCTATTTGAAGCTTATAAAACTCCATGATGTAGTGTTATCTTTCTCCTTTCTATTTCCAATCTCCTTATTAATTGCTTTTTTATTTGTAGTTAGATAAAAAAAATTGTAAATACTGGTTGCATAAACCACTCAAACTAATGAAAAGCAAAGCATTATTTAATGCTAGTAGGCTTCTGTTCTCTACATTAATTGCTTTCATAAAGAACAGATTTATTATTTTTACTGAAATGCTTTTACTGAAATACTGATTTTTTTCATTTATAAATAAAATATTTTCAGTTTACTTTATTCAGGTCTTTTTATGATTTTTCTTACTTTTGTAATAGTTTTCTGACTACATCTGTCTTGTTAAATTGTCTTCAGCGATTTTATTGCCTTATCTTGTTCATCTTCTCTCAGTTCATGTTGTTAGGTAGGTGCTGAGCCAGTCACCTGTGCATTTTAATCTGTCACCTGTTCCTTGCTGCCAGACACCAGTCTTGCATGTGTGTCTTCTTGCACCCTTCACACCTTGTCTCTGGTTTTAGTTGCCAGTTGCATCCTGGGTTAGCAAGAATATTTAAGTCCCAGGAATCTGGCTATCTGCACAGCAATATCTGGTTAGCTACCACTGGCTTGATGCTTGCAGTAACATTTTTAGCTGCTGCTGGCTTCAAATCTTCATTTGCTATAAACAGGATAGTCCATACATGGTGTGACATGAGCTGTACTGGAAGGCTGCCTTTGCCTTCTGCTGATGTTTTTCTCTAGTCTAGTAATTCTTTCTACATGCTTTGTTATTCTGATATGCTCCCACTTACCTATCCCTCTCCATCTGGAGAAGGGGGGATGCGGGTAGGGAGGAAAAAACAATAAAACCCAAAGCCCAGATTTTTGTCAGTCCTGACAATTCTTTCTGCCTTATCATGGTGGAAGATGTGCTGCGAGGAGGATTAGATGTGTTCAAGCTCATGACAAGAAAACTGAGGCCCATTAACTGTAATAACACTTGACACCTTCTGTTCATTATGCTATCAGGTTACAATCAAGAACTTCCTCAGCCAAACATTATAGTGTCATCTGTGTTTGTATCTAACCCTCCTGAGGCCTCATACAACAGAACTGGCACTGGCACTATTGCAGCACGAGGAAGAAAGCAAAATGTCCTTCAAAGCTGCTTGTAACAGTCAAAAGGCACCCTGAAGGTCAAAAAGTTGTTTTCTTTGTAAACTGGTGTTTGGAAATGTTCTGAAGGGAAATATCTAAAGCTGAGGCACTTGCCTGGGTGACTGTTAGCTTTTTTAAAAATTTAAATTAAGAATAATTTAATATGCAGTGAAAAATCAGTGAGTCAGTAGCTATGAATTCACCTATGTTTCTGTAATAGTTATTACACTTCTTATTCCCTCTGATGATCATATAGGCTTATTTTAAAGTTTCTGCTTCCCCCCAGGCTATCAGTTTGGTTTGATCTTTTCTTCCAAAGAGGCTGCTGTTGCAATATTTCACAGGGATGATCTCCAAATTATATTTTGAAGCAAATCACTTCAAACCTTTGCCTAATGTGTCCAGTTTTTTTGTAAAGGACACCTAAATTACAGCCTGAGGTCATAAATATTTCTATATATAGCAGACATATATCATTATTAAAGTCATAGGCCTGGGTATGCCTCTAGTACTGATATTGGACTATTACCCTACTCTCCCCAGATTCTGTCAGATATTTATCTCATAACTCTGATGTCCAGATCTTTATTTGTACAATTACTTTTTCTTCTTTGTTTCACAGCTCCACCCCAAGGAGCAGGAAGCTCATGCAAGCTGAATTCATTTGCCATGTAACATCCAATTCATGTTTGCTTCTGCTAGTAAGGGAGTCACTGCATAATCCAGACACTGCACAAGCAGAGTTACAGAGATGTCATACAAGGTCTGGCCTGCTGAACAATAGGATTACCAGCAAGCAAATTGTTTTCCTATTGCATTTGCACAGATTAGCCACATTGGATAGAGAAAATAGCATTGCAAAGCAAAAACAAGTTGTCCAAAATAGCTGAGTGGCTTTCATGACAGTAATTGCTTCAAAGATTAGTTATTTCTGTCAAGGTAAAAAGAAATACTTATAAAACTATTTTAATGACTGTAACTTGACCTCAAAATGTGCATCCGCACTAATGCAAATACAACTATTTATTGACTTATAAACACTCATTTGCATGACATGTATATTCATATATTTTCAAAAAGATGCTGAAATGATAAGGAGGAAAACAACAGGCAGCATAGCAGTGTTTTGCATTCCAAGAATGTAAACATCACATTATCCTAGAAGATAAACATTTACAAATAAACTCTTGCTTTCCTTTGGGGAAAAAGAAAAAAAAAAATCAACAAAAAAATCTCAAACCAAAATCACAACATAAAAACTCCCACGTCTGCCTTGGTAAACTTGGTTCATCTGTCCCTCCCACCAGCAGCATGTTTAGAACAGTGCCATCCTGCTCAGGTCTATTAGGCAATGGCCACGATAACTTGGCATGACAAAGGTAGCTTGGTTTGTTTCCAGCTGGAAGGTGACAATTTTCCACAAGTTTCAAAACTAAGCAAGATCTTACTAAGCTTTCAATATCATTAGCAGAAAAATTTTAGAGAGCCAAAGTTAGGTTGACTGAATCTGTGTAGTAAAACATTTTTCCACGCATGGAGAAGCACTGAAGCCATGTCATTTTAAGGTGGGGTGGGGCTCAGGGTGCATTATCTTCTCAATCCTCTTGCACTGTGGGTTCTGGTGGAAGGAGACCTGGGCAAATGGCTCTGTGTACTTTACCAGGCTATCTCATCTGTGCAAATGTAGTGCCAGTGCCTGAGCCCAAAACAAACACCCCTCATTGGCTAACACACAGCCTGGGAGCAGATTAATGCGGGTCCTTTCCAAGAGGGTTGAGTTGCTTCTTAAATGAAACGCTGTGTTACTCTGTCACTTGTTTTTCCCCAGCATCTACAGTTAGCTGCACATTTCAGCACTTTTCATGGCCTCTGAAAACAGTCAATCCAAAAACAGAAGTCTTGAATGGTGAATTCATGGAATAAATTGAAAAAGCAATATTAAAAAAAAAACAAAAAAAAAAAAAAAAAAACAACTCCCCCCAAAAAACCCCAAGTACAAAACTAAAACACACAAATAAAATGTTTTTAAATATCAATAGGTGGTATTGAATTGCAAGCATGAAAATTTTGAATGCGAAGATGGTCTTCCAATATTAGTTTTTTGGCTGATATATTCAAATTCATCCAGCTGAGCTGCATTGTCTGTCTTCTGGGCAGGGGAAAGGGAAGATTAGCCTGAAAGGTACAGGGAGTGCTACGTCCCTGGTAGAATCTATATCAAGCGTTCAAAATTTGAGTAATTTTATATTGCAGAGAAAGCGATGATAGATGCAATTTTCTGACTACATATTTAAATTATTTTATTTTCACAACTGGCATTGGAAGTGTTAGTACAACATATTGATTTTAGAGTTACATTCTGGAAAGAAATAACAGCTTGACTCTGATGCCCTCAATCATTGGAAATGATCAAGACAATTGAGAGAGACAACTTCTGAGTCTGCTTCAAATTTATTATTTTCACAGCAGCAAACGTAGGCTGATCCTTGCTTCACAGCCCAGTTTTGGCCATCTGAGTGGCTTTCTGAGTTGCAGCAAAATGTGCACAGCCTCCTTTGCCTGTAGGGAATTTTTTCTGTCATTTGTGTTACTAGCAGGTTGGTCCCTATTTTTTCCCACTGCCTCCCCAGTGCTTCTGGTGCTCTGCAGGATCCCTCCTGCTGCCACCTTCCCTCCAGGCAGATCTCTGCTCACCTACCCCAGCAGGAGCAGCCTCCCATTTCCACCTAGGTCCCACCCAGACAAGTCCTTCTACTTAAAGGAAGGATACAAAAAAAATAAACAAAAAATCCCAAAATACCCCTCCCAGTATTCTAAACAAAAGATGCCATCAGCCATACCTCTCAATCAATTTATCCCATCCCTGTCTTGCAAAATACATTTTAGTCTGTCTGTGAAAATGAGACAGTTTTCTTTACTGAACCTTCCACCTCATCCACCCTACCCAGAAATTCAACCTTAATTTACCCCTTCACCTCTACTTCTTCAGCTCTTAAATTGGAGAAGAACCTCCTAAATCTCTTAAATCTCCAGCTCTTTCCTATTGCTGGTCCTTCCTTGCCTTGCAGTTTGTTCTACACAGTATTACTCTAAACTCAGTCTTCTTTTTAAGTGAAGTCTTGATTATACTTGGCAATTCATCTATTTCTTTCTGTATGTAAGGTTTTTTGGTCACAATTCTTGCAGGAAGTGAAACTGACAAAGAAATAATAAAATTTCAGTAATTAAAAAAAAAAATCTTCCAGAAAATTACGGGGTTTATGTGTATGGGGGGAAATTTTTCCCCTGTAAAACTGGAATTTTTTCAATTTTTTGCTTCAAATCCAGAAGGGTAAAAAAGAGTAAGGTAGAGTTTCTGCTTCCACCTTCCTCTCATCAAGTATGTTATTATACCTTTATACTATTATACCTAGCTCCTGTTTATCACTCCCTAAATAATTAAATACACAATGCATCAAGACTTGTGTTCCCCCATCAGCAACAGAGGCTTTTTATCCCCAATTGTCATTTTCCCTACTAAACTCCTTGTATGTCCACACATTATGTTACCAAAAAAATATCTATGCACAAAAATACCTCTTTCAAGCACATCCTTTGAATCTATCCCAACAGGACACTTACAAATCCTTATGCACCTGTCAATCTGTTTAGCTTGTTTCCTTACGCTAATTGCTTGTGGTTTTCTACCAGATTGGCTGCCTGCCACTGCTATCATACATCTTGTACCAAGAGAACAGGATTTATGGAATCTCTTTGGTTACTGAAGGTACATCACATGAAAACCTACTTTTTCAGGAGGCCTCTTGGTATGGTATCAACAACAAAAAAAAAGAGAGAGAGAGAGAAAAACAAAAAAACAACAAACAAAAAGCATTTTGGGCACCAAATTTTAAACTGTGTTCTAATTACAAGCATTTTTGAGCCTGCCTCTTTGTGTCAAGCTGTGTTTCATCAAGCCCCAATTCTGATATGGTTGTTCACAACAAATACATTTCTAAAGGAAACCAATATTATTTAAAGTTGTATTGAAAGAAAAGGACAATCAAAACAGAAAATATATTTCCACCTTTTTATTAAAATGTGAGTTGCTGCAAATGTCAAACTTTGGAAATAACAAAGAACTACAAAATAAGAGGTTAAAAGCAGTTACAGAAGACATTATGCTCAAATACAAATTATGTATAGAAGCTTGCATATGACTTACAAAGTTTGGAGTTGGATGCACCTGTTTTCTTAATATTCTTAAAAATTATTCCATGCACTGTTTGGAATTAAGGTGAGCTCCACATTTGCCTTTTTTTGTGTAATTTTGAGTAATTAAAAGCACATTTTTAAAATAATAGTCCCATTTAATTAGACAACTAAAAATGGATTTCCAAAGTAGAAGTGAAGCAAGTCCCTCATACCATCTTCAATATCTTTGTGAAGACTATCAACAAGTATTTTGTGAGAGATGGGAGGCATTCCACTCTCACATATTTTCTGTGTGATGTTCTCCCTTCAAAAACCAATGCAAAGGATTTGTATGTAGTGGATATTCATCTTTCTGAGTCCACTGCCAGAAAGCAAAGATGAAACTAACCCACAATCATTTCCCATGTTGCTTTGCTTCTCTAGCTTAATCAAGTACAAACCTTCTCTTAAATTTGAGAAAAACAGGCCTTGCATCTCAAAGTCAATTGTTATGATTTTGATAAAGAAGACCTTGATTTCTCAGATCCATGTAGTACTGTTTATGCTGGCAAGACATGTTGGAAGCATACCCTATTTTTTGTAGAACTTGAAGAACAGTGTTATTTTAGAAAAGTTATCTTACCATATTTCTCAAACACTATGTAATTAGGCTGTAATGTAAGCAGAAGTAATTAGATAGTAAGAAGGAAGATATTCTTCTCTTCTTTTTGCCACTATATCTAGAATACTCTGTCTAGCTCTGATTCTCCAGCAAAAGTCCAGTTGCCAGGTTGGTCACTAGCCTGGAGCATGCAACCCAGCACAGAGACGCTGAGGGAGCTGGGCTGCTTGAGCTTGGCTGAGTGACAACATAACAATACTTGAAAACAGGCTACAGAGATGATGTTCCTGGCAGATAACCTAACAGTGGGAGGCAAAACAGATGCAAACTGCAGCCTGGGAAATAAAACCGGACATCAGCAGTAACATTTTCACTAGAGTAGTAGTGGGTCAGGTGGCCCAGTGAAAATGCCTTCTGCACCCTGGAGGCGTCTAAGGTTTGGCCAACTGAGCCACGAGAGACCCTCTGTAGCATGGGCATAAGCACTGCTTGGAGCAGGAGGTTAGCCTAGATGACTTTGTCATCTGATGGTGCAAAGGTAGGAAGGCACTCAAGAGAATATTTAGATCTATAAGAGGTGCTTATAGAGCTTGACTAACAGTTACACCTGAAATACAAATGGTCCTTGCCTTTGACCAACCCTAAATATATACTTCAAAACGTGAGCACTATTTAACTTTAATAATTCTGTTTAAAATTAAAATAAAATACATTTCTTTCTTGACTGAAACTGGAGTTAGACACGTCCTCCTCACACTGATATTCATTCAGAAAGAATTTTAAAAATATTTATAGCTTTCAACAGCAGTAATTTCCCTGAAGACTGATTCAGAGATTTACATAAGTGCGTCTACTCACACAAAGTCAGTTCTTATTTGTGTCTTCTACCTTCAACTGTTTTAATGTTCATTCTTTTTAAAGGTAGATGCATGCACATGAAGAAGACAGGAATTGTATTTCATTCCAGGTACATTATGGCTTTGCCATCTATATGCTGTTCAGATTTTAAAACAAACTGAGACAGCAGAACAACCCACTGGCATAAATCCAAACAGTATACCTCTGCCGTTTATAAAAAAGGCTAGGAAAAATTAAGAAGCATATTCACTGGCCCTGGATAAACAAGGAAAAGGTCCATCATTTTCCCATTTATTATGAATGTGCTACCCCCTCAACCAAAACAAAGCCTAAATACACAACAAAACCCTTCATGCCAGCAGTACTAAAGGTGGAAGAAAGTATATTCCAGAGCTGTCTCTGGTTAATACCTGTGATGTCACCCACTTGTTCTGAAATTCCTGCTTTTTTCCAGCTCACAGAGCCTCTGTAAGGATTACTTCACGATCCAGGCTATCCACACATTGCAGTGCATTTAAGAGTGTTAATAATACAAATAAAAATACTTTTTTGAGGGGGAGAAGGAAATATGCTCATCTAGAAAGATCCAGAAATGTCACCATTTCAAAGGATCTGAAGCTATCATTTCCATACTATCAAGTATTTCCATACTCGATAGTATACACTTCTTTATCATTTCTGTACTTTTTTCTTTCTGGTACCATTGCACTTGAGATCCAGAGAACAGATTTTGAAGGACATGACTGTTGTCTAAGAAGCACAGTAAAATTTAGCAAAAAGTGATGCTAGGAGATGCAGCTGATGCTGTGTGTACCAGTCGACTCACAACTGGTTAGGTAGTCACAAGCTGTAAGTAATGATGATGTAGTAGAGTCTTCCTGCCTTACCAAATTTCATTACCATGGATACAGAAAATATATAGATTAAATGTTTGGGTTTTGTCTTGGTTTTCTTAATTATTATTTGACCGGTAGTGTGCTTGCTCTGCTTCACTTGTGAAATAACAGAAAGTTCTAAAACCACATGGCAGTGAAGCTGACAGACATACTGATGAAGTCTGATGCAGAGCAGTTTAGCTGGACTCTGCCAATGAACAAACAAGGGAAAAAAAACAGTGCTATATTTGCAGATACTCACACAAGTGCATGTAAATATATCTTTTTCCATATGTTTCTATAATTTATTTTTCAAACACTGTAATTTTAATCAACATTATTTCATGGGCAAGCTTGATGTTCCTAGTCAGACAGCAACCTTTCAATACTTTTGGTGGCATGCATTAACTAAAAAGTTTTAAAAGTTTATATATAATATATTACTACTATATTATATATATAATTATTTTAAATATCTATTGTAATGATCTAGAACCTTATGTTCCCGAGAGAAACCTTTGTCAGAGACAAACAAGGATCGGCTTTTCTGTGCATACATGCGCATATTTTAGCAAAAACAAAAACACTTTTATATTGTATATATAGCTTCAGAAATGCAAAATGAGACATCCACTTGGATGATGCAGGAGCTGGAGTACTTAATGCTACATTTTATCACAGTGTGATTTTTTCCCCCAAAATTAATCTGATGGGTAATTCCAGGACAGAACACAAATGCAGTAAATTATCCCACCTCCATCTTATATAATGAAGCAAATCATTACCCACTGTAAGTGAGTTTTAATTTGTCACAGTGGAAGAAGACAATTACAGGTCAATCTGTCAATGGAATAATTTGAGGAAATAAAAGTAGTTGACCTTTCTGGTACACTCTTCCACGACCAGAATCGCTCCCCTGCTGAGCAGCAGCAGATGGCCAAAGCTGAGTGGCTCTGCTTCTTTGTGAAAACTAATTTGTTTTTGGGCATTATTAAATATGTAAAGAAAGAAGACATAAGCAAACCTTTACTTAAGAATTCCAGCCCAGCACCCAAGCACTGCTGCAAAAGAGTCAAGTAAAGTATGTGGGCTTCGTTGAGGTCACGTGTGGCTGCTCCAAGGTCACCTGCAGCTGCTTGAACTCCAGCTTCAGCCTGGAGCATCCGTGCCCAGGAGCTACACAAATGCTCCTCTTGGCACACGGCATCCAGAAACAGAATGCCCCAGGGTTACAATGCAGGAACAAAAATGGTGGAAGATAACATCATGATCAAAAATGTAAAAGCAGGAAAACATGAAAAAGAAAAAAAAGCATAAAGTTGAGAAGATGAAAACATTACATGAAAAAGAAAAATCCATTTCATAGCAATGATCAAAAATTTTTTTTTAAACAAAACCTGAGGTCATGGAAAAATAGCAACAAAAAAGCCTTTAAGCTTGGCTATATGATCTTCTCTTACACATAAACAAGACAGAACCAAAATAGGGGATCTGGGAGAAAACCCTACAGTAAAAATGTTATTAGTCAATGCCCAGAAGCCAAGAAACAACAACAAAAAATTCCTGTCCTCATATATTAAAATACAGACTCTTTTGGTTTTAATCTGCTCAAATTTCTTTTATTAATGAAAAAGGACTAACACTAGTGCAATAGAGGAAGGTTTTGCAGGGGAACACTTATGCTACCCCAAAAACTGTATCTTGTTTTCCCTTCTAATATTCTTAAGGCATGTGGTCTTCAATATGAGCAAATCATTTTATTAAGTTTGTACATACCTTAGATATGAATTTTCTTGAATGTTTATGTAGTGTATTGCATACATAATTTAAGTGCACGATAGTATGTATTTGTAAGTACATACTTGTATGTTTTGGTTGCCCAAAAAGTACCCCATGCTAAGAAAAGGAGGTAGACTTTCTGAAGTCTACAGTTACTAATAATCTAAACTTTTTTCTTCTTTAAGCATGCTGCATTTTTTTTCATGTTAGATGAAGTTATGTGGTCACTTGGGCAAATAGCATTTTGTTAATATGGTTGTTAAATACATTTTGATTTCAAGGAGAGCAGGTTCCCTAAAATGACTTGTTTAACAAGAATTTGTATTCAACAGTGCTCATAAATAAACAGAGCTTAAAAAAAATCCACTCATTAGTGGTGAGTGGAAAGCCACTAATTCCCTATTGTATGTCCTAAGCCAACAATTCTGGCTAGTTTTGGGCTTTCATTTTTAAAGCTATTAAGAGTAATCCTTTTGAAGTAAACAAAGCATTTCAAATGAATGTATGAAAACCAAAATAGTGAGTTCATTCTGCAAAGGGCTTATGCACTACTCATAGTTTTACAAGAAACTAAAATTTGTGATCAATTTTGATGTCATTCACTTAAAGATGTCCGAATAAGAAACCAATCAGCATTCCTAGTAATCTTTGGAAACACACACCTGATGTGAGCACAACATAGAGGTTAGTAAGGAAAGAGACAAAGAAATTAAGGTCCTGTATTTGAACTGCTTAGCTCTGATGCATGACCTACAGACTAGCATTAAGTCCCTTGTTTACACTTAACCATTCATGTAAGAGGCTCATCTGACTATATACACTTTTGGCAAACTCTTCCCAGGCAGATGAATGGATTTTCCAGAAGGAATAGCTCCCATTCATAATCTGATGGTGATACTTTCTGGGTCAAAGTCCAAAAAAGTTTTGCTTGCTGGAATGATGCATCTTAAATTAATGCAAAAAATTCTCAGTACTATTGACTTTACAAGTCATTGTGATATAAATTATAGCTCTACAGAGTGCTCACAGACTCTAATCTCACTAATTCCCCTTGTGCATGCCTAAGACTTTACGTAGTATAGATCAAATGTGTATCTGTATTAAATTAATTTTATAAAGTAAAGGTCCAAGATAAAATTATCAAGCTTAATGTCTTGATAATACAAACAGAAGAAATAGTATACAATATAAACTTAACCCATTCTATAATTATCAAATGTGGCTTTTGGGGAAAAAAAATATTGTCAGGCACGTGGGAAGTTTGTATGCATATATATGTGTGAGTACACATAAATGTATATGCTTACACATACACAAACAGTACTCAATCTGAAAATTATGCAAGAATTATGCAGGCAGTTCGTGTTACTTCAAGTAAAAACTTTTGCCACACAAGTAGGAATTGGAAGAGTGTTTCAGGTTTTCACTTTCATAAAATTCAGAAATATTGCAGTTACACAACATTAAGGCAATACGCACATTCTTTGTTCTCTAGCTTAGTTTTCTTTACACATATGAAACGTGCTTGGCGGAAAATGAAAAAAAGTCACTTTTAATAAACATACAATGCCCGTGGCATATTAAGATTGTATTTGACAATGTACAAAAGTACATAGGAGACACGTTTGTTAATGCTAATTATCTTACAGATCTTCAATAGATTTTCAGCAGCCATTAAAATAGTCATTTTCAAATAACTTGTGAGGGGAAAAGTAAAATATGGTTATGTGGACAAATTCCTTCGTTCAAAGATTATTTTTACATGGTTTCCTTCCCAGGATGATCAGTCTTTTTATAAGAAGAGGAAAATATTTTGGATCATGTTTCCTATTGCCTTTGAAAATATCATTGTGTAATTTTCTGACAGGATCCTCTTAACTGTCAAACATTGAATGTCATTTCATATTTCTTATTTTCTGAGCAAATGCACTAAATTTTGTAGTTTAAATCCTGGATTTTGAATGCAAGTGTGCACATGGACTTTAATAGACTATTAAAATACAAATTCTGCCATAATCTGGTAACATATATTAAAATTATCATTTACAGTTCAATCTAAAAATAAAAAAAACAAACAACCAAAAAAACAGCACTATTATTGTTCAGTAACTTACACCTTGAGAACAGAACATATGACATAATAAATCTGTGAGGTCTCATTATGCTACAATGTCTTCCCAAGCCACTCCTCCATGGTCTAACAAAACCCTTGATCTAAGCTTTAATGACATTTTGACTTCATTATTTCTTTATTGCATTAAAACAAAATAGCAGGATGAGAAAAATATTAAGAAACAGTTCTAGTTCCATATCATCTGTGTGTGTGGGCTCAGATCTCTGAAATCCAGCCAGGAGCAGAAAACTACTGGAAAAGACAACTACTGCCCACATTATACCTGACTTGCACTGAATTTTCTCCCAAAGCAGCAGAGAACAACTGGGGAAAATATTTCCATTTGGCACAGAGCTTGTCTGAAAAGACTTCATTTTTAAAACCACTCAGTGAATATTCTCAGATCAAAATAGAAACCTACATTCTCAAAAAAGGCTTCCTGGACATACTTAAAATAGAAAGAAAATGGACAAGTTTTCTCCTACTGACAGATTAATTGTTGTAAGAACCCAGCACTGCAACCTGCTGATGCAATTGCTCTTCTAGCAACCCAGTGAGCTTGTATTTCCGATGCCAAAATATCAGGTTCAACCTTCAAAGCAGTCCTGAAGAAAGCCATGCATGGAAACTGCAAAGGATAAGACTACTATTCCCAAGGGCAGGAATAGGTATAAAGTGTTCCTGGAAAAATTTTAACTTGTAGGAGGGCACAATGATGCAGACACTTTTGGATTCTTCTGGTACTGTCAGACTTTACTTCTGTTTTCCTGAGGTTTTGGCCTCAAGAACAGGTCCTTCCTGAAAATCAGTGGAGTGTTCATATCCTTCCCATCCTTTTTATATCATCAGTGCACCCTTAAGAGACTGAGAAATTAGTAATTACTTTAGGTGGTAAAAAAAACTCCTGTTTTGGCTTTCTAATACCTGTCTTTATAATTGCAGTATTTTGGAGACTATACCTGTTCCAAAATGCAGCAGTCCAACTTCACACATACATAAGTAAGCCTAGTTCTGGTCAAAAAAAAGAATTGTAGCCACCTTTAAGCAATCCTTCTGTGCTAACATACACATCCAGAAATTAAAAAAAACCCCAAAACATTCTAAATGAGCTCCTTAGAGGGCTGAAAACACATCTGACACTATAATTTATATTACTATTATCTATTTTTAGAATAAACACTACAATGTTGAACAACATATATGAAGTATATACCATACTATTATTATATTTTCTGTTGTATATTTTAGTGAGAAGACAAGAGGCTATTAGGTGCATTATAAAAAATGTTGCAAGTTTTTTTACAAAGAAAAGTTAACGAGATGAATGTAGCAAATGCTCTGCAAAGACCTCTCTGGCTATCATATCTACTCTCTGCCCATTATGGCTAAAGAAACACTTGGACATTCTAAGCAGATATTTGGCAAACCTCTATATCTTTAATTTAGATAATGCTTTCTATGACTTTCCATAGTAAAAGCCACCTATGGAGATGTACAAGGTAGAGTTGGGTCATAGGTTGGACTCAATCTCAAAACTCTTTTCCAAGCTAGTTGATTCTGTGCTTCTGTAGGACTCAAAATGTGACATAAAGATAGACCTTGAGGTAAAGAAGTACCCTTTTTTGCTTAAATATAAACATTGATACAGATAAGCCGATATAAGAAGATATTTTATAAAAAATACTCCACTGTTTCACACCAAAGAAGAATCCAATACCTCCATCCCCCCTAGCACAGTAAATCACAGTGATGTCATGCATCAGTCTACATAAAACAAAAGCCTTCAGCAGGAAGCCAACAGCTGTCTCTTGCCTCTTTCAATGAGGGAAGACACAAGGCACAGATGACTTCTTCCTTCTTTCTTGCTGGTTTCAGGAGATTTTCCTTTTGCTTTGTTTTAACCAGTGTTTTCTTGCTGTCCATTCATCAGTGACACCATGAGGACACATGCCAAGTGTCCAAAACACTGTGAAATGCCATTCAGAAGCAGCAACAACCTCTTGAATAAAGTTTGTTTGGGACAGAGCATTCAAGAGTTCCTATGAAAGAGAAGGAAGGCCTTCTGTTGCCCCTGTTCTGCCAGGGATTAGGGGTTGAGAAGAAAGTAAGTTCAGGAAGGATGCTCTGGCTTGTGGTGTTTTCGCATGACTTAAGAACAGATGAGAAGTCACATTCGCAGAGCATCATATGACAGAGTTGTAAATGGGAATAGGTATGAGAAAATACACAAAGAAGAGTGAATGATAACTAGAAATATGTCCTACATTGTCACTTGGGATCATTGCTTCTCTCCAGCTCCCACACCTCTTCTAGCCATCTTGGACTTTTCCAGGCAGAAACAGAACCTCTGGCTTTTTTGTTTGAGGAGCTGGAGTTCAGTGCTTACAGATAGGAAGCAAGAACTGTGATGGCTTCATGTTCAGTGGGACCATATTTTTTATTTTATTATTTGTTGTTCTGGTTCTCCTCTTCAGAGACCAAGAGGGAATATCAATCTAGTGGGACTTTTTAACTTGACAAAGGGCTTTGTTCATGTTCCCTAGAAAGATCAAAGGCCTCTCTACATCCATGAATGCAACAGGCACTGCTTGAAAGGCATGGAATTTGCAGGTATCTGGCAACAGCAAAGATTTAAAGGATAAGTGCATGTATCTATTCAAAACTTGGGAACAGAGCTGTGTGCAACACAGAGCAGATGCAGAGAACCTCAGAAGAGTTAAGCAGGGAGGGAAAGAGAGGAGAAATAACGGCATTTCTATGTATTTACATAGATTAAGATGGGCAAATTGACAACAAGACAATAAATACTTCTGGAAGTGGCTGGAAGCAACTGATTACAGGAAAAGGAGGGAAGGAAAATCAGAAATATCCAAGTACTTCCAGAATGTGTGCATTCATGTAACAAGACTGAACAGCTGAAGAGAAGAAAGTGATTTTCCAGACCCACAAAGAAAATCATAAGACACATGGCATGGCTCTACCTTGACTAGCATGCTACATCAGAATGTTAAGAAGAAAAATAATTTACACATCTTCGATTC
Organism: Lonchura striata; assembly: GCF_050655825.1. Taxonomy (NCBI): domain Eukaryota; kingdom Metazoa; phylum Chordata; class Aves; order Passeriformes; family Estrildidae; genus Lonchura; species Lonchura striata. The sequence goes on along the minus strand of NC_140704.1, from coordinate 95,403,200 downwards.
CAGCTAAAATGTCTGACCAACATAGGCCCTTGTCCTTGCAAAACAGCCTCTAACAGTGCTCCAGACATTTTTCTTTCTTTCTTTCTTTCTTTCTGACAGCCTTCTGTAATCAAATTTTTCTCTCAACTTTGTACCTTCCTATCATCTTTTCTTTTAACACTATGGCAGGGATAACCAATGACAGGCTTCATGTCTATTTCCAGAGACAACAATCCAGAATCTTATTATCTATGTCAGCCATGGCAAGGGTTACACACTCATTTAGTTAGTGCATTTATTTCTTAAAAACAACAACTGTGTTAAAGAAACAAGAAAAAAAGTAATAGTGCTAGAGATGCTTAGTTTATAATACTGAAAAACTGAACAAATTTGCTGGTCAAAATGTTATCTTTGGTCCACTCCTCCTTTTGATGCATTGTCTCAATTTAAAAGTATGTTACTGATTATGCAGGCATTTATACTAGTGTCTTGTTACACATACAAAGAGAAACCAATATATTTGTTCATGTGTATAGATAGATGCCCACATTTTCTTCCATAAAAATCTAGGAGCTGTATACATTGCTGCAGTGCTAATGGAAACACCTTGTTCCTTCCTCTTCCCAAGTTTCTTAGTTCTAGCAGGAATCTCTCATTTGACCTTCAGCAAGGCATTTCAATTCTTTGTGCCTGTGTTTTCTCATCTGTAAAATTAAGGTTATAATACCTACCTACTTCACAAGAGGGACAGTGTTAAATTTAATACATTGTCTTAAAGTGTTTTCAGACAAATGGGTCAAACACAATACACAATGTAAGTTATTATTAAATTATGTTTCACTGAGTTAGTGCTGTTGCATTACTGTATATGATTAAATAAGAAAAAAATATTCAAACAATGCCTCTTGGATATTTCTTTCCAAGAGGGTGAAATTGATGTTAACAAGCCTACAGATGAACTCAAAGTCTTATTTTGGAAAAAGAAAGAAAGAAGTGAGGAAATCTAGTAGTCAACAGAAGTGAAAGAGTCCTGGAGAGTGGATGGTTATGAGGGTACTTCAAGCAATTGTGAAGTAGAGCAACTTGTGAAGCAGAAATTGCATAGCAGAAGGCAGCTGTGCCTTGTGCCCCACTGTGACACATCAGTCTCTGGAAGCGATAGAGTCTCTGTTCATCTCTGTGCCAGCCAGACAGGAGCACCCCCTCTCACCATCACACAACTGCTGCATTTGGCCTCCACTCAGAGTCATGAAATAGAAGATCTGTAGCCTGGAGCTGCTTTCCTGGTGGATCCGACCACCTCTCAGGCACAGTTCAGATACACTTTGAGTCTGTTCAGTCACGGCAGCCAATCTGTCTGTGATGAAGGTGACGTGTAAAAATGTCAGTTGTAAAAAGGGGGATTCATTGCAGGAGGGTTGTTCATACCTGATGCCTCTCCTACATCTCCTCTTGACCTGATGCGCGGATGCCTGGTCTTGTCCTGTGGTCTTACATCAGGATCTTGTTGTGGGGGATAAGGGAAAGGAGTGTTTGGAGCAAGAGCTGCAGGAAGATGAGAAGGGTTTTTGACAGCATGTTGAGTTGGATGTTGATGCCGCTGGTCCCAATGCCATCAAGGCATTTCTTGTGGATGACAAGGAATCTAGGAAAGTAGTGATTAACATGCATATCAGTGTGATTGACAAGCTACGTTGCCTGCTTTGTGCTAATGTATTGCATGGATAACACCTATTCTAGGCATACCAGAATTAGCATATAGATTTAAAGCACAGGTTTAAACCAGAAATATTTAGTATCTTTCCCAAATAAATAGATAAAGAAAAATTGTTTGATGGAAATTGTTGATTCTATCTGCTCAATAGACCATGGAGATCAGATTCTGTCTGGTGACAAAATGTTTTTGCCTTGCAGGGTTCAAATGGATACAAGGCAACACTCTTTCAGATTGCACTAAGATCAATTAATTTGCTTTGCCATTCCTCCATCCCCAGTTTGTCACTCCAAAGGCAAGAAAAAATAAATACAACATTAGGTCTGATAACCTTCTGCTAGTAGTGTACTATTAAATATACACAAATCAGGGAGCTTGGAAACATTTAAGCCTTCCAAATCTGCCAAGACTGAAATGGAGGTTGCAAAGTCTAAGGTTGTATATATTTTACGTCTTTTTTGACACCATGCTGCATTCATCAAAGCATCCATTCTCTTTTTCTTTTTTCCTTATCGGATCTGCAGAGGCTAGGCTACATGCTTTATTACTATACCAGTCAAAGGTCACACAGTCTTCTAAACAATAAGGATGCCACTTTAATTTCTTGAAAAAAATCTTCTTTGATGTGAAAACTTACCACAAAAGCAGTGGTGCCACTTGCTGTGTAAAAAGTGTGCAGTAGCTCCTAGGATTAACTCTGTGTGATAATTCTAATTTATGCTGGTATTAAACATTCCTTCTCAATTTTCTTCTCTTCGCCAAGGCATATATAAGCCTTTCACAATGGCATTGGCTTATTTTTTTAATCCATCTAATACTTTAGAGAATTTAAATCAAGCACCTGAAGTTGATTTCATTACAACATCTATTTTATTTATTTGCTTATTTGGCTGACTAGCAATTTTTAATTTCCTAGTATAACATATGATATCCAGGATCAACCTCCTGCTGCCAAGAATTATCTGTGTCCTTTGACTGAAAGATCAGCCACTTCCTTTGGCATTTTTATGCCAAATGTTAACTCTGGATCCCCTTTTAGCAGCAAAGAAGTAACATTTCACAGTCTGCCACACAGGGAACAGGTTACTTCTACATGCACTTTCAATTAGATGATTAAGTGTAGGGATCTGAATAACCAGATTTCTGAGTGGTAAGCATGAAAATGTATTGTCATAATATTCTCAGCTAGGAGACCACACAGATTGCTCCTGCACCACAACAGTTTCCTTCCTCCTCTCATTTTAGTGATGCTATATCTTCTAATACTTACAACTCTACCTTACAGCAAGACTGGCTGAAGGAACAATGTGATTTATGTCTGAAAGCCATTTACCCAAAATAAACTACAATAAAATAAAGTATGCTCAAATGTGTAATTTCAGACTACCATTGTCATGGGAAGATAAAGTATGTAAATTTGTATTTGATTTAGGAATAGTGCAGCAATCAATGTTTCCAGTAATGTTTGAAGTGACTGATTCAGCAAGCTGTGGCAGGGAAGTGGGGCTGTTTAAGCAGCAAACTAAATTCCAGATATTATTTTATGCACAGAATATAATACCTTATTGATTATCATTTTGATAATTACAAGGCCAAGATGAAATGGCACTGTAGGTGAAAGAAAAGGTGAAAAGGAGGAAAGCAGGAACAGGAAAAATTACGCAGATACAGTGAAAAGTACGTATGTCAATTCATGAGCAGAGTGAGAATGCAGAAGGTGCTGTCAGAGGTGACATGAGAAAGTACAGAAAGGATGGTCACTCTCTAAGCAGGTAAAAGTGTAGTCCCTTACTGTGGAGGGGTTTTATAATGATCTAGAAATTAACTGATTTGAGAGCTTTCTACGTTGCACTACCCCTGACACACAAAAAAAACCCAAAATTCCCACTGTATTTAATACTTTCAGTTCTACACATTGAAAGGTCTGTTCTAGAGGTTTAGATCTTCTTCCTAGCTATTTCACAAGGAAAAAGGAGAGGGGAAGTGGGGTTGTTTGGTCTGTGTGATGCAGCAAGTAAATTTCTACTTCTGACATTTCTCTTCCCTTGGCAGCTCCCCCACAGATCACCCTGCGCATGGAGAATATAGAAGCAGCAGGACAGAACAGCCCAGCAATCACAAACCTCCTGTGAATCTAAAGCTGAGATAGTAGCTCCAGCACTGAGGCTAAGAAATTATTTCAGTGACATCTGGCAGTATTTACCAGATGTTAATATGAGAATTCATGCATACTAAGACAGGAAAAAACACACATCTTCAGTGAATGAACTATACAACATTGAAGAACTGAGAAAAAGCAGCAGTAGTGAATTGTAAAGCAAAGAAAAAAAAATAGCGAGTCCCTCATATAGCCATTTTTCAAGGACACAATTTTAATTTGAGGTAAGAGATCTTGCCTATATAAATGTAAAATAAATTAAAATATATATGAATGAAGATTTAGGGATATGTTATAGCCAATACATGACAGCTTGTGAAGAAATATTTGATGGTCCTAAATCCTCCCTAATTATCTTTTTGTTTAAATACATGTTCCTGTGTCAGTGGTGAACAAAGATATATTTAATTCTTTATGTACAACTGAGGAAAACTGTCAAATTAAGTCACATATATCAAAGACCTATAGCTAAGTAAGGAAAGTGTTTATTAACTTTATCTATTTCTAAAGCTGGAGCTTTGCATTTTTCTGCATTGAGTTGTACCTATTCCTTCCAGACTGTTTCTCTAATCCATTGTGATCATATTAAAATTTAGTTCCACCCCTCAGCTAACACCAAGGAAAAAATATCAACCCAAACTTATAGACTGTGTTCTGAACTGCTGTGAAGATGTCAGATAGGAAGAACATTTTATATTTTTAATTTTAAGTTCTGGCAGAAATGTTCACAGATTATGACCCCAAGTTTGCCTGTCACTGACTTCCTGAAGTATTTAAAATGTATTACTTAAAACTACTCAATTTCCTTCAATAGTCATGGAAGTCCTTCTGCAAAAGCCACTTGAAGCTGCAGGATACCACCAAGAGTGAGCTACCACTCCATCTGGAGTCTTCAACAAACAAATTAAGCAGCCATTGCTCCCACAGACTGTTTCACACCAATCATTCACTGGACAGGATACATCTCTCAGCTTTCAGGCTCTGCTCACACTGTCAGAATTTCCTTGACATGATTTTGTCTCATTGATACATCCCTGTCTCACTCTCCAAACACTGCCCATGCAGACTCCTAATTGGGCCTGCTGTGCAAAGACATTGCTAAGTTCTCATCCTGAAGTGTTTCAAGGAAGAAGAATGTCAGAACCCACCTTGGATTCTACCAGATGATGGTGCCACCAGTGCCAGATACAACTTCTGTGGCCTGTGAGAAAGCCACCAAGGCTATTTACCCAGGCCACCACTTGCAAAGTGGCACATGCCTGTGTTGTGGGTTCCCCTGTACAGAGGAAATGAACAGTACCCATCTTAAGGATTCAGGATCATGGGGAATTTGACACCTGCTTCTCCTCAGGACTGAATGTTGTTTGAGAATATATCATTGCTGATACTACTACTTGAAGTAGCACTACTAGTATTACTCCTACTACCATTATTACTGCCAGAAACTTTACTTATGTAATAATTATCTCCCTTTATATTGAAATGTCATTCTTTCAGATTTAAACTAACCACGACTTCCAGACTGGAGACTCTTTCCTAATAAACAGGAAAATTATTTTCTTTTTTCTTGCCTTGATTTTCAAATAATACAGATTTTTTTTTTTTTTTTACCTTTTCTTCTTGATGTAACTTACAAATTCTGGCCTAAAAACATTTGGAGACTCATAACTGTGATTCTACCACTGTTGCTAATCTTACATATAGACTGACATTTGAGTCAGGTTTAATATAACAGATGAACCCAACTGCTGACTGGTTCCAGTTATGTTAAGATGTTCAGTGACTTGTAAAAATAGCAAAAAAAATTACTTCTCTGGCAGGATGAGGAATTAACACCATACTGAAATACAGACCTCTTCTCATGTCATTTTCTTTGTTGGGGAGATTTTTTCATCCATCTGTTATTAACAGTTCTCAATACAAAAATGGAATTTATGGGATGTGGAAAAAGGAACAGGCCATATGGGAGGACTATAGGAAAATCATTAGAATAGGCAGGGATGTGACAAGAAAGGCCAAGGCCTACTTGGAATTAAGTCTGGCAGAGGACATCAAGGACATCAAGAAGGGCTTCATAAATAAATCAGCAGATAAAGGAAGATTAGAGGAAATGTGGGGCTGCTGCTGAATCAGATGGTTGTTCTGGTAATGGAAGACACAGAGATGAAGGAAATACTGAATGCCTTCATTACTTCAGTCTTCACTGCTGAGGACAACTCTCAGGAGTCCCAGAACTTTGGGATAAGAGAAGGCCAGAGAAAGGAAGACTTTCCCCAGGTCATAGATGGTTGGGTTAGAGATCAGCTAGGCAGACTTCACATGTGTAAATCCATAAAACCTGATGGGATGCCCTTACAAGTGCTGAGGGAGCTGATGGGTGTTGTTACTCTGCTGTTCTCAACCACCTTTGAAAAACCATGGAGAATGGGAGAGGTGCCTTATGACTAGAGGAAGGCCAGTGTCACTCCTATCTTTAAATAGGGCAAGAAGGAAGATCCATGAAACTACCAGCAAGACAGCCTGACCTCCATCCCTGGAAAGGTGATGGAATAGGTCATTCTGGAGGTCACCAGTAAGCATGTAGAAGAAAAGGTAATTAGGAGTAGTCAGCATGGATTCATCAGGGGAAATCATCCCTGACAAATCTGATAGCCTATATCATGACACAGTAGGATGGGTTGATGACAGTAGAGCAGTGGGTATTGTCTACCTAGAATTCAGCAAGGCTTTTGAGACTGTTCCATAAAATTCTTGTAGGTAAGCTCAGGAGATGTAGGTTTGATAAATGAACTGTGAGGTGAATCAAGAACTGATTGAATTGCAGAGCTCAGAAGGTTGTGATCAGAGGATTAGAATCCAGCTGGAGGTGTAGTCAGTGGTGTTCCCCAAGATCATTACCGGTTTAATTTTATTCAGTTTGTTTATCAACAACCTGGACAAAGGGAAAACATGCAAGGGACCATCAGTAAGTTTGCTGATCATAAGGAGGAGTGGCTGATATACCTGAGGACTGTGCTGCCATTCAGCAGGATCTTGATGAGCTTAAGAATTGGGCAGAAATAACCTAATGAGGCTCAACAAGGGCAGGTGTAGGGTCTGGCACCTGGGGACAACTAACCCCAAGCACTAGCACAGGCTGGGGCCTGAACTGCTGGAGAGCAACTCTTTGAAGAAGGACCTGGGAGTCTCAGTGGATGACTGACCATGAGCTGGCAGTGCCCCTGTGGCTGGGAGGGCCAATGGTATCCTGGGGTGCAATGGGAAGTGTGTAGCCAGCAGGTAAAGTGAGGTGATCCTGCCCCTCTCCTTGGCCCTAGTGACCCCACTGGGATACTATGACCAGTTCTGGACTCCTCAATACGACAAAGACAAGGAGATACTGAAGAGGGTTCAGCAGAGGCCATAAAGTTGATGAGAGGTCTGAGCACCTCTGTTGTGAGAAGAGACTACAGGAGCTGGGCCTGTTTAGTCTAGAGGAGAAAAGACTGAATAGGGCATCTCATTAATGCATGTAAATATCCCAGAATCGATGGTCCAGATTGTTTTCAGCAACAGAATGAGGAGCAATGGCCATAAACTAAATCACAAGAAAGTTCTACCTCAAAGTGAGGAAACATGGCAGAGCATTGGAACAGGCTGCCCAGGGAGGTCATAGATTCTCCCTTTCCAGAGACATTTAAAATCCATCTGGACCCGTTCCTGTGTGACCTGCTCCTGGTGACCCTGCCTTGCTAGGAGAGCTGCACTAGATGATCTCCAGAGATCCCTTCCAACCCTGAAAATTTTGTGAGTCTGTGATTTATCTGCCAAATTACTTGTGACACTGAGTGCAAGAGTCACAAACAATTAATTTATTTATTTCCTCATGCTTTTGCAAACGATTGATAGAAAATGCATGTTTGCTCATTACTGATTAACATCAAACCATTTTAATTTCTACTGTTCTTACAGAATTCAAGTTATATATGGATTAAAAGAGTGTAGTGCCCTCCTTGTCTTCATTTCTCTACACACTTCTCTCTCTTGCCTTGCCATCTGTTTAGGTGTTGGGTTTTTAAGCTCTATTATTTCACACTACTAAGACTTTGCAAATTTCAGGCTGAAAAGGGAGTTGAGTAACATGCGTAATTTTGGCTCTTTAACATGGTTAAGTAAAATATTCAATCTTTAGCAATTTTAATTATCTTTGAGGATTTCTATCAAATAGTAAATCTAGTAACCTCATACTTAGTTTTTTTCACCATAGACAAAGCTGGAAATTATCAGTCTGCTAGTATTTCAGGTACTCCTGAAATTCATTCAGTGCTTCCCACTCAGACTCAAGTCATCTTGCTAGACAATCACAGACCACAGAAGGTATGAGTCTGAAAGGGATATATGAGGATTCATCTCGCTCAAACTCCTTGCTCAAAGCAGGGTCAGAAAAAACAAATTGTCCGGGACTGTGTTCAATTGTGTTTTGAGAATGTCCAAGGATGGAGACTGTACATCTCTAGACAGTGTTCCAGTGCACAACCACTCTAACAATAAAGTAAAAAATAAATTCTTATATTCAGATAGAATTTTTCTGTGTTTTACTTTATGCCTATTGCCTCTAGTCTTCTCAATGAGCATGAATGAGTAGCGTCTAGTTTCTCCTTTACACCCTGCCATTTAAAAATATTTATAAGCTTTCCCTTGACTTTTCTCATATGAGAAATCCTTGTAGACTTGCTCCAGTAAGCCCATATCCCTGTTGTATCAGGGTGCCCAGAAATGGCACCCCAGATGTGGCCTCACAAATGCTGAGCAGGCAAGAAGGATCACCTCCCTGGACTGGTTAGTAACATTCTTCCTAATGCAGCCAGACTGGGAGGCTGTTGGCCTCCAAGAACATTGCTGGTTCTTGGTCAGCTTGTTGTCCACCAGGACCTTCAAGGCCTTCTCTGAAAAGACCAACTGCTTTCCAGTTGGTCAGCCCTAGTGTGTACTGGTGCCACATATTACTGCTCCCTGTGAGAAGGACTTTGCCCTTCCACATGTTGAACTTCATAAAGTTTACTTCTCCAGCCCATCCAAGTCCCACCCTGCATCAAAGCATACACACCTAAAGTTTGTCAGCCATTCCTCCCAGATTTGTCTCATCTGCAGACTTGCTGAGAGTAGAGTCTGCCCCATCATCCCAATCACTAATTAAAACATTAAGCAGTGCCAGACCCTGTGTTGCTGCCTACAGTACACCACTAGGGTCTGATCTCTGATCTCCCGCTAGTCTCCATGCTGCTGATCACTACACTTTGAGCCTGCCGGTTCAGACAGCTTTCAGCCCACCCCCCAAAGCCCCTACTTCATCAGCTTGTGAGCTCCTTGATCACTTATGTTTTTTGGAAGCTATCACCAATGCCCTCCAGAAACATCCTGAGCTGCTTGTGCCCTTCTGTGCTGTCCCTCCAACATACAGGAGAGTGGGACAAGCCGCCCATGAGATGAAGAGATGATAGCTCAGTATGGTAGTTGCACTTTACCTTCATACTAGTGAGTCACCAAATACCATCTGCTTTGCTTTCCCTTACGTACAGTATTTCAAAACTAAATTTTGAACCACATTTCCTATGTAATGTGCTCCAAACCACTGAACTATCTTAGCAGTCTTCTGCTGGACTCATGTCATTATGGCAATGTCTTATAGTCAAAAGCCCTTTCAAGCCAACCTTGTTGAGTTCCTTCTTCCTTCAGTCAACAACCACTGCTCCAGTCCAGTGTCCTTTACAAAACTGAGAAGGGTGCACTCCATCCCATCCTCCAGGTTGATAATTTAATAGAGGAATTCCACAAAATCAGCTCCACTGCTGGTGGATCTCTGAAGAGCACTGCCCAGTCTTTTCAGTATTCCAGAGGGATATATTTAGTTAGAGGGCTAGGCTCTAAGTGACATGCTATAGAATTGAAAAAGAGTATTTATGTATTTTTTCTATTTAAGGATCTCTCTCTGTATTTTTACTGACCTAAAAAACTTAGTTAAAATATATTGTTACACTATATTTCCACTTTCAGAAATTTCGAGGACTCTGATCAACTTCATTCTTTCAGTATTATTTGCTCTGTTCCACGCACTATTTCAACTAATATTTCTGTTTTAGCACAATCAGACCAACATGATTTTCAGTCACTGGAATTAAATTTAAAAGCATCTTAAGAAACACATGCTCTGTGTCTTACCATTATAAAGAAAGCAAAAATAAATTCAGATAGATAAACCAAATTCAAAAGTGTGAAGTTGTTAACAAGGTATATTTCTTCAAAGTCAACTGGAACAATAAAAAGAAAATCTCTACACAGGACAAAAAGGCAGGAAATTAAATTTCACTGCAAAGGGGTTGACAGGCACTATGGTTCTTACTTGACTGCTATACATTATGAATCTTTTTCCTATTTTGCTAATACCATCCATTACAGATGTTGAAAGGTCATGAGTCAGGCTCCATTATATTGTGAAACTGAACCTATGATCACAATAAATTCTTATTGGTTATTTACCTTTGGATTTCACAATGCATTCCTATTACCTTTTAAAGTTTTACTCTGTAACCACACAAGAGACTGCATGCCTATTTTTAAATTAAAGCATTAGAGTGGCTTCCTGACCATTCATCACACTCCATTCCTCACCACCCCCAGTACTCACTTCAGAGCTCTCTCCTACTTCTTGTTTTGTTTTTTTTGGTTTTTTTCTTATGGGCTATGGAAAGCATCCAAGACATCAGCTTCAAGTACCCAGTGTCTTCCTACATTTCCTTATGCACCAAAAGAGCCAGATTCAAAAGGAGTGAAGGATGATCTGGGGCAACCTTTACATTAAATAATAATGGAAGAAAACATTTTATATATCCATTCAAACAAATTAGAGGAACTGGTACATGAAAGAACAGTCTGGGTGTGACCCACCTGTGCATTATGCATTGGGCAAGGCAGGAAGTGGACGGACACAAGTACAACAAACAACACCAAGAATCTATGTGGATATCCCTGTGAAGCCAGAAACCACTGCTTTGAGTCTCTACTTCTGATATCTGCGCCAAGAAATATTTCATTCAAGTAAAATGAAAAAGTAAAACAAAGCTTGGGTTTTTTTTTTTTTCTTTAGGGGAATTAAGTTGCCTAAGTGTCATGAAATGTGATACTGGGATTGACCCCCTCTTTCAAATCAGATCCCAACTGTGCAGTCACGTGCAGGCCTTTGACTAGGTTCATCCCCCATCTCTAAATCCCTCCTGTTAGTCCTCTACTCATTTTTATGATGGACTACAGCTCATATGTAATGTAGATGTATCACCAATTTATCTAATATCTCTGTATAATATTGTATCCATGATTTTCTATTTCATTAATTATGCATTGCACTTTGATTTTAATGTATTTGCTTTTGTGATACATCTGCCCAGTGAGTCGGAATTTTAATTGAAAACTAGGCTTGAACTCACTTAGAATATTTGAAATTTAGCATATCAATTTATGTTATCTTGCCAAATTAATTACATATGATTACATATGTGTGATAAGACAGTCTGAACTATGGCTCAAGTACCAGAGTGATGATAAATGGCAAATTGCTAAGTTTGGGAAAAGTGACTATGATTAGACTGCCAGAGGATCAGTGTTGGAACAGTCCTGTTTAACATTTTAATTTTTATATTGAAGACATAAACAACTAGTTAATTTGCTGAAAATTTGCTGATGTTATTAAACTGGGTGCTACTGAGAATACTAATGAAGGCAAGGAACTTGGTTCAGAAATGTGTTTGGAAAATAACAAAAGCGATAAATTTTCAAGGATGTAAAAGCATTTATTAGCAAAAGCATCCTGCAAAATTAAAATATCACTAAGAAAAGCAATCTGAACACAGTTCTAGAAGAAGCACTGGAAGCAGAAATTTAGATAAATGTGAATTCTACAGTGAAAGGAAAGAGAACATGTATTAGGTAACACAGGCAGCTGCTGGGAGGTAGCAGTCCCTGAGGCACAAAGATAGGTTGCCATTAGTGGGTTTACTTTTCAGATGCTAAATAGATGGTCTGTCATGTAAAAACCTAGGTAGCATCCAGGAATTCCATTAAGACATAGACTGACTTGAAAGTATTTCCTAAATCAAGAGGATATTGGTTCATGAATAGGAAGGAGTGGAAAAATTATAAATGCACCATTTTGCCATGCAGTTGATCAACAAGATAGTGATCACCATGTACCTGAGCAGCACAAACAACAAATTCCTTTCTATATGGCCAGATGCATAGTGTGATTCATTTGACCAAACTTTGAGTTATCCTAAATATTATGGGTTATTATAGACAGTGGAAAGAAGGAAACTGCTACAGTACAGGATTCACTACATCCTAAAGCATGCATCTAAATGTCTTGACTGTAAAGGCTGACCAACTCAGACAAAGATATCTAAAAATAGGTGTGATGAATCAGACATCAACTTTGCATCCATCTTCACTTCTCAGTTCAGTTCAGCTTTGATGGGCTCTATCCATACATGTGCATCCTGGTTGCAGATCAGGTCTTAAGCAGGGAACTCTGTAAGGCCAAACTAGCAGTACTTATATAAAACTAAGAATGAAAACACTCTTAATAACTATCAAGGCAGAAAACTCCATAAGTTAACTGTAATAAAAGATAATGGGGACTAGAATAGCCTTAAGCCAAAGGAGGGTAGATTTAGATTAGATAGCAGAAAGAAATTCAGTACTGTAAGGGTGGTGAGCCACCCGAACAGGTTGACTAGAGAAGTTGTGGATGCCCCACCTCTGGAATTGTTTGAGACCAGGTTGGATGGGGCTCTGAATCTAGTGAAAAGTGTCCCTGCCCATGGCAGGGGATGTCCCTGGATGTCCCTGCCCATGGCAGGGAGATTAGAACTAGATGATCTTAAGGTCCCTTCCAACCCAAACAATTCTATTATTCTAGGACTCTATGATTTTATGATTCTATGAATGGGAGCTTTAGAAATATCACAATACCTAATTTTATTAGCAGTTTTCTTGCAGAGATTGAAAGAAATGTCTATAAATGAAAAGTGCTCTCATGCAGGACAGGTGAAAACCAAAGCAAGCAAATAGTCATTCAAATTTTGTATTCATAGCTAGCCATAGTCCCTCAACTTCTCCTTTAGTGTTACATATCTGCATATATTTAAACACACAAGCTTTCGAGGTAAACAAAGTCAAAGAACAAAACATCTGTCGTATTGTTTCTATAGAGAGAAATGCATATTTATATAGACAGTGTTCTGTAAATAAAGATTAACAATCTTGCAATGATATGTGAAACACTGTAAAATCTTAAAATATCCTCCTTTTCTCACGCTGAGTTTTTGTCATCAAGCAGATGGGTTTCAAACTTATTTTAATCAGAAAAGGTCATACTGTGGTTTTGTCTATCAAGAATATTCAGATTGAGACAATTGTAGGCTAAACTCCTTATATCTTATGGGTATATTATTTTATGATAGATAAAGCCTGTATCTCAGCATTATGTGAAGACAAAAGAGTAACTGTGTGCTGACAACTCAAGGACACAGCAAAATTTCTAGAGACACTTCTACCTTTGTATGTGATTTTTACATAAATAAGGCTCTTCTTGAATCAAATATGTATCCCACTTGTTCTTTGGACCTCCACAAGTCAGTAGGAGCAGCAGAGTCAATTGCTACAGGAACCATGCTTCTACAATGTGAGGTTAAAATAGGAGTCAAGTAGGGGAATAGAGAATGGTGATACTCTGTTCTCTCTCCAGAAAGCTAATTTGGTGATTGGTGTAACTCTTGAAAGTTCTGCCTTGCAGCAAGAAAATAAAAGCACTTCCTCTGTTTATCATGGCCAATAGAAAGTGGTGAGATGAACATGATCCACAATCAATATACAGAGATCACACTGTATTCTTAAATCTAACAGAGACCATTGCATATTACAACTGAAATACAAAATCAGCAAGGTTTAACCAGAAACAACATATGAAATTGCCTATTGGTACAGCTTTGCCAAAAAATGCAGTAAATTCTCTTCACCCTTGGATGACTCTGAATAAAAATTGCACATCTTTCAAAAAGATAAATTACAATTCTGAGGGAGACTGGTGAACCTGCTGCAGGAATCTCTTGATGGATAGAGTAACTGGTCCACGGAAGGCTAATGAAGTCAAGATTACCATATTTTGTAAATTAATTTACTGCTAGGTTTTTGACCCCATTAGGCCAGCCAACAGTCACAACAAAAACTAGACAACAAAAAGTAGAAGTTCTTGTTATAAGCATGTCCTAAGACTTCTACCACCATTACAATCACTGCCAAGTATAAAATTATTGCTGACGTACCAATATCTACATGCAATTGTTCCTTTCATGGCAAACACTTTTTTTTTTGCATTTTATTTATCTAGTTTTCTCTGCTCTTTGGTTGTGCTACAAAGGAGAGGCTTTCTGGTATTTCTACCTGTTCCTCCCATGATTTACTATACAGAAAGTTCTTTGCATGACCTCGTAATAACTAGATCTTAGTCCCAGGGATAAAACCTGGCATGTCACCTGGCTCTAAAACATGTCCATATTATAGCACCACTTTGATTGCAGCTAGCAGCACACCAAAGTTAAGGGAAACAACCCTCTAGACTTTTTTATCTTCCTGATGTATTTGTATTCACCCCACAAGTTAGATGTCTTTATTAATACTGGCTTTCAGGTTTTGGGGAGAGAAGCTTACACTGAGGTCAATTACTTTGTCTTTGGTTGTGGTTTCTGTCCATGCAGACTTAAAGATCAGATCTTCTCAAGGCACGTTTACCTGTCAGTTTCAGTAAAACTGTCCTTTGTGTAAATGAGAATTGGATCAAGAGTATGTTTCCTATTGTTATACAAGTACCTACATAATTGCTTTGATCAATAAGGTTTAAATAATTTAATACATATCACATAAATACTATAAATCAATTCAATCTGTCTGTCAGATCTTCATGTGAGTTTTCTTATGTATCGAGAAATTCTTGTTTCTATTAGTTTTCTTTTTCAGAAAAAGAACATAATTTGGAACAAAATGGTAAATGTAATTCAATGTCCCTGCCTTCCTATTAAAAATAAGGAAATACTTACTAGGAGATAATTTAATCACAAAACTGAGAAAATAATCAGAAAAACCTCATGGTTTTCCTTAAATGATGCATTTAACATAGTTTTCAGAAAATCTTCCATTCCAGCATGAAATCTATTAAATACACTTGGTAAAGTACTGTAGCAATACTGGATCCACTCGGCAAAAAGAAGCAAGTTCCTAATAAAAATGTAAATAAAAATTTATTTCTATCTTCTTCCTGTTGCTAAATACCTCTGGAGTTAACATTCTTCACTACAGCTTCAAGCCCCACTTCTTCAAATACAGCACTCTGATCACATTTGTGTCTCTAAATTTCTTGTGGTTTAGCTGGTACTAAGCCATGCACTCCTAAAGGATTCCTGTGCTTGGAAGTTGCTCATAAGACATCGGGGTGACATTTTTCCTGATCCTTCTTGTTTTAAAACCCTGCGAAACGCCTACTTCCTCTTCACAACATTTCATCGGCCCCCTGTTGATGACTCCTTTCTCTTGGATCCCTGCCTCTCTCCTCACTGTGGGCAGATGAGAAATCACAGAGCACCCGGAGTCAGTGGTCATGGCAGGAGAGAGGAGCTCTGGAGCAGCAGTGATGTGAGCCAAGACAGAGCATATGATAACTGAGAGCAAAAAGACCCACCAGTGAAACGAGGGAAACAAGAGTAAGAGCCACAAATGGAGGAAATGGGCAGCAGGATTGAGTTCTTTGACTGACATAGAAGGTCTGGAGAATTGGGTATGAACACCCTCAGAAAATAGTACTATATTCCTGTTTTTTAAAAAAAAATCAGATTACTTCTCTATGTTTAAAATATTTACTGTGCATCTCCATCAAAGAAAATTTTCCTAATGGTATAGCATCAATAGCATCAGCTGGTATCAGAGAAGTGAATAGATGGTTCCTGAAAGTAAAAGACATTCTTAGATTGTCTATGTAAGAAAAAACAAAACAAAACAAAACAAAACAAAAAAAATGTTCAATTGTGATGCAAAGCCAAAATGTCTAATCCTTCAATGGAACTACTCAAATCAGTGAAGTGGTCTCACCACCTCCTACTTTGAAACAACCACTGGTTTACTTCTCCTGTGCTAATTGTCCAGCAGAGCATCATTCCAGGAGCAGTTTGTGAGCTTGCCATACTTTATCCAAGCTACAAATGATCCAGTATACAACAACAGCCTTTCTGTGGTCTTTTAATTATTTGCCTTCACAAGGCCCCTGCACTGTTTTATCACTACTTTACAGTGAAAGGTAAGGAAATTGCAAAATGTGTCTGAAAATGACAGCAGAGATGTCACTGCTGGTATTTCTTTAGAGACTGACTGCACAAGTGACAAATCAAGATCAAGCAAATTGCTCCAAAAGCAACACTATTCACCAGAGACTTGGATCCATTAAAACATAATACACCAAGCATAAAACCTTGGAGTTGCCTAAACAAAGCATACTTAAATGCACTAAGTTTTTCAGAATACGATTATTCTGATGGATCTCCCTTTTTACTTTCAAACTGAAAAAGAGGCATTTTATGAAACCTTCACAATAAAGATCAGAAAATATATATGTGTAGAATTTCAGAGTAGGAGAACATCCATGAAGAGATATGAGCAGAGAGGTGCAGAACAGGATCCAGTGATTTGTGAAGTTTTGCAAGTGGTTTTCATGCTATTAGTAACAGAAAATCCCAAACATTGGATTTCACCATGAAAGAGAATTCTGAAAATAATTAATTTTTCATTGATGGGAATGTTTCATCTTCATAAAAACAATAATTCCAATTTTGATTTTTTAAATTTTGAATTTAATATGGAATATAGACAAAAACACTGCCATCTAAATTGAAACTAATTTTGAAAAGAAAATACAAGAGCATGCAATTTCAAACATTATCTCAAGAATATCTAAACTCTTCTTCCTTGGTTTTTGAAATTAAGGTGTGGTGATAATAATGTGGTTTTCCAGTGTTTGTGATTTAGAAAGAAACTGTGCTCTGCATGAATAGTTCTCCTCACAATTTTCTCCTTATACAGGAACTGAAAACAAGACTAGAAAGCAGAACATGTTTCCCCAGCATTGTAATGTTTCATCCATGAAAAACCCTTAACTGGTGAGCCCCTCCCCAGGCACAGCCCCACAGCTCATGGCAGCAGAGGCCCATCCTCAGCTCAGGTGAGGGACAGCCTGCATGTCCCCAGGGCTGGCACAGAAGAGCTCCTGGTGTGCACTCCCGGCCACTGTGCTGCCACCACCCTGCTTGCCCACGCACCACAGGACACTGCTGACCTGCCTGTCCAGCTTTTCTGGCTAGGCGTGAGAGACCAAAGAGTATTTTGTAACCAATAAAGATGAAGTGGGGATAGTAGGAAATGAGATCCCTGGACCTTCTGCTGAAACCCCGGAGTGCCAAAGGTGATGGAAATGCACTGTTACTACAGGATTTTACATTAAAATTCCCCCAGACACATAGGGAATTCTCTAGCTGATGTAATACAGACCTCCACATAGGAGACATCTGCATCTATACTAGCCAGCTAAGGCTCTCTTTATTTTACCCCAAAAAAATGGCTTTCTCTAGTATACAATTCTTTTTATCTTAAAAATAGTCACCTAAAATAGGTTAGATTAATTTTTCCATATAAAAGTACCTAGTCCTTGATGGCACAAAAACCCTGGCACACTAGCTGAAGGATGATATCCCCAGCCCACATTTCCAAACCCAGGTCAGATGAAGCCCAGAGCCCTTCTGCCTTGGACATGCCTGGAAACATCCCCAGCTTCACAGTGCCAAACCCCTCTCCTGCCCTGTCAGCCCTCATTGGATTCATCAACCAACTCCTCTGCTCAAATTCCTTATGGCTCAGAAACAGTAACAGCAAAACAAAAATGCCAAGCCCAAGTAATTTTTTCTCACACCAGATGTCTGCATGTGCAGTTCTCATATGGGTAAGGTGCATTAAACACAGCAGTTTCAAAGGCCTGAAATAAATGAAAGGTGACACTAAGAAGATAGAGTAAAAAGACAGAATTGCATCCGTGAATAAAGGCTGAGTCTTTTGGGGCCAAAAGTTAAGAAAAGCTACATGTCTTTCCACTGTGGGATTAAGATTCAGTCAAAGAAAGAAACTGAGAATTTCTAGCCAGGCAAAAGCCTGGGAAAGAGCTGGAGAAGAATGTAAATAATTCTTTATCTCTCTTGTTTTTCACATTGTTTATAGTTAAGTTCTATCACTGTGCGTCAAGCACTTTGCACCAATGCTGTGGATTGTTTTCACTTCAGAAGCAATGCAGCTGGTCTTCACAAAGCTCTGTATAAAAGAGCAGTGTATTTTGAATAAATCAGAGTTTTACTCTCACAGCCTTCTGGGTCCAGTCTCTTCATTCCTGTCCTGCCTCGACAGCGACATTCCACTATATGAGAAGTAGCTCAAATAACATTTAGAAAGGCTTAACATAAGGCAACTGTGCACCCTTTGTACAACTCTGAACCCCTGCTGCACTAGAAAGTGAAACATTAGAGTAAAACTGAAACTGGATACCTTTCATGACAGTTCAAAAATGTTCATAAGGAATTTATCATCATTTTTTCATAAGTATATTATTTGTAAAACAAAGAGATATTGTCAGGAATCATAATTAAGATGTTTTAGGGTTGAAAAATATAGACAACACTTTTCTTCCCGTTTTTCAGTTAGACTTTTCCAATAATAAAGATAGTGATATGACAATTTAGGAAAGCTAAAATTATCATTTTGACAAGTATTTTATTGTTCACAAATTTCATGTCTAAAATACTATACTGAGAAACCACATTCCCTGAGAGGGAAAATAGAATATCTTGTTCATGTGAAAGTTAGATGTCAAGAACTGATTTACCAAGTACATGGCCTTTTAATAACTTCCTAGGTCACCAATTTACAGAAGTTTTCAAACTCTTAAGTCTACAAAATGGGATGCTTTTGTTTCCTATGCCTGTCTTGTCAAACTGTTTCACAAAGCATCCCAGAATGCAGGAATGTGCAAGGTTACACATCACATGCAACAAGTTGCAAACACAAAAACCTGGAGATATTTTGTCTTATTTACAGAATAATACTGGTGCTGTATCTTGACATCACTGCAAAATGCCTATGCTTTTAGGTGATTAATATACATGTACAACCCAAAAACAGTGTAATGCTTCAGTTTATTGCATCTTAAGTCTGAAGCAGATTTGTTTCTTATTTAGGCAGGATAAGTAAACCAGCATGCCTTGAAATTTTCATTTTAGAAATAATTTGCCTATCAATGTCACTTTCAGTGACTGTTCCACTGCTGGTTTTAGGGGGTTTGAGGGGGAGGAGGGGGGCGGTTTGAATTTAATTTACTAAAAACAAAAATCTTTACATCAGCTGACACACAGCTATCATGTTATTGTGTCATTCCATTACAAAGGAATCAGTTTACTAACAAAGAAAAGACAACCAGCTTTTAAGTCAGACTGGGATACGTTGTAGCATTCCTGTCAGAAATTATACACATTAGGGCAGACTCAGCCAAGTGTCAACTAGCAATTTGAGTGCGTATCAGCACTACTCAGAAAATCCCAGTGGTAAATTCTATTTGTTTGCTTAGACCATGCCCTAATTACCGCATGTAAACCTTTCCTGTTAACACCATTGCTAATAAAGCCCTGGCTTCACATCCCTTTAACTGGCTACTAAGTCAGAACACTAGGTAAGAATGGAAAAATAACTTTGAAGGACCAATATATTGCTCTTTACACAACAGTAAAACTATTTTTAGACTTGCTTGAGCCTCTAAGAATCCACCAGCCTGATCACCCTGAGGACAGCATAGAAGGAGAGACTCCAGATGTCAGCCATACGGTAAAAGACAGAAATAAAGTGGTACTTAGACAGCTCAATTATACCTGGCTGCCCACCCCCATAGGTGAAGATCTCAAGGGCATTATTTCCCCTACTGCACTAAAAAGCTGCTCCATGTCTGGATTCACAAATCTGCAGAAAGCAGCTTTTCTGCCTTCCCACATCCTTTGTTCAACCTTTCAAGGATTTGAGCTGTCCACAAAACCCAGGTTCAGCCCTTCTTCAGTCAGAGGCAGGAAACACACCTTCCCAAGGTGCCACTGTTTGGGGTGGCTAGCATAGAGAGATATATCAGCTCTGTTAACACTGTCCTTCTCGTATAAATAAATAAACACTGCAGACACAGATGTACCATTTGATGGATAAACAGCCATTTACCGAACTACGAGATCATTTTCATTTGCTTGCTTTTCATTCTTAGTGAATATTTAACCTTTTTTTTTTTTTACATGAAAGTGCTACATCATGAGTTTTCAAGGGAGTCCCACTTAAAAGGAATTGACAACATAGTAATTAGGAAGTGCACATTTAATCACGGGAGACCTGAGAGACATCAGTCAAAAAGAGCACTCCATTCTTAGCTCAGTGCTAAAGCCACTAGGTTATAAAGTACTCTGCCAAAGAAAGTTTCCCAAAGGCTCCTGACTGGAACAGCTTCACTTAATACAAAGAATTCAGACATCTCTTGCAAGAATGCTCCCTTTGCCTCTTGATTACCACTCATATTCTGGAGTAGTGACAGCTTAATTAGTTGAAATAAAACAGTAGCAAAGCCAAAAACTGAACACCCTGCACAAAATGTCTTACCTTTGGGCAGGACAGTGCTCCCTCCTGGGCAGCAGAGAATGTTCAAAACTTCAGGGGCTCATGGTAAGCACAACTCTCCTCCCCTTGCTCCTGAATGAAGCAACACTGTTTTCAAGCCATGTGCATCATCATATATTGGGAGTCATGATTTCTTTCCATTTTTTTTTATTTCAGGAAAAGCAACTCAAGTACTTTTAGATGTAACTTTTTCTTCCTAGTGAACGATGGCAAAAAGTAGACTATCTGTCCCCCTCATGGCAGATACTACATCCAAAGAGTCAAGTATCTGTATTTTCTACTTGAAAGGAAGCTAATCCAAAGGTTGTATACGGTCACATAGGGCAAGTCTAGGCTAACAGCATTAAAAAAGCAGAATCAGCTCTCTTGCATTCGTACTGTCCCTGACAAACAATTAAATACAAGGATCTCTGCAGCATGTCTGTAATCAGTATTTAAAAGTCAAGAGTACTCAAGATTACTCTCAGAACCAGGAAGAAAAATCAGAAATTTTAAGGATACACATTCTATTAATCTCTTACAAGTCCCCATGATATGTCTTTCTGCTCATGGAGAAGCAGGAAGAGAAAGGCAGTGATCTATGTCTTTTGCCAGGAGTTATTTTAAAAATATAATTATAGATTACTTCAATATTTTAATTCAAATTGAGAGGTCACTGCAACAGAGCTGAGGTTCTGTAATTCAAATCCACTGAATATTTATGTGGGGAAAAATATTTTACAGCTGCTCCTAGAACTGGAAACTGTGTAAACACAATTAGCAAATAAACATCCACCTCCACAAAACTGCCTATAGCCCAACCACAACACTGAATCCACTGAATCTGAGTAAACAAAAGTAGGTTTTAATTGCTGTCCAGTTAAACTCATATCCACACTTTCCTCTTATTTAAGCTGAAATGTAACTGAAATTTTACTCTTTTTACATGAGAAACTAAGAAATACACTTTTTTCAAGCCTTCATATTTATAATTACATTTCCAATAGGAACATACAGACAAATAAATAAAACAGTGAATTGTATCAAAAGTAATTTACAAGACAGGTGATTTCTTAATGAGAACATGAAGTTGATGCATTTGTGTTCCATTATTAAACTTGGAGGCAATTTTCAAGAAATTTTATAGCATATAGGATCATGTTTATTATATATTAAGCACTTCAAAAATTATATATAAGTGCTTATGAACCAAATACATTATTAAAATTACACTCTAATTTCTCCCTTGGCTAATTTTCCAGAGTTTCAAAAGAAGACATATAATACCTTCTTCCCATTATATAATGCAGCACAACTGTTACTGGCATAATAATGTCAAATTTTAATAACTTTATCATAACAGTACATTCCATGTTTAAAGAGTTATAGATAAGCAAACATGTTGAGACACACTACTTTGCGATTTAAAAATATTAAGCAGCCTGTAAGTGTGTATAAGTCTGAGGGCATCTGCTCCACCACATGTGTCTGATGTGGGAAACAGAAATTCATATCAGTAACAAGCCCCTTAAGAATATGTTTATGGCCCCAGATCACCCTGCTATGTGAGCTCCTCTTAATTTTGTCACAATTCTTCTGGCCAGACTAAAAGACAGGTTTTAGAAATGGACTGCATTAATTTTTGTACAGAAGATGAAGAGATATCTCAATTCCAGAAGAAGCTTCTCTTAAATCTGAAATTATTGCAAAACCAGATATCATTTCAATATATCCAGCTTCTCAGAACCCTCATCTCTCACATCAGCCTTTAATTTTCGCTTAAAGTGGCAAGCAAAGCTCCACACCATCACCCTACTCTGACAGCACAGCACGGGCTGGTCTCCTTCATGCAAAGCAGGAAGAGAAGGGCAGTGATCTATAAAGCTGTCACCATGGAAAGCTGGAAGAGCAAGATGCAGAAGACAATGCAGAAGAATAGAGTGACTCGGCAAGCCATGGGTTTGGGAATCACTTCCTGGGTGCCTCAAACACTCGAGAGCCGTAGGTGTTCACCAACCCCCCCAATTCACACACTCTTTATTCCTTCTCCTAGCACCAGGAGGGCATGATTGCACTACAAGATCCACACCACAGTCCAGCATCCACCCAAGAGCCCAAACATTGCTGGACAGCCACATTTGCTCTATTTCAGCAGAGCAGCCTTTGCCAGGAAGGGGGTTCAGTCACAGGCACAGGAAGTGTGCTCACAGGGGAGGTTCAAGCACGGCACAACTCTATACCTACATCCATTTACCTGCGTGTCATGGAATGAAACCTGGAGCTCATAGTTCTTCAGCATCCATCTATGCTTGTATAAATGTTTCAAGGCCAAATGGACTGCAGGCAGTGCATCTGCTGTTAGGTTTTTCTGATCAATCAGGCAGCTGCTGGGTAAAAGCCCGAGGAGAGAGAGGCGAGTCCGATTCCGCTCCTCAGAGCACCTAATTATTAGTAACACAAACAGCATCAGAGTGTCTAGTTTCCAGCTCCAGAAAACCATCTTTTTTGGTGCTTTTCTTCTTTTTCTTTGTCTTTCCCAGCAGTCCACATCCTTGAAGAGAAGGCCTTAGATACCCTGGTTGCCTGACATTTTGCAGCTTTCCTTTGCTTCAGTCAGCTGTGTCCCTCTAAGAAAAGCAGCTAATTGTTATTAAAGGATAAAGACCTCTCCACGACTGGCTTTTCCAATTTGGACAGTAATCCAGCTCACAGCAGTGCTGTGAATCAATACTTCACAAGAATAATCTCTAGGCAAATTGCTCTGCCAAGTCTAATTTTAAACATGTGTCATTTTAAACATTCTGTAGGAGAAATATTCAACCATAGGTGACAAATCAATACAAGAACTCATATGATTCCTTTGAAAATAGATATTCTAGGGGTTGAACAAA
This sequence comes from Lonchura striata, assembly GCF_050655825.1. Classification (NCBI taxonomy): domain Eukaryota; kingdom Metazoa; phylum Chordata; class Aves; order Passeriformes; family Estrildidae; genus Lonchura; species Lonchura striata. The sequence continues at coordinate 95,379,667 of NC_140704.1, read as the reverse complement.
GTGGTTGCATACTGAACTCATATTTAAGTTGCATACAGCATGCCATTGGGTCAGAAGATTGCTTCAGTTTGTTTTATCTTGCACAAACACATTTTCTATTTGCTTCATACATGTCAAACAGAGAATATGAAGTCTTGCATATCGATAATATTTTATATACTTCTAGTGCAAAAGCTGCATCAGCTCAAATCTGCACATCCTGTTCCTGGTTCTGCTTTTTGTCAGAAACCCCATGCTTACCTTAAAATCAGTGGTAGTTGTGAGAAAATTCAGCATTCAGGCCTGCTCCTCCCATCTACAGGCACATAGCATTTGACAGGCATTTCACATATTGTTGTAGCTAGCTAAGTAATTTCAACACACTATTTGCAGTTTCCCAAGTAATATGCCAGGCTACGAAATAGAATGGATGCTGTACACGCAGAAATGCAGAGGAAATAGTAATGCTGGAGAAAATCTTCCCGGCTGCTAATCAAAACTCAGCAGGGTGAGGAGGGATTATACACAGGATCACCACACCATAGAAGAACCTGCACCTCTGCTCACCAGGACTCGCAGCCGACCTCACCCCTCAGGCAGCAGCATCTTCCCTGCCCCTTTTGCAGCAGCAATGCCCCTGTTCTCCTGGAGGCAGCCACCTGGCTGACCCCACTCCTCCATTCAAGCAGCCAGCTCTCCCCTTCCACAGGAAGCCCCCCACATCTATTGGAATGCTGCCATAGGCAAGGGAAGGAAACACAAAGGCCAAGCCTAGGGGCATGGAGAGAAAGGAAATCTGGGAGATGATTGCTTCTCCGAGTAGGAAAAAAGCTCTGATTTTCAGCAAGTCTTATTATATATGCAGCTGAAAAGCAAATTGCTTCACCACCTTGTGGAAATTCAAGGTTTCAAAAGAATTCCCTGTGCCAAGCTGGGATGGAAACCCAAAACCTCAAAGGGTTTCATGACTCAATAATCTGAAAGGAAAACAAATGGAAGGGCACATAAGCAGAAGGTTAATTTGGTATAAATCAAATTTGAAATTATATGTTCGGAGCTTGGCAATTTATTTTGTGAATGGCTGACATTAAAAAAAAAAGCATTATTTTGCTGCAGAAAGTAAGGGTAGCTTGTCTAATTTCAATTTTAAAAACACAACGTTACAGGTCAACAAATTATTCTGAAACTGACATGCAACTAAGAAGTTTTTACAGAAAATCTCCACGTAAATTCTAGTTATAAATATTCTAATTTGTAATTAAAACATGTATGTCACATGACATGAGGGCATGGCAGGAAATAGATAAATAAAATTAAAACAAGCAAAATAGCAAAACATATTTGGGCCTAACAAATAGCTCCAAGCAGGAGATACACTCAATTAATCACTGACTGTCCACAGCGACCCTTTCTGCCAACCCACCTGTACAACTGGGTGGACAAGGAAAGAGCCCAATGCATTCTTATATATAAACACAAGGTGAAATAGAAATACCCTTGCTTAGGGTGGAGAAAAAGCCTTGCATAACCTTTGGTCTTTTTCATCACCATTGCCCATAGTCAGAATGCAGCAAGCCTGAGAGAGCCCTTCATGTGGGGAAGGAGGTACTGGCTTTCTTACTGTATAAGGCTATGGCTAGATCAAATGCAGTGAGATCAAAATTTATTATGGATATTTCCTAGACCAAGAAATTTAACACATTGTCTGGGCACAAAATGCAGTAGGAAGCACGCTCTCATAGCACAGTCTGCATAGCAACAATTTAACACAATGACTTAATAGGTATTTTCCATTCCTAAGCCTTATGATTCTATAATGTGATCACTGAAAACATATTTTTAAAACATTTTTTAACTTAAGATGAAACTCTTCCCTGAGCAGTCGGCCAGTATAGGCCAAGATGTTACTTAAATCCCATTTAATACCTTTCTTAGAGGCTTAAATGGGATTTGTTGGTGAATGGACCAGCCTTCCTTAGCAGCATTATTTCAGCATTGACTACACTAAAGAAGAGGAGAAGAAAGCATACATTCATGCTGCCAAACCTCAGCAAATAAGGTGCTCTGAGCTGCTCTTCTTCCTATCCCCAAATCTTCTCACCAGCTAAGTGAGGACATAGGCCTCCATTGAAGTCATAGCTTTGGCTCACGGGTAGGTAAAAAATAACGTGGTTTGACTATCCAATACCCTCTTCAGCATTTAAAAAGGCACAAATCTACCACCACACCTCACTGAACCCCTGCTGCTTAGCCAGTGCCTTCAAATTCATAAGAGGGCAATGGCGAATAAGAGGCTTTGAGATAATTTTCAGCACCATATGGATGGGCACACATTTAAAGGAAGCATCACCTTATTCTACAGATCCGTGACCAGCTTCAACCTAGACCAGTATTTTTCTCTTCTGGTGCTACTTCTGTGTGCCCTCAGCATTTAACCCATGTCTGGCAAAGAAGCAAACAAGATTATAAAGCTATAGCAGCCTCCTGTCACTTGTCTCCTGAAAATCTGCTTCCTGACAGAAACATTTAACTACCTAACCAGACAATTGTTTCTTGAATTGTACTTTTATTGCTAACTAATCCTGTAAAACTTGCATCAAAACAAGATTGTGTGTTTTCATTTTTATGAATAAAATAGCTATATTTGCCATGCTCATGTTTGATCATACAGGTATTATCTTCATTTTCAGAATAGCATCTCCTGAGGCTTATTACCTACAAAAGCAGATAACTAAGCCTCTGTTTCACATTTGAAGATAGAGTCTTTCAAGTGAGTTTGCCTGGCACCCTCAAAATTTACTACTAAAATATTACAATGGGGAAATTTTAAGGTGATAAATCAACTCACTGCATCTTACATCCACTTCTCAAATGTGAAGCATTTGAAATAGCACTGATTTTAAAACTTGATTTCAGTGTCAGAAAAAGAAGGCCATTTGACTTTAAACACTGCCTTCCACACTGTTTTGGGGGAGGTTTACCAAAGGTCAATCACTGTTATTCAGTACATTAAAGCAGCTTTTGCAAGATTTAGCTGAAAACCTTAGGACAGAGCTGGTGACCAGATGACTCACTGTTGGCATCTCCTTTGTGAGTTCCACACAAACTGAGTAATATTCAGAGAGGGAAACTGTGGGAGGAATTTGTGCTCCCTCATAGAGGCATAATCCCTGAGAACTTAAAAATAGAAAGAACCCCAAACACCTGGCATAAATGTGTTTTCCACAGCCAATACTTTCCAAAGGCAAAAGAAGGAATCTTTCCAGTGTTGTCCTTCTTGCCGCATTATCCTCAAATTTTATAGCATTTAAAATTCAGTTCTCAGTCCCCTGATAAGTATTTCTGAACTGTAAATCACTTAAACAGTTATTAGTTCATGTAAAAGCTTGATTATAGACTGTATTAACTGTGTTAAAGACTGGCTATATATTTAAGCTATATGTCACCTCACGCCTCCCACACACGGCTTCCTCCCCCTTGAGTAACACCCATTAACATTTATAGGATGTTCTAATCCCAGCCTCACATGTTAGTTTTTCTCAAAGCAGGTTATCATTCACCCCTTCTCGTCCCATGTGTCTCCGCTCTTGTTGCTTAATCGCTCAGTGTAATTAGAGTACAGACCATTCACATGTTCCTAAGAAACCTTGGTAATGTATTGGAAACCAATACAATTCTTGTGGAAGGCAACTCCTGTTCTGACACTGAGACAAAGCTTCTACCTACTGCCAAGAGCAGCTTCACAATCAAGGTACTATTATCTGCTGTAACATGTCCCAGCATTTTGAGTAACTGCTGTCCAGGTAAAATTATTTACCTCCCATAGTATCATCCAAATGCACAGGCTATGTCACAGAATTCACAAAATTTACAGAATGACTAGGCTGGAAGAGACCTTCAAGATCATCTTGAAATAAAAATGAAAATTAAATTTTCATTTGAAATGAAAATTTTGTTTTGCCTCAAACCCTAGTGTCTCACTCCTTGTGTGTAGGTTGAAATTCTCTCTGCCTCCTTTCCCTCTTTCCCAGCAGTGCAACACAAAGATCAAATTAATTTCCTCCATTCTGAACAGAAGGCTTGAAGAAAAGAGATAAAATTACTAGTATATACAGTAATGGTGAGATTATTCCTGAAGTGATAGATGAAATTCTAGTGGCAGCACTTTGCGAATGAAAATGACAAACTGCAAAAGATTGAGAAGAAAGACACAATAATGCATAAAATGCTGAGGGGAAAAAAAAAACCAAAATCAGTCATTCTTTCTGTATAGTTTAATGTTCAGAGGCGGCTTAATCTGTAATTTATTCTATAGTGGATGAAAAAATTATTTCTAATAATACCAAATTTTTGAGCGGTTAAGGAAAACACAGTTTCTACCTTTTGGTAAACTATCCCATTTTAACGAAACAACCTTTGTTAGACCTGGTCAAAAAAGATGTTTGCTGCTGTAGCTACAGTAAGGGCTTCTGCTGGTGTTGAGATGGCACCTCCTGATACCCACCAGTGACATAATTGTGTCAGCCATACAGACCTGCCCTGAGTAACAAAGCCCTAGGGACAGAGTGCTCCCACCATCTCACTCCTTTTGTTTACTTCATACAAGCTATAATTTTTGCCAAGGTCAAACATGCGTTAATTATAAAAATGACTATTTTTATTGTTTTTTTAAAAATACTGTACCTTGCATATTTCTCAACTACAACATCCTTGTGATGTGATAATTTAATTTTAAAAGATATTTAATACTGCCATTGATCCTGAAAGGTTTTCTATCCCAAAGGCTGAATGAAATCAGCATTTTATTCCACCAGGCAATTTGAAACTGTAAAGCAAGTAACGATGAGTGCTTTGTTCTTAATTAAAAGTGGCAATTCTAGGTCTCCTCCTCATAGAAGCACACTGTATTTTCATAGGTGGGCTGGCTTTCTAAAGTGCTGAGCATTCAGCAATTCCCACTGTTGTTGACAGAAAATGCAAATCACTCAGTGCTTTTTGGAAAGCAAATCTTTAGTTCAGGGACCTAACTAGAAACTCTTTAAAAAAAAAAAAAAAAAAAAAAAAGTGATGTGGAGCTGATACTATTAGCATGCTTCACAGCAAAAAATGAGGAGCAGAGGGGAACTTGGCTAAGTTTAAAGATGCAAAACTTTTTGTATCACTTTATATACAGGCAGTTATTGGAACTTAATTGATTTTGCTGCATCTCACAAAATCTTGCCACTACTAGCACATTCCTCCAGATTAGATTCTCACCAACATGGAATTTTGTCCTGCTTATAATTTTTAGAAAAAGTGGATGGGGAAAAAAATAAGAAGTTGGCTCTCTCTCTTGATCAACCTCCTGTAAATTATTAATACTTTGGGTTTGCCAAATTCACAGGAGAAAATAGATAGCAAAACCCATGGTGCTTCTGCAGAACTTTACAATTATATGGAAGACCCCACAGAAACACAAAGCTTCATATTTTTAGACCATATGTGTATACTAAAATATATCTACACGGTGCTGGTAAGATAAACATGAGTGCACATCTGAATGACAATGCTTGAAAAATGTTGTGTGTTGTATTTTATACCACACTAAGTGTAGTCTGCCAAAAATTGTCCTTTCATATAGAGTTAAAGATAATAAAGAAAGAGATTTATTCTTTACTAGAAAAACACTTAATTCTCTGCGAATACAGGAGCAGTAAACAGTGGAAAGGAAGTTAATTAGCATCCCAAAAGGGGCCTCTTACTACTTCTCCCTGGAGGTTTTAGATGTAAAATGGTTACTTAGACACCTATTGTGTGTATGAATCTTCACATAATTCTGTAGTTCAACGAAGCTGCAGCAGAAACTGAGACCTGCCCTAGGTAAATGGTAAATTAGAATACATTACTACTTTATGGACATAAAAGATTAAAAAATAGATTATTTTAGAGATATGTGGTGGTGATTATTTGATAAATAAAATAAAAGAGATTATGGAAATAACTTAATCAGACAGACACAATAAGTTCCTTTTATGGGGACTGTGGCAAAAAGTGTCTTACGAAAAAAGTGGGGGTAAAGAAGAAGAAAATCAGTTCAGCCAAGAATTCAAAAAAGGTTCTGCAGAGCCATCTTCTCAGTGACAAAGCACATGAGCCTGGCAGACCCAGCTTGCAAAAAAGCAAACATACAACATTTTCACATAAAGTCTGTGACAGTCTGACAAAGTGAAGAAGTTTTTTGATTCCATCAGGATCCAATCCACCAGAGTCCTTTATACAAGGGAAGGATCCCCTAGACAGCCATAAAATTCAGAAACCCTTGATCCCCCTTTTTTGCTGGTGATGTCCCGAGTCTGCAGCTGGTAAGGTATTGGAGGGAGGGAGGTGTATGTAGGAAAAATTGCAGCTGCTCCTCTCACAGCTTCAGTGGCTGCAAGATCAGCAGAGTTTAAGCTGGAAATAACATGCAAATCACAGAGAAAAGCTGTCCAGGGACAATGATTTTGGGGGATCCTTAAGACAAGATAGAAAGGTTTTCTGAAGTACATATTATAGTTTGCAGCAGAGTGGGCAGAAATCCCAGCTGAAATACATGGTCTGTGGATAATCCTAATGGTCCTCTGATCTGAGAACTCATTAATTATTTAAGGAAAGTACCATGGCCATAGTAGGAAACCTAAGTTTTCTAATCCTATCACTCAAAGTTGTTATGTTCACTTTAAAGCAATTAGTCCATTATCTGGGCCTTCATCTCTCAGAAGACTCAATAACAACAATTTGGACATCCCAGCTGAATTAACCCCCATATTTTTAATTCTTTGTGAGTATAGTTTTCAGGCAGAAGGTGGCTATTTGTCTTTAATTTGTTAGCTTTCGTCTTCACATTGGAGAAAACTTCTTTGAAAAATACTATAAATAAAATTATCAGAAATAAAGGCAGATTATAATGAAAAATTAATGGCACCAAAACTGAGCATCAGTGATTTAGCAATCAGATTACATAGCTATTCTGTCACAAGGGGAAAAAATGAAATAAATAAAAGTGTTTGCCAGTCAGTATGTCCCATTTCCACTGAGCAGGCAGTATCAAGCAGTCGCCAAATCCAGCAGACCTTACCCACAGCAAAAACCTTTGCAAGTAGAGAAATCCCTGCTTAGCAAAGAAGGCATCCCCTGAGTGTCCGTAGCTTGGCAAGGGGAGACACAGGGTGACTGAAAATGTATTCCACCTGTTTTTAGGGGCATTGCCTTCTTTAAGTCACAGCAATGGTGTAGCTGAATGAGCTCGCTTCAGGAGTCGGGCTACTGGGCCATTAACTCTGGAGCCCAAGAACCACAAAAGTACTGAAAATCTCATTTCTACCGCAGCTAGACCCACAAATCAGAGTGCATCTGGCTGCCGAAAAGTTTGAGGCTCTGTCACTGATTTAGTTTGAAGATTCCTAGTACAAAAATAAATCTGAAAAATTGTGATGTGTGTGCACTGCACCATCTCAGTCTGGAATCCCACAATCTGAAATAGGCTTCCTGGGATATATGGGGCTGCTGCGTACTAACAGATATCTCCACAAGACTGAATCATAGCTGTGCTCACTGATCTCTATATTTTCTGCCCCAGCTGCCCCCAAAATTATCCAAGTCAAAAGGAATCATGAGGGGTTTTCCTCTATTAACTATCACCACTTGATTCCTTGAGCCAGATCTCTGCATGCAATGGTTCCTTCTAAGGAAAAATATCTCCTTTCCTATCATAGCAATGGTATCCACTTGAGTTTTGTTTGGTTCCCAGATCCTCCAGTTTGCTCAAAGGCATTATACTTCCGCCTTATGCCATGAAAATGTCTATAAAGCAATAAAATTGAAAGCAAAGAACAAAGCTTGATATGCACATGTATCATCATATTCAGATTATTAATGCAAGGTGGTGTTTTGCAGCCTTGACAGTCAATGCTATTCATGATGTCATTCTAAATAGTTACATGTATTTAATTAAAACAATATAAATAGCATATCAACAACTTTCTTTGTGAATGCTGTCATTAAATCTCTCTCATCTAGCTCCTTCCTCTCTGCTTTCCTCTTGCAAATATTTTCTTCACAGTTATCATCAGGATATTACACCCCATCTTTTCCACAAACTTGAGTAATTAAATCTGGCTGATAACCATGTAAGAGGACAGGGCCTTTCTACTCTTTCTTCAAATGCAAATAGATACTATTTCCTAGATTTATTCCAAAAAAATAGTTTTTCCGTGCTGATGGAGCATGTTTGGCATTTGAATCTAAAGATTCCATAAGGGTGTGTTTTGCAGTATGCATAGAATAAGTTATACAAGAAATTGCAAGACATATGCCAGAAACTGGCTTTAATCTCTTTGCAAAGATATTTAGAGGATATACATTCTGCAGGTCTGGGATCCGCACCCAGAGGAGTGGGTGCAGTGAATACATGATTTCTCTCCTCTCCCCACCCACATCTTAACATCAGCGGAGAAGCCAGCACAGAATTAACATAAACACTTAACTTTTAGATCCTTCCCTCCAAGTTTACAAAACTCTACAGCAGAAGGAGGTTATGTCGTAAACGGAGTCATGTTACTCGGAAGTCAAAGGGGACGCTGACTATTTAAAGATGTCCCTTCCAAGCAGAGTGTCGCCAGCAAAGCAGACAGTGACTGTCACCATACACGCAGCGTAGTGCATTTTAATGCCTCGCTCTCTGCAAATATCAGACAGCCCAAGTACTAAGTAATATTTAAAGGTAAGAAATTACCCAGCTACTTCAACATATGCCAGACACATGCTCACCTCATGATACAAGAACAAATGTCTGTACAGGGTCTGTACAGACCCCCTTTCAGACCCTGACATCTCCTGTGTATTCAGCTGTTACCCTCAGATGATCACAACACAGCCTTACCTATCCCACTATGAGCACACCAGAAATCAAAATATGGCTCCAGACAATTTAGTGCTCAGAGCATTCACAAGCATGACAGGGCTCACCCAGAGACCCCGCTTGACATTGGTACATCGTGCTTCCTCCTGCAAATCCAGGGAGGCACTTGGATCAATGCCTCCTAAGACAAAGGGCCTAACCAACACATCACATGCACTTCTTTAGGGATAGGGGTGCCCCTGCTCAGCCCTGTTATGTAACAGTGGAGTTTTCCAGACAGCAGACAGTAGCTGTTTGTCCCTCTCTGAGAACCACCTTGTGGAGCTCCAGTGGACAGACACCTTATTCTGTACCACTGACACAAACCTGCTCTCCGGTTTCCAGAATGTGTTCCCATACTTGGCAAAAGTGAACAGTTCTCTTACTCCTACTTGCAGAACAAGACATGAGTGGGTTTTGTTGACACCACTTATGACAGGACTTTCTGGAAGGATCATCTTTATTTGGGGGCTCAGGGTGCTTTAAAACTTATAACAGCTGGCAAGAATGACTCAGATGGGTGCATGGCCTTTCTTAAGCTTTGAGAGTTTTACTGAAAACGTGCACTTTTTTAGTAAAAAAGAAGGAAACAAAGATAAAGTCTACACATACTACACCTAGACTATAATTTCTTGTCAGATAAATTAGGAAAGGCACTTTCTACCTAGTTACAGAATAGAAAAAGGCAAATATGTATCAAATATCAATAAGCTCACATTTTCCTTCAGATTTTGTGGAGTCCTGTGCATTTTTCAGAGCTCATCCTTCTATGCCAACCCGCTATTTAAAGGTATTAGAATATTTTATTTCACAAAAATGAGATTATATCATGCTTACTACAAGGTGCTTGTCGTAGTTAGATAAAATTAAATAATCTCATCCCCCCCAGTACAAATATTCATTCCTCTTTGTGATAATGTACCCACTTACTTCAGGAAGATTTTTCTTAGCTTGTCCAGACTCACTTTGATTTTCATAAACAAGTGCTTTCTTGACTATACATGTTTAAATTAAAAACAAACTCATACTGTCTGTGCACCACTTGCAGCACTGCTCCTACAAGAAATGAGAAAATCCAGTGCATATCTGAGGGAAGATGTCCAGATGTAGAAGGACAGATATCCAACTTCCATTAACTTTCCGTTCCTTCTTCCACAATGCCTCTCCCTCCAGTTACTCTATGGTCAGTTTTTGCCTGATGCAAATCAAATACTTTTGAAATTTATAATAGGGTCCACTAGAATGATTCGTTTCTTTATTTTAGGGCTATTCTGCTTTTTTCCTCCAACAGATGTGTGTTAGGGTGCTTAAACTGAAATCATCTTTCCTAATATCCTAATTTTCCTAATCCTTGACTTGTATCCAGTGCTTGTAGATGTTTTTCTTTCATTATTTTGTGAAATATTTCTTTTCTTTTTCAACCAACTAAAGCTACAATCACAGAGATGGAAAAAAAAAAAAAGGAACTATTGTATCATGATTGTTGATATGAAGCCATAAGCTATCAAGCACCCTTAACTTCTAGGACTTGGTCCAAGGGCCGCTGGAATCAGTGCATTTACTGCCATTAATTTCAATGGGGTTTGGATGAGACCCTTTAGAGATCATTTTATACATTTCTGAGTTTCTAAAATAACACAATTATGAAATTTTTCCCAAGAGTCTCATCTAGAGAGAGTCTCATCAAAATGAACAGCACAAAGTAAAGTCACTTAGATCAGAATTCTGCAAATGCCTACATATGAGATTTGTTTTATTGACTGAGTCTGCATAGGAATGCCCAAATAGATAAAGACATGCCCATGAAGTAGCAAAATACACTGGATCATGATCACACTCAAAGCACATTTAGAGATCAAAAAATACCCAGAACAGAAGCCTCTGCATTTTTGTATGTGAAGTAACTTGTGGTCATATTTCATAACAAAGATGCAATTCACAGAGTCATAAACTAAACATTGCACTTAAGTGCTAATTCAATTTAAATGCTTTGAAAATCACTCGAGCTGCTGCTCATGTCCTCAAAGGTTAACGAGTTCAAGTGCTGACAAACAACAGTTCACCTTAGAAGGCACGCTGCAGTTCTTCATATGTTATGGTCAGAAAGTAAAGACATTATGATGCTTCCTTATACAAACCAGAACTATCAAGCCAGATAGAATATTCAGTTCAATCCTGACAGAATGAACCTGAACTCATAATAAAAAACAAAAAAAACCAATCTAGTTTATTTTCATTATTGTTTTTCACAAGCACTTAAAGTATTACAAAAAATTACAATACAAGGATCAGACTGCAACAAAGACGGATTTTGGAGACACAAGGGAGAATACCTGAATTAGTAAATCACTGCCATGCATTTCCTAAGCATTATAAATATACTACAATTATTTCTCAAGCTATTAAAAAATCCTATGTGTTCAAGGCTCTACATTCTCTCTTTCAAGAGCCAACAATGTCACAAGCACCACCTGTGAAGCCCTGAGAGGGAGAACTACTCCCTGGTCTCTGATTATGCAATGATAAGGATCCAGGCCCTTCAGGCATAGCTATTTATTGGCAGTCTCAGAAAATAGGCTGAGAATCAAGTGGGCATGATGAGCCAGCTACCCTCCTGCTTATCGTAAGTGCACTGAAGGAAAAGGGTAATGTCTGAACCGACTGAAAAAGTTTGTGCTGCCATTAGGTATTTAATGGCTATTCCAGGCATTCGTCCATTCTGTTGGGTGCAGTCAATCTAGCACTCTTTATGGACACTAACTTATTTACTTGTCACTATTAAGCATGCAATAATGACCCAACTGTACTCCAAACATGTACGGTCACCTGAATTAGCATTCCATAACCATGCATTTATTAATTTCTTAAAAGCATTTAAAGCAACACAGCAAGGTAGCAACATGACCCTGATTTCTTATGTCCCTGGAATACTAACAGTAAAATTTTAAAGAAACTGATACTCATTCCAGAACAAATAGGGTAATTTTTTTCCTGAATATTTTTATGATAACTACCTAGTTCAGAACCCAAAATCTCTATGAAGAGTGCCACAATATTTTGACTGCAATAAAGTGCAGCACCTTCTTTATTAAGATATTACTGTAAGAAGAAGGGACATCCTGCCTAGGCTTCTCTAATTCCTATGCCTATTTTTTAATAATTCTATCCACAGGAAAAACTAATATAGATTAACGTAATGAAAACAGGATTAGGAAACCTGTGAATTTTTTCCTGACATGCATCTCACTTTATGAGACAGGTAATGCCATTCAGAAAATCCCCCATAATTCTTTTCATTACAATTGCAGAGTTCCCTGAGATTCATCTTTTTAAAGAAACAAGCAGCTACTCTAGGTTGATCTTGCCTGTATTCCCTGTCAGTATCTAGTCTTGTTCACACAACACAACAGGATGGCAGCCTGCTCCTTCCTAAGTGACATCTTCAGCAGTATTGCCCTCCATGCATTTCTGCTCAGTGGTTGGTGGGGTTTTTTTCTGTTTTTTTTTTTTTTTTTAAACACTATGACAAATTTATGTCAATAAAAAGCAGCCACCCTGGAAGGAGAGGCCTTTGGTAGTCATTTTAGGGACTGTCACGATACAGTACAGCCTGTCATTGCTGCTCTCAGTTTGTTCCCCCCGGACCTGAGAAACCTAAAGGGAGCAGACAGGGGCTTCCTTAAATTACAGCCGGCAAGATTTTCAGCAGTCACTTGCTTTACCGGGGGTTGTCTTGGAAGCGAACCCCTACCGCCAGCATTACACAAGAAGCGACTGCCATCTTCAGGGGAGCCCCGGTACCGGACCCGCGCCTATCCTCCGCAAACACACAGGTACTGAAGTTGTGACAAAAACCAAAGGCAGCTGCGGGCGGGCGGTAGTGGCAACCAGCTCCACAAAGCCCTCGCCCCGCTCCCTGCCTCTCGCTCCCAGGTAAAGGGAGCGTGTTTCCTCGCTCAGCAGGGCTCCCCGCTCTCCCAGCGCTGACGGCCGGCCGCTGGCAGCGCTCCGGAACGGGGGCAGGCATCCCGCCGCACTGGCAGCGCTCCGCAGGAACCGGCACTGCAAATTTAGTTCTTCCCGAGAAGCGAGCGCCTCCGCGCCCCGCCGCCCGCCTGCCACGCACCCCCGGACGAGCGCTCAGCCGCTCCCGCCGGAGGGCAGGGACGGGGGGAATCTCAGCGAACCCCTGCGAAGCCTCCCCTCCTCCTCCTCAAGCTACGGCTGCTATCGCTGCCCTCCGCGTCCCGTCGCCGCATGGGATAAGCCGGGCTGGCGGCGTGAGCCCGTTGGCGGAGCGGGGGAGCGGAGCGCCCGGTGTGCATCTGTTGCTGAGCGGGTGGCGGCTGGCACAGGGATGCGGCCGCGGCTTCGCTGGGCGAGGCAGCTTTCCTCCCACCGGTGTACGTGCGTGCCAAGGGCAGCGGATCCCAGCCACCGCCACCGACAAGAGCCCCCGCCGCCCGGGCACCCGTCCGGGCCCACCCCCGCGCTGCAGGCGACTCCCGGACAGGGGCGCTTCTGGGGCGGCGGGGCGAGCCCCAGCTGCCGGGGCAGCCGCTCCTGGTAATACCGGGCGGGCAGGATACGGCCCGCCGGCTCCACGTCCTCCCCCTCCGCCGCCGGTCCCTGCACATCTGCCGGCAGCCCGCGGGGCCGGGCGGGCAAGGCGGCTCGGAGGCGGCGCGCACGGCCCCGCCGGCAGCCGCAGCCCCGGCCCGGGCGTCCGCGCTGCCCTTGCGCCCCTGCACCCGCAGCGCCCCGGGACTGGGCGGCGGCGCCTCCCCCTGCGCCCGGCGGCGCGGGGCCCGCGGCGGTCCCTACCTCCGTGTCGTAGACCCGCAGGTCCAGGGAATAGGGGTTGAGCAGGGATTCGTTGCGGATCTGATCCATGGCCAGATACACGGCGGGTAGCACTCCCTGGGTGATCCTGCTCTCCTCCTCGGACTGGTTGACCGGCATCAAGCCCATGATGGAGATCGGCGTGGTGGCGTTGGGGGGCAGCCCGGCCGTCCCCCGGGAGCTGCCCCGCGACCAGCCCCAGCCCGGCGGCGCCCAGCCCAGGCACAGGAGCAGCAGTAGCATGGCAGGGTTGGAGGTGGCAGCGGCCGGTCTCCGCGGAGAGGGATGCATGCTGCTGGATGGGGAGGAGGAGGAGGAGGACTGAGGGTGGGGGAACGGGCTGAGCGGCGGAAGAGAGCCGAGCCCCTCTCAGTCTGGGCGCATCCCCCGGCGGCAGAAGCCAAGGCGGGAGGGAAAGATCTGCCTGTCTCCTCTTCCTCGGGAGCCTCGGGGTCTCCTCTCTCTTCCCCCCCTCCCCTCCCCTGGCAATAATCCTTCTGGCAATGGCGCCTACTCCTTCCCAGGTCTGCCAGCTGCAACCACCAGGAGCAATAAATAAATAAATAACCACCACCACGCACACACAGACACTCTCCCCACCACCCTCCTCCGCTCTCCCCGGCGGCACAGCAAGGGAGCGGGACCTGCCTCTGCCTCCTCGGCAGCTCTCCCCCCTCTCCGCTCAGGGAGGGACAGCACCTCTCAGGCGCGGGGGGGGTAGCCGAGCAGCCCTCATTGAACACTTCCTTCCTTCCCCCTCCTCCTCCTCCTCCTCCAAAAGGGTGAAAAGGGAAAAAAGGGATGCTCCGGCAGAAAACGCCGAAGAGGAAAAAGCCCCCCCTCTAGAGCCGGGGAGGCGGAGAAGGGGAGCGGTGCCGAGCCGGGCGGGGGTGCTAATGCCGCATTCCGCGGGAGCCGGGGCAGCCCCCGCCGCGGGAGCGAGGTGCCGCCTGCGCCCTTCCTGCGGGTCGGGCAAAGCCGCCGGGCAGGATGCGCGGCCGCGGGCAGCGCAAAGTGTGCGGCGGCGGCGGGGGCCGGACCGCGCTCCCTCTTCACGGCATCAGCGTTCGCTGCCTGTGGGTCGGGCACCTTCTCCAGGTGGAGCTGCCAAGGCGGGCGCGGGTGGGCGCGGGGAGGTGCGAGCTGCGACCCGCTCGGCACACGCACGGAGCCCGCTGGCAGGGCGGCCCGGCGCGGGCGGGCTCCGCGCACTCTCCCCGCCCTCCCCCGCGCACACGCGGCACGCAAACACGCTCCCACTCGGGCTCGGCACCCCGCACACGCACACGCGCAGCCAGCCCGGGCCACGGCAGCTCTGCGGCACGCAGGAGCGGGGCGTTTCGCTAGAGCAGAAGTCGTGGGGTTTTGGTGGGTTTTTTTGGTGGTTTTTTTTTTTTTTTTTAAACCGGTTTCTTTTCCCCTCAGAGCTGGCGGGTTTTTGGAGACCCTGACACCGCTCAAATTACAAAAAACAAAAACAAAAACAAATAAAAAAAATTAAGGTTGCGACAGGACTCTGAGCCTCCCCGAGGGCTGTCGCAACCCTGTGAATAGTCTGTGGGAAGCGAGCCCTTTCCACACCTGTTCTCCCAAGTAATTGTCACCACATCACAGTGGCTGTGGGGCATAGCCCATAGACAGCCCATGGCTTTTTGCGTTGCTCCCAGGCTATCCTCCCATCCCAGGGAACACGTTCACACTGCCCACCCACATCCGTGGTCTGCAGAGTCCCAGAGCAGCAATTCACAGATCTGTTTCATCTCAGGTAGATCCCATACCTGTATGGGTACAGGCAAAATGAAAAACTTTTCTTAACCCTGCCTTAGGCACCTCACTTTTTATACATATTCATAAATTTCCTGAGGTCACTCCAAGCAAGCCTTTGAAGATCAACCTAATACATCTAGTTTATGTTACACTGCAATGGCAGCATGTCTGCAATAAATTGGAAAGAATTTTCATGGATTAATATATTCTAAGATTGTAAGATTTGACCTTGGGCCAAAAGCCCTCAACCAGTAATTTCATAACATTTGTTGCGTTACAGCCTTTCACGCAGAATGACATCCAGCAGTGTTGACTTTAAGATCTCAGTAATGAAGAGTCCATCACTTCTCTTGATAAATCATTTCAATTATTAATTAGTTTGCTAAAAGGTGTATTTCATATTCCGTATCAATTTGTCTTATTCCAACTTCCAGCCACCAGTTCTCATCATACCTTTATTGGCTTAAGGGAATGTAGTGTCAGGGATCTTCTCCCACCCACAGGGGCTAAGATTAATCACATCTTGCTTTTGTAAAAAACAAGGCCAACTTTCCCTCACCTCAAGAATCATTTCTGGAGGCACTTCCAATGCACCTCTCCTTTTTCCACATGATGTTGAACTGGCCCTTCTAACCCTGTGACCTGCCTGCACTGGGCCAGAAGCTGCAACCTCAGCACCTCCCTCAGTACCAGCCGGTTCCATAGGCTGGGCAGGTTGGCAGATTGAGAAACCTAATCCCTACAGGAAGACCAGGTAGTGTGTTGTCCTTGTGGGAATGTCTCTTTATGAAATCATCTGCACCATGTTTTTGATGCCTCAGATTTTAGCTTTTGTATTTTCCAGATTTTGTACTGCTTTAGTGTGTAGTTCTGAGCTTCATATTGGGGGATAGTAAGCTCTCCTCAGAGTAGGTAAAAAAAAAAAAATCCTTTTCTCTCTGGGGACCAAGGACAAATGATCCAAATTTCAGTCCCAAAAGCATAAACAACAGTGGACTGAAGAGAGAAAAACAAGAAGGATATGACTTCGTAATCTAAAGCCGTAATTGGACAATAAACTCCAATAAGATAATGGATCCGAATTTATAAAAGTGAGAGACATCCATTGTGTGATCATTTTGGTTCATCTTGGGTGTAGCCCTGGCTGGGCTCTTGTACTGCCCAAGTTGTATCTATTGAGGCCTTCTAATAAATACCTACTTTATTATTTAACTCTCTCTAGTCTCTGTTCCAGGTCAGCCTTCAAAGACAACAGTTTCTGGTGACCCAGGTGGGACAGAAGGCATCTGGAAAACCCCCTGGACCAGAGCCAGACGAACATCCAGCTCTTGCCCCCTCTGCCCCCAACTCCTGCTGGCACTGCCTAAAAGCATCACCTACCTCCTTACTCCTGTGCATTTGGTTTTGCACTAGAATAAATCAAACCATGACCTTTACTTGTACAAGTGATTTGGCCAGCAGTTTGTCACCTGCAAACTTTCCAGCAACTCATTTTCTTCCAGAAAATTGATTATCATAACACCAAGAACATTCCTAGGATGCCAACAGAAATAGGTGCCATATTGATTTTGTGTAATGCTATTTTTAACCAGAATATCATATGCGAAATGATGTTTTGCCATTCTCAACTTGCTATGCAAGTTTTTCAAAATTAGTTTCACAGAAAATCTTTCTTCACTGCTTGTATACTGTATCATTCTGTGATTTTCACCAGTACTTGGCTACCAGTACTACAGCTACTTGGATCAATTTGATCATTTTACAATATTGGCAGTTTATTAGCACACACACTCACATTGTCTCTGGACTGTCATCATCTTTCTAAGAGCTGGGGTTGTTTTGGAAGCAATTTCTCTTTTTGAGAGCTCAGTCTTTATGAAAGAAAGCTTGAGGCCAGGTTGTGTGTTACAACAGAATTAGTACCTTGGACATTATTAGCAACCACCTGACATCCTTCTTTACTACTGCTGCAGTAGCAAATGTCCTTTTGTTAGCTGAAGATTGAAATGCATCTCCTTGCTTTTCCCAGTACAGGTCAGAAACTTCACTGAGTGTGAAGTTCAAGGTTTGCCCTCATGTGGGAGGCAAAGACCAGCTGACACTGGTGTCCCTGCAGTGCACAGGGAAGGCCAGTGCTGGAGAGGTAGGGCAAAGAAATGCATCTAGGAGAGGTCTGCAGAGGTCTGGAGTATGGCTGGATATCGTTTAAACCAAGCAAAGCTGCACTTCAAATTACAGTATTTGACAAAGTGGTTCTTCTGACTTTAATCTGTTTGTTGCTGCATTCCCTGTCAGTAAAACAGGATGCTCTTCGTTAATGGTAAAAAAAAGATAAAACAAAACAAAAACAAACAAACAAAAAAAACCCTCACACTAAGAAAATAACTTTTATTTTTCAGTTTAGGGATTGGTTATGGGAATGCAAATAAGACTATATTGAACAATGAGGATTAGTTAAAGTAAGCCTCTCAAAATTCTTCCTGTGTATCAGTGAGGCATGAAAATGACAGTTTCTCCACCTTTTGTAAAAAGCATCAAAACCCCCCAACAAAAACAAACAAAAACAAACAAAAAACCCCAAGCACCTCCCATTCCCCCCACAAAAACAGTGGATGTATTGTAAGAAAATAATGTAATTAAAAATCATAGTGTAATAGACACACTGAAGCCAACTTCTGATTTCACAAAAACCTTTATTTCTGGCACCTAAGTAATTTGCAAGGAAGTTTCACATTCTTCACATATGTTTTCAGCATGATTCTCTGCTACAGTTATATTTTGTAAAGCCTGCTTCTTTCCAATTCTCAGCACTGAGAAATTTCTTCTTTCTTAGGTACTATGCTGCATTTATGAATAACAGATGCCCAGGTAACAGCTCATTTTAAATAAAAGTAGGCCTAAAGGAGAATTGCTCCAAAATGCTTATTAAATATTGTGTCAGACACAGGCACTGGCTCAGCTGCCTTTTTTTTCCCTCTTAGAAATACCCAGAACGTTTTGCTACCATCGAACTGGTAAAGTAAATTCCCTAGGATTAAATCCTCTGAAGCAGCACACATTCTTTATCTGTTAGGCAAAAAGGCATTATATTCTCATTTGGTGGTCCACATCAGACACCCTCTGTTTATTCCTTGTTGATTAAAATATCAGTTCACAAGAACTGTAAAACCTCTTCACTCGAAAATCAAATGTCACTTTCTTCCTGGCATGTTACCCAGCCATTTCTGTGCTTCAATCATGTGAATCCTTCAACCATATTTCTGTAAAAACACTGTCAAATATCTTTCCGCTAATGAACACTTCCAATTTCTCAGTTACTTCTAAGTCTTCTCACAGCCTATGCACAATTAACAATTTTTTCTTTATATATTTATATTTGCTCATCAGAGTACCTAATTAACTTCACATTTAAGCATCTGTACTAGTATGACTCCCTTGACCACTTCTTCAGTTGCAAGTATCTTCAGACCATGGATAAAGTCAAGAAACTCAGAGAACTGATTTTCCATTAACACTAATAAATAAATTGCATCTGTTGCAAGTCCTCTCCTACTCTGGGAGATGGTTTGATGCTACACAAAATATGTCATGCAGCCCCTTAGGCCAGCAACTCACTTCCTGTATGTATTTTCCTGTATATTCATCTTAATACTTTTGGAGAGATCACTGAGAAAGTCCTGCCCTGTTTTTGTCTCCAGCCACCTTTGCAAATCCTGGAGCCATGCAATTCCTGTCAGTGCTGACAGGGACTGGTCTAATTAGGCTTTGTCTGTTCATAAAAATATCAGTGAATTGTGGAATTTAAAAAAATGAAAACTGTTAATCTAGGCATATTAATTTTAGCACTGCATGTACAGGCATAATGTTTTTCCTCTGTAAATGAGAAATGTAACAATACTGCAGTGCTCTTGCACCTCAGCAGAACAGGGGGAGCTTTCCCATCCACCTTTTCCCTCCCTCCCAAGGGCTTTCCCACCTACCTCAGCTAACTTCCTAGCCCAAAGTTCCATATTTGTTACAAGAGCATACAGCATTCTCAAACACCACCAAAAACCCTCCACAGCTGCAAGAGTATACACACAACTGCATGATCCTTACCCTACAGCCTCTCCAGACACCTTAATTGCTGTCTTTATATCAGGGTGTCAGGACACAGCTCAGCTGACTTAATCTCCAAATCTAAGGGCCTTAAGAGAGGCAAATGAAGTTAAAAGAGCATCAGATTTTAAATTACCAACCAAGCACTATCACTGTGTAAGTGCCGATGTTTTTATAAATAGGAAATAGGAGCATAATCTCATCAGTCCTGGTGTTATCATCCAACATGAATTTCCCCTTGCAGTGTATCTTACCACTTCCTATAAATATATCAAAAATTGAACACAGTTTTGAGTCTCTGTTTTCAACAGAGCCAGCAAGAAATACTATTTCCAATTTATGTTGACTGATGCATGTACAATGATGATTGTTGTTCCCAGGTATTTGTGCAAGCTCTAGTAATTCCCCAACATAATGGTTCAGACAAGGCCACACATACAGAGGTTTTAGTGGTTAATTTCTTAGAAGGAAGGTTCATGTACTGTCTTTTGTTGAAGTGAAAATCCAGTAAGTTTTAGCCCATGTTGAAGACTCATAATTTTTAAATGAAAGGAAATTAGTGAGTGAATAAATGAAAAAAAAATCTAAATCATTACCCAATAATTTCAAATAAATATGATAATTAGGTACCTGTCTATAGTCTGGATGGCTTTCTAAGAAAAGAAAAAAAAAACCAAAAAAAACCATAAATACAGGCATAGAAGGACTAAGAAACAAGCATTAATTTGTGACTGAAATCCTCCAATTTTTCCATTTCTATAAGACATGCAGCCCCATCTCTGCTCAGGAGAAGTCTGAAGCTCACAGTCCATTCCTCAGCAGGTAACCCTGACCTCCTGCAAAAGGAAGTCTGGAAATGTTAAAGGAAGTCTGAAGATGTGCTTCATGACTCAGATGCTTGATGGAATCTTTCACCCTCCAAACCTGAAGCCAGGCATTAATACAACTCCAGTGAGCTGAGAAGAAGAAAAGGCTATCAAGGAATAAAAAATTATAAGTAGAAGGACTAAAAGGCCAACACAGAGGGAGCAAGCTGGTGGCATTGCTAATGTTTGGTGTTTGCTTTTGAACTCAGCTGTGTTTGTCTAGCAAATATGCCAGCCAGGCTGGCAGGTTTGCTGGCATATATGAAAACATCGTAGTTGCAGGAAGTCAAAACCATCAATACTTCCCTCTAAATAAGGGCAAAGTGAAAAGATGTATTGAAAATAATTTCCACTTACTAAGTTTCACTTGCATACCACCATCTGATGATGAAATCTTGAAATACCAAGACTAAGAAAACCTGAGAATGGAGGACAGTGGAAGCTTTGGCTGTGATTCTAGTATTTGGGCTTTTATCAGTTACTAACATTGTTCAATCAGCAGTCAAGGAGGCAAAGCAGAAATTAATAGAAAATTCTTGCTGTTCTCTCATGCAGCCACTAACTTTTGATTTGTGGCTCCCCAAAGTATAAACCACTGCTGCTACCAGGTGAACAGAAGCATTACTGAGTTCAGGAAACAGAACTTGAGACACCATAAAATAAAGCTGTCTTCTCCCAAGTGCTGTAGGGATCTGGGCCTAAGAGATCAGCAAAATTATTAAATGAAAACCACTGACCACAAGATTAAAAAAATAGTTGATAAGACATTTCCCATTCTACTGAATCCCAAAACATTTTATTAATTCCAACATCAGTTTCATCAGTCCAGACCACAGAGACAAAACTTCAAAGGTGCTCACAAAATCATTCTATCTACGTGGGTAAGATTTGTAAGAACCTATACATGTATCTCCTACAGGCAGAAACCCCCCCCCCCTACACCCCAATCATATAAATAGGTATGCCAAAATGGCATGAGCTTATGGGGATTCAAAGGAAAGGCTATACATTTTTTATAGAAAACATGAACAAAAGCAAATAACAAAACACACACCAAACTAATCAAAACAGATGCTCAGACTTCTGGGGGTTAAAAGGTTGACGTTTTCATCCTTCTACACATAAGCATTCCTTTATCTGACAGGGAAAGAAACTCTTCTTATGAGCTGAAACCCTTCTAATCAACATGGTGATGCTGATGGTCAGTGCCCATGTACATTGCTATACACACACTCCTCATCATTGGGCAAGGCAGATCCCACACACCAGGGCACAAACCATCCCGTACTGCTGTAGATTACACCCCCTGTGTTCAACAAGACCACATGCAGGGTCAACTCATCTAAAAGGAGCTCCCAGAAAAAAATGCAAGTTTCACTCCAAAGACAATAATTGTTCTATTAATAATATCTGAATTTTTCTATTAATAATAGCTGAATTTCACAGAAATCAGTTGCAAAGCCATTTTTAAGATATGATAGCTTTCATTTTTAAAGGAATCATTTAAACACTTAAATTTTAAGATTCATTTTCTCTAACTGTAATTTTGAAATTTTTACAAAAGAATTATTGGTAGGTCTTATCTTGGAAGTTTTATGCACATTGAAAATCCACATAATGCTAAAGTTGGTTGTGCATTCTAGGACACAGCCACATAGCTGGGCCTATATGAACCTAAATAGCTTTTCCCAAAGCATCACCCTTAAATATCGTTGCCTTCTGCCTTTAAGAAAGATGAGAAAATCCCCATTTTACTCCCAAACCCATCTTAAGCATGATTAGAAACTTGTCAAGTGCCATGAACATCTAAAATTGTCAGACCATTTAAGGTACAGTATTGTCAAGCATGTGCAATTTGTATGCATCTAGATTGTTATTTGTGCAAAAACATGCAGACATACTCTGCCTTTATGTGTAAATCCACACTGTCTTCAGTGAAGGCTTTGTGGTAGATACTTAGGGCAGAATATGGCCTACATTGACCTTCTTGGTATTTAAAAGACAAGAATAATTATTAACTACTATCTGTTAAAAGACCCAACTGCAGAATGTTTTAGTAGAAAAATAAACATTTTAAGTTATTGGCAGATTAACATTAGTGCAATTTTTTTGACTGCCTTACTTCCACACAGTAGATTAAAAAAATGTCACTTGCGTAAAGAACCTAAGACACTTCAGAAGCAGTTATGTAGCTGCCAAATAAAAAGGAGCAGATTCTGTGGCACTTTGTGAAGCTCTCAATACTTAGTGCCTTCTAAAGCTCCAGGAAACGAGATCCAAGGCTTGTCAACTAATTGCAGTTCTTTCCATACAAAAATATATCACTTATAAGATTTTCAAAAGGCTGACTAACTGCTGACTAGAAAGAACACTTTTTTTTGTATTCAGCTATATCCTAGACACCATCTGGATCAACTTCTTTCTTTGAAGAACCATTTTTGGTAGTCCGAGTTGCTACAAGGTCGTAACAATGGTGCTGGGTTTCCATTGTAAGCATTTCCCTCAGCTTGTATGCACTTCTGGGTTTGTGGGTGAAACAAGGTACCATCCTACAAAAGACAGAAATAAAGTTAGCTTTTCAGGTCTCAAAAATTGCAGACATATCACTATGTTTTAAAGTCACAGAAAACATTCGCAACAAATAAATATCTCATATATCCTTCCAATGGGGTTATGCAGCAAAGCCTAACTTGAGGATGCCTGAAAATTTATCAAAAGATCCTGCTTTTAAATTTACGTAAACTGACATCAGCATTGCTTAGAGTGGCTCATGAAGTGGCATCTCAGCCTGTAAAGGATGTGCTAACATTTGCTTTCATTGCTTTTTTTTTTACTGGACCAGAATATGGCAGAAAAGAACTAAGCCAAGCACAAGCATTACCCAAATGTATAAATTTATTGCATATCTCATAAGTAAAAGGTAAATATTGTTCATTAAGTGTAAACGTTGGAAATATTTTAGCAAGAAATTTTCCTGTCTCTTCGTATTTTTGGTGGAAAAAGTAAAAATACCTAAGTGTGCCCCTTGCCTGCTGATGTGTGTGGCGTTCACTTGCTTTGCTGAAAGGCAGTACAGCTGCCTCAGAGGTGTAAGGTCTGACAGACCTACACAGTCAAATTCCCTAGAGAACACATTTTGAGATCTCAGGCCCTTTTTTTATGTTTATCTCCAGTTCAAGTGTCTCGTTCCAATCAAGGGCACTGTCAGCTAGGACAGTGAGCTGCAAAAGGGCAGCATAGCCAGCCATGGAGGACTGCCCTGCTCTGAGGCCATCCCCTTGGCCTGGGTGACACTCCCACATGCAAGCATTCTCAAGGCAGTTTTGAAAGCAAAATGCCTTGTTTCTGTCCATAGCCCTGCCTCCTGTGGAAGCCTGTTCAATCCCTCATCAGGAATGTTGCACTTAATTGCATCCTGGGCTGCAGCACCTGATGCCCAGCAGTATGTGCTTGCTACAGACTTGCTGACAGATTCAGCTGCAGAATTACTTTCTTGCTTCTATCACTATAATTCAAATTTTAGAATAGATTAATCAGTATCCATCTCACTCATTTTTGACTCTGTTTGCAAGAATGCAATTTTTTCCAAGCTGCTGGGAAGGCTGTTCAAATCTTTGATTATGCTCCATCCATAAGGACAGCTGTCTGACACTACTATGCACAAAGCAAAAGAAATGTGGTGCTGACACCTCACCCATCACCCGCCTTGAAAGGTGGAGACCAGTGGTTTTGATTTAGTGCAGTAGCAGAAAAGGAATTGGAGCAGAGCAGTACATTCAAATCACACACAGGCACAAAGTGATCATGAGAAAGAACATTTAAACTAATTCCTGAAGTCTCAATGCTAAAATTAATGGTTAGAAATACAGTGGAAACAGGTGCATTCCATAACTTTTTCAATTTTTTTCATTTTCTCGATTTGAAAATTTCAGTTTTCTTGATTACTTCTTGAAGTAACAGAAGATCCTTCAATATATGTCATTTTAGGGATTAATGTTTATGGCTGAGCAATTTTGTTAAAAGACAACATTAAAAATGAAACATCATTCATAAAGTAAACTTTTTAAACATTTTTATTTAGTAATATCACTATGAGCTTCAGTCTGGACTAGATTTAGGGAGCGGACAGTAACTTCCATCTTATTTTTTAGCATTTACCCTGCTACCTATCACTGGTAGTAGTATCGAAGTGTGACATTTGTCAGCCATGGAGCCTGCAGAGATTAGATGCATTATGCAGACACATTATGTAAATATACCATTTTGATATATTATGTGACCTTTTCCCTTAGCCAAATAACAACACTCCAGAACCTGACCAAGGCCATCATTTTTCATCCAGCTTATTTTCTCTCAGGCATCCAGGAGTTTCTTTACAGATTCAAAACTTCTAAACACAAGTTTTCTAATATCTTGTAGAGGCAGTTGCTTAAAAGCAGGAAAGAACACAAAGAAATGGTGGTGTGTGAAGTATTGGGGATATATGGTAATATAAATACTGGGAAATAAGTCAATGAAAAGAGAGCAGAAGTAGGCCAGCCATATGACTGGCTGGGGAAGGGTTATATTGAAGCATCTCAATCTCATGAGAAGACAGTAGGGGTGACATGCAAGAGAAAGAATGTTCCCAATCTCCTTGATGTTAACAAGGATGCTTTCCTTCCTCTTATGTTCCTGTTCTTTATGACTGGAATACTCTTTGTCTGCTACCCTGTTTCTGTGCTCAGATATTAGAAGCCAAGACACCCTATTTATCCCAGAGACCTTAGCCAGTGTTGTGGTTTGCACCATGTGTATGCAGTAAGATAAAAATTTTAAAAATTCAACAATTCTCCTTCCATCCACTCCCAAAAAAAAAACAAATGCAAACACAAGCAGGCACACTTACCTCTCTGAAAATAAACTTCTGATTTTCAGGAACACTGTGGGCATTTTCTTGACACAAGTACATCGTCAAGTAGTCAGTCCCTGAATCGACTGCTGCGCAGACTTCTGGTTGTCGTGTGTTGTAACGAATTTCATTATGGGATGTGTACTCAAAAAACTACAAACCCAAGAGAAGAAACAAAGGACAGCAGTCATTTCATTTGTACACAGAGAGTATTTATAAAGAAGCATACACTAAGAGACTATAATTAGGCTCACAAATAAAAGATGCTGCTGTGAAGGGAAATTCTGCCAGAAATATTCAAGGGTCCTTCTACTGCTTACTATTTTACAGAAAATCAATCTCATCACAGCATTCCTTTAATCTTGTAGCACTTAAATGTCCTAGAAAACAGGCATTCTAGCATTAAAGAATTTCTGAAATTAAACTGCAATATTTAAGTTTCACATTCTAGGCTCCTCTTAAAAATAGGATGGGAAACAGGATCTGGTCTGACATTATGCCTTCTTAATTCAGTCATCACAAAGTAATATTACTTTTAACTAAGGAATTCCTCACTGCATAGTTCAAATGCATTTTGGTCCAGTTATAATGGTCATTTCCGGTACTAAGGATGCATGGTGACAAACATTTTGTTCTATAAAATTGTAAGATATTATTTGAATCAAAATAGGTACAGCTGCTTTTAAAAATGAAAAAAAAAAATTCTTAAAGACAATTGACTATCTTTGCTTGTTGCACGATATTCTACAGAAGTGTTATAAATATGCTCTAAAACTCCTGCCTTCTGTAGCAGTTATGGTTGAAGACTTCCTTAAAATTTTATATTTATTATGTACATTTGCCAACTTTTGGACTTCATTAAAGAGTGGCAGAGTTGGAGAGTTGTTTGTATTTAGTAAGCTTATAAATAATTTAGAAGACTATAGTGCACGGATGTGTGTTTAGATCTGATTTAGATTATACTCAATAAAGTAGAGGAGAGTTTTATAAACATCAGAAAATTGCTTATTACCCATAGAACAGCTGCATTAGCAGAGACCAATAAAAGGATGAGGGAGAGAAGGAATCCTCTTTTGTTTTCCACTCGCCCGCCCCCCCCCACCCCCCCCCGGAGACTTTGTGAAGCAGCTTGTACCAATTCAGAAATGTACAGACTAGAACTTACCACAAAAAACAGAGCTCATAACCTTGATGAGGAGTTGGAAATGGAGTTTCAGTATAAACAGGACTGTGCTATTACAAAATCTGCAGCCATCCGTTTCCAAGTGTAAGAGCTCTGATCTAGACTACACTGATAACAGTTATTTCATGAAATCTGCCCCTCCTGTTATCACAGTCAGGAATTTCTCTGTCAAGGTGGCCATCCCAGCCATACACTGACCGGTGCTGCCCACTGCATCACCCTGCAGAGCCTCATGGCTTTTTTGCAATGATGCAAGTGACTGACCCCCTCCCACCCTGCCCCCCCCAGAATTCACCTGTTTGCCACCATTCATTTGTGGTAAGCCACAAAGGGAAATTAGTGTTTTGAGGAAGCAACATCAGGTTTGAAGTTCCCTGCTCACATAAGACCCCAGAGACCATGATTTTCCTTGGAAACCTATTGCTAATATCTGTTCCTACAATGTAGGTTGCACTACCTTTACATTTGCCTTATGCAAAAAAAATCTTATCATAACAAAAGTAAATTGTGTGAGAATTGGTCCTATTATTATTATCTACCCTAACAGGCAGCAGCTAGTCCCTGGCCTTTTGGCTTTATTCCCAGATTCAGTATCTGATTAACACGTGGAAAACCCACTACTTTGGGCACCACAGTGAGCTACAAGAACATGCATTTTAATCCTATGGCTTGTGAATAAAGAAAAAGCCTCAGTTCTGCCCAGTTGTGTGTGGATGGACACTTTTTACAGCTGCCACTTTCACAAAGCCATATTTAGAGCCTTGCTCATTAGGGGATTTATTAGATATAATAACTCCTTAGCAATTTGTATTATAAGTGAAAGCCTGCAAGCTGCTGACTGTACCAGATGCATCAAGAATAAATGAAGCAGCCACTAGATCAGAGCACTTCTTACTACTGATATCTTTCCTGAATGATCTCTCAAGGACTTGCGCCAGATTCCAAAAATGAGCAATTTCTGGATAACTTTAAGGGATGGGGTTATAGTACTAACAACTAAGAACTCCTGCCTTCTTGCCCAATGAACATAATCAGTTCATTACCCTACACTGCTTCAAACTGAATAAATATTCAGGCTTAATCTTTTCCAAGCTCTAGTAATACAGGAAATAAATATCTTCCTCCTCAAAAGGTAAAGTGTTTCTTAGTTCTCTTTTCTTGCATTCTGTCAGCAGAAATGAAGCATTTTCAAACTAATCCATGGCCCAATAACTAGTAGCTTTACTGCATTTCTTTTCTTCTGAGAATCAGTAGATTCCCTTAAGTGCTATTGGCAAACTTGATGAGGCCTTTTACCCAGTGTCTCTGGCCTCTGGACAATCAAAGAATATGCCTCAGCTGCATAATGTCTCTCTGGTACTAGGTCCAGCAGCAGATTTTGGCTACCTCACTGGATCCTGAAACACACTCTTATTCTTCTCTGTGCCTGGCTACTGTTGTTTTGCACACAGGAAAAAGTTTTCACTTGACGGGTAGAACCAGCAGAGAGGTTACCAGGTCTGATTCTCTATTTTTGCTGAAAACCCAAGGGCTTTGCTAACTTCATTGTTTCCATCTCACTGTTTATGTCAAATGTATCAGCTCCAAGTGGGAATTCTGGGAAGAACACTTCAGTCAGTGTATTCCCATCCTCTTATCACATTAGGTTGATTTCTTGCCGTCACACATTGATGCCCTCTCTACTGCTTCCCAGCCATATCCAGAAGGGCAAAGGGCTTTACTGGTGTTGAGTTTCAAAGCTGTTCATTCTCCTCTGTGGGGCAGATACTCCCACAAAACATAAGCAGCCTGAGGTACAAGAGATCAGTAGCCAGTGTTTCATGTATTTCCTGCCTCTCTTCCATATACACTCAACTCTTAACACTGCAGTGTTATCCTCACTTTCTTGTGATAAGGAACATGCAAATTTAAAAAAAAAAAAAAAAAAACCAAAAAACAACTCCAGTTAGTTTTCTTATATTCACACAAAAGGAGTAAAAGAAACCCTCTCAATTAGACTGTGGATTCAAGAAAGAACACCAACAAACTTCCAGGAACTTTAGTTTTCTGAGAGTGGTTTTATTCACTGAGATGTAAAAGAGGAGCTGGTGCTGGACCTTATAAATAACCAAAAGCACAGTGCTCTCGCCTCTTGGCACAGTGCACACAGATATTCAGAGGCCACTAAGTGGAGACTTGCTGTCAGTGAAAAAAGTTGTGCAGTTGTCCCCTACATAAACAGCCACCTGCCTGTGGTCTGGGACAGGAAATGGGAGCAAAGCTTGGAATGAGGGCTTGCTGCTAAAACTCTATATAGGTAATAAGTGGAGTGATGAGAACAAACTCACAGAAAAAAGGCAGGAAGAATTGGGGATTAGGATGGTGGATTCCCTTCCAAGGGGCCAAAGAGAAGTTAAAGGCTGCCTGCTGTCAGTAAACATCTCTGAGACTCCAGGGTTGTTGATACTAGAGGATGACCAGACCTTGCCAGGATCATTTCATCAGCAGACAGTGATGGATGTAAATGTGGAAGATTTGACTGTTTTGATCCTGACAGTGTCACCTGCCAAAGAATTCATACTGCAAGGAACAGCCTGCTACCTTTTCAGACTGACTGTCAAGAAGGTGGTGGGATGGGAAAGAAATGGAGAGAAATGTCCTGCTGGTAGGTTTCACAGCTATTTGTGAGCCAGAAGAGGGAGCGACAAGTCCAGCAACCCCAGCTTCATTTCCCACCTCACTTGTGTTTCTGCATCTTGTCTTATTTTAGTCTTCCTCTGGTTCCCCACCCACAACTCTTCCTGTTGCCCACTTGTTCTCTTTCAACTGCCTATCACCCTACTCACACCCCCCTTTGCCAGCTGGTATCTCAGCTCCCACATTCGGTAACCCTGCACCTTTCCACTAAAATGACTCTGCTTGGTTCAGTCCCTGCCCTACTCTTTCCTCTATCACACATGCCCTGCTCATTACCTGTTGCTCAACCTCTGTCACAAACTACTTTGTCACCTTGGCCCTTTCTCCATGGCTCTTGCCAGCCCTCCCATGCCTTTTGCCCATTTCACTAATCTTGTTTTACCCATTTCCTGTGCTTGGCCTTCCCTCTTCAGGCTCTGCAGTTCTCTTGAGTAATCTCATATTTTCCTCTACTGGTTTATATTGCAGTCAGGTGGTTTCTCCATTTCTCCTTCCTCCTGCTGCTTGGATGCCAGCAGAGGGAGCGGTTTGCACAGTTCCCAGAGTGTCGCTGCTTTCAGCCAGTGCCTGCTACTGCAGGTACACGGATGCACCACACAGCAGCAGAGATGGAAGAGCATTAATACCCAGTGATGTGATATCTTGCAGTAAATTCTGTTAATCTCTTAGTGCTAGCTAAACAAAGGATAACTGTAAAAATGTAATCTAATGACAATTTCTCTAAATTGTACTTTTGCTTTCACCTTTCATCTTATTTCTTTATTCTTTCTTGGGGGAAGGGATAAAATTTAAGCTAACTCTTTTTGTTCAGAGAAATGCAAAATAAAAATGCAACCCCTCTCCTCTCTGTAATCTGCAACTCAAAGAAAAAAAAAATAAATCTATAAATACCTTTGGCATGTTAGCATGTAATCCTATACATTAAATGTTTCTTAAAGTGACTTGACTGGGTTATGTGATTACTAACTTCTCTATAGATCTATAGAAGTGTTCTGAACTTGGGCAAGAATCTGAACTGAGGGAGTAGAAGGGGTGAGGTGGGGCTTAGCATAATTGGCATACATCTGCCAGTATTGAGATCCTTTTGCTTTTATGGTACAAGATTCCCCCCCATCTTCCACTGCATCTTTGCCTTAAGGAGAGAAATATTATGAAACTTAAGACATAAACCAGACATGAGCTAATAAATAATACTAAATAATAGTTATAATACCTAAGGCAAATAATAAACTTATCAGAAACAAATCTATTTCCTTTTAAGATCTGAGGTACATTGTTTTTTCTTTCCCCTTTCTTAGGTAAAGTGCAATTCATATTAGAAGCTTCCTCCTTAATACAGACTTGTTTTACATTCCTAGTGCTTTTATGTTTTTTTTTAAAGCAGAGTTATGATAGCAGATAAAGACTGCTTAATTGTAACATCTCTGCTTTCTTTCCAAACTTTGTTTTCCCTTTTCCCAAACAATACTAACTGAATGTTTGGATTCATTTCTTTAAAAAAGGACCTAAACAGCCAAGCCACCCAAGCTGTCACAGGGTTATGTACAAGAGGTATCACGATACCTTTGGTATTCGGCAGTGATGAGACCATATCTCAAGTACTGTGTTTAGTCTAATCTGAGTTAGAAGCCAAAAATCATGATAGACAGGCAAGTATGTGCCCCACATCAAACATCAAACTTCAATGGTCATCAAACATCAAACTTCAATGGAAGATAGTCACTCAAAACTATGCAAAAACAGCCATTCTAGCGTAGCACACAGTGCCCCACAACACTTTTACCATGGCATTATGCAGAGAAGCTTATAGGTATCAAAACCAACAATTGGTGCACACAGTTCCACTCAACATGGAGTAAGAAAACAGCATTTTCAGCTTCAGAAGTTAAAAACAAGACAGCAAGAATGACAGTGTTAAAGAGAACCCACGTTCTCCTGGAACATGGAGCCCAAGCAAGGAGGACATTTCTGTAGAAGGACATGTTTTAGACGTGGTCTAAAACCTCTTGCGTAGCTAGACAAGCACCACGAGGAAGAGACATGATGACAGACTCAGGTGGAACTAGGTGAGAATTCCAGTGTTATTAAGATTAAGGGCTTTGGAGGCATGGACAGACAAAAGCTGAGAGGGGTTTTGGAGATGAGCCTATGAGCACTGTAGCTGCACTGATGTGCTATTAACCCCTGCTAATGACCTCTGTGGAAAGGAATAAAGGTATGGGCTGGGTAGACACATCCTCAGAATGAAGAAAATCTGACCTGAAGATACATCAAAATAAAAAGCATTTAGTGCAAAAATCAAAACTCGAACCAAGATCACCTTACTGTGGCAACACATTCTCTAAGCCCTATTGCAATGACTTTACCATACTTCCTTACATTACAACCCTAAGTGTTAGTGAAAATGAAAATAAAACATTATTCTTACCTGATTTTGTCCCATGCCATGGCATGGGTAGAGTATGACCCTCTGTCCAGTTATTTGATGTTCATTTGTAGGGTTATAATCAAAGCAGAAGTTTTCCATTCCTCTATTCTTCAGCTAAACAAAACAAAATAATATTTTAAAATATTAGTCTAAAGTAAGGAACATATTCTGTAGTCACTCTACACCCATCCTGCTGGGCTCTGAGATCCATCCCAAAGCTAGTGCAAAGCAACTGGAATAGATCAAAGGGATGCAATGGTAACATCTCTCAGACTAATATAAAATAAAACTGGACCATCTTGCCTTTGAGCATTGAAGCAGCCAGACATTATGGCTTCCCCTAGGAATGACACTGTGTTCCAATGTATTTGCAAAGGAAGTGGGTAAAAACTATGAAAAAGTGTGTTGAAACCCAACAAGCCAGCAACTCATGCAGAATAAAAGAGTCTGCCATGTCTTTTTCCCCCAGGATCTACTTGTTCAATCTTTTCCTATGAAAAGATGACTACATACTTTTCTCAGTTTGTCAAATGGGAAACGTTAAGAGAATTTGTTCTCAAAAGGACTCCAGTACCCTCTTGAGGCAGAACAAGCAGACAGATTTTAGGATCAGAAATCTTGAAAGTGGGCAAAATACATCTTTGGAAAGAGACACTAGGTCTGATATTAAATGCTTTTTACTCATGTTGCTGATCTCTGACAGAAGAGGTGCATAACTTCTAGATAAAATTTAAAATATTAAGTTAGCTAATTTTAAAAACAATAGGCTAGTTAACAAGGATTTGTATTTAGTACTCAGGAGGCAAAAGTAACTGAAAAAAATTTAAACAATCACATAACCACTGATTCCTGGTATTAGCCACATAACCAAATTTGAAAACACACAGAGCAGAATAGGTTCTGTAAACAAGAAGCTGAATGCCCCTGGTACTGAGTGTAATTATATCACAGACAAAAAGAATAGGCAGAGTAAGTCTCAGAAGAGTTAGTTCAGCAAGGTGTAATTTCACTGCTCTTCCCTAGTCATGATAATCATATCCTGAGTTCTTAATGTGGAAAATGAGTGGACACATAGGGATTGCAGGCGGCTAAAACTAAACAAACAAGACAAACCCTGCAGGGCCTAAACCCACCACAGAGCAAACCACACAAGTTGGAAAATTAAATGTGTTCTACATATGTTTGCTTTGCCAGCTTCTACTTTTAATGCTACCCAACACCTTCTTTCCACTGCTTTGTGCTCACTCCCACATTAGACCACTGCAACCTTTCTTGAACAGTCAAAAGAAAATATTTTGTTTACCTTCTTAATAGGAGCCAAGACTTACACTTAGAAAAACAGGAAAGAAGAGTGTCTCACACAGACTATTTTTAACACTGCCACGGAACTACATAAACCAAATAAGCTTCTCATATTTCTACATTCTACATCAGGAAATATCAACTTAAAAGTCATAACCACTTAAAATGGTAATTTTATCTCTAGAATTGCTGTTGTCAGCAGCTGTCTTCAGAACCAGAGGGTCTCCCATTAATAGGTTTAATAACATATGACTCTGCCTGTCTACTGGCTCCAAGGGCAGCAAAGCTGTTATCCATGGTGCCCTTCCAGGCAATCCAATGACTTCACTAGTGCTCTTTGTCATCAGGCCCTGGCACACGCTCAAGTGTGAGCTCCCTTTTGGGAAATTTTAAACAATCTGTTTGAAAATGCCCTGCACCACCAGAACTACAGTAACTCCCATATGCATGTTACTCAATGCCCAAATACACACAGCAAAAAGATGTGTAAAAGCTTACTAAACTTAAGCTTCATTTCAGATGGTTTGAAAATGAGGCTGTGCTCCAGGATGTTACCATGTATGTTTTCTCCTTTTTCTTTTTCATGCACAAATGTTTGTGATACATGCCGACATCTTCCTATATGTACATGGTCCATATGTTTCACCTGGTTCTTTTATTTTGTCAGACATTGGTAGATATGCCCATATTTCATTAGGAAGCCCAACAGGTATTCAAGACCTAATTAGTAGGAATAGTATATTCTAAGCTTTTAAATTACCAGATCTGAAATGACAGAGAAAATTTTGAAAATCTGACTGCAGCACCATTTATTAAAAAAAAAAAAACCAAAAAAACAACAACAAAACCATATAAACCTACCCTCTGTTCCAAGGCAGATAAAAAGTATGAGAGAATTTGTGAAATATTTTTCTCTTGTTAAATGAGAATATACATTTTAAGTATTTTTAATGTGCAGGAGTGCAAGAACTCTATCAAAACAGTGATCATCCACTCATTCTGAAGTTATGTTTATTCCCTCATCCACCATAAACAAGTCATGCAACAGGAACAAATTTTTTTCTGTGACTTACCTTAGTTCTTGTGCAGAATGCTGCATTAGAGAAAAGAAGCAAGAAAAAATGTTGATCACCTTGCCATTGAAAGGAATCATTCAGCTCTAAAAACAATGTACCCATGCAGGACAATTGGCAGTGGTTTTTTACAGCATTTGCCTCCCATTGAAACATTGCTGGCGTCACTGTACATGCCATTTAGTTACTACTGTTTGGAGGCTGAGATAGGTAATAAGCACCAGCTGTCAAGATATTCGCCATAGATCTTAACCCTTACTGCTAGGAGATATTTAAATCTATTGTTTCCTAATATCTGGACACTTGCACATAACTACACAATACAGATGGCATTCTATTAAAAATTCTTAGTTTGATAAAGTCCATTGTAAACACACAATCAATAACAGATTTTTGGCATTAAAACTTCATAATGTTAGTTGATAAGTACGGCCAAGGGAGCACTGCCAACCTTTCTCTACATCCACAAAATAGATCAGAATCCTCTTTATTCTGCCAGTGGCAGTGGTGCTGATATATCAGTGATATGGATAGATGATACTGTGGGATGCTGTAAGATATGAATTTGCAGCAAGCCGAACAGCTTCACTAGTACTGATCAAACATCATCTTTTACCTCAAAAGTAATCCAAGCAGTCACAGGGACTGATTCTACTGAGTGAATGCCATTTTCATATCACCTGTTAACTTCTTAAGGGCAATACTGGAAAGGGCTTACAACACTGATGACTAAAACCCTCTGAAGGAAGGTGACACACTGCTGCTGGATTCATTGGCTCACCCCACCAAGACCAAATCTCCCTGGGAAGTTCAAAAACATACAAGCATGTGGTTCAGGCAATGGTGTGTTCACTACCAAACACTTGAATTTCCTCCACTTCCTTTTAAAAAGCCTCTCCCTAGCTTTCAGAGGCTGTACAGCCAACCAAAGTGGTGCGTATTTTCCTGTGATGGGCATCTGGTCTCCAGGTCTAGTCAGTTCTAATCTTTGCTACCAATTCGACCACAAGTGGCAGTTCTACAAACTAGTTTGTAATGCAGTTTTAGAGGTATACCCTAGAGAAGGGACCCTGATACCTCTGAGAACTTGAAGCACCAGACATACAATAATCTTTGATTACATAACTTAAACCACATAGCTCTCTTCTTCTGCAAGCCTGTCCATATATATCATATGTTCTTTAGATAATTTAAATAATGGTCTCTTTCATGTTGCAGCAAAACAAAATTCTTCACAGTTTTAAAGGCATAGTTTAAAATCTTCTTTCCAGTTTGTTTTTTTTTTTTTTTCAAAATTATGCCTAGTCTAAATTAAAAGAAAATTATGACTGAGCACGTGAAAATGAAGATGAGATGGACTTGGAGGAAAATGGGGAAGGAAGGTGTCAAAAGAAAAATTCAAGTTTTTGATTTCCCAACTGACTCAGTCAGTGACAAATGCCATTACAGATATAAGACAGAAAGAGAGACCAGATAGAAAATGACAACAAAAGACATCTATCAGCTTAGTTGTTTTATATTCAGCTGAAAGAAGTAGCAGCTAGAAACTGAGACGAACAAAGAAAAAGTTATCATGTCAGAACATAGTATGGTTATTGTAAATGCAGGCAAACCCAATGGGAAGAAATGATATGTCTGACTCAATTCAGAAGGCTGAATGATTTCTTTATTATAACTATGCTAAAATACATTAATATACTATATAAAAGGAAGATACTAAAACTACATGCTACTTTCTCTGACTCTAACACAACTTATGACCCTCTCTCAAGAGTCCAGACAGGTGGATTAGATTGGCCATCAGGCTCAAACAATCCTCACTAGGATCCAATCAAGCACTCACTCTGGGTAAACAATTCTCCAAACACATTCCACATAGGAAAAACAAGGAGCAGAAATAGAAATTGTTTTCTCTTTCATTTCTCTCTGTGCACCTCTATAAAAAATCCTGAGAGGGTGAGAAATGTGCTTGCCACATACGGTCTCACCACCAAGTGATCAAACTTACAGAAAATTAGAGTAAAATCCTGATTTTTGTGTCATCACTGTTTTTTAAAAGCAATCTTGATGTCAAATTTAAAGCCAAATTCACTGACTCACCATAATTTTTATCGTCGGATATGCACCTCAATGCCAGACTTACTTAATACATACCTCAGAAGAGAGAAGAGCCCTGACTACTCCCTTGTTTTGCAACTGTGCCTTTCCACAGTCACTGATAACATGGAAATATCACAGAGCTCCTCTATTCTCATCTGGCTGCACAATGCAGCAATGCCACCACACTAATACTGAGCACTAGCTGGCTCAAAGCTCTTCCTGCAGACGCCCACATCATCCCTTTCCAGGGCAGAGAGGATTTGTAAGCTGACCGAGTCTCTGCTGCCTAGGTGGGCAACCTGTACGGAGCTGGGGCTCAAGTCTCATTGGAATTTCACACCTACTTACTAGCAGGTACTCTGTCATAAGTGCATGCTCAAGGATGGCCAAATCAGAGTCTGTGCCAGAAAAAGAGAAATCAGTGTGTTACACAAGAGCCTAAAAGGTATTATCAGCCTTTCCAGAAGTGGTGACATCATATTATTTTAACCCGCTGAGTGCCTATCAGCTTCACTTCCTCCCGCCTCGCAAAGAAATTACTCAAGTCAGAAGGTTCATGTCCCACAAAGTTCCAAAGCTGCATGAAGCCCAAGGAGAAGCATGAAGATATTTCTCTCTTTTATAGGTCTCAGGCAGTTTGCAGGAATGCAATCATATCTCAGGCAAAAAGATTCACAATTCAGTATGTTTAAGTAAAGTTTGAGTCAGCTAACTTTTTAGATTAGCAAGGGTAGTATGGATATTTTTATCTATGTATCAAGAAAAAAAATGTAAGAAGCTGCTTGTCAGTGCACAGCACTGAATGCTGCTCAGTAATTCTTTACTCCATTTGAATAATACATGGCTGACTTATAGGTAATCTTAGAAATATTTTCAACTTCAGTATAAAAGTAAAAAGATTTTTCAGGGATATAAAAATCTCCATATTCCCTTGTATTCTCTTTGAACAATTAAATAACCTCTAACTAAGCTGAGCTGTTATCAAAGCTGACACTTTTAAATACAGTATTTTTGTGAACCAGAAAAGCCCTACACAGCTGAGGCGGGAGTAAAGAACACCATCAGTGATTCATTGAAGCTAGCAGATGGGACTCAATATCCACAAATCAGCTGAATCAGTAGGTGTCGTTTCTGTACTCTCAATTTCTCAGAGTACAACCATATTTCCATCACATTTAAAATTCTTCCTCCCCCCCAAAAATGCTGTCTTCTCATTATGCTCACAACTAGATGACAGCATTTATGAATTGTTTGTAGAGAAATATATAGACCACACCGAAATTACACTTTAGATACTTCAAGCAGCTTTGAACGAGTTATTTCTAGGTACTCTCAACTCCTTGCCTGAAGATGACAATTAAATCATAAAAGAAACTGCACATATCACTTCTCTTCACTATCACTGGCACCAGTCTAACCCTTTATTTTGGAGGGAGGTGGAGGGAAGGATAGAATTCCTGAAATGCTCCTGGAAGGTAAGTCTTATAATACCTTACTGCTTCAACTGTCTCAGACCTTGTCAGTAGCAATCCAGCAGAAAAGAGCAAAAAACAGAAGCAATGTTGTACCAGGGTTTGTTCGAGGTACTGGATAATGGTGGGTAACACCTTTCACACCAGTGATCACACAGAGATACCACCTCTCCTCCAAGCTCCAAGACAAGTGGAGGAGGGTGGCAATTATCCCAGAGGCTCCTAAGGGCTTTTCTGACAACTGCTGCCCTCCCCATGGGAAGTCCCACAGCTCCCCAGGAGAAACCACAGCATTTCCACATTAGGATCTTTTTCATTCAATAAGTTACAAAGCTATTAGGGTAGACTGCAGGGAGACTTGTTTCCTGAATATTTTGTATGTCCATAGAGATCAGATTTTTCTTCTTTTCCTGAAGGAAATTCAGCAGAGGTTGAGTGACTTGGAGAAGGGCAGATGGCAGCAAGACAATGGCTGGATGTGATGATGTAGTGTGGGAATGCAGCTTAGTGAATCTGCAGAGTGATTGAGTTACCAGCAAAAGTACTTTTAAGTCAATGCAGCATTTTGTAATTAGGAAGGTATTTGATACATCTTTGCCAGGTGAAAAGGTGCAGTTTTGTGTTCCTAACATGCAGTAGGTATCTGGTGATTTTTCAGAGGAAACAGCTATATGCTGCATCATCTCTGCCTTCATCCCTTCCAGATGAGATTACAGTAATGTAATATACACAGAGCTACAGTTTATATTTATTTGTAAGCTGCAAAAAGCATAAAACGCTGTCAAGCCTCAAAAGAGAAGAGGTTTCTGATATTATTGAACTCATTGCCTGTGCCCTTGCTGGTCTAAAGTGATCTCCAGATTAAAAATTAACATGTTGGTTTAATATACAGAATCCCCTATGATCTGGAAGCACTTAGCACCAGCTCTCTTTTCCATCACCAGAACATCATAGTTTTCATCAGATAAAATGTGTGAACAAATGTTTCAGAGCACATTCTTTTTTTTTTCAATTCAACAAGTAAAATAAAACACTTTACTGGTTTCTTTTCATTACGCAATGTTTCAAGAAATAAAAATCTCATCCGTTGCTGCCTTTAACAGTCCCAAGATGTCACTTAGAAGGAGTAATTCACAGCAACATTACCTGTTCTCCTACTCTGTAACAGAACTCCGTCATAAACAGTGTTCCCTTAAATAAAGATTCTGATAGATACCACATTTTAAAGCCTACCAGTTTTAGCTAAATTCTACCAAAATCCCAGACTGATTTAGGCACACAAACACTTTCACACTGACTTAGTAGGAGAGCTCAGAGAACTGCAAGTAGGCCTCCTTCTCAGCAGCCACATACCATTCCAAAGAATCCTGGTCTGTCCTCGGGTACGTGAAGTTCTGGATACACATTCTCCAAAAACCATTTGAAGTCCTTACATTTCAGCTTCTCTCGTAGAAGTCTCCTTTCTGTCACATCTCCATATGGTTCCTAAAAAAAAAAAATAAAGGAAAGAAAGAAAGAAAGAAAGAAAAAAAATATTTAAAAAAATCCAGAACAGATGCTTTCTTTTAAATTATCTGTATACATTATTAGGAACCGTATGCTACAGTGATGAGTAGGATTTCTAGCCAGGAAAAATCATCATGTTTGGGTGCTGGATTTGATTTCATTACCCTTACATTTGTTAAATGCTGACAAAAAATAATTGGAACTGTGCAAGTAAAACTTTAAAATATTCTGGAAGACAGTTTGTCTAAGAAAACTCCTTGAATCTGCAAGTGAGGAAGCCTTTGAATACAGATTGCTGAAGACTGGGAAGGCATATTGGAAAATGAGACTTCCTTTAGATAGATAATTGAAAATCTCCAAAGCAGTGAATGAATTTTTAGGATTTTAAATTTTACCACTATCCATTTGAAAATTACCTGTACAGTTTTACACTTAAGTGATGCAATTTGTAAAATCTGCTAATGCATCCTTTGAACTTCACCATTTTGGGGGGTGGGGACTATGAAATCTTGAACCTCCAGAGAAAATCTTTCATTGCAAACTTCTTCTGTGTCTATGGATTGGAGCAGAGTCCACATCTTCTTATGTCTGTCTACAAAAACCTATCTTCATATTGACTAGGGATTTCAGATATTCAGGCATGACAGAGAGTTTGCAGCCCCCAGATTTTTACAGGTCACTGGATGCAGTCTTTCATCAAACCACAAATGTATTTGCATTTCTCAAAACTGCGGAAATACCACTGAAAACACAAAGCAGATGTAGAACAGAGGCAGAGGTGCCTGTTTGAATAAACAAACTGCGTGACATATTAGCTCTGGGGTTTGAACATTAAACTTGAAGTGAAACTTCATGGAACCAATTTTTGCAGCCATAGCATCAATCATTTTCCTGTTATGCTACGGAACTGAATATTTGGGCTTGATGAAGTAAAAAGGTCTGAACTCAACTGCTGCAACAAGTGGTGCACAGAGCACTATGGAAACCAAAGCTCATCGGCAGCAGCTTTGATATGGGGAAAAATAGCCCTCATGAGTTTCATCTTATAGCCACTGTGCTACAATAAGCCAATACCTGACACTCCCAGTACTAACACACAAATATCCTTTAAAGTTAAAGCTCTGTCATTACAGATATAAGATGCCCAGCACTTTACAAGAAAAATTGTCAGCATTTATTGCTCTTTTTGTGTATGACAAACTGAAATCAGCCTGGTGTTGCCTATAGGTGAATCACATATTTCCCTCCAAGTCAAACTCCGATAATAAAACCTAACTGGCTTTTATGACATTAAAGTAAACCAATTATTACAAATGTGTGGACTATAATGATCTAATTACCCAATTTAATCCAAACAAACACAAGATGAAAGCTAACCAAATTCGTCTTCTCCAGCATCCTCCAGCATATCTTTTAAAAGCCTCATGTTTTCAAGGGCAGTTTTCCCCTGCTGTGTCCATTGGGGTCAGCCACTCAAATGAGTGGGGGGCTCGCTGTGCCCTACACTGCTCCCTCAGGTCTGATCCAATGCACCAGAGGCTGATGCCCAGCAGCCCATCCCAGGCACAAAACCAAAAAGGCAGCGTTTAGAAAACTTTTCATGCAAAGGGATCATGCTGGGGAGATCTCCAGAAGCAAGCAACAGAAGCCAATTATTTCTTTGGGGCCTGAATTTCAGATCTTGCGACAAAGGTTCATTTAATTCATTTCTAGACACTGTGAGAACATTCAGTGTTACTGTTTTCCAGCCTTCAGGTCCCTCACAATTAATATGTCCAAGTTATGAATTTGCACACTGTTTTACTGTTTTGACATACTTAGTTTTTACAGTAATAATCTCCTGAAAAATTCTGCAACCAGTGATGTTGCATTTTCATTTCAAGGAAAATAAAAGCATCAACTTAAAAGAACCTCCAAAACTGAGAGAACTGATACTTGAAATATTTTATTACAGACATTTTCATCTGAGTTGCCATGACCAATTTTAATTAATTTAATTTTTTCAATATTAATTTTTGTTTCCATTTGTTGTTTGGGGTTTTTTTAAGTGAACATGATGCAGCAGTAAATCAAACAGAAAAATCTATTTTTCTTTACATCAGTCCAAAGTTTTACAATTTTATTACCATGCTGTTTACCTGAAGGTCTACTGTCCACTGAAACTCATTGATTTGCATTCATTAATTGTGAATTCTTATTGAGAATCCTGTATCATCCATTTCACAGAAGCGTACATTTTAGGCTAAACAACTCCTCCTTGCTTTGATTACCCCACATCACATTATTCTTTCATTTATTCACTTACTGTTGATATAGATTGGGACATCTTGTACTCTTGCAGAATTTAATTTTTTTTTCCAAAGAATTAAAAATTATACACTTATTCTATGTCTGGGAAAAGGTTTCAGAAGGAATAAGAAATAAACATAAAAAGCACTTCATGTTAAATATTAGCTTAGTCAATAGTAGGTTGAAAACAAATTCTACTGAAATTCCAGGAACAATGGAGTTGAACTCACCAGGCGGGCGTGTGGGTTTCGGTGGTAATAAAGTTGTTTATATTCATCCATCCACACTTCAGCTGCACGCACACTGTTCGCCAAAGCTTTGGCCCGTGAGTATGGAGCTTGCTTGGGGAAAACATGACCTACATGGGAGCAAGGATGGATCTCAAGACTTCCTCCACACTGCCATATCTGAGCAAAGAATTGACAGTGTGTATCATTAATTTTGTCTTTTGCAAGCTCAAGGATATAGTAACATTAAGCTTGTGTAAGAATAACACCGTCTCAAGAATACCACACCAT
The DNA here is from genome assembly GCF_050655825.1 of Lonchura striata. Classification (NCBI taxonomy): domain Eukaryota; kingdom Metazoa; phylum Chordata; class Aves; order Passeriformes; family Estrildidae; genus Lonchura; species Lonchura striata. The sequence continues at coordinate 95,337,760 of NC_140704.1, read as the reverse complement.
AGTACAAGTAACACATACAATAATTTTGTGTCTTATTTGATGACTAGACTGAATAAAATTACATCCTTGTTGCTCTTAGTAATTTGCTCTGAGTTCACAAGGAGATAACCACTCTCTAGTTTTATCTGGAGTGCAATATTCCTTTCTTAGTTTTATTTTGTCATGATAAGATGCGGTCTACCATACAAGTTATGCAGGTATCGTTAAAAAAAAAAAAGAAAAAGAAAAAATAAGCATGTTTCTTTTCTAATTAACCACATAAATAGCTACCTTGATAACTAATTCTTATCAGAAATCTATAGATCTATATATTATCTATATATTCTACTGGAAAGCTGACTTGACACAGGTAAGCTTCCCATTTGTACATTCACATATGGAAGGGAAGGGAAGCATAGGTGCCTGGAGATAAAATCCCACTAACCTTTTCCATTGGAAAGTTTGGAAAGGTACCCCAGATCCAACACATGAAAAGAAAAAGCAAAGTACTTCTAGAACTTCTGGTGGTCCAACCAACAACAATGAAACAACCTCCCCTATCTAAACCAATATTCCTGCTTGGTGCCAAGGAAGTACTTGCACCCAAATGTGGAATTGGCAGATTCCTGCAAACTGTTACTCTGCCCTTGTGCTCACACTCCTGCTTCTCTGGCTCCCTAAGTTGGGAAATGTACAGCCCATGAGATAAAGTCCAGAAACAACCATCAAGTGGATCCATCAACCTCACCATTCTGTATACATTTTTGTAATTACATTCTTCTCCTCTGAAAACCAAAGAGTTTTGGCATTTCATCTACACAGCCACTTTCCCATCACCCATTCTGATCTCAAGTTTGATTACTTGAAAGGAAAGCACAGCTAGGCATTTCCTATTTGATATTGTGTGTGACCACACCATGGCAGATGCCCGGTTTCTGAAGGGTGCCTGAAACAAGGTTTCTGAAATTTAGCCAGGTGGGAGGAAGGCCAGATATATTGCTGTACTTGAACTAACTTGAGGCTGTCACCAATGGCTCTGATAGACTTTCCATAAAAGATTTAGAATTCTCCTAATGTATTCAACCATGCATAAGTGGCAGTTCATCATTCCTTTGTAAATGGAAGACAAAGGAAATTAGCTGGGATAGGCTTAAGGGGTAGAGGTTTGCTCTCTGACAACCTTCTTGTAAAAAACATACATTTTTAATTACATGCTATTCAAATGAATACAACAGGAGTGAAAGATATGAGACAGCAAATAAAAGCTCTGCTGCTAACTGCCAAAAGATCAGTGGTGGGACTTTTACAACCTCTCTCTCTGGGAACTTTAGGGATCTAAAAAGATAGCCCACAGAAGATAGGACTTGGTTGTAGACTGCTAACTTTTAGGGTTTTTTTTTTTAGTTACTTAGAATTTCTCTAAAATGTCTACATTTGGAAATCTATGAGTTTCATCTCCATTGATTTGGTTTTGGATAACAACATCAGACTTTATGCATGGCACAATACTGTATTTAATTACTGAAATGTAAGCACTCTAATGCATATGTTTATTTTTAAAAAAGAGAGTTTCTTTAAAGATACGGGTAATTCATTAATCAGCTATAGGGAGTACTGGACAATTATTACTTTCTGTATTTAAAATTTTAATTTCTTGTTTGTCATGTGAGATTTCTCTCTTCTTTTTTGCTGCTTTTCAGGAAAACAGTATATTTGTCATTTGAACAAAGGTGATCAAAGAATTATACAAGAATTCTAGAATTCTGTACTGATCTTTTAAACAATTTGCATATTTTCTTAGGTTAGTTACTCTACAGCCATTTTGCCAACTATCCACTTTCACCTTACAACCTCCTTTTTTGAGATTTATTTAAAACCAGTATATTTCATAATTATTATTTCTATGTTCAAGATTATTTTTTAAAGCTGCAATTTACCATTCAAGGTTTGTCAGCAAATATTAAGAGCCATACGTTTATTAGTTTTAAATTGTCCAATGTTATAATCCACATAAGAATTACTAATTCATCTTTATTTATCTACTTTTAAATAAGATATTAGGAACAGATGATAAAGACTACTGAAATAAAAATGTAGTTAATAAGGAAGAACATACTTCAGCTCTTCCATGATAAAGTCTGATTTCAAAGGAATGAAACAAACTGACCATACCTCTGTTAAATTGATGACAAAAAGAGAATTCCATAACAGCTAAATTTTTAATAATTAAAGCTCTCTAAGAAATAACTGTAGGTTGCTAAGCAATGCTCATTAAATTCTAAGTATTTAATAAAAACAGTACAAAAATTATCTTGTCATCCTATTACAAAAGAAAATTGAATATACTTCAGCTAGACAGTTCCTCAAAAGGTTTATTCACTTTCATTTTAATGGAAAAATTATGACCTCTATATAAAATCAGATACAAATGAACAGCCACAAAATAAAGCGAGGAATTTAATAGAGAAACTAAAGTTGATTACTAAATGCTAAGTGGCTCCGCAGAAGATTCTCCATAAAATTAGTTCAACCTTCACTAACAGAAAATCACATAAGGCTTCATGCATATTTTGCAAGCTCATGTGCATGTAGATCTGTTTCTTTAATAGGTCTGGATAATTCACAGCTCTCATTATAAAAGCACACATTTCTCCTCCACTTCAAAAAGAAAACAAGGTGACATTCCTTTTTTCACTTGCACTTTCATCTTGATGCAGGCAGACTATAGGCATATTTTCTTTTGTTTTCAGAGACAGATGGTGGCATTATGAAAACCTACAGAAAATGTTCAGAATCTCACCTTGGGATCACTGTCCCTGCCAGGGTCTCTGGACAATTGACCTTGTGCTGGGTCAATGAATACTAAAGAATAAAAGCTTTGCCATCTCATTCTAATGTTTTAAGACTATCTGGAAGAAATAAAAAACATAGAAAGGATGCTATACCCTAAAAAAAGGGCAAAATATGGAAAACCCCTATGTTTCTGCTGCTCTCTCTCTCTGCCACAATTCTTTCTTGACAGCTTGTGGCTAAGCCCCCAGTGTGGTGCTCATGCACAGCCTGCCAGAAGCTGGGTGGGTGGAGAGGCACCCCAGACACACAGACTCACCCTGGCTGCTCTCAAGAGAGAGTTCCAGATCCAGACAAAAAGAAGCAATACAAAAATACTGGGAAAAGACCGCAGGTATTGTGAGGCATATTCCCCAGGCTCGTGGGCAGTAACATTTCTGAGAAGAAAAGCCTTTTGGCACATGGTAGACTGAAGGACAGACCATAGACATATTAAGCCTTGGTCAGAAACAAACTTACATTGCAGCACTACTTGCGGGACCAAGAGCAGAGAGGGGACAGAAGCTGTAACCAGGCTCCCTTTGCTCTGAGTACAAAAGGGAGAAGATGAAAGAGCATGTTTTGAATCCCTCAGAAAGAGGGTTTCAATGCCCATTATGCCTATGAAGTGAAATTTTATCCAGCCAAATAGCATTAAGCAATCCGAAATCAAGGTACATTGACTCGATTCTGCATTCAGCACGTAGCCTCCATCTCTCTTAGTCATCATGCTTTTAGTGAAAGCTTTGTCCTTGTTGCACCTCTCAAAACCACAGAGAATTTCTTCAGCTCAGAATAATCGAAGTGTGAGAAAGAGGAGGCTTGAGGACAAGTCTTTTCATGTCATTGGGAGAGAGTGGTGTTTTAAGAGACACGAGAGCAACAATAAATTAATTTTCAGTGGTTTTGAGTAGTTCTGCTCCTAATTTTCAGGTCTGACAGGTTTAGAAAACACAAGGAGAACAACACTAACAATGATTTATCCCTTCCGACCTCCTGGAACACTGCAGGCAGCCAAAAGAACACAGTTAAACAACATCATAGCACTCTGCTCTGTTCCACAAAAATCCTCTCCACACAGAGCACAAGTACAAGGGCTCCAAATCAAACAGAGCAAAGCATGTTGAGTACAAATGCCCAGATGCTACTGGCAATCTGCACTGGGAAAATTGGCATGGCCAGGCAGATTTGTTGGCCATTGCACAGCCTGTCCTGTTAAATCATTTGTCTCCCAGGAGTTGCTGCATCCACCTGCACCTACATGCTGGCTTAGACCCTTGCAGAGTGTTTGTGCACTCTCTCCTGGGGACTCTGCTGCTCCCTTTGTGCTTCTCCTGTGTGCTAGGCCACCACTGATACTTCCTCTGTCCCATGAGGAGATCACAGTCCTGCATGCTGAAGGAGTGAAGGCACTGCTCATACATGCTGGTGCACCCCATGGAGTCCTAGCTCAGGGGAACCAGTGATGTAAAAAATTATACTGGCTTTGAGAGCTTCATAGAAGTCAAAGGCATTGGAAGGGTGGGGCAGCTGATACTGGGGCACTTTGAGTCAGAAGGAAGGGGTCAGGCTGTCTGCAAGCCTTGGTGCACCAAAAGCAAGATACGAGAGGAGAAAGCCAAGAACTGCACACCAAGAGTGCCATATTTGAGGTTATTTCAGGGAGTTGAAGATCTGGGTACACCAGAAGCAGAGCTTCAGAGCTACAGAGTTGATGGAGGTGGGTCACCCACTTCATGATTCAGGTAGAGGCCTGTTGAACTAGACCAAGGCTACTGAGTAGGCTGTGCTTGGGTTTATGTGCCAAAAACTGTTCCCTAGGTGAAAAAGGAGATGGTCATGAACTCAGATCAAACAGTGTTTCCAGCTGAGAAGTCTCCCTCCAGAGAGAAACCAAACCAACTCTAAGTCTGTGCTTGTTATAATTCCTAATAATTTTTGTTCCTTATTTTTATACCCTCTTTTCTACAGTTTCTGCTCTGCAGTCAGCAGAATATTGGAACAGCAGCCAGGAAGACTCCATGCTTCTCTGGTTAACACACAGACATCCAGAGAGACAGTCTGCTGATGTCTCCTTTCTCAAGAAAGTGGTTTTGTAACTTTAAAATGTTATTTAACCTTGAAATCTGTTGTCACCTGGTAAAAAAACCAAAAACTCTTCTGTACCATGAGTCAATGACTCACAGAAATGCAAACATGACCATCAAAAATAACAGATGATGGGTACAGCAGACAAGGGTAATCCAGGATAATAAGTTGTGAACTCCCTGAAAGCCAAAAGCAGCCCTACAGCATCCCTCTTACATCACCACTGGATGGCTTCAATGAGCTAAATGTGATTTGAGGCAAACCATAGGCAGCTAGTGCTCAGTGGGAATCAGCCACAGCATTGGTGACAGCTGAGCAGAGGAGAACACTGCTTTGCTGATCAGTCTGGAGTGTCCTGTCTCCTCCCTTTTCCTGCTGTAAATCCTTTTCCTTACAGCTGTCTGACTCACACCTGAGCACTTGGTCATGCCTCCTGTGGGGTACAACTCTACAGTTACTGGAGATCTTCCCTCCCACCCTTTATAACCTTTTTACTTTTTCTGAGGTGAAATAGAGTAAAGCCTTAAAATTAGTATAGGGGCTGCCTTCTCCTATCCCACTGGGAACTGCTCACTCCATCAACCACAGCAAGAACTCTGAGTCACATCAAAACACTGCAAATCTTCTTCCCAATGACCTCCTTCAAGCTGCAGGACGCAAATTCACCCACTAGTATTGCACCCTTTTCACATTTTATACTAGACCTCAAAACAAAGACATGTTTTCAAGAATTGCTTTAAAATGGCTATTTGGAATTACAGCTATCCTGAAGTGCAAGAACAAGATTTATATAAACACCTTCCAAAAGACTCCCTTCTTAGCACTTGCTTACATTACAGATACCTCATTAAGTAAAAGGGCACGAAGAAAGAAACAGGAACTTGTTGTATTGAGGAAAATAAACTTTCAATTAAGCCACCTACCCTAAATGAGAATTCAAGGTTTTCTCCTCCCCAGACTTCCATTCCTGTGTCATAGGAACCAAGATAATCAAAATACTTCTTGCTCACAGAAAATAATCCACCTGCCATGGTTGGAGACCTATGAAAGAGAACAGTAATTCTGAACTGAATAAAAACAAAAAATATTAAACCAATGCAACAGATTAAAAAAATACAATATATTTCTATTTCTATTTTCTCAGTCTTTTCTAGATACAAAGTAACAGTCAGAAATTTATCAGTTATTATGAGGCCATTTGAATTTAATTCTGTAATAAAAAGCTGTATCTGAAACAACACCAGAATGTAAAAATATTACATTAAAATAAATGTTTCCAACTGCAATGTCTGTGCATAAATGAAGAGCCTCTTCACATAAGAGTAGAACTCTTCTTTGTAGCAGAACTGCATTAGTCGGCTCTGAAATTCTGAATGCTGTATCTTCATCTATTTTACTTAAACAATAATTAAAGCAATACTTGTGCTTTAGTAATTAAAACCAATATTCTTGATCCCACTAATATCAATTGAAAAAAATCTAAGACTTTAATTATTAGGTAAATATAGCCCCTAAAGATATTTGTTTCCTTTCTAAGAATATCTACCCATCTGTATGCTCTTAAATTTTTTACTAAGTTTGGGGAAAAAAAAAAACAAAACTCGGGAGTCATGACTGGGTACTCATTGAAGATCACAAGGCCCAGAGTGACAGCACACTGAAAGGATGTACTTCCATTATGGTAGAGCATGCACATATACATATATTTGTATTTGATCAATGTTGTTCCCTATTGTTTACAGTCTTAGGATTACTTTCTTTAAAGTGCCAAGGATATAATGCTGATTAGAACTAAGTTCAGCTGACATTATGTGAATTTTACTAAATTGCTGTTGAGGTAAATATCAACAAAAGCAAGATGTGCGATCAATTACTCTTAATCTGTCACAGCTAATTTTACCAGCTATCTTTTTGAAGCAACACTGTCTCACACTGTCATATGTTGTTTCAAAGAATGGAATGAGATGAGACAAGACAGAAGGAAAAATAAAAAACTCTGTAACCAGTCAAGTCCTTCTGTCTCCCTCCAGATCTCTCCAAACCAAGCTGTTTGTGAAAACTCCCAGCACTGCTGCTTTCTCCAGACACTTGTCGAGCTCACAGTCCTCAGGCTACCATGAAACTTTATCCATCATCATTTTCCTCTTGGCATGTCAAAGACCATTCTTCTTATAATGAGGAAAAAAAAATCATCATATTTGAACTGAATGTTTTAAAAAACATTTACTCTATTTGGATTTTTTTTAAGGAGGACACACATGCTTAGAAAGATTCAATTACTACCTCACTTTTCCCATTAAAAAAAAAAAAGTTCATTCATTTGAGGACAAATACATTAATATTTGTGAAATACTGGGTATTAATGATAAGCAAATTACAAAAGACTGAGAAAACTTAATTATTTTGGGTTTTTTTGTGGTCTATGCAATAACAGATAAAAGCACTAACAAAACGATTATATTAAAAATGCCTAACAGGTTAATTTACTTCAATAAACTGCTGAAATACAACAACTTCCATAGCAGATGGAGCTAGGCTGAACACGGCAGATCGTCAGCTATCAGGATCTTGTCTACCACTCTCATTTTTCAGATGCTTTGTTTGTTCTATTCTCTTAGCTCTCCTAAAAATACAAAGTTGAGTGACAAATAATACCAATTGATGGCATCTTGTCTTAAAATAAAACAAAACTAAAACTTATAATGAAAACATCAACCTGAGCTCTGCAAGTTAACCTTTCACAGAAACCATGCTGGATAGAGCTGTATTGTTTCACCCCAGTGAAGAACTGTCAAAATGGCTCACCTTTGAAAATAGCACAGTGAACTACAACCATCATTACAGCACAGAAGAAAATCTTCAAAACTACTTTTACCTTCTTACTGGTTGGTGATTTTTTTTTCCCCTTTCATTTTTGCTCATGGTATTTTTTTTTACAAAACAGAGCTCTTCACTTTGCACAGAGGACATTCTCCAGTATTAGTTAATCAGTTACACTCTCCACATGCTGGTAAGCATCTGTAAGAGTTTGTCTAGAGGAGTCAAGAGACTGCAATAAGTTTTCCATATGTAAGATGAAATAGGAATTTCAGCTTTTCTATTTCACTATTCTAGCTTTCACTATTTTTTCCAGGAACATGGTAAACAGGAGTTATTTTGGAAAAAATTGAGAACTAAACAAAATACACTTTTTAGTAATATGCTCATTTCCCAAACATCTTTCAGCACCTGGCATTTTCAGGTGAAGTCACAAACACATTCACAGTTTCTAGGATGCATAAAAATTAACCTGATCACATCAGTCTTGGACTTCCTCCGTTTTTGTTCTCTTTCAGGGGTACTGTGCCAAGTGAAGACCAGCCGCCAATCAAATCCACCAATCTGTGGCTCACCAGCATTTCCCAAGTACTCAAATGTGTTCCAGTCAATAACATCAATGACAGGGCAGACAACAGCTGTTTCTTCTTCAGCAATCCTGGCAAGGTTTTAAAACAAAAGGGTAACTTCCATTAGAAATTTCTCTAAAAATAAAAAAAAAACTAGAACAAAGAATGCTTACAGTACTAAACGTGAAGTTTTGCTCCTTTTCAATTCATTCAGGAATGGAAATGATGGTACAATAAATACAAAAATAACCCCTATTTTCCTACATCAGGAGGATGTATCAGGATGGGCTCCGCTGGCAAGCATCAACCTTCCTGGATGGTGGAAACAAGATATGCCAGATGGCTTGAGATAACACATTCAGCATCTGGCTTGGCTGCCACAGCCAGCACCACTTTGTCAAGAAAAAAAGTACTCATTTTCTTTTGTACAGGTAGCTGTTTTAGAAAGCAGTCTGACTGCATACTTTTGCAGTGATGAATAATAAACCAGCCAGACTCTTGGCCCTTGAAGTCATGGCTGTTCTAACTGTGATCATCTGCAAATGTTGTACTGAGTACTGTAACAGTAACTCAAAAAAGAAGCTCTGAGCTTAGAAAAAACCAAACCTGCAACATGTGAATTAGACCTCCAACAATGAAACATAAGTGAAGGAGGCTTCCAGAAACCCCGGCAACATAGGAGATGAAAAGGAGAAACAAGATAGCACTGCAGAATGACATTCCTAATACCAAGGGTGATCTAAAGATAGTCAAGATCTTTATCATACTATGAATACATCAGAGCTGATGACATTTTTTGCAGGTCTACTTCTACAAGGAGATGAACACTTTCCTCCCATTTCTCAATATATGCAGGGTTTTCAGGATTCCTTTCCAAAAGAATTCGTTCTTACAGAAGGCAGTGGGATTATTAGCTTCTCACCCAGAATGGCCCCCCTCAGTACTAGGAGCAATGTCAAACACACAGTCTCAAGCCAAGGTTTTTCTCCTAAATCACTGTTTAGTATCCTTGCTGTTCTAGTGTTAGACATCCTCTAATAGTTCAGTGAAATGAAGTAACTTGTTTGACTTAGAGATGCAGATATGCACTCTAGCCCTGCATCTTGTATTTACATATTTCAGAGGTGAAGGAAAACTGAATACATTATACTGTCAAACAAGAAAGAGTTGTAGTGCATCCAAAGGGAGCTCATTCCTCATGGGATTGTTAGGGTAAAAATCTTTAGACTGGCCAAGGGCTCATACTGTGAAATTAGAGTGGCTTGTGATGGTTAAATGCAGCAGAGAACAGCAGCAATTCCAAAGTAGTATTGTCTGAGCTGAGAAAGACTGCCTTAACTGTGAAATGGTTTCTTGTTGCTGGAGGGAATATGTGAAACAGCTGTTTTCTTCTTTATGATCTCCCGTTGAGACTTTGTTTGGTTGAGCACACAAAAGATCTTATACAAATATTGTTATCTCCTGTCTCACTTACATAAAACTTTGTATGAATCCTCATTGTACAAAGCAATGAAAATGATACATGCAGAGGAAAAGAAAAAACAATTAAAAGTAAAAATATTTTGTTCCTCCTGTAACAAGTAGTAAAATTAGTAAAAAAGTAGGTAGCTGGCATATTATTTCAATTATGAAAGGAATGAAGTAAGTGAAAAGCCATCACCTTTTCTGTAAGAATTAACTAGATGGTACAATGCACAGACAGCTTACAAACACAACTATCTTTGCACTGCAAAATGCTAACACTGTTTTATTGCTGTCATACATTTGAGTCAGATACGCCGCAGAAAAACCCCTTAGAGATGTATGTCTGCATCTGCAGCAAGAACGACAGGAATTCCAAGACAGGGCTAACTTTTTACAGGTGGTGATTATTGCGTTTAAAAAATCCCAATCCTTCCTCAAGATTGCCATCTAGTGGCGCGCTAAAGAAGTGAAAAAATCACAGGTTTCTCCCCTCATCATACACTTTTTTAGGCGACAGTGGATAACCTGTACTCATTATTTGATGTTTATCCCTTTTCCTTTCTTCATGCTATCATAGCTACCCCACAGTTATCTGGAATACACTCGGGGTGAAATTTAGAAACAAGGCAAGCATGACAATTTTAAGAAAACTAAAAAATGAAGTTGTATTCTAGATACAATTTCAAAGGGACATGGGGAATTTGAGAACACAAATTCCACTAGGAATTAGGAAGACTTGCAGTCATCAAGACACTATGTGCTTTTTGAAGACTCTCTCCAGTTTGTATTAGCGTTATTTTTCTGGTCATTTTCTGTACTCTCTATTTTCTAAGTACATGGTTGGAATCTTAACAGGATCCAAATCAAAACACTGGCCTTCAGGTAAGAGGTTTTTTTCCTTTTAATTATGTTTTAAAGAGAGCTGGTTTTCTATATACAATATTTAGGAGGTCTGATTCAGGTCCTGTACCTATCAGTATCTGCTAATGGCATCCAAGGGGATAAAGCCACGAGCTGTTAGTAGAAGGGGCAAAACTAATAGAGCCTTGTAACACAGTGCAGGAGCAGTAGGTGCTGTGGTGAGGTGCCAGTGGCTGAACACATAGCAGGAAAAGTGCATGTATGGCTGCTGGCTACACATGGTGAGGCTTCAAGAATACAATAAATATTCTCAGCTGAAACAGAAGGCTAGTGTTCTGGTTTCTAACGGTTTTTTGTTAGAGTTTTGGGAAGGTTCCTTGGGTTTTTTGTTGTTTGTTTGCTTGCTTTTAATTAATGAAAGTTTTCTGAACAGCCTGACAGATCTGCAGAATTAACAAGAGACCACACAGGCATAAAGTGTAGTGTCCCAGGACAGATGGTTTCTAAGTAAGAGTCAATGTTGACATAACATTTACTCCTCCCTATCTTACACCATGATCCTTTATGTCAGAACCAGTCTGGAAAGGTGAATTTGCTCAGGACTAAGAAGATGGAGTTTATTGACTTGAATTATGCAAACACTGCCTTGCAGGGCACATATCTTTCCAGACCTTCTGCTCACCCAGGCTGACAGAAATAGCCTCCTTTACCAATGTAGTTCCAAAGCTGGAGGTGAGGACTCGTCTTCTTGAAAACCAAAATTTTCCATTGCCTGAAGAGGCAGCCTGGTCCTCAGGGAAAAAACTTAAAACAAACAAAAAACCAAAACAAACAAGAACAAACAAGCAAAAAAACAACCCACCGGACTGCAGTAACCTTTGGTGAACCATGAATTATTTTTCCACTGCAGAAGTGGGCCAAACTGTCTCGTTCCTTCTTCTCCAATAGGAGAGAAAACCAGGCCAGGGCATGAGCTCACCTTGCCAGCAGCGGCTCCAGCCAGCCCTCATGGCACTCACAGTGGCAGTCCAGGAACGTTAGGATATCTCCTTTCGCCACAGACGCCCCCAGCAGCCGGGCTCGAACCAGCCCCTCTCGCTTATTTGCGCGGATAAGACGCACCTTGCGTAGACCAGCCACGTAGTTTTCCAAAGTCTCCTTTAAATGTTCTGTAGCAAGCCAAAAAACAAGGGAATAATATAGTCTGAAAAGATTTATTTGTGTCTTGCTATAGGAAGCTCTCTCCCCACTAGCATATTACTTATACTATGGCTCTAAAGACTGTGGTACTTTGAACCCAGATTTGGCCATACATGTTTAAAAAGGACAGGAAAAAAGCACAGAATTTGGATGGACACAAATCACAGATACTTTTAAGAAACTGAACGCTTCACATTTACCTCTGTAATACATCCCCAGATCAATAAGAGCTTCTCAAATATTACTTAAGACTTTCTGTATAAAAGTTTTATTCTTAACACAACTCATGTGTGGTGGAAAATGCCAGCATTGCCTTTGTGCCTTGTTATTCAAACAAGACTAAAGAACTAGGTCACTGTCATTATATGAGACACCAGGGGAGCATTGGTGCAATTGAAACTTGTTCAATTCAGGAAACCTGAAGTGATCTGATCAGACTCTAATCTATCTATACACACAAGCACTCATGTTACTGCACAGCAAATGTGCTTCCCCATTCCAAACTAAATTTGGTACATAAGCCAAATTTTTCACTGGTACACTACAAGAAAAGCTATTTTTCAGTGAGAGGGCTTTGTTGTCCTGTATTATGGTATGTGACCTGAACAGCATAACTCTTTCTCCTATACACTAGCTGACCAAAAAAAAGCCCATCATCAATACTATTTAGACTTATTCTTCCTACCTTTGTCACTGTAATCATCAACAAGGATAATTTCTTCCAAAAGTATATCTGGAGATGTCTCAAGAACACTGTGAACAGTTCGCAGAAGTGTTGACCAAGCCTCGTTATAAAAAGCTATCACAACAGAGGTTTTTGGCAGGTTATAATAATCATATTTCTTCTCTCTGCATCTGTAAAGGGGGAAAAATGTTTAGTAGAAGTGTAAAAGCATTTATTAATTTTCAGGAAACAATTCTCAAATCCATTTGCATGCTAGTTACTAACTGCAAGCAAGAACACAGAATGAATCTTAAAAGAACTGCATGTGTGTGGAAAATTGTATGAGAAGACATTAGGAAGTTGCTCTTACAGAGGTTCCATTTCCACAGAAGCATTATGAGTAAAATTCTGCAATCTATCAAAATGTCTAAAAAGAAAAGTAATAGGAGGTATTCTGGGCTGGTGTAGCTGCAGTAGCTATCTTCGCACAATTTCAAATAGAAGAACAAGCAATGGCCAAAATGTGCCTCAGATTAAAGGGGAAAAAAAAGAAATATAAAACCTAAGTGCAGTAAAATGGTAACAAACTAGTGATAACTGTTGCTTTGGAAAACAGAACAAGTGCTAGACAGTAAAAATATGACTGTGGAGGAACAGCAATATATAAAGAGAAAAAAACCCAAACCAAACAACCAGCAACAAAACTGAAATGTATGTACACTGAAGCAGAATTTGGAGAGACCACACAACTGGCAAAATCTAATAGTGAAATCCACAGAAACCTAAAACAGATATAGAAATACATGGTTTTGGCTCTGTGGAGAGCCCAAAAGTTTGCAAACCTTTGGATTAAGCTCCAGAATGTATTTTCTATAAATATATACATGAACTTCCCTAAATGAACATAAGGATGCCAAGAAAGTTATAGCTGAGCCAAATGTATAAATTCCTAAAAGAATCCGCTGGTTTAGAAGAGTTTTAAAATAACGATGGCATTCTCTACAATTTCTCCTCTTTGCTTAGAGCATTCCATGTTGGCAGTTTTTATTGCTTGGAGTCACCAAAGTTTGTAAGGGACAGAAGGACAGACTCCAACTACTGTAGACTGCTAAATCACAACAGACACCAAAGCAGGTAGGACATCCCTCCTACCAAAACAGAACATCAGCAAGTCCTTCAGAATATATGCTATGGGGAGCTGAAAAGGGAAATTAAAACTGATCAGTAGAAAATGCAAAAGGAAAATACCTTAGGTCAGTTTAGGGGCACATAAATTCCCCAAAACACTAAGACAATTATATTAGAAGCAAACTGCTTACCCATAGCACATTGAGAATATTTTAACACACTATTTAAGGTTGCTGTATCTGCAATTAAAAGAGGCTTATAGGTTTCTTTGGAGATTAGGCAGTATCTATTAATATCTGTTGTACAGAAAGAAAAAAAATCTGAATCTGATTATGCCTAAAATTAAAACTCTTACAACAGAAACAAAAAAAGTTTCTAGAGTAGTTCTGTAATAAATATGTGAAAATGAGGAAGCAGCAAGGACAAATGACAGTTGAGCAAAGGAGGCACCCAAAGGCTGCTTCTCAAACATGACAGGAACACCCTGTGACAACACCTGTGCATACAGACATAGGTACATAGGTAGGTGCACATAGACACACACATCGGTGTAGAGAAGTATAAGAATGCCTGTCCCTCCAGGCTGTAACTTGTCCTGAGGGGCTTTCACAGAGGGAGCTGTCTCACACCAACACCTGGTGACAGAATTGATTTATTTAGCCAGACATTAATGTATTGACACATAAAAAGGAGTGACAAATGACATTTTAATTAACTTATTTAATTTTAATGCAGAAAAACCCACTGTATGAATCCAATTTTAGAAATACATATTTAATTTAGCCTACTGAAAAACATTTTTGCTCAGTACTGCCAGGAAAAAAAATCCATAGATATCAGTCACTTGTACCAGGTAATTTTAAGTTCATTTCTTGATGGAAATAGGATCTCTACATACTCATTTTAGAAAGCTGAAGGACAATATAAATAAATTTTTAAAAACACGAGGAAAGCATTATTTGAAAAATATGTTGGAAAGATTAATAGAAAAATAATGCTGTATTCCATTTAAAGAGTGGCAACCCAAAAGGTCTAAAGAAGCTTATAAGTCTAATTATAGATTAAAGACTTCAACAGATTTGCCTGAAATTACATGCTGGAGATGGAAAACATAATTTGGCACAGAGCAAGGCAATCCCCACACTGTTTGTGATGCACTGTGCATTGCTGCCTCCTTCCTTGAGCACACCCCACACTGCAGGAAAAGGTCAGTCTACTACAGCACATACCAGCACACACGTTTCTTAGGTTTCCAAAGTCAAGAAAGAGGCCAGCACTAAAAAATGGGTTTAATTTACCAGCTCCATGGAGGAAGGCAGCACTGGAGTGCAGAGAAGCGACCCACCATGGTAGCAGGGCAGGCTGCTGGCCAGCATGGCCACCCTGACCTGAGCAATACCCTGATGCCATTACTAAAAAAAAAACCCAAAAAAAAAAAAAAACCAAAAAAAAAAAAAAACAAAAAAAAAAAAAAAAAAAAAAACATATTATTCAACTTCTGTGCAGATTTGCATGCTTATCTCAGATATTACTTCCAAAACATACTTTTTGCTAAATTGCTAGAAGATCTCAACTGTTAGCAGTCTCAAATAATGTTGCTAAAGTGAAACACACTTTTCCTTATCTTTCTGTAATGAAAGAGTTTCACTAAGCCTTAAAAATTAATCCCATTTGAGAAATTACAAACCCAAAGCATTTAAACCCTGGAAAAATTATAGCATAAGAAAATCTTTAAAAAGCTAATGAATCCCTGAAATGGAAATGCTTAACAATGTCGCTGAATAACAATTAAGTGGCATGCATATGGACACCAAACATTGCCACTTCACAAGATATAAAATATTTCAAAAAACCCACTACAAGCCTAGTGGTCATAACTCATCTTTTCCATTTCTCAAATCCTGTTTACCACAGAAGCACCTTAGCAGCCCATCTTCAAGATGTACTTGCAAACTTCAATATGTACTTTTATTATCCATGTGTCAGCCAAGTATCCCAGCTCCTACTTTCCAAGTGAATCATTTCACTCCTACTTTTGGATTATTCAGAAAAACAAATGCATATCAATTACATTATGCTATTAAATGACAGCAACTGGTGACAGCAGTCCCAAAATATGTTTTCGCAGACATTGGGAATGTATATTTATGCATACTATACTGCAACCTGCTTTCAGCTTCTGAGTAGGGCACTCTTTAGTGCCATTCACAAACACATAACACTGTCCTTTTCAATAGAGAGGATCATGTTAAGACACAATTAATTGCATCTCACATTATTCATCCTAAAAACTACTTGTCACCTTTGAGCTGATCGTCTGGGTTCTGCAGGTCCATAAAGACAGATCCAGAACACCTCACCCTCCTTAATTCATTAATCCAGCACAGCCCAAGAGACCTCAGTGGGTCCCTCTTGTCTATAGAGGTTTGATTATGGAACAGTTGCTTAACATTTCTATGAGTAAAGTTAAATGCGGTCCCTACCACTGGCTGTGATACATCACTTTGAACCTAGTCATCATAACTACCAAATGGTTGGTAAAAACATTACACAGACATAAGAAAATTAGCTCCCTGTAAGCGTGACATTTCCAAACCTGGAAAATAATGCAGATGCATTTAAAGTCCAACATTCTTTCACAATTCTCCTTATCTCATTCAATCACAGGAGCTTTACTGTTTTTTTAATAATTTTATAATTTTAAATTTAAAATAAACAATTACCTAAATTAAAAATGGCATGTTGAGTGGGTTCATTTTCATCAGACAAGTACACGTATCTCTAGTCAACCTGATTTTGGTAACACTTATGAGATATGAGGACCAGTCACTGAGGAAAAACCTGTTGCCAACACATCCAAGAGGCTTTTCTAGAGGCAACAAAATAAACTAATATAGTTTTAAACAGGACTCAGATTTCAATGACAAACACTGGTATATAATGAATAAGAGCCAAAGCAGGTATGGCAATGCAAAGCAGCAGTCTCTGCTCTGTCTCTGCCTGCTGATCACTCCTGCTCTCCGCAGATTCACCAGAAAATGCAAAAGCAGAAGCCTTGTGCACAGTAGAGTGACACTCAGAGAAAACATGGCCAGGACTGCCCAAACCATCTTCCAAGGAGCAGAGGGAGACACTACAATGCTCTGGCAGCATCCTGCTTCTGCATCATCCTTCACTTCCCTCAGGCACTTTCTGCCACACTGGGTGGGTGTTCCTGGGATGCTCTTACTTGACCACTGTGGCATAAAACAGGCATAAAACAAACAAAAGCTTTGTGTTATGGCATTTCTTATCAATTTACACTAAGACAACATCTATATTTTAGAATTCTAAAAGTGTTCATCAAAAAAATCTTTAAATTTCTCAATAGGAAGAAAGAGAAAATAATGCTGGTATGTACCTGAACACAAAACCATGTTCACTATGTACCACCCTTCCTTTATGGCTCACTACAGCTTCTTACTCAAACATCTATGTCCACAAAATGCAAATAAGACAAACACATAAAAGTGTATCATCATACATCCAAATTCCTGTGGGTTTTTGTTTTGCCTTTTTTACACTGCATTTTTAAATCACAGTCTAACCGAGAATAAACAGCTGACAAGTTTAATAAATTAACCTTGGAATCTACTACACTACACAGTCTTCTGCTAGCATGTTTTACAATAGGTTATTTATTAGAAACTATGGAGACATCACTCAGGAAATGCCTAAACAAAATTAAATGGGTTGTTTTCAAGAACATTTGTGTCAATTAATGTAATCACTCAATTTATTTCTTTGTAAAGAGTTGTTTCTCTAAGAGATGTGTATCTATACACGAGGAGAGAGCATGAATGTGTGCACACTGGGCGCACTGCCATGAGTTAATTAGGAATGGTCGCTGACATGCTCTTACTTGAGACTTTCACCACAACTGTGATAATGATACGGAAAGGGAAAACAGACTTTTAATCTCCAAATTTTATCTTCTATATGCACTGTTAGTTATATTTTAAGAAAAAAATATGAATTGTTCTCCGCGTTTTCAAAGATTTGTTAAGAACACAAACTGCTCATAAATTATTTAATGCTTTCAGAAGGTATACGGCATAAGTTTTGGTTTTGAAGTTTCAATGTGAATGCCCTAGGCAAGTTCAGGACTGTGCAGCTTCTCTCAAGAAGTGCAAAACAGCACATGCCACTTCTGAAGCTGATTTAACTTGATTTATGTGACTACAGTATATGACATATATGCCCCATCCCAGTGTCACCTGGAAAACACTGCCAGGGTTCTACTTCGGGATGGCTTTCACATGGTGGGCTAGGAACCAGGTTAGCTGGGCTTTTTGTGATGGGCCATAGACATGCTGACCCACCACACAACCGCCTTTCCTCTTCCTAATTTCAACAGTTAAAACACCAACTTAAACTACTCTTTCAGTAAGACATGTGCTCAAAAGTGACATTTTGTAGGCTGTAAGTAAATGAAGCTGATGGGGATGAATAGCAGCATCTATGGGTATTTCAATCTAGTTTCACCATCTTCATTCCCACTCCATAAACTGCAGAGGCAGCAATGTGGGCATTGGACTCTGCCAAGTGCCTTCACCCAAGAGAAAGCACCTCCTTCTCTCACTTTCCCAAAGCCATGGCAGAGGACACAGCAGTATTGAGATCTTCTATCCCCTTTTCTACTTTTGCCCAAACAGCAGCTTGGGGTTCCTCAAATCCATCCTCAAGCATCCCAAGCCCTGCAGCATGACACAGGTGGCAGCACTGGTTTCTAAGCCACCCCACAGTTACCAAGGCTGTGTCCCTTGCTCCAGGCTGAATATACAGTTGAACATCCACTCTTCACCCCTCTGTGTGGAAGAGTAACCTATGGGCAAAATGCAGCACGCGAGCCAAAAGCAACACCACCCAAAGCCTGGGATAGAAAAGCACAACATCTCCAGTGGAATGAAAGGATATTATAAACATTATTCTTATCTCCTCCAAACACTACCCAACTTTTTGTGCCAAATTTATTTTTTCACATAAGACTACCATGATCCAACTGGCTGTTCAAGGAATTTTTTTTCTTTTTTTTTTTAATTAAAAAAGGTTTATCTGGGCATGGAGAGGCTCCACCTGGTTTCACACACCTACACAGGCCACGTGTTCAACTGTTGCAGAAAAAGGCATCGAGAGAGTTTACAGAAGGTGTGTCTTAGTGTTAGTATCAAAGCACATAGCAGCAAAGTGCTGATAACTGCCAGAATGGCCAGATTATTTGGTGCAAGGCTGTAACACTTAAGCAGGTTGAGTTCAGGATGCTGGCCTACACTTCCTCACCACCCAGCAGGCTAGCTAAAAGCTCCCTAAATTATATCTGCTGAAACAAACCATGTTAGAGAAAGCACTCCTGTACAGGCCACAGCACTGTGATATGATCAAGCCTCTGGAAACAAGAGGCTGATTTGATTGTGAAATAGTTTTTCAGGTTATTTAATGTTCTATGGAATGATTCTCCCAATAACAAGAAGGTAATGACAAGACTAACGGCCAAAAGCTGTTTTTAAGATTTCAGATAATAATGGGCTGTGCTGCCTTGCATACAAGCATTGTGAGAAGCAAGAAAGAAAGACACTAAGTCTGAAACAGAAGAAAATATTTGTTAAACTGGAGGGTGGGGCAGAGGTGGCACAGAAAGCAAATCTCTTTAAAACAGATTAAAAATACACTAAGAAAAAAACGTCTAGAAAGACCAAAATAAGACAATTTACTAAGTGTGTATCCTAAAATTCACAAAGTTAGGAAATCCATAGTGCCTCCTATTTCCAAATTGTTAGAGAAATGCTACAGAAGTTCCTAACTGACCCAGATTCTGGATATGCAGATGAGAAGGAAATTCTGCATGTGACAGTGGGGAAACCCACTTGATTTTTGTTTTATTTTGCTGAGCTGAAACAGAGGTTACATTCTGCTCAAATGTTTTCACTTTTCTTCCAAGATAGTGAAATACACTTAACCTTTCCACAGAGACATACTATTTCCTACACCTACATTCAAAAACTTACTTCAGTGTGAGTAATTTGATTCAGGACAAAAAAAAATATTTTGCAAAGCCATAACTGAAAGAAGCTATAGTAGTCATCACTGCAAATAAGGGGTGGATGCACTTGATCCTTATAGACAATTGTTTAAATAAAAGCAGTTCTTGAATTTTAAAAAAATCAATTTTTGCTTACTATCAATCACAGATCTGGGAACTTTCCCGGAACAGCATCAGGTTAAAACTCCTGGCAGGAGTAGCTGTGATTTTTGGAGTAGAAAAGGAACCAAAACATAATATCAAGGCTTATTCTTGGAACTTGCTAGCAAGATACTATCAGACAAACATCCTGGTATAATTTCCTATTTACAGCCCAAAAAACAAAACAAACCACAGAAGAGAGTCTCTGGGAGATTCAAATTCAAATATGGGAGCAAACATGAAAAACAGTCTTGAAAGACAAAATAATCTTAGCACAAGATTGTTATGCTAAAGTCAAACATAATTTTCCCCCCAAAATAAATAAAATTATAGGCATAAATGATGGTGGTAGAGGAATTTGAGCATTTGTGTATATCTAGCTATCTATACATAGACACTTAAAGGTATATGTACAGACATTTAAAAATATACATAAAATCACACATATACAAAAAAACATATAAAGAATCTCTCCAAAACACAGAAGATTATCTAGAATTAAAGAACAAATCTCTAGAACTTTTCTTAATAGCTTAAAAATACTGTGCAGACCACATTCAATATTTTGGGGGCTTCTGTGGCTTCTTAGGAAAGACAGGAAAGAATTAAAAATCCATTTCCTTGTGATAACAAGTAAAATGAGCCCCAAGGGCTGAATCAGGCTTCTACCATGAAAGAAAAAGCATGAAATGCTGAGTCAGCACAAAAGTGCCTAGTCCTGATTGCTCCATTTGTACCAAGAGTCAGCTGAAAGGCAACTTGTGTGCTTTTACAGAAACTATCCCCAAAATAAATGAGCAATGCATCCCTACTGTGATATAGAAAGAAAAAAAAAAGGTCTAAAATCTGGAACAATGCTTGAAAATAGCCCTTAATCTGAAAGAACCCAAGTAGAAAAACTGGAAATGTATTTCTTACACATTGTAATCAGCTGTAAAAGGCTAAGAGAACATATCAGTTGTCTGCCTAGCCCTACAGTCCTGTAAAACAAGCACAAAAGGAGAAGCCCCATGGGACACAATGCAAACTTGTTGCTGCAGGGGGAAGAAGGCAGAGAAAGCAGTAGCAGCAGCCAAACCCCATGGCCCCAGGCTCACCACACTCACTTACAGGGCATCAGCCTCAACAGGGCCCTCAAAGTCTGACACAGGACAATTGCTGGCTTTAAACCTCCTATAATTGTTACTTCCTTTATGAGAACAAATTCAAGAAATTAAGGGTAAATGTTGGGAAGCTGGGCCATCCAGACAACCTTATGATCAGGGGAAAACAATAAAAAGAAATCAGTGTGGCAGTGATGTTGCATTTAAAGATGTGGTCAAAGGTTGTTGAATCTCCATCCTTGGAGGCTTCAATGTTGGACTAGACACCCCAAAGTTTCCTTCCAACCTCCATCCTTCTCTGACCCTATGGCTTATTTCACTTCTAGCCTTGTACAAACTGTATGATCATTTAGTAACTTACATTCTTATCCATAAGTCTTCCAAATGAACATTTTAATAGATTATTTATACATAATATTTATTTGTTTGTATGTATACTTTCAATAAAACTAAACAATTCTTGTGTGATGAAACACATTGTCAGTTGCTGATGTCAAGCTCAGCCAGATAAAGGAAGCAGAAATTGTCTGAAGGAAACAACTGTAGTTGTCAAGTTCTTTGGGTCTGCAGGTCAATAGAACGGAATCAGTCATCAAAAAAGCAAATTACAGTAGTGGGAACAAGAAGGACTAACAACTTTCTAAATATTTTCACTGCCAGGAATATATTGGTAGGAGAAAGATCTATATTGGAAATGTCCTGGATTTATGAATATAGTCAAATATCATCAATCCATACATTATTTGAGAGAGTAACCTCAGCCAAACTATTCTTTTCTTTCTGAACAGTATTAGAACAGTATTACCAGACACAGACATTAGCAAATACCTGCCACACTTCTGTTCCCATGGCAGGTCCAGGATGTACAACATGCACCACTAGGAAAAGATTTTTGGAACGAGTTTCTGACACAGAAACACCTTGTGCAATCATTTTGCATATCACATTTAACAGCTTACTGGTTCAGACACTATCTTATTAGCAAAACTCTTGTTTTCATTGGATTCAAATGTTTTCACCAATTCACACACAGAGAGTGGGTTCATTGATCAGTGTGGGAGGACATTAATGTCAAAAGGAGGTTTGGGGCATCCAGGTGGTGTAATGTTGTCTCTTTTTTGGTATCTAAAATGTCCTGATTGCCTCCACACATACAAGAATATGCTGAAACAGACCAAAAGCCCATAGCCCAGAACAGAATCTCCAAGTATAGTATCTGTCAATATCTCCTGAATGTTTTATTTAAATTTTCTAGTGGATGGACTATGCTTTACAGGAAATGGATTTTTGGAACAGGGAGGTGGCAGAATTTGTTACATCCATTTTCATGCATCAACCATGTATTGCAGGAATCCTGCAGAAGGTACAATTCCCGCAAGCCACCAGGAAGACCTGTAAATTAGTCACTTCTTTATGAAAGCCATGCTGTAAGTTGAACTGCATTGAGTCCAACACAGATTTTTGTGAGAAATCTTTGCTCCTTAAAACAAACAAAAACCAAAACTAACCAAACAAAAAAACTGAAAAAAACCCACAAAAAAAAAAATTTCACAGATTCTACTCAGTAATTTATAAATGCAAGGAATTTCCAGATTATTTCACAGTTGTTTACAGAACTCATCAAGTAACAACACACTTCTTTATCCATATAATTAAAACCTTCGAAGAACTCAAAGATTTGTGAGACACATCATCCTTGACAAAAGCCTTGTTGACTTTCTCAATAGATCACACCCTCCCATCTGTTACTAATTCTTTCCCTTACCACAGTTTGTAGATAACATGCCTGGAAAAGATCCAAGGCTTGCCAGCACACAGTTCTCTGGTTCTCTTCTGGGAATCCACTAAAAAATGGTGCATTTGTCATCTTCTGGTACCAAAGCTGTTTCACTGATCACATCTAAAATTTAACCTTTGCATGATTTTGGTGGACCACTGAAGTCTAGTTGCCATTTACCATTACTACTTACTTCCCATCATTATAGCCTCACCCATCACCAAAATGTTCATTAGAGGTCATAAGTAGTCAAGCATTACCCACCTTAAAATAAAAATATACATAAATAAGATTTCCCCTAAACTCGAGATTTTGAACTGAATAACCTCTAATCTTGGAACAAACTGTAATGCATTTTCTATGGCTGTGGGTTTGGTGATAAGTTTTTAAGTTGTTTTTTTTTTTTTACTTCAATCTTTTATGGTCTTCCTTCTTGAGAGAAGGAGTTAACACTTGGTTGCAAAATTGCCTTTGGGAAAGTTTTTTTCAATTGCTGTGTGAGTTGGAGAGATGTTCTGTGACATTCTTGCCATAATTTAGATTTAACTGTGTGCAAAGGCATGAAGCACCTGCCAACAGTACAATACAGCCTCAGCTTCAGAAGGCAATTATCTCTGAGATTATGTCACTTCTGTGATTCTTTTGGTTTGGATATATTTTGTCATTTCAGCATCCATATATTCAAATCAAAAAGGGTCTGCTGTTGTAGCAAAATCTATTTAAATCATTTTCATTTCTAGAATAGTCACCCACAACCATCTATAATGTCTCCTATTCAACAACTGTGACCTTCCAATTCATCTAGCACCCTGTTGTAGAGAAATGGCAGAAGTCCAAAATAACTCATTGAAATAATTAATTCTTCCCACGGAAATGAAACTAAAATGGTCCTTTTTGACCTATGGTCTACAGACTGCTGATAAGAGGGAAATAATAAGTAAAACAAGCTTAGTGTCAGGCTCAAACTCATCATGAAAAAGCCTTGCATTTGCAACTTTTTGAAAGCCATCATAAGATTCATGTTTTAGACTCAGCACTTACAATTAGAGTTGGCTAAACATTGGGCAGGACACACAGGCATGAAGTGAATGCACAGGAGAGGCAGAGCCCTGCATTTTCCACAGCTTTTTATTTCCATATTGTACAAACCTGTTGCAATGAAATGAACCAGCTGAAGCCACGCTCAAGTGAAACAGAAATGAGTCAGTAGCAGTCGTGGATCCATCCCATCCCCTGTGATGGCTAGCATATCCCCTTAACTGGCTAGCCCTTCCTCTCACCAGCCAGCTGCTCACTCACAGGAGAGCCCAAGACGGTGCCACACTTGAGTATTTGCACAAGGACACAACAGTCAGACCTGTTGTGCCACGCTGGCTTCATAGCTGCACTGAGCCATTGCCTATAAACTAGAGCCACCTCATCTAACATTATCTAACCCTTCGTTTACAATTGCCTATGCCATTATCTGCCACTGGTGTCGTAACTGTAAATGTAATTTGTAAATGCACCTTGTGCCAGCAACCATGCATCCCGGATCAGGCACAGTCCCACTTCAGAATACCATTCCCTACCTTTGTGAGCACCATTTCTAGCTCATTCCTGGTAAAACTGCTCTTTTAAACTGTGTGTCTTAAGACATTTGAATACAATCCACAGCTGAAGTCTAGGAAGCGTAACATTTGTAAAGCTGGGAGTGACTGGAAAAGCACGCTGCTGCCCAGTAGCAGCAGGAGGGGACAGCAGCAGGAGAAACACGGCAGAGCAGCGTAGCTTGAGGACTGAAAACACACTACCAGAGAAAATAACCTCTACACACACCACCAACACGCGATTTTGTACTGCCCTGTGTAGGTGCGGCAGCCTGCAAAGTCACCAATCGACTTAACTCTGAGAGCGAGCGCTGTGATCCAAGAGTGTTTGGGATGGGAAAGTTTCCAAAAGCCTCCACGCTCCTGAGCGAGAGGTACTCAAGAGAGACACGACTAGCCCCGCGCTGACCGCTGCAGCAGACACTGCAGTTTGCCGGAGCGGCTCCGAGCCACAGCAGCGGCAGGCACGGCTCCTCTGCCCCGGCCCCACCTGCCTTCGGCAGTACTCACAGCGGGTGCCAGCGCTCGGGCAGGCGGCGGTGCAGCGAGATGCGGTCGCTCAGGTAAATATTGATCTGGTGTCGGCGGATGCTCTCCTCCTGGCGGCGCTTCTCGGCCGGGCTCAGCTCCAGCCTCACCGCCCGGCCCAGCTCCCCCAGCGCCCCCGGGTCCAGGGCCGGCTTGGCGTACACCGGCCGCCGCAGCAGCTCGGAGTCGGGGGACAGCGGCTGCGGCGGGGCGCGGCGGGCGGCGTGGCGGGGCGGCGGGCCGTGCCGCCACACGAGGAAGCCGAGGGCGGCCAGCAGCCCCAGGGCGAGCAGCGCGCCCTCGCCCCGGCAGCCCCGGCCGCGCTTGCCCCAGCACATCCCGCGGCCGAGGCGGCCGGCCATGGCGAGCGGGCGGCGGCTGCCGTCTCCCGGACACGGCAGCGCCTCCGTCCCGGGCAGAGTCGCGAAGTTCTCACGGACCTGCCCACGCCGCGATACCCGCCCGCCGCCAGCGCTGCCCCGCCAGGAAGCCCGCACGGCTCCTCCGCCGCCGGCTCCTCCCTCCTCCCCGCCCCGCCGCCGGCCAGCCCGGAGGGGCGCGGCGCGGAAGAGCCGGGCACGGGCGCTGCAGCGGGGACGGGAGCGCTGCCCCTGGGCAGGGACCCCGCCCCGCTTGTCCCTCAGGGGTGCTGCGCCCCTGCCCCCCGCCAGCCGCCTCCCCGGGAACGGTGTCCCTCGGTTTCCTGGTGGTCGGAAGGCTTGGCCTCCGAGGGTTCCAGCACCCCAGGGAAGGCACACCGCTCCAACCTGCTCCGCGCTCACCCTGGGGACACAACCAGTGGAACCAGTGCTGGTGCTGACCCATCCCGGGGCAAGGAGGGAGTAGAAGTTATCCCGGTTCTGCTAGATCACACAGAGCTGGGATGTGGGGAGGAGGGAGGAAGGCATGTTTCTTTTGCTGTCACCCTTCAAGCGAAAGGTGATCTGGTCGCCCTGAAGCTTAAGGAACTTTCATAAGCACTGATAGCTGCATGGCGGATATACAATTTCCCCAGCAAGCCAAAGCACTGCTGGCACTGAGCTGCCAGGGCCACAGCAAGCTGCTTTGGCCCCTGGGACAGCCCCAGGGCTTGCTGTCTATAGACAGAAATTTTCGGAGCTGCAGGACAGCAAGGAAGGTTATTTCCCGCAGAGGGACTAGGAAGAGCTTAGGGGTTGAAAGGAACAAATTGATAGGAAAACAGGCTTCATTCATTCTGCTACCAGCAAATAGCATGTGCTTCATAAGTAGAGCAGAACACAAGCTAAGAAGTTATAGGCATTAATGACAAGCTTTTTTGTTGAATAAATTAGTGTTCTTGGCTGAAAAAGGAAGTCAACCTATGTTGCCTCATTGAGAGAAATCCAGAAGCCTAGAGAAAATCCCAAGTTTACTATACAGGTAATGGGCAGTCCATTCTATGGCTGGACAGAATCATGAAGGAAAAAAAGCAACAGTAGCACCAGTTAGAACTTTCAGATTTGCTTCATACTCAACAACATATCCATACTGTTTGTTTTACTTAAGCCCCTAACAGTATGAAGCCCCATCTGCCTAAACTTGTGATCTGGAGGTGGTGATATTACCAGAGAGCTCCTGATTTTGCATTTGAAACACTTTAACATAAATGTAACATAACTGGATACAGTTTCTCTCTTACATGCAGTAGGGAGCTGGAACTGGTTTTGAGGTGTCATTTGCTCCACTTGTTTTCCAAAGAAATTGTTCACTGCAACATGCTCAGCTGCTGGACGCCTGTCAAGATCAACCCAGCAGAGGAGTTCAGTCATGCCCGCAGAGAGAACTTCAGGCCAGTACACAGCATTGGGTGGTGCTCACCAGCACTACTAAGAAGTGAAAGAAACTAACACTAAGGAAGGGAAAACATTTAGTCACTATCAGGGTAAGAGCATACAGCTATGAGCTCTTTCTTATTTTGCATGATAATAAATATTGTATGTGACAACAAACACATTCAACTACTGTGGAGACCATGCTCTGGACAGAAGAGTGCTGAAAACCAGTGACTGATTCTGATTCTGGCAAGCTAGTATAAATCGAGTGATTTAGATGGATTTGCAATGACTGTGTGTATAGACAGACTAATATTCATCTATACAGCTAGCTATCACATGTATAATAAATACATAAATCTATAGGCATAAATAGGCATAAATCTAATTGTAATATGCTTTGTAAACAACTACTAAATACCAATATGTTGGACATGAGAATTCACATTGCATATAAAAGAAGCCGTGCCTAGAAAACTTTGGGTCTGAAGAGTCAGGTGGCACCAGTAATTGCATGCCCAGTGTTTGCTTTGCTTCCTTGCTTGCCATCTTTCTGAATAAAGGAAGCATTTTCCTGGAATGAATCAAAGGAGAAGTGATCCTCCTGGACTCCCAAAAGAAGTTACTGAGGAGATTGGGAAGAGGTAAAGAGCAAAATGTAGGACTAAGGGTTAATTAAGAAGACTGAAAAAAAAAAGTTAAAACCCAAGAAAAAAACTATAAGAATCTGTATTTTATGTAAGTATCTTAAGTATTAGAGCAATATGGAAGAAGCACAAGAACATGATTACATGACTAAAACAAGTTCTGAAACAAAAAAATGGGAAACAGAGAACCAAAATTACAGAACTGCTCTCAGCAGTAATAATGCTCTTACAGCAAAGTAATGGGTGAAGACTTTCTGTGATTATCATCACAGTGGGAATTGAAAATATTGCTAATAATGGGATGTAAATATGATGGGAAGACTGAATGTTCTGAGCTGAAATAGTTAAGGTGTGAAGAATTCTCTCTGAACATACAAATAAGCCCCAGAGGAAAAACAATCTACAATTAATAAGGCAAATGAATGAGTTTACTGCTGGCCATAAAACTTGTAGCAACATTTTCATGGAAGAGTTCCTTTTAAGAAGTTCTCTTGTTTCTTTCAGGTGGAATAAGAATAGAAGTTAAAACAATTAGCTATGTTTTTTAGTGTTTAAAGAGTTATAATTTCATTTGCTTCAGGAGTTTCAAACAAAGATAAGTAGAGTAACCAAACAAGTGATATAAAAACTCTAATTACTTATCTAGAAATATCTATTGTGTCCTTAGTTGTCCAAATTAAAACAGAAGATCAGTAGAATAATCAATGCCTTTGAAAAGTTTATTTTTAAAAGTGGAAATTTTTTCTTTACCTCAAAAAGTATACAAAATATTAACTAAACCTATCAAAAAGCACTAAGATATAAAAACTAACCGCAACAATATGTAATTGTCCACGAGACAAGAATTCACATTATAGTGAATGTAATAGCTGAAGTTAAGAGTGTATCTGTTGCTTTGTGAAATATGTTTGAAATGCAGGTAATATTTAGTTCATCTAAAATACATGAGCTTTACATATAGGGAATACCTAAAATACATGAGTTTTTTTAGGTTTCACCTAAAATACATGAGGTTTACATATAGGGAATACCTAAAGAGGTAAGATAAGGTGAACTATTTGACACCTGTAGAGTTATTAAAAGGTATTCTTATTTTAAATGATGACATATACATTACAGAAAAAAAACCTGAACTATTAAATTTTGCAAATTTTTCCTTTTGTGCGTAAAAAGCAAAAATCTAAAATAGAAATAGAGTGCGAAGACTGTATTTTCAATAAGTTAAAGAGCTTCCTAAATTCACACTTCCAGAGTAAAAATAGAGTATCAATTAATGTATTTCAGAATAAAGTTCCTAGTTCTAGAAAAAGCCAATGCTTACATATTCTAAAGAAAAAAGAAAAATCAGAAGAATATGATAGGAAACATCATGTACAAAAACTTTGGTCATAGATAGGAAATTTGCTTAAGGAAAGGAAGAATCGTACAAGCTATAAAACATACCCACTGGAGATAGTATTGGACCTATGGGCTCATTGTTCACCATTGTCTTAAATGTGCATAAAAACTGTGCACTGCCCTGCAACATCATCCCCCCCCCCCTCACCCCCCCCAGTTCTCACCTTGGCTGCTCTTTCTCTCCTTTATTAGCACAAATATTTTTAAAATATTATTATTCAGCCTATAACTACCAGTGCCAAGGATTTTTTTTTAAATAAATGCGTTTGGATTGAAAGTCTCTTTATTCAAGACAGCTGCACAGCGCATACAAAACACGAAATTAGCCACACCCTGCTTCCCCAGTGCCAAAGGGTCCTAGTGCTTCAGCAGGATCCCTGTTTTACAGGGTAAGCTTTGGGTCAAGAGGGAAGCTGGGTGTATAGTGCACAGGTAGAGAGATCAAGGAGTTGAGATGAGAGGAAGAACTCTAAAAATAAAACAGATTAAAAACACAGACTTGATGACTGACATAGAAACTGTCGCCTCCTTCAGGGACCTTCTATCTGATGAATGCTGTGAAATTCTCCTAGTGACAGGTCAATAAAATGAGGCAGCATTCAGTGGATTACTTGGCCAAGACCTCAGCTACACCAGTTTGCAGACCTCTGTAGAACATGTATGTGCACATGTACATGTGTATGTGTACACATAGATAAATTACACACACAAAATGCCTTGCTCAGAAACTCACATAAAAGCCAGGACAGACAGACAGAGATAGAGTATGCATGTCAAAGGCATCAGTCAATATATTTGCTTGCTGTAGGTATGTATTGCTTGCAGATAATTTTTTTCTTAAGCAAAATAGCAAGCATGAACTACAGGCAGTGGAACATATAATGTACATAAAGGAAAAGTAGGCCAGGAAGCTTAGCTGTCAGAAAGTATTGCAACAAAACTGCAGTTCTGCTCACAAAGTATGGTATGATGTGGCATGTTAATGAAAATATGTTTTGTTGGAAACCTGACTGATTTTTCATGAAGTCTCATGCAGACACAATTAATTAAAACACAGAGTTGCAAATACTTTCTGAATGTTTGTCAAAATTATGGCATATTCTGAAACATATAAATGAAGTAAATTCCTCATAAAGGTATAGCACATGGTTATAGTAGACAAAGGGAAGACCATGATTAAAATTCAGAACCAAGAAGTCAAGCAGGTATTGCATAGTGAAATTAATCTTTGTCACCCTACACTGTAGCTGCTTACTACTATTTGGTTTTTTGTAATTTTTTCAAAGTTGTTTCTGTTTCTATGCCTGAAAGGACCACAGTTAACATACATTAACAAGTCCATACTGCGGAAGCATTTCCTGTTCTGTGATGGTATTTCTAATATATGTATCTTCCTTTTCATTAAGGCAGAGATAAGTGTTTTTACACAAAAGACATACTAAAAATTTCAGTTTTCTTTTTCTCAGAAGTATGACTTCCTTGTGATTCACATCAGTAAGATTCTACAGTAGAAAATAAGTATTTTACCTCTTAAATTGCCATGAAAAAATGCCATCATACTTGGGGATTTGAGATGCCACCAACCTCAGACTTTGAAAATACAGATTATGAGTGAGTCAGCTGTTTCTAATTTTATGGATTTCTTTGGAACAGATTGTTTGACAACTTGCATTTTAACATTTCTGAGAGGCTTTTGATTATGATGGCAATTTTACAGTTTTCCATATTTCATGATCCTGAATTATATACAAGGTAGAGATTTGCTCATGTGTCACGGTATGTATCCAAATATATTACATCCTGTTACTATTGTATGAGCAACAGAATTTTTTTGTCACCTTACCTGGCCAATTTGTAGTTCTACACCATTGCACATTGCCATCATTACACTTACTTTAATGTTCCACAGGCACATTACATGCTCTAACAGTTTCCTAGGCTATGTTTAGCAAAAGATGAATTCTGAATCTTGAAGAACAATAGCCCTAAGTAATTTATCTCTTTTATTTCACATTATATGATGAGTAGCATCAATAAAACTTGTATCTCCTTGCCAGTATTGCTGGTGTTTTGAGATCATCAGCAGTGGAGACTTATGCTAGAGAATTTTCATAGATGTTGATTCCTGACGTGTGTACTCCTGCCTTATCTGTTCTGCACTTTTTAGTGGGCCTGTTCTGTTCCTTGCACTTTCCTCATCTTTATTTGAAAATAATTTCTTCATTCATTTGGGTTTTTTCTGTAATTTAAAATTATTTTAACCTTGGAGCAATCTACCATTGAGCTATATAAATTAGCACAGAACTGATGCAAAGGAATTTCTTATCAAAAGCAATGTATTTTTCACTGACTGGATAAAGATGCAGTTTGGAAAAAATCTTCTGAACAACTCACACACAGTCTACACTTGAGAATCTTGGTTTTATTTTGTCCCATCTTATCTTCCAACCTAAGTTTTCTCCATTATCTTATCCTAATGAACTGTTTGAAAGGCTTAGGTTGTTCTTTCATTGGTGAAGAAATCAAATCCTGTATTTTCCAAAGAGCTTGGTACTGCATCATCCAGGAGAAGACTCCATAGCAGTTTATTAATTTCAGAAGAAATTTGGTTATTTTTCCTTGCCTTGATTGTCAGTCTGTGACAGAAATCCCTGAGTGATCATACCAGTATAAAAGCCTACTGAAGATGGTAATGACCATCAGATGACAGCAGCAGAATTCAGGACAAATAATTTTCCCTCTCATGTTTTAAACCCCATCAAATATTTCCTATGTCTTATAAACTTCTTAAAATAGGTGTTGCATCTTTTGCTGATAGGTTTCTAAATCCATTAATGATATCTTTGTCTGGAGTTGCAAACCACGAGTAGAAATTGATAGCATAACCATCAGCTACGTAACATAAATTTGTAGGATCAACATGTTGAGTAGCTTATCTCAAAGATAAACTGGAGTGATCTTGTCACTAATTTGACTATATCTTAGCATGCACTTTGATATGGTAAGTATGACCCAATTTTCTTCAATAATGAATAATGTATTGCATTAATCACTCTTTCCATTCCCTTCTTCCAGGCTCTGAAATCTTACAAAGAGTGAAGTGCACCATCCAGCTTTATTGACAATGGCAAGCTTCTCATAATGTTGTAATGTAAGGATGGCTGTAGGCTGATTTGGCTGGACCAAAATTCTACCAACCCACCCATCTTCATTCTGCTGACGGCCACTGTAAGCTTCTTTATGCTTAAGAAAATTATTTAACATAAATGTAGGCAACACATACTTAAATATTCTACATGAGTTAACACATGTTATTTACAATGAAAGAAGTATCCTGGAACACGTGCCCTGTCCAGGAAATTGTTCTACTATTTCTGTAATGATAAATAAGCAAATTCTTATTTTGTTTTGCTAAGAATGGTACTTTCCCAAAGGAAAAGTGTCCATAACTGCAGCCAAGACTCTTGTTTGCTGTAGACTTTCTCCAAGTGTAACTTGTTCGGCCCTTTGCCATGATGATCTAGTAATCTGGATTTGCCAGTGTTTCAGAGCCAAAAGGGTGTAAAACTTGGAAGATGAGGATGCCACTGCCTAAAACCAGGGGATTGCTACATTTTAGTGGCATTTGGTAGTTTTATTATATTATTTTTAGGTTTTCCTAGTCTTCTCATCCCCAAACCCTCCATCCTGTAACAGGTGCCCTGTCCTGCCATTGAAGTCACTGATTTTCATAGAAAATTACCTATCTGAATTTACAGACAGGGACACAACACGATATCCTTGAGTGACAAAGTTCAAGATTTTTCTTTTCTTCTTTGCCTTGCTTTAGATGTAAAATCAGTTTAACCTAGGAAAGATTTCAGGATTTCCTGGGGGTCTGGAACTGAAGAGAAGACACACAGGAAATCTACATTTTATGCACAAAGATTTTAAACTTATGTCTAATCAGCGCTGTCAGGAGATGAGACATGGGTATTTGTAGGGCAAAAGACTGAACTTCAAATCCTGTATCTCATTGAAAGGAGAGATCGCTTTGGAGCTATAGGAGACACAAAGTAGAACGGTGCAAGTAAAGGCTGAAGCATCACGTACACGGAGCGGGGCTGACAAAGGGACCGCGCCAGGCTGTACGAAGTCGCGTTGCGAAGCAAGAAAAAGGGATTGTTGTGTCAGGTGAGAAGGAATAAACCCCATAGCGAAGGCCTGCTGAAATGACCCCGGGCAGAAAAGACACGCAATGCGGAGACATTTGATTGTGTGGCAGCCAGTAACGGCGCGGAACGGCTGCAGCCAGAGCGCAGAAATCCCTCGGCGAGGAGGGCAGGAGCCGTGCGGACACAGGCGCTGGCTGGGCGAGGCAGGGAGGCACCGCAGGGGGCTGCCAGCGGGGCAGGAGAGGCGCCGAACACCCCGGCCCAGGCTGGGCTAACCCTCGGCGGCTCCGAGGAGCGCGGCCCAGCCCGGCTCCCCCTTCGCGCCGGGCGAGAGCGGCCGGGGCGCTGCGGCCGCCCTGGGCCGGCCTCCTCCCGCCAGGCGAGTCCCCTCCTCCCCGCTGCCTTCCCGGCGGCGGCGGGGGCGGTCGCGGGCGGCCGAGCCGCTCGGCGCCCGGCAGCGCTGCCCATGGGGGAGTGCGGGGTGCCCCCCCAGGTCCAGCTCTTCCTCCGCGCCTGCGAGCAGGGCGACTGCGAGACCGCCCGACGCCTCCTGGGGCTGCCCGGCGGCGGCGGCCCCGCCGACCCGGCGGCCCCCTCCTCCTCCTCGGGCGGCGCCGAGGAGACGGCGGCGGAGCCCCGCGGCGAAGCGTCGTCCCCGCCGAGCCCCGCCGTGCCCGTGGACTGCACGGACGAGGCCGGCAACACGGGGCTGCAGTTCGCCGCGGCGGGAGGCCACGAGCAGCTGGTGCGGTTCCTGCTGCGGAAGGGCGCCTCGGTGCAGAGCAGGAACCACTACGGGTGGAGCCCCCTCATGCAAGCGGCCAGGTACAGGGGAGAGGGAGGGAGGGATCGGGCCCGATGGGGTCCCAGCTTCGGCCTAGTCGGCGGCAGCCCCGGGGCGGGGATGGGAGGGAGGGCCGCCGGGGCTCTGCCTTCCCCGCCCCCGGGCTGCCGCGGGCGCTCGGCTCCCTCGCCCTGCGGACCGCGGGCCCCGGGCCGGGGCAGGGCGCCATGTTGGAGGCCGCGGTGGGCTGCGGAGCCCGCGGCTGTCCCGGGGAGCGGAGCGGTCACTCGTCCCGTCCTTGGAGGGGCTGGCCAGCGTAGAACTGGCTAAGTGCTATCCTGGGGCACTGGGAACTATTCATGTTAAGAATGTGGTGTTTACTATTCCTTGGTTAAGCCGGCGCAAAATTGGAGCTAACGTGAACACGAAACACTGCTCTCCTCTGTGACGATAGCTGTATGCACGTAGCCTTACTTAATTTTCTATTTTTCTATTTTTTTCCCGTCTGTATGTGTCTTTCTTACTTGTTGAAAACTACGTCTGACATAAAACATACTGAAGCAAACTGAAACGATTAATTTCGCTTGGCTGGCCCATGTTTGCCTAGGTGGCTTGCTGGAGGATAGGGAAAATCATTACTGAGGGGTTTTAATGACAAACCGGTTGTTTTCTGCATCGGTGACACTGTCCTTTCATAACCCACTGCTGGGCCGTGGGAGGTTCCCGTGTTGCTGATGCTGGTGTTGGTACTTTGTCTTTATTCCTAGGCACACCTTGAGCTCACAGGCGTGTTCTGCAGGGTTGGAGGGCATTGCTGTCCTATAATAACTGAATGCTTAATCAGGAGAATATTTTTTTTTTTGTTGTTCTGCTTTGGTTTTTTTTTTTGTTTGTTTGTTTTGTTTTTTTTTGTTGTTGTTTTTTCCATAACATTAAAATATTTGGAAGAAAATAATATGTTTCAAAGTCAGTATTTCTCTTCTCAATTAATGGCCATAGCAAGTTCCCAGAGGATGAGTCACACAGCTGGTTTCCCAGAAAGAACAAGGAAGACAAAGTTCAACAATTTGGTTATTTTATGAAGGTTTTAAAAAAAGGAAAAAAGTTGTAGAAGCAGTTTTAGATTTTTCCCCCTTAATGAAAACCATATGCTCATTTCCTAAAAACAATAAAGTCAGATATAACCCTCTCACTGATATCAAGAAATTACTGACTGACATTTGAAAAGTACTGTATGTATTGTTATATATATATGTATTTATTGTTGAGAAGCATATAGTAGAAAAGCATGTTTCTCTTTTCTTTTTAATGGATAATCAGAAAGGAAGCCCAGTGTTTGTGCAAAAGTAGGCTTCAGACTTAGGTAACTGTTTAATTTTCTGGCTGTGATTAGCTCTGTTGCAGTTGGACAGGAGGTAGCATGTATGCATAAAATTAACTGTGTGCAGGGGTTGCAGGCTCTACTGAAGTGATGGAGTGAAGGGTGCAGGATAGACCTAAGGAGTACACAGGCTCCAGAGGCTTCCTTCTGCAACTGTGTACTTTCTGGAAGGAAACTAAGGACTCTGGGGCTCGTGGTTGGTAGCATTCTTTGGGGTTTCCTTGACTAAGCTTTGCTTTGTTGTAATATACAAAGGCTGCCTTCAGGGTCAAAAGTTGGGTTGTGCTAGGCACAATGTGCATGAGCATGTAGTAGTGCACGATGCCTGCAACAACAGCATGATGCACACATCTTGTCAAGGTATTATATTTATTAAAATACGGGGTTGCCATTTTTTCACTGATAATCTGGCTGGTTGGGTGTGTGGCTTACATGATTGCCTTTTGCTTACTGACAAACTAGCAGAGCCTCTGATAAGTCAAGTGATTTCAAAACTAGGTAAAACTGGTGTGTTCAGTACTCTGACCAAGTTCTTGTAGATATTCCACACAAGGAGGGTTTGGTGCCAAATTTCCATATTGGAAGATACGTAACATTACACAGGGTTTTAATTTAATTTAACCTTGTAATACAGCAATCTCCTGAAATCATAGCACAAGCTTGACATAACAACTGCAACAGATAGTCAATCACATCATGGCACACCCGTTACCATTCCCTATATGCTCATCTTCACAATGCTGGAAGGAATGGGTTAAAAACCACAAGACTGTTGAGGAAGATTGTAAATCACTTAAGTGACCTTGCAGCCAGGAATAATTCTAGATAAGCATTGTATGAACTGCAATCCAGTGGTTCTTTAGCACTAACTGGTAATAGTACTTGCTTGGCTACTTCTGTATCTCTGCCTGTGTGTTGCTTTGGGGATCCCCAGGTTCACGAGGTAACAAATAAATTTACTCTTTGCCTTCTATCTGAGTGAGTTTGTGGTTGTTCTGGCTTCCTGCTTGTGTCAACTTGTGCACTGGGTATCTCCTGTTATCAGGAAGCAATATGTGGCTGGAAGCCAAGTCAAGCACCTTACTTTCTTAAAATTTATCTTCTAGTTCCTCAGTTTTGGTGTTCATCTGAACTGTGTAGATGCTTTCCCCATGCTGGTCTGTCTGACTGAGGAGCAGAATAATTTCCATTGATTGTTTTAGGGAAGGCCATTCACATGGCCAGTTGTCCCACTCTGTTGGTAAGCCATTTCTCTTAGAGATCTCCTCTGGTCCCCTTGGTGTTGAGGGAAGTTCAGCTAACTTTACAACAGTGATGGCCACTCACAACGTGAGTCTACATTTGGTGTCATTCCTGCAGGGCAAGCTTCCCTGAGCTTCCTGGGTACGTCTGTATTCACTGAGTCTTCTTCCATTGTGGGAGTTCATTGGTGGCTCACAACTGCAAAACAAGGGATAATGCAAATATAAGACTGACTCTCCAGTTGATAAAATAGTCTTTTTCTTCCTTAGTTAGCAGTTGTTCAATAGCAATGAAGATACTTAATAAAGATCCTTGGAAACAAGCTGGCTTTGATCCGCTAATGTGATACAGCTGTGGAAATAAGAGGATGAAAGCGACACTCTGGTTTGTGGAAGTTATGAGTTGGTGCCCTGCAGCAGAAAATGAGGCTGGCACTTTTCTGCTTTGAGCAGACCATCCTCTTCAGTAGGTGCCTGCTTTATGAACATGGTCACTGGTGCATGTGGAATGGTTTAGTTTACAGTCCTTAGCTGATGATTGGTCTCCTCCATCAAGGTGCCCATTGTCACATTCAGAGATGTTTGTGTGATCCCCCACAGTGTGCATATTAGTCAATAGGCAAAGTTGGTAACAAAGTTTTCTAGGTTCAGAGTATGTTGGATTTTGCAATCCAAGGTGTTAATTCTCCTCTGTATCTCTTTCTCCCAAGGTTTGGACATCTAAGCGTGGCCCACATCTTGTTGGAGAATGGTGCTGATCTCAATGCACAGAACAAGTTAGGGGCCAATGTTCTCACAATGGCCTCCAGAGGCGGTCATGTCAGCATGGTGAAACTGTTGCTGGAATCCGGAGCTTTTGTGGACAATTACGACCATTTTAGCACAAATGTACTTAACAGCAGCAGAGATGACCTTCCTGATATCACTCCGCTGATGGCAGCTGCTCAGCATGGACATGAGGCAGTGGTACATCTGTTGCTAGACTGGGGAGCTGATTGTAACTACACTCTAAAGACAATGGGCTGGAGTCCTTTAATGCTGGCAGCTGGCAGTGGAAAGGTGAGCTTGGCACAGCAGCTCATGGAGAAAGGTGCCAATCCTGATCACTTGAATGTACTACATAAAACACCTTTAGAAATCTCTGTTGGCTTCAAACACAAAGACATGAAGGACTATTTGGAATCTCTCACAACCATTAGGCCTCAAGCAGGTATGGAATGTTATGTTTTTGTTTCACTTCAGAAATTGAGGAGCTTATTTTGTATGGGCATGATGTTCTTTGTAGTTTGCAGCTGGATTTTGAAAATGCTGGAGTAGGCACACCTACTTCAGCTGAGGTACGAGTGCCCAACTTCAGCAGATTTTTTTCATGTTAGCAGGATAAGATGTCTGTATGTGGCTCTTTTGGGGACACTTTTCAAGGTATTTATGCAAACCAGCACTGGGAAGTGTAGAACAAGAGGTTCTACACTTTGGAAGAGCTGGATTTTCCAGCTTTGTACTGCTTGCTATAAAATATAAGGATTGGCTAGCTCTAGAAAGATCATTTTCCACTGCCATATGGACATGTCCAAAACCGTTGTCTACGTTTGGTGTCATTCCTGCAGGGCAAGCTTCCCTTGTACTTGAAGAAGTAAGAACAAAAATCAGACATCTGTTTCTGCTGTAGAGAAGGTGTTAACTCACATATAGGTTAAGTTGGAATTCTAGAGCTTTCATACAGCCATGCTGCCAGGCAGAACTGATTCGTTGTAGATGTTTGCTCACAACCAGTCTCTTGAGGAACAGACATCATTTGGTTACAGTACACAGAATAAGAAATCCATGGAATTCACTAGTGTCCATGTGTTTGCATGTACAGGATGTATGTGCAGGCAGAGTTGGGCTCATGAATCTTGAAAACCTTCTGTGGTCATACAACTTACAATATTGAAGGATTCTGTTTAAGTGATGAGACTGGACTTGCTTTAAAAAAGATTGATGTTTGCCACGTCTGCTGAGGGGGAATTTTCATCAGCGGGAGGGTAGTAACTCATTTGGGCAGAGAGTGGAATATAAACATTATTCTTCCACATTTCTGCATTGTTTTTTGACCATACTTCAGTCTCCTCCTAGCGCTGGAATCTTGAATATCCTGTGAAGAAGAAAATAATTTCTGTTATATGAAAGATAGGAAAAAAGGAGCTTTTCTTCTGATCCATTGCCATAGATAGGGTGAATTGCCTCCTAGGAGAAAGGAGCTCCCTTACCACAGTTGTTCTCAGCAAATTCACTACCTGGAATGGCTTGAGTGTTACCTGCCTTCTGTCCCTGTCCTTACTAAAGCTTACCTAGATTGCAGTCTTTCCTTCTGGCATCTTCTCATGGTCTCCTGCTCCGTGAAGCTCCCTCTCTTCCAGGGTTTTCATATGGCAAGAATGGAGCCTGGTCCTTTCTAAATGAGTCTTTTGAAATCTGTTTTACAGTGGTGAGCTCATACACACAGCTCCTTCTATGAGCAGTTTATGAATCAGGAGAAAATGTAGGACCCATCACTCTCTAGGTCTTAAAATAAGAGTTTCTTGGAGTATTTTGGGCTTTTCAGCAATTGCTTTTGTTCAGCATATTAAGGTGACTTCCTTTGGAGTAAAGCTGTGACTTTTTCTGTATTTCATAAAAATGCCAGAATAGTGCTCATGAAATCTCTCAGCATCTCCTTGTTGTCCATAAAATTTTGTTACCCCATTGATTCTGTAGTAATAATTTGTCCATAATAATTTGGAAGATAGAGGACGGTATTTTCTGGCATGAGTGGAAGCTGAAAAATATGTCACTATTTTTTCCTCATCTTGTATAGTGTCAGAAGCTTCAAAGCACTGTTAAATCATGTAAAAAGAATGATTCTTCACTCAAAATATTTAAATTTGTAATAATTACAGTTCTTATTGTGGGGATGGTCATCTGCGAGCTGAAGAATATTAATTCACAAGTAGCAAGCTGTGTAGTTAAATTGACACTATTATTTTTGTGACTTTTACAAATTAACCTGGAAATACTCAAGAGGAAGTAAAACTGGAGCAGCTTGTAAAACTCCTTTTGAGTCACCTTTCAAAATAATCCCATACAATTTGAGTTGTTCACTGTTCTACAGGGGATTTTACCAGACCAGAGCCATACTGTAATTTTTCAGTGGATATTTTAGACTTCCAGGCAGGAAAAAAATCAGTTTCCAAATACAATTTCTTGATGGAGAATGGAAATTGAAAATTTGTGCTGATGCTTTATTATAGTTTCTAGCTTTAGCTCTGCTCAGAGAACTATACTGGTGACTCATTCTTCCCAAAGGTAATACAGAAGTTGTCAATACTTTCTTTGTTCTTATTAAATATATACCTGAACATATGCTTTATAGTACTTTTAATATTAATAATTTTTTGTATAAAAATTCTACTAGAGATTTTTGCTTTTTTTGGATTGCTAATAGAAATGTTTATATTTCTTTCAGATGCAGAAAAGAGGCAACCTGATGTCTTTCATGCTTTGAAACTGGGTAAGTACTGCTGTAATTCTTCCACCCTGTCTAGTTTTTCTCACTTCAGAGCATGTCTGTTTGCTAGCACGGAAAACATTATTTTTTTGTTCCCACTCTTCAAATCTGAGCTATCAAAACATCTTCCTGGGAAAGCCTCAAGTCTGTTAGATTTTTAGAGTGATCATGTGCCCTTCTTGTACCCCTGTGATTTCTGAAATTTAGAGATGTTAATGCTGGGTCAGAAGAGGTATC
The DNA here is from genome assembly GCF_050655825.1 of Lonchura striata. Classification (NCBI taxonomy): domain Eukaryota; kingdom Metazoa; phylum Chordata; class Aves; order Passeriformes; family Estrildidae; genus Lonchura; species Lonchura striata. The sequence goes on along the minus strand of NC_140704.1, from coordinate 95,297,783 downwards.
ATAGGAGGGGCCAAATGAGTACTGGTCAGCACACTGAGTTTTTTGGCTTTTTTTACTTCGCTAGAGATGGCAGCACTGTTAAAAAAGTAGCTATTAGGTTAAGTGTCCAGCGTTCAAAGTAAATTCTGGTGTCTCTGTAGGTTCCAGGCTTTCTGTTTCACAAAGTTTGTGCTCTGGGTCTGTGTTAAAAAAGCCATGTGCTGTCTTTTACCAAATGGGAACATACAAAAAGTAGTTCTGTGCTTTTCTGTCATTCCTGTTCCAAGAAATTAGCTGAGTGGCATTGGTGGGTGTGAGTTTCAGTAAGTGCATTCAAGTGGATGCAGGGTTTGGGATTCTGACTGACTTTCCAAGGAAAATGTTCATGCCTGTGGTTGACTTGAAAGCAGCTTATGCCATGAAGCAGTTACCAATTGAAGGTTTTTTAAAGGTGAAAATGTTTCCATTTTGCATGGCAATTGATGATTTACGTGTTCTTGCCCCTGTTCCTGTGGTGGTACACACAGTCAGAGATTTTTATTTCCTTTATCTTCTTCCCTGCTTTTGTCTGCTATAGGATATTAAAAAAAAAAAAATACAGGACATAGGTGAGCTTAAGCTTTCAGTTTAAGGTAATCCTGACTACCTCATGTGTTTTTTAAAAGCGGTCTTACTTGAAGATTTAGAAAAAAACTCAACCTTGTTCAAATATGTTCAGTTACATATTTCATACTCCCTTTCATAATGTAGGCAAGAACTCAAGTGTCTACCAGCTCCTTTATGTGGAAACCTGAACATTAGATTAACTTTTAAAGAACTGTAAAGATGACTAATGATGACAAATGACTTTACTTTTGAGCAAGGAGTAGGAAAGTTTTGTATTGGAGATGTAGTTCGAATACTGGAGGCGGAAAGAAAAATCATTTGGAATATAAGAAAGTCAAGTGCTGGAATAAACTTCTTGGGAGCTTGTGGAATTCTATCAGTAAAGGTTTTTAGGATCAGTGAACTGTCTTTGTAAGAGGAACTTATTGGTCAGTGTGAGATGGGGCATTATTCTATCTGTTTAAGGCAAAGGATGACCTCCACAACCTTTTAGAGTGCCTTTGAACCCACCTACTTTGATTCTAAAATCATTGATTCTGTGATTGAGCCTGTGGAAATTGAACAGGGATCTTTGAAGGAAAAATCATGGTGCCTGAGCATCATCAATTTTCCTTGTATGACATCATCTTACAGCAATTTAATCAAAATATTCCCTATTTGTGTCTTCACATGCAGGATGTACTGCAGTTTATACAACCTTCCTTAGTCAATCATTTCAGAAAATAATTCTTGTAATGGTGTTGCACTGTAAGTGTACAGGTAGAGGAAATGAGGAAAATACAGTGCCTCATGTAATTTTATGTATGCTGGAAAGATGTACTAATTAACTAACATTTAGGTTATGTTTTATCACTGTTTTGCAGGAAACTTTCAGCTGGTTAAAGAGATCATTGATGAAGATGTGAGTCAGGTTAATATTACCAATGTTGATGGTGCATCTCCGTTAATGATTGCAGCTGTCACTGGACAGCTGCCCCTTGTTCAGCTCCTTGTTGAGAAGAAGGCTGATATTGATAAGCAGGATAATGTTCATGGCTGGACAGCACTAATGCAGGCCACATACCATGGGTAAGATATGTGCTCTCTTTGTGTCTAGCAGTAAAGAATTTTAATTTTTCTTATGTCCCAGTAGAAAAAAATCCTTTTTGATACTGTCTCTAGAAGCAGAGAGGTCAAGAAATCAAGAGACTTGTGCCCTCAGTTTCTTATAACTCTTGCACTGCCCTCAGCTTTCTGGAGAAGATCTGAATCACATTTTGATCACCACAATATAAGAAAGACATTAAACTATTATAGAATGTCCAAAGGAGGACAATACAGATGGTGGAGGACCTTGAGGGGAAGCTGTGTGAGGAGTGGCCTATTCAGCTTGGTGGAGAAGAGTCTGAAAGGAGACCTCATTGCAGTCTACAACTTCCTCATAAGGGGAAGGAGGAGGGACAGGCACTGATCTCTTCTCTGTGGTGATCAGTGGCAGGACCCAAGGAGATGGCCAGAAGTGTCAAGGTGAGGTTTAGGTTGGATATTAGAAAAAGGTTCTTCGCTCAGAAAATAGTGGGGCAGTGGAAAGAGCTCCCAGGGAAGTGATCACAGCAAAAGCATGACAGAGATCAAGGAGTGTTGGAACAAAGCACTCAGAGACATGGTATGACTCTTGGGGATAGTGCTGTGCAGGGCCAGAAGCTGGATTCAACAGTCCTTGTGTGTCCCTTCTAAGTCAGATGATTCTGTGATATTTGGACTTTAGAATGTGTAAAGCATTTGGGGAACCTGAAACAAGCTCAGTAAGTACTGGGAGTGTAGTGCTCCAGGCAGTCCCCGGGAGTCTTGGTGCAGATTTCAGCTTCCATCCTTTGATGTTTTTCAGTATTGTGAAAGATTCTATCAACCCTCCTGCCAGGGTTGTAAGCCTAAGTGAAGTTGTGACACTTCAAGGCAATCGGCCTTCCATGTGTCACATTTTCCAGTCATAAAACAATTCCTATGTTCTCCTGTTCAGCCTTTAGTTTTCATGGAGTTTTTGGAAGTGCAACTAAAATAATTGTCATTTTCTATAAAGCTTCTTTGTAAATCTAACTAGATGCTTAGGAGTCAAACTTCAGAAATTGCCTTCATGTGTGATATCCATCATATACTTAACACTTCTTGAATACAGGCTGTTAAGTTTAGGAAGGTGAACTTTTCTTCATTGTTGGCAATAAGGCCCTCAGCAAGGTGAAGGTTCTCTTTAGTGGTAGTGTATTAATTGTCTAAATGCAGGTATTCTGCACCAGATTTTGTTTTTAGTCAACAGATCTCATTGGACTATATATGTGCAACAAAGAGAAAAAATAGCAGGTCAAGTTGTCATTGCTTTGTGAAACTTTTCTGAAGTAGTTCTTGGGACCTTTATTGATAGTAGTGACAGACATTCCACAGAAGTCCACTAAGATCAGATTTTTTGCTGCAGCTGTCAGCCAGCACACAGCTGGAATAGAAGCAGCCAGCACAAAGTGATGGGCAAGGTTGCTGGCATGTCCCCTTACTAGTACTCAGATACTTGTTTATGGAAGCACACACCAAGCTGAGTCCTGCATGTGTTCAGACACTGGCTGTTCAGTTTTCTGGATGACTGGGTTATGAAAATTCCTTTCCGTAATGTATCAGTCAATCTTCATAATATAAAACTTTGTTATTTAATTTTGTTAACTATGCTTAACATCTGAGGTAGTGGAATTTTAGGAGTCTTCGGTATTGTTCATGCTTAAGTAAAGCTAGCTATCTAATGGACACTGGCTTAGTAAAAATACCAGAAGGACACCCCAGTCTTGGAAATAAGGGTGTGACTTCTTGGGAAATTGGAGCTATACATGAAGGATAAAGGATACCCCTAACTCAAGATAATCCCAGCATCACAGCCATCTATGAAACTCTCTCAGCGTTATCTGGTATCATAGGTAAGTAATGACAACAAGACTGACTCCAGGGACATCTGGATCAATACAAGAGCAGCGTGAATGCTGCAGGAATACAGTTGCTGTGCTAAGTTTTACTATGATGAGCCAGCATAGTATAAGTTAAGGTAGTACACTTGAAGTGTACAAGAGCCCTGTGTGTAAAGCCACATTCGCAGTGCCCCAGTGTGGGTGGAATACCTCATGTTCATAAATAAACACTTATCCTTGTAATTCTATATTTTGCATCTAAGCCTTTTTCTTAGCATGAAAAGTTGCAAATTTTCATAACATCTGGAAATCTTTAGGCGCCACAGAGCCTCAGCCTCAGGACCACCAATAGTGTGAAGGGTCTCAGGCTTGAAGGAGGGAGCAGGCAAGGTCTCTCTGAGCCACTAAAAAAATTGTCTCTGTGTGCTCTCAAGGTGCAGGACTGGAAAGCAGGATGGAGGGATGATAGTTTTTAAAGAAGAGTAGGAAAGTAATAGGAAGTATCCAATAAGCAGAATTTTTGTTAGAAGAGAGGAGTAACAATTGTCCTCCATTTCAGGTTGATTTTGTGTGGGGTGAGTTCAGGAGTGGAAATGTCATCTGAAAAAGAAATGGTGCTCTGAAGTGGAGATGTTGAGATCCATTTTTCAGCTTCATTATTAGAATTTGCAGTTACCTGTTGGTGCTTGAGAATGTTTTTTCTCTGTGTTGCTGATGCATGTCAGAATTTGATTTTATACAAGGTCAGTCACTGTTTAAGAGTTTTAATATTAAATATATTTTCCCTAGCTTTGTTGTCTGTTCAGTTATTTCATAGGCTGAATTGAAGTATTGTTTTTAACTCACAAGGCAAATCCGCTTATTTAGTCAGGTGTATCGGAGGGGAAAGGGGCTAACTGGAACAGGATGGTGAGTGTCTTTTATGCAGAGGAGCTTTTTTATGAGGAGCTTTTGTTGGAGGTGTTTGTGTTTGACATTTAATGCTGATTGTTTTTGCATTTTAAACACCTCAGGGAAGTGATAATGTGCCTTCTTAATTATAAAATTCATAGCTGTAATTAGGTGAAGTACTGTTTGAAGTTTATAAGTTATCTTCAGTCAGTTTGGCTTTTCTGTATGCAATTTTTTAATGTACAAGTTGTGAAAATGAGGTTGCATTAAAGTATTAGTGATGGCATATGATGACTACTGAAATGCCCTTTGTCATTCCATCTTCTTTTCTGCCCTAGGCATTAATTTCATTGGAAAGGTGTTTAACAGCATATTGCAGTCACTTCCAAAGGATCAGCTTAGGAAGCTGAGTATTCAGATTAGGCATTTAAGCTGACTTTTTGCATGTTGATTAATGTAATTCATTCTGAGTAAATGTGACTGACAAAGGACTTGTGGGAGCTTTTGAAGAGCTTGTGAACAAATTTTACACTAAGTTAGGTGTAAGATGTGTAAAATTGATCTCTGATTGAGAAACAGTGTTATAAAAGGTCGCAAATGGAGTATTGAGGGTTTCTTTCTTCATTTACATGGTCTTTAATGTGATCAATGACTTTTTTTCTTCCCTTAAAGGAACAAAAATGTTGTAAAGTATTTGTTAAATCAAGGAGCTGATGTTAACCTTCGTGCAAAAAATGGATACACAGCTTTTGACCTGATAATGCTGCTGAATGATCCAGGTACGCTATTTCAAAATGCTGTGGAGAAATGTACAATATAAACAAATGCACATTCCTTCCAATCTAGAAAATATATTGCAGTTGCTAGGATGTATCCTCTCATGTCTAGGCCAGACTGGACCAAGAAAAGACACTGTCTGAAAGTGGTGGGGTTTAATTTGTTAGATGAGTGTATACATTTATGGGATAGCAGATTTTGTGCGTTCCTCTTGCCTTTGGTTCTGAAGGTGATTGAAAACTGGTGTTTGTGTCACTAGAGCCAGCTGAGTGGCATTGGATTGTGGGGGTACTAGTATTCTGTAGTGTCATTAGCACAGAGCTATGAGCTGGAGCTAGAAATTGCCCCTTTGAAAAGAGCAGCAAAGAGACAGGACAAAGAGAGCACAGTAGGAACAGAGCTAGGGAACTTCTGGCTGAACCCCCAGCCTAACCTGTAAAGGCTAAGAATAAATCATACCTCATGGTTCAGGTTGTTTGTGTGGGAGTGCTGTAGGACAAGGCAGCATGCTTTGGGGAGGCTTGAATGAAACACATTTAGGTTTTATTGCAATTTGTTTTACATATATAATTTGTTGTTGTTAACCTTCCTTGGTACCTGAATTGATTTATAGGAAGCCAAAACCCACTACTGCTAATGAAGTCTCTGAATTTACACGTTATTGTGGTCTTGGTTACTAGCAGATTGTTTTCTGTGTCAAAAGTAGATCACTAATTGTACAATATTTTAGACAATAAATACAGACAATTATTTTAGAAGTAGCTTCTGTGACAGAATAGTTTGTCTTGCTACTTCTTTCTCTCTCGTTCAGTTCTCTCTGCCTTTCTGAAAATCCTGCCATGTACAAAATGTAGATATACAGATTTTTTAGTTTTGCTTTCCTGTCTCCTGTCATGCTTGTTCTTTTTTCATCCTCTTAGTTTTTTCTTACTTCTTTTTTGTCCATCTTTTTCTTACCATTTCTTTTCAGTCCCTTCATTGTCCAGGCTGAACATCTTCTTTCTCTTTGGGATTTACTTTCGAACTTCTTTTCTGGAACCTGTGCTTGAAGAAAGAATATTAATTTTTCTCTGCTGTCTTCTGTGCCAGGTGAGAAAAGGGAACATATCAGTATTGTTCTTTTCTTGTACAAAGTGCGAGAGGAGGCAGTACACTTGGTCACACATGACGGATTCCAGTAGCATGCTTATTTATATTGTAAAATACTTTTAGAGAGAGGATAAGACTGCAGCCCAAGTTGTGGGGGGAAGACATGGGAAAATAGGTCAAGAAAGAAAGAAGGTTTGGGGGTTCATCTACTTTGTGTTTGAGAGGTAGATCAATTGCTATGTATATGGGATTTACAGGGAAAATGTCAGTGCATCAGTTGTAATTTGGGAAAGCAAAACGGGCCAAACATTATCTTAATTTGCTTCCTTTTAGATACAGAGCTTGTAAGGTTACTGGCATCAGCATGCATGCAAGTAGATAAAGATAAGAATAAACTGAACAACAGATCATCTCTGCCTTGTTCCAGAAGTAAGCAATCCTTAAATGTCCCAATGTTGCCAGATGACAAAGGAGGCCTAAAGGTAAATATATTCATTTTTGATAAAAGCTCATTAATTCCTGTAATGTATAAGCAGAAAAAACAATTGCTAAGAATTGTTTTGGATCTAATATGTAACTGGGTTTGTTGGGGAGCTGTGTGTGTTTCTGAATTCCTTGTTGACAGTGTGTTCTGGTTTTGTGAGGCGTAGCATGTATTCAACTTCCTTTTGTCAGGTGGCAAAGCAGTGGGAAGAGTTTGCATTGAAGCATTTCAGTGCTTAGAAATAGATCTCATGATTAAGTGGAAGGTACTGTGTTCATAAATTTGGAACTCAGTTTCCATTATGATCTTGCTTTTAAATCTGGACAGAGGGTAGATTCTTTCACAGCCATAAATGGTAGCAGGCTGTTGATATTGAAAATGAAAAAGATCATAGCAGAGATTTTCATATGAAGAATTGTGGAGGAGTGTGCACTTCAGGCTTACATGTCATCTGGCATGCTGTATCCTTAACTCAGAACTGATGGTGGTCCGGTAGGAAACAACATGGAGTTAGAATAAATGTATGCCAACTAAACAAAGATATCACAACTTTCACTGACTGTTTGCAAAAGAGAAGGAAAAAGAGTTAGTTTTGTTGTTGTTGCCTATTTCCAGGCATCAGTTTATTAAGGTGAATAATCTTTAATTAAGGTGTATGTATGGTGTACCTCAGAATTTCCTGGAGTCCATGATGTTGTCCCTTAAGTATGAATATTACCAGGATCTTGAAAAAAGTCATGTTAATTTTCAGGCTATTTTTGACATGAATATTAAAGACATGAATAATAAATATATGCTTCAGCTCAAATCTGTTTTGCAGTTTTAACTATGAAGGAACATGTGGTTGTTTTCATATGATTATGCTATTATTCAATATGATACAACTTTGTTACCAATTTAAATGGACCTATTTTATTTAGATGGGAAATTGTCAGAATAGCTTTTGGGCTTTATGGAATACAGATGAACAATGGATTGGATTGCAGCCCTTGCAGTGTTATGACAAAAAGGCTTGAATTATGGTCATAAAAGATTGTTAGGTAAAAGAAAAAGATTTGTCAGTGATAAGGATATAGACTCAATTATTGACACAAATTTAATATTCTGGAATATTTAAGTATTTGGCCTCAAAACTACAGAATATTACAGTGCTTGCTAGTTATAATAAAACTTTTTTTTTTCAGCAGAAATTGTATTTTGTATAGTTCTATTATAAAAAATAACCTGTAAGCCTATGTAATCCATTCTTCCATCACTTCTTAATGTCTGACTATGAGTATCTTATTTATCTTACTCTTCTTACAAATGCTCAAAAAGGGTAAAAATGGTATTTTCAGATTTTCTGGCTGGAGGGCAATGTCATAACAGTCACATCTCTTTGGGCCAGCATGTGAAGATAGGACTGTGGTGAGGGGACCTCTCCTGGGATTAGTAGCAACAGTGTTTCTGTGTGGACAACTGCTCTGTGGTGAGCTGGAACTGTAAACAAAAGATACTTATGGGAACTTGGCCAGCACAGCATTTTTTTTGTCTAAATCAGTACAAATGACTCCGTGTGGGGTCTGCAGGATCATGGAAATGTAAAAGTGAGAGGGAATTCATAAGGCTCACTTGCCTTAACATCAGGAGACAGAAAAAATATGCCAAGAACATCTTTGACAGATGTTCAGTTCATTCTTCTTTCACGTGGTGAAGAAGAGCCCCTGATCCCATGTTTCTCCATCAGCACCCAATTCCACTGCTTGATGCTTTTTTTCACCCTGAATTTTTTTATTTTGTTGCCCATTAAATTGATTGAGTCTTGTTCAGTGATCATCTTCATTTTTATAAGAACTGTATAAATACTTAGAAAACTATCATATTCAGTTTTTTTTTCTAGTCTAAACTGATTAATCCAAATTTCCTTGACTGTATGTTTTGATTCCTAAACTTTTGACTATTTCTAGTTTGTATGTTATCTGTCAAGATGAGAATTCTAAAATGAGTGGTGAGATTCTGACTAGGGTCACAGTATCACTTAGTCACATACAAAAACTATGTCACAGTTGTGTTTCCTGTTACCAGTGAAATTCACTTTTTTTTTTCCAGCAGCGGTAACACTGTGCATCTGTTCTTAGTTTCTGCTATGTTGTGACTCATTTTTTTTTCTTTAGTACACCTGCTTTGTTCCTTGCTTTTTTTCCTACATTAGTACACTTGATTTTTTCTCGCATGCCAGCTTGACCTCTACTGGAAAATGTCAGTTTGGCAGTGTTTAAATTTAGAGTGTTAAAGGTACTTACAAAACTGTCTAGATGGATGTCTTCCATAGACTGCAGAAAAATATGTTGTATTTTATTGTTGCAGCTGTTAGTGAACATCCCCAAACCTATTGCACAAAGTATGTTCTCCCAATTTGAGATCAAATGATTCACAATTTGTCTTTCTTTGGCTATGGTCTTTTCCCTTTATTAATTTTACTTGAACCATATTTTTCTCAATTGTTTACTGAATGCTACATGAAATAGCAATAAAAGCTTTAATAAACTCAAGCTGCATTCCAACTTTTCCTCCCTTTTGCTCACTTGACTGGTAACTGTCGAAAAGAGATTCATTTGGTAGAGTTTATTTTCAACAAACCTATGCTGGCTGTGTCTTATGAGCTGTGACAAAGTTTTTTTATGCCTTTTCGTGGTAAGCATTTTGATCAGTAAATTTTCAGATTTTCCCTTTTCAGTGATTGTATATTTACCTTTTGCCTGATTTCTGTAATTTCTTCCATACTTTTTAGTGAAGATAATAAATATTAATTCAGAGATCATGTTGCCTATAATTGACCTGGGGTAATTTTAATCAATATTGTCTGGTTCTAATTTGTGTAAGCTCATTTAAATACCCTTGCTTTCTTAAGCAAATGCACATATATTCCTGCCTTCTTCCTGTTAATGGTACTCATACTAAAATACATGATTAAAATAGGCTGCTTATGAAGTTTAAAAAAAAAAAATGCTCTTCAGTCTCACCTCTTCTGTGATCACTTTTGTCATTAACTAATAGACTTTTTATTTTGTGATGTGTTTATTTTACTTTTAATTTGTGCGCATTATTGGCCCGTTCCTTTACCTGCTGATAACCTGATTCTTGACTTCTGCCACAAAAGAACTGTTAACTGATTTGTTTCTTACCATTTTATGGCCTCTGTGAATCAACACAGGTGGGTAACTAAGTCAACCACGAAGCCACAGCCGAAATGCAAGATTTATTTTGTTGCCTCAACGACAAGGCTGAGTGCCAGAGACACACAGGGATCCAGTCTCCAGTAGGCTTAGTTCATCCATAACTAAAGGCTTTGGGTGTGGCTGTGAGAGTGTGTTACCTCTACACAGGAATTCTACTTCTCCCATCAAGCAGATGATGAACAACACTAGGCATAATAAATGAAGTTTTGCACACCTACATTTTTAGCATTCCCAGCTGAAAGGTCACTTTGAGCAGGAGTCCTTCTCTCCTCCTATTTGATTTTACCCCTTTCCTCCCAACACCCTCAAAACCAAAGTTGTCCCTTTTCCATATGCAAAAAGTTTATTTCCGTTTTTTTTCTTCCTGCCTGTTCTTCTTCAGCAAGTTACACTCTCAATGTCAGTATTAGAGCAGTGTGAATTACCACATTCAGTTTTCTATTTTAGATCAAACTTTTTGAGGGCAGAGATTTGCAGTTCTCCCCCTTACTCTTTTGTTCCTAGCATTGCTACAAATGTCTAAATTGTAGACATTTCTGAAATGGCAACACCACTTTTCTAGTTCTTTGATACTGTTACCTTCTCCCACTGCTGCTAGATTTCAGCCTTTTTATAGACACTACTTTTGAGGAGAAATGAATTTTTGTTACTTGAATGCCTCAGTCTATTTAAAGCCCTTTATTACAGCTTCTGTACATGTGTGATGTGGTAGGGGTATATGGAGAAGCTGCAAACTCCTACAACACCGAACTAAACTCCAGAGATCAGACCATTATACTGTGAACATCAGAAGACAAGATGAACCTCTCCAGTGTCATTACTTTCTTGTCAGAGGGCAGTGGTTTTTTGTCTGGTAACATAGTGGCTGTATTTACTCCATTTTGGGGTAGTTTGTGGTGTGAGTGTATATTCAGGGAGCAGAAGCACTGTGAGTAGGAGTAACAGAGATGATGGGCAATTAGAAATGATCCTTCTTACAGAAGCAAGGTAGCTTCAGTGACCAAAACCAAGAAGTGCAAGTACTCTCTTTTGTCAGCTCATTGTACTCTGTGTTAAAACTAGATGAACTTCCAGTTCCTTTTGGAAGGTGAATAAATGCTGAACTGTGGGTTTTATTGCTTTCTCAGAGCTATTTGTATCTCTTGCCTTTTTTCATCAGATCTTTGTTGCTGAAAATAATGGAATCTTTATTAGTTGTGACTCCAAAGAGGTACAGGGGTCTGAGAACTCTATACATTATTAACATTCTGTGCAGATCTGAAATGTTTTTAATAGTCTTATACTATAAGGATTAATATGTAGAGGAAAAGTATAAGAAAGTCACAAAAACATATCAGTGAGTAGTTGAAAAATATTAAATGCCAAGAAGAAGGAAGAGTATGTATTGTGAGAAGGGGTTGTTACCTGGATTTGCTATCAACTAAAGCTACCCTGATGAAGTTGTAATGTTCTTTTGTAATATTACTTTAACATTAGTTTTTTTAAAAAGTATTCCAGAAAGGGAAGGAGAAACTTTACTACAAAATAATCAGAAGGTACTTACAATCTGATTTATGTAGAAGCTACATAATTTTTGGTGCAAATGGCATAGGTTATGTATAATCTAGAGAAATATCTTGCTGAAGACTTGAAGCAACTTGGACTATCTGCCTGTAAAAATGTGCAAGTCTGTGAATATTTGAATAAATTTTACATTGAGCAAAGTCCTTTTGCATAACAGTTCCCACGTATGTGATATCTGTATGGATGGAGGTTATAGGTACATAGTCCTAAGGTTTATGCTGTTTTCACAGCTGCTGTTTCCTTGCCTTGCTCTTTTTCAGTTTATCATCTTCCCAGTCTGGTTAAATTATCTTTATAGCAGCACTGTATGGATTGTTGATCTTTAGTTTGACAGAAATACTATCAGAACTCTTCCAGTTTGCCACTGATTTTGAAAATCTTGGTGCGAAGCTTTGATACACATTACATAAACTCATATGCACACCTCTAAAAAGCAGAAACTAGAGGTGCCACTCATTGATTCCAGAGAGAGTAAAAATCAATGGTGAAATTGGAAGTTAATGGGAAAATTAAATATTTTCTATGTAGCTGCAAAAATTCCCTATTCAAATTGCCCTAATACTTCTGTCTACTTTGGCCTTCCAGATACTGTGGAAAAACATTTTAAAATATTTTCCAGGTGAAAAATAATTATTACACATGCAAATTACACTGAAGGATTCTGTTGGTAATTGCAAACCACTTGAACATTGCTTTTTAGCTTATTTCAAAAACTCCTTGGTAAGGGTTGCTTAATTATGCATCTCTTTTCCTCTTTTTTTTCTTTTAGTTGGAACTAAATTGTTGTGTCTTCTTATCAATCTAGTCCTGGTGGAGCAGGATGTCCAATCGATTCCGCAAGCTGAAGTTGACTCAGACATTGCGCCATGGATTTCCTTCTAATCAGTTTGTGCCTTTTCCGGATGAGGCTGAACCATCATTAAATTGCACTATAAAAGTAACCTCACAGAGTGATACAGACATCTCTGGAAACCTTGATGCTGCTACAGCTTGGAACACAAATAACAAAGCTAGTGGTAAAGGCAAAATTGTCTTGTGGGAAATTAACTCTTGTGGGGTAGTCAGATACTATTTCTGATTTATTGGTTTAGTTCTACTTTAGCTTAATATAAATGAAAAAAATATAATGTATTTGTAGTCTGTAGAAAGAGAGATGGTCATACTTGTTGATCATGCTGAGTGCAGTAGCATTTAAGCAGGAAAATACTAATATAACCATGTTACTGTTCTTTAATAAATGCCATTAATGCAATTAAGACAAGTCACAGGTCTTAATGCAATTAAGACAGGTCACTGAAAAGTGTTAGTATCTTCCATAAACTAATTTATGTAAGGAAGACCAATTTATTTAAGCAAATAAATAAATAATTGTGAAAAGAAAGAAATTGGAAGAGCCCAGTTTGTAAAGCACATCTACTGAAATTGTGCAGCTCTCCATGAAAATCTGCCACTGTGTGCAATGCAAAGTTCTTGGCTTAACTTTAGCTGAGGTGCATGAGAGTGTTGCTGGAAATCTTCCTACTGAGGGTAAAGCTGTTGATTGTTTAAAATCAATGAGCTAGACTTAGAAATAGAAGTAGAAACATGTAAACAACAGAACATAATTTATGTATTTTTCAGGTGCAAACACTGTGAAAGAAGAAAAGGATGATGAATTATTGACAACTATGGTATGTTGCAGTGTTCTTGGTGTTTCAGCCTAATTCAGAGGGTCATGTAGCTCCCATAGCTTTTACAGTTTTTTGCCTCCTGTCCAAATTACGTCTAGAAAAAGAGCTTGTTTGTAGTCACTAGACATGAACTGGTAGGCTTTGATATATCAGTAGTTCTTAGACTAGAAAGTACTAAAAGTAGTGTGATATGGAAGCTGTACTGACCTCTTTCAACAGTTATCCATACCTTTGTTTGACCAGCAATGAAATAGTAAAATAGATGGAACAGCTGCTTAGTTGCTGACAAGCTCTATGAAGTGAGGAAAACATGAATAGAACCATGGTACAGTGGAGGTGTGAAATTACTGGTAGAAGCAACCATGAAAGATTTAGTTTGGGAGGTGTGTTTGTGTTATTCTATTTCTTCTTTTGTTATGCTGTAGCTTTATATTCCCCTTGACTTTGCCGTCTGGTGATGTCATTTAATTTGGCTGGTTATTATCTTCATGTTCTTTTGTAAGAAGTTTGAGTTCTTTTTTAAGAACTTTTGATATTACTGACTGATGGAACTCCAGGAAACAAAATCAGTTGTGTTTTTATTTCTTTCTGCAGTACACATGCATCAGGAACATGCAGTTGTTCACTGTTTTTAGTCATCCTGTCTGGGAATACAGAGAGGACTACATTGTTATTTCTTTGGAAATTGGTTGTTATTCTTGTGAAAGTCAACCTGAGCAACATTTAGCCCAGTAGAGGAAGAGACAGTTTCTGCCACATAATGAGCTATATTCATTGTATCAAATGAATAAGCATAATACTGAGGGGTGCCACAATGTTCATTGATTTTTCGCTTGTTATTATGTGTGTACTTCTCCTCAAATAGTACTTTTGTGTCTCATTTCTGTTTGTTTTAAGTGTGTTTTCATCCTTTTCCTTAACTTAATATTTTGAAACTACATCACCAGGTCCCAGTAACCTTTCTTAAGAAGTGACTCTTCCCCCCCTCCCCCTCTCTCTGTTCTCCTTTCTCAGCTGAGGAGTAGTGCTCCATTTACCAGGCTGCCCAGTGATAAGCTGAAAGCAGTGATACCACCTTTCTTACCACCCTCAAGCTTTGAGCTCTGGAATTCTGACCGAACCCGACTCAGCAAAGATGGCAAAGCTGAACAGATGAGAACTGCCTGGCCACAGAGAGCAATCAAGCATGATTTTAACAGCAGTGGGAACTCTGATATAGTAAGGAAACTAAATGTGTACGAAAATACTGTATTATGCCCTGGCCCTGTTGACTGGTGAGCCACTCTGTTTCTGATTAGAAATTACTTTTAACCCACTGTTTCAGCAATGGCTTGTCCTTTTAAGCAGTGCTGCTTAGGAAGAATGCACATCTATATGGAAGGAACATAATGAAACAAAAGTTCTGTATGAAGTGAAACATCTTAATTTGGTTTGGTTTTGGGGGTTTATTGATTTTGTTTGGTTTTTTGTTTTGTTGGAGGGTTTGTTTGGTTTGTTTTTTGGTTTTTTTTTTTTTTTGCTGTTAACCAGAACCGCCAACAGTGTGGTAGAAACTTCTCTGATTTGAAAAAAGGACCAGAGACAGTAAAAAAGAATAAAAATTGCTCAATTTTTAGGAACTGAGGAGGAGGGAAGAAATATCAGTAAGATCAATATACAGACATAATATTCTAAAAGATTAGTAATAGATAAAATTGTAGCAAGTAGTGATCAAGTGGACTTGAAGGCACACAGCTTTAAATTGGAAGTACTGTAAAACTAAGAAATCAAAATCAAGAAAAAGTCTTGATTATTTCTATTATTTATAGAAGGAGCTTGCCTGATTCTACAATGTTTTCAGTGAAGATGCAAGCTAAGAAAAAAATAGGTGGTTTGTCTTGAGATAGGAAATGAAACAACCTTGACAGCCTTCTCTTTCATAGTTTTAGAAAAAGGAGAAGTGCTTATTCCCCTAACTGTAGACTGTAATAGCTAGATGTAGAGAAGACCAGTCCATAACTGTGTTTCAATGTCAGTTCTAGACACGGGACAATGAAGACATTTAGGAGGAATTTTTTTATCTTTCCTTTTTTTGTGTGGACACTAGCTTAATACCAATAGAGGTGATTTAGGTGGAATAAGACAGACTAAGGAAAGTGACCTAGCAGGAAGGTTACTGTTTATAATCCCAAAAAAGATGGTTGTAATAACATAACTGCATGTGAATAAAATGAGGAGCAGGGAAAGTAGGGGAGGACTAGCCATCAGTTCTTCTGTCAGGAAAGAAGGGTCTTGCTGAGGGTATAGAAGGAGGGAAACAAGTCAGAGATGGAAGAAGTTATTTGAGCAACAGATACAAGAAACATTAAAAAGCTGAGCTGCAAAAGTTCATATGTCAGCTGGCTGGCAGTGGCCAATGGTGTAAAAGCAAAAGAAATTAAGTAGGATGTGGCTGAGGATTTGGGTAGTGTATAGCTAGATCAGTAGTGCCTCACTTAATAAAACTCAGTAAAGTGGTGCAGCTGGCTACATAAAAATGCAGCTGGTGGAGAGAAAGTTTATATCACTTCTAGCAGCTTAGTTTGTAAGAAACCAAGATATGATGGATGGGAAGGTGGTAGGTGTTTTGTAAGATGGGAGAGACAAAGCCAGGATTCTGCAGAAAAGAAATTTCATATGGGATAATTTTTTTTCTTCCCCACTGCTCATAATACTATGTATATCATGTCTTAGGTGCATCATATATGCTCATTTTTGTTGGCCAAAGATTAAGAAGAAATAATGGCTTAATGTGGTGTAATTTATCTCATTGAATAAATGTATTCAGTATATATATATATTTATTTATATATATATATATATATATATATATATATATATAAGAGGTGTAGTATAACAAGTGTGTATTCAATATATATGTATATGTAGAATGAGATTCTTTCTGATATCCCCTTGTTCTTCAGTGGAAGTTTCAGAACTTAGGGTAAATAAAATAGCAGTTGAAGTTTTCTCTTTATTTTTCTCAATCAAGAAAGAACAAATTATTTTTCATTTTGTTTTCCAGACATCTGTTAGCAAAGGTACTAGAACAGTCAAATTACCAACATTTGCAAGAAGACCAGCATCTCCTTCAAATTCCAATAACTTCAGTCATTCTCCCCATTCTTCTGGTGGATCTAATAACATTGCAGGAATTAACAGGCATGGAGGAGAACTGCATAACAGATCAGGTGCCTTTTTTAATAAAAAAGTAATTTGTATCTGATTCAGTTAAAAATTTAGTGTTTGTGATGATGGTATAAGATACTAAACCTTTTCTGAGCACTCCTACTATTGTAGAAACAAAGCTTATGTGAATTTAGTGGACATGGGATTTGACTTCAAACACCTACATAAGGGAGGAAGAGCATCACATCTGTTACAGAAGTCTCAATGGTCAGCCCATCTCATGCAGATTTTACTGGATCCACCCATGGTGAATCAGGTGGATGCTGGCTCATTGCACCATGCATGTTATAGAGCTGACTCCTATGCCTATTGCTTACTTTTTGTTTGAAATAAAAAATAGTTTTCAATTAAATCAAAGCTGCACACATTGTTCCTGGTAGTTGTTGAAGACAATATGGTGAAGTGGCTTATGAAAACTATGTCCAAGGGTATGAAAGTCAGCTCTGTGTGTGGATAGACAGGGCTGGCTACCCTCTTCTGCTACTGATTTCTGTTCTTTATTCTGGAAGCTGCTGGAGAGATCTGAACCTTGCAGTTGTCTCGTGCTTCATCCAGTCGGTTTTTAAATGAAAGTGATTGTTTGAGAGTTGACAAACATTTCAAAATTATGGTTTCCTTTACTGGGTTTATTTTATTCTTTGTTCTAGGTGGCAGTGCAGATAATGTTTTGTCTCAGATTGCAGCCCAAAGAAGAAAAGCAGCAGGTTTACCTGAACAGAAACCCAGCCAACAGCATAGTCCAGTCCAGTCAACTCCTTCATCTGCTGTGTCAGACTTGCAGTGTGCTCAGATTGTTGGCAATGGACAAGTTGTAAAGGTAATGGGAAATGTAAAATTTTGCACCTCAAATTGTCTAATAGGTCATATCTCAGTCATGGGTGGCTGATGCACAATTGCACAGCCAGAAAAGAATGAACCTTTGTTAGTGGAAGCTTTTCCACTCTACAAATCTTACTTTTAAGTGCAAGTTCACAGAAGATGAAGCCTAATGAGAAAACATTACTTTATTATTAATTTCACTCTATTTTAAAACACAGTAAATGTAATGCTTGATTTTAGGGTAGATCTACACTATTGCGGTTTCTCATTATTTCTTTCTATGGACCAGATAAAGTGTTTTGTTAGTTATTCCTGGATTTTGCCCTGAAGTGGTATAGTTAGTTTCTCTAGCTAGTTTCTCTTCAAAGGCTCAACCTGAATGCAGAGTATGACATAATTTGTACCAGGATATGGTGACCACAACAATATGCACATAACCAGTCTGCTCCACTGGTGTTATTTTTAAACAGTAGGTCATGACCAAAGTTCGGTTTTGCTCTTGAGGCCATACTGTTTGTGCTGACTTACCTATAAATTCCTTGGAATAGCTTTGCTCTCTCAACCTGCACGTTTTTGGGCACGTACTTTGAAGTTCTTAACTGCTTTGTACAACATTTTTGATGGTTAAGGTTTTAAATCTTCAAGATCTGCAGAGACACAAACTAGAAAGCAGCATCATAACAGAAGATGTGACATGCTATTGAGAAATTGATGGGTTTATTTACATAGGGAAACGTTGCATTTCAGAGAGCAAGAGAAAGAAAACATGAAATTTGGGGTTTATATTCTAATGCCTAATGGTATTTGGAAATGTTAGAATATATGAACAAGAGCAAAATTTCTCCAACTTTTGCTTATGTAATCTCCAAGCAGCTCGTTTTGTTTTGTTTTGTTTGCATCTTTCGGTGAAATTTTTCAAATCTTGCCTGAGGAAATAAAAGTGACCAGAGTATAAAATTAATACTTTTGCAATCTCATTCTGTGATGTCATGTATGGCAACAGTACACAATATTTGTATTTAATCAGTACATAAAAATGGTAAATGAAATTTCAAAATTGTTCATAAATTACATGGAAATTTCTGGAGGACAAAAAAAGCAGAAATAGGTGCAACTACCAATGCTGAAACAGTTTCCATGAATAGTCACTTTGTCTTTGATCTGTCAGTCCTGATTCTGGAGGGGCTACTGGTTGCCTATCAAAGATGAGATTGGGAGCTAAAATTTTTAACTCAGCTGGAGTATCAGAGTCTGAGGATTCATACCAATTCTTTGGCATATGGTAATCTTTCCTCCCTTTCTATCCTGTGTAACTGCTCCCTGAATTATAAATGATCCATCTCTTTTTCCTGTAGACAAAACCCCTTTATCATCCTCTTCCCTCATTAAAGTCTTCTCTGCAGAGCAGCTACCAAATGCTTTTTCCTCCAGAGGTCTGACCAGTATGTTTTAATTAAACTCTCAGCATGTCCTCTCAGCTTGTTTTTAACTTGGAAATAATTTCAGAAGAGCTCTTTGTGTGCCCCCCAAAAGTCTCATTTTTCTCCAGTTATATTAATCATCCCACCAAGAGATAATACCTTTGTCTGTGAGCTTTGGCTGCAGATACAGTGGTCTTCTGTTGCAACAATGCTGCCACTAAGAAGTTAACCAGCTGTTTCCACTCACATTAGGGGATAAAAAAGTAGTGAAATGCAGTGTGCTGCAGATCATCTTCTGGAAAGGCTGTTCATTGTACTGTTGAAAAGACTCTTAACATTTATACCACTGTTTTGGAAATGCTTGGAGCTTTTTCATGTGCTCTTTGCTTAGATGTCTAGACGAGTTTCATTCTATCCACTAGTAACAAAGCATGTCATAGTGTGGATCTCACTATAGATGTTCAATTATCACACAACTGAGGTGATTTTCGGAGATTTCTGGTGGGAGAACACAATTAAATATGGATCCATACTGGCTGCAAAAGCTGGCAGTGTGTTATTGTAATCAGCAATGTAAATGGTGGAAATTTAATGTCTATATCCACTGAGGAATGGCCTGTGTCCTCCCATTAGGATCATGCTGTCTAAACTTGGAAAGAGCTGATCTAAAAATGCAGTGATATTACACTGATCAATTTTGCAAAACTTACCCATGAGGGGTGAAATTGTGCAAGCTTCAAAGAAAGGAAAATAAAAAAATTAATAACATTTTACAGGACGATGTAATTTAAATAAATGTAGACATTGTGCTAGGGAGGGAAGATTATTCTGCAACACAAATGGCCAATAACAATTTCAACTGAAATTTGGGGCAGAAAGTTGAAATGAGTTCATGAAGTTCACGATGCTCTTCAAGGAGCTCTCAAGTTTGTATCATACTACATTACTTCCAGTCAATTCAGTGCAGGTCTAAGGAAGTATTACATTCTGACATAGGCTAGAGTAATGGAAGAATGTTACCACTCAAATGAGTTTTATCTTTTAAATCTGCATCTTTTTCATTAACTAGAAATGCTCCATTTATGCCACAGCAAAGAAGCAAAATTGTAAAGACAGGAACCACTGTCATTCTCATTTCTTACATTGTTACCTAGATCGAATTTTTATCAGTTTGTTGTAGTAGCCTGAGTGACAAAAGGTATTTAAACTCTGAATTCAGGAATCCAGTAAAAAGTCACCTTCTTTTTGGGTCATACAGTGTAGACAACAAAATGTATATATAGATCAAAGAATTTAGGAGATGAAGTGCATTGATGGTTTTGGGAAAAGACTATTGATATGTGTATGTATATATATTATTACTACCCATTTTAACTCATGTATTTTCCTGTTTTCCATGGCTACAAATGTATTAAATATATGCTAAATTCTTAATAAATCACTTGACTCCTGTCAGGTAATAATAAATTTGAGGATTAGCTGGAAACTTCCATTCCAGTGCAGCAAGGGGTTTAATGTGCCCAGAACTTTATTTGTGCTTGCTACATGTTCTGGTTAATCCAGCATGAAGTGCTACTTTAAATTAGCATCTCATATGTTTTGAAAATCTTTAATTGAGACTTAAGTCTCTGAATGAAAATCCCTGTTTTCAAGTCAAAGTCATTTACTTTTTTTCTGTTATTAAACTATTTTTATTTCTAATGCAAGTTTTACTTCTGCTTCTGCACATTCCAAGGGAAGTGGGGAGGTGAGTGAGAGACTGTGTTGTGCATAGGTGCCACCTGTACTTAAACTATGATAGTCATTTTAGAAAAAGAAAAGTTGTAGTGTTTGTGGGCAGTTTTCGTTTACAAGAAATAATTTTTCTTACAAAATTATAGCTTTAGTAAATGTATTTTTCTTGATAATTTTGAGATGAGAGACTTCAATCTGGGATAAAATCACTATTGCTTCTATTATTTCAATATAGGTCAAACAGAAACTTGTGACTACATGCTCTCAGAAATGGTACACAAGTAATATTGAAGCATCACATATACGTAAACATTTTTGAATTATTTTTGAACTCAAATGATTGTATCATTAACTGCAGCAAAAACTGGACATGAACAAAAGACCTCCATCTGGGACTTCATCTACATCTAAAAGCACATCACCAACTCTCACACCTTCTCCATCACCTTCCCCATCTCCTAAGGTTCAAAATGCAGAGTCTTCTGTCTCTTCTTCTCACAGACACGCCAAGAGCAACGGCTCCAGCAGTGGTACTATTACAGAGGATGGTGAGTAGCTCACTGTAATTACTTGAGATCCATTCATCCAGAATACTATGTTTTTAAAGCTATAACTATACTGGACTAGTGTGTATCTGCATGAGAGTACGGTTTCTCTTCTTTTTAGAATATATGATGGTGTTTCGTACAGTGAGATTGGTGTTCCTGCACAAACTTCCTTTTTCTCTCCCAAAACCCATTTAGAGAGACACTGGTATCACCTCAAAGCTAGCATAAAATATTTATGTTGCCCACTCTTACGTGGCCACATTTTCCCTCTTCATGGCTTAAGTCTTGTTTTTCACCCTTTGCTGAGGGTACAAAATGCACTTGGCCAATACTATTTTTTTTCCTTAGTAAATGCAAAGAAGCACATCACTACAGAGATATATTTTTCATCCATAGCAAGTCATAGCTACATGAAGTTAAGAGCTGTAGTGCATTTATTTTTCTGAATCATGAAAATAACCTTATTACAACCTCTTTTTAACTTAAAGTCCTAAGAAAGACTGCTGATGTTATTACTTTTCCAGTAAGATTAGTATCTTTTAAATTAGACTTTCAGGTCTAGATTGCAACTTTTTAAAAGTCATTTTACTGCAATGGAAAAAGGGTATCAACAACTTTGTTTTCTCTTGTAAATATCTTAAAAAATGAAGAAAATAAAATGACTCAGAACTTTTTAAATAAGGAATGGAGGCATTTTATACTATTTTTGTTTTTTCTGAAATTGTCTCTATTGATTTTGGTTTATTTTCACTTACACCAGCTTTGTCCATTAACAGTAATTCCATTTGACACTGAAGACAGGTGATACTTGACTTTCTTTCTGTCTTTTTCTCATGGCTTAGCTGTAACACATTCTAGTGACTGCTGGAGCAAATCCTTTCATGTTTAGTGCCATTTTATAATGAGATCTTGATAACATAAGTGTTGCTGATTTTGAGATGCATAAAAGCAGGAGAACTCACTGTTGGATAATGAAGCAAATTCCCCAAGCCATCAGCTGCTCTGATCTCACTCAGTCAAGATCGGTTTTGTGACCGTGCACTAACGCCAGGATTCTTTGAGTTCCCTTGTAGCAGAGAAAAGGTTGTTTGTCAGAAGCCCAAGCAGCTCTGGGTTCATTGTATTTGTAAGCTTTTGTAGTTAAGTGCTCCTGTAATTCAAGGGCTTCTCTTACTGACGTTTGATTCAGCAGCAGCAGAACAAATGCTGATATGCCAAGCAGTAATCAGAAGAATAAGTACAGAAGGTCTGCAGTGTTAACTTTTCTTTCAAGTGAACTTAAATGAGTAAGAAAATTGATTTACATTGACTGCTACTGTGAAGGAACAGTAGGCAGCAGCATTCAGAGATATTCTTTGTTTCTTTTTAGGCAACCATTTGGCGGACCATCAACAACTTGGCCCTATTCTGAGAGCCAGTGATGTAGAGAATTATGAAAGACGAAACCATGTGAGAGTAAAAGAAGGCTCTGAAAACTTGGAGAAAGGTAATCCTACCTTATTGCTGTAGAATAGTATAAAAGGAGGTGCTAAATAGGAGTAACATGGCAAAAGCAGTAAGAGCTCCAAGAACCTTTGCTTGCTCCAGGGATGGAGGTAAGGAGACAAGATAAGTGCAGAGCAAATAGAGTGGTAAAGCAAAGGACAAACATGTTAATCAAGAGTTGTAAAACTGAGAGGTTTCAGGTTTTGTTCAGCCTTAGAGTAATAGTACAGGAACTGGAAGAAGGCCTTACACCTGAAAGCGTTCTCTATGTGTGAAAGATGTTTGGTATTATAGTTGTTTATGACAATAAGACTGAACTCAGATACCCTGAAAGTTTCTTCCCATATCATGGCCTACAGTTCTAAGCACAACAACATGATGAAAAATTAGAAGGGTAACTAACAACCTATAAGAAAAAAACATTAATAATATATCTAGGGGTCATCTAATGAGAATTCTGTTTTCTTTCTCTAAGATGATATTTTTCATCCAACAATATGGAGAAGTTCCCATCATACATTTTTAAAACTGATTGCCTTTTCCCATGGATTAATTTCAGGGTACTAAAGCTTTTAGTCTGAGACCACATCAACTTATTCAAATCATGTTGGGCATACCAAGTTAGTTGAAGTTAAAGTAAAAAAAAAAAAAAAAAACAAAAAACCAAACAACAAAACCCTAGCAGAATATCAGACTCAGCTAGAATTTTTCTTTTCAGTTGTCTGTTGACTTTACTATAAAAAGAAGTAGTCTTCCAAAATAGGACACAGGAGTGTGTTTATCTCAAGCTACTTGATGTCTTTTGAGAAGCTTAGAGTATGAGATTCTCTTTCATGTTTCTAGTGATGACAAAAGAAAAGGGAAAATCAAAAGACAAAGAAGTGAAATAAATGAAAGTATATTTGGTAATTAACTAGGGATGTCTTTAAAATGAAAGTGAGTTTATATGCAGAATATTAAATACAGTTTTGTTTTATAATGTAATAATTAATGTTCTTTATTTTGATTCCGACTACTTAGTTTAACTGACCATTTAGGTACTTAAGGGGAAGAAACAGTTAGTTACTCATGATAGCAAAGTAATAAAAAGAAAACTTTAGCTGAGAGATGTAGTGTGTAATTAAGAGAGATAATGCCAGGTTATTCTGAAAGTTCACTTACACTTTTTAGCTAATCCCATTTTAAATGTGTGGGAAGAGTCACTGTCAGGTCACATTTAATTTTCTTAGGCTTTCAGAGGAAAGACAATATTCAGTGCTCTTAGCCTTGGCCTTGTAAAATTTAAATTCTGTCCAGTTTTCATCTTATCTGGACTTCAGCTGTGTTCATGATGCCGGGATGTTGGGCACATAAGGAGAAGAGGGTTCAGAAAGGCTGTGCTGTATCAGGGTTTTGAATGAGCAGGTGTGTGGTTGCTTGCTCTACACTTTGCCTTCCTGGATGATGACATAGAAATATGTCTTTCAGTTCCTTGCCTGCTTGAGGAGTTCTGCTGTCTTAACCTACACAATCTGGATCAGCCATCTGGGGCCAAGCACCTGCATTTTAGGCATTGAAGCGCCTTAGTTGCCCTTATTCATTTGGTTTTGTAAGATTCTTTTAATGAGGTAGAAAGGGAAATACAGCAGTGTTTATCCTAGCAAGGTAAGACTAGATGGATGTATAGTATATGTAAGTAGGTGAGAACAGAGTAAGCCAATGTTTCAATTTCTGATGGAGAATAAATGGGGTTAGTTTTTTCTTACCATAAATTACTACGGAAAATATAGGCTTTAATATATATTTTCAGTTTATAATGCTGAGATTATTACGATATTTTCTAATCTATGGGGTTGACTATTTTTTTTTCTGTTATTACAGATGAGCTGACTGGCATCCTTAAAAAATTGTCACTTGAGAAATATCAGCCTATATTTGAGGAGCAGGAGGTATGTCTTTTAGAAAAGATCTTTTTTTTTTACCATTTTTATGAAAGTAGGGTATAACACATTGCATCAGATTTGTGATCCAGAATCGAGTTCTACAACCATTCCTGATTTCAGAGAGAACCTTGAAACATAGACCAAGTGATATTTGTGGCATTCTCCAGAATAATGCAAATAGCAGAGCTTTTTACACTTAACCTACAGCTTTTTGTATACATAGGGTTTTTTTCCTCTCTGTTGTTACACTCTGCTTTTTCTATATATGTCTGTATCCAATGTGACTAAATAGTTCATAAGACATACTATATCATCCCTGGAATCACAGCTGAAACCTCATTTTCAGAAGGAGAACAGCAAGGTGTGAGTCACCGAGATGGCTGCTTTATTTCTTTATCTGCTGTGCATAAGCAATAGAAGAATTAAACTGGGGAGCATAGCCATAGATGAGAGCTGTGACTCACTGAAGGATGCAATGAAAGGAAATGTTGCTGAAAATAAGTAAAAGTAATTCATTACAATATTTAAGGCAGGATCAGATGTGAGCAAATATTGTGTGTTTATTTGGTCAAAGAAAAGGGTAGTGAACGGACATGCAGTAAGCTGACTTTGCTAAGAGTTCAAAATTCAGCACAAGCCCAGACAATTTAGCTGCATTACAATATATTGGGTTATTATTTATTAGTATTCCTGCGCATGATAGGCAAGTGAGCATTGATTAGAAATTGATTTGCTTTGTGTGTGAAGGTTATATCAATATGAAAAGTGTCAGATATTTGTTCTTATCACAACCTTATGGATATGTTGTTATAATAAAAACTGATATATGAACAAATCCTAGGTTTGTCTCAGGAGACACTGGAAAAGTAAACACAATATTCTGAAATTCCAGAAATACTTAGGGGGAAAGGGTGAAGAAAAGAGAGAAACCTTAGCTTTATTCAGGTAGCTGCTACTGTAGGCAGAGGACTTTCTGTGGAGATGATATATTCTGAATTAATAGAACTTGATGGGAAAAAAACTAAAAATCCATTAATATTTAGGATGTACTATCATGATTAGTTGAATGTTTAACAGCAAATTAGAAGCCTTACAACAGAGTGGTAAAGTATGTACCATTTGGTGCTGGTAATTCATTAGAAATTCTTTTTGCACAATATTTACATTAAATCTATACAATTAAAAAAACCCAACAAACCTCTTTTAACCTGTAGTAATGAATCTTTGCGTAGGTAAATTTATGTTACGTTTTATTTCTTCTTTTTTTTTTTTAATATGCAGGTGGATATGGAAGCTTTCCTCACACTTACTGATGGTGATCTGAAAGAGCTGGGTATTAAAACGGATGGATCAAGGCAGCAAATTTTGGCAGCTATTTCTGAACTGAATGCAGGAAAGGTACATTTTAAAGTACTGTACGCTGTAAATTATTTCAAGGTTTTTTTATACAATTAATTCAACATACATTTTGAAATTCAGTTGCGGATGTTAGTTAGAAAAGCTAAAATATTTTTTTCCAAACACAGTGTTTCATGTATTTGACTAGTAAAAATTCTTCCTTTCTGGCACTTCCTGTTCTCTTTCAGTAATTCTTTCCTAGTCCAGTGAACAAGCTACTTGGAAACATGAGCAATTTTGCAGTTTCTCAATATTGATTTCAGCAGTGCTAAAAAGAATCACATGGCTGCAATAGTGTAGCTAGAGAACGTAGTATAAGAGGAAGGGTGTCCTATAGTTAAAAGGTTTTGATTCCTGTGTGATCAGGTGAATAGTGCTACTCTTCCTCTTCCTCTTCCTCTTCCTCTTCCTCTTCCTCTTCCTCTTCCTCTTCCTCTTCCTCTTCTCGCTTTTTTAGATTTGAGGTCTGTTTGCTCTCTGAAAGTGGAAGTTAAGACAAAACACAAAGACAATTTCCCTAAGTAGAGATGAGGCTAAAAATGAGGGGAGGGATGATGTTCCATACTAAGATATGCCATAAAGATAGGAAGAAAATAATGAAAATGTTTCTATTGTTGTCTGGTAGTTTCAGGTAAAGATTACTACAAGGTTTTATATATATGTCTGTAAGGTAAGGATTTGTTATTATTTCTGATAGTATACTGAACATATTTACGCATTGTTGTGTACTCTTAATAAATTCATTTTTTAAACAGAAATTTAAAACTACCTTTTATTTTTATTTTATTTTATTTTATTTTATTGTTTTTACAGGGTCGAGAGAGACAGATTTTACAAGAAACTATACACAACTTCCACTCTTCCTTTGAGAGTAGTGTTAGTAACACACGACCGCCAGGTCATTCTCAATGTAAGTAGCACCTGAATTTAATTCAAAAATTAATTGCAGGTTGAATCACAGAATCACAGTATCAGTTATATTGGAAAGCACCTCTGATGTCATGCAGTCTAACCTATGGCCCAACACCACCATGCCAACCAGACCATGGCACTGAATGCCACATTCCATCTTTTCTTAAACACCTCCAGGGATGGTAACTCCATCATCTCCCTGGGCAGTCCATTCCAATGTCTAATCACTCATTCAGTTAAATAAATCTTCCTAATGTCCAAGTGTGTGGCTACTTTATTTAGTACTGGCTGGAAGACAGAACGTGACAAACAAGCCAGTTAGCTGCTTTCCTGGCTAATGATGTTTGTCTCTTGCTAAGACTGTAGAGAAGATTTTAATATAAAAAAATAGAGGTATCTGTAAGATGTTTATACACCCTTCATTACTATCTGAAATAAGGATAAGATTTTTGTTCTGCATTACTAAACAGAAAATGGATGTAAGTATAGCAAATCAGAGTATACAGTACACTGTCTATAGTGTGTACATATGTAGCATCAGTGGGAGGTGTTCCTGTATGATGTGTAATTAACTTTAGCATACTCTTTATAGGAGACATTTTAGTATGATCAGGTAGAATAAATATATTAAAGATCTACAATTTAGCATAATGATTTAGACAGCTATGTTAATTATATATTTTTGTATGTATGCATTTAGTTATTTTGCATAGGTGATATTTTTATATGATTATCTATAGTTGGTTTCTTTGGGATACATGTATTCCAAGCACCAAGCTGGAGAAACTGCTTTCTGAAATGTACTGAACGCACAGGAAAGTGTTGCTGACCTGTAATAACTGAATACATTTCCTACTCTCTCAGATATAAAAACTGAAAATCTCTGTCCTGCCAGCCACCTGAAACAAAGGCAGATACTCATCTGTTACTCCATATTATAGCATAGGGCATAACCTATTCCCATGTGTACTTCTGTATCCATGTTTTAGTAGAAACAACAAGAGCCATTGAATAGCCTTAAGAAGTTCACCATGTTAATAGTGCTTCTTCTTCAATTGTTTATTTTGCTGCTTTCATCTACTCACAAAATAATTTCATTTGTTTAGTGTCTATGTTAAATAATTCAGGTATTGCATGCTTTAGGAAACCTTAATAACAAGCTGGTCCCAGTTGTTCCAAACTCAGTGAGCTGCATTTCACTAGATATGTGAAAGTAGGTGATAACTGTTTACCTACTGATGTCTTGGGGCAAACTGGGAATTGCTGGGGTAGTTAGTGAATGTGGGCTACTTCCAGTATTCTGTGTAGTCTGCTTGGCTGAAAGCCACTATTGGATGTCCCTGTATGCTTTGTGCAACTTTCAGTTCTCAGAACAGTCAGCATGTGTGGGAGCTTCTGGATGTCTCTTGGTAACATCCCAGAGTTGAAGAGCTTCTTCTGTAAGGTCTTACTAGGTGAGCAGAAGCTGTATGGGATTTGATTACACAAAGAACTGGAATTACTCAAGAACCAAAGAAGCATAGAGGTGTGATGTATCTCCAAGCAACTTGCTGACCTTAAGTGTCTTGAAGACATCAAAGGACAAGAATGGTGGCTCAGTGTTGGGGACAACATCCTTTTGTAAAAATGGAGGCAACAGTTGTTCTTGTTGAGCTTTTGATAAGAGGCTGCAAGAAGACTGCCATCAGAGATCTGGCTTTTAGGTTTTTGTGTATGAGAGCTCTGTGATACAGATTTGGCTGTAAAACAGAAGCACTAACAGAGAAGAGGAAGAGAACATGTAGCTAAAAGAAGTTTCTGCACCAGGTAAGCTGCTTTTGATTGTAAAAAGTAGCAGTGGAATCCTTATGCAGTCTCAGGAACTTGAAGTAATTTCCAGGAATGTATAATATTTTAGAGCATAAGACCAGCAGATCCAAGGTCCATACCATTGTGTTCAACTTTTTCATCCAGTCTCATCTGACACTGATTTGAAGAGCTACTTGTTTTCATTTTCTGTGAAGTTGCCATGTCCTGACTTCCTTTGCTTCATCATACTGGATCTGAAGATATAGTGAGCAGTTGATTCCTCTTCACTGCCTCCATGCCACTGATGATTTTACAGATCACTGTGATATCCTTCTTCATTCATGTTTTTTTTAAGGGGAAGGCTTACAGGCTGCTTTGTCATTCCCCATACCATAGGTTTTCTAACCTCTTTTCCTTTTCTGCTATTGTCTTTTCAGACTTGGGAGGTACCAGCCTAACAAACAGTATTCAATATGTAGGCATATTATGGATTTACATGACAGACTGATGTTTGTTTTTCAGTTGTGTTCTGTGCTTTCCATTTCTTGTCTTTTTCTAGTTATTTCTGGTACTTTGCTGTGTTGGCTGTAATTGAAGACTGAATTGGTAATAATTCAAATTACCTCTTAAAACCCAGCTGATCTACTGAATTTGAGCTCACAGCCTATAATTTTATATAAACACACATACATAATCTTTTTCCATTTGCCTTACTTCATATTACTTCATATTTATCTTCACCAAATTTTGTCACTATCTTATTGTTTAGGCACAGATGTCATATGACATCTTTTTGCCAGTCTTCTCTATATCTTTCTTTTTATTTATATGGATAACTTAGGAAGGTTTTTCTCTTCACTCTATATGCCCTTTCAAAATCATATATTGAATATACTGTTCATATCCTGAATATCCTCTTGCAGATGCCTATGAAATACTAGTGGTCAATCTTTCTACTATGGAAAAATCACTATTTACTGCAAACTTCTGTCCTCTGCCTCCCTAACAAATTATTTATCCACACAGAAATTTTATTTTTGCCCTGTGGGTTCCTTGTTATCTTATGGCTAACTTTGGACCTTGTGAAATGCCTTATCAAAATCCAAGCATCAAATGGACCTCTTTTATCTACAAGACTGCTGGCACCTTCAAGGAATTCTAGTAGGTTGGTGAGGCAAGACTTCTAAAATCCCTTCTTGATTGTTTCCAACAAAATTTCAGATTGTTGTTTGGTATTACTGTCCACCTCACTGGTCTGTTTCTCTACATTTCCTGTTGAACCATTAAAAAGATTTGTGTCACTATCACCACATCTCAGTTATGTGACAGTTTAACAACAACGTGTTCTGCACCCAGCAGTTCTGCTGTTTAATCCTGCTTCTCTAGGACGTCTGGCTTAGAATTTGCTATTACTTGCTTTGTGTATTTGTTTCATATTCTTTTTTTCTAGTACTTCTGGTTAAGCTGTCTTGGACTCCCACATAAAGGTTTCTGAAATGGAATCCTTCCACCCCATCCCATGCCAGGGACACTAGGTTAGGCTGTGTGAATTCCTTGCTACAGTCCTTGTCTGACTGGCATGAAGCAGAGGAGTGTAAATGATTCAGAGGTTACTGGACATCCAAGCCATTAGGTTTGGAGGCACTATGAATTCTGAATAGGCAAACAGTACTTGCATGGGCAATGTTGCCTCCATCTCTTTTTTAAATGGAAGTTAGTTGGTCATTTTTAGAAAATTGTGATAAAATTATTCATTCCAAGAGTGAACGTTTTGGCAGGTTTTGACACTTTGGTGGTTTCACTACTACTATTACATCTTGGAAAATTGACAATGCACCATCTCCATGATAATAGAAATTACTAGGAAGATACTGCTCCTTTATAGCCCAGTGAATGTGTCCAGCAAACACAGAATTACTGTGCTGGTTTACCATTTAGAGCAGATAACCAGCCCATGGAGGCATGAGGCAAAATGACTGCTCAGAGGAACAAAATGTCTGGATCCTTTGTCTTGATTCCAACTTCAGTGAAACAGCAAGTGGCAGCATAAAGTCCATCTTTCTGAGAGAATGGGATTTAACAAATAGTATTATCCCAGAAAAGATTCTGTTTGTGGTTTGAGGTGAGCTTAACAGGATTCTGGTAAAAAAGATTGGACTTTCTGAATGCCTAGTTGTCAGGACTAACTGTTTATTTTGGGGGGCTTTGTTAAGATTCATGCTCCCATTAACTGAGTGCAGTCAAGAGGCTGGACAGATCTGGCAGTGGTTGGCAGGTTAATTGAAACAAATTACACCAAAGAAGACAGAGTTGCATTTCAACACAAACTTGCCAAATCAGAAATAAAAAGCTAAAAAAAGTCATGTGAATTCTTATGAAAAAAAAAAAGGGGGGGGGGGCAGGAGAAAAGATTTTATGTCTAGTCTTCTGGAGGAAATTATTTCATTTGCTTATGTGCTAGTTATGCTAGTTATAATAAATGTGTAAGGAAGTGTTACATGTTAAATCCTCTGATGAAAAATGGAAACACTTCATGGAAGTTCCCATGCCCATTTATGGCTTGCAACAGAATTTGCCATTTCTGCAAAAATGACATGAAAAATGCAAGAGAGCATCCAAGGTTTGTACTTAGAAGGACACAATCTTTTTCTGCTAGGATATTTCTTAAATTCATTATGAAAAATCCTATCAAAATTAGTTGGGGGTAAAGCTAAGTACCAGTTAACTTAGTTTGCCTTTTAATGCCGAGTTTATTGAAATGTTTGAAAGAAAAAGATCAGCCTTGTCACTTGGTACAGGCATCCAGCTAGTCTCCCCCATCTAAACAGCACTTCTGATAGGTGCAAAGAAAAGAGAAAATCCAAACATCTGGCAGGGGCAATGAACGAAGCCAGGAGATAGATATCAAAAGAATAAACTGAATAGTCTCCAGACAAAAGTTTAAAGGAAGAGTAGCTCTACCTATGATGAAAAAAAAATATTATACCATTCAGTCTATAGTTACTGGAAATTCTGGTCTTCCTGTTTATTTTTACATATTATAGTATGTTACATACATTGATAGATACATACATACCTGCAGATACAGAGTTATTTGGGTATTTATTTTCATTTTTGGATTCAGACTCAAAAATATCAAGTGGAAATTATCCAGAGGAGGGAGTTAAGAGATTGAAGAGAGAGAAGTAAAAACAGGAGCAAAATCAATACAGATTTGCATATAAAAATCATATAGGATCCAGATAATTGCTTACTGGAAAGGTGCACATTAAGAAAAGAGGGATACTGGAAACTTTTTGGCAGTAGGTGACCTTTTCACACATGAGTTTGAGTTTTTATACCTTATCTTTAAAGGAGACAGCTTAAGATGAGTAAAATGGATTACAGGATCAAACTTAGATACTGGTATAACAAGTACATTGGGAAATGTGGGCCTGTTTCCAGTAGTTGTGGAATTATACTCTTGTTTATAGCTGTGAGTCTTGCTGGTTGCAGTTTTTCAGACTTCTTTTTTTTTTCCCCTCTTACAGCTCCTGGCTTCTCTTTGAAACCACAAGAAGCCATTTCTTCTAAAAGATAACTGCTGGAACAAAAGTGTGGTTTTATTTTTTATGGTGAAGTTTGGCATCTGACTAAGTGATTCCATACAAATCCATACAAATGAAAATTTGAAAAGTTAGTCCTGACTACACTGACATAGGATTTTCTGCAGTAACATGCTTAAAATACAAAACCCTCAGAAAGGCAAAGAAAATAATAAAGAGATTGCCTCTATAGTTCAACCTAAGTGTTGAATTGTTCAAAGCATCAGTGGTCTGAATTTAGGAAGAGCAAAGTCAGAAGAGCAGGAAGAATGAATGAACATGCAAGAAGATGGATGTTTCATTCCACTCTTGCCCATAGGTGAAGAATCCATGGGAGACCAAGATGGGCACAGACAAGAGCAACAAAAACATGGAAGAAGGCAAGAAGGACACCACAAATTGTGACCCCTTCTACATGGAGAAATACATAAGATGAATATGCCTCTCTTGATTGGATACAGATAAAGTAGTCTAGATTGAAAATGTCATGATTTAATGTGAAGAAATATAAAGGAGAAGTAATGCTGCATTCTTCAATAAGCAAAATATACTTTATCTATTCAATATTATGAGGTTAGAACGGCAGTAAAAAATAAAAACAAAATACCTATTTGTAAAAACAGCACTTTATTTGAGCAAATGCGTAATCTGTCACCAATATTTAAACAGAAAAGAATGTTAAAATATTTTATATTACGATTTTCTTTTGAGAATAAAACCATTTACGTTATATTGGCTGGGTTTTTTTTTTTTAATAGTAACACTAGCATATCCTTAAAAATACATTTTTATAACTTGATTTTGTAGCAATTTTGAAACAAAAGTTACAGTAATTACAAGTAGTAAATATCATTTTTGTTAAGCAGTTAAAATGCAAATCATCAGGAATTAAAATAGAATTCATCAGAAGCCTCTGACACTATATTTATCTTTCTGAAGACTCAAGTACTGCAGGTAAGGGCAAGAAGATCTTGGAGCTCCAATTACCTGAGTGCTCTCAGTATATAACTAAAGATTTTACATTTCTCCATGCTCCTCACTATACTGACAGTTCATGTCTGCTTTTTCTGCCTTTGAGAGGAGGTAAGTTTGAGACAGAGTCCTGTATTGTGTGTCCGTGTCAGGGCTGGCACGAACAGCTCTGAACTCTGCCGTATGTGGCGGAGGTCTGGTTGGTACCATCGCCGGGGCCTCAAAACCCAGTATCTCACTGGGCTAGACCAGAAGTTTGATTCAGTTGTTCAGACCTCTACTGTCAGACCTCTACTGGCATTTGCCAGGCCTTAAGGCATCCAAAGCACCCAGAAGGGATGCCAGACATGACACTACATGAGGGTTATGATCAGGTTATACCTAGCAGCCACTTGGACAGAGAGACCATTCAGAGACTGTAATTTCATTGACTTGTCCTGATTTGTCACAGACTTTTAAAGGTGAATACTATTTTTTTGTTCCTGTTTACTGTTCATTTTCTGTGCCCTCCTTTTCAGTTTAAATTAAAATCTTTGTTGTCAAAGTTTGCTTACCTCAAAATGAAAAGTGATACCTTCTGAGTTTTATCAAAGAAGGAAATCCTGGAAAAACCAATTCTTGTTATGATTCAGTCTAGCATTATAGTCTTGACTAATCTGGAGTTATTAACCTAAAATTTTACCGAGGAGTACTGTTACTTTACAAGAAGCTTTTATAAGTTTCTTTGAATTTAATTTTCTTTTTCTGTACTTTGAGCATTAATGAAGGTCTGATTTTAAATAAAGATACTTTGTTATCTGGAAATTATTCAAGCAGTCATCTATAGTATTTCTCATGCTTCAGCAAATGCCTTAGAAGCCAGGTACCTTCTCAAGGGAATAACTTGGTTTCCAGAGTGAAGGGGAACATAAGAGTTCATGCAAAGAGATTTCTTTAATACTGAGATCAGCTTAATTGACAATTGCTTGGCTTGTCTGACTCTGACACTAATAGCCTCAAACTTGCCACTTAATTTTATTTCAAAGCCCTCTTGGCAGTACAAGGGTGCATTTAGTGGGAACAGGCTTTGTCCATTAAAACTGAAGCTTCTTGTGCTATATTTAAAGCTCATTTGGAACACCTAATTTCCAATCTCTCAGAAGTTTGTATTATTGAAATAAACTGTTAATGCAATGTCCTCCTTAAAGTGTCATGGCAAGGAATTGTTTAAAAGCATTTTTAGCCACTTGTCATTCACAGCATTCCAGTGTGCATTAAAACTTAATGAAGTTAACATGCAGTCATAAAAACAAAAGCAAATAGATATTTGAAGTATGATTGCCATATTCCCAGCATTGCATCTATAGCATTTTAATTATTTCTCTTATTTCTCTTGAGTTTTTATTTGTAAGTATGTTCAAAATAGGTCTGTCTGGTCTTAATAAGAGTGGGTTATCAGGACTGTTAGCAGAACCACAGGGTAGTCCTGTATAGGAAAAGGGTTCTTGAAGATGATAAACAGGTTAATGTGAGTGTTGGAAAGCAGACCCATTCAAGACACTTCCTTATAAATAACCTAAAAATATTCTGTGTTCATGTATACACTTGATGTGTGGCTGTGAGTTCTTGTTTTAATAAACCTATGTGATTTGTTACTTCACAGAATCGGTAGCCTCCAGTTAGCTGGTGCAGAGATTTCCTAGTTTTCTGAGTTGTGGAACAAGACCATTGCACAGACAGCAGCCAACAGTGTACTTACTAGGTTTGATCACAACAGGCTTGATTTCAACTGTTCTTTTTCCAAGTCACTCTCTGCTGCCATTAAGAATGGCATTCTTCCTAAGAATAGGAAGAATGAATAAATGGAAAACAAACTGAATAAAAGCTAGAGATAGAAGCACAACTACTAGATTGGGATTTCTGGTTTTCTTTCCAGGATCTGCCTCTCTTTTAGGTTTTTTTTTTGAATACTCAGAATTAATATTGAATGCCCTGGGATTCACGTACTACAGCAGCTCAGGATACCAAAGCACTTACTGTTTATCAGAGACTTAGTTCAAAATCTGTTGCTCATATCTTTACTTAGAACAAACAGGAAGTGTCATTCTCTGTGCTAGTAATTAAATGGTGTAAGCAGAGATCCACTTTTCCAGCTGCTTGGGCCACAGAATACAAAACAGCTTCAGTTTATACATGCTCCTAGAACGTTGTATTATCTGCTATCGTGCATTTGAATTGCTTATTTGGTGTATGAGTCAAGCACACACAAACTGTAGTCCTTAGCAATGCCATAGATATATTTTACACAATGACAGTATGACTGAGGCTGGAATGAGTCTTTGGAGTACATCTTGTCCATTGGGCTCCTGCTGAAGCAGACCACCAAATCTGGTTGTCTGGGACCCATTGGTCCATTGGTCTCCCATCATCCAGTGAGATGCTCTTCATAGAAAGCTGTCAGATTTGTTAGATATTATTTCCTCTTGTGAATTTGTTCTGACTAATCCAAACACCATCTTAAAATAACTGGAAGTTATTTTTAGGGTTATTTTCTCCATCACATTCCCCAAAGTCAAGGTGAGACTGATATGGTCCAGTTCCCTGAATCCTCTTTCTTTGTTATTCGTAGAGATAGGGATGACATGTTTTCATGACATAGTACAGAAACCTTGGCCAAACACCACAACCTTTTAAAGATAATTGAAGCAGGTTTGCAATGACACCAAACAGCTTCCTCAGTACTTTTAGAGTGCACTGCATGGCCTTGTCTGTGTTATACAACACCTCTTGGAATGCCATGGAAGGATATTTTGTGTCACTCAGACAATGGATGTCATGCATACTACACCTCAGCTCGTCCTTTGGTGGTTTATAGACATCCTCTTACAGTGAATTTCATAGTGGTTTGTCAGCTCTATTCCAAGCATACCATCGTTTTCACTGCACAGCAACATTCATGGTTACCATTCTCTGGGCATGTGTTGCTTCTCAGTTTACACAGTGATACATAAACTTTGGGGTTTTCCTTCTAATTCCTTGGACAAGGAGAGTGAACAGGTTGCAGCTAAAATTTGCCAGCACTTTTTTATCAGCATTCAAGCAAATCCAGCATCATGATGAAGTGGGCAACAGCCTTTTAAAATGCTGAGAGTTTGTGAGGCTCTGAATATTCTGAGGAAAAGGACCTAGTACATAACTGAACACTGGAATACACCTTATATTTCCTAGCACCACATAACTTTACTCTTGCCACTCATCACACTGGCAAGTACAATAAAACTAATTCAAATCAGTGCACAGTTAGGGAACAGGCTATTAGATTCAGAAACAGATCGCAAATCCCGCAATAACAGAATGCCTCTCCTTGGTGTAGACACAGGTTGTTTCCTGTGTTTTATCCAGATGACAGACTGTGAAGTCATGCTGACTAGTCTTACAATTCAGCCAGCCAGCAGACACAGGTCCAACTCCCAGGGAAGCCAATCACTCCAAGGCCCATTTTCTGCACAGCAATTTTTACTTGCCACCAAGCTCTTCATTATTTCCTCTGTGAGGAGAGATGTACATTCTCAAGTATCCTGCAATGTAAACTTTGATGATCAGACAAAGATACTGGCTTCTAGCATTAATAGTGTCAATTATTTGCTCAATTTAGAGGACAGTGATGTTCTCAGATTAGTCAGTCCCCATGACAGCTCCTAAATGTGCTGGGTTTTGTGATAGCACTGCTTAAACATAATAATGGTTTTCTACTTGTGGCAAGATGTTTGCTGAGAAATTGTAATAAAAAGAAATGTCCCTTTTTACCTTTCAGTAAATAAGTACTGAACTAAAGAGACAAATACTGGCCTGATTTGTACCTGTGTAACTCTGCCACATCCAAGCCACAGTGGATTGAAGTGCAGGGCACTGCAAAAGAATCTGGGCTAAAATAATCTGTAAATGAAGTATTCCACCTACCATGTGTGGTTGCATAATTTCTGTGCAAACATAGTGTGTGTGCAAGGAAACTATAGGTATATTCTTAGACAAGGAGCTGCAGAATGTGTTTGTTGTGTTGCTTTATATCTTTCTCATTTTGATGGTGGCTCACCTCCTTGTTGGCATTCATTATGCCATTGTTTAACACCTTGGAACGCCTTGCTGCTCTCTAATCTTATAAGTAGTTATTTGATAAATATTACAAATGTTGTTAATGGACTTGTTTTATAACACCTTTCTTTTCTGCTGGATCAAAGCAACAGAAAGAGCAGTTCATTTACAGAGATGAGGGGAAAAAGACGACAAAAGAAAACTGAAAAAAACCCCACTAGAAAACCCTGACTTGGTTGGATATATCAACAAAACTAAACTGATTATTTAGCTTGTTTACTATGTGGAAATTAGCAATAGCCTTCTCATTTGTTAGCTGTTATGTACATGTGAATATTTTAAATTAATTTGGGAGAACTGTGCATAAGCACAACATGAGAAACTCCTAATTTCTCTCCTGGAGACAACATGCAACATTAGAAGCATTGCGCAGACAGGTAGAGCATGCCAAACAACTAGCAAATACAGAAGGCAGAGCTGATGATGGGATGGAAATCTGTACTACACCTTCTATGTCTGGCTCCCCATGTGCACTGGATTCCTTTTAGTTTACTTACACAGAAATCTAGATTCTTTGTTTTGTACCTTTAAGACATCTGGCAAAAAACACACTAGTGAGTTCCTAGGTGAAACAAGGACGATTCAGGAAGGGAAGAAGAGGAGAAAGACACTGTCCTATGCTTTTTGCATTTTAAAGTTAAAAATTACACAGGAAGTTTTAAAACATGAATGAGAGCTGTATAGCTATATTTATGTTAAAATGTAGAATTTTTAAAATCAAAACCACACACATCTATAAATTTCCCATATAAACATAAAATAAATATTTACTTTCCATTTGCCAGCTTTTATTTTTTTATTTTTTTGCCAGCTTTGCCGTCTCTGTTCGTATACCTGCTTTTTTCAGTCTGTCATCCTAGGTTTTGTAACATTCCCCAATGAGCTCATGTTCTCCATAAATGCTTATTATCAGAGCAAAGTGCATGTTGCAATCCAGATAATTAACTTCACCATTGTGTTGCTTTTTTGTTATACATGTTAGACATGTATATTTATAATGCAATGAAACCTCAAGCTGAGGTCAGTGGACGGAAGAAGTATTTATTTGTCTCAAGAGTTCGAATGGAAGACTATGTTCTTGGCATTAGTTATCATGTGATAAATTTGGGGATGTGACCAGAAGGGATTACATCCTGAGTTCTGCTCCCACCTGACAACAGACATGTATGATGTTGAGTAAATCACTTTTCTGCCAGAGTTTCCCTTCACCAATAGACAGCTGGTAATGTTCCATCCTAGCTGGTTTTGCAGCCACCAACATCGTCAATAGAAAGCTCCAAAAAGAATTAACATTGGCATCAATAGCAGGCTGCTCTTTGACATTCTTGATATTTTTTAAGTTTTGAAATGAGAGAGTAAAAACACTACATAAATATTCACAATCGTGTTGGTGCCCAGATAGGAACACCACCATTCCCAGGCTTTGGATCATACTTCTTCCCAAGATTCATGGTGAAAGCTGCATGAGTCTGCATGAGGTTGCCAACTGCTTAACCAATCTGGTTGCCTTCTATGATAAAATGTCTGAATTTGTGGATGCAAGGGCATCACCTTGACTTTTGCAAAGCTTTTAATACTATCTCACAGTATTCTTATATCCAAGGTGAGATACCACAGTTTGGATGAGTGGAAAACTAGACAGATAAAAAATTGGTTGGATGGTCAAGCTTAGATAATAGTATTAATAGTACCTCAGTGGTTTATGCAGCAGAAACTTTACAAAATTCAGCAGGGATAAATGTCAAGTCCCTCACCTGGGAAGGAAGAACCCTGAACAATACAGGCACAGTGGCGGGAAGAAGCTCTGTGTAAAATGATTTGAGGGCCTTGGTGGACATAAGACAGGAGCACAGACTGTCTGCAAAGAAGGCCAACAGCATCCTGTGTTGTAGCAGCCACAGAACGAGAGGAGACAATCCCTCTCTGATCACCATTTGTTAGGCCCCACTCCATCCAGTCTGGGGATCCACAGTGCAGGAAAGCAGTGGATAAACTAGAGTGACTCCAGCAAGTGCATTAAAATACTTGAGCACTGGAGTTC
Organism: Lonchura striata; assembly: GCF_050655825.1. NCBI lineage: Eukaryota > Metazoa > Chordata > Aves > Passeriformes > Estrildidae > Lonchura > Lonchura striata. The sequence continues at coordinate 95,258,620 of NC_140704.1, read as the reverse complement.
TTGCCCTGTTAGGAGAGGCTGAGGAAATTTGGTTTATTCAGCATGGGGAAAGGAGGGCTACATGTGACCCTCTGGTAGCTATGCAGCTAGTGAAGACAGCAGCCTTCTGGTTCCTATCAGGGGGCTGTCAAGAAGATGGAGTCAGGCTCTTCTCAGTGCTGCAGGGTGGGAGGACAGGAGTCAATTGTCATGGTCTTGAAACAAGATTGCCGATCAGTGATGCTTTTCTCCCCAAAGACAGGCTGTCCATAGGGTTGTGCAGCTCCCAGCCTGGCAGGCTGTCGAGACCTGAGGGAGTGAAGCCTGGACAGACAGCTCGGACCTTCCAGCTGACCTGCCCTGCGCAGGCAGCCGGACCAGAGCACTCGGCCGCCCGAGGTCCGCTGCCGGCCCTGCATCCTGCAGCATCCCAGCGGGACCGAAGGGGTGCACAGAGCACTCCAGGATGCAAGCTGCTGAGCCGGGACCGGCTGATACGGCCGGACCGGGTGCCAGGGATCAAGTTTAACACTCTCCCCTGCACTTTTAAAAAGTTGGAGCCTCCGCTGATCTCTCGGTACCCTTATCTCGGGCTCCTCAGCCTCCGCGGCAGCGCCTTGAATTATTCATTGCTATCGACAATCCCAGAAATTGCCGTCCCCTCATCCGCGGCGCGCTGCAGCGCCCTGGTAGCAATGACCGCGGGCGGGGCAGGAGAGGCGACCTCGCCGGGGCCGCCCCTCGGCGCCGGGCCCGGCCGCGCACCTGGGGCGCCGTGGCGGCGGCCGCCCGCGAGGGGGCGCTGCCGGCTCGGCGTTGGCGCCTCGGGCGGGCGGGCGGCCCGGGCCGGGCGGGCTGCCTGGGGCTGCTGCCTGTCGGCGCGGGCCTTGCCTCGGCGAGCCGCTGTGGGTGGAGCTCACGGGCTCTCCCCTCGCTTTGCCTTGCCTCGTCCCCGCTTTTCCCAGCAGGGGCGAAGGCCCCGTTCCCAGCGCCAGGGGCGGTTTGGGTCTCCGAAGCAGAGGGGAGTGGTGCGTGCCCTGGGAACGCGGCACTGTGGCTGCCCCCGCAGCAGCAGCGTGGCTTGGGCGGGAGAGGGATGCTGGTGAGGAGGCTGCAAGGCCTTGGTTCTGCTGTGCCCGGAGCAGAGCGCCCACGCTTACTGGGAGAGGGCGGCTGAGGAGCCCATCCGCACTGGCACAGCTAAAGCCGCCCTCGGAGCCTTTTCTGGCCGCTTCTCCCCTACCTAACACAATTGTTCAGTGTAGGCTGATGCTCCGACAGCTCCAGTGGGTAAACTCTCCCAACAGGCACGGGGATCCAAGCCCTCTCCTGTTTACCTACTGGAAAGGAGAACTCGCACAATGATACCAGTGAGTGAATGCCAAATCAAGTTTTAAGCATTAGCTAAAATTGCCCTAGTGCATTCTCTGCTCCAGTCATTATGCTGTGTGTTTGCTGTAGAAATAAGGTACAGAAAGATCAAGAAAGGGAACTGTGACAGGCACAGTATATTTGCAGGTGCGCTTCAAAACACAACACTGTTGTTCTCCATTGCAGTCAGAATTCCCATTGCAGTGGGAAGTACAACTGTTCTGAACCCTCCAGTCTGAGTTATCTGTTAGTTTAAGCCATCTGAATGAAAAATATTTATGGTAGTGAAAAATCTCTGATCTGCTTAAATTCTTCCAAATTTAGGTTTGGCGTTGAGTCATCATTATTCCCTGTCAAATGGTTTTATGAATTCACCCAAATAATGAGATGTCACTTGCCTAGATACATTAATAATTAGAAGGATTTATTGTAGCAGGCATCATGGGAAAGTGTAACTTTCCCATTAGATGTCCTTAATTAGAAAAGAATGTGTCAGATTTCAGATCAACGTAGGGGAACTACAACTATCCATTAAAGAGAGAAGGACAAATAATGTAAGTGACAGCTCTTGCAGATGTACAAAAATTTAAATACTTTATAAATTAAGGGGATTGAAAGTGCTCATTTTCATCTCTAAAGCTCTGTGACCTGTCTTCATCATCAGAAGGGTGCAGTCTCCAAACTGAATTAAACAACATAAAGAGCAAGTGCTCTATATAATTGTGACAATAGAATATTTGTGTAATCATCAGTTATTCCTTTTCCTGACTTTCAGCAATGGCTCCTTAAGGTGGGTCAGACTGCTCTGGAAAGTGCTTGATTATGCTAATATAAAAATTTTATAGTGACAATGGCATCTCTTGAACCACAGGAGCTGTAGCTAATACACTTGTTCAGTTGGTGGCAAGATGTGGGATAAAGAAGTGGTCTGACTGGCTTTAAGATAAAATTGGAGAGCTGTTAGGTAATTCTAACATGTGGGAGGCATTACTGTAAATCCGAGCAGAATGAGGTGCCTAACTACTTGGGCATATGCAAGGAGTTAATTTAAGTACCCATCTTTTGTGTCTTCCATTTGGCTCTAGGTAATTCTTCACAGACCCAGGCCAAGGGTTTTACTGGGTGTTACACAGAAGCTAGAAACTAAGTCTTACAATGCTTACATTTACTTAGAGTCATGAGTGAAACCAGTTTATACTCATATTTCTGCTCGGTGCTTGGTTAACGTTCAGGCATGTATTTTATTTATACAGTCTTAAAATCATGCCATGAATGATGTCAGAGTAAGGGTAATTTAAGAAACAGGAACATGTGTCTGCAGTTTGTTTCAGCTTGCAAAGAAATGATGTTCCGAGATGGGGAGACTTAAAATTTTGCACTATAAGTAAACTACTGCATCTGGGAAATTTGATCGACTAATCCTATGTCAATTACACCTGAAAGTTACTACAAGCTGGTTTCTGTGGCCTACAGTTTTTGCTACAGCTTTTCTGCAGCCTCTGTGAAATCAGTAACACTGGACCAGTGCCCAACTGATAGGTGGCCACCAAGTTATCAGCTTGTTTTCTGTTCTTGATAAGTGTTTCATTAGAGATGATTTTGGGAGGAAAGGTGGATTTGTTGCTTACTGAGAAAGGAAATCCTCTAACACGGAGGCTGAGCCACACAAACAGGGCCATTTTAAATAAGCCTTTCAGTTTTACCATTTTGTGTTGTATTTTGCTTGAAAAATATGTTTCTGTTCTTTTATGAGCTTTTAGCTGAAGAAGAATCACAAACATTAGGTTTGGATTTAGAAAAGATATCTCTAATTTACCTGGAGGAGATAGGTGCCCAAAATATATGTAGTTCTGTGGGATTGAAAATGTGCATGTTTAAAACAAAGTTCAGGTAGGACATTAAAGACATGACTTAAATACTCTTTTGAAGTACTGTGTGGAAGTCTTCTCTTTTCTAAATTCAACCCTTATCACATATTAAATGCTAAGAGTGCTAGGGAGGACAGGGCATATTCCAAAGGGATGCATAAAAAGCACCCTCCATAAGTTATTAGCATCCAGCATTTGTGTTTTAATGGGCTGAAATGAGAAATTTTGTAAACTAATTTGAACTACAGTGTTTTACTCAAGCAAGGTGTCTCAAACATCAATCAACTATTGAAAGTTTGTTTGTGAGATACTTCTCTAAGAATCTTTCATTGCAAATCTCACACTTGAAAACTCAGCAGTAGATCTTGACAAGATTCACATATGAATGCCCAAGAGATAAGTGGTGAGCTGTTTCACTGAGGAACGTGGTATATATATTCTACTTTTGAAGGCAGGACTAAACAAAGCTCACCTGCTCATTAAAAGGTACTGAAACCTGACTGTTTTACATACTGTTTTGTAAATGAGAGTTCCTGAAACACACCTTTATTTTCAAACTTTCTCTGAAAGACCTCTGGGGATAAGCAAGGTTTGGTATAACAAAGAAAACATTTTATTCAGCTTTAGGAGCTGGAATGTCTGCCTCAGGAGAGTATTACCTGTGCTGCCCACACATCACACCATCAATAGAGTTGGCTATTCTTGTAGTAGTGGTAGTAGTATTTTTAGCTTTAAATTAAAATCTGCCTGAAGTCACAGATGAGTCCTCAGCACACTGCTCTCTAAGGATGCAAATCTAAATTGAAACTTTCCTTAAAAAGCCTATTTAAAGGTTAACTGTCCACTTGGAATGAGTGAAGCACCTTCGACTTGAGGAAAACTGAAGTGTTGCAGATGTTTGGGCAAGTTATACCAGAGAAAGAGACAAAGAAAGAGATTGAAGCCAGATCATTGCCCATTTATTTCTTTGGCAAGCAAGGGTCTTCATGTATCTGAATACAATAACATTAGGGCTTTTGCATCTTGAGAATCTCTGTCACATGAATTCAGGTTGGTGAATCAGCATAGCTGTTCACTTTCCATGTGCTAAAATACATGCCTGACTTAAAAGCAAATCAGATTATACAGTGAAGAAGTTACCCAGACTACATGGATGATTTGAACTTTGGTTGTTCAGACATCTTAAGGTAACCAAATATACAGACAGATATTTCAGGAGATATGAAATTTACCTGGTACCCCTTGAAGTAAAACTATTTTTGGTGGTATACCCTGTACAACAATCATGAATAATTATTTATGTCATTACTTATAGGAAGCAATGTATGCTCATAGTCAAAATACATGCTTAGACACAAAACATATTCCTGTTTACTGGACTTTCAGGACCTTGTTTAATATGAACAACTGTAGTGTACAGAGCTCTGCCTAGGGAATGGACTGTGAGCCAGCTGAGTGCTCTTGGATATCAGTTACTGGGTACTGGGAGATGTTGTAGTAGGTGTAAACTACAGGAAGAACAAATGGAAAAGACCTTCTGTAGACAGAGCTGTGGTTCTCCCAGCGAAACTTCACACATCTGATATCTTCCAAAGGAACAACACAGATATATGCAATCCTGGAGGTTCCTGGACAGTATCTCCTGACGCAAATGATAGAGGACTGAGTGGAGATAGGTGTTCTGCTGGCCCTTATAATTACAAATGAGGAAAGTTGAGGACATGAAGGTTGAAATCAGTCTTGGCTTCAGTGGCCATGAGATAATGGAGTTCAGAATTCTGAGAAGAGTAAGTAGGGCTCATGACCTTGGACATCAGGACACTTGGGCCTTGCAGAGAGACTGTTCATGCAGCCTGAAAGGCCCTGAAAGGAAAAGGGGCCCAAGAAATCCTTGATATTCAAGGATTATGTTCTCCAAGGTCAAGAATAGTCTATTGCAACAAGCAGGAAATCAGGTAAAAATAACAGGACAATTATATGACTTAACAAGGAGTTCCTGGCAAAACTCAAGCATAAAAAGGAGACACACTGTCTGAACATGCAGAAATTATGTTAGAAAAGCCAAAATCTGTCTAAAATTGAATTTAGGGGGATGTTAAAGTTGGCAAGAAGACTTCTCACAGAACAAAATTAACAGAAGAAGACTAGAGAAAATACATGCCTGCTGCTGAATGGGGCAAGAGCCCTGGTGATGTATGATCTGGGAGAGGCTGAGTCACTGAATGCCATCTTCACCTCAGTCTTTTCCAGAAGGACCTTCCTTCAGAAATCTGAGGGCTGAGAGAGCAAGGAAGTCTTACCCTTGATGGAAGAGGTTCAAATTAGAAAATAATTCATGAAAGTACATGAAGGGGTCTGGTGGGATGCACCAATTAGAAATGAGGGAACTGGCATCTTTGAGAGGCCACCCTTGATAATCTTTGAATGACATAGTCACGAGGAGTGTCTGAAAGGCTGGAAGAAAGCAAGTGTCATTTTGTCTCCGGAAAGGGCAAGAAGAAGGACCCCAGGAACTACTGGCCAATTACAGCCTCACCTCAATTCCTTTGCATGTGTTGGAACAGATAATCCTGGAAACAATTTCCAGGCATATAAAGGACAAGTAATCACTTGACCACTTGATAACCTTCTATAATGAAATGACTGCTGTGGTAGATGAGGTAATGCATATTCTCTGCCTCAATTTCTGTAAGGTTTTTGACACTGACTCTCACAAGATTGTCATGCAGCAGGTGATGAAGTATAGGTTGGCTGAACAGAAAGTGAACTGGGATGAAAACTGGAGAGTCTGGCAAAGGACGACTAGGAGAATTTTTTCAGCACATAAAAATATTTCAAAAGGAAGGTGAAAAGAAGACAGAGCCAGGTGGTTGGGGAGTCTCTATCCTTGCAGATACTCAACAGTCATCTTAACATAGTAATTGGTAGCCAGTTTTAGGTGGCCCTCCTTGAGTAGGAGGGTTGAACCAGATGACCTTCAGAGGCCCCTTCCAACCTCAGCAAAGCTGTGACTCAGTGAATTTACCATGCTTTCATTTTGGGGATGAAGACAGATCAAATAAATCAATCAATCTAATCCATATTTGCAACCCAAAGACTTAATCACAAAGTATAAAAGGAAAGTGAGGAAAAGAGCTGCAGAAGGTCAAGATACTGCAACAAGTAGGGTTGTACTCTCTGACAACTAACAAGTAGTTTCATTTTTTCACTTTGGACTCATTTTGAGTCAGTAGAATGGCTGAAGAGTATCCAAAATGATGGAGAATGAAATAGCCACATGAAAGATACATTAATTTTTCTTTTATGGAAGGAGAATATTTCCAGTTTGTAAGAGAGGCCAGAGAGAAGAGACCTTCCTGGAAGGTCTTGGTGTTGCTTCAGGAGCTCTTACCTGTTCTAGAGAGTTGGCAGAGCCATTGCTGTAGGCACACAGTTTGTGGTAATTGGGAATGGGGTTGTGATGGAGGCCATCCCTAATGAGCTACAGCTGTGCAGGACAGGTGAGCAGTATGGAAGGTAATGAGACATGGGGGTGAGGTGCACTGACCAATCTCAAAAGGAAACAGAGGGCACACAGCTGTAAGGCATGTAAGATGAAGGGTATAAAAGGTTGGACTGAAGACCCACAAAGAACAGATATTTGAAGCCTTCTGTAGTGGTATGTTGCTACTCAGAATGGGTGGATGCTTGGCACTTTCTGAAATTGTGTGGTGATACTCTGTGTATTGTGGCTGTCTCAACTGTGACATATGCTGTGACACACTGCAGATCTTTTTCTGCTGCACTAACTCCTTACTGACCCAGGAGCTCCACATCAGGATTCTGGAGAAATCTGGAGGTGGAGCAGAAATCCATCATGTTCACTTCTTCCATTTAAGATACTGCTTGCCAAAGTATTTTACTCCATGTTTTCAGTGAGGCAGAGGTCCAGGCACTGTTGCTAGAGGAAGATTTGTGTAGCCGTGCTGGCACACGAGAACTTGAGCTGCATAAGTTTGCAGTCATTTGCAAAGAAGGCCTCAGACCTTAGGCTAGATGGTTAGGTGGAGATGAAGATCAGTCTGAATCCTGTGGGAAGCGAGTTTAAACATCTATCTCAATCCTGTAGAGCAGGGAATGTAGAAATGAACTTCCCAAAATATTGTGGAACAAAAGAGGCACACATGAAAAGGATTTTTCAAGGAGTCTGTCTTCCTTTGCATTGATTTGTGAAGTCAATAGCTCCTTGCTCCTCGATGTGCTGGCTAAAAATGGTCTCTATTTAGAGGTGGGGGAAGTTGATAGAAACAGTTAACATGTGCCCAGGCTCTTTTTATCTGCCTGACTGTAAACATCCGTGGATATTAGCACAGTTTGTGTATATTTTTCCAATTACTGTGGAAGTGAGCATTGCTGCAGTGTAAGCATTTTCATCCATTTGTCTTTTGAGTAAACCCAAGAAAAATAACCAATACCAGAACATTGAAAACATTGCAAAATTACTAAATGTTGCAGCTCATACAGATGTCCACTTTGACCTAATGTAATACCATAAGTAAAATTTTCAGTATTTTTTCAGGCTTCATTTACCTAGTTTAATTATCTTTTTAATCAAATGATACTTCAGATGTGGTTTTTTCTTTTTTTTTTTTTTAATGTGCAATACGAATATGATTGGAAGGGTTGCAGCTTTCTATCCAGTAAATATGACTTTATACATAGAACAGCTCAAATATAATTACAATATGTACAAAGTCACCAAAGCATTTTCTATCCATGTGACCAACAGGGCTGAATTGGCTATCACTGAGCTTGATGAGTGGAGCTTCTGCTTTGCATGCCACATTTTTTCAAAGCATAATGCAGTTTCTATTTCCCTGTTGTTATGATCGTATTAGACAATCCCTAGCTTTAGAAAAGGCACCAGCAAGTTAGGGCATTAAAATTAAAAGGGAAAAAAAATCTACACAAACCACTTAAGCACACTCATTATTATGGCCCTTGCTACCTCAGGCCACTGGAGAACTTATAATTTAGTCAGCATTATGCAGTTTGAAGTGTTTTATGTTCTGCATGGGAGCAGGCTGCAATTCAAATATCAGTGGCCATGAAAAATATGCACATACGTTTAGTATGAAAATCTCCAAGGGCATAACAGAAGAGATGGGCACATGTAGCTGCAGTGTGATGGAGAATTTCTGTGAATTAATCATTTGGACATAGTTTGTCACCATTTTATATTTTGCCAGTGATGCTTCCTCACCATTTGTTAGGAAAACTTATTATACATGCACATCTTAGAAAGATAATAAGGCCAAAGCCTTTGATGCTTAAAGGCAACAGCCTTTGTTAGATTCTGTTATGACACAGACAACTTCTCCACTGACAGAGCCATTCAGATAACAAGAGTAATTGCTTATTTTATTGAGTTTAGGGAATTGTGCTCCATTCTCCCTTCTTGGCTACTACATTAGCTATTATGACCCATCTTCTGCCATAATTTAGGGGGAGTGGAGTACGTGCATTTTTAAAGCTTTTCTTGAAAGAATAGAGTGCTGTATTTACATACTTCCTTCATTATTCCACAGGGCCAACACTTTAATATATTCCTTCCAAAGAAGCAGAGTGGCATGTGTGTGCATGTGTGTATCTCTTTCTGTGCCTAGATGTTTGTGTGCAGTTCAGTGTCTGAGTGGGTAGGGGAATGAGAAGGGCTTATTTAGTTGTTTCTTTATGCCTTCTTCTGACTGGAGACAATACCATTGTAAATTGGTATTAGCAAAACTACAAATGGAGCAATCTCTTCTGACACTTTAAAAGAACTTTATTGACATCTCCAAACATGAGAGGAATTTTAAAGTAGAACTTTTCCATCTGTAAAGTTTGGTCTGATCAAAAGCCTGATAGTAGCTCCAGATGTAGCAAATGAGGCTCCAGAACAGATTCCAGCTTCTTTTGGATAAAAAGGGAAAAAAAAAAGGCTTAAGTTTGATTCAGCCTAATCTTGGCAAAATGATCAACTATCCAAAGGTAACATTGCAAGGAGAGAATTAAAAAAAAAAAAAAAAGCTTTCAAAATTTATGTGCCATCCAAAGATTTTAAAAGGTTCAAATACAATATTTAAGTGTAAGGTTTAATATCATAAAATGCTGCTGTGCTTTACAGTTTTATTACTTAGAAACCCTGGTTTTCTCCAGTATGGGCACGTCCTCGTTCTGGCCAGGGCAGAAAAAAAATTAACAGGGTTAATATTGCAGTAGCCAAGAGGGAGAGTGGCTGGGACCTACAGGTTATTCTGTGCTTCATTTCGGGGGACAAAGGGATGGGACTCCCCTTCTGAAAGGAAGAGCTCTCTTGCCATTAGGGTGGCATGGCTGGAATTACAGGCTCCACAGTGAGCATTTTGGCATGAATCACTCTTTTGCACGCTGTTGTTCGTTAATATTGTTGTTACTGTTAGTTTTCTTTTCTCATTGTTGGTTCCAGGAAATTGTTCTTAGCTCATTATTCTCTGCCTTTTGTGCCTCTGACTTCCCTCTCAAATGGAAAGGGGCAGTGGCATAGGTTTTGGTAGGAGTACAGAATATTCCTAAACCACAACAGACCACTATAGCAAAGCCATGAAATGGTCAGAATCTGACTTCTGAAACAACAAAAAACAATATTGTTGTTAACAGAAGGACAACTTTCAAATGGAAACCAATGTGAGTTATACTTCTTCCACTGTATATAAATAGAATAATTTTCCAGAAGTGTAACCAAATATGAAGGCTGGTTCTGAGAAAATTCCAGCAGCTGTTTCATGAAGGAAGAGTTAGTGATTTCCCCCCCCCCCAACAAGACAGGTGCATTTTCACTCTCCAGATGTACTTGTTAAGAGGCTGTTACATGTAAGAAAGAACTTTGTGTTCCCTAGCTCTTTTTCTTTCCTGAGTCATGTGAATGCCCTGTTAAAGTATCTGAGCTGACTCATCTAGCTATCCAGCTATCAGCTGGGTAGACTGGATGCCAGCTTTATTTCCCTGATGCTTGTTCTGCTTTTGTCTCCATGAAAAGGTCTGGTTAATACATTCACCTTTGTGTTTGTCATATTTTAATGTGCAGCCAGAGTCTCTGTTTTGCAAGGACATTTTCTTCATCTTTTGAAGTCACTCCATGAGACTGGTAACAAATGATAGCTTGCCAGCTATGGAGTGGGTATTAAAAATGAATTTTTCATAGCAGACATTCATGCGATTGTCTTGTGGCTGAGGGGACACAAGTGTGTTCTGCATCTCAGTGGAGCAGCTGGCAAGAAAGGGAGTGTCTGGATTAATGTGCTCTGCTTTGATTAGTTCCATAAGAGGTAATTGGTCTATGCAGAGGGCTATGCTGGATTAATGAAAGTACACCTTTTCCAGGACAGTCTCTTTGCATAGCACTGGTTCCTGTAGCTGGACCAACTCATTTGGGACAGCCTATGTATGACTAAACTATCTCCATTATGTTTGTTGCCTTGTCATTTTCGACTGTAAGGTTGAGAGTGACATAAGATTTCCACAGATCTTATATCCTTGGCAAAACTAAGGAGATCTACTCACTATGTACTCAAGCAGGTTCATGAAACTGAGAGAAAGAAGGTAGAAATTTGACACTTACTTTTACAAATACTCCATCCCTATTTTTCTTTATAGGGAAGCCACTTTGTTTCCTGCACCTGCTACTCTCCACAGCTCCATGATCATTTTTTCCGCAGGGCTGGATCAGGAATGTGGTGGGATTCACAGGTAGGTTTGCTTTGTCTCCAAAGGGCTGTCCTACTGCAATGCTCAAGTCAGTTGTGTGTACAGATGGTGACCCCTGCAAATGGACTTCAATTGCCCAGCAGCTCAGCACCCAGATGCACAATGCTGGGCATGTACAGTGACTGACAAGCAGGATGTGCCAGTGTTGCCAAGCGTGCAGTCTCTGTGTGTGCAGCAAATCTGACACACTGGGTCCACTGAGCTTTCACCGTATGCCCAGAGTGTCTCCTCTGCACCTGACTAGTAAATCCAGGTTGCCATGCATGCACATAGTAGTCATTTATGATGGAATTTTGAGCATTTGATAAGTATTTCAAGCTCCTGCCTCTGCTCTGTAGTCCAGGAGAAATGTCCAAATCCTTTTTTCCTGCAGGACCAGTAGAAACTGCTACAAGTTGAACATGGCATTGTATCTGGGGTAGATCAGGTATGTGGCATCTGCACAGGAGGTTAGCAGATCATCACATAGGAAGGGTGACTGAGAGCCACTCTTCAAGAAAGCTGGACACAGCTGTTGATAACAGAATACACTCTCATGTATTGAGATCAGACTGTGTTTGGTCCTGTTGCTTCTTGATGAAACTATGAAATACCTTCTCTCTGTGGTACATTCTGTATTACATTGCTGTCTCCCATGCTTCATCTCCTAGGGAGTCCAGTGATTCAAGTCCTACATAGAAACAGCACTGGTGCTTTTTAGGTTTGCTAAGATTTCTGTATCAGGATGCCCCTTTACAGCAAAACTACTTCACTATTGTCTGAAGTGTTGGTAATGCTTTATTGCAGCTACTCTTGAGTTGCCTGAAGTTATCTGGAGCATGTGCTTCACTGTTTAAGCTTTTCTATTTTCCACTTCCCACTCTAGTTTGCCTCCCCATCTCCTTTCATGTTGCTTTCAATACATACTGCTTCCTGTTTGTGTTTATGGCTGGTAGTGAGAGTAAATGAGTAGCAGTAAATGAACTGATTCAAGTAGCAAGCAGTGTGTGACTTGCCAGGGCCAGCCTTTCCCAGGCTTCCCAGGACAAGGTCAGGAAGAAATGGGCAGAACTTTTGGTGGATAATCCAGGAGAGTGTTTCCTTTTGCAGTGCTGAACTGTGTTTTGAGGCACTTGCATCCCTTGGTCTTTGTCTTAATTTGATGTAGATTTTTCTTTTTAAAAGCAACAGCCAGTGAATGTATTTTGAACCGGAGTCTCTGAGAGTTTATTCACTTTTCCATGTTGCCATATCCTTTTGACTTTGTGTCACTATAACTTCTTTTTTGGGAATGTATTCTCACTGTTTTGGGTCAGTTATCTGGTCTTTGCTGCCCAACTTCTGGCTGTTACTTTGTTCTCTGCTGGATCAGGCTGGGTTCTAAACATTTCTTTATGCTTTAGAGTTAGTTTGGCACTGTATGTTGCTGTTCCTTCTTCTCTCCAAATTAATTAACTGCTTCTTTACATATCCTCTGAAAAATGGAAAATCCACATCACTCTGTAAGCTGAGCATAAAGACTGTAGTCTGAGAGCACATGTCCTAGTAGAGCAGAAAGCCTGTGGCCTAACTATTGCTTAATCAAGGTGTTGTATATATATATATTAATAACAGAAACTGCAAAGGTGGCGGAAATTGTGAGTAGGGACAGGCAAGATCAAAATGGCTCTGGAAAAGTTATTTTAGTCACATAGGATTTTTTTTTATTTATTGCTTGGGACGAAGTATGAATGCAAGCTGAAATTGCAGCAGCAAATAACCCCAGAGCATGGCAAGTTATACTTAGCTAGCATTAAGGTAATGTCATGTAGAAGCAGAATATTTGTGGTTAGCTAAAGTGACAAAAATACAGCTGCACTGATATTAATCCTATATTAATCTTGTAAAGAGATGGGATTTTAAGAAGTAATGGTCTTTGGAAGGAATCTACCTGCTTGCTCTGCATAGACCAGTTATCTCTTTTTAGCCATTAACTGAACTTGTTATTCTGATTTTATTACTAATAAACTGACCAAGCTTTATTGCTCACTTATCTGTGAATTTTGTAACTTTATTTAAAGTCCTTGTTATAGCTCTAAATTCTACTGATCATTAGAAGTTCCATTTTGAGATATTTAGTGATGTTTTCATAACTGGTCAGTAATTCAGGATGTGTTTTTAAAGGTGCAGCTGCAGGCTAAATACTTTTGAATTACAATGGGAACATCTGAATGAATATTCCATAAAACATGGTCCTAACTTGGGAAAAAATTAAATATATGCTTCAAGTTATGTGAGTACTTAGATAACAGCTGAATGTTTCTAAATCTATTGTATATATTATATCAACATACTCTTTCAAGAAAGATAGAATCCCAGATGATTTAATTTCATTCTGCAGAGGGCAGTATATGTGTACATGTATCTAATAGTTAAATATTTGCATTGCTCTTTTTAAAGTAATTTAGATGTGAAAAAAGCTGATAAATGGTATAGTAGCTAGCTGTTATTCAATATGGCTACACAATTTGGGTTGTTTGCTGAGCTATAAATCGAAAAATGCTAATATTTCAAGTAATTAGCTGTAGAAATAGGCTAATTTTAATCTCTGAGAGCCCATGCGATTTATGCTGTTACAAGCTATAAAAATTAGATTGGAACTGTAAGGTATTTTCAAGATCCAACTCTTCTTTTGTTGGTGTAGGAGAGGTGTAATAATCTGACCATGAGAAGAGACTTCATGTATTTGGAACAAAATAGCAACTCTCATGTTTTTGCACTTTTCTAAGGAGTGAATGTGATCCCATTCCATTGTCATGTAATTTATTTTACTCTTTCATTTCCCTGGCAAGTGCTTAGGTGAGAAATGTTGGAAGTGAAATAGAGACAGCTTGGGTAGGTGTAGAAACCCTTGAGCTTACATTGCTGAATATCAGTCTTTCTAAGTAAATAACCACTGAGCAGCATTTGCACTCAGTGGAATTTTTTCTGATAGTAAAAGGAGAGGAAACATTATCTTGAAGGTGTTTATAGTTTTGGCCTATGTCCTTTTTCTCTCTTCTGGTTTCCACTCTTGCCACTGTGCCTTTGGAACTTCTTTCCCCCAGAGAAACACACTTTGCAGTGTTTAAAAGCTACACCACATTTCTTTTAAAAACTAGTATCTGTTTTCTTCAGATCTTTGATATTTTGTATCACTGGATTCATGGCTATTGTGTTACTGAATTACAAAACCAGACTGGTGATAAATTCTGGTATGTTCATGATTTTTCCCTCCAGGGAAATACAGTGCTAAAATGTGATTTCCCTTTTGCACAGCAAATGTTGCATGTGTCTGTTGAGTTTTGAAGGGAAATTACAGAGCAAATTTGGGACTTCACATGCCCACACTGTCATTTTTAAAGCTGTCACATGAGTATCTGGCATGGACATTCAAACAGTATCTCAGATATCAGTCCTTGGGGAATTAAAGAATTGCAGGGGGAAATGCTATTTCATTTGGAGTATGTCTTAAATTGTAACTGGTGAGAAGATACTGCATACCAGCTGTTTTTCATGGCTTCCCCTGCAGCCTCAGCTGCTCTGGGATGGCACAGCACTTGAGGTGGGGTATTTTCAAGATGATTCATGCTGTAGCTGGATGAGAATATATTTTATACAGATGTACAAACAGAAGAGTTACAGGATTTTTTTAAGGTGTTGGGTGCTGTTACTGCTACTTTCTGACCAACTACATATACAGATATTTGCTCAGGTGGTGTCTTTTGAGTAGAAATCAAATTGATTTCTGAGTTAGTTTATTGGCTGTTCATTAGCTTCCTCCCTGTATTTTCACTTACAACACTGTCTAGCACAAGGAATGCATAGTTCAGTTTGGTTTTGGTTTGGTTTGCTTCTCTTAAATGATGTACAAATTCTGGTCAGTACTGCAAATCCGCCACTTAATTTTAATTAGTTTTCCTTAAAGATGAAGGATAAACTGGGTTATTCCATGTAGCTTGAAAACAGCAGGTATCATAGGAGAAGCAGGGATTCTCTGCTAAAAATGATCATATGCAGACAGATATTTGGACTGCTATATTCCTTTTTTTTTTTTTTTTTTTTTTTTTTTTTTTTAATGTAGGTTTTGGCACTTGCCTGCTAGTCCTCTCCTTTTCCACAGGGCAAGAGAGGGCATTTCTCTGTTGTCCATGTTAGCCACAGAGACAGGAGAAGAGGATGGTAAGTGGCTCTAAATTCCTCTTGGGAAAAGATAGGCTAAATGGCTGCCTTAACTTGGAGCTATTCCTTGTGGACCAGGTGAGAATGAGAGATCTAAGGATTAGCAATAGGTATATCTGCAAATTGACTGAGCCTTCTGGAGGGACCATCTATTTAGAGTAGGTAAGGAAAAAAATCATATTCCTTGACCTGAGTGTGGATACAAGATGACTGATCAAATTGCTGCCCGTGTTGGACTTTCAAAAGAAGCAGTTATTTGAAAACTGGAGGAAGTGCCTTCAGATTTACATGGTTAGTGACTGATGATAAGATCTTTTCCAGCTGTTAGACAGTCTGAGCTAGAGTTAAGATACCTGTTTAATGTACATCAAATAAGAAATTGAAAAGCACATATTGATACCAGCAGCTATAAGAAATAAAAATAAAAGAAACCCAGCTCTTTGATGTTACTTTTCTTTCCATATGACATAAGATAATGTCCCAAACTGGTAACAATATGATGTGTCTATGTTGTTCCCACAAGATAGAGCGCAATGTTAAAATCTTCAAGTTTTCTAGAGAAAACATATTCAGATCACACAGACTGTGTCTTTATTTCATGTTGCAGAGTATTTAGTCATTGGCAAACATGAAATCAGATAAATGTGGAGGGAAAGTAGAGTATAAATGAATATAGTTAAGAACAAGCTTCAGTAAGTAGCTTTAGAGTTGATGTCGGATTTGAAGGTCCAGATTGCACAGTGGTTAAAGTTTTCTATTTAGAGTAGATTTCTGTTTTGTCTTTAGAGATCCTTAGTTGTGCTCTTTATAAAATGCATTGTTTTCCAGAGTGATTGACTCAGGGAAGTCTGGTATATTTGTTGTACTAACTGCATGGCAGACACCAGGGTCTGGATGCAGACTAATCTTCTTCTTGCAGCCATCTCATTACTGGAGAGTGAGGCAGAACATGCAAGCCAGAAAAATTTCTAGATTGGCTTATGCAGTCTAAGGTTTGTTGTAGTAAACAGTCAATAAGAAAGAGGGAAGATAACAGAGAAGGATCTGAGATTGAAAGTTTTACCACAACTTCCTTGACTTACAGAAGCATAGATGGTCCATGCAATGCTGACTTCTCATTGCATTTGATGCAATCAGGTTTAATGTGAAACCCTTAGCATGGGAGCCACAGGCCCAATCTGCACCCTCTCTGTAGCTATAGAGGTAAAGGAGATGGTTTTTTTTTTCATAGCCGTCAAGCTACTGCTGTTCATAAGCAGTAAATTTATACAAATTAATTATAAGAGATGGAAAAAAGTTGGGTTTGCTCACAGGTAATACATTTGGACTTGAACAATGTGA
Source organism: Lonchura striata (assembly GCF_050655825.1). Classification (NCBI taxonomy): domain Eukaryota; kingdom Metazoa; phylum Chordata; class Aves; order Passeriformes; family Estrildidae; genus Lonchura; species Lonchura striata. The sequence goes on along the minus strand of NC_140704.1, from coordinate 95,242,118 downwards.
AAAATTTAAGAGCAAGTGAAAAGAAAGAGAGTAGGCTGTATTTTTTCCTTATATTTAATGAAGTACTGTGAATTTCTGGCTCTTTGGGAAAGGTCTATTACTAAGAGTCATTAATGGAACCTAGTCTTAAAATACACTCAGCTGAATTGTTGACCGAATAAATGTCTATGTAAAAATGAATGTTTTCCTTTTTGTGAATATTTTAGAATCTTTAAAAATTTTTGAAGAAAAAAAAAATTGGTGTTACACTTCTTACCATTTGCTTTAAAAAGAATTTTCCACTTGCTCATTTCCAGAAGGTCATCTCTGAGATGTACAAGCTAGCCCTTCATTTAGGTCTCCTTTTACATTCATATTTAACTTTCTTTCATTCCGTGGCCTTTATTAGCTGAGCTCAAGGAGCTTGTAGCACATTTTAAACAGCAACACTGGGAGGATGTAAATGCAGAATAATGTATCAGGACTCAAATTTGCATGGTCAAATGTCAAAAAAATTAGGCCTTCCCCAGAACCATGTCAAGAGAAATAACATAAGTGGCCAGCTCAACAGCAGGCATGCCATTATCAGTTAGTTCAACCTGTCATCACTGACTGGGAGTGGAAGCAGTGGTCATTAGCTTTAACTCTGCTGGGGAAGGTTGTGCTTCTTTTTATTTTATTATATATATTTTACTCCATCTGACAGTATTTCACAGAGCACCACAATGTTATGGTTTCCTCCTTGACAGGGGAAGGAGGGGGAAATGCAGGTGAGGGAGTAGAAGAGAACACTTGCAATCATCTGTTGTCAGCCGGAGGAGGCAGGAATTGCATTGCCTATCGGATAAATACTCATTTAGAGTAATCACTTTATTTCAGCCCTGTAATGACATTAACAAGCTTGGAATACAGGGAATTACATGAGTCAGAACAAATAATTGAATATTCCACTACTGGGAAATGCAGCGCAAGTCTGACTTAATGTCATGCCATCTCTGAAGCCAGCACTACCATGCAATTAGATGATAAGCTTAAACAGCATATAATTGGCACTACTAGTATGAAAAACATACTATTAATTGTTAACTTCTTACCTGCTTGTAACTTTCATGAAATAAAAGTACCTTGTATGTCTCTTTTAAACAAAAAGAGCCAGAGGAAACACTTCAGTAAGTTTTTATGAAAATAAGAGTGGAAGATCTGAAGTCCAGGATGTAGAAGGAATAACTTAAACAAGAAAAGCTTCAACACCTTTTTTGAGGGCTGGAGGGGGTATGGTTTAGAAAGTGTTAGACTGAGAAAAGTATGAGAATTATTTAGTATATAAAACGTTACCCTATTTCATATCCAAAGAAAAATTCCTTATTTGTCCTTTCTTGAGGCTGGTCCCGTGTAGGGCCAGGAGTTGGACTTGATGATCCTTGTGGATCCCTTCCATCACAGCTTATTCTGTGATTCTGTGATTTGGTCAGCTCACAGTTTTATATTGTTGCCTGACAAACTGTAATCTCACAACTTTGAACCCTTTTTTCAGTCACTCACTGTTCATAGTTAGTAATGCAGAGGTCTTTTTGTAGAAATATGCCAAAGTATCAAAAACTACTGTGGGCTCTGATAAAAAGAGAATTGGAGAAATCCTAATGTGGTTGATTAACACAACACCTTATCTGTTTGGTTTATCAGCAAACTCTAGGTTTAATTTTTGAGACACTCTTGCAACATCCCAAGTCAGTATAATTTGGAAAATTCTATTATTTTAAGCATCAATTAAACCGACTTAATCCTTCAAATTATACACTCTAGGATAGAGTATTAAAAGAATTCAGATGGATATATTGTATGCATTGAATGTTTTGATAGCAGTTACTCAGGCAGCACAGTTCCTCAAGTATGTGCCAGTTCATGCAAAGATTAATGCTGGACAGATAGAATGCAAATTCAAAAGCAGCATCATCTCCATCACCTACCCAGATTATCTCTGAAAATCACAGTCTTATCCAACAGATAACATATTAAATTTGCAACACTTGAATTAAACACAGTGGAGAACTTCTCGCATTTGTTATAAAGATTAAAAGATGAAGCCATCTTAAAAGTAAAATCCTCTTCTCAATCTTTGGCCACTGATTTTGGCAGCATTGGAACTTGCATATAGTTAAACCAATAATTGGTACTGGAGTTGTCGTTTGTTTTTCTCACCAGTCTTTCATCAGCCATCTCTGACTCTTTCACTGAGACTCCTGTAGGAGCATGGCAGACCTAGGGAACAGCTCTTTTTTTTAGAGTTGTTTTGTGTGAAAGCCCAGGCCCTGTGTGGCACTTCAGGCTAGAAGATGGGTTTTTAGTTCAGAAGGAGAGAGGAATCCAAGCTGATGAGGAATTGTGGGTTCTGATAAGTGAAGATTTGCATAGCTAGCTGAGTCTTGGAGATCTGAGGCTTGTCATGTTAAACATTTATTTCTGTTTTCTTAACACAAGAGAATGACCCCACCTGTTGCTTTTCTGAAGATAAGGTATTCTGGGTGATTGCACTTCAGATTATTGCTGCCATTTGGAAAACATGACCCATGTGTTTGACAAGTTGGCTTGAAGAAAAGCAGGCTGTAAAGTAGCAAGCACAAGCTTTAGATTAGAAGGTCAGGTGAAACATCTACTATAAAGGATGTAGTTGATCCCCGAATGGAATCCAGGCGTGCCACACCTGCAGTGGTGTAGCTTTGAACACTGAAATTTTTCTAAAAGGACATATTTGGTGTATTGCTACTAATTAGTAATACAATTTTATTTACATTTACATTATGATTTTTGCTCAACAGATGGCATACTCTCAAGTAATTTAATTTATTCTAGCAATAAAAATACTTGCAAACCTCTCTTGAATTTAATAATGGTGCTACAGTTACAGAATGCATTTACAATTGACTTGTTTATTAATATTAACTTTTAAAAATATTGCAATAACTATTATCAGTCAGAACATTTATGTTAATCTGTTATACTTTTCTACCTGTATGTATTAATTCCAAGAAGACAGTACTTTTAGTGTATTAGTATTATCCATTATCCAGGGTTTCATATTACTATGCTGATTTGGTTGTTTTACCCTAGAACTGTACTAGCAGTCCTGAAGCAGCAGCTAAAAATGTTAATTTATGCCAGAGTACTAATTTGTGGGTAATATTTCTTAAAACCACAGAAAAATTAGGAGGTATCTACTGAAGAAAAGTAATTGAATGCTGCACTGATTTCCATATTGCTTCCTGTGTATTTTTCAGGTCTCCAAGTGCGTCTATTCTACACTGTAGTTTTGGCAGCCTGGGTTTAAGGTCAGTGCAGCAGTGTGGCCTTAGGCCTATCTGCTGCCAAGGAAGACTGAGAAGGAGCTGTGAGAAGTCTTGCTGGGTTTTTTTTTTATCATTCTTGAGTGCTGTTTTTAAACTCAGTGGGTGGTCTAGAGGGTGACGTCCCTGCCTATGATAGTGGGATTGGAACAAGATCTCTTTGAGGTCACTTGCAACTTGAGCCACTCTGTGATTCCACAATACCATTGAAGCTGATTACATTTTGTCTCATTCTCTCTGAATATGAGAGACTATTGATAAGGTTATGTTTTACTACAAGTCTTAAAATGGTGTTATAGATTCTCCTTAGTACTTTTTTCCAAGGCTGAACAATAATTCCTTCTACCTGTCTCCAAAGGCATGTTTCCTAAACCTACCACCATTCTTCTTCTGAGCATTATTCTTATTTCTCTGCTTTCTTGAAGTATGATTCTGGGAAGTGGTTGCTGTATTCCAGCCGAGCTGACTGAACACGGAGTGGAATGATCTATATAATTTTGGTCATATATATGACAGTCCTACCAGTATATAGTAAAAAAAAATGTTCCCTTTACGACAGTAACATCACCAGGTTGAGTCTGTAAGTTTATGGTCGTCTATGCTCTAGCTATTCAGTTATTTATATCCTATTTATATCCCACTTCACTTCTTCAGGCCACAGTTCATTGCATTTGCCTAGGGAATGTCTTCCTGACATATTAGGATCATTTCAGTCTCTGGTGTGAGGCCTTCAGACCAGTGACATCTGCAAACTGATAGTTTGGTTTTCTCTGACATTCAAATTTTAAATTATTGTGTCAAAAAGAGTTTGACCAAAGATAAATTCATACTCTATTCCAATTGAAATTTATTCCCAATCTAACTTTTAAATTACTAATATACACATTTTCTATGAAGTGCTCACTCTATTTTAAATTAATCTCCACTGCCTTTGCTAGTCCTCTTACATGAAAAAAAAAAAAAAGTATCACATCTGCTGCTTCTCTTTCTATTAAGCTAGGTGTGCTGTTAAGGAAGATAAGTAGCTTGAGCTATGCTATAGCTTCTTGATGTGTTGAAAAATCCTTTGTCTTCTAAATGTTTAAATGCTGATTGCTGAATAGGTAGTCCTAGAGTCTTGAAATAAGGCTGTTTTGTAGCTCCCTCTATCTTCCTTTTCCTTCTTTTTAGGTAGTTTCTCTTATGCTACTCAACCAATCTCTCCAAATACTCAAAAATTAGTGATTTAGAGATCAGAGTGACTCCTAAATGTTGCAGGGCACCGATTATTCAACAGAGAAGCCAGTTTCTCACCAGACAGTGAGCGATAACGTGGCAGGGATATTCTGAGACAGCAGGGATAAGGTACTAATCCTAAGAAACCATTTCCATCACATTCTTGAGGAAGAGGAAGCACAGCAGCCATATTGAGCCTGAGATAACAAGGAAGAAAAGGCAAGGAGTTATCTCTGCAGAAGTCCAAACTGGTGCTGAATTTCTGAAATATGGCTTGGCTAAATAATTTCTGACAGGGTGTTTTGGTTTTTGTTTGAGTTTTTGTTTGTTTGATTGTTTTGTTTTTTTTTTTTTTGTGTGGGGTTGTGGTGTTTGGTCTTTAATGAGAATTGTATTTGACTTTTGGAAATAACTGCTGTTAATGAAAAGGCAAACTGAGCTCCCTTTAGGGGAACTGAAAAGAAGATTCTTGGTGAAGGAATTAATTGTTCCTCCCTCCTTTGGTTTTAATGTTTTTCAGAGAAGAATCCACCTACATGTGCAGTTGTTGAATGCTCTGATTTTTTGCTATTCCTCCACCTCTTCCCTTCAGTAAGCAACTAGAGCAGCTTTGCATCCTGCTTATTTTCTGAGAATTTAGCATTCAGTGAACTAATAATATGGGTATTGAGGAAACCTGGAACAGAAAGTCTGCTTGCTGACAAAGCATAAATAAGCTTTAACTGGTACTTACAGACAGATGTATATAACAGCTGGATCTGAAAGGAGGTTTGGAGTACTCAGCACTTGTTTGATGGCTGCATCCATATATGGCTTTCATGTCTGGATGAGCAGCACTTTGTGTTGTCAAATACTCATGGGGGAGAGAGGGAGAAATTCTGGCAGCATTTGGTAGTTAGCTGTGAGCAAGCACTGATGCCAGAAAATATTTCAACATCAAAAATAGCTACATTTCTGTACAGGCTTGAATGAGACCTAAGGCTTCAAAACATCAGATTCTTATTTTCACCCTGCAGCTTGTGCAATAGCAGAAAAGGAAGGGACATGAACACAGGATAAGAGTAGTTTTAAACATACAAATTAAGGTTTCCTTTTATTTAGAGTCACCCATACGATGTAGTGTTAGGCAAAATTCATTATGAATCTTCTCTGGCTATTCAGCTGTCGGCTGTTATAGATTGCTTCTTAAAGAGCAAGAGCTCTTGTTTTGCAAACTTTGTTTATTGCTAAGGTACCTGTGCCCTCATGAACATGAGTACCCAGATTGATCTCATGCCACACTGTAAGCAAGGAAATGAGAGATTTTTATTTCATATCTAAAGACAGGATGATTTTTGAAGCAGTTGTGGAGTATTCTGCAAGAATGTCAACATTATAAATTGAAAGGCACGTTATCTAAGACTGCTGTTAAATCTGGAAGAGCCAAGTTTTTTCTTTGCCAGTAAAGAAAGGAACAGACTCTTTTTTTCTTCTTTCTCCACAATGGGAGTAAAACCACCTTTTTTTTTTTTTTTTTTTTTTTTTTGAGAGGTTGAGGACAATAATTCTAAAAACTTTAAAGTCTTTAATGAAAAATTCGAATGATCCCTGAACAAAAAATAGCTGCTACTGGAAGAAGTGGCAACTTCTGAAAGCTGCAGCTTCCAGCTCATGGAAGAAGCATGCCTGCTCTGTGTAGGAATAATTCACCCAGCTTTTGCCTTTCTTGCTGATAGTAATAAAAAGTGCTCCCAATAAGAAGTAGTTTCCATCTGGGAAAGAGGACTAATACTTTCATACATTTCCAATATGTCAGCAAAGAAGTATATCAAATTACAACAAAAACATAGTACAGTTCTGTGATACAAATATGCTTGTAAAGAGTATGGACCTCTCCAGGCTCACAGAAATTTCGGATACATTTCTGAGGAAGGGCTGGCATTTTCATGGAAATGACAACTTTTCAGTGTCAGACTGGCAAAAGGCTGGTGAGATGAGAAGCCTTCCTGATATATTTGCCCAGAAAGAGGTTTAAGGAGACATCTGCATCTCTGTGGCATTCTGAGTTTGTGCTGGTTCATGGCTGTTCTACCTGCTGCTTCAAAGGGGGCTGACAGGACAGGTAAGTGCAACATTTGACTTGCTCTTCTTTCTCCTCACCTCAAAGTTTTTTTAAAACACTTTACTGACCTTGAGAAGGCCCAGGACAAGGGATTTTAAGTCTTGAAGTCTTCATTCTGTTGGATTAAGTGGTTCAGTGGATATTTCTGCAAATGTCTGTGGTATGTCATTCTTTCAAAACCAGTATATCAGTGCCTTTCATGGCTATACCTTAACATAGGTGCTGCTTCTTCCACTTTTAAAATTTATGCAAAAATATAATGCATTAAAAAAATAAGGCAGCTTTCTTGCTTTCTCTATTCTTCTAAGCAGAATTTTATAAACTTGTCATACTACAATCCCTGCTGTTAAGGTGTTACTTGCAGATTCTGAAGAGATGATATTTGTTGTGTCCATAATTTCATTGAAGTTTTTTCTTCTTCTCTGGTATAGGCCTATGATACATCAAAACAGCTGATATGTGAGTCATGGCCTGCTTTGTTTAATCCCAGGTATTGCAAATTTCTTTCTGTGTTAGCTATAAGTCCAAGGTTTGTACATGATTTGAGGAGAGTGGCTCTGCATAGGAACTCCAATAGACATCCATGGAACCAGGGTAAATGCTGTTCAGAATATAGTGATTTTATTTAGTCTAAAATGCAGAACATTATTAAATTTGTCTGAGATTCAGTTGCCCATTAGTGCTGTTTGGTCCTAGTGATTTCAGTGTATTTGTGTTATAATGTGTCCTCCTTGAGATCCCCATATGTTACCCTAGAAGCCATGTTTACAGACTGTAATCCTCTCTACTCTACAAGTTTTAGTAATCAGATTACAATACACCAACTTTAAACTGATTTCCAGTTTAAAACTGAACAAATGTGAGGCAAAAAGTTGGGACCAAATTTCTGTCAGTATTTTTCTATTGACTTGTTGAACAGTTATTATAGACAAGACATTGCTATAGTAGCCATAAGATGAATAAACCTCAAGAATAATTTTGCAGCCTGAAATAGTTGCCTGTTAAAAATATATATTTTTCCATTTGTTATTCATACACTCTGATGTAGAAGTGCTGTTTGGGAACATCTCCAGTAGTCCTTTCAGTTATAGTTTCTGATGGATGTACAGGTAAATGTTCCCAAAGAATGGATCACAACAAGCATTCAACACTGTGAATGTTTAGGAGATGATCTGTTTACTCAGATGTTAATACTGAGACAAGAATTTTCCCTCCACCGCTCTTGCAGTTCCAAACAGAAGTATGACATCAAGACTTTTAAAACCTTGATAGAACTGGTGTCACACTGTAGGAGAGTTTTAATAATTACAATAGGGCCAGGGTCCTGGTCCTTTAATATATGTACTATTTATTTCTTACTGCTGGAAAAGAAGAAAAAGAAAGAATACCAAATCCCAAAAATTCTGTTCACATTTGAAAAAGCATGTGCAAAAACCACTATTTAGTACTGGTAATTTTAAAACATGTTGTTTTGTTAAAGGCCCCTGAGAAAGTGAAGCTTTGAGGAAGTGGAAATAAAATTTCTAATTAATTCTGAAAGCACATAAAGCACCTTTCTGTGCTTTTACATTTCAAAGTTTAACCCTTTGGGGCTACTTTTTTATACATAGCCTTTTCAGTTGCTTTCACTGCAGTTATGGAGGCTGAAAAATACCATCATTCTTTGCTATAGTTCAGTCTCATTAGAATATGAGACTTTTGGGCTGTTATGCGAAGAAATTTAGGGACTTTTACCCATGAGTAGCTTTGGAGTGATGTTCCATTTCTCAGAAATTAGTTTCTCATCAACTCTATTAATTATTAATTATCATATTTTACAATAGCTGTAGTTTTCTGAGTTAGCACTAAAATGATCCTTACATTGTCTTTCTACAGTTTTGTTCAGCTGATTAACTTGAACTGGTTTATTGCTGTGCCATCCATTTAAATTAACAATCTGCAAAGAAAGCCAATAAAATGCTTCACACATCCCATTACTGGGGTAGTAATAGTTACTCAATTAGGCACAACTACTTCAGTTTCCAGTCTGTTCCTTAATGACCAACAGAACACATTAATTTAAAATATTACTAACCAACAAATCTATTTAAAGAGATGTATTTTAAGTAGAAACAATGGGGAGAAAAATGTTGTTTTACTTATTAAGCATCTGCACTACAACTGCTAACGCATCTATAAAACAGCACAGTGTTACAAACTTTCCAGTTGTGACCTCCAGCTGCAAGGGTGTACCTAATTGCTTGTCCCTTGACTTTCCTCCCTGATGAACTAGGAATATCTCTGAACACTTTTTCCCATCATGTGAATGGGGGTTTTTATGGGGGGAGCTGAGGATGGGGACATCTTGCTGTAAAGTTTATCTAGCATTTGATAGCAGTTTTGGGAACTTCTGTGAAATAGTGGTAATAAATAATCTTTAACAGTTATTTAAGCAGCTGCTGTGTTTGCTATAACAATATTGGTCATAGGAAACAGTTCAGAACAGGATTTAAAGACAGTTAAAAAGACTGTTGGATGACATATAGCCAGTTCTGTTCCTCAGCATTCGGTTTTTTTAAACACTGGAGAAAAATAGAACAGAACGTACTGTAAAAACTCTGACAGTCTTTCAGTCTCAGGAGCACTACTATAGATCTGCATTTATACCTTAATACGCTTCCAGTATATTCAGTGCTGCATTAGCAAAATGGCAGCTCTGACCTGAAGAAATGCTCTGTCTCTGAAATGCGGAAAGTGTGACTCATTAATAATTTCAACATTTAAAAAGTGGAGCTCCACTCCTTTTTTACAACTCTGTTGATGCAGCAAACATAGAAATCAAATGTGTTGGTACTTTGTGCATATGTGCTACTAGGATTCTGAAGCTGAGTGATCCTATGAAGATTGATTAAACATCATACTAATTCTGCACAACCAGCATGTTGCACAGTTTTTATAGGTGAGTGAGCCAAAGCATGGAGAATCTGCTTTGCCAGACATTACGCAACTAAGTCGATACCCTTGACAACACCAGAAAAAGAGTAAAGTAAGGAAAAAGCATGTGGAAATCTGAAATTAAAAAAAAAAAAAAAAAAGCCTCAGCAATTGATAACTGGAAAAATAATCTTTGTGGTTTATTGAAACTAAAACTCATAATGAAATTTTTCAATGAAATGGAAGGGAAAAAAGCTCAAACTCACTTGAAAAGATAGCTATCAAGTTTCCTTTTGAACTTATCTCCTTGTTGTATCCTGGCTGATATATTTTTAAAGTATGATCTTTTCATCAAACAACCCATAATACTTAAATTATAAATTGTTTGATAGTGCTATTCTTCACAATTTAAAGAAAGCTGTGCTTGTTAAAATAAAGGAACAAAGTGTCCTCTGTGATGTAGTATCCTTGACTTTTTTAATCCTGTTTGTTTATTTACACACTAATTGCAAGAATTGATAATCCATATGAGACCACCTAGTTCCATGCAAATGAGTTTTTACTGTAGGTTCTGATATTGTAAATATTTATTTAGCTGTCTAAGTTATTGGAACTAGCCATTACAGTTTTTCTGTAAAGGACACTTTCTGTGTAAAAGCTTCTTGAAGGGGAAAAGACACTAAAGAAGAGTTCTTGGTAGAAAGGTTATTTTAAATTTTATTATGTAATATTATGTATATTTTGTATAGTTATGTAACTGTATAATAATAATAATAATAATATGATGTATACTATCATCCCAGTACCTTGTAACATAATACACTATGATATAACTGGCCTCATTTGCTGTGTTCAAAGAGCAAATTGCCAGTTCCAAACAAAGTTGCAGTTACTTTGAAGTTTGGGGGGAAACATAGGAAAATACATTTTAGCATATTTCTACATTTTCCACTGGCTCGCTTTTTAGGTGTTAAACAATTATTTTTCAAATGGACTGAGGTACATTAAATCTCAAACTCTGACGAATATTACCTTTATATCACAGTTGCTTCAAGTTTCATATATAGTTGATGAACATACACTGGTTATGTCAGATACTATTATTTTTAATAATAATAATGATTTCCAAAAGTCATTAAGCTTTTGTCATGCTTTTTGTCCACATACATATCTTGAAAGTTCAGAGTTCTATAGGATATTTATAAATATCAAGACTTCTTTGACCCGTCTGATCATTGTCTTTAACATTTCTGTTGCAAATGTACAAGGTGAGTAATTCCATGTGTTTTATATTAAAATGTGTCTATAAATGGAAAATGCTTATTCTCTCTGAAATATTTCAAACTTTATCATGTGCAGCAATGCAGAATTAAGGGCTTGGACTTACACATAAATTAATACTGGAAAGAATTACAGTTTTTCTGTTAAAAAGAGGTGTCTGACAGTCTTTTGTTTAGAGTTTCAGACTCTTTTTATTGAATATCAGATGAAGTTTTAAAAATTAACCAGAAAATAAGCTTGTTTAGTAATTACACTGAATGAAAAGAGGAAATGTAGTTGGTCTGTTGTCCTATCTTAAAATTCAGGGTTCTGAATCTACAGCTTTGTAATATTGCAGACATTAATTGAGTGCTTCTGCAAATGAAAGCTGCAGGTACTGACCAGACATACAACACATAAGAATTTACATATATGGATTCAAAATCAGTTCTACATGGGAATATTTCAGTAGACGTATTTTTAAGATTGAGTTAATTTTAAAATTAAGTTCACAAAAGGACCTTCTCTGCAGCTGCATTAAAATATTACCTCTGTATGTACATATGAGTAATATTTGCATTCATAGACAGCAGTGTTCCTTCATTCTATAAAGTAAAATCTGCAAATTGATACATTTTAAGATCTTCTATCTCGTGTTCAAGAGACAAAGTATGTGTAAACTCAAGTTTGCTCAATGGTAGGCACACGAAAAAATATGCAAACTCTGTAATTTGTGATTATGTTCCTTAATCTCTGACTAACTGCAGAATTGTTTATGGTTAGTTTTTGGTATAATTTGTTGATAATGGCTATTCCCTTCTTCCCCTTGGCCTCTAAAACATTTTTTATGCCAAACGTGCTCCATATTTTCTATTACAACTTCAAAATGTCAGGTGTAATGTTCTTGGCATTTAAATCATATACTTAGTTTGTATTGTTGACACAATACAAAATTGCCCATCTTTAATAAAATTAAATTGGATTAAATTTCCCATTTTTAATAAAAATGGATTATTTTGCTTTTTTGAAACACAAGTAAATGAGATGCTTCATTCTTTTTCAGAAATAATTTGCTTGATAAATATTATCTAGTCCCGAAAAGGCATGAAATCTATACTGCAAGAACTGATGTCATATCTCTTCATCCTGAAACCTGATATAGAGCAATGCAGCTACCATATTTGCATTAGTATGAGCTTGAAACACCATCAGCAATGCAGTCCTTCTCAGAGAGGAGAAGGGGCTGGAAAAAAAATAGAAAAGAAAGCTTTCTGCTAAAATCTGCTGGAGAGTAGGGAAACAAATGAGTAAATAGGCATCAGTAACTTGATGAGCTACTGTTCTTTTGCAGGAGTGAAGTCACCAAATTGCTTATTTCTTCTGCCCATTTTGTTGACCTAACTTTTTCAGCTTGAAAATGGGATGATAGCAGTAAGGATGAGACTGTAGACATTTCTTTTGCCATCTCAGTAATACTGTGCCATCTTAGGTTTTGGTTTATTCCCTGTTCACACCTCTTGAGTTGAAGTCTGGCATTTGTGTTGAATCTGATTCTTGATCTTTAGGTTTCATTCTCTGCTTGACCAGAGATGAGTTTTGCTGACTGCACTTACTTCTCATTGTTTCTTTGCAAAGATATCAAGTTCCTTGAGAATAGACTTACGCTCATTTGTTGACATTTTCCTCTCTCAAGTCCAGATGCAGGAGCAACAGTTCCCTTTCTGAAACTTCCTAAGTTAAATTCTTGTAAAGTGATAGTGTGAATAGACTTAAAATCCTCATCTCCAATGTTTCATAATTTAGCAATGTCTTAGGTCTAACATAAAGACAGTTGCTCCTGATATGTGAAGATCAGAGCTGTTCATACTAATTTCTAGCAGGGATCCTATTATATTAATTCTTATGCAAATTTCGGAGTGCAAGTATTTTGTTTAAGGTACACTTCGTTACATTAGCAATTTTGTATTAATAGTCTTAGACTGTTGAACTGTTTGCTTCAGCTCTTTGTTCTGTGCTGTTCATTCCTTATGTTGCATGAGTGGCCACCTCAGCTGCCAAGGACTGAGTTTTCTCCCCGAGTGAGCGACTGAAATTTTCTAACTGCAATCACAAATTAATAATATAGGATGAATGCTCATATTTACACATGGATAGTCTGGTTTGCATGCAAATACTGGAATTCAGATTGCTCTTGGTGTTTTTAGGGTATATCTAAGAATGGCCAAAAAACAAGAACTCTCATGATGCATTCTTCTAAGAATCCATGCCCCATCACTGTTAAGTGTAAGTACACTCTCCACCACACCTTTAAAATTATAGAAGTTTTAATGGACTCTTTGTTGCCACTGGGGATCCATGTCCTGCATCCCTCGATCCATTTAATAAGATTGCCTTCAGTTTTGTTCCATAGAAGGAGATGATAGTATTGCTCCATTGCTACTGGAATGTAGGGAGGTGATGGCAGCACCAGAGATCAGGTGGAATCATGACTCATTTGACTGGTGAGTTCAGGGTGATATGTTGTATTGTCTTCTTTTGCATGACTTGAAGGAGAATCTAGATTATTAGAAAGCACTAATGAGTTGAATTTTTCTACATCTTAAAATAGATAAATATACATATATATACAAATACAGAGTCATGTATTCATAAACATGTAAACAGATGCATAGGCACATAGATACATTTGTCTGTGTCTAGGTGTGTATCTCATGATGGAGAGGACTAAGAGGCTCCTATTGCCCAGCCTTCAGAGATAATTTGAAATTCTTTATCTTCTCTGTAAACATCATAACTGCCCTCTCCTAAGTACATGTTTTCTCCCTGGGTGTCTGTTCATGACAGCCCTAATGGGCTTCTGGGGTTATGAAGCTGGAAAGGAACATAAGGGAAAGTACACGTTTGCCATCTCCAAAGTTGCTGCAGTGTGCAGGAGTTCCTTAGGATGATATAGTTCCTGGTGTCTTAAACATAAGCTGGTATTTGGTTGGTCTGTGCTGACCTTCAAGAAGCTATCCTGGAAATGCTTCATCCAGTGTAAGTTTGTAATTGGTTTATTTTGGAATGAGTTCTCATGGCTCAGTGCTAGGGCATAAATCAGCAGGGGAAGCCTGCAGCAAGTTAGAGAATTTCTCAACCAGTTTGAACCTGAACACTTCTATATGGTCAGAAATCAGTCTTGATGAAATTAGAGGAAAATGAGTGGTGAGAATTCAATTCTCAGAGAAGAGTCAACTGTTAAGTGACATAGATAAGAAAAGATATTTGGAGGTTTCAAAATTCTGGTTCGGTAGTTGGCCACTGCCTCCGGAAGCTGGGCATAATAATGTACATAGAAACTGCTTCATCTTTTAGAAAGGTTTCCCTCTCTCAGCTGAAGGAAGTAACTATTTCCTGCATGTTCCACATTTTTCAACATTGAGATGTTTTCAGTTGAAAAAAGTAACTGGGTCTACCCAGAACATCCGCATGCCACATGGGATTCCTGTGGCTTTACCATGTCTCTTTACGAAGAAATCTACATGATGCATTACATTATACATATTTGTGTATGCATAGTGCCAAATAAAACCTTTAATTATATCAGCATAAAGAGGGATACAACAGCTATCAAACATCAAAAGTTTTTACCATCATATGCATTCCTATCACAGCTATCTGTTGACTTCTTGGACTGTTTTTTACTAAGTACAATATATCTATATTCTGTATGCAAATTCCACTGTGAGTGATTTGCCTGTTTTGTAAGCTAGACTGCACCTGTAACATGTGGGATTGAGTTAAAAATGACAAGCAGACAAGCACAAGGCACATTATCTTGACAAACTCAGCCTCCGAAAATTAGCCTGTGCCTGAATTATTAAAATAACAAGGAGTATTTCACTCAGCTGTGGAGAAATGCTCCTAATTGTCCACTTTAGCCAACTTCTTTCAGACTTCACGATCGGTCAATTTACAGTAGCGGCTTGCAAATTCCTGAACTCCCATTAGAGAAAAGTGCAACAGCAGTCCAACACACCCTCATTTATTTTAATAACCTGCCAAGCAGACATGAAAATGTTAAAGTTGGAAGGCTGTAACATGACAGGAACCTGACTTGTCACAGACACATTATAATCTAGTTAAACTACTTTCTTTCTGCCTTTCATGTCTTTTCAGGTAAGTGGAAAACTAATTGTCAAATTACTAATTTTGTTGGCATTAATATCAATACTAAGGCTAGAGAAGCATGAACACATAAGCCTGTGGATTTTTTTCATATTGTGCTTGAATGCTGGAAAGCATTCTGAAAAATACAGAAGAATAAAATTGGAGCCCAGTCTTTTATCAACAATGACCTATTTATTTTAAGAGGCATTGAAGCTCTATAAACAGGCTAGTTAAAGTCTCTGGATTCTTTTATTATTATTTAATGCCTGGAAATCTTGTTTACTTCAATGTTGTTTCCTTTGTGCATAATAGTGTACCTGATGTAACAGGGCCAGTATTCACATCTAAAGTATTAATGGCAGAGTCTGATCGTGTAGGAGACTACAAGGAACTGCACTACCAAGAAAAAAGTCTTCAACAATGCTGGGGTCACACTGTCTTCTAAAATGAACTGTAAGTAGGTCATGCTTCAGCTGCAGACAGGGTCGAGAACATTACTACACAAAGTGCTTGGGATGGTTGAGGAGCTTTTTGAGAGAAGTGGGGACAGCTCAGGTGACTGGGATGAGGATCTAATTGTGATGAACATGGAGATATGAATCCATCTACATGATGAATCCATCTACAGATATGCTGCTCAACCCTTTTACAAGGGGTTGCTTGCTCTACAGGGCATGCAGGTTTCCAGGTGCTTTCTCAAGGCAGGACAGAATCTATTACTTTTGTCTGAAATCTATTTTTCTATTTGTTGTTTTTCAGGGCAGGGTGAGGATGGATGGTGCTTGCTTGCTTGCTCATTGTTTTTCTTCTCCATTTTTTGATAACCTTTCTGGGGAATTTGATTTGGCTTCATGAGTGTTTGCAGAGATTTTACTGTCCATCATGGCACTGATAGCTTCCCATGAATAATAAATCTTCCACAAAGAATACTGATATGCTTTAATAATTATATTTCCCAGCAGTACTTGAAAGATTTTCCTACTAAGTACTTAGCTTTGCTTCTATTTCATCTGGAATGGGCTCATTATTAGCTGTAGTTTTGTGGGAAGCTGAATGTTCAGATTGTAGAAACATGTTATGATTTCTTGTACAATTTGGGACAGAATTTGTTTTCCACTGTCTTTTGCTTGCTCATTTTTTCTCTGCTGAAAAGAAACATGAAGAAGCCCATTCTCACAGTCTCAGAACATCAGGTCTGTCCTGGTAGGAGCCAGAAAATGTATCATCAGAAAACAAAACTCTTGGTGTTACTGACAAAATTACCAAGAGTGTCATTGCACTTGAGTGAGTCCTATAGCTATGTAAATACTCTCTTGTGGAGAACATGAACCTAGGCAAACAATAACAGCACCAGTAGGTCTGAAAAATCATACTCTGAAAAATTCTCTATTCCTCTGCCCAACTTCATCCTCACCTCTCTTCTGCCCACTCTCACCATTCTTTGTGCAAAATGAGTTACCAAGGTTAGGAGTAGAACACAAACATTTGCAAAGTGTCATTATTGCAATGAGCAGGAAGAGAAGAAAGAGAGGAGGAGGGAAGCAGGTTTGCTGGAGCACAAGCAAGAATGGGCAAAGCTAAGAGGTACAATTTGCTTTTCAGTTTCCAGAAGAAGTATCATGAGCAAAGTTGGGATGGTAAATGAGTCAACTAAGGGTATAACATTCCTGAGGAGAGAATGTTTCTGTGTCCCCTAAGAACTGGGTCACCTGAGAACAGCTTCTACAGGGCTCCACTCAGCATGAAATGGTAGCTACCTTATTAGGTAAGCTCTCTTTTGAGAAAACTCACTGAGTTCCAGGATGACTGATATATTGGGTAGGATGGAATTTTTAGTAAATAATTTTCCTGTCTAATTAAAGCTTTTTGAATTATTAGAAATTAATCAAAATACAATGATTTTTTGTCAGTGACTCTGCCTTTATGTGTGACACATACTCTCCTGTACCTAGTTCTTCCTGTCAGCAATCTACAAAGTACTTATAAATGTGCTTTTTACTTTTCCCATTGTCTGTTTTAAAAATGTCTCCATTTTGGGAGACAAGAAGTCATCCATGAATGTTTAACTTGCCATTAGCATCTATATTTTATATTTGAAACATTTAAAAGCTTCTGTTTTAAATAAACACATTCCTAAACATCTCTGCAATGCATGACACAGAACAATTGAGTAAGCATCAAAGTGCTTAATAGATAAAACAGTGCTGGATGTGGTAAAATAAACAGGACTTAATCCCTTTATAACTTGAGTAAATAAATACAGCTTTAATTCAGATACAGTTTTGCCTTTAGGTTGCTCTGTTCTGTTAACACCTATCTGTCAGCAGTAATACCATGTAAATGAGCCACTCTGAGCCTTTCCCCTTGCATCTTGTTTAATCCTCTTCCATTCTTCTAATCATCCTACACACAGAGGCCAATATCTATTTTCATCTGGCAAGATAAGATCTCCTAAGGAATTAAAGATGGTTTCCACTTAGCTCCACAGTAGGCAAAGGCTGGGCTGTGATCTAGGGCTTTAGGGACTTCTCATAATGCACTGGTGCTCGCTAGATCGAAGAATTGAGTTCTGGCTACTGGATTTTTAATCCTCCTGTGGCTGATGTTGGGCGCTCCAGTGATTTAAGATCTTTGATTGCTCAGAGCTTGGCCCTTTGATTGAGTGAACTTCTGAAGACAGCGTGTGAGTGATTTCAAGTTAGTGGTTTTAAGTAACTACTGGAAAAAACAGATAGGAAAAGCCCTGTGATTAAGATGCACCATCGCTCTTTAATTGACTTTCTGAAGCTATCTGATGCTTTACTCTCTGTACACAAAAGAAAAACTATATAGATCAGGATTTGTTCTAATGAAGAACTCAAGTGTCACAGTATTTCTCGGTGCTTGTTTGCAGTGACATGTCTGTTAAAACTGTAGACACTAAAGGATATATTTTAGAAACACACTTCTCACAGAGCACACTTTAGAAGTATGAGCAAACAAAGCCTCAATGCATAGTGCTAAGATCATAGGTTAATATCATTTTGGTTTCTAATTTATTTTCAGATACTATATATTTTGCCAGCTGAAGAAGAGTACATGCGTAAGAGTACAGGCAGGCAGGGGTCATGGAAATCTATTTATCTTGGCAATCTGAAGTATTAGCATTTTGTGAAACTTTGAAGTGTCCTCACATATTTCTTTAAAGATGAAGCTAGGGCTTGTAAAGTAAGACAGTGCCTGGGAATTGAACAACTTTGCTAGCTGGGAGCTGAGTTTTCTTTCTCCTGTCTTGCTGCTTAATTGTCAGGTTCACTGAGCGTTGTGAAAAGCTGCTCATTTTGCTTAGTGAGTCAGACACAGGGTAGTAACCATGTTTCAGGACAACCACAGCAGTTACAGCTATCATTCCTATTCATTTGGTATGTAAATTAGTTTTGTTTCTTAGACCTCTCTGCAAAGACCATAGCATCGGGATCTTTGCCTTACAGCAATTCAGACATTTCAGGTATGCACCAGCAGCTAGTTGTTTTAAAAATGTATATGCATCTCTTTACTGACCTTGTAGATAGAAGGGGTTTAGTTTATAGTTACATAGCATATTTGGTATGTTTTGTATATATTTCTATCTATAAACCATGTGTGCATATCTCCTCACTCCCATAAAGGTGTTTATATGAATGTGGTAGCTTCAGGAGCTATGAAAATCTTTAACATTTGTCCTTTAGTGAATTAAAGTCTTGCTTATCTTCTCCAGTGAAGGTTTCCTGTGCACTTCCTTCACCCAGATGTCTGTTCAGGACAAAATATCAGGTTTTCTTCCACGTTTTACTCCCTTGTTGCTTTTGCTTTGTGTAGACACTTAGCTCACTGTTTTGGCTGCCTGTCTCACATTCGTCTTATGTCTTTCCCACAACTGTCTTTCACAAGCTGAGGTTTACTATCCTCCCAGATTTCAGCTTTTGCATTGGAGCTGCACTGGAGTGTTTGATGCTGATACCCTTTTGTTCTGTGTGAACATCCTCTCTAATCTTCTTGAGCTGGCTTTAGGGAATGCACAACTTTGCTTTTGCACTTGAAACTGGGCTTAGTGAATATGCTAATAAACTGTGCATGTGAGTTTGGGAATCTTATTCATACAGCATAGACCGTTCTACTGCATTTCTGATGGGCACGTACTTGGTCATTTGGGCATGGTTTTATGTGTGCACATGATGTGGGAAATCTGCATAACCAAATATTGGGCAGTGTAACACTGCCTGTATAATCATTAATTAATTTTATTAAAGGCGAGTTGGGACTGGAATGAGGATTAATTATGAAAAGTAAAAAGTATAATTAGGAACATACTTTTTCTCTTACAGCTTTCTTTTTCTCTGAATTCTTTTTCCTGGTGTCCTAATTATTTCCCATCTTTTAAAATTCACTTTAATTTCAATTTAACTCTCCCTGGGCATGCAAACTTGATTTTTTTTTTTCCCTCAAAGACTGATTGACAGCAGTTTCAGAACTGTGACAGTCCCAATTAAAACCTTGAATCTGTGTTTTTGTGAAACCTGAAAGACTCTACAGTACTACAGGATCCAGAATCTTGTGTCTTGAATTAATTTTTTTAAGCAGCTAATATGGAATCATTATTAGTTGTCTTTTGTCAGGCTTGATACCCAACTGTCTGTTTATCACTTATTTTAGAGCTTATGTCTACAACATGAGAAGTAGTAGCCCTCCCAAGCTATGATTCCTGTTCTATCTAGCCAGTGTCGTTTTACACTTCACCTTTTCTTCTTGGCAGAGCTGGGCAGAGTTGGCCCTTACCAAATGGGAACGCAGTTTAACTCACAGTCCTGTGTGTTCATGGGGAATTCATGGTAGGAACACTGTGGTCAAACATCTGTGGACTGACTGACTTCACTGAAACTGTGTTGTTAGGAATCTTCTACCTTACACTTGAATTGTTAACATGAGTCATCAAGTACTGTATGCATCAGAATTGGATCCTGATTTCTAGATTGCAAACTTTCTGGAGGCCAGAATATTTCCAGAATCTTAAGGTAGGTATGTTGGGAAGCTAAGGTAAGCATCTGCCTCTAAGCTACAATTGTAAAGGCGATGCAGAATAAAAGCCCCTGCATTCTGTTGGTATATGGCTGTCTTCCTCCCTCTAACCCAATATTAGTCACTTTTACAGTAGTGCAGAGAAAATAAAAAAAAAAATTAAATAAAAATAAAAGTTAAAAAAAGTGGAGGGCGAGGAGTCAACATTCCTTTCTTTGTGGCACTCAGTAAAAATGAGTAGCTGTAAAGCTGTGTGTGAAGACATCATGCAGCAAGCCTGGTCAGAACATCCAGAACAGGTTTTCTGCTTTTCATGGTCATGATAGCATTGTGTTACTTCTTTGTAAATAGAGTTAGTTTATATAATAAATACTTAATTTATATAATAAATACTTAGTGTGAAAATATTGATGACGTGAATAAATCAAATTAAACTGGAGGGACTACTTAATATTTTAAGAATCTGCTTAAATATGTTGCACAGAGACATTAGTATAAATAATCTGTATTATCAAGTTTTGGCCTTTCTGGGGGGATACTTTTTGGTTGTTTATTTGGCCATGACAGAGGATACATTTAGGGTTTCTGCAATCTTACACAACACTTAAATATGGGCTATTTTCTCTTTCCATTTCTTGACATGTTCTGAAAAATAGTTGTATTTAAAGACTTTTTTTATTGTACTTTTTGATACAGAGTGATCAAAAATGGAAAATATTGCCCTTATTTAATGTAAGTATTCTTGTACTAAAATGTGTGAAAATAGAAAGTTCATCACTCTTTTTTTTTTTTTTTTAATTAAGATATTGCTACAGGTAATAATTCTTCCAGAAACAAAATCAAAACTAAGACAGCTTGGCTTGAAAGTCCTTTCCTCTATCAGACACTCAACTTCTGGTATATTAGCTTTAACATTCTACTAATTGTTAGTTGTCCCAGTCACCATAGGCTCTGATTTTTCTTTTCTCGATATACAGCCTAATCACTAGAATTGCCTGCTGGAGAAGGTGCTGCCTTGTCAGCGCCTGAGTCCTTTCTGAACATGATACACTATTAGACTCAGCTGCCTCACCTGTGGGGCTGACTACCCAGTGTAAATCTTTTTGTCCGAGTGCTTTTCCTCTCTGTCTGAATAGTTATGTTTTCATCCCCATCATCTTCCTCCACTGAATCAAGGTCAGCAAGACCATCCAGAGGGAAGGACAGAAAAACAGCCTTGTGACAAGAGATAGCAGAGCTCAGTGTGAATTGATTGGTGAAGTATGATTTTGAAAGATCTCAGCTGCTGTAAAAAGAGCCAGTAAAAAGCCCCAACATCTCCAGTTGATAAGGATGATCTGTCTCTTGCCTCTGCATCTGCTACCCCATGCACTCTTGCTGTATGTATTTAGAATACATGTATTTCTTAAGTCCCTGCCTGCATCACTCCTTTGTCACAGTAATTTTCATGGGAAAAATTACTATCCATCAATTTGTGAGCTGTTGGACTATTTTGGAATACATCATAAGCGTATCAGGGTATAGAGAAGAGAAGTGAAAATGCACTTAGCTATGGAGGACAAAAAGCAGGTGTCTCTGATATATTTTTCCCTTTCCTATGCAAAAACCTTTCTGGCAAAATTATCGTAAGGAGCTAACACAGTTATTCTTAAGGAGCTGCTTTTGCCACATGCATTTAGTCTTTGCTATAGTGCCTATTGCTTGCATTTCTGATTTTAATATGAATGTCTGCAAGAAATTACATCTGGTGATAGTAACTGCCTGCCATGGCAGTGATTGTGCCTAATTGCAGACAAGAGATATCCATAGATCAAAAATTGCTAATTTGGGTCAGCTCTGCTCATAAAGATGGAAGGGATTATGTGATTTTGACTAATTTTTACCTCAAAGGAATATTTATCAGTCCCTGTGCATCATATTTTCAAGCAGAAATATTGCAATTAGTTAAATATAAAAACAATAATTTTATTCCCCCCTTAAGTGATTGATAACACTTAGAGTAAAAGTGTTCTGATTAAGAAGTACTTGACTCTGTATAGCGTTATAAATACTCTTGCCTGCAAATGCTAATAAGGTAATTTTATGACAAGCACAATAGACTATAGCCAGCTAAATACAGAATGGGAATGTGGTAGAACATCATAATGATCTTGTTTTGCATGAAAAGCAATAATTTTAATTGATCATGCTCTGAGACAGACTACAGTTTAAAATAAATTGAAGTGTTAAGACAAAATATGGTAATTTTTTTTCTGAGCAGGAGTTTCTTATCAGTGTGCAGATATTTTAGCATCCCTTCTCCTCTTGATGCATATCAGAGTGCAAAAGGTCTAGCTGATAAAATTCTTTAATGATCCAAAGGTAACTTTGGGAAGTAAAGGATATCAGATATTGGAGGCTGAATGAACTATTGCTCTCTGTATAGTACCAGAGGCTTATCTTTCATACAGTGAAAAAAGTGAGCAAAGTTTGAGGCAGAACAACTGTTTATTTAGCTTTGTGAATCTGGATCTAAACAACAGGTGGAAAGGAGAAAAAAAGTGTGTGGTAACCACTATGGTTTTCCTCTTTCCCCAGTGAATTTGTTTCTCATAGTGTTTTTAGACTGAAAAATAATCCTGCATTGTTATTAATCATATTTATTATTACAGTGGTTAAGGGTCAGTCAAGTATTGATCCCAATTTTTCTAAGCCCTGTACAAACACAGAGTTGACAGTCTAGACAGACGAGTTGAAAATAATGTAGAGCATAAATGGAGTAAGCTGATCATAGCAGGTCTTATCTTGTCAGTTCTACAGTTAATTTTAGTAGGAGATGAATCATTCAAAAGGAAAAGCAAAGGAAGTTGGTTAGGGAATGATTGAAGGGTAGTAAAAGGAAGAAAGTGGAAAAAGTTAAGGATATATGTTGGAGTCATGGAGCTGCTTATAAATTAAGAACTGCACTGTTATTAAGAGACTGTTATCTGTTATGAAGCCATCTATCTCTTCCAAAACAGAAAGCTTTATGACTGACATAAAATCTGTGTTCAGAACCTCATTTGTGCAACAAATATTTAAAGCAACATCTTTCTTTTGTGTTAGCAGTGTACAACTAACTTGTTTTCACCCATTTTTACAGCATCATTTGGTAGCATACAGAAAGTTGAAGGGAACCTGGGGCTGTTTCCAGCTTTTCAGCTTCTCTCCACCCTGCTTTTGTTTCCTGCAATAACAGAATAAGCCAGTTTCTAATATTCCAGATCAAATTTTGGGTATCAGTGACACTTATTCTACCCCTTCAGACTATGGCAGGCTCAGCCACCACTGAAAGTCTTAGGTTCTCATGTGGCCAAGAATCGCATGTGGCTGCAGAACCTTGTACTCTTCAGTCTTTGTGGAAGTCTCTACTCCTGTGTGTAGCCTACTTCTTGGGAGTCCTCTGTCTAAGCAGACCTACATGCATCCCTTACTACTGGAAGGAGAGGAAATCCTTAATGTTCAGTGTCTGTCGGACACTTCCCATTGCTTATAGTTTTTACAGTACTGTCACTGCATTAGTGCACTGGAGCAGTTTGTCTGGACAGGTTGCAAAATGCCCATCCTCGGAGAGCTTCAAAATACGATTGGACAAGGCCCCAGGCAATCTGATCTAGCTTTGATGTTAAGCATGCCTTGAACCGTATGCTCAACTGAATGGCCTCCCGTGACCCCTTCATACCTAAATTACTCTGTGATGACCCAAATTACACTGCCAGTACATCTGTTAAATCTCTCGGCAAAAATTCTAATTTGATCATCTTTTAAGTAAGTGTTTAGGGAGGGATAGAAAGATTAGGCCTGAGTTGCCTCCAAATGAAACCACAGATCTTCCAAAGCTGCATTTGAAGCAATTGCAACTGCTCCAAAAAAACTAATTATTAATGTCAGAGACTTTTATTGATTCAGTTTTCTCCTGTGAGTTTACCGTTTCTTGTTCATAGAGTTTAAAACAGCTGGTGCACAATTCTTCATTAAAGATGATGTCTTATTTAAGGACTGTGGTGGACTGAAAGAGTTCTCAAATGAACTTAAGTTTATGTGGTCTGCTTCTTGGGGCCTTTACTGCCACTTCTCTATGCCTCTTTCAGTATTTCAGGAATTACTTTTTTGTGTTTTAGAGTTCAAAGCTTCTAGGTACTAACAAGTAGTCTTTTAGCACAAAACTGACATCATCTGACAATGGATATAAATTTGTTAAAAAAAAAAATCTCTCTTCATTCTTTCCTTTCCTGAAATAAATCAGAAAAAACTTTTGTGGTTTTAACTGAAATAGTTTCAGGTTCACGCTAACTGCAGCAAAATTTGGTCGTTTTATTATTCCCAGCTGTTCATCACTTGTAGAACCTATCTAGAGAAGGGCAGTGATTAATTGGAGTAAGGTGCAGATGGACTAAGGGATAGTTGTACTTCCCTTCCAACTGAACTATTCTGTTCTATTCTGTTCAAGATTGAAGTTCAACATTGGGTATAGAAGGTTGGGCTTGAGAGTTCTTGAAGTCCCTTCTAACCTCAGTTATCCAAAGAACCATTGCTCATATCCTAAGAATCCTTTTCACAATGGACAATCCTAAACACTGACAATACATGTGCTTTCTGCGAATGCTCCTGCGATGTGCATCTTTTCCTTTGAGGAGGATGAAGAGGAAAAATCACAAAGATAAATTTACTGTTCTTCCCATTTGACTCAGTGCAGAAATCTACAGTTTCACTTCCTGGGCGAACTTTGTTTCTTAGTTCCCTCAGTAAATAAGTTGTGCTATAAATTTTCATCTGAATTTGCAGTTACTATAATCAAAATAATTATGAGGTACAAAATAGATAATATTTTAGTTTGAACTCTTTGTTAGGCCTATCAGCAAATCCCCTAATTGGTAGGTACTTGCAAGAAATCTAAAAAAAATAAAGTTAATTTTTTGTTTTTATAAAAGCTGTGTAATATGCAAAAATCTATTTGATATATCTCATTAAGGAGTTTTCTGAAGATGTACTGAAAAACAAGTCTTGTTTGGGTAAGATTAAATTATTTTCTTGAATAATGAACTGAGGGCTCAAACCAGTGTGAAGGTGGTTACAAAAATGAGAGAATGACTACTTAAACAAATGCTGTATTTTGCGTCCTATTAAGGGACATCACTTGATGTCAGCACTGATTGGTCTAGCAGCTGAAACTTAGTATAAGCAAGGCTCATTTGGATTATCAGAGATGGAGGCAAGTGACACGGGAGGAATGTACTCTTTTTCAGGATCTTTCACTTTAACTTTTTACATAAAATCAGACCATACCAAAGTGAGGGACAGAAAAGTGAGGGACAGAATAATTCTAGTGGCCAAGCTTCAATGAAGAAAGGCAGCATGGTGGACACAAATTTGTTTCAGAGGTTTATCAATAGAGGGAGATGGCATGCTGGATTTCTTTACACATCTACAGAGTTCCTGGGCTTTTCCTTCCTGAGGGGATGCTGAGTTATGCAAAAAGTGTTGTTTAAAGTAACTGAGAAGATACAGATTTTTCATTGCGAAAAATTAGTAACAGTAAAACAAGTTAGGTACCTAATACTAAATCAGTGCAATTAGTTTCCTTTATGTGACACAAGTAGAATTTTAGAGCAGATTTGGACTTCAAATGCACTTGTTAAAACAGGTAATTCTATTTCATCTTAGTGTACTTGGCACGTGGTGATTATGCATTATGATCTGTGTAGCCAGTCTTCAAAGCTGCTGTTAATAATGTCAAGTCTTTGTATGGAAGTATTTTATGAAGACACCATAGATTTGCTCTTTCTAGTGAACTAGAAGTAGATTCTGAATTTGCTTTCTTATCATGTCCATACTCAGGCTCTGTAATAGGCTATTATGTGTTTCAAGTTCTTAGGGTTTTGGATATGGTAAGAAAAAATGTAAGTGTCATTTCTGGAGTATACAGTATGTCGTTTACTTTGTAAAAAGCCAATAACCTGGATTTTTTTCTTCTCCTTCCAAAATATAGGTGACAGGTTATTTTTAAAAACACATCTTAGGCAAGTAATTCAAACCTCAAATTTTTATAGTCCTTTAAGTGTCATTTTTTTTTCCTAAAGGCTGTTATCAAAGTAATCTAAATCACTTTCTTTCTATTAATCAAAGAATTACAGCACTTAAATTTGTAGTTGTCACTCACATAGTTTGTGCCTAAAGCATTTTGAAATTGTTTTGTGTGGTCTTTTCAATCACTCTGTTTTTTTTTATCAAGACATTGTCAACATGCACAAAGAATGGGATCACAATGGTAATGAATTTCATTCCTTTGGGACTTACAAGGTGAGATGCAATCTGATCTCCAAGGGTTTTAACAAAAATAGTCATTGTTTCAGGAATTCTAACATTAAACACAATCAACGACTACTCAGTCAATGGAATATCTTTCCCAGCAAATTGGAAAACATAACCAAGACTTTCCTACTCAGCTCAACAAAGCCTAATGAAATCTGTAAATTAGCACCTTCAAGAAGTAATTTCTGGTTTTCATAATGAAAGTCCAAGGATACGTAACACCTCATTATTGCTTTGGGGATTTTATGTTATAGCAGAATTCCTAGAAAAGCACCTGTTTTTTGAGATTAGATTAGAATAGTTTAGGTTAGATCATTATTATTACTAGGAATTATTTGTTCATGTTGTAGAAACTTGGAAAAGCAGACCTTGCTATACTAAGGACCACACGATCTTAGAGCATTTTTGTCTAAAAGTAACAGGGACAGGTAAAAAATAAATGAAGAGTTCAAAGACTGATAAGTTAGAACTATTTACATATTGGAGAGTCATGCATAAAATAAATGTGAACATAATATTTCTAATACTGCAAATAGTGTAGTAATTTTAAGTTGATGCATTAATCACCTGGACATTGTTGAAGTCTAATGTATTCTTTGACTGTGTATGTTCTTAATTAGCTCAAATTGAACAAACAGAATTTATCTAAAGATTTATGGGATAAATAAACACAAAATTTAGCACATCACCATAGACTTTCTGGGGCGATATAGACTTTTTATTACCTCTAAGTAGGTTTGTTAATTAAACTGTAATGTACAAAAGAGAGGAAGATTAATTGTTATTCATTAATTCAATATTATTTTTAAAAGTCTAATTTACATTTTCACACTTTGCTTAGCTCACTGTAAGTTAAGACACTTAACAGAAACATAATTAATAATAAAACTATTAGTAGTATTTAACACTTAGCATGTCATGTTGATGTAGAGAACCATAAACATATGTAAATTATCCATTGAAGTTGACCACCACTTGTGTAGTCAGACACATCCAATATACTTGTTAGTGACATGTAATCTCCTTAAATTGTATTGCATTCATTTAAAAAAACAGGCAACAAAATTGACACTGGTAGGGAAAAAAAAAAACAAACAAGAATGAGTTATGTTTAGAATTGGACAGGCATATTGAAAGAAATAAAAATATAAATGAAGGAAATAAATGTGTTCTTTTTTTTCCTTGATTTTATTTAAAGAACAGACAGAACTCTTGGGTAATTTTCTTCACATTTTTGACAGCCTTGACAGAATTGAATGTTGTGGTTTGATGCCTTTTTTTTTCTTTAATCAGTAGGACAGCAACTAAAGATTTTATCCATGACAGCCAAAGAGTCAGAACAAGACAAGAAAGGTAAATTTCCTCTAGTTACTTTTGTAAAGTTATAGGCAACTCTGCAAAGCCTTGAAAGGCTTTCTTTTTATTTTATGATTTTTTGATTTTTTTTAATGAAAATTGTAGATTCAAGCAATGAAAAATAGATTTCCTGGATAATTTGCACATTTATTTTAATTCTGAGACTAAAAGTGTATGGAAGCTAATCAATTACTTTGCTTAAATGACTATTTTGGGAACATTTGGCATACTAATGAAGGGAGGACAGTTCCACTTCTCAGTTCTGACTGAGGCACATCACAATCAAAATTTTAGTAGCATTAAAAAAAATATTTTGTATTTCTTCTTGTTTTATTAGCCAATTTGAATTTTTTAAACAAGGCAATCTTGCTTTTTTCCCCCTGATTACTCTTTTTTGTTTCTTTAATGATACCTTTGATATATCTCTGGAGGAGGAGAGAGGGTAAGTGGGAAAGAGGAAATACAGGAAAGTATTAATTGAGGAAGAAAACTGAATTTGGTAAAAATTTGAATAAACTGTGTTTAGTAGGTGACTTATATCATGTTATCCTCTTTCCACAGACAACTCTGGACTGTTCTAGTATATTTTAAGGAAGCTATCTGAAATCACACAAAGAATTGAGAGATCAATAGACTAGCTTAGTTGCTCAAGCAGTAAAAATCAATATTGTGGTCTCCTGCTTTCTAAGCAAAGTTTGTGGAATTACACTGTAATTATGGATAAACTATGCAAAAAATTAACTTTCATGAAGGACAGAAAAAAATGCAACTGTATCTTTTTTCTTTATCAAATAATATTAAATTCAATTTCTTAATGACATTTCAAACAAAAACATTACCACACGCACAATTATCTAACCAGTAAATAATAAAATACTTAATTTTTTACCTAATATATATTTTATTTCTATTATTATGAAATATGTATATAATACTATGTATTCATCTTCATATTTTAGGTGTAAAATGGGGAAGAAAAAAAAAGTGTCTTTGATTACAGTATTTACGCTGATTTGAAAGACAGACCTTTCCTGACATGAGTGGAACAGATCTGCTAAGTGGGGGTAGTGGTCAATTAATTCTGATTTTTTTTCTGTAAATCAAGACTGCATCAATACCAGCAGCAGCCAAAGAGAATGCACTCACCTGAAAAGTCAGGATCTCGTATTGTTGTATTCAGTGAGAGGCTATCCAGTGACTAGGATTCAGGGAACAATTGCCTACAGTGAGCTCCATTTTTATATTTCAATTTGATCCCCTGATGAAGAACATATGGAAGGGTTAAGCATGCCTCATTCTGTTTGGGCATGTGAGATAACAGATGCTAAGTAGCCAGTGTGGATTTGAAGGATTCTGGATCTTTTCATGGTAAACAGTTGTCAAAATTCATATCACTTTTAGGTTCATCTTACAGTAAAGTACCTAGGAGATACAGGATCTAGTCCTTAGATTGCATATAGAAAAGGTCTGCTCAGCATTTTAGAAAGGAGATGATACCTCTCTTATTTTAATTATTTTACAGAATTATGACCAGGCCTGACCAAGAAGAGGAAAGACTGACTATTCTTACCTCTGTGAGAGATGAATACTACATCTGCTAGGTAAATTAGATAGGTATTGTATACACAGCATGACCACCAACTTGCCGTTATGCTTTTTATGGCTTCTGAGAATACAAAAATAATCAAAGTGGACCCTAGGGGTGACATAGGCTGAGATGTACATAGTTTCAAATTCTGGCTGGTGTGTGTAGAGTGGCTGCAAAAGTCCTGTGTGCCTTCAGAAGATGTGTACCTATGTTTATGGCTGGTAGGAAAGCAATTATAGAACAGTATTAGGATCGTTGAAATACCAAGGCACTTAGAGAATGATTTGACTTGGATAGGACCCTAAATATCATCCAAACCCCTGTCATGATAAAAGATGCCTCCCTTTAGATCAGGTTTCTTAAACCTCCTTCCAACCTGGCTTTGAACCCTTTCAGTAGTGCTCAAGATGCTTCTGTGTCTTCAGCTTTGATACCAAAACTAGCAGATAATAGATAAATTTAATATTGAAATTTTAGAGGGTACAGGGCACTGAGGACATTGAAAACTAACACAAGTCAGATGCCACACTTTCATTCTTGTTGCAAGAGAAAAGAAAAAGCTGTGGCTCTGTGTGGGGGATGCAATAAGAAAATGGGAGGGTCCAAACCCTTGTTCCACCCATCTAGTGTTGGTTTTTTCTCCTGAGATACTTCTATCCATGTAACCTGAGGGAAGAAAAAGTACAGCAGTGGATAAGATCCTTAGTTCAAGGCAAGCATTTCACATATTTTAAAAAGTGAACACAGTGTAGACATCGTCATGTTTAAAAAAATCTTAGTAGGCTTGTTGCTTGTGTTTTTAGAACTTACTCTACTTAAATTAAACTCCAAAGGGATTTTAACAGAATGAAAGATTGACAAGTACTATTTATCAGCATTTAGTATTAAAGTGGCATGCTTAAACCAATGCACTAATAAAAAAGAAAAGCCAAGCTTGCCTTTTAGAGTTCTTTAAACAAAAAGACTTATTTTGATTGCAACAAAAACACCCATAAATCTATGCACATATATATTGATCTTTCTTTCCTCTTAAAAATGACTCTGTCCCAGTAAGTTGGCATATTTCATAAACAAACCAACAAATTATTGATCCATCATACACTCTAAAAATCCTGTGAAGAATCTAGGTTGCTTTTAAGTTCATGCTGTACCTAAGGGAATGAGAAACTACAAAATGAAATATAGATGTTTAAAAAGAAACACAAATATTAGATGTATAGCTACTTTTGCTCCTGCATAACCTTTCATTGTAATTCTTACAATGTAGTTAATGAAAAATATTCTTTATGAGCTAATAGATTGTTATTTGGGAATATGATTCTTTGTGGTGACTATTAGTTACTACATTAATTATATGTCCCTGCAGATATCTGTTCCTTTTTGGCAAATGCAGTGACATAATATATTTTTTTTCAAACGAATCATACAAAATTAGGATTGCCTGGCACCTTAATATTTAAAGCAAAGTTATATTCATCTTAGATTAGAAATGGATCCTGGTCACATATCCTTTTGAAAAGGAAATAATGAAGTAGATTACAGATGTTTATTAGTACTAATTTAATGAACAATGCTATGAAAAGATACAGCCAGATAGATTTTTAGTTATTCAACCTATCTTCCTTGCAGTGTTTTGAGCAGTTGATGTGACACAGTCACCAGGAGCTTAACTGTGAATGCCTTCCTAGAGAGGGATGACAGCAAGACACTGTCTTTTGGAAAGGAGAGAGAATTAAGGATATTAGTTTGTGGCAAAGTTAATGGCTATTTTTTCAATCCCTTATCCATTAAACACTAAGACGCAATTCCCCACTAAAGTGTAATTGTGGGGTTGCACAAGCTGCAATTGTTTTTGCAAAACACTTGTCTTGAAGTAGCTGCAATTCCTGTACTTACGCAGATACCAGAAGAGTTGGGTACCTCAGTGTGAAACTCTGGTCTAAAAAGTGCTTCCCTCTGAGCATCTATCTAATACTGATGCTGTTTTTCAGGTAGACCTGAAAGGTCCCAAGAGCAACACTTGATAGAAACACCAGAAAGATGTTTCCAGCAGTTAAAAAAACATCAAAAGAATTAAGTTTCTTTGTGATCATTTCACAGCGTACATGAAACACAAATCACAGAGCTACAAACCAGAGACTGTAACTGTTAGCTCTTTTCTCCCTCTCTCTTGCATGGGTAGTGCTGTGCAAGGAAGAAGCCTTTTTTATGACTAATGGTCATGTAAAATGTGGATGTTTACTGTTTGTGCAAGTATTTTATGGCAAATATTGCATCAGTACTATGAGAAGGGAAAAAATCTCTGACTGTAACTTTAAGGTTTTACAGAGTTTTCTGAACTCTTATTTGCATCCTGTCTGTTGAAGAACATTTCCAGCTTCACTCTATTGTACCACTGCTGAGAAGGTTGTGGAGAGGAGATTCTTAAGTGTAATGTTGAACTGGGAAAACAAGTCAGCTTTTTCTGACCTTATGGTAAGGCCGAGATGAAATTTTCAGAGAGCTGTGGTAGAAAATTTCCTTTAATCCAGATATGGACTCATTTATATAAAGAGAGAAGCATAAAGCTTTCCCTCCCTTGTCTGAGTGAGTGGGAAAAAAATCTCAGCACAACAAACAGAGAGATGTATTATTAGTATTCACCCCATCAGAAGGATATCAGAATGACTCATACTGAGCTGCTGCTCTGAAGACTGTTCTATATTCTCAGCCCAGCTGGTCTAAGATCAAGGCTTCTCAAATAGGAGTACTTTACACTTATAGGCTTAACATACTTTATACTTGCACTGACTTTCTAAAAAACAAGATCCTAAGGTAAAAAAATTGTGAAGCTATAAACACTCTTAGCTTCAACATTCAGAAAGTTGTATTTAAAATGTATTTGTAGAGCAGTTGCTATGTAGTCTGTGCTGGGTATTTAAAGATGATTGTAATATATTTATTTATTTTTGTCATATTGGTTTTATGGGACACAATACTTTGAATTATTAGTTCAGTACACCACATATGATAATTGGCATGAAGCTGTGCCTTGGTGTTGTTTAGATTCTTTGATTGATAAACGAGAGGAGAAAATACCATAACTTTGACAGTAAATTTAAAGAAATATTACATCAGTTTTCCTTCAAAAAAACAGACTTCTTTGAACAAAGATAACTCAAGGGCTACAGATAATCCAAAATACAGAAAGAGCAAATGTTTCTGATAATTATTCTACATAAAATAGTCAGAAAATATAAACTACTTTTTGCTTGATTATTTTTGAGAAGAAATGCTGCATTATCCACAAAGATGAACAAAGTATTTTTCATGTCAAAGTTTACAATGATTGAGTAATAGTTTAGTTCTTCATTAAAGACTGCCAGATGCAGAAAAGGAATACAAACATAAGTAATAAAAGTAATTTCTATATAATTTAAGGACACAATTTTTGAAACTATTTTACTACTAAGAAAACCATGAAACGTATGCTACCAGAGTCACTCCTACACAGGAGTTAAGTATGGCTATAGTTTAGTGAGTGCTCTAAAATTATGTTTAAAACAGAAAAAAGACTGTATATTGTCAGCAAAATGCCAGTTCCTTTTTCAGATGAGAAAGCAATAATTAACTTGGTTGAAAAGTGAATTTTGCTGTATTGCTGCTAATGCTTCAAAACAATTGAAATATGTAATGTTTTCAAAAACACATAAGAATAACCCACTTCTTTCCTTTTTTAAAATTTTGACAGCAATCAAATTTCATTAGAAATATTCAGTATTGTAATAAGTTTAAGTGAATTAGAGGGGTTTCTTTGCTGCTTTTCATTATTTAGTGCCTACTGTGCTACTGCTAATTTGGGGAGGAAAACAGTTCATGATAAATAATGAAAAAGATTTGCTTCTAGCTAATTACTTAGCTTGTATGCTGCATAATGCAATAAAGTATGTGATAGATTAGTCATCATTTGCTCATGTAGAAAACAGAAGTTTTCAATTACACTGTATGGCAACAAGTTTTCTAGTTGCTGGAAGTATTTAGTTTTCCTAACTTAAAATATATCAAAGTATTGAGCTATATCAGCCTAAGATTAGCTTTATTATGTTGACACATTCTTGATTATTTTCCAGCTATTAAAATTTAGCTATCAAATATCAGAAGAAACTAGATTTTTCAGTTCTCTGAAGACAGAGAAATGGGAATGGTGGATTAATATCTGATGCCTGAATACTAATTATTTTTCTGTGTATGTTAAAATACAAATTAGAAAAAATGTAAATGTCTCCATTTAATAATATGCAACTGGTCTCAAATAACTGACTCCACTTTTTGATTTTGCAAACAAAGCTATCTTTACCTGATCCTGTCTCCTTTCAGAAAAAAGTCAAGCTTCTCAAAGGTACAGTAATGAAAAGGACTGGGTATAGAGAGCTTGTCAGGAATATTGTAATGAGATGCTTAGTAGAGCATGCACATAGCTGCAGAAGTGTTGTATTAGGAAACAACATTTCAATCTTTAAATCTTGAGTATGTTAATTAATTAAAGCCTGTGGAATTTTTGTTCACTCTAATACAACAGTAAGAGCAATATTTCCTTGAGTAAACAGGATTGCTACGAATACAGAAATTTGATAAACATGGATTCTGTAGAGACTGATTAAATTTGAATTTTATTTCACTTATTCATGACAAAAGTTTTACGAATTGATTTAAAGTGCCTATTTGCATGGAACTACATTAAGCAGGTATTGCTTAAACTTTACAACTACAATATGGAATTGTATGTCTTGAAGTTATAGATTAATATAGTCTCTTAGATATTAGTTGAAAAATGATATTTAGATTTATATGTAGTTAATTTCCAATTAAATTATAATAGTAATTACCATTTCCATATTCCACTGATAAAGAATAATTAATATTAATACACTAATATTATTAACACACTAATATTAATAATAAATATTAATATACTGACTAATAATATTGTTCAGAAGCCTATGGTTCCTTTTGTTAACAGTCTTTGAGTGGGAAACTATTTGGCCATCTTGCAGTTCTTTCATATATGTCAATGGTGAGTGACCAAAATATCAGCCTGGTTCTTTATTGCCCAGTAAAGAAATAGGACTACATGCAAAGTGTGAGGCTGGTACTTCAGTTCCAACCAATTAGTCTAAGGGGAAAACTATTACATGTAGGTGAGATCCATTTATTTCATATATCAAAATAATTCAGCCCTGAAAGAATGGGGGGAAGGCAGCAGAGGGAAGCTGTTCACAAGATTATCCTATTGGAAGGATTTTCAGTACATAGGATTATCTGTAATGAGATTAACCACTGGGAGATCAAATTCTGAATGGATACTTCATGGAGAAAAAATGTCCACTAAAACAAAAGAGAAGTGGGAGGTAAAGGCTATAGGATTTGAATATAGTCTGGTCCTGAAAGTCCTGTTTTTCTGGCAGCAATAATGGCAAGACCGGTTGGCAGACAACCAGGAGAAATATCAAGTAAAAGACAGTGTTAGGAAAATGGTTTCTAATGAATGGAGCAATGCTGAGATATAATAAAAGGTAGCCACTGATTCTTCTGCATCAATGGGCAGCTGAGAATCCTGTGAGCAGCAAGATGATGCCACAAAAAATTGCAATGCATGTTACATTTTGTGTACAGTTACAGAGATCGGCTTAGACTGGATTTCAAATAAGAGCCTAGAATGAAGTACAAAACTACAAGATGTGAAAAAAATAGTTATCATTTATGCTTCAAGCCATGCAGGAAATTTGAGAGACACATTCAACAAGTGATTAGTATTTCAAGTAAATCATCAGTAACTGAACCTTGAACCTTTTTTCACTGGTGAAACATTTAGACAGAACAGAAACTGTTTTCAGGGAGGTAGGTGTCAATATGAACATATGTGGAAAGGAAAGTCAATAAATAAATCTTGGTCAAAATGAAGATACTTTCCAGAAGGTTCAGTCCAAATCAGCATTTTGGCATTTCCAATTAACATCAGATGCTGCTAGTGGGAAATATTATATTTTTGAGGGCCAAAACAGACATAGAGATTGCACTTCCATCAAAAATGCAACTGTAGATTTGCCTCTCAAACATTGGGCATTCTGCATACTTTGTCTTCCTCTTGGGGCAGAAACTCACTCAAGATGTAGTTGCTCTGC
Source organism: Lonchura striata (assembly GCF_050655825.1). Classification (NCBI taxonomy): domain Eukaryota; kingdom Metazoa; phylum Chordata; class Aves; order Passeriformes; family Estrildidae; genus Lonchura; species Lonchura striata. The sequence continues at coordinate 95,206,691 of NC_140704.1, read as the reverse complement.
AGTGACATTAACATATCTAGTAGAGACATCTGAAGGCTACTTAAAAAAAAAACAAAACAAAACAACATGGAAGACATGGGTCAGAAAAAGTATTCTGTCTGTAAAGGAGCAATATTTTGTTCACAGACATATTTAGAGTAGCACAAGTTAGACCCATCACCATGCCTGGTGTCCATTATGCCTGTTTTGCTAGAGTGAGTCATGTCAACACACAGCTCCTCTGTTGAAATGCCTTGAGCTATTCTGCATGCCACATGTAGGAAAGGATAGGATGTATCTATTTTTTGTGGCTGGGATTTGGTAGTGGAAATGGGCTACAGGGGTGGCCTCTGTGAGAATGTAAATAGTAGTACAAATGCAATTTTAAAGCTTTGAGCAGTCTGAATCTGCTTTCCTGTGCAGGTTATCCAGTTATAACTTTCTCTGGGAACTGCAGAGTTAGTCAAATGCCATAAAGCGTGTACTAAAGAATAAGGCCAATTTTTGTAAACAGACTTTTAATTCTTTTTAATTGGGTGATGTCTTAGATTTTATTAGAATTTAATGGAGCTTGTCAAATACTTGAATAGAATTTTCCTCAAATAAATTATTCAGCAAATATTGCTATTATACATTAATTAATTTATTCAGTGAATAATATTCAACCAGCTGCACAATTGATCAAATGCTGCTAAAAGCTGTTTGCTGAAGAACAGTTTTGATGAGTAACAGCAGTACTCTTTGGATAATATATATGGCAAAGACTACCTGCCCAGTTCTATTTTTATTAGATTAGAAACATTGAAGACTTTCAGCTGACCAGCCATGGAAGCTCTAGTTAGACAAGACCAATTTGAAACCCAATTATTTAGTATGTCTTGTTAATCCATTGAATTTGGGAATGGTGAATATTTTGCAGTGGTTCACATACCGTTAATATTTTCTGAAAGTTGAGTTTGCAGGACAGTCGAATACATAGATAACTAGTTGTTTTGGATGTTTAGTTTAATGCTTAGTAGACATTTTGTTCTCTGATCTTTTTACCTTGGTATCCTGGCTACATCCTTCAAGAGATTCAGGACTTCTGTCACCTATCCAGCAGCTCCAAGAAGACAGTGGAAGTTGTATTCTTAATGACTTTTGTAAAACAAGGGCAGCTCTAGTTGTTCAGACTAATCGTGGGACTGACTTAAAGCTATTAAAAAACAGTGTTATGGTTGCAGAAGAGTTAGGTCATGCTGCAAAAAAGTGAGAAAGGATGCATCATAGACCATGAGATTTAGAGGGACTGAAATTTTGTGAAAGCAGATTTAGTACTGGCCTTGTTGAGTGACCTTGTTTGAGTTTCGTTCACTCCAAAACAGCAGGGCATTAGGTAAATTGCTATTTTCAGAGCAGCAGTAGATTTAATTAATCCAAACCAGCTCAGATTGTGATTGCTTGACTCTTCAGTCCTGTGCTTTTATTAAATTCAGAATTCCAGGACTTAACGTTTCACTTCCTACTCTGGAGACTCATCCTGCCCAATACTTGGCAAGGGACTGACTGCGCATGGTGTGTCCAGCAACCCTACACAGTCTATTTGAACTACAGAGATTGTGAACATGACTGAGGAAACTAGATCTAAACTGTAACATGAAATAAACATAAACACATCTGGAAAGTAGGGTACCTGGGCATGGATCTATGCCTTGCTGGGCTCCATTAGCCCAGGCTGTCCTGGTGTTATGTATGTACAACACACTACTGCTTTAGCCTGATGAAACTATACAGTGAAGCTGAAGCATGTCAAGATGGTCTGTTCTCACAAGTTGGGCCTACAGGCACAGCATCACAAGCTATGTCAATAATAACCAGTAAATCAGTCCAGCATAACAGTAATATCCTTCTAGGGCAAGAGGATCTGACCTCCCTACTGTATGTTTCCATGGGGTTTACTTTTGGCTGGTGCTAGTATGATTCCATGGACTAAATGCCCAATTTCATCTGATATGCATCAGCTGTGCTGCTGGGGAGTGAACTTTCTAGTTTAATTTCATCCAAATAGACTCTCTGCTGCTCAACACAAATGGAAACACAGTTACTTGGGTGCATACCTGAGTTGAACAAAACACTAACAGACATGCTCCTTATTGCTCATGATAGGAGGTTTGCAGTGTGTTAGATTTTAGATAATAATGGAGCCAAATTGGTGTTTTATTATACTTTCTCATTAAAAAAGGCAGGGAGAAAAGCAGTCATGTTTTACTGAATTACACCCTTCAGATTTCTTTAAATGAGCTTGCACTGGTGAGTGGGTTGAGCAGAGAAGTGAAGTGAGGTGTTGAGGATTTGAGAAATATATTTATTCCACAAATTAATTAAATTTGGAATTACAAATATGTTACTGTTTGTCAAAGCCCCATAGCATTGCATATAGTGTTAACCATGAAAATATTACAAATCAGTATCTCTTCTGAGCTGCAAAACAATATTTTTAGGCTCAGTTATAATGCCAAAATGAATATATAATTTAATTCCTACAAGTTTTGATCTCTGTTTTTTTTATTAACTGAGAAAATACCAAATGGTATGACAAGCAAAGACCTTTAAATCTGCATGCCTTCTGGAGTATAATAGTTTTACTCTTAACTGCATCCATGAGTTAGAAATATTATGGGTCAAAGGCACGCCTAGGAGGCCCTCAAGACTGACCTAATTATCTACAATACATTTCCACTTTTCTGTATCTGGAGGCCAATTAGTTTCCACACTATGTACAGTGGAGCATTTTTTTGTGTCTCTTGTAGTCACCTGAGCCTTAAGAATACTGTAATAATTCAATATAATAATGGAACATAATTGAGATCTGTGATTTAGTATTAGAATAAAGAGCTCAACATCAGAGCTACCTACTATATGAAGTACACCAGAAACATACAACTATATGCCTAACAGTTTAGATAGAATTTGGGGTGAGGAATAATAGGGGCTAAGTGTCTTCATCTCAAATCTACTTTTCTCCATTTTGTCTGTGTTCTATGTACCACAACAATGGTCATACTGCAGTGTACTATCATGATAGCCAATGACAATCTAATCTAAATGCCTTAGAAAACCATTAACTTTTTTTTGGTTGTTATTATGATGTGTAAATTGGACTAATTTAACCTTCTGTGCCTTTATTTCCTGGTGATGACATTCAGTTCTGATTTTTCACTGCTTTGGCATAACATTATGGATTATTTTGATGTAGAAAGCTAAAACTTACTACTAAATCATCCTTGATTTTGCTCTCTGTATTAAAAAATATGAATCCTTCTAACTAAGTGCATCCTCCTCTAATGTAAAGCTGTTTCCTTTCCCTTGTCTGTGGAGTGAGTTGAAGAGGGCATATACAGTACTGCTGCTCACCAGGAATGGGCAGCACCACTTCTGTGTTTGGGTCATGTAAGAGCTGAGAGCCAGAAAAAAATGTGGTACCCAGAAAGTGGTGGAGGTACTCAAAAAATCCCCCAAACCAAAACAAACCCCCCAAAAAACTCTAAACCTAAACCCACAATAAAACAACAAAAAAAACAAGAAAGAAAAGTGCAACGATAAATTAAGGCATGAACAAGGTCTACCACATTAAAAGAAACAGCTGAAAAAATATGATGACACACAAAAGATACAAGATGGAATTTCTAAAGCACGGCATATTGGACTGATGATATTCTATCAATGGATACTTCCCAAAGCCTTGTGTAAAATTTATTCAAGTGTGCTTTATATTAGCTGTCGTCTGCCTTGTTCATTGTGGTGACCTAATGCTCTCCAAAGTGTAACACAAGAGTGTCCTAATGTTCAGGCAAAAAAGTTTGTCTGTCTGTACACGCACCTTAACCTGGAATCAGACTTGCTCAGTATTATTTTAGAATTCAGTGAAGAACAGTGTGATGAATGGTTGAAATATTTATTTTGCTCAATGAATACACACCATGTGCTCTCTTCTGTTAGCAAGCCTGTGGCTGAGCAGTCCATTCTGTTCAGGATCAGGAAGACTCTCCATACAGAGGAGAGGTTGTGTATTTCCTTGAAAATAATCTTGTTGTGCAGCTGGGAGAAGCATCTGGGCTATGGGGTGACACACTCGGGATGACTGGAGATGAGGTGCATTTTAATAATGTTGGATTTGTGTGAAAAGAAATGCAGCTGAACTTCAGGTAATGGGGATGATAACACATTGCTGTAGAGCTTCAGAGGGTACTGTGAGGTTGGTGCATGTTAGTTCAGGGCTAAAGGGAAGGGCATCCATGCAAGGAATGGTAGATAAAGAGCTCCACACTTCTAGTTTCAAGCTGCTAAATTCAGCAGTCCTAAGTGTTATCTTACAGCTTTTGCTGTATTAACCCTACATTTAGAGTGTGTGTTCCTTAATTCTGCATCCTTGCTATGGGAGGTGCATTGGATGGTGGTGCAGGTGGGTCTAATTCTGTATCTGGTTCATGTGGTGACATTGTGGGACTTTTTTTAGTAGGGGGAGACTTGCTTATTTTAATGCAGCTAGATTAAGCTTTCAACTTCTGAGTGCCCATCAGAATAGTCATTGGTAAAGAAATAAAATTAAACAAGTGAGCATATAGAAAATGATACTTTTTCTATTCATAGACCTATAATCTCTATAGGAGAAAAAAGAATGGACTATTAGTGGCAAAAGCCCCAAAGGAGGCGGCTGCTGAGCTGAGGCAAACACAGCCTAGAAAGTAGGAGATTAGAAACATGTAGGTGACAGACCTTGACCTAGCAAGCTTTATTTCACTTGTTCAAATGTAGTGAAAAAAACAATGAAATTTGTGATAGCTGAGAAAATAGTGACCAATGTTGTGCTGTCAGAGATTTGGTGAAGTATAAGCAATACTAAGGACCTGGAGACTTGTTATAAGAACTTCAGGATGCCTAAAGCAGTGTATCAGCAGTGCTGGTGAGTTTGAGGTGCTGCATTCCAGGGATGATGATTTCTCCACTTTCCTGGGCAGCCTATTCCAGTGCTTCCAAATCACCCTTTCTGTGAAGAATTTTTGCCTAATATCCAACTAAAACCTCCATGAGTGCAACTTTAGGCTGTTTTCTCTTATTCTGATGAATGCAAGCTTCTAGTCAGACCAGAGCATATCTGACTAAAATGTAATACTTTGTGTTAGACTGACACTTTTTCTGGATCTTTCTGACTTTAATATATGTAGATTCTGATATTTTTGACTGTACCAGGTGCAGGATCCCCAGATGCTGCAGGAGCCTTTCTGAGGAGTGGCTGGACATTGGACATTGGCTACCATTCCTGGTAGCCCCAGTGGCATAACTGGGCCCTGCAGCCAAGGTGGTGGCACCTTGGGCAAAAGCTGGATAAGAAAGGGTGAAAAAATGCCAAACAGGCAGGTTCCTGAAGGACTGCAGTCCATGATGGAGCAGTGGAACTGTGTGAGGGGAAAGGGGGGACAGAGAGGAGCTGCTGTATACTGAATGCACACTTCTCCCGTTCCCTCTGCTGCCATTCCAGGGGAGGCAGTAGAGGAGTCTGGACTTCATGCAGTGCAGGGGAAAAGGGGAGAGGACATGTGAAATCTTTGTTTCTTGCTACTTGAATCTATTTTTAATTTTCTTTATGCAGAAAGGAAAAATTCTGATCCTATTTTCTTACCTTGCCCAACTGGGCAGGTGTGAGTGAGAATGGGTATTTGGCTATTAGGTACGTCGGACCCACAAATTGACCTTCAGAAGTGAAGGTTTGAGTATGCGAAATCAATCTAGACTTCACTTCTATGTTATAATCTTTTGCTGCAAGAGCAATGTCATATAATGTTTCCTTTGTTCAGATTTGAGACACTTATATATCACCTACTGAATTAAATAAGATAAAATATGATGTTGGAATTTTAGGTTCAAGGAGAAATAATACTGGTAGAGATGCTAATAGAGGACTGTATGATTCTGAAGCTAGCACGAAACAGGAAAGGTCTAAAGTTTTCCTACATGATGATGCCAGAAAAAGCATCTCTGTGACTATAACCTTGGCTGAAGAACACAGTACTGCAGGTCAGTGCATGTCTGTTTCCATATAGGTAGATGAGTAAAACTGTAATTTGTAAACAAGATGGATGAATTTATTTGAAATTGGAATGAAAAATGAGAAACTGTCCTACCTGCATGATTGGGAAACAATGACATAAATTTGAACATGTGTGGGTTTGGTCTCTCCACTATCTTTTTGGAAGAGGTATAATACATTGCTATTGTGTTTTTTCCAAGTAGAACCAAAACAGTAAGGCCACATGGACAATTCAGATAAGGAAACCTAATCAGAACACAGTCTAATTGCTAAAGTAGTGATCACTTGAGTGAAACACTCAACAGAAAACCACCTCAAAACACAAAGAAAAGTTTGAATGAGTTTTTAGTTGGTTAAATTTAAGGTTAAGATTTGTTGGTTAAATCTATATGGTTTTCCTGATAAGTGGTCACAAAAGCGTTTGTGACATGATGTGCTCTGCACTCTGTCCACCTCCTGGGCATTGCAAACAGCTGAGGAAAACCTTGCCTGGGTATGCCTGGCAGCATATTAACCATACAAAGCTTTCCAGAGTCCTTAGGGAAATAGGCTTCTGCATGTTTTAGAGCATGGCCTTCTGCTTTGCCTAGGGCTTCTTGTCTGGGGTTGCTACCTAGATAGATGGTGACTGTGGAATCGAGCAGAGAGCTTCTTTCAAATGACAGTTTGCATGTACTTGTGGGCACTAGATTTTCATCTGGCCAGGCTAGGCGTGAGAAGTTTGCAGTAGTTTTGAATAATAAGCAGTGCTGGGCATGTGACACTGAAGGTTATGGACTTAAGATAGAGCACATTTTGGTCCAATCACAGCTATTTATTATAGTTTTAACACATGAGGCTGTGTAAGGTGTATTTTGTGCTTAGTGGCTATTCTAAAGTTATTTTGAGTTTCCTCCCCCTAAAAGATAACAGTAATATTTTGGCCATTTGATATACATATGCTGTAGGAGCTGTAGCAAAAAAACATTAATGGATATTGGAAAAAGCAGGGAAAATGGAAGATGAGATTCCAGGTGCTAGAAACAATATTAAATATAAAAATATTTTTACTGTGGACTTGTGGCAATTTTGCCACTGGAGATGCATCTATATGCTATGCTTCTAGAGCATATATTCAGTCTCCAAATTTCATGAGTCCTAAAATCCAGCAAATTTTTGATATTCTCTCTGTCAGACCTTAGTTGTCTTTGAGGAAGCAAATTATTTTTAGCAGTGTAGCTGTTAGAAAAGGGATAAAGAAGAAATGTTCAAACACCTTTAAGTACTTGTCTCAAGAGGGTTGAGCTTAAACCATCATTTAATCTCTTCTATGCTGAGACTAGAGGTCTGAGCAAGAATTTTTGTTTAAAGCCAAATCAGTGAATTAGTACTTACGTTTTCTGTAAGCACAAAATTAGTCTATGTTTCCAATTATATTGTGGAAAATAACTCATGTATTTTGAGAACAAAAACATTCAGGATGGTTGAAAATATGAAATTTATTTGAAATAAAACCAATATTTTCCTGTAGCCCTAAAAGGAATAATTTAAAAAGCAGTATCTCAGGATTCAGGCACAAATGCAGTCTTTGTGACCCTTGTCTTTGTTAACAAAGATTTCCTCTTTCCTTCTCCTTCAAATATTATAGCTTTGTGTCTTACCACTTTCCTGTTTTTATATAAGTGACTTCCAGCATAGTTGAGTCCCGGAGTCAGGTATTGTTGAACTAGCCTGAGTCCCAAGAAGGCGGATTTTATCTGCCATACTAACCAGAGCCCAGCTTCCTAGGGATAACTTCTCTGTTGCAACATTTTTTAAAATTTTTTTTTCCCTTGAGGAATTTTTCCAGCTTTCATAAAGTAAAGGAGTTTAGCCATTATTAAAACTCCTTCATATAGGCACTGCATCAGTATCAGTGTGCTAAACCCCTTTGATATAATGGTAATAGATATGTAGATTTCCCATCTGTACCTAAAAGATCACAGACTGTGCAAATCTCTTGTACTTTGTGGCTGAGAGCTGCTTGGGTGTGTTCTTTAATTACACACAGAGACGACCAGTAGCAGATAATGTCATACAGTGAAGCAATTGTCAGGTGCTGAATGGCAATAGTGGCACAATAGTGGTTGGTGCTTGAGAAGCTCTACAGTCCTTGTTCGATGGATGGCTCCTGGCTCACTGAAACCTGGCGGGGGAAGTTCACCTGTGAGAAGGCAGCCAGCTTGCTGTGTGGAAGCAGCCCAAAGGTGGCTCCACTGTCAGTGTAGGTAGGACCAGGAAACACGAGAGTATGTGCCACACATGATTGTCAACAGCAGATTATGAAAGGGACTAAAGATTAAAAAATGGAGGGGGTTGAGAGACTGGCAAGTCATACAAGACATACACTTGCTGAAGTTCTCCAAATCATAATTTCCTCCCTGACCTATATCCAGGTCAGGTATTTATGGCAGATAATCTGGGGATGTGCATTAAGTTTGGCACGTTTCTTCTGCCTATTTTGTGGACATCAGCTTCTAAAAACGTGGTTGTGGCTAAACAGACTTTAAATCCGTCTGGTAGCAGTGACAGCCTGTCTGCCACAGAGGAGGCTTTTAAAAGCTCCATTCACACTGCATGCATTGCAGGCATGCTAGAGTACAGAATGTCATGCTTTGTGACCCCCTTAGTCTCTGTGAGAACATGGATGTGTGTGTCGTGCAGAAGTGGCACAAAATACTTAAACCAGTTGGACTGTCCTTGTACTCCTCAGGCTCCTTTCTTCCTAACGTGCTTTTAATTTGCAGCTCTTGATGGCTCATTCACCCTCAGTGACCCTCAGTGACCAAGTATGGGAGTTGTCACAAAACCAGATCCTCCTCTGTAGGATATTTAAAGCTCTGCAGAGCTTCTGCAGTGTGTTTGTGCTGGTGTGTGGACACATCCACCCATGCTGGCATGCAATGTGCTAGTCAATGAATGTGTGTTTTAACAAAAAGTGAGAAAATGTGGTTTACTGTTAAGTGTAGCAGCCTCTGAATTGTCAAAATTATTTCTTCTAAAATCAGCCTTTAAATGCTGTGCTTCTATTTGAAAGAGAATATGAGTAAGGCACATACTAGGAAATTCTAATTGTAAGAGGTTATTATTGAACTCTTTGTAACTGAAATATTAAGAACATATTTGAGAGGACTATTTCAGTGAATTTTAGTTAAGTAAAGCTTAATATTTTAGCTTTCTTTTTCTTTTTTCTGCAAGCTTTTCAGGATTTCCTAGTGTATTCTTTTTTTTTTGATCATCTTTTGTAATAACATGATAGTCTCACATTTCAATAGAAAAACTGGAACTAAAGTATACATGAAAAAGTCCATAACAGCTCTCTTGCTGTTTATTTCAACAATCTTAATTAAAGAAAAACCTAATCCTACAACAGACTTGTGATTTGCCTTTTCTTTGAAGCACAATTAGTTTTCATTCATATCCCTTGATGTCAGTGAGGAAAAACTATTGGTGGGCGCATCAGTGCTGATGGGGTTCAATTAATACTTTTTTTTTTTTTGCCTGAAATGTATCTCACAATAAAACCATGCATGCAGCACACATGCACACACATATAGGAAAGTAACCTCTGTATTCCTTCTGCCTGCAAAGCCATGTCTAAGTCTCTCTTGGCTGCTAGCCAAAGTCTCTAAAAACCCATTAAGGCTATTACAGAAATTATTTCTCTTCCTTTGTGAGCTGGGTAAATTTCACAGTTATCATTGCAGAAGGAAATGAATTGGGAATATATCTGTCTGGGGATGGTTGTCCCTTCAGTGGGAATTAAGCCAACTCAATGCAGAACAGCAGCTGTGTGTCAGTGCACGTACTTGCAGGAGAGAGTCAGTGGATGGCACTGTAATATAAGTATTGTGCCAGAAATATCTGAAAATTTTAAGTGCTGTCTGGTATTTGTGAATAAATTTATATCTTTGCAATTACAGTCTTTATTGGAAATCAGCTTTTGCTTTAAAATGATATGTAAACCAATATTTCCCATGAGGTATGCTTTCCAGATGCAGGAGAAGTAAGCAATTCATTCCCAAAATGGTGCAGCAGCATCACGTATGGCATTGAATGGTGACCTTGTCAGATCATGCTAACAATATAAAAACATACAATAAAAATTCAGGAGATTTAAAAAGATGGAAGGATTTGGCCTGTGTTCTCTCTTATATTTCACAATATTTGCAGTTGAAATTATCAGTTCAGGGGAGGTTTCTAATCGGCATGGAAGTTGGAAGCAGCAGAATTTATTTTTGATTTGTGATCTTAGGTAAGTACAACTTATACAATCTGCAATTCCAAAATGCACAGAGAATAGAATTGTTTTTATTTTTTAAAAAAAACATCAACTTTTCCAATACTATGAAATTTCAAGTTTCTGGAACACATATAAAATATATGGTGGAACTAGTACAGTAATACAATATAAACTTTTAACTTTGCAGTTAGTCACACAAAATATTTTTATTTATTTACTGAAACAAGTGAGGTATATGTCCCAATTTCTCACTAATATTTTCCTTAGTGATTTGACAAAGGAATCATATTTTCTTCTCCACATCATATACTCTTTCTGAAAGGGTTTGTCTTTTTACCTTTCTTTTAACTCCTTGAAATCTTGGTCTACTTTCCTCATCACTTTGTCTTCCTAGTTGCTAGCAGCAAGCAGTGGCTCATACAGAAGTTTTTTGCTACTTCTTGTAGGTGCTGAAGGTAACAAAATGATGCCGACCATGTCAAATTATATCCTGTGCTCCCACTGATCCTCTAAGTTTTTCAAACCTTAAGTATGACAAGTTCTTAGAGGGCCTTGCATGTTCTTCAAGCTTCTCTCACAGACCCTCAACTACACAGGATTCAATAGAACAGTGGCAACTGAACAAAAGTGAAACCCTCACAATTTACATTTTAGAACATAAATGCACATGGGTCTTTCCAAAGAGTGGATACTGGCAAGTGGAGTGGAGGCTGGTGTGAAACCTCTTTTTTCTTCAAAAGGAAAGATATAATAGCTAGAAAAAATAAAATTAAATTAAATGTTTGAGGTGCTTAAAAAAAATGTAGCCAATAGGTATGACTTTGCAATTGCCAAGGTAATCCTTGGTATGATATTTGCCCTGAATATCTTGTCCTTTTTGCTCTGCCTCTATTTTGTCTGAGCTTCTTTTCTTTGTGTTTAGAGTTCACTGTTGAAGTAATCAAAAAAAGTTTCTTATACAATTAATGTATCTTTTAAAACAGAATATTTGATTATTTACACTTATTTTCTCTCAGCGTTTCATTGATTTGTTAAAGTGGAGGCTGTTTTCCGAACCTAGAGTTTTAAAAGGTGTAGGAAATCAGTAAAATTTTCCAAAGAAGCAAGTAGCCATGTCCAAATGATATATACCCAAGAGTTTTCAAAGTGTTTTAAGTATGACTTAGCTGAATTTATAACAAAACCAAAAAGTTGCTTAAAATGGGTTAACTGATCAGATAATGACAGGGCAGAAATTCTGAGCATATCTTTTAAAAAGGTTCCAGAGGAGCTCTGGAAGGTTTGTCATGCTGATAAATCTTAATTGGAGTAACTCTGAGGTAGAAAGAAGTTTCAAGATAATATTCCATAGGTAATATAGTTCTGCAAAGCAAACTTTGTCTGGCTACTGTCTTAAAATTCTTTGAGAATGTTAGCAAATTAATGGAGAGTATGTTAAGTGTATCTTTAACAAGATGTCTGATAGAGAGTCAGAAGAGATACTGTTCAGCATTTCTAGATCTTGAGGGTTTTTCCTAGGGCCCATATTACCTGTTTTTGTTTCTTTAAAATTCTTCATTACAGTTGTCAAGAAATGCGATGAGAAATTTTTGTAAAAAAGAAATTTTCTAGCAGCTTGGGAGTTAAAGTTCATGATCATGAATGAGGTTAGCTCAGAAATTGGACACCGATAGAATTGTTATTATGTCTTAATATGTCATGATTTGTAAGCTATCATGTGATTTTGAGGCTAGTCATGCATGGTTTTTTGAAGGCTGTGGATTGATATTATCTCCTCTAAAAGAAATGAAGTAGCCATGAGACAGTGTAATACTGTGGGTCAAAAAGTAGCTGAGAGGCAGGAGACAAAGCGGGAGCAAATGGTCGACTTTCATCATGGCAAAAGGTTAATAACCACAAGTTTTTGTACTAGGTCTGCTGTTGTGTAATGTATTTATTAGTTATCTGTAAAGAGGAAGAAGAAACGAGGCAGCAACACCACGTTAGTGGTAGATAACCTCTTTGTAGGTTACTTGTTAATCAAGTCCAGAGGAGCATTAAGGAATTTCATGGACTCAGACGTGGTAACTGAGGTAAATTTCTTTTGGAGAAATACGGAAAAAAGTTAAAGTAATCGCATACAAAGTCATTGTATCAGCCTACAGTGTGGTGTTTCATAAAATTTATTGGGTATTAGAAAGTCCATCTGGGAAAAAAATATTGCAGAATTGGATAAGCCCAGATAAAAGCAGAGAGAAAGACTAGTGATGTAAATATATCTGAAGTGATTGTTTACCTGAGGGCTCAGATAAGAGTAGAAGTGAAAGAGAAAAAAAAGAAAAAACAGAGGCATCCATCAAAGACGAAAGATCATGAGACTGTGGTTTCTTCCATCTCTTAAGAATAAAGAAATTCTTCCCAAAAGGTGCCTATATAAACTGTAGAACTCATTTACTCTGGATGAAGATGAAATCAAGAATTTTGTAGGCATCAGAGAGGGAAAGGGCATTTGTATGGATAACAAGAATATCCAGAGTTATGATAGTAATGCTAAAAAAGAGTATTTGAAGGGATAAAACCCCTTATGCATCAGGATTATAACTAAAGGGATTAGGATGAGACCTTCAAGGGAGACAGATTATCCTGCATCTGTGGGGATCTTGTATCTTTCACCAAAGCATCTGGTGCTGGCTGCTGCTGGAGACACTGCCCAGTGGGTATCAAGTTTGAGGCAGAATGGCCTCAAAGTGGTCAGATCTGGATTTATCTTCTATTGCCACTGTCTGGGTCTTATTTCTACTCTGCAGTGGGATCTGTCTTCTGTTAATTTGCATCATGGCTTTATACAAGCTCAGGCTCATGTTTCTGATGGTGCAATGTGTGTTTCAAATTGCCATGCAGCTTCTGCGATCCAAACAGAGAGGAGTTCCTCAATCTTTTCCTCTATTTCTCCAGCTGTAAAATGGAAAACTTAGGTATCTAAGTGGTGTCTGTGTCCAGCCTGGGCACTTAGAAGAATTTAGCTTTAAGTAGTTTCCAGTTTTTAAATTTGTTCTCAGTGTCTTAAAGGCAGACAAGTACAACTTCAAAACTCAGTATTAAGAGAGTGTTCTAAACATTTCCCATCTATCTTTATATTTTATTAATTTGGTTGTTCTAACGATAGAATGTATCTGTCAGAATTTTGTGCCTATGGCCCTAATTCTATCATAAAATGAATTTAATTTTTATCGCAAGTTCATTTGCCAGTGGTCCTTTACTTCTGTGTCTTTTTTTTTAAAGCATATTTTGCATTAATTCCTGATGAGTTGGGTTTTTTTTTTTAACTGAGCTTTAAGTTTAGTGTTTATTACTAAATGTTATGACTCCTGTATTTAAAGGGCCTCACTTGGCCCATGTGTCAGTAAGACTGGAGAGTGATTTTGGCTGCAGAATCACATGAAATTTTTGAAATTCCAACCATTGTTTTGCACCACAGTTTTTGTTAAACCATATAGCAAAATAACTTAGTATTGACCAGGTAAGTTTTCTGTCTCCTGGAATTCATGAGACTTTGGAGTGTTGACATCCACTTTGTGATGTGAATTAATTGTAAAGGTATCTCAACTAGTGCAGAAGATAATTGTGCTAATTTGGCTTTTCATGAAGGGCAGATAACAGCACTATGTCACTATGACATAAAATCCTCGGATACTGTAGCATTCTGTGTATTCTGAAGCATGTGTACATTTCTAAACTATCTTGGTCTTCAGTCTGCTTTTTTTGTCTCATCTGCTTTAAGCTTCTATTGCTCAGAAACTCAGCATTAACCATTGTTATCTTAGCTCTATTTTATTTTAATTTTCTTCTTCCCAAAACCATGTTGATTCTAGTTTAAACATAAATATGATGCTTTCTTTTAATATTAATCAAACTGATTAATGTGTATAATCTATTTTTATCAATTTGCCTAAGTGCTTTTTAGATGCTATTTGTGTATCAATTTGTATATTTACAAGGCTTATCTGTATTAGAGTGGCAGAATTAGTAAAATTTGAGTTAGTTTCACTTTTAAATCCATTTCAGCTCAGTGGTAAATTCAGGCATTGCAGCTTGCCTGGCAAAAATTTCTTTCTCTTCCCTGTTTCACTTGGGTATATGACCTTTAGGCACTATTAAATCTGAGTAGAATACTCAGTTAATTGTTGGTGGTAAGTTACTAGGGTTATGCAGACTGACTTGCAGCCTCTTCTGCTGTGGCTTAAACAGTAAGCAGTCTTTGGAAATATTTCACTGCTTTTGAGAAAGCCAGTTCAAACTTGTCTTATCTTACTATGTCTCAGCTATTTGATGAAGCCAGATAACCTCACAGTAGATTGTGTTGAAAACTGGCAGGATGACTTGAACAAAATAGAAGCATCTTCATAATTTTTACCTTTAATTTGATATAAGGTAGAGCAATGTTTACCTGATTTTTTTTGCATTGGTGGAAAGCACTGCATATTGATTGAAATAGCCACATCAAGATGATGTGTGCCTAACATTTTTTTCCTCATCCCTATCTTTCTCCTTGCATTGAAATTGATAATATCTATGACTCCTTTTACAAATCTGCAATTTTAGAACCTCTTGCAGTTTTAGGAATTTGAAGAATAACAGTTAAGAAAATGAGTAAAGCTACCCAGTTTTATTCAGTTTTTAAAAATTTTACTTTGAATAGGAAAGCAAAAATCTGTGTGTAGAAGAATGCCATCTTTTTTTTCCTCTTGTGACATAATTTAGATTTGAAGTTTTGTTAATATCTGGTTTAATTTACTGCTTGGAAAGTTGATACATTTATTGCTCTTGTCACAATAATAATAACAAAAATATTAAATGCTATTTCTACAGAGAAGTTTTGGAGCCATCCCAACAGTGAGCTTCATTGGGTGACAGATATTGTGCAGTAGATACAGGTATCCCATATTTCCTTTGAACACTCTCAGTGCTATTTGCATTCTCTCTTGTATCATCCGTATGGCAGGGAGTAAATCTCTCATGTAATTACTGTAAAAATTTCTTCCCTAGGCATGAAGTCATAATCATCTCATAGAGTAGTTCTTTGACTGCTAGTCAACACTGCTGTAGTTGAAGTGAAGTTGATTTTGACCCCTTCTCTGGAAGCAGATTAAAATAACTTTCTTGCATCATATTTTCTTGATTATTTTTATATATCATTGGAGTAATACCTAAACTGATATCTCTGAGAACCTAAGGGAAAATAATATGGAACCACTTCCCAAAAACCAAAGGTTAGATAAGGATTGACAGCTCTTTTGAACTTAAAATATGTGGGAGGATGGGGATGTAGAAAGTGACATATGGTGTGTAGATGCTAAAATGTGTGTCTGACAGTAAACAGCAGTTAGCTACTGTTTAATGCTACTCATATCCTGGTTTGGTAAAGATAGTGTTTGAAGGGGTCTAGAGCACCCTGTTATCATTGTCTTTGCTGGGACCATGTTCTGACTCGTGGAGCAACCTTGTGATGATAACAGGGACTGGCTTGTTTCAATAAAGATGTGCTCTGTCTTCCTTCAGAGAGGACAGCTCACCTGTCGGCTACAATAGCATCAGCTTCACTACACACCAGCTTTGAGCATACTCCAGCAGCTTGGAAAAAGCACAGCTACTTGGGAAAATGCAGGTCAGAAATGCCCCCAAGATGCCAATATATTAGCACTTCTTTGGGCAAACATTTGTTTTGAATATAACCTTCCAACAGCTCTGTGATCCTGGCCCTTGTGTTGTCCAGGAGCTCTGGGCACCCTGAAAGAGCAGGAAGTTCTTTAACCTCACTTCATTGTTCACGCTGCTGTTATCATGCCTGGTTTGCCCATGCTGACAGATGATGGTTTTTGGCACATACAGTAATCCTAACTACTGTTCTACACTTCAGTCCTGTCCTCATTGCTCCTGATGTAAGTGCCAGATTGTCTGTGTGCCACTTTGCTGCTTCTGCCTCAAGTTTCCTTTCCCTTATTTTTCTGGAAGTGATAGGAAAAAAATCCTGAATTTCCACTTTTTTCTTCTTTGTGATCCTATGTTATCCTCTCTGTTACTAATGAAAAGACTAATGACATTTTCTATGTGTGTTCTTTTTAATTAACACTGTGTGTTTAGGTGGACAATAGCCTAGTTTAAGTTTTCCCATTTTGAAATAGCATTAATGACTCACAATAGAAAAAGAAACATATGCTTCTGGCTTCTGGTATTACTAAAAACTAAAACATGTTATTGAGAACAAACCCAGGCTTTTTCTGTATGGGATGAGTAGCACAGCCTTTGGGCTATCACTACTTCTCACCTTTCTCAGCTGAGAGCCCCTGTTCATATTTCCTTGCTGCAAGGAGACAAACTGGCTACATCCCACTTGTGGAAGCCAACAAATATAGAGATTTCCAAAATCAACATGAAGATTTAACCTTTGTGAAAATGTTCAAGCTAAGGGAAATTCTATTTTAAATCTGGAGCAATGATTGCTGTGATGAGCATGGGCATGGCATGGATTACCCATTGCTAGTATCAAATGAGTTGGCTGCTGATGACTCTGTCAGTAGGACAAAACAGCTTGCACAGTGAGGCATGCTAATTCTTCTCATATGTTTATGGAGCAGTGCTTCCTTTTATTGCACCAGATGCAAAGAAATTTGGAGCTTGCTCAATGCTCTCTAACATGTTCCCAGTTGTGCTGTGTGGACATGCTTTTTTTCACCCTAGAAAGGTGAACCCTTTTGAACATGTCCTTTTTTCTATATAAATGTCTTTTCTGTTACTGCCTATTGCCCCTTCTGCTATGTGCAGAATTTCCCTGATTTTCCTGTGAAGTGGAAAAGAACCTGTGATTTTTCTTGAGGGGTGGTGCTTCAATTATAAAACCATAAACTAAATGAGAGCCTTAATTATAATGGAAAACAGATTAGAATATTGTCATCTGCCTTGCTGGGGAGCCAAGGGAAGATTAAAAAGCCAGTGGCCTAAATTTATGTTATTTGTATTTCTGTGAGTCAAACCTCAATCATGTAAAACAGCCAGTAGGCCTGTATTAATGGGAGAGGCCAAGAGAACTGAATCTCAAAGGGCTGTTGCCCTTAGGACACAGTACATTATGATAATATGATGAAGAATAATTACTAAATGTGAAATATATATTGTCAAACATGAGAGCAAGCTATTCCTAACTGAAAATGAGGATGTGAGAATGACAGTGAATGCCAAGCAGCCAGGACTTGGCTTCTAAAGCCACCTCCACTAAAGAAGGCATTGAACTGTCCCTCAGTTCCTGCAGGCTGAGGTAGATCAGTGCCATGGAGTAAGCTTGTCTTGTTTGTATTGAAGCCAGACCTTAACCTGTGCTGCAGAAATCATCCTGGTGATGACCACTGTAATGATAAGGGCCACTAAATGGCAGTGATAACAAAAGTGTAAGATTTCACCAAATGATATTAAATGATGTGAAACTGGAATGAAAGAATTTATATATGTATGAGTTATTTATGTTGGTTATTTCTCACAAAATAGATCAGTGCTTCCTTTCCCTTCTTTCTAAGTGTGGTAGGATTTTTTTAAACAGCTCTCTTTGTGGCTGTTGTTCATAATGTTTTCTGCATTAATATTGTGTTTGTCACATGGAGAGTGTGACACAGAACATCAGCAGTCCTCTAGCTGCTTCTCATTTTGTATTTGTGTGGTGCCAGACAGCAGTGTAGTACCCATGCCCTGCTTTGCCTGCTGTTTGTCTTCAGGCAAACCATGCTGTGTGTACTGAAAGGTTTGTTCTTGGCTCCTCAGACATTACAGTAGCCTTCTCCATGATGTGGTGTAAATGTATGGCAGCACAGGACAACTTTGCAAATTTGTGACTTCAGTTGACAGGCCATAGATGCCAAATGGGTGTAACCATAACTTGGCCAGCTGGACTGAATTCAGTGACATTATTTTCACGTTTCAAGTTATGCATGAATTAAGTGTTTTGCTGGACCAAGCTTTTATTACAGATATTTTTACAAATTCTGAGTGGAATCTGTCTATAAAAAGCTCAGGTAAGAGTACAACTCAAAATAGAAACTTCTCCAGCTAACGTGGCAAAATGAATTTTTAATGAATTTTCTGTCTTGGGAGAAAAGACTGATTTAGCAACTGGATATAATCAACTGTAGACCAAAACTGTTAGCGGATTTGTAACATGTGCTTTACTTCTTTTTTTTTCAAATAGCATACTTGTGAAATAAGTCTTCCCCTTGAAATACTATCTGGTTTAGGTATTATATTTTTGGTATTTTCATAGCTCTCAAGACTGCTAGCTGTGTGTCTCATTTTATATAATATCATGCCTACATATTACTAGTGCTTTGTAGGATGGAATTGTTGGCCCGTTGTAAAGATGGGGAGCTGGTGTTCAACTTAGCTTGGTCCAGATCAAGTAGGGAATTTCTGAGGAGAAGACTTCTGACTCTGTGCTTCAGAATACCACTCAAAGCACTGCTGTTTCTACTTCATTGCCAAGCAGGACAATAAATATCAATAAATCACTGGAAAGAGCTTCTTTCTGTTGTTAAACTAAATAGATTCTCATTGCTCCTTATGTAAATTTACCATCTTAAAAGTGTTTTTGCAAGTCACTGAAGGAAACATTTTAATCGTTTGAGAATTTACTCCTAAAGAAAAAGACACCAATACACACCAATATTTGGTGATCACTAATCTTGGATTGCCCAAATGTATGGATCACAGGCTAGCCATATAAAATAATGGAACAATTAAAGTAAATGGGCATGATTTTGAATTATTATGAAAAATACTGCCCCTTTAAAAGCAAGAAACAGAAATGTTTAGGGTAAATAAATAAGCCTTAAATTTGCACTTCATATTCTGTATACTATAGGCAAACCCAACAAACAAATGAGATTTTTAAAGACTGTATCAAGTATGTAAGTTTTTTGCCTCCACTTACTTTTATGTATTTCATTTATAAATCATAACTGTGACTTGCAGCTAAAAGTTTAAACAGTAAACATGAAAAGATTTTTCCTCTGTTTGTCTTGAATTTTTCTAATGGTTTAAAGATGAGGGAGTGGTAAATCATTGCATGGATCCAGTCTTCACTTACTTCTGGGATATAGATCAATTCCTACAGTCATGTTTTAGAGATGGTAGTTGTTTTTTTTTCCTGAGTTGGATGGGAAATAGAGCTATTCTGTTTTAAAGTCTTACAAGCATTACCATACAACTGAGAGAGGTAGATGTTGAATAAAAACATCAGGACTCATGAAATTCTGTCCACTCCATAAGGAAGTGTGGTAATGCAACAGTTGTAATGTATGCTTTGGTCTGAAAACCATTTCCCTTGCTCAGTCTGCCCTTAGGCCAATGTTAATTGCTGAAATTCCAAATGGTATGAACAGATTTTCAGAGTACAGAACTGCTGAAAAATAAATGTAATAAGAAAACAAGATAAATACCCAGTGCTAAGAAATGATGATTCTCTAGATTTCCTCAGTCAAGCAATATTTATCAGGTGCATTGATTTAACTAGCGGCTATTGGCAGTTACAAATGGATGATGACAGGAAACAAAAAACCACCTTCATTTGCCATAAGGGGGCTTTTCATTTTAATGTAATGCCTCTTGGAATTACCAGTGTCCCGACTACATTTCAAAGATTAATGAACATCATCCTGTCAGGTTTAATATATCATACTTCTCTAGTACGCTTGGACAGGAGACTGTTCTCATAGATTCCCAGAGTTTTCAATGGCACTTAGGAAATTTTTTTTAAAACATAGGTTCTGAAAGGAACTAAATATATAGGGTTTTAAAAAAGAGCTTTCATTCCAATCTGGATACATAGTAAATACTATAAAATAAATTTATGTCTGTGGAAAACAAATGTTACTTAAAATGTTGTGGGATCATGCAGAAAGTTGCATATAGCTATGTCCTATTAGGCTGGAGGTAGTCCTGTATTGTGTAAGGAAGCAAAAAAAAATTGCTCTTAGACATCAGGAATCATGTAACAACCTTATTTAGTCTTACAGGTCTCTTAAAAAAGTGGGACTGAAACAGGAAGACGTTCTTCATTTTTTGTAATTTGATGAATATAGTTCAGTGGATTAAAAAATTGACAGTAAAAATGACATTAATAAACAAATCAAGTTGAAACATTAGTAATCAAAAGTTACAATGAATTAGGGTTAATTTTATTTTGTTTCAATGAATTTACTTCATTAAGCTCAGAAAATACACAAGCACAATTTTTATATAAACCACACTATGCTGTTATGATGAAATAACATAAAAAAAGAATAATTTTCTTTCTTGAAAAAAACTTTGAATTGTAGTCTAGATGCCATTAACCATTACTTATTTTTTGACACAAATGAAACATATTCCAAAATTAGAAAAATGAAATAATTTTATTTATCACATATTTTGTCCATTATTAAGTACATATTATACTCTATGAGCAAACTTTCTTCTTTTACACTAGGGAAAATCTTAATTTCTGAGGCAAAATGAGATTTTCCTGACTTGTTATGTATCATGGGCTTCATTCAGAAGTTGTTTTACCAGTGGAGTACCTCATAGTGTAATTTGATTTTAGAAAAACATTTTCCAGTGGATGGGTAGGTTTCCATAATTGTTATAATAAATATAAACTTGGTTGTGTTATATATGTGTTAATTTAATTAATGTGTGATTTATCTATTTAATATATAATGTTCCAATAGCTTCCTGTAATCCATAAAAAAAAAACCTATGGAAAAGAGCAAAGGCATATGCTACTTGACATTAAAATTAGTCTTCATCTCAATGTTAAGATTTTGTTTCAGGGTGCATTTTCATGTCAAAGATGTACAGAGCACCTTTGATACTGTCTTCTTTTGATTTGTATAAATATATTCCTACTGGTCTTTTAAAATTATTATACAAAATCTTAACAAATTCCAAAAGGTAGAACAGTGCATATGGGTAAGGACAGCAATAGAAGCTACATGCATAGTTTTAAGTAAAATGATATCCCAGCAAATACCAATAACTGTGGTGGAATATTCATTGTTAGGTTCTTAGATTAAGATCGGATATTTTATTATAACCACAAGTAACCAGTCTTACTTCAGAAATTATTCTGTGACATTGTACAGCTTCTCTTACACAGGAAGTTGAAATACAGGATCATTGTGACTCCTGATTTTAAATCTCTGAACAATTCCTTTACTTTGATTAGCAGAATATAAATGTCCAAATGAACTAATAGGTTTAACTAGTCTCTCTAGTTATTTATGGTAGTCTTGGGACAACTGCAAAATAGAGACATACTTGGGCTTATTTTTTTTAATTTTGGCATCTAAAATTTTGTGCAAAAATAAGTTGGAAAACCTTGTTTTAGACAGGAGTTTTAAAATTTTTTTTGAAGAGTAAATGTGGTGGGTTTGTTTTAGTTATAATTAATATTGTTATAAGTAAATAAAAATGTCCTATGATCAGAACATCTAACACAGCTGAAACGAAAAAGTCTGTTGTGTTTCACTTCAAAACTCTTGAAATTGCAACTTTGTTCTAGACTTCTGAAATTGCTAAGGAAATGCTATAGTTAACAAAAATGCCTGAAAAAGAATTCTCAACCTGAATAAGGTGTTTTGTGAGCTGTATGAGAAACAAACTCTGTGAGCTTTGGCTACAACACCTTGCCTTAAATAAGCTGCAATGCAAAGTGAAGACTGAACAGAGCTGTGCAGTGTGGGAAGCACACAGTACTACTCAGCTTTTTGGGTGGAAAACTACTTGGTCATTTTTCCTTTTTGCATGCACTGATTTTTAAGAAGATTTAGAATTTTCACATTGAATTGCACCTCCACTTTAGCTGTTGGAAATGTAATGGGCTAAATAGATGAGAAAGAGGAATCTGATAGTGACTACTCATAAATCTGATTTCTTTAGATTAGGGAAAATCCTAATGCTTCAAAATGGGTTTTCATTTTTGCAGTAAATTTTGAAAAACAGCCTACATCTTTGTAGCAGCACAGCTTTTAGTTAAACATATTGTGATATCTGAGATAATTTTGAGGTGTCTCAAAATCTTCATAAATTCCTGGAAATAGCCCTTAAATGTAATTTATTACTTCTGCTGTGTAAGACTTGCTTTGCAAGGTGGAAATATCAATTATTTATTCCATTCCATAGTTGCCCAGGAGATTTCCCCCCATCACCTCAGGCCTTCATCCTTAGCCATACCTCATTCACCTCTAGTCTGCACACGTAGTGTTATTAGCTGTGATATCAGTGAGAAGCCCCTTTCCTACTCTGCGCCGCTGTGGTGTTTCTCGGGCTTGCGTTACTTATCATCCCAGCTGCAGGAATCTTTGCATGCTGTGACTGGGTAATACTGCCTCCGGGAGGTTTAAGTCCTGCTCTCAGTCCTTCCTTAGTTTTCCTTCATTTGCCACAGGCAAATCTCGATCTGGTCCCTCTGAGGTGTAAAAAGGGGTTAAACTTTAGATGTCTGTCAACTCAAAAACATAATGAAGCAGAGGACGTAATTGAGTCTTACGCTTGTTCCACCATTTCTTTCTCTCTTGCTAGAAAGTATTTGTTCCTTTTACCAAGAACACAGGTTATCTGCTCACATTTCTCAACTAAATTGTTAAAACCTGTGCAGGAAATTTCCTGTTTCTAGATTTTGTGCCTTGAGCTAGTGTGCTGTAAATTCTTCTGGTGTCTTACTGAGCCCATTACAGCTTTAGTCATTATTGTCAACCCTCTCAGTGGTGTGCTGAGATGCTGAAGAACTAATTTTGTCAAACTAATTTTATCAGACTTTATTAAATCTTATTAAAGAAAAAAATCTTGAAAAAATATTAGACTATGTCACTGTTTTGTTTCCTGAACTGTTTTTGAAGCTGTCATTCTCTTCTGCAGAATTCTTTGAGATTTCAAATTTGGCTTACAGTAAAACCTTCTGTAGTTTTATGTATGGCTTTTTAAAACTGAGAGATTTTTTGAATGCTGGTAGAGCATTCAAAACAGAGAATGACAGAGTGGCCCAGAGGAAACCCATTTTCAAATTTTTTCTTAATATTGCTATATTTAGCTGTGGTATATACATTACCTATTTGGGCTGTATGTTTGTTGGAACAGTTGCACTCTGTATATGCCATTAAACAGTGTTTAGAACAAGGACTTTCACTGGAAGATCAATGGGAGGCATGGTGGTAAGACAAGAGGTAACAAGCTCAAGCTGTAACATTAGGGAATCCAAGTATATATAAGGGCAATCTTTTTCCCCATGGGTTCAGTCAAACATTGGAAGAAGTTGCTTAGGGAGGGTGGACAAACCTTATCCCTTGTATTTCCAAAATTCAGCTGTATAATGTCCTGAGTAACCTGTTCTGACCTTAGAGCTGACCCTGCTTTGAGGAAAAGATTGAGCTGTAGACCTTAAGTTCCTTTTGGATATTGGATAAGCAGTTTTTCAGTCCATTTATACATACATTTCTTACAGAAGCAGGAACTGTTAACAGTTCTCTAAGTTTTCACGCTTAAGTTTCATCATCTATTGCTAATTTAAACATTTAACTTTCTCACTTAGAATCTCTACAGAGTCTTGAAAAAATACTAAGAAAAATGCCTTTTCCTTTGAACCCCTTTTACACAGAAAGCTGTATTAAAAATGAAATCAGAACTACACATATCAGAAAATACTTTGTTTGGGGTACTAGCCCCTATAAACCAAACAAAATGTTCCCAGATTTAGCTTGGAATAGACAAGAATATTTTTATGCTAGCTCAGACACTGCAGTAAATAATCTGTGTTGAAGAGTTAAGTATATAAATTGCTTATATCCATGCTGTGTACATTGCTGTGAGCCTAATATTAATAGTGATTGGAATGAACACACATAAGTATATGTAAGTATCCCAAATTAGTTTAGAATATGTGACTGTATCATGCAGTAAGGTGGTGCATTTGGTTGCTATATGATTGTTCAGTGAGCAGCCTCATTTGCTCATGGAATTGACATTGTAGCATTCTGCTTTCAAATGCATTATCCATCCTGAGCAGAACACAAACATAAAAACCTAAGAAAATTATTCTTCCCTGAAAGATAATGCCACATAATTGAGTCTCTGTATAGGTTGTTTGGAGACAGTAAGAAAGAAATGTAAAACAGGATCCCTGAAACTGGTACAGCTTGTAAAATCTTGTTAAGCCATGTTAAAAAAAAATACATTAATGCCTCCATTAGAAGCTGCCGTTTATTTATTGCATCCTATTCTTTAGTTCTGGTAGACACAGGCTCTTTTTTAATCTTCCATCCGTCCTTCCCCCCTCCCCTTTGAAAGTGCACTCATTGAACTCTTGGCAATTAGTGTAATTGAAATTTATTGACAATGTGGCCGTCTGCTGCAGCTTCATTGTTCCGAGTGCTTAGTGCACAGTGCTATTGAGCAATGCCATGGCAGTGTCAGACAGCTCATACCTTGCTCAATTATATCAATGGACCAGTGACTGCCAAAGGTTCCTTTGGGGGTACGAATGTTACTTAGTGATAAGAGCCTTTCGAAACAGAATCCCTGGGCCCCATCTCTAGTGGGAGATAGAAATGAAATATGTATTTCTCTGCTGTGGAAAATTAATGTAATTGGCTCCCTTAAAAAGCTTTGACAAGTTGACCTGTTTGAAATCTGAGGAGGGCTTATACTGCAGTATCATATTATCTCCAACATAAAACCCCTCCTTTGGTGGCAGTGACAGTGGGATAAAATGGAATTTGGATAGTAATACTAAACTTCAGCTCTATTGAAGACATTCATATGTTTTTCCATTTATAGCTGCAAAACGGGGTCTTATAGAAATCCTAGCTTTTTTTTTTGTATTGCCATCTAATATTTTGTTTTATTTTGATTTGATTTATAATAGTGCTGGAAAGAAAACAGAGTGTGTGAGTAAGATCTCAATACTTAGGTTTTCTTCTAAAATGTCTCTTGATGGAAATTTAAATTATATGTCAAAAGAGAATATTTGATTCAGGCTAATTCTGAAATAATATTTAAGCTAACAGAAAAAAAATTCAATATATTCCTTCCATGCATAAAGTTTTATACACAATAGATAAATAAGAGGGTTGCACAGGAGTCAAAGAACAAAACTGAATATCCAAATATGCATTTAATTTTGTGTTTGAATATAAATGCATATAACAGTTTTATCTTATTGGAATTAAATTATAGTGTTGGAACAGGAGACATTTGCAATGGACCCTATTCTGCTCAGGCTTAAGCATCATGCATTTCCACTAAATTCACTGTAAAAGTGTGTTTCAAAATTAGTCAAAGTTCAAATGATTGGGTTTTTAAAAATCTTTTCCCAGATGATGTGATGATAATGACTTGATATTTTTATTTAAAAGAATATTAAAAAGAAAAAAGTTTGAAATGGAAGCCTCCACATATGAGTGCAAAATTTTGTTAAATAATTATTTTTCTTCTTTTCAAAACCAGAGCAAAATCTGTTTTTTGTAAGAGACGAGGGAGTAATTATTCACATTGTAAATTTTTTCATTACAGTTGTCTTTACCCTTCAGCACACAGATGAAGATCTCTTATTCATGAGAGCTTAGGGAATATAGAATTCCGGTTCTCATATGTGGGTGTTTTGGGCTGTAAAATCCTCTTTTGTCACCTAAAAAGTTCCCTAGTAATGAGAAGAGGCATTTCTGGAAGACTCAAGCACCTGAAGTGCCAGAGTCTTGGGTGACAAAAATGTAAGACAAAAGGAAAACAGGAATTTAATTGAGATGAAGAAAAACTGCAGAAGAGATAATGAGGTAAATTATTTGGTTTTGCTTTTTAAAAAAGAAGAAAAAACAGCCCAACAAGGAAAAATCAGATTAAAAGAAAGATTGAACAAGTTTCCTTTGATTCTTGTGGAGACAGAACTTACCTTGTGATTTGAAATGTTTAATTTGACTATATCCCCACATCTTTGATAGTCATTGCTTCCCACATTGGAAGAACATCTTTCTTGGTTTCAGTCTGCATACTGTCAAAATTTTTTAGGGGTATCTTTCAAGATGTACAGTACTGTTAAACCAGGATTAAAACCTCTATCCAGGATTTGGTCTCAGACCCAGAATAATTCTACTTTTCTTCCAAAATTACTATTTCTCAAATTGTAGGTCTTCAGAACCTAGTAACAGTTAAATTCCTTGATATGTTTCTTTTAGTGTTAAAAACTTTAGAATGAACTCTAGAGTTAAGTAACATTAAATTTATCCCACCAGATATAAAATATTTCAATACTTCAACAGTACCTGCAGTCAGACAATACTTTAGTCAGCCTAATACTTCAACAATGTCCAGAGTCAATTATCCCTCATTTCTGGAAAAAATTATGAGGAAAGAATGTAAGTGTTTAAGAATGTGTCAATATTTTAGTGCCAATACTTTAAGTGAATTTGCTTAAATAAGGAAATAATTACTTTAAAATTTTTAAATTGCTATTATTTAGTCCTACCAGTATTATTATGATTTAGTATTATCACAGAATACTTTTATATTTAGTTAAATGGAAGTATACCTTGATAAACTAGAGTTTTGTATGGAGTGATTTCTTTATGTAGTTGTCACTCCTTGATTGCTGGATGGTAAACTAGTTCATAAAAGACTAATCCTTTATACCTCAGACAAAGATGACACAATCAAAGCTCAGTCACCAAACCCATCCTACAGATCTTCCAACCGTGATCAGCTTTCTTCTGTTTTTCTGCAAGTGAATTGTGCAGAAGATAAATATATAAAATACTGGATTATTTATATAACTTTAAATAATTTCCCTTAATCACATTAAACTTCAGTGAATGTTGTACATGTGATGAATTTAAAGCTTTCATCCTAACTTCATAAAAGTTCCTTCAGAGCCTGTACTAGAGAATGATCATTCTGAATTGCTACTAACTAATGAAGGCATGCAATTATTTTAAATGTTCCTCCAAGGGATTCTCTTGGTAAAGTATTTTAAATTCATATATAAAAAATTAATGACAATGTGATTTTAACTTGCTCTGCATCTGGGCTGACTGCAATCATTACATAGAGAAAATTATTCAGATATCTTTATTAAAAGTATAGTATTGAGCTGCAGCCTTCTTTGTGCATCATTAATTTCTCGTCTGGACTTCATAATATTGCCATACAGTGAAATACACTTTACCTAATAGTTGTTTAAATAGTCTGTATTTAGTTTTAGGAAAATAAATTACTGCTTTCCTGCTTTCATGTATTCTTCATACCAGATGCAGATGTTAAGGTCAGATGGTAGATGGTAGATACCATACTAGATGGTAGATGTTAAGGTTATGCAATTTGCTAGCACCTTTAGGGGATATCTATGGTCTGGAACAATATACAGTAGGCCTGAAAGTACTTTATTTAAAGTACTATTATTTTTTTAAGTCCCTCACTGCTGAAGACAAATTATTTTAGACATTTTTGGATTAATTAAAATGTCCGTGGTGTTATCAGCCCAAGAAATGGGGGGGGGGGGGGGAAAGGAGAGAGAAAGATGAAACTAAATATGAAACTCTTGTACATGAGTACATGTACATCTGGAGGAAGAAAAGGATCCCCATAGCTCTAAACCTGGTTACATCTGTTCTAAAACCTCATAAATTTCTGCTTAGCAGTCCAGCTGGGCAGAATCTTAAAAGAACATCAAATAGATACTCATCTTGATAAAACAATTATGTTGTCAGTTCCCTTGATCAGCACAAACTTGACAAAGCATGCTCCAAACTTGTAATTTTAGCCTAGAGCTCATAAAACCTGAAGAGGTGATATATGGAAAGGAATGAATTATCTGAAGATATGGGTTTTCATGAATCGTTCCTTAAGCACCAAATCTTGGCCTGCAGTTATTTGAAAGTTGGGCGGTACCAGCCCTGGGGTGGAGAGGGAGAATAATATTTAGGCAGTGAATGTATTTTTGCTCCCAGCTGACAGCTCCATACCATAACTGTCAGCCGTGACATCTATCTTTAGAGCGTAGCACTTTTCAAGTTCTTTTGTGTCTGTCATTCAACTGTGGACATGCTGTGTGAAATCATGGCCTGGCAGACAAAACTCTTGCTGACTGCCTGGATTTCATGCCCTCCATGCAGAGTGGAGGAGAGGCTCTTTCTGCCATGTGTATTCCTTTCTGCCAGAAATCAGACCCCAGGCCTGAAAACACCTGTTGGTGTCTAGAACCAATATTAAAGGGGATATGAGTGTAGCATTTGCACAGTAAAGAGAAGAAGAAAATTTTGTTTGAATGTTTCCTTTTGTGCTTGGACTGGGGCTCAGACAGGAAACTATGTAGTGCTCAATGAAAGAGAAAGGGAAGCTCTAGGAAACACTGTGCATGAGGTGTGTGTAACAGCAAAAATTTGGGGGGAGTATCCACATACTTACATAATGCTTAGGCTTGGTTATGCATCTCAAAATATGACAGTTTTAATTATGGAGATTCTATTGTATTATTTTCTTGTCTTACTCCTGGAAATATAAAATTCCTAACAGATTTCAAGTCAAAATAAAAAGAGCCAGTGTTGTTCAAATTCCATTTTCTAAACTGACATAATTAAAATATAATTTTCTAATTTTTACTTAAATCTTACTTAAATATCATGCAGATGAAATATTTATAGAGCCAATGCAGTATGTTGTGGATTTTGAGACACGTAATGTGGTGTTGAACCAATGAAAGATGGCAACTTGACAGAGATACATGCATTAGACTGGAGCAGTGCTGAGTGTTTTCCTTGACATTTTGCTAGTTCACTGCCTGGTGCTTTTTAATTCATGCTCACATATAAATTTGACACATTGAAGTATTGAGTATTCAGCATTAGGTTTCTGATAGAGCAAATGCAGTCCCTTGGCTGTCCAAGAGTATAAGTGGTTTGAAACATGATCACAAGGCCTGGGAGAAATCCTCCTAATAGGCACTAGAGAGAGCCGACATTTTTAAAGGATAAAAGCATATGGTAGTCATACAAGAAGGTGCTCCTCTGAGACAGAATTAACATCAGATATTGATAGTAGTTCTTTCAGATTAATGTGTTGCATAGTCATTACTAGTTTCGTTTGCATTTACTTAATGCATTTCTTCCCAGGTACTTCCTTACTCAATAGGGACTGTCTTCTAAAAAACACAGTGATGTGTGCTGTTAGATATGTTCCAGCATATTCTCTGAAAAACATGCTGGGAGGCTGGA
Source organism: Lonchura striata (assembly GCF_050655825.1). NCBI lineage: Eukaryota > Metazoa > Chordata > Aves > Passeriformes > Estrildidae > Lonchura > Lonchura striata. The sequence goes on along the minus strand of NC_140704.1, from coordinate 95,177,131 downwards.
ATAGCATTGGCTGAAATGAAAGGGCAGAAATAACCTGTTGAAAGATTTAAAAAGGGTTCTTTGCTGAGGTATATTGAAAAGTCTACAGTAAAGCAGCATAGATTTGTAAGAGATCTTATCTTTTGGCCTCCAATTAGTGGAGTAGTTTCTGCATGTTTGCCTGTGCCTTTGCAAGCTCCCTTAGAGTATGCCATTAAAGTGCTCTTTGGCAGTGGAAAATGAGAGATACAAGAATCACCTTGCAATTTTTACAACATAATAAATGATTTGTTTCATAAAAGGTTAGTAGCATGTGTTAAGCAATGAGTTTTGCCTTCATGCAGGTACTTAAGAAATATTTCATTGGCTTCAATAAGAGCTTGATGGCTTTATGACAAAAATTGAAATGGAAAAGATATATGCAGATCAGTTTAAACAATGTATTAGTATAGAGATTAAAATGCTACTGTGCAGTGCTGGGGGGTATTTCAGGTTTATCAAAATATTTAGTTATTTTTTAGGAACAGTTAAAATAGAATGTCCAAGAACCTCAATAAAAGCATACTATATTTAGTGGGCTAAGTTTGAAATTATTCTATAACTTTCTGCTAGTGAGAAGGGTTTATTTGTTTCTTTTTTGCCTCATGATCCTTTGGTCTATCCTGGGTTTGTCTCACCTAACCTATTTTGGACAACCAGTCATAAAACTCTGCTAGCACAGATTCCTTAACTTTTGTTTGTTTTCACAGGGCAAAAGGAACAGGAATTTCTTTCCAGACAAGGAGTATCATGCATTATACGGAGTAATGTGCATTATGGACTGGCAATATTAATAACTGGAAAAGCAAACAAACAAGCAATGCCCCTGATATTCATAAATCCTCCTAAAACACACCCTGCAGATTCTTCAAATTATGGCAAAAAGTTATAACAAAAAGTGATTGCATGTTTCCTTTTTAGGGTGTACAGTGACATCCTATTGTGTAATAACTGAGATTTTGGTCAATCTGTGCTAAACCAGTGCAGTGTGAAAAGCAAATTCAATAGCATTTATTTTTTCTTAGGAGTTCTTGTCTTTTGTTTAGCTAACTCTGATAGACCCTGAAATACTTTTATTTCCAACTTTGTGCTGAGAACAAGAAAGTGTTCAGGTTTGCCAGACAACTACATCATCTTTCTCTATAACTTTCTCTATAACTTTGTGCCATAATTTGAAGAATCTGCAGGGTGTGTTTCTTGCCATATAACAAGTAATAAAATTCAATGTTTATTTAGTGTGTGCCTGTATTTGCTGTTGTGTAGGTGTTGGCAACATAAGGTAGGAATACTGTTTGTTTTCTAGTATGTGAGGCAACTAATGTTGCTTGTTGGTGTTCCTTTTTTTTTTTTTAAGGAGGATGGATTTTGTTGGGGAAGTCAGAGGAAAATGTTAACTGATTAACATTTTACATTGAGTTGTAAATTATATTCACTTAGAAAGGTTTTTATGTAGTCCTACTCTCACTACAGCAAGTCACAATAATTGCTTTGAGGGGAGGAGATATAGGCCTTTATATTTTCAGTGTGCTTTCTCTTCAGAGTCACTAGAAAAACAGCAGTAGTTTTTAAAGAGGCAGGTGAATTTAGAAATCCCAAAGAGAATATTTATAGACATTTCTTAGTATACAAGATTTCTATATGAATTAGTATAAACAGTGCTGGCTTGCTGAGACATGGATTACAGTACATTTACTGATTTTATATGTAAGCAGTCTCAGTTATGTAGGAAAACAAATGCATATCAATGTGACTTAACTACTCTGAAATTTTTCCATGTCATTCTATAGGAACTATAAATACAAAGCAGAATGACATTTACCTGTTTTTTTTTAATACCAAATACAGCAAGTGGAAAAATGTCATAAAATCAGATTTTGTATGACTGTCACAACTTGTCACCTACGTAATTTATGCTGTAAAAATATGAATAGAGCAGGATGCTATACATGATTTATAAAGATATAAATAGTAAACAGTGCTTGAAATGTATATATTCTTTATTGCTAGCTATTCTCTAACTCCATTGTGTAATGCTGAGAATTGAACTTGTTTCACAATTTTTAACTTTTTTTCTTCAGCAAATCAGTCATATTTGAGAGGGGCATGCTGAATTGGCAGGCAACTGTGAGACCAGCTAGGATAACAATCAGGATAAATTAAAGAATCATGTAAATACAGCCTCAGACTATTAATAGGTAGCATTGTTGTCATATTTTAAACCATAAAAGTATTGAAAATGTGGGGGCTTTTTGACAGGTGATATTTTGTCTGTCTATTTTGAGGGTGAGAGGCTGGAGGAAGAAAACTACCATAATTTTTAGGGTGTACAAAGCTTTGCTACCTATGAAGGTCATCAGTGAGTTGTGAGTGTGCTTTTTTTGGTTATTAATTGAGAATGCATTATTATTTATTATGTGAAAATGGGTCTCTGTAGACTGATATACAGCTACTGATACAGTATTGATCATGAGCTCTTTCATAGCAGGGATATGTAGGCATGTCAGTAAGCAAAGTTCATTCAGTGTGGTTCCCATGTGAATCTCATTACTGATTTCATTTACCCAATCCTTAAATGGCTTTGTTAGGCATTAAGAGGGGATCCTGCTCTTAGGCATAGGGTCATTTCACTAGCTGTACTTAACCAGATTTCCATGCTGGCCCCCAGGCCAGCAGGACTACTATTATTATTATTATTATTATTATTATTATTATTATTATTATTATTATTACTATTTTGGAGTAGGTTTTTTGAGCTAGGGTATCAAATGTTCTATTTCTTGGGGAATATTTTAATGTCACATTATTTCCATCTCTGGGTAATCATCTGTCACTTTAAATACCAGTGCCAAATAAAGACTCCCAAGACCCTGAGGCCAAAAAGCTCATGCTTTTCTCCACTATAAATTAGGGCACATTAGGACTCACCTTTCTTACAGTTTGTATTTTATTCCATTCTTGCTGCTGATGACCACCTGGACAGAAGGTCTTCCTTGAGATAGCTAATATTTAGTTGTCTGATTTCTGGAGGAGGCAAAGAAGGCTTGGGTGGTGCCATGGAATTTGGAAGACGTGTTATCTGTCTTATCTGTCCCACTGCTGCTTCTCAAGGCTTGAACTGCTGTACTATTTCATTCTCAATTGCTTGTTCCTACTCAATTGCTTGTTCCCAGTTAGAACTTCCTTTCTAACACAGCTGGAATTATTGCCAGGTATCAGGAGAGGTGTGAAACACTACTAAGGGGATTGCTCATCTGAGTAGAGGACAGTTACAGTATGAGCGGGGATTCCAAGGGCTCTCTTTTCAGAAATCTCTCTTATTTACATATTTTGCATTCAAGAGTCATTGTGAAGACAAGCTGAAGCTGTTGTTGGATAATCAGTGTCAGAATTGATTGGATATTGCAGATTAGTGGAGGTACTAAAATTTTGTCAAGTGAATCTTGGAAATTTATTCAAAACTACTTATAAAGGAGACACTTTTTTTGCCACTTGAGAACAAATCTGTGCTGGCAAAATTCAGATGAGATGAAAACAAGAATTTACATGGCTGTGTAGAATCCTAGAATCATTAAGATTGGAAAACACCTCTAAGATTATCAAGTCTAAGCACCACCATCATAATGCTCACCCCTAAACCAAGCATGTTCTCATTGCTATATCCACATGTTTTCTGAACACACCCAGGGATTGGGGCTCCACTCTTTCCCTGGGCAGCCTCTTTCAATGCTTGAACACTTTCCCTGGAGAATTTTTTCCTAACATCCAATCTAAACCTCTCCTGGCACAACCAAAGCTATATCCTCTCATCCTGTCACTGGTTACCTGTGAAAAGAGACTGACACCCAACTGGCTACACCCTCTTTTCAGGTGGTTGCAGAGAGCAATAGGGTCTCCCCTGAGCTTCCTTTTCTCCAGGCTGAACAACCCCAGCTCCCACAGCTGCTCCTTATAAGACTTCTCCTCCTTCAGAGGCAGACTCTGTGTTTGCTGACATAATGTCTCTTTCAGCAGGTAGGATCTCCATCAGAGTTGACATGTTGCATAACTCTGATTTTGGACTCTGCTTTAGGTACCATCAAAAGAGAGAAGTGGCAGCCTCCATGCCTGGAAAGACCCTTCACCTAACTGCTTGACACCTCCAGTTCCTCGGCTTTTGTGGAAGGGACCGGCAGTGCAGATCATAGCAGAAAGCAAATATAGGTAATCTTTTTTTTCTTTCCTATTAGTGCCAAGTCAAGTGGGAGGAGGAAAAGAGGATAATGGAGAACCCCTGAAAATACAGCAGCCGTGACTATATTGCTTAAAGAGGAGTGCAAAGCCATTAGGATCTGTGAAGGTTGTATTAATTATGGATCTTTGATGTGTGGATGAAGACCCAAGAAGATTCATGCAGCTAGTAATTAGCTAATTAGTTCAGATTTGATAAGAAGTTGTAAGTTCTATGTTCAACATGTTAGTCAGCAGGAGCTTCTAAAGTAGGGGCCAGGTTTATCTTTGTACGTCAGTCAGAGCTGGCACAGGGAGTTGCACACACCTTCCTTAATGGGAGGTCGGAAGACTTGCCAAATGTGTAATAGAAATACAGGGTTTTTTTCAGTGGTATTTTGGCATCAAGACCATTATTTAATTTTTTTTTTTTACTCACCTAAATATTTAAGATTGCTAAGACTAGTATCAAGAGAGAAATGATAAGGCCTCAAAATTTAAGAGGTGATAAGGCCTCAAAATTTAAGAGGTCTCCTCACATCTCAGGTGGAGCTAAAGCAATACACTGTTTATGCAAAAGATACTGTTTTGCTAAACATCTCATTTTATACAACAACAGACAAGAATACAATACAATTGGAAGGCCTGAAATATGAACTAAAACATCTGATCATTTTTTCAGGTTTCCAGTAGTTCAAGTGTATTATGGATTATGCTTTCTGGCCAGGGTTCTTCCTCTTATGAATGTATATAGTGAGAGGTCTCATTTGCTGCATTTTTCTGGTTGGAATTGGTTTTAGGCTTTGTGGCATGCTTCTGTCCTGAAGCAAAATTGAATTGCTCTAATAAATATGGCTGAGAGCTTCATAGTAGACTAAGTCAAACAACTGGTTATGAGAAATTTTAAGAGCTGAAATCATCCCTTCTCACTTCCCTGCTTTGCTTTTTTGCTTCTCTATAGAAAGAAGTATGCTGTGTCTGGAGTTCTGAGAAGCTAGCTCTGTATAAACACAGGATGTGATGTAAAGATCAACACTTTTGCAGTAAATTATTTATGCTATTGGCCAAAATTATTTGTTGATGTTTTAAGAGGAATTTTTCATTAGAGTATTAAGAGCGAAGGCTACTTCTGTGTTGACTGAATACAGTGTACAGTATTTAACCCACCCTCCCACACAATTACACAGTAAGATACTGCATGTGCATGAAAGAATTTATTGTTGCATGAATATGCTAATATGTTTGCTTGAAATGCAACAATTTTTTCAGCATGGTGCTGAGTGTATAGTGCCTTTCTTTTATACTGTCTATACCTGATCTGTGACTTTTCCATGGAACTTCCCACAAGTCTCTATCTCAGACATCTCGGGTTTTCAATAATGCTGCCAGAAGACAAGTCAAGAAAAATAGGGAGATAATGTACTTTTGTTGTCTCCAGAGATGTTAATGTCCTATTTCTGGGGTCTAGGAAGATATACTTTCAAAAGTATTGCTGTTGTCAAAGACAAGTTGTCCAAGTCACCATTTGTTATCTGTTCTTCTGATGTTTCCATCTGAGTCATTGGAGCGGATTGATAAAAATGTCTCAGGTCAACAATTAGTTTTCTGACTCCTCAAACCACTGAGGCACTGTTCAAATCTTAGAATCACCATCCAAAAACAGAGTAGCATGTCAGAGATGAAAACTAGAGGCAGTACTGGAAGCACTACAGCTACGATGAGGAGGTCCTGGATCAGTATGGTTTCGATCCCATAGAGGCAAGTTGTTTTCTCCATTGATGGAGAAGTTTTGGTTTGTATGGTAAGGAAGACAAAATTAGCAATTTCATATTAGCTGATAAGCAAGATTTTTATGTCTGGAGCCAAATTTTTAGCTATCAGTAGACAGATTGGTTTTGTGGTCCATGATTTACCTGGACAACCTAGCTGGCTGAGGTGCAAAATTGCCTCCAGCTAGGCAAGGTGTGTCCATAAAGGCAAGTTCAAGTCTGCTGTGTTGATGTTGTCAGGAGGCACTATGCAGGCAAATGACAAGGGCTGTGCTTTTGTGCATTGCCTCTTTTAGGGTTTGTAATACGGTCCACTAATACTATAATAAAAATCAGCTTAGTCTTCTAGAATGAACATATGTTTGGGAAGCCATGAATTCAGCCTTTAATTTTTCTATGACTACTGTAGCTAGTACAGTAGTGCTGTGGAGATCAAATTTCCAAGTATGTTTGGCCCACATTTTGGCCAATTATATAAACAGCATACTAGTTATCAAATTTTTAGTATAGATTAAGCACAGAAGATATTTTGAGCTCTTCTGCAGTTAAGATCTAAATATATATTTAAATTATTTCCCCCCTAGATGTGTGATTTAAAGACTTGGTTTTCTTTAGGAGATAATTATAAGTCAGTTTGAATTTTTCCCTTAGGCATCTTAAAAAACTAACACCTTCTGAAACTGTATTAAGACCCATTCTCTTCATTGTCTGAATATTTTGTAATCTGTCTGAGCCAATCTTAAATTTAAAGGTGGTTTATTTTGTCATCTAACATCAAAAGAGGTTTCTTTGGTAATATTTAAAATACGTGCTTTGCTTTTTTGTCTCTTCTTTTTTATTTCTTTCCCATTGGCTGGCACAGTGTTTTGTATGCTAAAATTATTTCAAGAGAAGATCTTTGCTTTAGACACTCACTCTTCATACATATGCCTGAAGTCAATAAAAGCATACTACTGTTTATTGCATGAGATCACACAGCCAATTAATCAAGATTTGAATGAGTATCAAGATGTAGCTTTCATTCTGTCTGCTTATTAACTTTCATTATGTGTAAATCTAAGTTGTAATTGTTAACAGGATAGATTGTGCTCCAAATTTTTTTTTCCTATAACAGCATTCCTTCACAGTTCTCCTTATTAAAGTGTACCCAGGGTGATATATTATGTTAAGAAGGTTTAAAACATAAGGTGACAATGACCTTCCCTTTAATTAACTATGATGGAAATAAAGGTGAGAACAATGATGATGAAGCTCTGCTGGAGACCATAAATCATGTTCTGTACTGGTTAGACAGGACACACCTATAAAAATAACCTTGCAATTCACTGGTTGAATGGCTCTTCCATTGTGCTACATTCACTATTGTTTTTATTTAATAACATAAAGATATCTTTATGGCAGTGTAAAAATTGTCCTGTCCTAAAAAATGAGTTATTTTATAAGTGTTTGAAAACATTTGAATTTTGTTGTGTTTTCTTTGGTTTTTTTTTTTTTTTTTTTTTTTAAGTATTATTCAATATCCCAGCTTTTAAAGAGCAAAGTGGCATAGGTGCCAATAGAAAGTTGGGACACTTCTGTGTATTCCTCTATAAACCTGTGCTGTAAAGGACACAAGATAGACCAATGTTTTTTTGTAAAATAGTTCTTTGTTTCTCCTAAAGATTCTGGACTTTCACCACATGAGATAAGCTTGTCAATTATATTCTTCAAGGTCTGAAAACATTTTCTAACTTAATTAAGTAGGTTTCAGAAGATATTACATGTTATTTGCAATAAGACTGCTTCTTTTTCTAAATACATCCCTTTATCTGTGAGTTATAGTTCTCTAACATTTAGTCTACAGAGTTTGCAATATAATGGGAACAATTAAATTTGAATTGCAGTTCAACAGAAGTCATTAATACATTCACTAGAGTCAACTACTGCACAATAAATTAAGCAAAACTTCTGTCACCTTGACTATCAACATTGTTGTAAGGATATTAAGGGCTTCCTAGTCAAATTCTGTTGGAAAATCCTCTAAGATTAGAATATATTCAGAAGCTGACCTTTTAAATAAAAAAAAAAATAAAAAGGCAAAAAAACCCTAGTGAAAGTTCACAGACTATTTAGAGCTTCCTTTATGTTTTATATCTCCTGACTTCTCCATGAAGATATGCTGTCGGTCTTTGAGACTGGTAAATGTAAACATGGAAAACAGTCTGGTGGATAAAGAAATTATAAAAGATGTGGATGTTTACAGACATTAAGCATTAAGCAAGAATTTTGTGATATTTTGCAACTGATAAGAAAGAGGTAAGTCTTCTAGAAAGGAACATATTTGAAATAAATTAATATAACAGCAAGTAAAATTTAGCTGTCCATTCTTTTCTGTGTTGTAATGACAGCAGTCATTGCTGGATAAGTTTTGGGTGGTAATTTTTTTGAGAATAAATTTCAAGATAAGAGTGTGGAGTTTTATCTTATGCGCATTCCCAAGTACTTCAATTTAGCATTTTAAGATGAATCATCAGAGAAGTTTTGGCTTTTTGAAGTGCAGAAACACAGATGAAGGGATCATGTATGGAAAGCTAGGTGTCTGGGAATTACTTTTGAGTAGACTAACTCCCTAGGGCAGTGAAATATTTTATAGTTAAATGACATTGGTCTAGTTGATTGTCCATTTATGTCGTTAAGCAGACTGTAAGAACAGGATTTCTTACTGCTTCAGTGTGTCTTGTACATAATAGTTCAGAAGAACTTTTTTTTTTAAGTATGCAGTCTGCATTAGTCCTTCTTCTATGTTGGCATGTGGATGGCTTGAGACACAGAAAATGTTTGGAATCAATTTCCTTTCTGTGCTGGGAAATCGGCAAGTGATGCACTCAGAATTCTGCATTTTTCCTTGGGTATCCAGTCCACAACACAGTGGGAACATTACTACAATATTTGTTTCTTTGGCACCTTCCTGCGTATGTTGAGCAAGTAACAAGAGTGACTGGGATATCATCAGTTCCAAATGTATCAGCAATATTAATGAGTCAAGATACCTCCAAATGATCACAGTATTATTCTGTACTGGGTAGTCCAGTAAGGCAGATGATAATGGTGATAATTCCTTCTCTACAAACCCTTAATGCTGGTTGTGATGCTTGCTATTGATCAAGAAATATTACGCTGTTGTGGGCCATGATGTTCAGCATTCACCACAGCTCATAAGAAGATTCACACTTCTCTGTACCCCGACTTGAGCAGTAGATGGTGCCTGATGGCTCTAACCTGTCCTGACCTTAACACAAACAATGAAGAAGGAGAAAAGTCCCTTCCAGCTCTACAGGTTATTGACCCAGAAACACAAGACTTGCTTTCATACTTTAGTGTAGCACAGAACAACAATGTTTAGAGTATCTTCTGGATAGGGAAATAATATGAGAGTATTTAGTTAGGTTAGGCAGAAAGGTCAAAATGTTGCCCAGTCCCTGATGGACTAATCTCATTCCAACATTTTGCACTTAATGCATCCCAACCCCTTTGGTTGCTATTGATCTCCTTGAAATTCTGAGTATTTTTTTTTCAACAAGCTACTTCAGTATTTCTGGAAAAACTTCTCTCTCAATCTGCTTTTCATTCTTTGGATCTTATTTTCTCTCTGAATAAATGTTTCCAATAGAGAATATTTTTGCTATACCAATATTTGTAAAGGATAATATTCTGGTGCAGGTGCAACACACTCATATATTTTACCAAAAGGACAACACTGGTCAAGTATGCTAATGTCAGAGTATTGGAAAACTTAATGATGGGCTAAAATGTTTAATAGTATAGCAGAAGTGTAAAGCATTGAAGGCAGAGCTGGTACTAGCCAGAGACAGACCCTAGCTTAGCTCCTTCCTTCAAAAATGTCAACATATTCCACAGTTTCAGGCCAGAATGAATTCAGGCCAAATATCAATTTCCTTAGTTTGATTTTCTGTGAAGTAGCTGGTCAATAGCTGGTAAATCTTCCATAAACAATAATAAGAGGAAGTCTTTGAAGGAAAATGAGAAATTACTTTGCTGCTTCTCTCGGTCTGTAAAGCTTTTGGCTGTTGCAATCGTTCTAGGCAAGAAAGAATTTTTACTGTTCGTATTAATTCATAAGATTGTTTAGGTGGGATTCCCTCCTCCTAGTTTATTGCCTTTTTCATTGACCTTTCTATTAGAAGAGATAAGATACAAGATACTTTAATTACCTGTTTTTCATAATCTTGACTTTATGCCCTAACCTAATTAAGTGGAGAAATTCCATAATATTTACTTGGTATTTAATAGGCCTCCCAGAATTCCCTTTCAATTTTTTCTTGCCTGTACATTGTCTTCACCTGGCCCCCAAGATTTTCTCTGTATTTCATTTTTTCTTTCTCATTAGAATAAGTAGTACCTATTATTGGAATAAGCTTTTTTCACATCCACATTGGAGCCAAAAGTCATTTGTGATAAATGTGCTGAAGCTGAAAAGTGTGTTTTTTTTCTCAGCACTTCTTCTGACTTCCATATTTTTAGTACAAAGGCAGAAGTTTTTAACTTCTGTATTGCAAAGCTGAAAGACAAATGCATAGTATTGAACACATTATAAATAAGATAAAGAAGAGACATAAACAAGGGACAAAGATCAGAAGTGATGCTACTTCTAAAAGTATCAGATCAGCTTATGCATGACAAGGAAAAGGTAAGAAAAGAGAAAAGGAATTGCTGCAGGTTTACTTGCCTACTGTCAGACACTTAGGAAAAGCTCCCATGAAAATGCATAGCTGTACATTTAAGAAATGTGGTGGGACATGCTAAATCTAAAATAATCTTGGTGGCCAAGAAGGCCAGTGGCATCCTGGCCTGGATCAGGAATGGTGTGGCCAGCAGGAGCAGGGAGGTCATCCTTCCCCTGTACTCAGCACTGGTGAGGCCCCACCTTGAGTGCTGTGTCCAGTTCTGTCCCCTCAGTTTAGGAAGGACACTGAGACGCTTGAGCATGTCCAGAGGGGGCAACGAGGCTGGTGAGGGGCTTGGAGCACAAACCCTGTGAGGAACAGCTGAGGGAACTGGGGATGTTTAGCCTGGAGAAAGGAGACTCAGAGGCAACGTCATCACTCTCTACAACTCCCTGAGGGGTGGTTGTGGTCAGGTGGGGATTGGTCTCCTTCACCAGGCAGCAACCGACAGAATGAGAGGGCACAGTCTCAAACTGTGTTAAGGGAAATATAGGTTGGATATTAGGAAAAGGTTTTTCACACAAAGGGTAATAAAGTACTGGAATGGTCTGCCTGGGGAGGTGGTAGAGTCACCATCCCTGGATGTGCTTAAAGAAAGACGGGGTGTGGCACTCGGTGCCATGGTTTAGTTGAGGTGTCAGGAAACAGGTTGGACTCAATGATCTTGGAGGTCTCTTCAACCTTGTGATTCTGTGATTCTTCTCTATCAAGAGAGAAATGTTTCATTTTGACGACTAGGATTTTGTTTATTTGGCTTCTGAATTTTTTTTTTTTAATGCAGTTGAATGGAATTCTCTCATCTTACACTGGAATTCCAGCTTATTTTAGTTTTGGGCAGCCAAAGTGAATATTTAAGGGCACATTTAATGTCCAGAAATTATTTTAGGGAAAAAACTTAGCTGAGAATATGATTTGCATTATGCCATAACTTCTTCCCTTGGAAACTGTGAAAGAAAATGAGCTGCATATACAGTTCAGTGGCAGGAGTCTGTTTCTGTAGTAGTTTTAATGAAAACACCTTTTGTATTTTTAGAACAGTGTAGAAATAGAAAACAAACTTTTCAGCACTAATTATTGGGCAGGCACAAAATATTAGAGAGCAAATCTCAATTTGTTGAGATCCCTCTATAAAAGAGGGTACTAGCCAGTCACATGCGTTTTGTGCTTGGTCTGCACACCTGCAGGAGACTGTGCACTGCACACCAATTGAGAGTAGATTCTTGGTACATGGCATGGATATACTGTATCTGCAATCCTCCTGATTAATTAAGATGAACTAGACACAACCACTGTTTTAATGTTGGACTAGGTTCAAGCACCTTTTTTTCATGTAGAGCATCACTGTCTCAGAAATGCTGTTCACCTTACATAATTCTACAATGTAGGCATATATTTAGGATTCACAATAAAATGAAAAGTTGTTTTTAATATTGTAGAGGAAGGGAGATAACTATGAAAGTTTGATGCTGGTTTTTTTTCTGGCTTCTGTTGAGTCCTATTTAGGACAGAGGGCAAGAGAAGTTGATTTCACAGTTTAAAGTCCAGATATCACTGTAAGAAATTTTATGACTAAAGGGTGATATTTTAACACAATCAGTTTTAGATTGCACTTAATAATAAAAAGTTTGAGGGTTAGTACAGAAATCAATAGGTACATCTTATCCCTATGAGCTTTCTCAAATGAGTTTGACTGTAACTTTTTCTTTGATCCACCCTAGGATGGGAAGAAAGATTTATAGATTGTTAATAAAGGGGAAAATTACTGAAGCAATGACTTATGATTAATTTCAGATTTCAAAATCAGGAATTTTGGGAGGTTATTAATAAAACTTCTTAGTTAAAGAAGCAAGAAAATGGGATGCCCACTGACTATTATAATCTAGGAAAAGGTTACATTTATAGAAGGTCTAGTGTCAAAGTTTCATATGGTGTCCTGACTTTGGGATGAAAAATGTTCTTCTAGACTCTCTAGAAAAGATTGCAAGAGCCTTGGAATTTTTTAAACAAAATTTTGAGATTTGTGCAAAATGTAGTTAGCCAGCCTAGTTGCCACCTAGCTTTATTGCTGACAATTTTGGCTTATAGGCTCTTTTTTTTTCTAGTCAAGGGCTGGTAAAAAAATCAGTCAAGTCATTTAGAATGAGAAATAACAGCAAGATTAGAAAGTCCAGTAAATCAAAACCTCCCACACAAATACTCAGTAAAATTAGCTGCACTATAGTATTAATATCTGTCATGGTACCTGTGGAATGATAGGAAATTGTTCTGTATCCTAATGGCAAAAAGTCTGCAAAAGAAAAAAAGCTCTGAGCAACTTGAATTTGTATTTGAACAAGTGAAAGTCAAAACAATTTGACTTGATCTTTTTAAAAACAGATTTTACTTGGTTTGTTACCATTTTAATTTTTTCCCATACTTGGTGCTAATCAGGCATGACAAATAGGCTCACCTTTGAACACATTTTGCACTAATAATGTCATAAACTAACTCCCTTTAATTGGTACCTCAGGCTGCTCTCATCAAACAAGCTCATAAAAAGAAACTAGTGACAGCTTTCACTTCTGCTAGATTTATGAAATACTTCTAATCTATGCCCAGACTGTGTGTGTTTTCATTGTTACTCTAGGCCTGACCTTTGATCAAAGAAGCAATATATTTTTTTGTTCCACAACAAACTTGCACCATCACTTCCATTCCGGCATTTATTCTTACAGTGCATGGCTATTGTGAAAACTTTGCACTTAGAAATACAAAGGACAGTCCCTTTACAGAGTTACAGTTCACCATAATGTAGCAAATATGTTTAAAGACAGATACATAATTTTAATTTTATAATTTATTCTACAATTGATATTTTTTTTCTTCACAGATTGTATAAGCAAAGACTCTCATATGTGCTCATTATTCAAAATTATTCTCCTGAGAGCTTGTGTGGATAATTCTTGTCTTGGTCTGTAGCTCATTCTCAAGGATCTCATTGTGAATATTTGATCATCGAAATTCCAGCTCAGTGACTCATCACCTAAATCATATGGTATGCTTCTGCCAGGATGGAAGAACACAGCCCTTAATTTTCTACTTAATGATTCAGAAAGTGGTGAGCACTTGTCCTCTGAAAGTCAAGGCCCTTTATCAAATACCAGAACTTGAGGTCTTATCTTAGTCATTGGTTTTACAGATGTTGGAGGCAATAACCTGTAAATGCACATTCAAAATTCAGGGTTTTTTAAACTATTGAATTTTAAATTAGATGCTTTGATGGATGCACCTATTTTATGTTCTTCTTTTCTGGCAAGTATTCAAGGCAACTAACAGATAAGAGTGAAATTATTAAAAGTGTGTTTCTACAAAACATAGGATCTATATAGCAGAAATTCCTGCTAATGTCCAGTAATTCATGCTCAGCAATTGAATTATGAAAATAATTTTTAAAAAAGTTTCTTTTCAGTTTTTACTATGTAACTGTACAGTCTACAGTGTAACTGTTGCAGTGTTATCTATAATTGGGGTAGTTCACAGTGGAATTTCTGATCTTGATTAGTATCAAATTACAGAGAATATCTAGATTTTACTTTCAGGATTTTATATGAACACTCCTGTCATCATTAAAGAACACTAATTCTTCCAATGATAATTTGTTTTATGATGTAATTTTGTGTGAACTGCCTTTTGCCTGCATAAGTATTTTCTCTTAGTAATGAATATTGTTAAGCTAAATATAGATCTATTAGTTTTAAATGAAGATGTTTTATTTGATCTGTCCATAATGCCTTGATTAGAATAATTTGCCCTTTTCTAAGCCAATTTATGTCAGAGGTTTTTCATTACAGCATAGAATTTGGAACGAATTAATTCAGCAATCAGTGATGTTTACTGTTCATAGAAATGTGTATTAAGAATGTGTCTGGAGTATAGCTATGCATACATTTATAATTTGCCCAGGTCTTTTTAGGTAACTTTGCTGTATTTCAGGCTCTCTGGATTGATAGGGACCTAAGTTAGTACACTATAAACGGTATCAGAAGGGAGTTAATGATTCTCAGAGTCCTAGTTCTTCCTCTTTTCCCTCATTATTATAGCAGTGAGAAAGTTATTTTAGTATTTTCTAATTTACCTATCCATCTGCCCTTCTCTTGACAGTCTGTATAGATCAGTTCAACTTCGGTGATACATAAATGTGACTCTATTAACCTCTTTAGGAAAAGACAGTCCCTGTCAAATGCATAAATGTACTATCAAAATGACAGGTTGGATAGCGTTCTGAATGTTGTTTATAGCATTTTATTTACCACTGGTGACTTCTATTTTATAAACTACCTGGTGCTGCTGTATTCTTATTTACTAT
The DNA here is from genome assembly GCF_050655825.1 of Lonchura striata. Taxonomy (NCBI): domain Eukaryota; kingdom Metazoa; phylum Chordata; class Aves; order Passeriformes; family Estrildidae; genus Lonchura; species Lonchura striata. Next base: position 95,162,069 of record NC_140704.1, on the reverse strand, counting down.
GTGGATAAACTCTACATCCATCAAAATTAGAGCTATTTTTTAAGCAGAATACATGTCTGTCTTTAAATTATGCTATGAACTGAGGAGTTTTAGACAATTTTAATCTGCAATCATGTAAAAAGCATTTATTAACTCTTTGTGAGGAACATGTATATTTGAATAGATATTTTTGTAATGTTCTAAGGCCACAGTGTTCAGAAAGAACATGATTAAAAGATTTTGCTTTAAGTTTAAATATTTCTATTTGGATTTGAATCATATTTAGAGAAAAGCTGACATAATAACTTTAAAATAATATAAAAATATCTTCTAAGCTACTAGCTATTCAGTATTAAAATAGATTTTATTATTTTTCCTTCCCCTTTTACGTAAAATGCTCTCACTTTCCTAGTTTATACCTGATAAAAATTTCAAGAAATACTTATCCATTTTTGGACTATGTGCAAAAATTTGCAAACCAGTCAGGAACTGATACCAGATACGGCAGTAGACACATTTGGGAAAAAATCCTCTCAATAATGCCACAAAATATTATTTCCTAATGTGCTCTGAGGTTTCAAAATTCAGCTATCCAAATATGTGAAAAGTCAGTGTGGAATAGAAATATCTAGTTTTTTGTGCTGAAAAATTCAAAATATGCAGTTAAATAACAGTTGCCCTTAGCTAGATGAATTCATTTGAATAAGTTCTTTCTCAGATCTAGTAATTCCCAAGTGGGGTTTTTGGTCTGTTTGATTTATGATAGATTTCGTGAAGAGACTGGAATAACTTAACAAATTATTTTTTCCTTTTTCTAATAATTTCCTTGCTCAGTATTACGTGACATTGTCTATTTTCCATTGATCAGCACTATTTTCACATGGGGCCTGTCCTCACCTTCTAGCAAATGGATGAGAATCACTGAGAGGAGGATGGTGAAGAGCTTCTGCTTTGGATCAGGGGAGAGGAAGATAAGCATGAACAAATTTCATGTTTAAATTCTTATCACAGGAAGTAGTGCCTGTACCTATCAGTAGAGAAGGTGTATGGCAAGCAGCCTGAAAGTGACCTAAGTGGTTACTGCCATTTACAAATGTCATTTGCCTCCCAGGGCTGCTTTCTAAAGAAATAGAGGATGGGAAAGGACTGCTAAACATGAAGAAACTTCCTGCAAAGCCACCAGACTGGAAAAGAGGTATTTTTGCCTGAATCTATCCTGCTTCACTAAGCCAAATGGCTTTAAAAGGTACATTGTACTCTGACGTTTTCCTGTTCTAATTTATTCAGTTGACATTGGAAATGTGATAAAGAAACCAGTCAAGGATGCCTTGCTCTGTAAACAATGCAATAGCCAAGTGCCATTAAGGATTTAGAATTAGAAGGTAGTGCACCAATTTCTTGTCTCAATTAACAGGCACTGTTCCTACAGTGAAATCTCAGTCTTAGATATACAAAGAACTAAATTTATGCTAATTTAAAGTATTTCTCCAAATTGCTCCAGGTGAAAAGGGATGTTCTAAAATTAATATACTAAACCCCTGTTTTTCAGATATTCAATAGAGATTTATTATGAAAGTAGGATATTTGGAATGTGAAGTTAAGGTAAAATCTTTCCCATTTCCTCCTCTTATTAAATCTTTCCAGAATCAGTTTTTCTGGTGAGGCAGATGGTTCCTTAACTGCAGGGCTGATGCTGCTTCTGATCACAGGGGAAAAGTTTTTTGGAGTAAAAAAAACCCCCAGACAGATGGTGAACATTAAAAAAAGAGATGTTTGTAAACATTCTGATGTGTCTGCAGGACAGCAACAGAGAAAGAAGTCGGTATGGTTGGGGCTGACTTAATTCTTCTGACTGGGGAGGAAGGATTTGATAAAAATGTTCATAGATTTCCATCTTTCCTTCTTTTATGGCAGTGTGCAACTACAGGTGTGGCTTCTGCACCTTAGTAGCTGCAAAAACTACCTGAAGGAGAAATTCCTTTCTTCCAAAGCTAATGTGATCTAGTTTTCAGGTGGTGTCCAGAAACAGCATGTTTGCTCTTTGATGTTTTTTAATTATATGTACTTTAAGTAATGCTTTCAGACTTCTTAATTGTAAGAATTGTCGCCTTAAGTATCTAAAAGTTATTTGGCTTTGATGAATGTAAATGTGATAAAAACCTTAAAAGTATGTTAGCATTCAGAACTGCCATAACCTTGCTTAGATACTGTTTGCAGTGAATGTGAATAATTTTAATATATCTAAATGTATAGTGTGCTGTGTGAAAATGTGGTCTTCATGTAGTTTCACATAATAATTTCAGCCTATTCTGCAACCCCACGCTTATTCACACAAGTAACAGAATTTAAACAATTAAATCTATTTATTCCAGTGCAGTACTGTGAGACTTCTGCATCAAATCTATTCCTTTGTATCCATTATTTATAACTACTTTTTGTCTTTTCTGTATTTGTGCTGTGTCATAAGGAAACTCAAAATACAGCTCTGAGTGCACCTAATTAAACAGGGAAACAAAATCTCATTGTTAAAAATGTTTTGGTTTTTTCTTTTTTTTTTTTTGCTCCTCCTGCTAATGGCAGATATTTTGAATTGCTTTTCTTGTTTTTCATCTCTGGTTGCCTACCAATGTTGAGGGAAATGCCTTTGTCCAAAATTTATCTCTTTTTCTGAATATGTTTCTAGGTTTATGAAAATGAAATGTTAAAACAAAACAAGACACACAAAGCCTCTCAGAGTAAGCATAATAATTGCTGGCATCTTGTCAGAATACTTTTTTTTTTTTTTAAATCTGCAACCCCAGTAAATAGTGTGAAAAAACAGGTTTTAGTGGGTTTAGTATTTTTTACTCAAAGCTTGTAGAAATTAATACCTTTGTCTCTGCAAGTGTCAAAACATTAATTTGTGTCAAGAACATATGCTTTTGGTACTTAAAACAAGCTTGGTTTTGTGCTGTTGCTCTGCCTTGTTAGCTCTTACACTTCGATTGTCTGGAAAGGTTGCCCCTCTCTACTCTACAGAAAAAGGGCCAGGCATAATTTTGCCATGGATTGAATGTGTGTAGCGAACAGTCATTCCTGCTGGAGAAAGGCTGAGCCTCCTGCCATTGTTCTCTTGACAAATAGTGAGTGTCCTCCCTTTCCACTGTCTGACCTTGACTAATTGTGGAGAATTGGTGCAGCTGTCCCTGGCTTATTCTGAGCTGCAACACAAGGGCATGTAAGAAACTTTAAGCTGCCATCATAAAACTCCAGTTTGAGGACTTCATCACATTGCGTAGTGCTCACTTGTTTTGTTGTGTGCTGTTTAGTTTGTTGCTGTTTCCTTCCTCAGATAGCATATTTTAGAGTCATGCCGTGTTTTCCTCAAACTTGCCCTTGTATGTATTTCAGAAATCTGTACTAAGAGATTAGGGTAAGAGGGTATTTCTAAAATAGCTGCATAAAGTCACATGGAAAAATACTTACAAAACCATCAATTAAAAAATGATATGGAAAATGAAGCTTATCTAGAAAGTGAGTGGAAAGGCATGTTTGTACTTTTCTTTTTCCTTATTACCATCACAATCTATTGTTGCAAATTCTTTTGGTAGAAAGCTTCAGTATATTAACTTGGAAACTGAAGAATATAATCAGAAGTACCATGTGCATATTAATACAGGGATAAAATTTTCTGGTTCTGCTTTTAAATATTAAGCCTAACTGAATATTTTAATTATTATGTATACCAGAGCAAGCAAAGTGTTTTTTTCTGTACAGGTAATTTTTCATAATACAGAAAATAGTTAAACATACATTGATAACAATATAATATGCAATTAGTGTAAGTTGAAAATTTTACTAGAAATTTACTGAGAATTTTTATTGTTTTATTTACTTAATTTGGGTAAAAATTTATTTTGTGAAGTGGGAAAATTCAGTGTACCTACACCATTTAAAAGTCACACTTAACTTTTAGTATTAGGGGTAAATGGACTTGTGTTTGAATAGCAAATGGATCATATATTTGGGCAAATTTAATTCACATAGGAAGAACTACTGTCTTGATTTATTTAAAACTGAACCTAGTTCAATAAAGTTCAGTTTTCAGCTACTATGCCTTTTCAGTCACACTGCTTCTCAGTGACAGATTATTTTTATAGAATAAGCAGATTTCTATTTAAAAAATATCATACAGAAGTGAGGGGCCTTATTTTTCTGCCCAACATATAAGTCTCTCCAGAATAAAAAGAATTTCTGGGTCCTTGGATTGTGTTAATGCCAACAGGATTACTGTTCAAGATAGGCTTATGAAAAAGATTAGGAAAACCAAATAAAATCTCCACTAGAAGATCTGCAGAAACACAAATTTCAGATTAGGTGGCAAAATACTTATTGAAGAAATGTAAGTAGTAGATGAATTTTCAGAAGCAATGAGTTTTTGGTGGCTTACATCACCCTGGGCATGTCTAAGTCACAAAAAGGCTGACAGCATAAACACCTTACCCCATGGACTGTTTTCCTGAGTCTGTTCCAGGGCGTGTGATTTACTACAGAGAACGGGAAGACTGACATAATTTTGGTCATGAGATCTTTCTTCCACAAATACTCTGCCATTGTTACCTGTGATGACAGGCAAATCAAGTGTACTGCTTGCTATGTTGCTTACTGCAAGGAAAGAGTGGCAACACGTGGCCTAAGATACTGCAAAGAGACATTTCAAACATGATTGTTTCAGGTTCCTGGTAATGTGCTACAAAACAGGATTCCCTTTAACAGCCCTCATGTCCCTGCTCAGACCTGTGCTGGGACAGCCTTTAGTACTACTTTGTGACCTGCTTAAAACATTTTTAGTGAAAATAAAATTTAGGAAATATCCAGCCTGAATTAAACTTGGTAGTCTTACCGCAGTGAGGTACAACTGTGATGAGATGAACCAAGTCTTTCCTTGGTTTGACCTGAAGGCATGGTGGCCATTTTTCTCTTCACCCTTCATAAGGGCTTTCTGATTACCTTGATCCCTCTCTAACTTTCTGTGTAATGGATGAGGCAAACTCATGTTACCTGATAGCCTATTTTTGACCTCTGGAAACTTTTAGACCTTGAAATTTGGAGAAAGCTATCTTGAGAAATGCACTACCAAAAGTTGAAAGTGATGGAGTCACATTTTAAGAGTCCATATGTAGAAAACAAAGCCTGTTTTAAATCCTTTAACATCAACAAAATAAAAGATGCATAAATAAAATTGTTGTTACTGGTGACTGTCTATGTTATCCCTCAGGAGCAATCATGTGCCAGGGCTCTGGTGTAGCCATGCTGCTGGGGGTGAGCTGACAGTCTAGGGCCTTTCTGAGATGTGAAGCCCCCAAGATCTCAAACTCCAACCTAGCTACCCAGCAGGCAGATAAACCCTCTGGCCTTGGTTGTAGGTCCCAGCTACAAAGTCCTTCATCAACAATGCCAGTTTGAGTCCTGCATGAAACTGCAGGGTGCTGGTTGTGCACGGCAGCATGCTGCCTTCCTGCTTGTGTCAGCACAGACATTGTAGGAAGTGAGTGGCTCCGGGACATATAAGAAGCTCAGTGAGCTGTTCTCCCATTTTATATAGAGTCAAAAAAGATAAAAGGCTGCAATATGCTCAAAGACAAGGGATATTTTACATCCTGTTCACACTGACAGTCTAGCAGTTGCAAAGGCACTGCTAGGACATATGGGTGTGTTGCACATGGATAGTAATTGGAAGGTGTTCTGAAGCAAGAATCTTTAATGTGATGTTGTGGCCAAACACTTTATTCTGTGGAATGCACACACTGGATGGCTTTAACTGTCAATAATTTAGATTTTCTTTCGTGTGTAGATTAGAACATGATTAGTAAGATGCCATTTTTCTACTTCCTGTCTTCAGGTACTGTGTGGATCTTGATTTCAAGAACAGAGAAACAAGCTGACTCTAAAGAAAGTGTGCAGGGACAAAACAGACAAAATGTGCCCATTTCTTTGCCTTTTTCACTTCTGTCTGCCCAGCAGAGAACTAACATGTAAGAGAAACAAGAGAAGAGAGTGATAGTATTTTGGTGTTGTGTTTAGGTATGCCCTTGCACACCTTTCAGCTGTGCCCAGTAGTATAGTACTGGTTGAATAGTGTCTGATTCAGGTTCTCCTGAATGCTGTTTCCCAGCAGTCTTAGAGAGGTAAATCAACAAATGGGGCCTGCTGGCTTGTGTCTGGAAAATGGGAGTCCTTGGGATACTTACTGCTTTTTGTTTCTTCATAGAGCATATGGGAAGCTTAAGAGAAGCAGTGCTTCTAAGAAAACTTGTAGGTCTAAAACAAGTGTCTCTTCTGCTCCTTTTCCCCTGGGTATCTATTCACTAGTTCTTTTCATTTCTCCATTTTCTAATATTCCCTCCAGTCAGAGGGGTCAGTGGGTATTTTTTTCAGCTTTTCTAAACTCTCAGAGAAAAATAAGATAAATAGAATCACTGGAGACCTAAACCAGAGCAACAGTGAATGCAGGTTGTGGGCAATGTTGGAACAACTCTGTGTTTTACAATTTGGTTCAACAGAAATAAAAAAGCTTTTTAAAAAATGAACCCAATTTAAATACAGATTTTCTGTGGCCTGACTCATAAAAGATTGTTTAATATACTAGTAACTTGCCTGCTTCTGTTCTGAGTGCATATCTTCCCTTGTGAGGACTATGGAGCAGGACTGTAATCTTTGCATTGCAGAACTTCAGACAGCCTCCTCAGATACTCTCGATATATTGGGAAGTACTGGTGGATAATATTCTGTAGCTGAATTCTGGTTTTTGTGTTGAATAATCCTCCTGAATTCCGACTGTACCTTATGCATGTATTCTTTATGTCTGGAAACAGAGCTGGAATGGCTTTCAGAATGCAGCATAGAAGTTGAAAACTGAAGGGCTTAATTTTTTATTTAGGAATGAACACTAGCATTAATTAGTTAGGTCTTGAATAAAATAACAGATTTTGTGAGCTTATCATGCAGCTGGGCACATGTAAACTCTCCTATCCTAAGTGTTTTGGAGCAGCTTTATTTATTTATCAAGCAGAAGTGAGAATCAGGAAGATCACATATTTTCTTGATGTTACACTGCCTGCAGTGTTTATGGCATCCCATGCACAAAGACAGATATGCATACAAAAGTAGGGATAACATGCAAAGGATTACAGAAGAGCTAGCTAAAGTATTTGATTTTTGTATGTACAGGCACATGACAGGACATGACTTTAGCACAATGAATCTATTTCTTAAAATCCTATGCACTATATTCACTAGAAATTCAAATAAAGCATCGCCTTTGCTTTCAAATAGAAGAGGGATGAGCATATTTAGATTTCATACTTCTAAGTTCTCTTCAGGAAAACAAAGCATCAAACAGAGTTGGAGTGCAATTTTTCTGAGTAGGAGGACAGTGGTGCTCAGAGACAGAAGACAAATTATTATGTGTCTGGTTTCTGCAAATCTTGCTTCACGGGAATTGTAAAAGCCAAGTGCTGAGGAAGACATGCAAGGGTTAATATAATTTCCATTCCAGCGAGTTTTGCTTGCCATTATTTTCTTTTTCTTTTCTCCCTTTTAACTGATTCATAGCATAAAATCTTCCTGGACACCTAATTATCAAGCCAGCTCACAGTCACAGCTGTCTGCTTGGAGAACCCATTAGATGCAGCAGTTGAAGCCTCCATAATTCCCCAAACTTCCCGGTTGTGAATATTAAGAAAAGATTTTTACATGTCATATGCAATTCGGAGGTGGTGTGAATGGCGTTGGAAATGACGAGCTCTGAATGCTTGTCCATCACTCCATTCACTGGTTACAGGTGGTCTCATTTTCCACTTTCAGATATCGGCTAGCTATGACAGCAGGCACTTAATTTGCATGTTCGACAGACAACAAACGGCCCTGTGCATGTCAAAATAGGTGGTGATGCGTGACAGTTCCTACACAATACTGTCTCCTCTTTGCTTGACCTTCGACCTCCCTGCATGTCTTCTTTCACAATCAGAAAAAAATGCACTTTTCGGCTTTGGAATAAATTTGATACCAAATTGATTATTTTCCTTTCTTCTTTTTATTCTTCTTTTTCCTCCTCCTCCACTTTTCAAGTATGCATGCATCCAGGCTTTCATCTTAACGGCTACAAAACTCTGCCAGAAGAGTCTCATAAAATTTAAAAATACGCAAGCAGTCAGAACAGGAAGCGCCTTGTTAAAATTCATTGTAGTTAAATTGCTTGAAAGTTCTTTGTAAATGCAAATGTAACCTTTAAAAGAGACCTTAAGTTGGGTTAATATTTGTTAAAAAATAAGAATTTTTTTAAAATCATGAAAGTGTTTTATATTCATTTTTCCCTAGGCTGTATATCTATCTTTATATATGTAAATTGAGTAGTTTAGTATGGACTTCATCAAAACATTCCTCCAGTGTTTTTATGGTTGCTGTGACTTGTACTACTGTTAAGTAACAAGAATTAGTATTCTAGCATCATTAGAAGCACACTTAGAGTTTAGGTTTTTTTTAAGTTAAAATGCTAAGGAGTGATTAAAGTGCAAAAATGTTTGAATGATGGTAGCACTTTATTGAGTTGTTCAGTGTTTGGTTCCTTCCTGGAAGTTGCGGCTTTTTGGGTGCAAAAAAGCTGGTTAAATCATATTAAAAGGAAAACTAAGATGAGATGGTTTCAAGCATGGCTCATCATCACAGAGTTCACCCAAGCACGTGAATTTTAATTCCAAAGATACACATTCCCCCTTGTCTAACCAAGAATGACCATAATCCTCTCACAGATCTTATCTGAGCTGCAACTCTTGTTTTAATTAAGAATTAAAGCATGACAGCAGATAATCACACCTCTGGGGTGTTACAAGACTTGAGATGTAGTTGTGTACCCAATACCCAAGGGTGTGATTATTCTGTGATAACCCCACCCCTAACAAGGCATCTTGTCCAGGCCTCAGTAAAGGGCAAAGCACTGTTGCTGTTGGCTTCAAACCTCAGACTAGATCAGTAGTGCACAGTGGGTTGATCATAGGTGATAATGGACTAATGTGTCTTTTCTGTTGTTTTATAATGTATCACCTTTACAATAGTCTTCACGTGTCTCACCATGAGAAGACTTAGCAAGTTGTAGGCATTCCTTCCCCCACCAGAGTAAAATCTCTTTCATGAAACAGCACCTGGTGAAATTTGATGGATATGGAAATTCAGTATTACTTTGATATATGAAATGATTGCTTTGATGTGTAGCTGAAGTGCTTACAGCGTTACCTTAGTGAGCTTGTTCTGACTTCCTTGCTCTTCCAGACAACTTTGCTGTCAGTTTGGATGGTCACTGAAGCCACTAGACCAGGTAATCCTCCTCAGAAGCATTGAAATACTTGAACGTAGTTGATCAGTTAAGAGCTTAGGCCATAAATACAATTTACATGTTATGTTAGTTATAGGATAGAGCAGGGAAATTCTTTCACTAAAACGTATTTCTATGAGTAGTGTTAATCATGACATTGGCAGGTGGGCTCAGAACCATGTTTTAGCTATTGACCCCCCTAAACCCTAGGAGGGAAATGAGGGAACCAGTACTGAGACATGAGGCAGTCCTGGTTTTAGCTCCAAATGGTGCTGTGACAGAGCTGCATCACAGCACCTGCTCTGTGCGGTTCAGTTGGTGTGTGCAAACACTGATTTCCTTTTAACAGGAAGGTTTGTCAGGAAGATAAAAATGAAAGGGAAGGAAGGATGGCCATGTTTCCTGTCAGTCAGATTGTCTGCTGATAGCTCAGGAAGGCATTTTAGTCTTTAACATTAGTCTTTACCTCTATCCACTGGCATCAGCAGAGACCAGCTGAGGAAACAACTGTTTTGCTTAGAGGGAAACAGTTGTTCAAGCTGGAATGCTCTTCGATGACATTAACTACTTGACTGAACTGCCAGCTCTGCTCTAGTCCAGGAAGAGATTATTTCTGAGGTTAGGTCTTAGACTTTAAGGTCTAATAACCAGTGGGACTGCAGCAGTTTATGATGAGGGAAGTTCTGTGGAGAAATTGGGTCTGAGTCACCTGGACTAACTTGTTCTGGCCACTGTAAAAATAGAAAGGCTTGAATTACAGCAGAGTCACTTTCAAATCTTTTACAAAAATTTTATTTTTCACATGTCAAAGCATTATTAAATAGTAAGGTGGTTGATCTAATGTTTTATTGCTGATCGTGGATTTCTCAACAGACATATCATAGGTGTCAATATCAGCTTAACAGGCTGCCTAAGAGCAGCTATGTACAGGATATTGTAGACTGAGGTGGAGCTGAAATATCTGCCCAGGTGGACATAAGCCAAGAGTCTAGTTTCTCATGGGACTTGCAAAGTGAGGCTCAGGGCTCTGCTAATGGATATCCAGCTTCTGCATCTGACTTCTCATGTCCAGACGGCTCAGAGCACAAGCAAAGGAGGCAGACAAGCACATGTTTTGCAGTGGTCCATTTAAAGTGGATAGATTAGAGAATTATATCTTTGGAGAGGGCAAGGTATATTCAGAGAAATCAGGAAGGGAAGAAGGATGCAGCCAGCTTTGCAACCATGAAAGATACTTTATTTTTCTCCCTTGTCTCCTCCCATCCTATAGTAACCTAGCCAAAGTTGAGCTATGTGTGGCATTAGCAATGAAATAAAACCAAGAGGAATGTGCAACAGCTCATGCTCTGTCAGTGGTGTGTTCTTATGCTTTTTTTTCTTTTTTTGCATGAATCCTGGTATGCTCTGGATGGATACTCATCTTTCCCATTAGAAATTCACACCCCTATTTGTAAGAATTTGTAAGGAAAAATTGGAGCATAAGTGAAGTCCCAAAGAAGAGAGGACTTGCTTTTCCAGAAATTGCTTCCAACATGGTTTGATGACTAGCTTATTTTTTTTCTGAAATTGTATTTCTTCTTTGATTTTTGTGAAAAAAATAGGCCCAACACTCATCTGTCCAACCCTTACTTGGGTGACCATTGCTTGCAGATCTGCCTTTACATATAAATTCTTGGCTTGTCATTTCTCATTCTTGCTTGGGAATATCTCAGTAATGAAGGCGCAGGTTTTTTAGGATTTTAGCATTGGAGCATTGGAACTGATGAGTTATGCAAATTTTTGTGGATGTCTGAGGCTGTAAGGTAATTAATTTTTTTGAAACTATGGGTAACAGACCTTATAACTTTAAATGGAAAGAGAACTGAGAAGATAAACTTATTGTTGTTAACTCAGTAGGAAGTAATATAGTAAAGCAATAGGAACCAAGACTAGTCTAGTTTGTTTTCTCAGATCTCAGGAGGGTAGAGGCTTGAAAGTTATTGGTAATCTTTCTGTTACAAAGAGATGCCTTTATAGCAATGTTGCATTTGTTACCACCTAGTGCACTTAAATACAACATTTAATAGCATTCCATTGCCCCTGAATATATTTATATGTAATTGCTTTTCATTGTGCAGTTTTCATGCTCATTAAGAGAAGGTAGATTCTATGGTCTGCTTACAACATTTTTTTTAAATTTCTAATGTAATTTCTCTGGTTAAATAAAGAGGAAAAGAAAACTGTGACAATTGTTCTTGGATGCATGGGTGACATAGTTACTTCTACCTGTCTTCCTCCTTTCAATTCAAGGATGAATTTCAATTAATGATTGCTAAAAGGTATTTAAAATGTCTTGCCATAAGTTTGTCATATTCCTTTTTGATTTCTTTTTAATTGTAATTGAATAGTAAATTTAAATTAACAAATAGGAAATTAACAGTGTGCTTACATACTAAATGCAGTGCAGATTCTTCACTATGGAAGAGGACAAAAACAAGAGAGGCAACAACCATAACATCCAGAAAGAGAGCAAAGCAAGGCTCTGTTTTCATTCTGTTTTGTGAGTGCAACCCAGATGCATCTTGTCTGAGGTTAGATTTTATGTTCCCCATTCAGAGATTTGGTGTAAGCATCATCTGATCAGCCTCTACCTCATTGGAGCATTTTCTAGGTCTTGGAAAATCTTTTAGTCTGTGAGAACAATCTCAAAAATTTCAATTTGCCTAAAGCTTATTTCTGTATCAAAAGGAAACATTGGGGGGTTTTTTTAGTTGCTCTAGCATAGTTGAGGTTTTTTCTCACTTGTTAAAATGATAAGATCATCTGCCCTTGTCTTTATTTGTATCTATGGTGTGAATGAAGGAAGTACTTCTGTTCCTCTTTCTTCTCTCCCCAAAGAATTTGACATAGAAGCCCTGGAGCATCATGCTCAGGATACCAAATCTACTGTGCAACACCCTTAGGAAACTGAATAAGATCCAGAATTTGAGTAAGAAAGCTAAACCATGCATAGGTGGGACTTATCTAACACACTTTAGATTTTTGTGACAACTTTAAGTTCATTAAGCTCCTTCTGTAATCAGGACATAGAGATTTGTTTTGTGATTTGTTTCAGGAAAGGATCAAAGAGACCTGGGGAAAATCTACCATGGTCATGTGAGAGTGTAGAACACTCTCCAACTGGATGCCAAACATTTAATGGAAGTTAGGTCAGACAAGTTTTCTTGCACATACTTATTTTCAGCGTACACAAGAAAGTCCTAAACAGGGTATGGGAGAGATAGAATCACATGTGATCACAGAATCACAGTAATTTGTTGGCCTAGGTTGGAGATTCACATGTAGGCCATGGGAGATGCAACCACAAAATGATTAGTAAAGAGCAAGCAACAGATTGTGAGTTTCATTGTTAAAATACATCTTCCAGGGTTGTTAGGATGTGAGAAAGACTGACGATATCTTGATTATAATTTCCACTGTACACAGAGACAAAGGACTTTACCCTTTTCAGGTATGCTCCTTCACAAATGAAAAAAGTGTTGCAGGTTGCTCTTTTCAGCTTGACACTGTTCTGTCTGAAACGTGGTGCCCAACTAACTGAATTAGCATATGCAATTATAAGAGCTTTCATCAGGGTGATGGTTCATATGCATGAACAATGAAGTCAGCTGCCAGATCAGCACACTTCAGTGGAGCATTTCTGAACCTTCATGTAAAAAGCACCTTGAGTTTCACCTGTGGCCTTGTCATTTTGGGATTTCTCTTTGTTTGCCTGCTTTTTGAAGTAGGATCTCCCTCCTAATTTTGACAGTACATTTAGATTTCCACAGCTCTTTAGCTAGCCCAAACTTAAGTGAAGATATTCTGCTTTTCCTTTGTTTACTGTTTCTTGACTGTTGATGTTTCAGCTGTCAGCATACACATAGCATGAATATATTTTTGTTTTCAAAGTTTTGAAAAGGAGATAGAAACCTACTTCTAGTTTTATATTTTTTTTCTTAAGTGTGATATGTGATGACAAGTAGACCATGTAAAAGTCAATCTGTGGTCAGCCACATCTAAAACTGAAAAACTCATGGCTTCACTTTGTAGGTGGCCATGACAAACCTCCTGAAATAAATTTTAATTGTTCTGTACTACTAATAGAGACTATACAATTGCTATTTCTATACGACTAGTGGCTTTATTAATGACATAAATATAGTGACTCCACTCTCCAAATTTGGTAACCTGTTTGATAAACATTTCAGGAAGATTATGATAATGTACAAAAGATTTAAAAAGGTCTCTTTCTCATATTTAGTGCTCTAAACTGTACAACTGTAAATTCCCATCAGTTTTAATTTTGACATGACTATCTTACCTGATACATTTCCTTGTGGGGTGTCAATCAGTGAGTGTAATGGGTCTTTCATTTAAATTTATGAATGCTATCTAAAATGAGAAAGTGGTTTTTATACAAATTATTTCCTAAATTCCTAAAATTAAGAAAACCCCACACTTTTCCCAGTGTTTCAGTGAAATAGAATGGAGAAATGGTGACATTAAGCTTTTTCTTTGCTTACTTCTCTTTGTTTTGTGGGTTTTTTTTTGTTGTTTTTTATTTTTTTTAGAGACATCTTTTTGCACATTTATGAACCACTTGGAATAAACTAAAGTCTACTTTCTTATTGACTTTAGTAGAGCGAAACCTTATTTCATATGTTTTACTTCACATTTTCAGTTTGGCCCAGAATCAGTGAAGGCAATCATGAGCAGTCTAAAAATTGTTTATTCTCTGGCTTCTAATGGAGAGCAACACTAGTGGAGAATTTTCCAGAATTAATAGGTCTATATAAACTCTGCATCCTTATTTGCAAACCTGATCAGATAGAGAAAAGGTACTGATGAGATTTTTTTCCAGAAGTCATTCCTAACCACTTCCTTCAATGTCAGATTCAGACAGAAATCCAGCCTTTCAGAGTTAATTTCTAGCTTAGTGATTTCAGGTAATCACACAACCTTTTGACTTCAAACTTGCCTGAGAGTTTGTCATAGCTGGGTCCTGATTTTAGAGGAAAGTTTCTGTGACTAGTCCCAGGATGCTGAAAATTGGTGAACTCTGATTTCAACTTTGCCACCTCAGACTGTTAAAGTCAATTCTCCTTTTCACAGGTAGTGTTATATTATTAATTTCTTTATACCAAGACATGGAAGCTTACCTATGGGAAAGGCTTTTTTTTTTTTTCTGCTTACCATTTTACATTGGTGTAAATTTTAATATGATTTAGAAGTTCCCTCCTTTTCTTACATCAACCAAGTTGTGAATTTCCATTTTTCCATGATATGTTAGACCTTATATATTACCCAGGGCAGAATTTGAGCATCTGAGATGGAATCCATACACAAACTGTCTGTGGCACCGCGTCACCTCAGATTTAGATTTCCTCTGCTACGTGTCCACTTCTGTTCAGAGTGGAGTTCTTGACATTGCCAGTAAACTCTTACTGGTACACATGGGGCCTAAACTAGATTCCTAAATCTCTGAGGTGACCATATGGCTGATGAAAAAATAATTTACTATTTAGTGGTCTTGGTTGTGTAGCAAACAATTGTAGGAAAACTGAGAAGGAAGAAATAATCAAAATAATTGTTTAAGAGTCAAACATATCAGAGGAGAAAAAAAAATCCTACAACTCTCCTCTAGAACCTTTAGTGTGATTTCTTGAAGTTCTCTTGAGCAGTGAAACTGTATCGCTGTCATTTAATAATTCTTCCATACCTGTTTCCATCTGCTTCTGCAATTCCAGGATTAATTTTAACCCCCAGAGGCTATTGTGAAATAAAATTATTTTTAGTTGTATTTCATTTTAAAAAGTGTAAATAATTTCCAAGTGGAAAGTTGAAATCTCATAACATAAATATAAAACAAAACACAGATCTTAAAACATCAGATATTTCATACTGCTGATAGATAACTCGTGTACTGTGTTCAAAGCAAAAAGAAACAGTTTTCTTGATTCTCGGTTTAACTTATTTGTGTCTTTTTAATTTTCATATAAAGTCTTGCCTCTCCTATAAGAAATTTACTGTCTTGTCTTATGGAATGTATGCAGTAAATGCCTATCATTGTATCTTCCTTTTCCCTGCCTCTAGCCTCCGTTCTCCAAAGCTAAAGTATGCGCTTTATTGGAAAATGTCAGTTGCAAATTCTGATATTAAAGTAATAAAGATAATTGTCTAATTTCCACTGAAAGTATTAATAAAATATCCAGAAGCTCAAAGTAGGGTTACAGTTCTCAGGGCATTTTTAATAATTAATGGCAGCAGTGTTGCAGACATCTCCATGATCTCAGCTTATAAAAGTGTTTTCTGTACCAATCCTGAAACATTGTTATGTTGAACTGTGGGACAGACAGCCAAAATTTTTATTATATACCAAACATAGAAAAAGAAAGATGGATGAAAAATTAAAGGCATCATAATTTTTGTCCTACCAAGCTTGGCCTTTTGTGCCTCTTATAAGCAAAATTCAGACTGAGAATATATTGAATTTTTGAGAGAATCTTGATTTAGGCTCAGGTGAAAAGTTAGACCACTTGAATCACTTCTTTGAAATAAAAATAGTAAAAATACCAGAAAGGAGAAAACTCAACTGCTTTTGTTTTGCTACAACTCAAATTGAAAAAGTATCTTTGAAATAGAAGAATTCACATCTGGAGAAGAAATATGGGCCAGATAAAACCCCAAACCATTTCAATAATTAGATTTTGGTGAGAAGAATAATGAAAATCTTTGGTTTTACCCTCTTATCTTCTGTCCTTACTATCTGCATCTTTTTTAAAGTCTTAGTTTAGGTCTTATACTTCAGACTGAGATTGTGCTGATTGCAATTAAAAGAATAAATTAAAGCAAGACCATAAACTTAGCTAATTACTGTTAGTCTATAAAAATATTGTAAAGACAGACTTTTTGTTCAGTGCTTTCATAAGCCTTGATTGTACCTATAAACTAAACAAAATAGAAGAAAATTGAAGTGCATGCAATTAAAACTATGAAATTATTCCAGCATATTTTATACTAAATCACCTATATAAATGGCAGCATTTTTTAAACACATTTTAAAATTAATTTAGTTCTCCTTTTGTTAATAAAATTATAATATTTGATCTGAATGGTATATATTATGCATTAGAATAATTCTTAATTTGCTTTTGTCTGGAAGCTAAGCAATTGTACATTTTTTAAAAGCTCAATTAAAGAATGAAACTCAAAATTAGCACTTTGGACCTCAGAGCAGCTAAATGAATGTGCTCCTAAATATGTGTGTAAAAATAAATGGAAAGAGTTTGTTGTAAAACCATGCAAAAACATCACTTAACAGCTAGAATAATTTCATCTGAGATCACTAAAAATAGGGATTGCCAACTACTGAATGAATCTGCACTTGGAAATATATGTAAACTTTAATTATAATATTTTGTACTATTACAGGGCAATACAGTGGTATTCTTAAACCCATAGTGCATGAAGTAGTGGGAGCAAGTGTGGAATTTAGCACACACTGGGCTCTCTTCAGCAATACTCTTGACCAGTAACTAAAGAGATGGGCTGAAGGAGTTTTATCCTAGAAAAGAAGCCCTTTTTTTTTTGGATAAGTAGAGCATCACCTGCTGAGTGGGTCAATGTGGAATGCCAGGGTGGGGTGGAGAGGAGTTCAAGTAGTAAGAGTGTTGTGAAAACAAGAAATAACATATATTTGCAGCCTAGTTTCCAACAGGTACTTCCAGACACCTGGTGGGAGCCTGATTTTTCTTGTTCACTCCTGGAGTGAAAGGAGGCCAGGTAAGCTCTGGAGGCCAAATAGTTCTCAGCAATTTACATGGCAACTCCCTGTCTTACATGAAAATATCTTCAAGGTTGCTTTCTGTTTCTGTGTCATGTTGTTACCTGCATTTTGATTATAGTGTACCATGACAAGGCTGAAATCTGAATTATCAAAAGCTACAGTACTTCAAGGCTTTGCTCTTTCCAATCCCTTTTTGTCGAGCGATCTGTATCATCTTTCTCATCTCCTGAACCACTCCCTTGCTGGAGCTGATTGTAGTTGTGGTTTTTCACTACCACAGCTATTTCACTATTTGTTGGATATGTCAAAACTACATAAACTTAATTTGTTTGTGCAGCTCACTTCTTAATATGCCCTTTCATAAACCCAGTTAACCAAACATAATTTCAGCCTTTTGATCTCTTATCTTGTCTAATCCTAAATATTTTGTCTTCCTTCATATACATTTGATAAAGTTTTCTTTCAGTGGAGATTTCTTTCATTCTTAGTCTTGAATATTCCACTCCTTTGCTGCTGTGATTTCTTTTCTTATCTTGTTGAAGATTATTACATGACCACCCTCTTCTTTTCTCCTATTTGTACTTCTGTGTGCACAAATATTAAATATTGTGTTCTGAGATAGCACTACCTTTTGGAAACTTGTTTTTCACATTATGCTGTTCTTTCTGCACTTGAAACTGCAATGCTGCACCCTTAGGAATGTATTGTGTGTCTTTGTTGCCTAGGCTCAGTGATATGCTTTTAGTGGAGAACTTGCAATATTATATAAGAAACACATTTATTTCCTATATTTTGTATGGGACTGGGGTAGCAGGTAGCTTTGTGTACATAGTGTACATACAGTCTCTCCAGTCTGCTCTAATCTGCTATTCCCTATTTACTGTAAATTATCTGAATGGATTGCCTTCATACTAAGTGAATGGTGAAGTTAATACTTAAAAGATGGTGTACAGAAACAGAAGAAAAAGGCTCTTTTAAAGTTCTGGTGATTGTCACTTAATTGGCAGTATTTGGCTAGATGCAATTAGCGATTCTCATTTGTGGCTGCTTGCTGTCAAAGGTACAAAGCTGGGTTTACACCAATTCACATGATTTCAGCACAGAGAGTTTATCCAACAAGACTTGTTGGTTTTACACTAAATCTTCAAACTGTGAACATGGAATTTCCTGTGTAAGGGGATGAGATGTGTGGTCCCTAGAGCAAGGCTACCCTTATATTGAACTGAGAGGCCTCCCTGAGTACCTCAGCAATTTGCATCTCTGTAACCCTTTTACTATGCCTGCACAAAACTTTACTTCCATCAGTATGTGGTTGCTACCAAAGAAAAAGAAAGTAGAGGTACTTCAGATACCTTCTTGGCATTGCTAATGAAACAACACTTGGCTATGGCTTCTTCCTCCTGGTTGACTCAAAGGCTGTCAGCGCTGCCTGTCAGCATTGCAGGAACAGTGGCTGTGTTTCAGCTTTGGCAGGTGTGTTGTTGTGGCACAGCATCCAGCCAAACTGCCTTCCACTCCTCTGAGCCTGTTGTGACTGCAGTTTGCCAGTCCTTGGACACAGCCATGTGCACAGCTAGGCTCTCTGGGTAGGCAGGGCTGATAGATGATTTTGGCTTGGCTGCACTTTAGGAAAGCTGTAGGGCTGAGAGCACTACTTCATAATTTTGATTCAGAGCATTTTTGTTTTGTTTTGTTTTGTTTTGTGAGATGCATCTAGACAACATTTAACAAAAAGACTCCAAACGTAAAGATTCTTATCATGTTCTTATCATGTCTTATCTATTCAGTGCAGAAAGATTTTTGTTCCAATGCAGAGGAATTTTTGTTTCAAGGAATGAGTCACATGTTGTTCTGCTTATCTGCATTGAATCAGAGTAGTGAAGAATTTTGTTCAATAATATTTTTGTACTCTTGTGTCTGATATGAAAAAAGTATCAGGTGTTCAGGCAGCTTTTTTCAGATGTCCTGCAGCACAAAATCTTGACTTACGCATTCTTCACCTTTGTTGCTAATTAAGATGTTGCCAAAGAAATTCTAGAGAAATAACTCTTTTTAATAATTTATATTCCCAGTTGAACATTCTAAACCAAACGTTTCTTTATATACATTGTATTTGCAGAAAGGAGCAATGAAATAGAGGGTGTGCCATCTGAAACAAATGTGGAAAACCAAGAAAAGTATATAAAGGAAAAAAGGCTAGGTAAAACTTACTTTTCCAAGAGAAAAGAATATGGAAAAGAAGGAGAGGTAAATGAGAAACTGTAAAATATTGTGTAAAATGAAAATTTGTGACAACTAGCCCAGCCACCATTTTTTCTACAGATAATAAGAATTTCAGGGCTTTGCTCAGTATGTAGATTGGTTAGGAAGTTAGTATAAGAACTAGCTTTAAAAAAAATTCTTTAAAAATATGTGGTTTTTTTTCAGATTCCATCAGGAGAGCAATGTAAATGTATGCCAAATGTAGGAGGCATGTTTCAGGAAAAACAAAACAAAACAGTGCAGGAATATGGTTCTAATAGTTATAATTTTAGGAGAAAAAAATGAACTTAAACATTTGTTGTTAAGAGCTAAAATATTGTTGCTTGCTTCCCACCCAGTTGTGCTGAAAATGAATACAAAGAGATGAAATGCTATCATAAAACTATGAAATGGGAAAATCTCCCCCCTCCCCCCCACCATTTCGAAGGGAACACTATGTTACCATAAATCAAAGCTGGTATAAGGAAATTATGGTTGAAGATTAAGTCTTTGGAGTTCATTTGCTTGAAAATAACAAGTGCCACCTGTTGATCTGACTTTTTTTATATTGATGTTGCACAATGAGTCATGTTTTACACTTCAGGAGTTGTGGCTCTGCACAAGAAAATTATTTGATCCTCATTTGCCATTAATTAATAGTTGTGCGTATATTCCTTGAAAATATATTTTTGTATTAATGTATATTTTATGTCTTTTCATTCTTTGATATTTTGTAGTATGTCAGTCTTCATTTTATTTAGCCTTAGTAGTTGCTTAGTGAAGGAATTTTAGTTTGTAAAGCCTCTACTAAGAGTAGATTACTTTGCTATATGTTTTAATGCTTTTCCTTAAGTGTTTACTCTTCTAAAAATAATTTGGAAGCAACTCCAGATATCTTCCTAGAAAATGGTTAGAACACAGTGCTATTCAATACATTCATTTCTTTGTGCTCGTTACAGGCTTGTATGTGTGTATAACTGGTATGCTTGTTAAAGTTTGGCTGTTTTCATTTGCAGACCTGAAGAAGGGTTTGTGTGCTTGAAAACCAGTCTGCTTTTTCAAGTGCATCAGGCAATGTAATAAAAGATGCTGAAACACAGCTTGTGGTGATGGTATCCTTTACTGCAAATGATAGAAAAGTGGTTGAAAGTACAGAGTAATGTATTTGAAAGCAAAGCAATAAAGCAAAACTACTGAATATAGTTCCAGCTTATATTCATGGTGAGCAACAGTGAGAACAATGAAGTCAGAATGATGTAAACATAAAACATAAGCAATTGCTTCTGTAATGAAGCCAAACATTAAGAGATTTTCCTTACTAAGTTCATTAAAAAGTTTGAGACTTTTAAACTTTACGCTTTTATACAGAGAATGGCCTCCTGAACTATCTGTACCAGACCTTTCCTACATGCATTAGCCACTGAATTGATATCTTTTAATCAAAATAGACAAGAATAACAAGTGAGTTCTTTTTGGATATAAGTTCTCACTCATCTTTATCAAGTGTGTTTTCCTTATCAATTCCTATAAATATGATATGTATATATATATATATATTTCTTACAGCATCAAATTTTCATCAAGTAGATTCACATGTGTAAAAGGGACAAAGCAATAAAATCAGCAGTAACATAAATCAGCAAATTAGGTGATTCAGAAGTGTTCTTGAAAACAAAGTACTCAGAACTTTTAAAGTCTCAAGGCAAATGATTTTGCCTGGCTCTGTATGGACAACTTCCCAGTCTCAAGGTTTCTCAGAGGTTCAAAGGGACAAAAAATATCCATAATCTCTCAAAGAAAGATGTAGATTCCACCTTGAAAATATATACAGTGGGCTATAGATGTTACAGAAAACCAGATTTTCTGCAGCTTCTAGTGTGCAGAAGCCTGGATTTTATTTTTCAATGAACTGGACCCTTAGCTAGTAAAGAAAAGCAGTTTAAAATGTACTTTGGTAGATTTAGTATGCTCAAAATGTACACTTATTGCCATATCATATCAAACACATTTGTAGCCTCTTTCACGCTAAACTTTTCTTAATGTGCTTTACAGAAACAGATCAACATATTAAAGGGACACTGTCAAGGCTGTTAGTCCTAAAAATTGACCTGCTTTGACACTGGTCCCATATTGAAGCTTTTACTTCTGAGGTTTGTTCTGTGTCCTTCTTCCTGAATAACTGGTCTACACAAAGGCTAGACATAAAAGCATACGATCAAATAAATTTTGTTTCAAAATTTTGTGATCTTTAGCAGAGGTTTTTTAGGGTGCAGGTGTAATTGCTGTCAATGTCAAGAGGAGATCCCAGTGCTAACATAATGTGTGACTCAGAGGGCTGAATGTCTATGTCTTGGCAGGTTGATAGATAGAGAAGTGACGAAGATCTGTTGAAGTGAAGTGTGAAATAAGAAGTCCATTCAGCCCAAAAGTTTGTTCTGGCTCATCAAACTTAATAGCCATCTTCCAAAAATGGCTTGCATTTTCCTGGAGCAGGTATTCCCTGCTTTCCCACAGGTTAGGTACTATATTAAAATGAATTAATAATTAACCATTTAAAGTTTTGATAATGCCAGGAGCTTAGCTGTATTGGTTCAGTAAAACTATAATGCAGCTCATTGCATGCCAGGCTGGTAAAATAACATCAGAGACTACTGAATTTATTGCCATGATTATCTTGATAAAATTCATACTTTTTTCTAGTGATTTATATTATTGGGAAACATTAATAAAAAAAACTCCATAACTTTGATACAAATTTCTGTAAAGAAATTCTGTAAGTGGTGTAAGCAGCTCTGGGTTACACATGAATACCTAGCTCATGCTGTTTGCTAATTGTCAGTTATTTCATAAGGACAGGCATTCTGATATACAGAGCAGAGATACTTTTAAATACAACATATGCTGATCCAAGATGTGGACATGCATTCTAAAATCCAAAATTCATATTTCTATTCTGGGGAATTTGGTTACAAAATTCCAATTCTGAATACATGCCTGCACATGACTGACATCTCATCCTCTCTCTCTATTTTTATTGTCTAGTAATATTAAGAAAAGAAATAACTCATAACTGATGTTTTCATGACAACAGACCTGATGTTTTTACAGAAAAGCTGACATTTGTAAAGTCTTGTGCCAAATTCTATGCCAAGTCCCACATTTCCCAGGAGGTGTGATCTGGCAGTAGTTTTCCTGGATCTATACCAAAAAGAGAATTTAACATCCTCTTGTGAATAATTTGCAAGCCAATGCTACTGCGAAGCAAGCAAGCAGTACCTATTCATCTGCATTAACTGATTTAATGTAATTGATAGAGAAACATTTTATTCCATTATTCAGTCATACTGCTTGTCTGTCACACCTGTGTAGCTTACAGAAAGACTCATGCTTTGTTTCAAAAATCAAGTTCAAAGAAATAGAACAGTATTGCTATTTGTTCTGCTACAGTTTTCTTCAGTGGTTCAATATCTAATAATGCTTCATGGTACTAATATTTGGGGATTTGGCTGTCATCAGAAATGAAGTTCTTACTTTAACAGAGATAGCATATTGAGAAGGTTATAGACTTGCACTTCATTTTGTAATGTCAGAAAAATTTGCTATGTTTGATTTTTTTCCTTTGCTCTCTTCTTTGGGGAATTAATTTCTACAACAAATGGACATTACTGTTGGATTTCAGAACTGATTCTGTGCAGTTTTCATGGACGCCTCTGGCTAGCTGAAGGCTGCCATCGTATAACTGATGCTACTGGGCACACTGCTTGGTTGGTCTTAACTCCCATTTTCCCCCTTCCCCTCAGGAAAATTCACCGAAGTTTGTATCCCTCCTGGCTAACCCCGTAGCTGTCTTAATAACCTGAAGCCTGTCCCCAGGCTACCTGTCTTGGTGCTTTCTCATCCTCTGTCTTGCAAACCCATAAGTAGTTAATGTGACTTCAGCAGAGGGTCAGGATTACCTGATGCTGTCTCTCTTCAGTGTTTCTGAGCTGCTTTTGGTCCTAACAGAGGCCTCTAGCAAAAGATGTGCCTGTTCTTTGCATGCTACTTCTGACAGTCCTTCTGTGTCCACCTGGAGTGTTGCTTATCACAGGGAAGGGGGAGAGAGATCAATACTGAGTTCAGATATAGTTACAGACCAAATATTTAATGTAAACCCGGCATTTCACTTAGTTTATCTCAGCATGAATAGAATTGTGTGGCTGTTTATGGCACGAATTAGCTTCAATATATTATTTAGCTCTTGTTCCCACTTCTTTGAAAACCCTGGTGTACAGTCTCCATAATTTTCAGCACTTTATAATAAACTGGTAACTGAACAATTATTTGAAACTCAAATAACCGAAGGGTATTTTTTGGAGATCTGTTTTCAGTTTTTTCCATTTATAATCTTTGATTTTTGTAATTCTCTATAAGTGCCATAGCTATTATAATTTCTGTCTATATTCTGATTTCCTGTGCTTTTTTCAAGATTTTCCAGAAAAACACTCTTTCTTCTTGCACATGTCTGTAAACTTTTTTGTAACCCCAATACTCAGCATATGAACTTTTAGGCATGTCTCGTTTGTATTCTATTTCTCAAGAAACCTCATGTCTGGAATTTAACTATTTTTTATTTCTATACTTTCAGAGTATTTTGTTCTACAGTGATTGCAAAAATTAATAATTATGTAAAATATTATATTTAAGAAATCTGTAGTAGGGCAGAGGAGAGCAGGCTGTTTGGATTCAAGCTTTGGTTGGTTGGGAAAATCATTGCTGCCATCAGCCCCACAACTGTAAGATCTCATGGGACCCTGACGCACCAGCTTCCCTCAGCTGCTGGTTCTCAAAACTGACCTCTACTGGGGAACCACAAGGTTCTTCACAAGGCAAGATATTTGCTTGTAGATTATAAAAAATAAAACCCAAAACCACAAACCCACACCTTAAAAACAGAGAACAGTTAAGGTTGAAGGGAACTTTGGGAATTGACTGGTGTAACGTCCTGCTCAGGGCATATATAACTTCAAGGTTAGGTCAGGTTACTTCTCATGTTCTTCATGTTTCTTGATTATATACTGTTTATATATTTAGTGTTTTACATACATATATTGTTTTCATGCAGGTCCATGTTCCAGAGAGACGTAAGAATGCAGCTGTACATTTTTAGTGCACATGCATACATTGACAACTTTCAAACTATGGTGCATGAAACTATAAAATATAATTTAATATAACATAAATGATTGGTTTACTCAGACTGTGAAAGATGATTACAATAATCCTGGATGTTGCTGCTATAACTAAGACTTTTCAGCTTATTTAGGCAATTTGCCTTCTCATTTCATATCCTGAGGTCAATGTCCTTTACTTCAAAGGATTTAAAAAATGTAGGGAACTGCATTTAATTACTTGCTTGTATTTTTTCCTAATGCTTTCTGAGATTCATCAGTTGATAATGATATTTCTCTTGTATCCTGTTTACTAATTTCTTATTTTAACTTTTTTCAGTTCCAGGTTGACCTCTGACTTGCTGCTAGAACCTGTTACTTGTATCTTATTTGTCTCTGTTATTTTTGGCTTATGGAATATCTGATCTTCCTCTGTCTTTTTGTCTTAAGGTAGAACACTTTGCCGATTTAGCTTCATTTCTCTTTCTAACATATTTAGTTATTGACTTGTCTCAGTTTTAATGCCCTCTTTCCAGATAGACTGAAATTTGTGTTCTCCTGATGTATTCAGGGTGCTGGGTCTCTGCCACAAACATATTTGGAAGGATTCCTAAGAAAAGATAAAATATTTTCAGGAGTAGGAGAGAAAGAAATGACAATATATTTGCAGTGATTCTAGCTGAGGTATTCTTGCTTCTCTTCATGTACTTCCAGTACAGAGAATTTCTGTTGATGTCCCAATGGAAAGAGAAAGTGTTTTCCAAGCATGTCATTCAAAGACAGATGTTTCTCCTTCAGTAAAAGAGGTCTGGTGGCTCTCTGTGACAGAAATGATATAAAAATGCTATTTACTTGATTTTTAATGAAAGCATCAAGTACTTATTTCACATCTACTCAAAAAGAAGAGCTGTCATAGTTTTTCTGTCCTGTGTATTCGCAAGAATATACAACTGCATTGTTCTGAGGTCTGACTCTGCACTTTTGCCTAATCAGAGCAATTTTCCTGCTTGTCATGCATAACATTACTACAGCTTCAAGCAATTAATTGGATAGTTCTGTACTAAGATATCCACAAACTGAAGACTGGTGGAGCATAATAGATGAGCCGTCTGCATCAGAACTGCAGCCCTAAAGATGACAACCTGCAACGTCCAGCAAAATTTCTTTCTTGAGTGGCAGTCCTTATTGCTGACATATATTTGATGTATGCTAAGCATATCCATTGCATGTCAGTTTACAGACCTTTAATTCTGCAGACTTTTCAAATTTGTTTTGAAATTCTCAGTACGAGTTTTAGGATAAAACCTCATAGACTGAGATCCTGCACAGCTCTGCTTGAGGATTACAACCTCATTATAAACCTCATTTTGTAAAAAAGTGGAGTCTGGATGCCTTTAACAAAGTTTTCTTGACTTATCATGAAATGCATTATGTACTGACTGGCTGTCATTCTCAGCTTGAAGGAGCTGATTTTGTTTAAAGCACAACATAATGGTTTTGGTAGGGAGACGTAACAGTACATGAGTAATAATGAAGAATGTGATATAAAATTATCCAAAGTGTAAGGTTTAATTTATCTAATAGCTTTGATGTAAGAAGCTAATGGCAAAAATCTTTGTCTAAAGATTTCTACAGTTACCATACTGAGAATGGTCTATCACTGTAGTGCCTGCTTGTATATTATTTGCCTTTGAATCATGGACAAGAATGAAAACCTGTCAGAAAATAAGAGTAACTGAACCAAGCAAACTCAGTTGGTGTGTAAACCTCTTATTCCAAAAGTGCCAAAACCAAATGTGGGACATACGTAACTTGGGTAAAAATGTTACCAATCTAGATTATGCACAATTGTTATTATTTGAATAATCTTTTTTATTAAAACTTCTCCTTTGAAAGCCAGCTATCCTTATAAAAACTTGATGAGAATACACATTCTGCAGATGATAAAGAAGTGTACTGACTAATTTAGAGATCAGGGAAGGCCAAAATTATGGACCTGTTCATATGCATGACTTCTTAGTCTTTAATTAAGTTTGATTATGTGGATTAAGATTCTGTACATCCATTATAATGAGCAGTAACTTTATCTTCTCTCACGAGTTACATAAAATGGGTAAAAATGATACAATACCTGTAACTTTCCAGTGAGTACTATGATATCTGCTTTCAGATTTAGGTACCCATGTATGATGGATTGCATTCATGTTCTCCCACTAACTTTTTTAGGCGATAAGATCACATGTTTTTCATTGCAAACCATTTCTGTGATAACAGTTACAGTTTTCTTATTAATACAGCCATCTCATAGCATCTTTTAAACATATAGTTTATTAACTTATAGTAGTTATTTCAGCTTCAATAGATAAATTGCCATGAATATATTTTGGATACCTATACTAGGACTTTTTTCTTTAATTCTTAGATCTGTGGGGTTTTGTACACTTGCTTAGTACTGTAAGCTTTCTGTCCACATGCTTCACATAATTGATTCAAATCATGCTCAGGACAGACTACAGCAATTTAGGGAGCAACATGAACTTGGAGTTGTTAGCTCACGACTTTCTCCTCTTTTGTCCAGACTGGTCATGGCTGTTCCAGGATAAATGGGATTGGGCTGTGGCCAAGTAGATGCTGACAGTGTTGAAAAGAATCTAGCTGGATTGCCCAGAGAACTTAGAGCTTGCCAATATTCTGCTGTAATTTCTGAGTCAGGTAATATTCTTTCCATAACAGACATTTAGGAACAAAATATCTTTTGAAACTCTTGATTGAGGGCAGCCATTGTTACATTAAGTAAAGTTCCTCTCAGCAATTAACAAATTGAGTGGTTTTGGTAGTGCCAGGGCTTTACAGTCTTCTTTTTAGGAATTTTAATGGTGTTTGCAGTCATCCAGGAGGAGCAAAAATGAGAAAGTGTTAAGAAAAATTTTTGTTTGTTTTGTGAATTAAATGCATCAAACAACAACAACAACAACAACAATGACAACAAAAAGGGTTAAAACAAAAAAAAAAAACAAAAAAGCACACATAAAAATAATAAATGTTAAGGCTGAAACTGTCTGGGAATGGAACAGAATAAAAACTGCAAATCCTACATGGGGGGACATATATTTGTGGGGGGAAAAGATGTGGGCAACCTGATTATTTGAGAGGATTTGGTGGCATTAAGTTTATGAGAAAAGCTAAAAAGGGAGAAGCTCCACCTTGTCAGGCTTCGTTAGTACAGTGATAAGCAGCCTTTGCTGCCATTACTGTAAATGTATGTAGCTAAAATGCAGTTAATAGTAAAGACAGCTTTCAAGGACTGCATTAAATTGTAGAACTAGTGCTTTTTTAAGAGGGTGACCTTCTCCTTCCTGTTGTCACCTAATCCTTTGCCTTCTCACATTGTCATAAACTCCATTTTTCTTCTCCTGCTTTGCTCTGGCAGTATTTGTCATGTATCATTTTTTTCTGCCCCTGCTTCACAGGAACAGGGGCTCAATCAATTTGCTATTTTTACTTGTGAACATTGTCCTCATCCAGTCATTCTCTAGCACCTGACACTTTTCTTTTCCCCTTCCCCTTTCCTGTCTCTCTTTTGTAATGGACTGAATTGTGTTTTATACCCTAATCCTTTCAAAATGCTGTGTACCTTTGTAAACGATGGCAACCTTCTGACAAGGCAAGAAGATGAGAAAGCTGGAAGCCATATCAGGAGGACCTGCTGTGTTTGCTGTGACAACAGGGGAGGAACACACTGACTTTCTCCATTAGGTCTGAAAGCACCTTTGCTGTGTTTCTGACAGAGAGGGAGGGAAGGTGGGGACCCAAACTGCTGGTCCTCTTCTGTGCTGCCACTCAGCCCAGCCCTCATCACTCTCCCTCCTTCCCTCCCCTTCCTTCCCTCTGTCTCTTCCTTCTGTCTTTGTAACAGCTGAAGAAAGGGTAAAATAGAGAAGATTTTTCTGAGAATTATGCAATTC
Source organism: Lonchura striata (assembly GCF_050655825.1). Lineage (NCBI taxonomy): Eukaryota > Metazoa > Chordata > Aves > Passeriformes > Estrildidae > Lonchura > Lonchura striata. The sequence continues at coordinate 95,133,578 of NC_140704.1, read as the reverse complement.
ATACCAAAATCAGAGAATTACACTTTCCTGATTGAAAAAGCATAGAGGCTAAGAGAAACTAATTTATGTCTATATGTATCACAGTCACTGTGTTCCTGGATTTCAGCCTGGTTCAGTTGTTATTTTAATCCTGAATTCACTTTAAAGAAAATGAAGTGGGTTTTTTTTGGTTTTTTGGGGGTTTTTTTGGATGGTAAGGTCCTAATTTACATGAACCTGTCAAGTATTATGACATTTAATGTTAAATAATGCCACTTTCATTATTTTACTATAGGTCTACTGCACTCTGGAAGAACCACTGGTATGAAACAAATGTTTCTGATGGTGCTGTCATAACCAGGGCACGGGAAGAAACTCAGCTAAGAAGCCTGTTACAGGAACCACCAGAAGGGCAGACACCTTGCAGTCTCTGTCACTCCCTTCTTATGGGGAAATACTCCAAAAATTTGAACTTGCATTGCAATAATATTCTCTAACATCAGCCTCAAAATCATACTTTTGCCAACTGTGGTAACTATAGAAAATGAAGCTTAAGCTGAAGTGTGCAGCTAGTCTATATATGTTATTGCTAGAGGACCAGGACACCAGGTTCAAGACTAAAAGACAAATCATATTCTCAAGGATTTTATTCAATCTGCAAAGTGATAAAGGGAAATTTGAGTGTCATTTTGTGATGCCAGAACTTAAATCATAAGAAAAATGGAATATATGAAATACATGCAAACCTAAATGCTGATAAACTTAGATACAGTTTTCCTACTGTTATAATAAGATTTTTTTAAAAAATCTCCTTACACTGTGGTCCTTCTTTTCTGCATTGTTCAGTCTGAAACTTTTGGTGCTGAAATACATTAAGAAGTAACAACATATCATGTTCATTCTGAAAAGTAATGCATATGCAATAGGTTGTGAATTAAAAACCCTGACAGCTTTCTTGTGATGGATAAGTAATTTAATCTGTTTCATCTTACAGAAAGAGATGAGACAGGAGGATGGTTGGCAATTTTTTTTTTCCTCTTCTTATGTCTTTATTCACTCTAGTATGTGTACTAAACCATAAGAGAAAGACTGTCCTCATAAAATTCCAGCTCAGGTTTGAAAATCCAGGTGTCCTGAATAAGCATAAAATTTTGTATGCTCCCTTCTAAGGAAAAAGTTCAAAAGACTTAGAGGTTTTGTGAAATTGGGATAAGCAACAAGATTTCATGCTTATCCAAATAGTACCAAACTTCTCAGTCTTTGAACTTTCCCTAGAAGGGAGCACAAGTTTTAGAGATGGGAAGAGGGATTCAAGGAAAGAGAAAATATAGAGAAAACAGAGGGGATAACTCTGTGTGTCTCTGTTTGTCTCTGTGTGAATATGGAAGTGTCTTTTGCAGTGGTAAGGAAGATTTACTTTGAAGGCAGCAGAAAAGAAAAGGATCATGAAAGTATTGCATGTACACTTCAGTGTTGTGTACAGAATTAAAATTTTAGGTCCAACCTTTGGATGGAGCTAAACTTGTATTGAAGCATGTGCATATCCTTGGTAATTTTATCAAAGTGTTTGAAAATCAGACCACATGTATCACAATAGATTGGGATCCAGCTTCAAAATCTGCTATAAAAATAGCTATGAAAATTACAAAGTGATAATCTAATTTTTCTTCCTTGCAGTGAAAACAACAAAGTAATTGATTAACAAAGACATGCTGGTAAAAATAACTGCAGCTAAGGATTGCTTGGCCTTTAGCATATTTCTCACAAATGCTGATTATTTCAGTGAAATATAGGCTTGATGACTGTTAATCAGAACAGAATTTATAATAAAATTGTTATACATTCATGTTTACAGTGTCTATAGTAATAATTTCAAGACAAGATGTAATAAGAAATAATAGAGTAATAGAGTCAAAATTACTTATAAAAAGCAAACACGTCAGAATGAACCATAGCTGCTTTTATGAGCTCTTTATTACTTTGCCAGTCAAACTGGAAGGTCTAATGGAAACTGTATTTTCTATGGGCTGAATGAGAATAATGAATGTACCTCAGAAATTTGAAACTATAATTTAACTGAATACTCATTTAACTGACTTGAAGAGTCTTTTCCCAACAAATATTTGTTCACAACTACCCCTATTAGTGCCATTCATTAGTGCTATGGGTTAGTGCCATCCATTAAGTATTCACTGAGAATCTGAATTCTGATTTCCTTTATTTGGATAACAAGGTTTTTATTAAATTCAGTGATGAGAAGCTTAGCACCTTTAATATTCAAACCAACTTATATTTTTGAGGATATAAAAGGCGTTCTAGGTGTTGTCAAGTCTAAACCTATGTCAAATCAGAGAATTCTTAAATTAAAACTCACAAATATAAGCTTAAACATAGAGAAGCTGACAGATTCACATGACATTGTGAATTACCATCATAGGAAAAAACCTCTGGCTTCAAACTGCTGTAAAGCATGGATAGTCTAAGTTATCTTTTTTTGTATTGCCATGGTGAAATAATTTAACTGACTGTATTTGTATCTCTTGTATTTACTGATTTTAAAATGTTAATGTTTATGAGTTGAAACTTTTTGAATTTAAGACTGTACTATATGTATGTTAGACTAACTGTGCCATCAACACAGTAAATTAGCCTAGGTAACATAACTTCACTTGTTTTGAGCATTGCAGGATCAAAGTGTGCCAGAGAAACTCAGGAAATCAATTGCAAAGAACCTTTAGGAGTCTGTGTATAGGTGTTGGTGCTGGATAGTGCAATGCATACTTGTATCTCTCTGAATGAGTAATGATTGCAGCTGCAAGGGAAATACACTCTTATGCATGCATTTTTAAAGGAGTTTAAGGAATTTAGATATCCAAATGTTATTAGAATTCAATCAAGTTTGGATTCTTATCTGCACAAGGATTTAAAAATTATTATTATTTTTTAAATACCTGCAACTTAGGTGGCCATCACTGGTCTGCCAAAGTATTCTTTTTTTCATTCATGATGGTAGGTTGTGAAAATCTGAATCTGAGTTGGTCAAAGTATCATGTAAGCTTCATGTGAAGTGACTGGACTCAACACACAAACCAATTTATGTTCCAGCTTTTCAGAAAGAAGCAGGAAAAATTTCATCCTTTTTCTGGCTACATAGCATTGTTACAAGTATTGCTACAAATCTTCAAATAATCTAATAACTTGATATCTTGTGACATCTTGCTTTGCTTTCGAAATTTCAGCAATTTCTGAAAGTGAGAGAAAAGTTATGAACAATCCCTACTGGAATCTTGCATTTTTACCTACTGGGTCTCTGTCACAAAATTTATACATTTTGTAGTGGACCAGTGATGTAAACTTGCTGTAAATTCTCTCTAATTTGAAACGCTCTCCACCACCAAGGGTGGAATGAGGACAAGAAAATCCTTGATCCAATTGGTAGAGTCAAGTCAGTTGACCAACAATCCTGAAGGGTTCCTCTTCAGTGCACTGATTTGAGGTTTAATTCATGTGCCTAAAGAAAGCATCTCCTGTCATTGCAGACAAGCTAAAGTATTCCAACCTGCTTTTTGCTGCCATTGCAGAAAGATTTAATTTTCCCATAGCACCTCTGTCATATCTGCCTTACAAAGATCCCAAAGAACCCAAACAGCTCTAGATGCCTGTGTTTAGACAACTGATTTGAAACATCTGTCTCCAGTGACAGAAGCTTATATGCTCACTTATATGCTCATTCACTAAATATAGACTGCTAAATTTATACCAACAAAAGAATCCTGTTCAAAATGTCATGACAATGAGTATTTACTTCAGCTGTTAAATGGTTAATGAATGTCTGAGACAGATAATCAACAAAGTCACTGACTTACAAATAAGTGGCGTATTGAATTTATACATGAAAAAAAATCTTCTAATGTAAATAAAGACAAGTCTTGGTAAATGAGCCAAAAATGTCAGCCCTGTTGAACCAAGGCTCAGGCCTCATTGACTCAAATTCTGTACTACTTCACAACTCACAAAATAACATCAACAAGAATCTGCAGATACTGTATAGGATGTCAATTATTACAGGATTTGGGGTAAAATTAATTTGTGGATTTATGTGTTTCTTGAATCCCTTTTTTTTTTTTTTTTTTTTTTTTAATAAAAACTGTGCTTATTTAGATGCTCTCAATAGAGGGTCAAAGTTCTTGACCAGGTGCGGTTGGTCTTGCTTCAACTCACTTAAATAGTGTAAATATACAATAAATAACTGCACTTAGGAGTGAGAAGGAATCATACAAGATATTTCACCTTCTCTTCCTTTTCCTTCCAAACTGTACTGGCTGAAGACAAACCTTTCAGCTGAAAGAAGTTAAGTGTGCTGCTTCACAATTTTATTTGTCATACAGTTCAGTGTCATTTCTAGTTGCTATTTGTGTTCTGATATAGTAAGAGTAACCAGGCAAACCTGAGGTTGTTCTAGAGACTGTGGAATAAATGTAATTCCCTACCTACATAAGGCATGACCTTAGTACAGAAGAAAAGATAAATAATGGCAAGAAGGATAGGACATCCATTTGATGGTAGTATTTGAGGGTTATTCAATCTCCTCAACATGAAAAATACTTATTTTCTTTTGTTTTGTTTTTCAGGAATGATTAGCTGAAGGGAAAGCAGTAGAGTGAGAAAGGAGGCAAGAAGTAGAGTAGGCAAGAAGAGAAGAGGGAAGGGATCTTTTATATAATTTTCCTTCAGGCTACTTGGTAATCTTTGATTTAAGGTTTCTTTTTCAGATTTGTGCTAAAGCGTGAAGTATTTTGCAGGAGTTTGCTTGTTTCATAACAGTATCAGGGAACTTTGAACATCTCTCTCCACCATCTTGCCATTGAATCCTCATACTTCCTTGTATGTGGAAGTTGTTTGTGGAAGCATCAAAGAAATGGTTGCAGCAATGCTCTTACTTTTCTCCATAGTGCTTCTGCCAGAAATCATCTGGGTTTCTTCCTATCTTGTTTTGGAAAGGAGTGTGTAACTGGGACAGAAGTTATTAGCCATAATAGTCCAGTAGTCTATTTTACTAATATTTTACTTCGGGTATCTTAGTCTCCCTTTTTTTTTCCTTCAAAAGCTCGAAGACTCCTAAGATCCCTGTGAGATAGAACCTCTCTGTGTTTCAATATTGGGCTCCCCTCTTACAAGACAATGATTGCATGGAATGCTGCTGTGGGACATCTGCTGTGGTAGAGATAAGGGGCCAAAATAACATATATGTAGGTATTTCCACTCAGCCAGGAACACTGTACTTCCATGGTTAATTTGCACATCTGCTAAATAAGAGTGCCACATCAAATTGCTTTGTCTTGCTGAAAATATATTCCTATAGGAGTAGCAGCTCCTTGCATTATTTGTAACAATGGATAATTATTTAATTGATTTTCCCACTTTGGTGGGGTTTACAGAAAACCATGTCAGTCACAATGTATTCAGAAGAAAAAGCCAGAAGGAGGATGATAAGGTGTAAAAAGAGTAAATTTATAGTCAGATTAGGGTACCTGAGAGTTTACACAGTTCTAGTCTGCTGACAAATAGAAATTTTCTTTGTTGCTAAGATGTGTTGGACATTGCCATACTTTTATTTCATTTATATTTAATCAGTTTTTCTCTCTGGATGTGTGAGAAAATTTACAGACCTGATAAGTAAAATAAAGGTGCATTGATCTCGTATAATTGCTTGTCTTCTGTGAATGTTCCAAATAATTTTTTTTCCTTCAGTGAAATTATGCTGAATTGCAATGTGTTTTTCTGAGATGAGGCTGTATTATATGTACTGGCAGAAGGGGTAATATCTGCCTGTATCTGAATAATATTCAAGATGGAAGGTTATGTTCAAATGAACCTACATAACTGTATAACTGTATTAACATTCTCCTTCAGCCCCATGATTGTTCTAATGAGAAATGCAAACATTATTTTAAACCGTATGTAATATATATTACAAGTTATCATTGTTATCTAGATGAATGCTTTCTATTGTATTAAAAAAGCTGAGCCATATTCCAGGCAAGTTAATGCTTATATATCCTGTGAAATGGATTGAGTCCTTCTCTTGTTCTAAGTCCAGCAGACATAGCAAGAAGCGAAACCATTTCCTGGCTTTTGCAGGTTGATAGTGTCTCCTAAAGATGTGTGCAGAACATAAAGAAAGGGACAACTGGGCCTTGAAGTTGCTAGGACCCAGAAAGTAATGAGAGTTTCAGATGAAGAAGCAGTTGTAAAAAGATTTGCAGAGTTTGCAAGAGCTTGCAAGAGTTTACACTTTTAATAACCTCTATTTCTTTTCTTGTTCCTTTGATTGTTTTTATTAACTTTCCAATCTCCTGGCACCCAAGTATGAAACAGATTAGTGACCTGGCCTTACAAGTTTATGCCCTTAAGACAGCATTTCCAGTAACACAGATCTTCTAGCAGTTTCTAGCAAACCTCACTGAGAACTTTATGTTAATTTTAATGAAGTCTAAGGCTACAAATCCAAAATTCTTTGCTTCTGTATTATTTTAGATCTGAATCTCCTTGAGATTATTTTTTTCCTTTGCTGCCATTGGCAGATGAGCTAATATCCCTTCGAAGCAAGCAAAGCACATAATTACTCACATGAAAAGCAAGCTCTTTGGGAGAATTTTCAGCTAAACCCACCCCTTAGAGGAAGATAGGAAGGGCACTGGCAATTAGATAAGCTGAACTTCAGACATGAACAAACACATTTATCAGATAATTAGTAGATACTTTTCTATGTATTTCTGGCACCAAGATCCAAAAGCAGTGCTAAGGCAGGTAAACTCATCTGCTGAGAAAAGCCCTGTGGCTGCAACAGACTACTCACTTGAAAGAGAGAAATGTCCCATATTGGATTCCTTGCATGTTTCTGACACCCAGTGTTCTTTGTTGTGAGTGTTCAGCCAGCGTCACCTATTCTTCTCCCATAAACCCAAAGGCAAGAATGGTCACATGCAGAGAAAGAGCAACCCTCTGTCAGCTGTCTGCCTCTCACAGGAGAGAAACCCCACCTTAAAAAACCTGAGTGAGGTATTTTGGGCAGAGTGAGGTGAGGCAGCAGAGATGCTGAGCAAAATTATCCAGAAACAAATTCTTAGTTCCAGTTTCTTCTTCGAAATGGGAACTGAGTAAGCTATCTACAAACAAGCTCAACACTTCTATTTTGGCAGAAGCTAGTGGATCAGAGAATGTACTACTGAGGTGGATGGCTTCAAACAATGTGTAGTGACCTCTGGAGGCCCATGAATTTCTCTCTGGACTACAGGAGACCTTGAGAAACAAGTTCTGTAATGTTTTTTTAAGGAGAGAGGACAGCTAATTTGTTCCTAATGGTGGGAATGTTCTGACAGACAGACTAGATAATGAAAAAGATGTTGTGTACACTTTACCAGTAATTAAAAGTATAAAATATACTGCAAAGTCCTTGCAATTTCTGTGTTCATGCAGGTACATAGATGTATAAATAGATGTGCATTTATCTATATATAAAGATCACATATGAGAAGTCCTAGTCACCTATTTTCATAAATTAGAAAATGGTCTTTTTTTGATCAAAAATGCTAAAGTATTGCATTAGTAAGTGACAGAAAAATATGATGTTTTCATTCAATAAATAAAACATTCCAGCCTGGTCAATATTATTGTAATTAATTTTCTTTTTCAAAAATACGAGTGATTTCAAAAAGCACTAGTGATATGTCAAGGAACAAGTTTATGAACAACTTTAAATAGCATATGGAAATGTTCTTCTCACAGTGAGTTATGTTATGCTTGTAAAAATGTATTAAAAACATTTGTCAATTATCAAAATAATAAACCACAATCTTCTGGAATTTTTAACATTGTTTCTGACTTTTTTCCTCTGAACCTCTCTGCATCTGCATATGTATGTGTAAACATGCAGATTATATAATATATAGAATACATGATTACCTAATAGCATACAGCTGTAAGGTATTTTTTTATATATGAAATTAAATGCATTTTTTCCAAAAGTACAGGTACAATATTTTTTTTAAATTCTAGTATTAATAATTTTAATAATTCTTAAAAATATTTTAATTCTAATTCAGAATAAACTCTGTGCTTAAAGGCTAAGCATTTCAAAAATAAGGGTGATAACTTTTTTCCCAACTATGATATACACTCAACATACTATGTATAGTGTATTGTGATAGATAGGACTATGTCATATATTAATCTGAAAATCTTCCTCCAAAATGCCATAGAAATATATTTATTAATTCTACAAGACTTTAGACTATTTTAGCATGTCTGATTTTAATCTTCTCTCATATGAAAATTGCCAATCACAGCTTGCACAAAAATGAAGGATGGTTGTAATTTTGGCACTACTGGCAAGAATAATTTCCTCCAGAGAGCTACTTTCAAAAGTCTTTGTTTCATAAGTTGGGCATTAATGAAACTTTAGTTCTAAAGCACTAGAATCTATCCCATGTGTGTTGCTGTGGTTTTGAACAGCTGTATAGGAAACACAACAGAACTATTTTGCTCACAGGGAAGTTAAATTCATTAATGTTTGTAAGACATTCTGAGAGCCACACACAGAAGCTGGTATGTAAGTGTCCATGTATGAAAGCCATGACTATTACTCTAGTTGTGTGGCTTTATATATAATATAACGTAAAACTACTTTACTCAGACCAATCAAAAAAAAGGATTATCTAGAAAGATTAATGATGTTGGGAGAGACCCATTAACTTATTTTCATTCATCTATACAGCAGTTTTAGCGCATAATTTCTTTATTCTGAATTTTTATTTTTATTTTGGAAGTGAGATCATAAGGATTTATAAAATACCTACATCTAAATCTTTATTCAGAGTGGTATTTGTTTAATGTAAAGTTAGCTATCTGAAAGTTAGACACCTAAATGCATTAGTCATTTATATTTTCTCTATAATAAGCAGAGAGAAACATGCATCTCCTGAGGGCAGTTCTTCCTTGGTATACATCAAAAGTAGGTGGGATGAAACACCCTCTGGAGATGTCTATCTGCATCCATTAACCCTAGAGGGAGCCTATTTTAGATTAGCTTTCTCTATCTAGAAGTTAAGGAACTGAGAGAGAGCTAAGACTCTCCCTTACTGCTCCATTAATGAAAGATGCTGCCAACCCCTCCAATAATTAAAAATAATTATTTTAATTAATTAAATAATAATAATTAAATAATATTTAAAATGTAATTAAAAATAAAAAAGAGAGAATGAGACCCTAACCCTACTAAAATCAGTGACTCCACAAACTTCAGCAAACCCAGCACTTTTGCTGCCAAGTTCAAGTCTGTTTATGTGTGTACAAAATACCCAACTTCAATCTAGTCTTTTTTACCCTTGAATAAAGTCTGTGATTGTATAAAGCTATTTACCATCACAGCAAGTTTCTGCAGTTGTAACATACTAATTCTAGCAAGAGCTATAATATATGTAATGTTTGACTTTTCTAAAGTGAGTGTTTATTTACTGCATTTAATTCTTTGGTTATACAGTTCAAGCAAATTCCTAAATACTTCATGCCTTTGTTCAGGTATTTGAAACACTGATAGCATTGCAAATGAAGACAAGAGTATAAACAATAGGCAAATAGGGGTTACATCAGCTATCTTTAGGCAGAGACTGGGCATGAGTAGAAGATGGCACTTGCTCTGCTGCAATAGAAGAAAAAAATTCATGTTACCACTCTATGTATGGAAAAAAGTAAGTTATTTGTTCATTATCTGAAAACTGACAAATTTAGTTGTGCCTGTGCTACTGAGGAACTTTGGGCAGGTCCACAGACCTATGGAAACTGCTTTGCTTTCTAAAAACCTGCATCTGTGAAGGGTGTTGGTGACGGTGAGCAGGAGCCTTGACTGACTTATGGGTGTCACAGACAATGGTTGGACAAAGAGCAGGAGTTAATAGACTTCTAAGACTTCTACAGTAGTGGCTTCTCTATCTGATTTCTAGAGAAATGCTTATGCCTTTATGCATTTAGCCAGCATAGATCACTTCTTATATTAAAGGATATCTCTAAAATGTGAAATATTCTTGAAACACAGTAAATAGCAATGTCAGATGAAACATGAATTAATGACAATAAGTTTAGAGATGAAATTCACAGAAGGTATTGAGCAGGCAGTAAATACCAGCCTCAAGAAAAAATTGCCACAGGAAGAGGTACACCCACTATTTCCAAAGAAAGAAATTATCCAGTAATGTGCACTGATTTTGCACATTACTGTGCGATAGGTACCAAGAGATGTACAGTTTTGAACACAAACAAATGCAGACTTCTTTTGTTCCCATGCTATTCTCTCGAATAGAAATACAGGAACAATAAAAAGCAGTTAATAAACTCTTAGTTTTGCAGCCTGACCCCACTGTTGGTTCCTGGCTCCTCATTCCCTTTCTTCAGCTGCAGGATGACTCATTAAAAATCTTTGGAAAATGCATCTATCATTATCTAACACATCAATTATTCAATATACAGTTATTCTTAGTCAGTCAATGCATCCTTTAATCAGTGTTTTAGAAGTTTCTTGAACCAGCTGCCTTGTTGAGTTTTTGAATAGAGAGCAGCATGTCTCAGCATCCAGGCAAACCTTGATGAAACTGTAGGTAGCTGCTCATAAAAGGTATTCATGTAATTATGACACAAACATCTAGTCCTATAACAGCAAGTACTGGTTGCACTGACAAGTTCTATGTATCCTTAAGCAAGCTGAAGTTCATAACTACTCTGTATATATTTTAGATGTATACTTCCTAAAGCAATAAAACTCTTACCATCTTAATGTGACAAACACATTAAGAATAAACTTAGTGGCTAAAAGGAAATATAGAGCAGGCATACAATTATTGTAATTTCTATGGGAGCTTTATTGTGTAGGAAAACATCACTTTTTAGTATTTGCAGCTGCTGGGAAATCTCAGTAGCAGGGGGCTCATATCATGTTTTTTTGAGCTGATTTGCCCCTTTTTTTTATCAAAGTGGATTTTGTCTTGTCTTTAAGCAATACCAATGATAACTCTCAATGTTGCTGGTGGTATTTGCTTTCTATGCTCCTCCTCAACTGGATGCTTATAAGAGCATCCAGGATAGTTATAAGAGTCCTTTTTTGCTTCTTTTGTGTGGACTTTGTGAGGCTCTTTACCAGCCTGTGCTCCTCAGCTGCAAATTGCACGGGGTCAGGAGGGTCAGGATGATTTGCGAGCTCTTCCTTGTGTGACAAGTTACTTTTAGCCGCAAATACACTCAAATACAGTATTACGCCTTGATGGCTTTCCAAAGTTGTTCTGCCCCCACACCCTGAAGAAGATGGATTGCTCATGATCTGTGTGTAAGATGCCGCTGCTGTAGTCTGTAGCTCCAGCTCACATATCTCACCTCTGGGCAACAGCACTCTGTAATTGATGTTCAGTGTGCCTCAAGGGGTTAAAAGATTAATGCACCATAGAGGTATCCTGTAAGATGCAGTTTTGAGGAGATAGGCTCCAATCCCCAGTATTAGGTTTCATTAGGAGGTTAAAAAAGAAGATGCACCAGAATGTGTATTTGGACAGCAACTGTAAATAGTTGAATGGAATCATACCGTGCCTTTCTGAAGGTTTTTGTTGTTTGGGTATGTGATTTCATGATAATAACCATTGAATAGGATTACATTTGATGATGTGTTTTCTTCAATAAGGTGAATGAGTCAATATACAATTCATTCTATGAATCAATATACAGCAATTATTATTATTTTAAGAATTTCAAAATTATTTGTGTAATTGAAAGAATTTATAGACATGACTGAATCCTGAAGCCTTGGTTTTCCTGCTTAGGTTATAGTGACTTATATGAAACTTATGACTTCAGTAAGAAGTTGCAAATGTCCAGAGCAGAAAAAAATCAGCTCCAAGAGCATATATACTTGTATTCACACATATATAAAAATATGTACATATCCTCTTGCCTTCATGTCTATTTTGTTTCTGGAAATGATTAGCTCTGTGAACATTGTCAAGGACACCCATAATAGGCAGATAAAGTGTTATTGCAGTGATTGTCTGGAGAGCTGAGTAACATTAAACTTTGAATGTGAATGGATTTTTTCCCAGTAACAAGCTTAGATTTCATATCTGATTCAGGCTTAACAATAGCAATATAAGGCAAAAGAGAAAAAAACCCCACTTTTATGTATATTCTGTTTAAATTAAGTGTTCTACTTTTTAAATTAGATGTGTAGAAGTTATTTCACTGAAGCTGGAAATTAAGTTCATTGAAATTATTTGGCCATTAGCATAAATATCACAGAGGATAATACAAAAAAACCCGTTAAGAAATGGCATGACCTGAATAAGCCATTAATATTAAAGCTGCAGTTTGGCAGATATTTAAACAATAGTGAACATCACCCCTTCTGGCCTGTCTCACTGGAATAGCCTTCAATAAGAAAAGTGGTTTTGGTCTCATCTGAATCCAGACTCAATTCTAACTATTTGTATATGTGGTTGTATCCAATGTAATGTGTTCAGTATTCTCAGGAAAGTTCAAAAGACTGATTTAGAATAGGTGTTCCTGGCCTCCAGCCTAAGAAATTGAAGCAAACAGTGTGTCACATGCTAGATTAAATCCCACTGATTAGTTCCCAGATTGCCCAAAGACTCTGTCCAACTCTGCTTCTGCTACTGATCTGCAAATATAATCCTCATTTATGTCAATATTTGTCCTGGTTATAGGCTATTAAATGCTTATAAAATCCAAGGATTTGGGGAAAATTTGTCAGTTTGAACTGCAAGGAGTTCCTGGTTCCTTTTGCTATTTTCCAAAACTGAACAAAGCTGGTACAAAAATGGGCAATCCACCTGTGCATGAGAAAAAATGAAGATAACAATTAGCGTTTAAAAGGTACCATGTTTGTAGTGAGTCACTTGGGGACACTTTTTTTGCTGGTTTTTTGTACTATGGGATGAGGAGACTACATTTGCCTCTTCTTTAAATGCCTTGGAATGCTTGTTTAAAAATTCTTCTCAGTGAGTGAATGTAATGCAAGAGCTTAGAGAAATGAAACAGAAACCTCAAGAAAAAAGTAATTCAGTTGAAAACAGAAGGAAAGAACAGAAAATGTGGAAAAGTATGGAGACTGCAGTATATAAAAGATGGAAAAATAGAACCTGCAGCATACTGTGACATATGCAGTGCTTAGCATATCTATTTTGTTGAAATTTTCCTAACTGATAGAAGTCTCCATGTATCTAGAATGTATTTATTTTTATGAATGTGTAAGTTAATCATAGAAATATTCTGGTTTGGAGGTTAGAGAGAGATTGTTTTTACCCAGATAAGGATGATGGCACACCTCAAGTAGAGTCAGCTTCCACATCTGAGCTATGACAAACTGGCTTTCAAGCCTCCAGATGTCATGAAGTTCACAAGTCTTGAAACATCACATGGTTTGACCTTGTCAAAACCAGGATGTGCTGCTTTGTGGAAATGAGGCAGCAAACAGTGTAACAAGTTGCTAGAAACAATGGTGATTACACATTAAGTTAATTAGGCCATTATCAGGAGATAAAGTACCAGTGGTTGGTTATGTGAATCACATCACCACTACAATGCCAAGAGATGTTGCAATCTGGAGTTGACTGGTGTTAGCATTTAAAAGGCACCAGAATAAAAGAGTCTGAGAGGACAAATTGTGGATCTGCCACAAAGAGGTGAGAGTCACAACATGAGGACAAAGGGAAATCTCTGTGATGCCACAGGTATTTGCCAATCTTGTCACACCGTTTTCAAAACATATTTTAAAGGCATCATTTTATTCGAATGATAGGCTACAAACTACACAGACAATGCAAAAGTCAGCCTTGGTATTATTATTGGTTAATGCCTGACTTAAAAAATTATTTTATTTTATTATTTTACTTTGGTTTTTTTGCTCTTATTCTAAGAATCCATCCTAGCTTGCACATACAATTATACATTCATATGACATCACCAAAGGGATTAAAAACATAGGCCTTAACTGGTTTAAAGAAACTAAATTTTTTTCACAGTTTAGCTTGAATGAGATGTTTGAGAAACCCTTAACAGACCCCTGGTTCATAGGCACTAGTGCTCAAACAAATAGACCATAATTCTCTAAGTCCTAGAACCACACGAAGTTTTCACAAAAAACCCCAGAAAACTATAAAAACTCAATTCAGTATACAAAGTATCGAGTTCATAGTACAGCCTGAACACTTTTTCTGCAGTTGCCACAGGTTTTGCACAAATTCAGCTGTACTTTGGAGTGAAATGAGATAACCAGAATTATAGTATCTGCTTCCCTTATCTTTGGTCTGTTTAAATTTATATGGCAAACTATCAAGGGATATTTATTCCTATGGGTAGTGCCCAATTTCACCTTAGACCTGTAGGCACACTTACAAATAAGCAGTAATTACAGTGAAATAAAAATATATTTTTATAAATTTCAAATTTAATCTGTTGGGTATTTTGGGGTAATTTTACAGGAGAGCCCTCTGAGAGCTGGCAAACCTTCCACATCCATTGTTGCAGTACAGAGGGGAGAGGGTTGTTTTTGAAGAAAGTATCACTCTGGAGGCTCTGAGAATTGAAGCAGCTCTAAGGTCTGCAGCTAAGGGCTGAATGAGTGCAGAGCAAAATGAAAGAGATGAAAGGGAGCTCAACATGGGCAGCAAGGCAGCCCAAGGACGAAAAGTATTGCCGTGCCTTTTAACAACATCTGGGAGTAGTGGGAAAAGCTGGAAGAAGTTGGAGGATATGAGGAAGTTCTAGCTGAGAAGGAGGAGGCACTACATAAAAAACACTCCCTCTAAGGTGAGGAGAGCATACCAGGCTGTTTATTCTTAGACCAGTGGCAAATACAGCAGTGCTGCTGTGGCTGATCCCTTTGGCATCAAAATGTTACAGTAGCAATGGAGCAAAACTACTTGTCAGGCTAGAAACAAAACAGAGGACACAACAAGGTCTTTCATTCCTGTCTCTAGAGTCATCACCAAGGAAAACTATTTTGTTAATATTTTATTGTTATTAGTCATAAGTATAGCAAGGGAGCTATTACAAATGAAACACTAGAATAGACTGAGCTGACAGTAAGCTGAAACATGCCTAGGGCAACCAACTTCTTTTTTTAGTGTTGTGACTTTCTAGCTTCTGCTTGTGATGCATAATGTGTCAAAAGAATCCCTAAATTCCTTTAATGATTACTAAGGTTACTGAACAAATTGTCTTTAAAAAAATGCAATTTTGGGGTGGCTATTTGAAAGTCACAATTTTTCTTTAGTTAAAACACCCATGTAAACTTGCTCTTTCTGATCTATAAGTCAGCTACTGCCTATACTTTTCTGGTTGAGGCTGAGCTTCCAATAAGAAGGGTGCCTGTATTTGGAAAACTTGGACCTGTGAGTTTTTCTGTGATTGTCAGTAAATCTCTTTCCCCACCGTTACTCATTTTATGTTCTATTACAAGTTGAAGAAGCATCAGATTCTGACTCCAAATAGGGAAAGAGTGGTGCTGAGAGCTGTCCAGTTTAGGCATCGGTGGAAAGTCTGTGTAGATAGCTGTCCTTACATCATAAAGAAAGGCTGAGAGAGTTGTGATTGTTCGATCTGGAGAAGAGAAAGCTCAGGAAAGACCAGCTTGTGGCCTTTCTACTTAAAGGGGCTTAGAAGAGAGAGGCAGAGAAGCTTTGTAGTAAGGCTGGCAGAAAAACGAGAGGGGGTATTTATTGGTTTTAAACTGAAAAAAGATGGATTGAGATTTGACATAATGAAGAATTTCTTTACTGTGAAGGTGATGGAACACTGGAATAGGTTGCTTGGAGACATGGATGCCCTGCCCACATTCAAGGCAAGATTGGATGGGGCTTTGAACAACCTGGTCTAGGTGAAAAGTCTCCCTGCCCATGGCAGGAGGGTTGGAACCAGGTGACCTATATAGGTCACTTCCAACCCAGGCTGTTTTGTGATTCTGTGATAAACACAGGGTTTATTAATTAAATAGATTTGGCAATGCTAATCTGAGACCCATCCTGGTGATTGAAGGCCAGGAATCTGAAGAGCAATTCAAAATTTTTTCCAGGCTGTGTCCGAGTTTGTTGTCAGCTTTAGCCCATGCATTTACATGAGTTGTAAACTTTCAGTTTTCCTATGTTGTTAACTTTCATTTCTAGATCCTTGAGTTGGTTCTAAGTGGAGTTGCATACACTAAAATCTTTTTGGAAACAAAGAGTTCCTGCATTTCATCTGATAAAGGACATTGGAAATCTGTGTTTTCCAGTTACAATGCCTAACCTCATAAAATATAGTCTCTCTTCTTACAGAGATAGCCTTACTAATGTCTTTTGATGATACATAATCTTAAACCAATTGCATAAATTCCTTATAAAGTCTTATTTAACATTGACTTTATAAACTTATCTTTATTTTGCTGTTGTGAGGAAAGCAAGGGATGAACCACAGCTCCTCCATTCTGATGTTACTGCACACATAGGAAGGAGCTGCACTTCCTTTCCAAATCATTTTGGGACATATAGCTTGCATACTTCACTGCAGTTACTCCTCTCTTCTGAATGTTACGCCTTGAAGGGAGGAGCAGGCTAACATTAGGCAGACCTGAACAAAAGAACAAAAGTCATTTATAAATGACTTAAAAATTAATAAGCAGCACAGATGATGTTTTATTGATAAGGATGGGATGTGTTTTTTGGATCTGGAGGAGCTGCTGTTCTCAGTTTAAGCCATCACTATAAGCTTTTAGGAGAGAATAGATATGCTCTTATGTTTTCACTGCTGTGAATATTATCACACAGTAGGGCTCTTGTGAGGACTAAAAAAGACCTTTCTGTGAAGAGTGAATATTGCTTTCTGCATCTGACAGCACTGTGATTGTAGAAAAGATTAAATCATTCTCCAGATACTGAAGACATTTGATGAAGCATTTCCAAACATTATGTCAAATAATAAGGTATTTTCATAAAATGAAATAAGGGAATCATTATTTGTTAAATTAAGAAATTTTCAAAAGTAGAAAAATGAAAAGTGCATTAGGCTTATTTTAGTATAGTTTTTCAAAGGGAATTAGCAAATAAATTTATATTGTTGTTTTTCTAATTTAATTTTATGAAATTGAAATTATGAAAAAAATTATATTTTTTATTTATTTTTTTCAAATTTTATGAAAAATACAAAATCTAAATCACTCATGTCTAAGAAGAAACTGCTGATGAAAATTTCTCCCAAGTGAACTAGTTTTCAGTCATTTGTTCCAATCACCCAAAGGTACAGAAAAAATAATATTTTAGAAAACACTGAATTTTTATTGCCAATTTGAGTCAGAAAGGGGAGCAGGATAGAAATCTTCAGTGAATAAAGTCATATAGGCACAGTAATCTTAAATTCATTCCATGTGATTCAGCATGGAAACAGATATGGGCATCTGCTTTATTCTCACCAGTGCTCTCGCTGTGCTAGTAGACACTCACAAATGAGTCAACAAATTGGTCAGTGTTTACCATTTAAAAACATATTGCTCAACACTTCTGTTTTAGGAAAGGTTTGGTTACATTTAATCCATCTAATCTCTTGATTGTACAGAATTATTCTGAGGCACGTTACCTTCCTCCCCACTGAACTCAGAGAACATGACACTATCTTGTTTTTCCTGTAATCAGGAGCTAATGGGGACTACACAAACTGCTCCCTTCACTCTACCCCATTCTTCTCCACCTCCCTCTGAGGCAATCAAACTGTGTAATCATTAGAGAGACTAATCGAGACAACAGGATTAAGATCCAGAAGCTCACTGTAAGCCTCCACTGAATAGTTATCTCTAAATAGGCCAAGAACAGAAGCGTAAGTCAGAAGTTCTCTAACAAAATCATAGATCTAGTGGGAAAGAAGGATGTAAACTTAGTTTTTGCTGATTGCATGAGGCTGTGTGGGAGACTTCAGTTACAATACAGACAGCAAGTGCATTTCCCTTTTTAAAGGATATATGCACTTTTAAAAAATCTGTCATAATTTATATTTGGTAGTTTTTTGCCCCCACCTGTTTCATAGCATTCATTTCTATGTAAGAATTCTTTCTGTTTGTGCATACAGGGACAGTCTGGAAGTCAGCTTTAATGTATGTGAGTGCTTATTCAGAGGAAGATATCTCAGAACCTGAAGTGTAAAATGCTATTAGAAATATTCAAAATTTTGTGACATGTAAGAAGTAATGCATATAGAGCACAGCTTGGGAAGAAAAGGAGAATCATCTCCTAGTTCCCTGTGTGTTTGAGAGTACATCCATGTAGGACTGCTAGTCTTTACAAAAATAATCTTTAAGAATAAGGAGATGAGTGTGCAAAAGAACTAAAGAAATAAACTGAGAAAAAGAAAGGATCCACAGAGGCTGGGGGGAAATAGCTTTCAGATGTTTATTGGTAAAGAAATTAGAACTAAATAACAGTCCGGATTGTCAGAAAATCCTTATAAGCTTATTTATTTATTTACTTGTAAGAGAAAACGTATTTATATTTGGCAGTGCTTGTAAAACTAAAAAAAATATACATTCAATTTTTAAAGGAAGAGAAACTAAAGATATAATGTTGATCTTTACTTTTGTTTTAATAGCCCATATTTTCATGCATCTAAATTTCTATACAAGTAGTTAATGCCCAAGAGAAGGAGGAAAAGCATGGCAGGTATGTGTGTGTCAGTTTGTGTGAAAATGTGAGTGCAGGTTATCTGAATAAAAAATGAATTGACTGTGTGTACTGCAGTTGGTAATGGACAATGCTAAATATACTGCCCAGCTGCCAATTAAAAAGGCAGAGTTGTTTGGTTTTCTTTTCAGTAATTAAGTAGTGATTTATATGAAAAACCTCACATGGTAATGCAAAAATTTTCTAATTTAGTGATAAGGTCTTTATTTCTTGATAGCATCAAATATTTTGCTGTGGACATTTTTGACATGGATAATTTTGCCAATGTACTATTTTTTTGCCAATATACTCATTTCAATACATTTGTTAAAGGAATAAGGAAAGGAAAGAGTGCCTGGGCTGCTAGGAAAGTACAGAATTGCTATACTAACATGCGTAGACATGAGAGAGTATTATAGGCTCTGCTGAGCATTCCTCGGAGGTGTTAACGACTTTAAGCCTGTCAAGAATGTCTCCAGCTTGTACAGCAAAGACAATTCAACAGTTTAATAAAAAGGTGTAACATTTCCTACAGGTGAGCTCAAGTGATCAAAGGCTATAATAGAGCTTTTGTTACTTCATTCAAAGAATGCATTCTGGAGTTTAACCTTTGCTTTTGATGTAATGTCATCTTTGAATGCTAACAGCCTTTTCTAGGAAGGATTAAGTTGTTTGAAGTGTTTTTTGGTCTTTATTTAGGGCCTGGCTTTGAAAACTAAAGAAAGTGTGGAGCAACGTGCTATAAATTATGGAAAGGCTCAAACAGTAATATCTAGAATACTCATAAAACTCATGAAGGAGAAGTTCAGGACTGGACAGTTGAATTTGGCCAACTAAGTTTATGTTCAACATGGTTGTCTGGAGTTTATTCATATAAGGAAACCCTTTTGGCTGAGAATATTTGTGAAATGTCACTGACTGGTCTTTGTGGATATGGTACTTGCATTTCCATCCTGGAAGAGGATAAACAGTCAGCAGTAGATAACACTAGCAAATCCGAAACTGTATAGGCCAGTCTCTGCTCTAACTGTCTGAAGGATGTCTCTTTTCTTGAGGCAGAGATACAATATTTTCTCCTAAACCCTCACAAGATTTCACCTGAGCAGTTTTGTTAATATTTTTGTTACAATTGTTACTAAGACTGTGGCTGCTGCTGCCCTATGCAAAAATGTATTTGCTTTTGGGCTGGCAAGGAATAGTGACTTTTGCCACCTGGTTTTATCCTACTTCAAATGCATGTTAAGAGTCTATGGTGACACATTCATCATCCCTGCAGATGCAAAGATAGTATCCATACCATCACTGGATCCTCCCAGTATCCCTAATAAGCACTTCCACCTCCAATTTCTCCTCCTAAAAATGCACCCAGCAACCAGAAGACCTAATTTCTATGTGCTGTCCTGGTACAGGGAAAAGCAGAGATACTGAAAAGTAATATGAGGCATGACTTTTAAATAAATTCAAATATGATGCCATCTAAAATTAAGCAAAACATATAGAAAAAGTGAACAGAATTGACAGCAGAAAAGTAATGCTGGTGCTTTGTTTCTGAGTAACAAAACCAGATAGACAAGGCTGATTAATTCCAGTAGTTATTACTAATTAATTGATTGTTTTGGCCCTGAAATGCTAATATATCTCCATCCTCTGGCATAAGGCAGTTCAGGTTGTCTTTAGAGGCATCTGACTTGACAAAGAAACCAGAACATTAGTGAGCATTACAGAATAGTTTTAGGCAAGGGTGTAAGCTGTGGGGAAATTCAGAAATTCCACATTTTGAAGCAACAATTTGGGCTTGAGGCAGGCAGTAACACTTTCAAATTACTGGAGCATGTTATACTTTCAAAGTCTGAAACAGAAGGCCATGGAAATAGAAAGGGAATTGGTGTCTTTTAAAAAATGCCCCCTTGCCTGATGTTTGTTTCTCCACCCCTCCTCCCCACTGTGACTTTCCAACACTAAAGAACAGATGTGGATGCTAGGAAAACAACTTCAAGAGACTTGCCAGAAACAACAGCATGATGGCATGTTTTAAAGTTTAGGGTGAGATACACTCTTTCAATTCATTGCCTTAATCTCAGTTTTTCTACAAATTTGGCACTGGTACTTCAGTTCAAACTAGTAATCCTCTGGTTGTGCATCAATTCCTGTCCATTGCCATGGCTCCAAAGTGTTTCATAAATAAGTAGTGGAATTTATTTGTGCCTTTGAAGTTTCTGCACACAAATGGAACACAGATATTAGACTTTATTCAGCACAGCAGTCTTGTGAGGGTGTAGGGTAGGCAGCTGGATCAGAACAATGCAATAGCCTGCTGAAGCACTGCCATGGCTGAAAGGTGCAGAACGGAGATGTTACAAATGATGGTCACAAGTAAATGCAATCCTGTTCAGGTAACAGAAACCTTCAAAATTGTGGCTTATCTGTGTCCTCATTTCTTACATGGCTTCTTTTTCCAGCACCTTGGGAAAGTCTATCTTTCCTCATGGTAAGGATGATCTTCAAGGAAGGCCTTTAGACTCTGGGCTTCATCAGAAAACACAGACTAGGAGCAAGTGTCAGGAGAACTGGAAGAGAGAAAGGAAGGCAGTCTTCTTAATGATGCCAGAATTACAGGGCTGCTCAGTAACATGCATTTCATCTCTTAGGATGACACAGAAGACAGAGGTGGTGAAGGGATTGAAAATAATGATTTTGTGCATCCAAGTGTTCTAAGTTTCTTAAGCTGTTTTCTCAGAGTGACAACATGAAAATTTCTGCCTTGGCCTACCTTAAATCAGAATATTGCCACATATCTTTTATTAATTATTTTTAATGAATGCCACAGAAGAAACATTCTTAGAGTAAAAAATGGATTTATTTCAGGGATCTGAAAATTTTGACACAATGGACATATTATAAATTAAAATAATAATTATAAATACTGTTTAAAACATGTATATGTACCTATAGAAGAACATAAGTAATTCAGAAATGTGTTTATCTGTTCAATAAACTTTTAGGCAGCAAATTTTGTGGGGATTTTGTGGATATTTAATTTTTCTTCAATTCTGTTATTTCATTAGTGTTCCTCTATCATTTAGATTGAAAATGGTCTTCCTCTGTTTTGATATTGAATATGAATATTGGACTCACTGACTCAGACAAGAGCAGTAGAATTTGTAGAGGGAGGGAGTAAAAAGTTACACATTTAAGGGAAAAGGTCCCCATTTTAAGTTATGGGCATATGTAGACAGATAGTAACACATGAAATACATTTGTAGTATCTCTGTCCACAGATTCATATAGTCTTCATAATAGATGAGAAGCATGAGGAAAAATCCCATCTCTTCTGAAGACAGAAGTTGGAGGACATCACTTCTTTGACTTCTTCAAACCTCTTTTGTCAACCAGATGGATTACTTGCCAGTGCAGATACACTGAATACTGAAAACACATGCGAAAGGTCATGTGGTCCATGGGAAGGAATCCTACCTCTGCAATTCTTAAAAAGTCTCAAACACTTTGATTTATAAGGCCTTACCCAGTGTATTATTGTATAGCTTTCAGTATGTTATTTTTTTATGTCCCAAATATATCTTTCATAAAATATTTTGGACAACTTATCCAAAAGCTGAAATTCTTGGCCTTTGAAGAAGTGAAATACAGTGTGTTCATTTTAGACACCACTTCATTTCCATTTCCGTAACTATTAGAGAAAATAGACTTCTACAGGATTAGAAATAAATTAACATTTTTATCGCTGTTAGCTATGATTCCAGTTCTTGGATAGTGCATGCTAACGTGAATTTGAGGACTGCATATTAAAATTTGTTTGTTTTCTCCTGGTATTACTGACAAATCCATATCAATACTGCTCACATGAAAGAAAATATGCCTTACAACTTTCAGGAATTATATTGTTTTAAATTGAGACATTGTTAACCAGCAGTAGTGATTCATTTTTATGAGCTCTGGCTGTCTTTCATGATCAGTATAATTTTTTCTCCATTTTATTAAGAGTGGTCATTTTTTTTTTTATGAGAAGAGGCTGCTGATACTATGAAACTATTTGAGGGAATAAAACAAAGACATATCTTGACTGATTGTGTTCTTTATTTTATGGATAAATCCATGCTATAATTTTAGTTATAGAAGCATCCATGAATACTAAGCAGTGTTCACTTTATATCTTTACTCATAGAGAAGTGGTTGATGTTTCTGAACAGACAATGAAAAATCCTGTCAAATAATTGTAAAAGCTTGCTTGCTGAACCATTTTCTGCTTTTATTACTGCTGATGAAAGAAATTGAGGTGTTTTATATTTAAATGTTTATTTCATATGTATCATGATGATGAATATTTTACTGTAATACTTGACCTTAAACCATGCCACAGGGATGTTTTTTTTCATAAATTCCTACTCAGTGGAAGAGTAAACGGTTTTATATTATGGAAATTCAGATAGCTACGCCTCCTGTAGAAAAGCAAATTAACTGACTGGGATGCCCCAACTTATACATCAAATTATCATTTTATTGTCCTTTTTCCTAGTTGTGCTGGTCACACATTCTTTTTCATTCTATTGTGGAAATAAAGTGTAAATAGTAAAATATACTTTGTTACCAGACAAATCTGCACACCTCTAACTGTATATTTCAAAAGAATGCTTAAAAACTTATTTAGTATCATGCAGTGCCTTATGAAATTCTAAAAGCAGAGTGAGGCTGCTGCCTTTATTAGCAACAAGAATTGTGGGATTTGTTTTGTACTTATAAATTGCAAAACAATTGTAAAAATGTCTTTTCTCTATGAACTTGATTCTAAGGAAACCTAATTGCAAGATATATCTGATTAGGGAAGACAACTGTTGATAGTTGCAGCATATGTTGTCTTCATAAAAAAAAAAAAAGCTTAAAATTCAGGTGCAATGGTAGAATTAGAAAAATATAAAGTACACTTTTCAAATTTTTAAAGCTATTAGAGGAAATAATTCTCTAAATACTTAGGTAGAAACTTTCTGAACAGGTATATTATTATAATCTGAAATATTTCTCATTACTGTAATTCCAAATTTCTATGGACTTCTTGGCTGGATTAATTTCAATCTGAGGAGAAAACATGAAAAAAACCCTAGACTGATTTTTTAGATTTTTGAAGTCCATGCTCTCCAGGTGGCTACTTAGGTGTTTTCCTTCCCTGGTGCAGCCTAAGAGTATGTCCATTAATCCTGTCGCTGGTGGCCTGGGAGAAGAGGCTGACCTTCACCTGGCTACAACCTCATTGCAGAGAGAAGGTGATAGGGTCCCCCCAGCTTCCTTTTCTTCAGGTTAAACACCACCAGCTCTGCCAGCTGCTCCTCATGGAAGTTGTGCTCCAGACACTTTGCCAGGCCCGGTTTTGTTACCCTTCTATGGAGCCTTCTCAGCACCTCAGTGTCCTTCCTGAGCTGAGGAGCCCAGAACTGGACACAGCACTCGAGCATGGCCTCACCAGTGCTGAGTACAGAGAGAATCACTGTCCTGCTCCTGCTGGCCACACCACTGCTGATACAGGCCAGGATGCCATGGGCCTTCTTGGCCACCTGGGTCAATTGTGGTGAAACATTCTGACATGTTATGAAAGAGCTGTTCCCCTGCAGGCTAATGCTAGATGCTCTCATTATCCAAGCAGCCCACTAATTAGTGCATTAATGATAAATAGCATCTCTGATAAGGTGTGTAACATGCTTGGGATCTCCTAGGTTAAAAAGCAAATGTTGAAACTGGAAGTTTAAGTAGTGGTTTACAAATCAACAAATCTTTTGAGGTGTATTTTTACTCAGTATAAACTTTTTTTCCTAACCTTTCTTAGTTTACCTTTTGAAAAACAATAATTTGAAAGCAGACACCTGTATACTGTTTCATCTCCTAGGGAAATTAAAGAAGGAGGCATTCCTTCAAGTTGGGTCAATCTAAGGAGCTTTTCATCATAGCTTCTCTTTGACAAAATTAGGCAATTCTCGGCAATGTGAGGCTAAGGGGAGATGAGACAGACTATAAAGCTTTTCACCTGGAGCAGAGGATTTTTTTCTCCCCATAGTTGCGTCAAAACATGTTTTCAGCTTCTGTGATTTTTCCTAATCCTGCATGTTCCTTTCAGCTGTTTCAGCATGCAGGGCATGTTTGAGGATAAGATAATGTAGGCAGGATCACTAGCTGGTTATAAGAGTTATTCATAGCTCTGTGCATAAGTAAGGATAAACAGAAGAGTTTATTTTCTTGACAAGATTCACTGTGTTGTGGTTAGATGGAGTAGGTTTAGTGTGTTGTCCTAATCCAGCTCTTGCAAACAAGATATTTATTCAGCAAATCCCTCGCAGTGGATTAAAATCTTAACCTTTTGAGTCGCTTAGCATGAAGATAAAATCACAAGCAGAGGCAGTCTTGAAAATATTTCTTGGTGGTATATAAATATTTGAAAGGGAGTTTATATATCTTAAAGCAAGATAAAAAATCTTACAGTATAAAAATATTGAACATGACAGAAAAGATTTACTTCTGGTAAAAATAACTAGTAAAATATATATATTAACAAGTTGCTCTCATACTTGAGTTATTAAGGGAGTCTTTCCACTTGAGCTCTACAAAATAATATTCACTTAGGACTTTTAATAGGTCAAGAAGAGCTACTGACAGCTCAGGGCAGCACTTCCTTGTATAGACAAATGATTAAACTAACCTTTGATCAAACTCATCTTCGTACACCAATTTCAGAGTCATATTTGCTTTTACAATGTCTTTAATAATTAGTTTCTTTCCTGATGAAATTTCTTCTTGTCTTTTTTTATTTTAGGGAGGTGTTCTATCATTCTGCACAGCCGTAATAACATTATTGCTTTATATTGAAGAGCTTTTTTCTATAGAAACTTTCCAATTGACTAGTTTATAAGAATTTAAGAATTGTTTTGAGACATATTTCAAAAAGTTTCAGCTATATTAAAAAAAAAGCTTTCTTCTCAGAACAATTTTTTTTTCTGTAAATACCAAACTTAGTTATGCTTCCACAATAAAGAGTGAAGATCATGGAGATGAGGTGTAACTAAAAGTATTTATTCAGATTTGGAGACAAAAGTATGAGTTGCTAAGCCACATAGCAGACAGAAGCAAAGTTACCTTTGCCAAAGAAATGTCTTACTATGTCTCAAAATGAGACACTATTGTATTTCAAGAAACAATCCATAATTCCAGAAATATTTAAATATTGGTGAGTGCTAAATTTCAAGCAAACCAAGAGAATATGCAACTGGGATCCCAATGAAGCTGGTAGTAAAACACCATAGTAACAAACCCTGGCCAGTTTTTTTGGTACATCAGAAAATCCTTCTCTCTAAAGTAAGCCAGCCAAAATCTAGCTGGTGCTTAGATTTTAACCTTGTCCATCATGGTTACAAATAGTTGCTTGCTTTCCTTGTACAAATTCTAGACTAAGAGATTTGACCCTTTTCTCTTTTATGTCTGTAGGTCCCTTAATCTCTCCTCCAAGAGGTAAAAAACCTCTTGACGTGCACTCATCAATCTGGTACATGATGTAGCAGGGATACTGTGAGTAGCAAGCCCCTGCTTCAGAGGTGGCATGTGAATAATTGCTGCAGAGCTGTTGGAGTTGCCAATCTGGCACGCAGGACGGTGCCTGCTGAAGAGTGCAGCTGTGCTAGGAAGAGCCATCATTCCCTTCCACGTCCTTTCTGTGTGCGGGGCAGGGACATTCCAGTACCCGTTAGGCTTTTTGTTCACTGGCACTATCACTCATAAGCAGCTGTCACATATCGTATTTTCCATCCTTTCAAGCATCAGATGTGGTACTACTGAATAGCTGCAGCGCATTGATTCTGGAGCGCCGGTTGCGCCGGGTTGCTGAGTGACTATTAGCTGTGGCAGGTCGACCGACTTTTTCCCAGTAATACTCCTAAGGGGGTCCTCAGTAAAAAGGCAGAATGATTTTTGAAGTTTCTTTTTCTATCTGTCTGCCAAGAGCTTCCAAAAATAACCCCTATTGCTCCTGCTATTAGAGCTGAGGCTGGAGCTACGCACTTGGGGAGCGTTCACTGAGCTCAGCGTGGATCCTGGCATTTCAAAGCCAGTCCTACTCCATGTGTAATTCAAGCAGAAAAGTACTTACACCCCTTGCCCTGCAGTGGGCCAGGCCAACTGTCCTGATGAATTTGCAGGCTTTAATGTTTCACAGGCACTTAACATTAAGCATGACTCCTTCTGACCCCCAGCCCTCCCAGGCTGGAATAACAGGCCGTTCAGTGCCTTACCTAATTGGTAAGGCAAGATAATAATGAGAGTAAAAGAGATACGAAGACAGATCATGCCTAAATGAACACAGGGGAGCTTAACCAGCAGGAAGAAGAATAACTAGGATCTTGTGCGTATTGTTTGCATAACATCCTATTTTTATAAATGCAGCTTCTCATCAACACTTCAATCACACTTATAAATGCACAGAAAAGGATGAATGCAGATGCTTGTGACACAGTAGGAATGGCTGCACAACACAGGTTGAGCTGCTACATATCTTTCCAGAACAAGGAAAAAAAGATCATGTACTTTTTTGGCCATGGTCCTCAGTAGAGGACTGCAGGTTTTTTTTTTTTTATTACAAAAGTAGCAATTTAGCAACACAAAGGAAATAAAAATTCATCTTTGTACATCTAAATTTATTTTAAAACTGACTCTACAGAACCAAGGTCTTTACAACTTTTATAAAAGCAATATTCTAGCCTTTTTTGGATTCCTTAAAAGCGGTTATCAAGATGAATGAGAACAGTGGTGTGTAATTTCAAAAATGTAATTGCTTTTCTCTCTAGCTTTCTCTAAGAATTTTCAAGGTCACCCATAAAAGGGGACAGATAAACCTACAATCCAAGTCTTCTCCTGGTGTTCCATGCCAGTGCATATTACACCCGGAACAAAAGTCTTATAACTTCTTGAATTGTTCATTTCTACTTTTCTCACCTTCTCAAATGAGAATATGGAACTCCTACCACTTTCCATATCACGGTATAACACTAAACCTCTGAGTGACCATGAGGCAAAGTGAACTTGCATATATTTTGAAGAACAACTGCAAATGGATGAACAAAATTTATTTCCCTGTCATCTACAGTGTGTATCAATTCTGGTTTGCTTCTTCAGTCTCATGTGTAAAGAATGGGCCTGTTGAGAGAGTCTACAAAATTTGAGCTCATGTTCTCTGTGTGATATCTTCAGGCCTGCTCTAGGACATGCTTGCCTGCCAGTGAATTTGTCCTCCCTTCTGCTTGGGCCATATTTGAGCAGCTCCTATTTTCATTCTCACCCCAAGATTCTTCTCTGGAGGGACATGGACATAGAAAGGTTTCCTGGGACAGCATCCCTTAGTGTCTTACCAAACTGGACCTATGTGCCAGGTCATGAGAATGTCAACAGGATGCAGTAAGAAAGGGAATATGTAGGTGCCATGGTGGGCATTATTTGTGTGTGTAGAAAATGTGATAGAAACATCCTATAAATACGTAGACAGCTTCATGCCATGTCTTTACTGGAGGCTGTGGAATCTCAATAATTTCAAACATAACCAAAGGAAATGGTGAAACTCCTCACAGGAAGAGGAGTACCATCAGTATAAATCTGGCATTTTCAAGATGATCCTCTTAAATCTCTGTTATGATTGTTTCAGCACTTAGTTTTGTCAGCTCAAGAGGATTTGTAATATTTTAAAAGGGACATGAAGAATAAAATTCCAATATTTTCTTGGCATATTTATATGAAAAATTAATACTCAGTCTGCTCTGACACTTTGGTTTTTTGTGATAGTGACCTGTAGAAAACCTGAAAAATTATCTAGGAAAGCAGACTGGATAGAAATAGAGAAGTGGGAACAAAGTTATTTTTTTTCTATTAAGTTATTGTGGGGATTTACTTTGATTGAAAGAAGCTTCACAGCCATATTTTTGTAGCCAAAATTTATGCTCAGAGGCCTTCTATATCAGCTGCCTGATCAACTTTCATCATCATGTGAAGGGTCTGTGAGGAGGAAGAGTATTGCTATGACTGAACGTTAGATCTCTTACTTGGGTAGTAAAAGAAGATCCAATACCCTATATTTTGTCAGTTCAGGTATCTTAGGCTCTGCCCTTCACGCTGTACAATATGATGTTCTGTTATCACTTCTTGTATTGGTTACCCTTCTCCTACTTATCTTTTTTTATTCTGGATTTGCATGTGAACTGTTATTTTTAGTGTCCTTGTGTCCAACAGAACAATGCATATGCACTCTTACATAAAAAACCCTGATTTTTTATTTCCTATGGGACATGTGTGCACATGCAACAAAAAGTTAAACAGCATTACCTGGAAAGATGCTTCTGTTATTGTGATTAACAAAGGTTTTGCAAATGGAACTCCGTTGGCAAAGATGATGTGGGAGTACGTGCAACTAGTGAGGGTTCTTCCAAAGAATTACTTGTTCCTAATTTAGTATCTCACTCTGATCTACCATAAATCTGATTCATTAATCTTTTAGACATACTGGAAAATCCCATCTATTTTAATAACCACAAGAGAATAGAAATGGTTGAAGGTCCTGTGATTATGATTGATCTTTGTTAGGTAATCTATGGAAGATACTCTATTAAATTATGTTGATCGACAGTATTTGAGTTTGTAACGTTCAGTTAATTTTTTAAGGGTTCCAAAGTCTGGGTTGCTGTCGATTAGCATTGTTATAAATGAATATAAATATGTTCCACAAACTGTAGCAAATTGAACTGTGAGATTTTTGTCAGTGAAGTTATTCCTAAATCAATTATTCATAAGTAGTTCAAATGATGATCAAGTTTAATGCAGTTCCTACTCAACAGAAGCAGGAGAACTATTGAGAAAGGCTTTGAAGAACCAGTTCGCCTTGTTCCATGGTAATCTTACATTGTTTACTGGCCAAATAACTCTGATTTTCTCTTATATTTCATTGGGTTTGCTTATGTACCTTATATATAATTTGCTGGCACAGATTTCAATTATGGATTTTCTTTAATTTGGCAAGGGAAGCCAAAATAATTCTATTCATTATTACTGTAGCCAAGGGGATCCCTAGAAATGGAAACTGTCAATAAATTGTAGTGTTTATTTCCACTTCCCTGGAAAGCTACTGCTCCTTCCAAAAAGGGATGGTTGGAAGACAAAACCTTCATGGCTTGCATTAGGTGTGGCAATCTTGCAATCAGTTACCCTTCAGAAAACTCTCAGCACTTGGTCTCAATCAAATCTCTATGATCAGTGTTTCAGAAAGCAGCATTAACCTGTTCCTTCTCTGTCTCATGGCACTGTAATGACAAAATTGTACCAGTGGATCTCTGTGGGTAGTTGACAAAAAGATCAATATTGTTGCAAGAAAAGAGGAAGGCATCATTGTAGGTATCATCCACTCTAACTCTGGCCATGTAGAAGTGAGAAACTACTCTGTTTTTTCTAAACTCCTGTTAGTGGGTGAAGGGGATTTTTTAAGAACAGTGGGATTTGCAGGAGATCTATTCAAGGTTGAACAGCAATCAGACTCTTTTCATTCCATGTATTTCAGAACATTTGAAGCTATTTCCAATGCATGGAATTTCTTTCTTGTCCAGGACTGGACAAAATTCAAAGTTCCAATTCCTTTCAATCAACAGGGCTGAAAAGTAGCTTTTGTCTGACATGTTTCCCATGTTACCTGGTAGTATGTGAACCCTAAATAAAGAAGGGATAAGAAGACACTGATATTCTATCTCTTGGATGTTTGTCTACCTTCAAAATCAGATGACATAGTGCACCTTCAAAAGCCAAATTAATCAATTTAATTACGAGTACCTTGAGGGGTTTCATTCTATTAGAAAGAGTCTGCTTACATCATGCTTTTCCAAAATAATCCTATCAGTGCATTTACTCAAGCAGATGGATCTTGAGCTGTCCTCTGGGCTTCAAAAAATATGTAATAACTTGCTGTAGTAATATTAACCGAGAAGTGGGGAAAGGTTCAGTTACTAACACTACACAATCCACCTCAAACCTTGTTTTTTTAAAATATTTTTTCAAATCAGAAGTGTAATTTAAGGATAAAACATTGTTAGCTATCCTGCCTTGCTTGGGGCTTTGCTGCAGAGTGACAGGTCTTTCTTCCTCTGTAGACTGAATGCTCTAATTACACCTACTGCAAGTCAGAGCTACACTACTACAGCATCAATACAAATGTCAGATGTCTTTTCACTTTAAACTGTCTACTCTCTAATAACAGTGTCTTATTTCCAGGAAGAGTTTTTAGGAAATTTCTTTATATTTAGATACCCTTTATTTGTCTCCTTCATCTTTATGTCTCTAATTGTGTTCAATATCATATTTCTTTTCAGAGGTCTGAGCACAGTGCTTTGAAAGTTTATATGTTAATTGCCAAGGTCAAAAGAAAGAGAAAACATGCTCTGATTGTTTGATGACAAGTAGTGTGATTTGAAACATAAGTTTAATGGAATACTCTGTCTCTTAATAAAAAGTACAGTTTCAGGGATATTGAACATCCGCAATTTAATTCAAATCCAGTCAGTATAATACAACAGGTTGAAAAATATTTTAACACTCTTTCTGTACAATTCAAAGGCTTACTAAAAGGCCAGCTAGTAAATTGGCCCTTGTTCAGGAAAGTAAACTATAATACCAGTCTTGCATATGCTTGTGAAGCTTTGCTGTTTGATACATGTTCTTCTGCTCCACAAAGCCAGTGTCCAAAGCACATGAATATATTTCCGTGCCATTTCTGCACCTTTGTCAGATAACAACTGCCTTTGGTATATATAAGAGAATTGAAACTTGGCTTGTTATCATTTCTAGCTAAGAACCTGATCCTGCCTCCACTGAAATCAACAGTGATTTACAATACCTCAGCAGAAGCAAGATCTATATTGCTACATAACATTTTATTACATTGCATAGTATTGAACAAGCTTCAAACATTGCACTGCATAGACTCACAGTGTCTTTTGTGAACATTTTTGACCATAGCTGATTCTCCCCTCATTTAATTCCTGCAAAACAAACAAACTAATCTAGTTTCTTGACTTATTTTTATCTGATTTCCAGTAATAACTATGTTAAACCTGTTTTAAACAGTGTATAGGTCACCCATAAAGTATTATCTTACATATATCAGAGATGAGCAGCTAAATAGTGTCCTTGCAACTGGATGTAGCATTTGCTTTTTTAATAGACATATCATCAATCTGCCCACATAGGAATGGTATGGTCCAGTTTGGATGAGTGGCATTCAAGCTCCCTTCATAACATTTGTCCTCTGTTCAGCGCAATTAATGTGCATGCGAAATTTTTGTTATCTATGTGTAGTATAAGTTTATGTTAGAGGACTGTACCTTGTTCATTTTATGTTCATGGCATCTTATGTCCATAAAAATAAAATAGTTTATTTATTGTGCTTATCCTTATTGGAGCTATGGCACAATGCCACAGTGCTGTTCCCTGTAACTATCTTGCTTCTTTGGCTTTCAGTTTTGAGTAATAATGTTTGGAAAAAAAAATTAAGGAATTTTGATCTTTTTTTAAGAAAAAGAGACCATGCTCTTGGCTTTCAGCCCAAGTAAATGTAAAATGTATGGTGAATTCTGATTTGTAAAAAGCATGGTTGATGTGGTTTTCCTTCTCCCTTATCTAATGCAGTGGATGAGCAGTTCCAAACCTCAAACAGCTGACAAATGCCTATCATTTATGTATAGTAGGTGTTACTAATCTATCACTGTCTTCTGCTGCAGGTGTGCCTTTGGAAATAAGTTGTTACAACTTTCTTTCAAGAAAGAAGTAGCACTGTGCCCAGTTTCAAAGTTGTTATCTGTTCCTGATGGATGTACTACCACGTTTCTTCAGGCAAGAGTTCTATTGGCCTTGGGAAAGAAATGCACTGACCCACTCAACATCTCCTTTCATAACAGCCTGCTCTTCTAAATTCCTGTGTGAAAGTGACTTTTCAGTGGTTATGACATAGCTATGAAATATTTCTGTTTTCCCAGATTTAAAGAAATGCAAATGCTTTTACCCCCTTGTATTTCTCTCTACCTGCAACCATGTGTTGATTGTGAAATATCTGCTTAGCTGCTAATGGAATCCTCAGGCTTATTTATTTCATTTTTTTTCTACTGAAACTGAAGCTCTTTGGACATTCAGTTGGCAATACTTGGAAACAGGGTTATGTACATATAACTGATTCCCCTTGTCATTTTTGCAAGTAGCCAATAAACAGTGTAACACCAGTAATAAGCTAAAGGCATGTCAGTCAACACATACAGGGGTAGGAGTGTTTTCTGAGTGGGGAAGTTGCTTTTGAACTTCCAATTTATTTTCTTATTGCTGAGGAAGAATTCTCCTTTCCTGAATGTTTCATAAATGCAAAATATATATATATATATATATATATTTTTTTTTTTTTTTAATTTATTTACTTATTTGAAACAATGCATTTTTTGGCAAGTGAAAACAAGTTTATGTTTCTATCCTGAAGAAAGTCGGCTTGGAGACAGCTTGACATATGCTTGTTGTAAGATTTTTCTTTCACATCATAGAAACTACATTCATTTGGTAGTAAAAGTAAAACAATGTTTCTGATTCAATTTGCAACTTCTCTAGGAAAAACATGAATTTCAGTACCAAATGAGGAGTTCCACATTACAATAATCTTGGCAGCAGCTCAGAATTCATGGTAGCAGTTATTTTTAGTGAAATGAAATTGGGAGGAAACCAAGAGCTTTTCGTTTTGAAAACAATTGTTTATTAACAAAAAAGATTGTTATGTTTTTCAGGTTTTTGTTAATGAATTCCACTGGTTGGTAATTTCTTGAAAGATTATTTATTGTTCATTATCATTCTCAATTGGTCTTGCATAACTTTAAATAGACAACAGAAAGCCTAATATATAAAGAGAGGCAAGCTTCTCAGTGGTTAGTATCTTTAATTCTGAGACACAGAAGAAATTTTACCTTCCTCTAATTTTTAATTATATTTCCTAGAAAATACCAGTGATCAAAAATAAATAACTTGAAGTCAAGAATTGAAAGTTTCATTCTTACATTTTCATTTTTAGAAGTGGGAAATGCCATTATAAGTCAGCTTAGAGTGGGCTTCCATTGCCTGTCACATTCCTCTCAGCAATATTTCATATCTTGAACTGGGATAAGGACCAAACACAAAATTAAACTCAGGGTTGATCTCACAAATCACTCTTATCTGAACAAGGAAATATTAAGTTCTGGACTTCTGGTCTGAGTCCTTTGTAATCTTTAAAATCAGAGGTAAGGGAAGTCATGTCTTTCCATTTGGTATTGTGATTGTCAAAGCAGATAAGACTCATGCCAGCTGTTCATGGCTCAATTATGATATTTGACTAGAAAGAATTTGCTCAGGAAGAAAAAATATGAACATTCTCTTCACCACTTGTGGATGTCAAAGTTTAATGGCATTTAAATGGAGAGTTTAAATCATACTTAGTGGTGCTAAAGCTGAAGTGAAAATACCTATATTAATGTTAGGCTCAGAGTTCAATTAAACAATTAGGATATATATTGGAAACTTAGCAGGGGGTTGGGAGAACTGGTATTTTGTAGGGTTTATGTGTGGGTTTTTTTAAGAAAGAAAACTGCTGTGTGCATATATTTATTGTAATCCTATATATTTGTAAACAATATGCAAGCCACAACTTCATAACAGCAGCTAAAGGAGACCTTTAAATGCTGGTATTGTTTTGATGGCAAATCCTTGGATGCTAATGTAGGTTGTAGGTATGAAATATTTCCTGGAGAAAACACCATGCAGCCCATCAGAGATTTTATATGTGAGTGAGAACTGTGGGAGCCACTGGAAGAGCGTGCCTTTACATTTTAAGTGGACAAGCAGTTTCTGAGAAGAAAGCAGCTGGAAGAGAGATCCATGATCAGTTAACCTAAGCAGCAGCTCCACTGTGCCATTCTGGAATTTTAATTGTCCTGTTATATAATTTTTAAACAGCTGCATTTGCATTATGCAAATGTTTGGTAAAATGCACAGCCTTAGGTACCGTAGGTAACCATCAGGGCTTGTCCACTGCTGGAACTGTTACCTTTAGTCTATCTATCTTATAATGATTAAACATAATGTAAGAAATTTAGTGGTTGAGGCCAAATAATTGCTACAGAAGGTCCTCCCAAGGGCACCCTCTCTCTCCATTTCTGTGTACTGGACACGATTTTCTCATGATTAAAATTCAGGTGCAGAGTTCTTAATCAGGCACAAATAAACAAGAGTTATGCTTGTGCTGGGCTGACAGCGTGGGAGAGCTGGTGGCTTTGCTCTGAGGAGAGGCCACTACCACAAGCCTCCCCTGGAGTTTGATCATGGTGCTCACCACGAGTCTGTGCATGCCTTTGCACAGCTAGAAGGAGCCTTTCCTTCACTCAGAGAATTACAATCCTGAATTGGAAGGGACCCACAAGGATCATCCAACTTCTGGCCCTGCACAGGACCCCTCCAAGAACCACACCATGTGCCTGAGAGTGTTGTCCCAATGCTTTTTGAAGGCTTAGGGCTTGTGGAGATAAGTTGTCCTCTGCAGATACTGAAAACTGAAAGTACAGTGTGACAGTGCTGGGCTACCTGTAATCCCAGCAAAAGCAGGAGTGATCAGCATCAGAACATAAAAATTCAGCCACATTTGCAGGTACAGAGAGAAATGGAAACTTTGGACACCATTGTCCTAAGCAGTCTCAAACACAAAATTATACAAACTCAAGACTTTTAGGGAGAAAGACCAAGGTTTTCTTCAAAAGACCTTTTAACATTTTTCAGCAGCTACTTGAAAGTGTGTGTCTGTATACCTGTGTGTGTGTGTGTGTGCTGGGGAGGAGCAGCACACATAGGACACACTTAGCTGGCGAGTTGATTTTGAAAGTTCTACTGTTTGTCCTGTTCAAACAATTCTGTGCTGAGAGCTTTTCTTCTGGGCCTTCTTCACAATGAGACCACGAGGCAAAATGGATGAACCCATGCAAAGGAACTATAAATATGCAAAAATTACCTAAGTGAGACATTAAAAATGAAATGTCCCTTACAGCCTGTAGTGAGAATGCTGTTGCAAAGTTCCTCCCTCCCTGTCCCCACCACTTTTTAACTTCCCACTTTTTAACTTCACCTAGATGATTTGTCAAAAAAAAAAAAAAAAAAAAAATAGCAGGAGGAATTCAGAGAGGGAATATATTCATTGAATATGATTGAATTATCTTTTTTTTTAAAAAAAATATTCATCCTATTTCCCTCTGGATGTAAATAGATGTATTTATATGCATCTATATACATCTTTGTGTAAATTTTATAAATAAGACTATTACTATTACAGGGCCTTTCATCAAGACAGCTGGATGTGGAAGTTTTTCTATAGTTATGGAAGAGGCATTTTTGTAAGAAAAACATTTTTCACAGTCTGAAAACTAAGCAATAAAAGGGCATGTTGGCAAGAAGTATACCATAGTCCACAGCAATATAAATGCTATGAGCTTTTCTGCTTTGAGAAGGAGGCTGTGTTTAACAAAGGCAAGTACTAGCTGCCTAATACTTATGTTTGTCTCTCCAGCAAGTGATATTGAAGCTGTGTGCAGGACAGTGGGATCTCAGCAGAGCAGGTGCCAGATTGCTCCAGGTAAATCCTAAGTGTTATAATCAAAATGAGTCACTAGAAATTCTGTTACTATTTCATTCTAGAAATGCTAGGATTTCGTCAGAGGTGATGGGGGCGATTCCAGTGCAAGCTGTGTGCAGAAGGAGCGGGGCTGGAGGAGCAGAGCCTGGAGAAGGATGTCAGGAGAGGGTGGGCGCATCGGCAGGTGGCAGCATCGCCACAGCCCTGCAAGTTTTACTGACGGAAAGTCCTCTGACCTTTCACAAATTTATTGTCGCCCTGGTTGAGCGGCACTAGGTGCAAATAGTCCGCCCCTCCTTCAGTGTTTGCCTGTGACTGGCTCTAGTAATTAGAGATTTCCAACTCTCCGAGCTGCTCGGCTCATTTGTTCCACTCATTGTTTTTGCTACGTGACACAACCTAAATTCTCCAGCTTGTATTTACGTGAGCCCGTTCTCAGCCTCACGCAGAGAGGAGCCGGGCTGCAGTCCGCTGGAGCTGGGAGAGGATGGGGCTGTGCGAGGGAGGCAGCGTGCGGGGAGCGATGGGGTTCGGGCTGTCTGCAGCGAGCTGAGCTCGGTGTTCAGAGCCAGCATTCAAGTACCATTGTTAGAATCGGCAACTCTGCGCGGAATTTCAAGAGCAGGCTTTTAGAGGGATTCCTAACATAATCGGAGGGTTTTGTTTGCGCTGGCACTTCTGGCTGATAAATGCCTGCATAAATGTCAGCGTTTGTTAGTGGATATATTATACCCACATACTTAGAGTGAACTGTCCTGACCAAGACATTGTAATCAGCCGCCTAGTTCTGATGTCAAGTAGCAGCTTTCAAGGAGTTTCTCTCCTTTTTTTTTTTTTTTTTTTTTTGTCCTTGTCCACCCCCGACTTTCCCCCACCTCACACATATGAAATACACTTTGCAAAGAAGGGTCCTTCTTTTCAGGTTTTATCAGACTCAGGAGTCAAAGGTCAAGCTCCAAATAATGACCCTCCCCCCAAACTTCAACTGCTCATTTCACAGTGAAGTTAGTTTATCTTCAACTACAATCCAATTAGACTTTCACCCCTGACACTGGTGCAGTGATAGTATTTTTTTTCCTTTTTGATTGTTTTTAATCTAACTGCTACTGTAGACACAGAATTATTCAGCCCTGATTAAACATTTTCAACAAGCCAATCATGTGCACATACATTTTCACACACGTTTCTCACAGTAAATTAGTAACAATTTCTTATATGGTTAATAGTTCAGAAAATGAAGTTCTGCCTTCAGAGGTGTATTGTACTGCCACAATACACACCCCAAATTGACACTACATAGTTGTGTATGCAGGTTCTACTTAAAATGATGGTAGACTGAAGCACCAGGATTCATTAAATTGAGCAGAGTTTCTCATTAAATGTGTAGATTGACACTCAGAACTGACTGTCATTTGGGTTTTTTTTTTTCAGCTGTTTTTCCATACCATCAATGCTTTATTTAGAGTGAAACTTTACCACCTGATGGCTGAGAGGTAGCTGGTTTGTGTGAGGAAAAAAACAAGTAGAAAAATATTTTGCATTATTATTTTTCTGGAAAAGACAACTGGAAGTTTTCAGATTTAAGATCTTGATCTTGTCTTCTCCTTATTTTTTTTCCCTGTGTAATTTATACTCTGAACAATGTATGTTATCTGGTTTGCAATGTGCAGAGTATGCATTTACATTTGTTTTCTAAAGGGAACCCAGTTACTTCTCATCTATTTTCTATAATAATCTCCTCTGCAGAGGTGTTAGCAAGTACATTTCATTTTAACTGAGCCCTATAAATCCTTCATGGAAAATTCCAATTAATATGGCTATGTAGCAAGCTGGGCCAAAAAATTAACTGATCTGTTCTTGCTCAGCAATGTGACTTGATGACTGTAGGAATGGAACAGACTCAGTACAAAAATATTCTTTCTACTTAAGGAGCCAAAGTCACTGGGTACCACTGTTTTGCATCTTAACATAAAAATCTATGAGACTGCACCTTCTGGTAGTAACAGATAACACCAGAATGCTCTACCCCATGGCAATTTTCTGAGATGTGTGATATCAGTGCCCTGAGACTCTCAAAAGAATTTTTTCTTTCCATAAACATGGAATGTCCATGACTGAAGAGCAGAACTTGAAGAACACTATCACCATAAATCAGCCTTCAGGAAGAATGCTGATTTTGGGAAGAGAAAATATGGAAGTTGGACATTAATGAGTTAGAGAACTTGGAAGGGACATCCTTCTAAAATGCAGGGAAACCTTCAGGATACAGAGTCCATTTGTTAAGAACATGAACTCTGTGTAACACTGAACGAGCACATAACCTTGTAAGGAAATGTCCTTAGGGGAGGGGGCAGTGAGGCCATGAAGTCTCCCCTGTTATATCCTGATGGCCTCCAGGGCGAGAAGAGGTTCATACGATGTTTTGTTTCTGTTACATATCCATACTTCTGACTTGGGACATATTTCACAGTACCACAGAATAGTTGAGGCTGGATGCCATCCAGTCACCCATCAGCTCAGTTAAGGTCATGTCCAGACTACGTTCGAGTGTCTCAGAGCAGAGACTCTGTAACCTGTGCCAGAGGTCAGTCACCCTCAGAAGCAGAGTCTTCTGTGTTTCTGCTTGTACCTGCTGCCTCAGGTCCTGTCTCTGGGCTTCACTGAAGATCCTGAATGCCTCCTCTTTGCACCTGTGCTTCAGGTGTTTATGTACATTGGTGAGATTCCTCTGAGCTTCTCTTCTCCCAGCTGAGCAGTTCCAGCTCTTTCAGCCTCTCCTCACAGGAGACATAATCTAGTCCCTACATTATCTTCATGACCCTTTTCTGGACTCTTTCCAGTAGCTCCATTTTTCTTGCACTGGGGGCAGACCTGGACACACCACTTCAGATGTTATTTCTCCATAAATAACACCAGCTTTTTCAGCCTGCTGGTACCACTCAATCACCATCCGCAGACAATTTGCTTCACCAAACTAACAGAGGCGGGCACGGAGCAGCACAAGTGAGATACTGCTCCCATTTCACAGGAGGAATTGGGAGGGCTCTTTTTCCTACCCTTTTTTACCCTGCATCTAATGGCCCTGAGCAGTGCAAGGGCTACAAATGCAATTTGCTCATATTCAGAGGTGCTCAGGTTCCTTATGGATGGCAGGAGGAAAAATCCATACATGTCTTCAACATGGAAACTAGTTCCACACTACACATATGTGGGCTGGAGCCCTTATTTAGTTTTTAACAGAACATTACAGTTTTCTGAATTTTTACATAATGTTCTAAATATGCTGAAAAAATTGCACAATTTGCACAAAATATCCCCAGTCAAATTCCCAAGTACAGATGCCAAAGTCATGTGTGCTTCTAATGGTGAAAATTGTAGTCAAGTAATTTTTTTTCTGGTATTACTCATTACAGTTTTTAAATTGGAATATTTGCAAAGTCTTTCAACTCCATAATAAGGGAAAAAAGGCCTTTTCCCCCCCAAATTTTTCACATTAAAAAAATTATAAACCAAGATAAAAAATAATATAAGAAATATATGATGCCAATTTCCACAAGAAAATGGCCTTATTCTAGTAGAATTTTTGTTCAGTTTCCCAATTCAGATTTCTCAGTTTTCATAAGCCCTCTTAAGCTAAACTTAACTTTGTGTCAAGAAGTCCTACTAATGTTTAAAACCGTTCCATTGATATTGGTCATGTTTTCTCCTACCATGATATGTATCTGCACAAATCTTGATATAAATGCTACTTATATGTTTTTGTATCTTTAAGCCAACAAAAATAATAACATGCTAAAAACATTATGCTCCATGAACATAATGTGATGAGCAGAGAAAACAACGTATATGGATTGTCTTGTGAAAATATAATTACCAAAAGTAGACATTTTGGATTAATACAGTATTACGAAAAAAATAGCAGAAGGATTTCTTAACACTACAACACTTACATTAAATAAGTATTTGACATTAATTACTCCAGGAACAGATTTCAGTGTATTGCTTTAGATGCCTGATTTTCTTCTACATCACCCAGAGCTGTTTTAATTGCCCTGCTTGAGCTTTAGAAGAAATTGACTGAGGTGAACCAAAAGGTGACTTGGTCTGAATAGGTTCAAACTCAAAGCCTTCATCATATCGAAATGCAGCATAGTCATTAGGCTTCATGAGGCTGGCTGGAAAGGACTGATTCTCCGTTCTCTTGTTGAAACTGGGAAGCAAGAGTAGTCATGAATAAAAAACGCTTTCATTCAGAAAGTGAGTGCAAGAGAGTGCATGCCTTTGTTGCATGGGGCCAGACAACTGTACTGGCAGAAGGGTAATGCTGGGATCTTTGTGTTGAGTACCCAGGGTTCATCCTTTTTCTGCCTGAGACTGGGTGCATCATGGTTCTCATTTTTCTTTGCTGGCTAATTCAGATTAGTCCTTGCTTAGTTACTGGAATTTTTTAATTCCTTTTTATGTAAATGATATAATATTTTTCCATATATACAAGATATATAAGCCACTCTTCTAATTTTGATTAGTGGAACGGTCCAATTTTGATTTACTCTGCTGTACCTTTCGCAAAAATACATTTTAAGTGGCTGTGAAGCTCCCTTTCCCTCTCCATAGGAAAATAAATTAAAAAAATATATTTACTGGAAACTTGGAAAGCACTGATATTTGAAAAAGAAAATCTAATCTAGTTCATTCTAGATATAGTCTGTGCTGTGAAAACAAGTATTAGAAGGAGTATGAATAGCAGAAATATCACATTTCTATTTTGACTGAAAAATTCAGGAATATATTTTTAAAATGCTTTCAGATATGTTGATGGGAACCTGCTACAGCATTTTAAGGTAGCAATTAATTAGAGCTAGCCAGAAAATTATTATTGTGTCTTCATGTCTGAAAATGACATCTGTAATATAAATTTGCTAGTATATTACCACACACAGTTCTGTTCATCTATGTAAATATTTTCATATCTGCCAGTAGTTAGCCTACACTGGATGCAGTTTTGGAAATCAGCATGTATCATTATCATAGAAGAGAAGATAAGGTACTCCAGGCATTTCTAACAAGAAGAAGCACTTGTTACATGAACTCTTATTACATATCTGTGCACATACTGATCATACTTGGTTCATTTTTGAAGATTCTGTTTTGCATTGCCTTACTGGAATAAAAAATACCTACACAATTTTATTTTAAAAATTATTTTATTGTCCTTTTATCCTGCTTTCTTTTTAAAAGCTGCTTCACTGTGTGCTTTGCATTTGTTCCTCTTTACATTACTCAAAGAATGACACCAGATAGTCGCTGTAAAGAGTTAACACTTATTCAGCATTTACTTAATGTTTTACTAACAGTTCTCTGTTTATGTAATTTTGCTGTAAACACAGAATGCAGTAGAGAACTTGAAAAAAGGTGATGGGTCATTGCTCTGTGGACCTGACACAAGGGTCACTTTCTAACTTCCCTACCAGAAGCAAAAACATTCCAACCAAAAGGACACTCCATCTAAAGAAATTGTAGCAAAGATTGTGTTCACCTCCACAGTCCAGAGGCATACAGACCCTGTAGGTCACAGAGATCTTTGTTCCTCTATACGTATCGGAATGTGTGGCGCTGATTTACCTGGATTAGCTGAGTTGTCAGTCTGTTTCTTCACTAAGTCTGTGTCTGTTTGATCCTACCTGTGAAGGTGCTGGTTTCATGTCCTGGTGATGAACCCAGCCGCAGAGGAGGAGATTGCATTGTGCTGGGTGGTGGTTTATTTCACAACTAAGAGCACCTTGTTTTCAAAACTAGCATGGCTGGTTTATTTTATCCCAAGGAGTTACATCTGCACAGAAGCCTAGTGAAATGCATTTGGTGACTTATGCTATTATCACGCTTTCCTTAAGAGTTATTTGGCTAGAAAGCATGCACAAAGAAACCAATTTACAGCCTGTCGATATTGCCATATTTGTAAAGTATCCTGGAAGTCTGACTGGTTTTCTAGGCCTTACTACATCAGCACATCAGCAATTTGCCTCAGGATCTGGCTCCTTAAAGATTATGGTGATGACTACAGCTTTTAAGTAAATGATCCCACACTTACATTTCTAGATGCAAGCTCCAATTTTGTGATAAATCAAAGCACTTCATGCTCTGCTTCCTGGAGGTCATAGAAAAGCTAAAGCGGATTTGCTTCATTTATGGTTACTGAGATATGTATTTTGTGATTCTCTTTATTTTCCCCTTCTGCCCCAGTGCAGCAGCACAATCAGTGGATGTATTACTTGTAGGCAGTGCCTGCATGTTATGGCAAGGGAGATTCCAGCTTACAGTAATTGCATTTTCATAAATACTAACTGTACTCTTCTAGGTTGCCTATTTTTTATATTTGAAAATACGAAAATATGAAATTCCTTTGTCATTTCCACATACAGATTTTCTTGGGCTTTGAGAGAAAAAGAGGAAGGATGGCATGGCATGAGTGGTACTTAATCTCATTTCCATTCATGACTCTTCTGTCCTCCCTATTGCCCAGAGAAACTAAAGTCTAACCACATGCTTCAAAAGAGAGCACTGTCCAACAGGGCAAGATTATACATAAGATTATATATAGGATT
Source organism: Lonchura striata (assembly GCF_050655825.1). NCBI lineage: Eukaryota > Metazoa > Chordata > Aves > Passeriformes > Estrildidae > Lonchura > Lonchura striata. Next base: position 95,090,565 of record NC_140704.1, on the reverse strand, counting down.
ATGCATTTTAATTAAAAAGGGGAAAAATATTTAGAAAAAACCCCAAATCTTTCCTTTAACAGGGAAAAAGCATGTTTCCTCAACAGATATAGGCTGTATGTGAAATGCATAAATACCTATTTCTTATTACTGAAGAATTTATACAAGGTACCTGAATGATTCTCTCCAAGGCATTTTTTTTATTTTCAGGGTTAAAATACTTTATGGCTTCTCTGAGGGAAAATTAATCTACAGTTTTCTATAGAGTACCATGGGATAAAATAAACAGTGCTTTAATATCTCTTCTAAAGGACATACTATAAAAATAAAAGTGACACATTTTTTACTTGTTTTGAGTGCACAATTTTTCACACCAGAAGTAACTATGTAATTTATTGGAAATTACACATTTACTTTATTCATTAGTACTTGTAAAAAATAATTGAATTACTTCTAGCCTATTCTACTTTTATGGAAAATGAAGAATGACTTGATTCAAACATTATTAACTAAATTAAGTAATTCTTTATGAGGCATTTATTTCTAGACTGCCAGGACTTTCAGCTGCAAATAAGCCCCTTAGACCAGGGTAGAGATTAGTTCAGTGAAAGCACAGAGCTTCTCATTCTCACTTTATAATATTCATCTCATTAGGTCCTGCAAGATCTGTAGCTCACAATAACAGAGAGAGAACAAGAATTAAAGGAAGAAGGCAGACATATGGAAAGAGATGGAGAAGGAGAGAGCTTTCCTTTATCTGCAAGAAATATATCAGGCCAAAACTAGGAAACAATAAGGTAAAACAAAGTGATCATCAATTAGAGAAAGTTAAATATATCCTAGTAATTTGGTAACAGCTCACTCTGCTGCTTTTCCATGTTTTTACTACTTGCAGATGTCCTGTAGCATGAAGGTTACTGGAAAGTGTGGCAGTGTATCACAAAGCAGTACACTACAAGCTTTGCCAAAAGGATGGACTGTGATCACACATTTAGCACTGACCAGAGCTGTGGTAAAAAAGAAGAAAAATAAGTTTACAACAGGGAAAGAGTTTCTCTGTAGGTGCTGTAAATCCTGTGATCTGGGTAAAATTCACCTTATTATGATCACAGATTCTGATGAAGCAACTTCAGACCAGAAGCCATTTTCTCTGAGACCTTGGGAAAGTTCCACAAAGGAGAACATCTCCATATATAAACAAGAAAAGGAGGAAGAAGTAAGAAATATAAGGCAGTTGCAAAAAATCCATTATTAGAAAACATACATGTACTTAGTAATGAAAGAATCTGCTAACATCTGAGTGATAACAGAAAGGAATAAACACCCAACAGTGGGTTATGAGGTGCAAATTATATCAAAACAATTACATGACAGGCAAAGGAGAAGCTGCCAGAATTTACCTCTTTTGGTAAAACATTTTGCACAGTGGTCTTAAAATTAAGCTTGGTCAAAATGTTTTAGGTCAAAATGTTACTAGTTCAAAACTTATGAGAAAACATGCCCAGTTTATTAACAGCACATTTTCAAAATGCAGTGAATGAGTCTCAACAGATATCTGTCCTGATTTTATTTTTTTCACTAGAGAATTGGTCAAAGGACTTGAAAAGATGCTTAAGGAACTGGTTAGATTGGCTGATGCAGGTGGACATGATTACAATAGAAAAAAGACTTTTTGACAAATTGAAAATATAAAAATATTGAATCAGCAGAGCAGTACACTTAGATAAGAATAAATAGTTGCAAGAACAAATGCAAGCTGACTAGGCAGGAGGGCTGAAGCAGAGAATCTTGTGGGTCTTCAATGGGCCCCAGAATGACTCAATCATGCCAATTCTGTCACAAAAAGAAAATCACGACCACGGGCTTTTAAGAACATACCCAGAAAAATGTGTTACCTAGAGCACCAAGCATGACATAGTTCAAGAAGCATTTGGATAATGCACTCAAGCAGCCAGTGTGACTCTTGGGGTGGTCATGTGCAGGGCCAAGAGTAGGATTTGACAATCCTTGTGGTTCCCTTCTAACTCTGTGATTTTATTCTGCTCAGTGTTGGAATGGCCCAAGCTGACATACCACGTTCAATTTGTTAATACTATGCTTTTTATAAGAGGAAAATCAAATTAGTAGAAGGATGAAAAAGATCAGTGTCACCTGTTCTTAGAACAGGTTGACTGAAATAATACTATTTAGATTAGAGAAAGAGAGTCATAACTATATTTTTTATATCAATGACGGGAATAAACTTTTTTCCTATTCAGCAAAAATGTACATGTTTTGCATTAAAACAAACAGACAAATAAATTATTCTCTTGAAGTAACAAATACATGGTTTTGACCAGGAGTTTTGTGGGATCTCCAGCACAGGAGTTTCCCAAAATTTCTGGAACATGTCTTTGTTATGAACGAAGAAAATAGAAGTGGCCCTCAGTTGATGGATGATCCTGTAAGTTCCTCCTATCCTGTGGCCTATGGCTTGTGCAGGGCCAGATTACCAAGTTAATTGTTGGCTCATTAATTGGTAGATTTTATCATGATAACCATGATTTCTGAAATCATGGAACTACTCATAGAGAGGAAAAAAAGCCCTGAGGCCTAATTACAGTTTTTGTAGAGACCTTTTGTACCCCACTGATGAAAAGAATCCATAGGAATGTAAAGAACCTATATAATCAGTCTCAGTCCCACACATATCATGCACAACTTCAATGTAATAAGTACAGCATTTTGATAAAATGTCTATTTTTTTTTAGTTAAGATTCTTCAGTTGTTTATGGTTTTGAAACAGAATCTGTTTTTCAAAAGCAGCCACAATGTACTGAAAAAGAATGAAAAACAGGAGAAAAATAGCCACAACAGTTATTGGTAGCATGTGTGATATACAGCAGTCTGAAGAGAAGAAAACAGGAATGTCCCAATATTTCTCACTGCAGTGATTAAAATACATTAGGAATCTGCGTGTCTTGTTTTATAGTCTTAATGTACTTGTGCAATGGTCTGCATGCATATGAAAAACATTCTTTAAAAATGCATTACAAAAATATATTGCAAAAGTCAACACTTTGCACTAAGACCCAACTAATTCCTCTGGGTCAAGTGAGCTTGCTTAGGACACATCTTCAGGTAAAATTTAGATACATAAAAATCTCTTAGGTGGACAAGATTAACAACCTGGGATTTCATGCTACTCAGAGCTGAAAGGCCTTAATCAATTTCTCTCTCATGTACAATCACTGCTGCCACACAGTTGTTTTTGCAGAGTAAACAGCATAGCTTGGGTTGCAGTGTAAAAGGAACTGAATTTTAAATACAGCTGTTCCTAGATGAAGATTCCTTGGAGGTAATGCCATAGATTCCTAGATATTTCCCCTTTCTGTGGTTTTTCTTGCTCTAATTTCAATCTGACATCAAGAGAGGTCCAACTGAAAAGACTAATCTGGGTAATTTTGTCAATTGTTATAGTTCTAAGGGATAACAAGTTGACACCAGCACCTCCAAATATTTTGGAGTCACCATGTCCACAGCATGATGGGGTGGTTTTGGTTGGTACAAGACCTGTATTTCTGTAACTGAGACAAACCATGGTCCAGAACATAGCCAGACTTTATAACCAGTCTCAATATATATGTAAGTTTTATATTCCTGACATAAATTCAGTGATTAGAATATTTTCTAAGAGGGGCCATGTTCATCAAATATTTGCTTTCTATAGATAAGAAATTACTATTTGTCAAGGTAAAAGATGTTGTAGCATATAATTAAAATAAAATACTGGAAGATTTGAAAAGGATTGTGGGTTAGAAATGATATGTGAGAAAGAAAGTATTTCTTTAGCTTGCCAGTAGAGGAAGAGGAAATTGTGATTTTTATTAATAATTGAGATTATTTGTACTTTAGCAGAATTTTTTTTTAGCCTTGATCAAATTTTTAATATTGGTAGAGGAAAAGGGGGGAAAACCCCACATTATTAGAATAGTATGTTATCTGTTTTCTGATATATTTGCAAAGAACAGATAGCTAAACAGGTTTACCAGAAAAGTTGTCCTTAGCCTCCTCTGCCCTAGAGGCTTGAATCCATATTCTCTGCTCTTCTGGTCACAGTAGATACTTATATTCTCTAAATAATTTCACTTAAAATTATGTTGTTCCTTATGGCATGGGGTTTTTTTGAGAATGATTAAGCTCACCATTAGTGATTTCAGCATCACTGGGTTTGTGTCTCAGTGGTCCACTGATGGTTGTGCACATCAGATCTTCATGGAAATCATGGAAATCATGGAAATTCAGCCTACTATCTTCTCCCTAAAGGAGACACTAAGGCAGATGAAGTTGTAAAATGGTTATAGCACCATAAATTTAAAACAGATGCTGTCTGTATTTTTGTACCCCACCCACTTGTGTCCCCTCAGGAGATTTCCACAACTGCACGGAATGGTTGCAATCCTGCAGCTGAGGGCTGCACAGGTAAATTGGTGGAATCGTGTCTACTTTGTGCTTGTTTAGCAGCTTTTTGATGTGCTATATGAAAGCTTAAGATAGTGAACACAGATGGGTATCTGATCAAGGTGCAACAGATGCCACAGGAAAGCAGAACACGCTGTCTCTCTCATGTTGTCTCTCTCACATGGCCAAGTGTGGAAGTAACGGGATCAATTCTGCCTGCACATACTCTTCTTTATGATTTTTCAAGGCCAAAATTATGAACATTAGATAATAATCTTGTCTGTAATGTTTTAATGACTTAATAAAATTTCCTTTTCAGTATAAAGGAAAGTATATGAGCTAATTGAAAAAAAGTTAAATGAAAAATAATTAAGACTGCTATTCTGTGTAAATAGGGCATTGAGAGTTTTATATGTATTCTGTTTGCCAAAGATTGTATTAAATGATAGCTAGCACAGAATTCCCAAACTTCATCAAGCTTTCATCTTTCTTGATATGAAGAAATCCAGAAAGATCTTGTCCCAAATTTGCAAGTCCATGTTAAATGCTGTAAGTTTGTTGTGCAGTCACCCTAAACCCCCACATCATCTTGTCTCAGGCATTAAAATTTTACTGATAATACTCTTTTTATAAATCTTGGCATTACAGTTAAATTATTCATATGGTGTTATATGAAAACACATGACAATAAAGCACCTTTCAATCAGCTGAGATGCCACTTTCCTGGTGATTTTTCTGAATCTTGCCATTTGAATATTCTGAATAAGTTTTAGTTTATTCAATGAGTTTCACTCTTGTTTCCAAGTGTTTCATTTATGATTTTTGCAGATTCACTTGTATTAACCTTCCATTTTATTATTTTCTTGACTCAATTTCCCCTTCTATCTGACATGTTCTCCTTTTTTGCCATTCTTGCAATCTATAATTTTAGTGCTGAAAAAGATATTCCTTATTATCTGATCTTCCCTGGATGTACTTAACTTTGTGACATTCTTCTTCTCTGAGTGACCTTTGTAATATAAACTTTCATTTCTGCCTCCTGGAAAGGTATTCTGACAGTAAAGTCTGGCACACCTTTAATTCTTAAATACAGAAGTCACATTTCTTGACATTCCCATATCCCCTTTCTATGCTTACATTTCAGCAATATGACAATTGGATTGGGTTGCTGAGTTGCATTATACCTTTCCATTTTCCTTTTATGAATTGTCATACATTATTTCTTTGGTGTTGGTCCAGAAAGTGAAGAGAGAGTGGGTTTTCAACTGAGAAAGTAATTCAAGAACAATGAAGCAAACAAAACCTAAATTCAATAATAATAAGTATCTTTGTTAACATGTGGGTTAAATTGCAAATATCTTTTGATTATTTCTAGCATAGAAGTCTTTAGAGTGTATTTGCAGGGTTAGTGCCTAAAATAAGAAATAATTTGAAGCACAAAAATGACATGGGTTAGTTTCAATTTCTAAAACACTCAGAGCATCATGAATACGGAGAGGAGCAATTAAGGTATATAACTATCCAAACTATCTTAACTCTCTACTTACCTCATCACTTTGAGAAAGTAGAGAAACTTCAGTAAACTATCAGAATGCTACTGGTGTACACTCAACTAGTGATCACAGCCCAGTGTCAGTCCTCAACTTAATACACCCCTCCAGGACTTAGGAGCTTGTTTTATTCTCAGTTTATACTCGTAGGATTTATTGTAACACCTTGTGACTGTTTTGCAGCGTTGAAAGTTCAGGGAGGTCTCTCTTGAATTCACTGAAGATTGAACTAGGAAAAATGTGTCTGTAAAAGGAAACAAACATAAAAAACAAGACAGGAACTTCTACGCACATTTCACTTTAATGATTTTATTTTTTTTTTTTTTTTGAAACAGCAGGACCTTCGGAAGTGTGAATAATTGGTCTGAAATTCCACAATTATAATCCCTGCATCAGTTTGTTGTGTGTCTGCTAAACAGGAAGTTAGCATGAGTGACACAGGTTTATCTGCATTATAAAAGAAAGTGAGTGGGAAAGAAAAGCAAAATACGAACAAAAATAATTTATATTATTTGATTGTCCTGACAGAGCCTTGTGTAAAACCTAATGAAAATTTATATAATTTTTCTTTGAAATACCACCAAAGTTACAAGAATGACAAAAGAATAATATTAAGATTAGTTTTCAGGAGACAGTTTTCGTGTCCAATGCACCATGTTCCCAGTGTCCTGGGCTTTCAAAAGGGCACAAAAAACTGATTCAATGAACACTAAGCATCTTGATGATTTCTCTAGGTTGGCACAAAAATCCTATGATACCCAAAATATCAAGTCAGAATAGAGATACTGATAATGTGTGTGTGTGTGTGTGTGTTTATTTTTTATCCCTGTCCACTTCAAATTCATCTGGTGTTTTCCCATGGATATCAGCTGGCCACAAAGTAATTTATTCATGGAAACACTTCCAACAAATTATAAATGAAGAACTGGAGCGCTGTACAAATTTGTTCACTCCTTGACTCCCTATTTCAGTCATATTATTATTTATTTGTGACCAATCATCAAGCTGAAATTTATAGCACTTGTTTATTCAAGCATTATTTACCTGAATTATCTACTGAACATGTCATAGAAAGTGTTCCCTTTCTTACATAAATCCATTATTGAATTTAATTGATTTAATAATTAGTTTCAATAACAATTTTCTAATCCCTGAGAAAGCACATAAAAATATTTAATAAGAAGGTTATGAAATTTTTAGGTAATACAGAAAAAAAAAGAAAAGTCTATTTTAACTAAAAAACCAAAAAAAAACCCAAAAAACCCCAAAAAACTAAAAACCCTGACCCCAAACATTTGCTTCCAAGAAAAGTAATTTTAAAGGAAAAAGCATATTTTTAGTCAAAACACCACAATCTCTTAAACTGAAATTATATTAATTGCATGCATTATATTCTTCTCTAGTCGGACTCTTAGCAAACAAACTCTAGCAAAACAAACCAAAATTTTCAATAATAAATAGTGTAAAAATGTCATGCCCTCATACTGAAATGTTTGTTTCTTCATAATGTCTCTAAATCTAAATAAACTCCTTTTTAACAGAAAAGAATAAATCCTTCTAATTCAGAAACTTCTTAGGAAAAAATGCCATAACTGGGTAGCAAAGGAAATTACTTTAGGCAAACATAATAGCTCTTCCTGGCCTTGAAGTTTAAAAATCTATTAAAACCCACTCCTAATCCCAATCATAACCCAACTCTTTTGCAAGTCTATAGCAAAACATGCCTTTACAGCTTCCCCAGAAGTTAAAAATATTCTCTTGATATTCCAGGAAAGTATAGAAGAGCAGGAAAGAACAGCCTGTCAGCAGAACTTTAGTTTTATAATCTCAGAAGATAAGAAGATAAAATGACCATGCTAGGTCAGGCTACATGGTCATGTAACTCTGTACCATAACTTTGCTGGTGGCTACTACAGGGCATGTAAGTTCTCTGTACAAACTTTGACCTTCTGTTCACTTCATAGATTACATATCAAGCGTGGAAAAAACCCAAACAGTTTCTTGTTTGTTATGATTTTTTTCTTTCTTTTCCCATGGTTTAAAATGTTATTTCCATTTTTTATGTGCCTTACTGTGTGGTTTTTTTTTTCCTATAATTTGTCTAAATTTTTGCTTTTTAAAACATTTTCAGCTGGCTATGAATGAGGAGGATAATTCCCCTTTTTTCAGATTTGCTATTGCTTTCTTTTCTGTCCAGCTGTACAATATCCAATGAAACATATGAGAAATATATTTTGGTGGTAGGAGTGATTCACTGTTAATTTGAATGGCTAATACATGATCTTTAAAATTTCTTCTGTCACTTGTCACATTTTATCCCTGTTTTTTTTTATTTGCAGCTTCTTTCAATTTGTCTTTAATTAGCTGCCTTCTCTATGGAAGGGTGGATTTTTTTCTGCTGGTCTTAGCTGCAGCTGGAGAAGTTCTTCCAGGTAAATGTACATCAAAAAAAATTTTTGATGTAAGATAATATTGTCATTTTTAAGTACCCCTAGAATAAACAGCTCAAGAAATCCCCAGTGTAACTGTCACCACAAAAGTTCTAACAACATTGTGGTTTGTAGATTACCACAACATTTTGTGTAATACATTAATAGCAGACTACCTTATTACCCATTTTGTTTGGACTCAGCATAAGTCATAAATAGCAAGTAAAAAGGGTAAGACCCCAGAATCTTTACTTATTTGCTGAAATCCTTTCCTTTGAGATTATTTTATTCAGATGTCAGAATGAAGGCTAAGGAACTTTATCATGGACAGTGGTAAAAGACTCTTAAAAGTAGAAAGAAGTGGTTAGGTCTTGCCTCTTCTTCTTTGCTTAAAAGGACATTGGAAAAATGGACATACAGAAAAGATTTGTGTGATTCATCCAGAATTCCCTGATGAACTATGATCTCAGGTACCTTGTTAACTGAATACCAGAGATTCCCCCAAAATAAAAATTACTTCACTGAACCCCATGTTAATATGTCATAAGACAGATAAAAAAACAGTCTTTCCTACTTTTGGACCTTCCAGTACATTCTCAACAACATTTTCAATTAAAGCTTGGAAAGTTTGCAATTTCTCAGTGGTTTTGGGTCAAGATACAGGAAAGAACGTGAGTCTGCTACACGGTGACTTAGAGGTAGAACTTAATTGTTTTTCTGTGAATGCAACTTTCAGATCCCTTTGTCTCACCCGAAGGAAGGAAATCAGAGTGAGGAATTTAGTGATGTTAGATACAAAACATGACTGAGAACCCCTTATAGCTGACAGCTTCTTGTGCAGTGCAGGGCTGGATCTGCTAAGGCTTCTGGTATGTTCCTTCCCAGCTTCTCAGTCCAGGAAATTTTGTTCTGTTTCATCGCATTGGTGATTAACTCTTGTTGAAAATTTAATAGCGATGGATTATGCAAATCATGTGCTTTACAAGTAAAACAAATAAAAATGAGGAAATGTACACATTGTACCTTTGAAAGGTTGCGAGCAGTGGCACAGAAGACTTGGGTTACAATAACATCTGAAATGAGCCTGGGGTGAGAACATAGCAAGGCCTGTTTCAAAGGAGAGCCAGTTCACTAAACACCAGAGTGATTTAATGCACCATCAATTATTTCCTGCTTGTCACTTAAACAGGCTCCACATATGCATGGCAGGTCATGAGTGCAAAGAGGAGGTAGAAAGCATGATTTATTGGCTGGGGCAAACACCTGCGAATTAAGCAGCTCAGAAATTAGCCACAAGTAGCATATTAGTGCAGCTAATCAGGCACGGTTCAGTATTTCAGTTTCTTGATTTGCCCATAAATAAGGCTGTATGTGGCTGCCCTGGGGCATTCTGGTGATTAACAGCTCTGACCTACAGTAAAGTGTGCAATCTAAACAATTTAGTGGGATCTGCAGGTGTACATTGTAAGCTTGTTCCCTATAAGGCTGCTACATTCAGTACACAGAAAGATTCTGGTATCTGTATGTCTTGTTCATACATTTAATCGCACCATTTAATGATCAATTTTCTTTTAATTCATTTACCAGAGCCTGTTAGCATTAACGAGTTTTAAACTATGAGGCACTGATGCGCAACTGTGAAACCCAGTTGTCTTTGTTTAATTCAGATGCCAGAGAAAAAAGATCACCATTCTTTACTGCACATTTTCATATCTGACACCGCAGTTGTTGACTTCCATCACGGCTGAAATGACAAGATGCTACTTCATTATTTTGAGACCTGTGTTTAGCTGGCCTACCTGTTGATTGCTGATGAAGTGCTGTGTGGAGGAGCCTGTACACAGCCAACAGCAAACTGCTCTTCTGGTTCTGCAAAATGCTGTAACAAAGACAGATGCCTGAGCACTAAATACCAGCTCTTCAAGCTTGGAGGAGGTTTGGAACACTAGATGTAAACTCACACAAAGCTCAGCAGTAGCCATATAAACTTTATCTGTAAGAAAGTTACACTTATGGAAAGAAAAGAAAGAAAATATCCTCCAAAAAGCTAGATACTTGATAAAGCACCCTCATTACGCAAAGTACTCGTAGTAGCCTGCTATTTCTCACATCCACAGGAATGCGCAGGGACATGGACAAGAATGAAGGTGAAGGACTGGTGAGAAAGTTTTGTTATCCTCACCTGTGAAGGAATGACATTGCAAATCTAGAGCTGTTCACATTCTCATGTAAAAAAGTACTGGAATATTTTAGGAAGGAAGCACAGAATAATGCATGATTGAGGAAAAGCAAGGTGACCATTGCCATTCACATTTTTCTCCTGCTGTATGAATAACATGGTTGGACTTGGACCACAAGGCAGCAATTATTTTTACATAAATGCTTTATTATTTTAACACTGAAAGCCTTGAATTATTTGAGCAAAAAGTATTAAACATAAAAATTAAGCACACTGATAGACAGAGTCCACAACTGTGTTTCATAAGGGAAAACTTTACTCACAAGGGATACATAATTTCCTGTTTAATATTAAATATTAAATTAAATTAATGCTTTTCTTGTACAATTTCAGTTTATTGTTTCATCACATCATGCTGTACCAAGGATTGCTGGGATACATGACTCAGTGTGATACTGAACCTGACCTGCAATATCTTTGCTTATGTTTCTAGATTGAAAACTGGCTAGTTGCTGTTCATAACCCTCATCATAGAATGCCCTGTTTAGCTCCTCTAGGCAAGAACAGACATCGTGTCCCAGTCTTCTCACTAGGAGGCCACCCCATGCTTTTCATGGGATAGATAGAAGCACCTGTCAAGGCTGTTTTTTCTTGATCTAAAGTTTTTTTTTAAAATTATTTGGACTCAGTTTCAAAATCTGCTAAAGCTTCTCTCAGAATTCATACAACTTTATGTTGGAACAGAGGTAGCTATGTTCAGTGAAATGAAGCTGAGGGTGTGCAACATGTGCAGAGGAGGGCAGGATGAATGTAGATTTGAATGTAAGGTACTGGAAGACTGGAATGGGCAACAAAGCAAGATGTCTCATCCCTGTACCTGCCAACCGAAGTTTTCAGCAGGCCTGGGCGCTGCCTGCATAAGCATTGCTTAATTGATATTGCTCAATCACAGGAAATATCCAGCACTTCTGAAGTGTTGCCTGTCAAAGAAGCAGTGCAAGTGAGTCATTAAATTGATGGCATAGGCACATTTTGTGCATTTCTCTGGGCTTTTTTTGGTTGGTTGGTTGGTTTTTGTTTGGGTTTTTTATGTTTAGTTGTAGCAGAAATAAAATGGGACAAAATGGTTTTCCCGGCTGACGTGAAAGATAGTTTGTTTTGGAATAGTTTCAGAAAAAGTGCTCTTTTCCCCTCGTGTTGTCCCCCTCATACCAGTATATTATAAACTCCTCATGTATTCAGTAAAGGAGGTAAAGAAAGGAAATATAAGGGAACAGAAATGTAGTGGAGAGCTTTACAATATTTTATGTTACCTCAACATTTAGACGCTTTATAAGGTATGTGTGCTAGAAAACAATTCAGAGTCTTGCAGGTATTGATAACAGAATAAAAAATGTTCAAAATATCTAGAATAAAGATGGCAGTGTAAAAGAAAGAATGAGATCTATTGAGATTCTTTTGATGCATTACACAATTTCAGGCTATTTCTTTGGCAAAGTTAAAGTAAGATTTGAAGGTGTATCTATGATTTTGTGTCATCATCACATCACCAATGTGTCAGAGGTTTTGCTATAAAACAACCCTTCCATTTTGGTAAAGGAGATGCTAAATTTCAGGTAAAGGAAGCTCAAAATGTACAGGCTACATAAAACCAAGCAGATTTAAAAAATGGTTAAAAAACCCCAGAATTATTGTGAGAACTCTGAAATGATATCTAGATGACTCCCCTAGCAGCCCTTGAGATGTCAGAGATGATAATACAGTAACAACATTTGGGAAGTATTTCTAGTTTTACACTTAGCCTTTTGGCAGGAATTTATTAAGACAGAATAAGCCTGTGACTTTTCAATTCCAAGTACAATTTGTTTCTCTAATATATCTGCAGGAGTAATGTGTGATGGAATTTTTCCTTTGCTGGGCCCAGTACTTGTGGGTGATGATGTGCTATAATAGGTTCTCACAAGCCATATCTCAACAAGATAAAACACAACACATGTACATCTGTGGCCCAGTGTCAATGCCTTAAATGTACATCAGAAATGCATTAAATCTTCTGATTGCTATTTTGTTTGTACAGCTTGTTGGTTCAGACTTTCCTCTGTAATGTAACCTGCTCATTGCCTTGAATTATTGGCATATCCTTGGTAGAACAAGCACACCTTGTCCCGAAATTCAACAGTACAGATGTGGCTTGAATCCTTTCCTTTATTAGTAGAAACAGAAGAAATATTCTTCAAGTTATTCCAGTATGCTTCCTGAAAACACTTATTTCAGAATCAACTGGGTCTATCAGAGGTTTGGACCAAAAGACACAGTTGTTTGTGTGAATCTGTACCTGTGCCTATAAATAATGACAAAACCATGTAGAAAATAAATTGTTATGGACAGCCATAGAAAATAGTGCATCAGAAGAGGCACTTTTAGTTTTGGACACTTTCTGTGCCAGATTCTCATCTGCTTTAAAGCTGTAAATCTCACATCAGTTTGCTATTTCATATGTGAAACTTTTCTTTTTAGAGAAATCAAATATTTTAGAAGTAATCTTTAGCTAAACTGTAATGGAAGACACGGTGTCTGATACAAATGAAACAAGTATATGAAAATTAATATTAATACCATTCAGATTCAATCTTCTGTGCTCCTGCAACACAATTTCTGAGCAAAGACAGCCTGCTGAAAGCATACCCTGTGCACAAAGATACTGAGATGCATAATCCTTTGGGTTTCAGTTTATGTTAAAATACCTCATAAGGTGTCCAGCATGGGATAGTTACTGCTTTTGCAGATGAATTCTCCTTTTTTTCCCCATTTAGTTGGCAACTTTGGTTGTTAAGGCTCGGGTCTTTGTGCCAGCATTGGTACTGTGAGGCTCCATGACCTGCACACCTTGTGACCTCTGGACTGATCAGGTTGGAGAAATTAATGGAGGGGGTCTTTTCTCATTGACATCACAGTGTATTCTTTCTGAAGGAGAATCATGGTAGAGTTACACAGAGAATGACAGATATGTTTGCCTGGGAAAATACAAAATACACTCAGGCAAATCTGTTGGCCTTCTATGATGTGCTTCTGATGTCAGTGGTAAAGGGAAGACTGACTGATGTCATCTACCTGGACTTGAGCAAAGTGTCTGACAGTGTCCCACACAGCCCTTTATCTAAACTTGAGATGTGGATTTGATGGATGCACCAGTTTGAGAATAAAGAATTGGCTGTATGGTCACACTTGCAGTTTTGTGAAGCAATGGCTTCATGTCCAAGACCAGTGACAAGTGGCTTTTCTCAGGGGTCAATATGGGGAGCAATATGGTTTAACATCTTTGTCAGTGACGTGGACAATGGTCTTCAAGGCAGCCTCAGCAATTTTGTCCATGCCACCAAGTTGTTTGGCACAGCTGAGGCACTGGAAAGAAGGGATGCCACCAGAGGGACCTTGACAGCCTTGAAAAGTGGGTTCAAACCTCATGAAGTTCAATGAAACCAAGGGCAAGTTCCTGCACCTGAGCAAGGGCAATCCCAAGCATATATACAGGCTCGGTGGAGAACGGATTGAGAACAGCCCTGGGGAGCAGGACTTGGGGGTGTTGGTGCTCAACATGACCTGGCAGTGTGTGCTTGTAGCTCAGAAAGCTGACCACAACCTGAGCTGCACTAAAAGCAGTGTGGCCAGCAAGGCAAGGGAGGTGACTTTGCTTTGCTCTCTTGAGACCCTGCCTGGAGCACTGCATTAAGGTCTGATGCTCCAGGACAGTAACCTGTTGGAGCAAGACTGGAGGAGGGCCAGGAAGATGATTGGAGCTGGAGCATCTCTCCTATGAAGACAGGCTGAGAGAGTTGGTGCTTATCAGCCTGGAGAATAAAATACTCTGGAGAGACCTTACAAGAGCCTTGAAGTACCTAAAAGGGGCCTAAAAGACAACTAGAGAGGGAGTTTTTACAAGGGTATGGAGTGATAGGACAAGGGGTAATAGCGGGTTTAGAGTAGAAAATAGGAAGAAATTCTTTATTCAGATGTAAAGAGGCACTGGAACAGGTTGCCCAGAGAAGTTGTGGAAGCCCCATTCAAGGCCAGGTTGGATGGTGCTTTGAGCAACCTGGTCTAGTGGAAGGTGTACCTGTCCATGGCAGGGGAATAGGAATCACATGGTCTTAAAGTCCCTTCCAACTCCAATAATTCTATGAAGCTACAGTGCAAATTTTATTAAAATTTAAATTTATTTTTGGCTTTAAAAGTAGTTTTTCATTATTTTCTATACAAATATATATTGTGATTTCAGTAGAATAAATTCATTTCCACAATCCATTCGACATCTGATTAATACACACTATTGAGGCAACAGAGATATGATTAACTTATTTATGTCTTACAGTTCATAAACTATGTTATAGATAACAATATGAGTCACTGCTGATCCTTTATGCAATAAAAAAGCTTTAGAAACATCAGTAGAGACCTGATTTTTCATTAAATATGGTTGTAATCTAATTTAGTTGTAAAAATCAGCATATTTCTTGAAACTGACATCCTACATCAAATAAAATGGAGCTTGACAGCAGCTTTTTAGTCTTCCTAGCAGAACTGAAAAACAGATATGGGAAGTTTATTGTGCTGGCCCGATTTTTAGATAATGTCCTAGAAACTTTTCTACATATTTCTAAATGGGTGAATTGTATGACTCAGTGGACTCTTCTGAGCATTCTAAAAAAGTACTTCATTACAGTGAAAAAACACACAAGGAAAATGTCTTTTATAGATGTTTTGTAAATACATCAGTGCCCTAAAATTACAAAGCACTCATATTGGAAACTGTAATGACAAAAAACAGTGTCAGTGCTTGGTTACCCTCACAGTAAAAAAAGTTCTTCCTCATAATCAGGTGGCACTTTCTGTGTTTCAGTGTGAGTCCATTACTTCTGGTCTTGCACTGGGTGCCATTGAAAAGACCCTGTCTCTGTCTTATTTGCTTCCTTCCCTCAGGGTTTTGCACAATTTGATGAGTTCTCCCCCATAACCTTTTGTTCTTCTCTTCTACAACCATGAACCCATGGTTGACTCATGGGACCAGCTGTTGGCTCATAGAGTTGATAAACTTCCCAGGTCATTCTCTGCCACTGACAGGACTGAGGAGAACACTGGCTCCTCCAGTGTGACACATTCTCTCTGGCACCTCACCACAACAGCTAAGGTTGTGCATCCTATGAGATACTTTGCTGGCCTTTCTTTGTGATCTGTTTTAATGAACTAGGTGATACTTCAGACTATTCATATTTGCATAAATGTCTTGGCATTTCTCATAGCCTGAATGTCTTAGGAGAATAATTTGTTTGTGAAAAGAGAAAGGCTTCTAAGTGAGTTAAATTTAATCAGAAAACGAGTGAGCAGACAGCTGGAGAATATGGATAGTGATTCTGAACTCAGAGACTGGTAACTGGAAACTGTCTCCTAAAGAGAATACTGATTCTCTCTCCTGGAGACATTACTGAATGTCATCTCCAGCATACCTGACCTTCTGGAATGGTGGCTCTCCTTTAGGAGACAGTAGAAAAACTCTGCAACCCATTACTTAGATGTAATGAAGAAATTATTTTGGTCAATTTGTGTCATTCCTGTGAAGCCATTTAAGGCAAAGAATAAAAATCCCAGTGTTTTTTCAAGTCAAATATATGATGAAAAGAAATTGAAATATAGGAACATTGAAATAAGGTGAATGCACTGATTAGAGAAAAATGAATATATAATTAATTAATTAATGTGTCATCCATAGAGGTGGATAATAAATTAAAACATTTGCTAAAGTTAGAAATAAACACAGGCAGGTATATAGCTATAAGTTGTGCAGCAACACAGTAGCTCATATTTTTGTAAATTTAGAGCAAGGCAGTCTCAATGGAGTGAATGCCAGAGATTTTTATTAATTTATTTATTATTAGTATAGAATATGTAATCAGTACAAATTTATTATTGAAAAGGCAACAGCTTATCCTAAATTATAATAGCCTAATATTGGTTGGTGGAAGAGTTGGGTTATTCACAGCAAATAATTGTTATCATTTTTCTCCTATTTTGGTTTGTAAAGAATTTACAAACTGCATCTGACATCTAAAATATATTATTTTGCCAGAACTACTTTACCTCAACAGATTTCAGAGTAATTTCTGAACAAACCACTCCAAATGATATATTTTATGTATAACACTGTGTTCTTCTGAATACCAAAGCATAATACAGTTTTCACTTATAGAGAAGAAGAGAGCTAACAGAGTAATAAACAGAAAATTTTTCTCTTCTGTGAAGAAGATGGTCTGAACAGTCACATGTTTTAGGATTTCTGTTTTGGATGTAGGCTGCTAAATTTACCTGTAGTCCACTTCAGTTTCAGTTCTCTTTGGATCTGACCATGAGGCGGCAATGTCTCTGGGACACAGGTATTTTTCTGTGTATTGGTTTTATGATTCATGATTTGTGGTGTGGATTTGTGGGGACTGATGCAAAACTGGTCATAGATAAAATGCTTCAGTAGCCATTGTGTTCAGCTTTGAGATGCAATCTTCACAAAAATTGTGGTTTGTGTAAACCCCACAAAATATGCCTCACTTCCCTTTTCAGTTGATTCTGCCTACATGCAACAAGATGCAGGTGATTAGACTTCTCTATTTTGCACAATCCTTGTGGGGATTATGTGCTTTTGCCTGTAGTACTACTTAGTTCCTGGCTGAAGTTTTTATCCAAGTGACTAATTTCCTTTTAATAATCTCATTCTCTCACAACAATCAAAAACCCCTCCCTCTTTCATAGACTGTATTTATATGTCAAAAAAGTCCTCATGATAAAAAGTCAGTTGAAATGAATTTGAGTGTACATATAATGTAAATAATTTAATTCCACTGCCTTCCATTATTATTCTTTAAACTGAATTATGAGACCCTATTTGCAAATCTCAAAGTGCTCTGTGAATTATGAATACTGTCTCTTAGCAAAAGTCCTATAACCAGACCCTATATTACCACACAAGAAAAACTTTGATTATACAGCTTAAAGTGGACATACCATTTAATGGTAATAAAACATAATAGTGATAACACAGCTATCCTTAAATCAAAGGAATTCAGACCTAAGTGGCACTCAAGAGAAATCCAAAATTATTAGAGTACAAACCTCTCCAAAGACTTTGCATTTGATCTCTGCTGATGCCTTGCAGTGAGTGAAATATTATGATTTCAAAGCACTAGCCCTGGAGATCCAAATTATATTAAAAAATTTTATAGTCATTAGATTCCTTCTGTCTCCTTTTAGTTCTTGTTGACTGGTAAAGAGATTTGTATCAATTCTGATTCTAATAGAGTCTCTTTCTGTAGGATCAAAGCATTCTCTCAATTGCAAGGACCATAAATGAAGGACATAACCAAACCCTGTAAAATAATAGAGGTAGGCACTGACATTTGTCTGTTTCACATGTATAAATTTTCGGACAGCCTTGATCTCAAAAAGTTGTGTCAGCAACTTAAAAGAAAGAAACAAGTAATACCAGGATTGTATGCTTGGTTTGCTTCTAAAATAGGTGCTCCTACAGTGAGCTTGGATGGTTGCATCAAAAGGGTGTGCAATAATCTTCCCTCCTGCCTCACTCCCTCCGAGATGGACATGGAGCTGTGCTGAGAAGGACTGCAGCTGGCCAGTCTGCAAGATCTCTGTGGGAACTTCTGCTGCAGTCCTGTATGCATTCCAAATAAAGCAATTTGGTTTAAGAGCATCTGCTTTTCCCTGTTGCAAGATAGTGCTAATCAGCTAATTGACATTGTTTCGCCTCTCTAATGCCAGGGACTCCTGAATAAAAACATTAGTGCTGCCATGATGGATCAGATGAAAGAGTCCATCTTATCCTAGTTTCCTTTCTTTATTTGTGACTAGCAGCAGATGCCTAGGGAAGCAGTGATAATTCCCTCTGTGCACCCTCCTAGTTTTGAGCAGCATGTGGACATGGTGAGTCAAGGACAGTGCCTTTTTTGATATTTCTCTGTGAACATATCCAGGAATTTTTGCTTCTTGTACTTCTGCTTCTTGTACTCATTAAGTGGAATAGTATCACTCCTTTAAATGCAGCATTTTGATTCACCCAGGTAGCTTCTGATTTTATACCACTTTCTCATAAATCTATTTATAGACTCTTATCTTTCTTCCATATGGTAGTTATTATCTCTTTAACTGTACTTTGTTGAGAAAATGTGCCACAGATCCTCCTCACTCCCTCTCCCAGTGCTGTTTTACTTTCTGTGGGACCAGAATGTCATCTGAAATAACATTTTATTTTCTCCTAAATAATGTTTAACGTTTGTCCTAGGCATTTTCACATACCTAGACATTCCAACTTGAGAACTTTGAACAACTCAGTAATGACAGCTTACTTTAGACACTGCAGATGCTAATGCAGATTCCTACCAGTCTGCATTATTGACCTATCTCTCTAGAATCACAATTTATCCTTCTTTTTGTTCCATAATATAAAAATAGGTATTTGTGGCGCACCTTAAAATTTTGAATTCTTTTAGAAAATTTAGTTTTCTTTTAGAAAATTTCTTTACCACAAGAGATGTTGCAGACAACTTTGTAAAAATCAAAATATAGTATTTCAACCAGACCACACTCACCTTCAGTCCTACAGAGATCATTAATAAACTGTAAGCACATTGCTTCTCAATGAATACTGGGTTATTTCTTCCCCATTGATTCACATGTTTCCTCAGACCTATTGTTTCTATACATTATTATCTGTTTCTAGAGGTTTGCTCAAGTTTAGTGCCATATATGATGATCTGGAGCTCCCCAGACAAATCTCTCCACTGGAGCCATTTAAAAAATTTGATATCCTGTGCTGGCAGACAGTTTTTAGAAATTGGTATTATAGATCACAAACACTGACAAAACCAACATAAGCTAAATATAGAGATGTAAATTGATGTTTGGAATCATTGCTCTTGAGTTTCCAGCAATTTTATTTCATCCTATTCTATCAAGTGCACTGAATCTTGTTTACTTCTAGGAAATACATTTTTTTTTTCTTTTTTTAAAATGTAACACTCTCACAAAAGATACTGGATTCAACCAAATTCATCTGTGGAAATTCTTGTCTAGGTTAGAAAAAGTAAAATAAATGCTGTTTTAGCAGAAGATCTCACAGAAATGTTATGTCACTGTACTGTAGTGAGATAAAATTTTAAGAAAAATAATGATGACTCCAGAATAGACTTTTTTTTTTTCTCAGATTTTTGGTATGATTTTCTGCTGGACAATATTAGGTAGACAGGATGTAAAGCTACTTAATTTTGGTGAAATATTTGACTTTTCATCAAAAATGTTAGTTTAGATTAATTTTGGTAAAAAGATTAGAGTGTTTGGTGACAGGGAATGGGAAAATACTGTGACACACTTAACACCAGGGTAAATTAGGCCATAAACCAGACACCTGTGGATGTGAGGAAGAAGTCAGTGACCTAACCTTAGTGACCCAAGCTCCCAGAAATGTAGTTCCATCTCAACATATGGAACAACTAGAAATCACATGTTAGTGCATTGTGCTGATGCTTCCTCACTATCCAGCCTCCAACTTGAAAACAGCTGGACTTACTGGGGCCATCTGGGCAGTTGTGTCACAGAGATAGAACAGATCTGCCAAGGAGCTGCAACAATTTTATGGCAAATATAAAATGGCTCTCTAGAAGCTGGCTTCTATCCATGAAGATTTGGTTTAATTAAGAAAGTTTGCATCTTGAGAAATGTGAAAGTTGTTTCAATTGAAGCTGAAAGGCTTCCTCAGACCACATAGTCAAACCCAAGGCAAGATGACTGAAGAATTGAAAAGATTTGCTTTAATCTTATTAACCCAATCTTGCAGCCCAGCTAAAGCTACTTTAAACTCCTTTTACATTCCTGAAAGAAGACAAAGTAAATAAGTATATCCATGAAAAAGAAGCCATGCTGGCTTAAGAATGAACAACAGGAGCCGGTGGATCAAGAATCCTCCCAGCTTCACTCAGTTCTTCCACTTTAGGTTTGGAACAAAGAGAGTCTTTGTTGTGATGATGCATATTAATAGTCTGTGACAAGTTATAAATATATTGTGGTTGAATGGATCTTTTTTTACAATAGATTCTTGTAGTGTTTCTCTATCAGAATTATATGCCTGGATTTTAAACAACCTGAATACATTTTTGGGATTATATCTCTGAAGGTTGACATGATATGCAATAATGCATATTTAAGATGATACAATGTAAAGTCATTTGGCAAGTCTGTGACCCAGTAAGGGAGAAAAGAAAATATTCTCAGTAAAATAATAATAAAAAAAACCCAGTTAATTTTTTATCATGAAAGAGATTTGAGAAGTTTAAAAATGTCAATTTCACTCAATTTTCACTATCTTTTGTGGCTTGAATTTAAGGAAGGAAGAATAACTGATAGTATCCTGATTTAATATTCTGTGTTTTCAAAATATAATGTCAGTGAAAAAAGGATAGTATTGTCATATTTCCTTGACAGTTAACCCACAGTTATATTTTTCTGTAGGGACAATAAACTTTGCTTCACAATAGTCTCTTTGCTCCCTTTTGGAGGAAGCATATTAATGTTTGAAAAGAACACTGTACAACTTTTATTAATTCCTCATAATTAACAGTGGACATTTCTAGGGAGACTCATTTGAATAATTTGAAAAAGCTTAGATTCTTAAACTCCTCTATAATTTCAGGGAATGACTGTAGTGATCAATGTTATGATGATTTAATTTCTTTCCAAGGGAAAAATGTGTGCCTGCAATTTGAATTTTATGACATCCAGAAACCAGAAGACTTTGCATATGAAAACCAGTGAAAAAACACCAAATGAAAACTACTGCTTTTGAATGTCTTCCAATGATATAATTTCCTGCAAATATGAAAAAAAGAAAAATACAAAGGTTCTTTTAACTCCTAAATAGTAAAATTTAAGACTGTCTTCCGAATAAGAAAAAGTAATATTTTATAATTAATAAGATGGTGACTAGCACTCCATCAGAAACCAGGTTTTGAATTCTCTCAAAATATGCCTCTGGCTGAATACTGAATGTATTAAATGTATATTAAAATGCATGTTATTTGAATACACCCATGATGCCATGTGATCTGGATGCCTCTGAATAAACAGCCTATTCTCACCATTATTTTTAGTCAACCAACCCTGTGTCATTGATAAATCAGATCAGCTTTTTCTTATGAGTGATAGAATTACTGAATACACTGACCAGACTTATTCACTGGAAATAATCACACCAGTTTCTTTTTTTGTGTGTTTGGTTTTGATATATGCCAAGTGGTTATAATTCAATTCACACAACATCTATGTTTTTGATTTTGTATATTGCAGTTTATTTAAATAGTGCTGATATACAACCATTGTACAAATATCTGAAAAAAAGAGAAGTATGTAATTTGATCACCTTTTATTTTTATGGCCAAGTAAGTAGAGAATTTCTGAGCACATTCTAAAAATAATTTATCTCATTTATGGTCAATTTTTTTCTTGAGGATCTGAGATAGCAACCTAAAACTAGTATTACTTAAAAGAATCATATGTGCAATGTAAACCAGCATCTGTTAAAGGCTTTAATTTTAGTTGCAACACTACAAGTCTACTGTGGAACATTTTAAGGTCAATGAAGTTTAACAATACTTTATATATAAATATATAGATTTATGGTTTGAAAAAACAAGACTTTATATATAAATATATATAGATTTATGGATTGAAAAGACAATGTCCATAATCACTTCAGTCAATATTAATGTAATGGTTGCCTATTAAAAAAAAAAAAAAAACAAACACAAAAAAACCAACCAGACAAAAACCCCAAGAAAGCTATTTTGTTAGTTACTTACTTTACTTTGTTGAAAGTGGAGGGGTAAGGGAATGGTGGATTATTTTACTAATTTTGGATTAAGCATTTCAGCATGAAATCCAAATTGACTTCTAAGGAAGGAACTGCTGAGAACTAGCATAGACAGACATGCTTGTGCATGTGCCTGTTTTTTTCCAGATTCTGGGAAACCTATGAAGTCTGGAGTAATAGAAAAGAATATTAAGCTTGCTTATGGAGAAATAGATTGGATTTTCTCCTTGAAAATATAGTAAAACACAAAACCTCATGGCTTAAATCTCTGCACAGTGTGTGGTGGCCTGGACTCCTCAACCTCAAGCTATTGGGACTGAGATATTCTACCCTTTAGAGTGTACCTGAACCACCTGTCTATGATAATAGCCTTGAAACTGTTCCTATGCATGACAACACCTTGCATATCCACAGGATTTAAAGAGAGACAAAGACAAGAGAGAGCAAGTTTGGTAAACTGGCACTTATTTAGGATATTTTCAAGGTATCATTGGATTGGAAGGAACCAAAGATTGTCTGGTTCTACATTGCCCATCATGGGCAGGGAAGCCACCCACCACATCTGAAGTTCTAGTTCCAGTATTGGCAGCTGCAGTGAGGTCTCCCATAGCCTTCTCCTCTTCAGGCTGAACTACACCAACTCTCTCAGCCTGTCTTCATAGGAGCAGTGATCATCTTTGTGCTTCTCCAGAATATTGAAACACCTTTTGCCAGACCGCACTTTTATTCTATCAAATGACCATATAATAGATGAACAGTGCTATACTGATATTTTATAGTACTGTAGGAGCTTCCAGAGACTTAGAGAGATGTGTAAAATAAGTTTCATGTAAGAGAAGCATGAACTGACTTGTGAATGAAATATGATTTTGATAAAAAATGAAGATCCTGAACAAATGAAAAAAGCCCCCAAAGTGACAGTTGACCAGACAGGGCTGATCCCTTAAGTACATGGACAGTTCTTACACAGTAAATGTTCAAGATTAACAGGGGAAGGGCCACTTTGATATTTTGCCTTGTTTTTAAAATACCCCAAATCCCAGTTTACATACAACAATCTGAGACAGAAGACTAGTCTATTAGTTAAATAACCTGTTTTTTGACTTGATATTTGATCAATTTTTAAAAATTTCAAAATCTCAGTTAAAATATAAAAAATTTCCTTGTTCTATATAAATATATTTTAGTACCTCTGACATTCTATACTTTCTGTTGGCAGCTATGCTTTCATATAGATTTGGTTTAGAATGAGCTTGGATGGATATAAAACTTGATTTAGAAATTTGGTCACTTTTGAGTGAAGTGTGGCTGTGTTTTGAAGGCTGGTGAAAACCATTTTTTTGTGATTTTTTTTTTCCTGAGCATACTAAATACATTAAAAAATTGGTGATGCTGTTACAATGTTTTTGTTTCAGCGTGGAAAATGAAGAGGGTTGTAAATTGCTTTTCAATTGTTCATTAATATGGGAAGTGCAGTCTGAAATTAAAAATTTTAGTTCCTTTTGCCTCTTATAAAAACATATTTATTTTCTGAGTGATTTTTTGGAGGGCATGTGTTTGGGGCTTGTTTTGGTTTTTTCTTAAATGCTGAGGACTGTCACTTCTCCCGGATCTTTGTTATGACCTACGGGGCATGTGGTTCCTTTGACATGAAGTTTATTTTTCTAAACCCACAGCTTGATATTCTAGCACTTAATTTCAGAATGCAGCTTAAATCACAGAAACCATAATATGTCAAATGATCCTACACTTGCAGGGGAAAACAGTAAGTAATGAAAAAGCTGTGATTGCTTTTCTGTCCCTCCAAATGACAGTTATCACCTCAGTGACCTGCTCCGGGCGGACCCATCTAAACATGACACACTAAGGGATAACGTCATCTAACAGGGTAGTTATAAAAATCAATACAAAACCCATTTCAAAGATACTCTGTGTAAGAATCCTGGTGTAACGTTTATTTATTGAATAGGCCTGAGGAAAAAAAACAACAACTTTTCTGATAGATATGCTTTACCTCCCAAGCAAAGGAATTCTGTAGGTAAGCAATAATTGCATTTTTCAATCTATTATTTAGTCTTGCCAAAGCTCAGCCTAGAATCTAATATGTGGATGATTGCTATAACTCAATTATGAAACCTAAGCAGAGCTCTAATGCATCTGTAATGCAAAAGGAGCATAACAAGACAATTGACTGTACTTCTTTTAGTTGTGGAGTAGCTGTCTGTTTTTGTGCAAGGATGAACAGAAACGGGGAGGGAGGCTGTGATATTGTATTTTTTACTGAAGGATTAGGAATTTTCTGTACTTGCCTTCACTCATGAATATCGAAGGTATGGTTACATCATTGAAACAACTGCAGGCTCACAGCTGACTGAAAATAGGTTTCTATTGTTTGCTTTTTCAAATGGCAATAATACTGAAGCTTGGAGCAATTTTATCCAGTCATATTCCATATACAAGGTATGCAATTTGATTTGCTAAAAAGTCTGTTTAAAAAAGCTACTATTTATTTTCCTTATCTTTATAAAACTATTTTCAAATCTGTGTGAGCTTTATTACTCTCAGAAAGTAAATAAGTATAGGATGTATCTTCAATTCTGATTTCTTTCAAAAAGATGTAATATAGTCTGATAGCTTAAAAAATTATAAAAAAATATTTTTTCCTGCATATTAATATGAAAGCATGTTTATATTTAGGAAAACATAAGGTTTAACAAATATTGGGATTTTTTTTTAATATTGGCTTTTATCGTCAACATTTTGTTTTGTAGTATAATATAGGATCTTATTTACCTTCACACTTAACATAATTCTGGAGATTCCTCATTCATATTAGAGGCGTTTGATCACTGAAATTGTCTCACTGAAATAATCTTACAGACTTTGAAACAGAAATGCAAGGAAAGGATGAAAGAAATAATGTAACAATTTCTAAGGCCTCTCAGAAAAAGTAATGAAAATCTGGGCTTTCTAGTATACAGAGGTTGCACTTTTGAAGTCAGAAAGCATTCTGCCAGCTGTCTGCACATCTAAAACATAAACAAAATTCAGGAATGAATGGCCTCTGATAGTGGAATCTGAATGGGGATGCTCAGAAATGTTAGCTATTTCTTCTGAAGCATTGGTCTGCTAAAGGACTCATCTTGACACTCTTCATACCCCTCCCAAAGCCAAAGAGTTTTGAAACAAAAAATTTGTTTTGCTAGATCGTCTCTACTTTCCGCTCTTTCTGGCAGATCAGCTGCCATAGTGCACACAAAACAAACCTTGGCACCCAAAATAAAATTTTCTGAAGTAGACTGTCCTGTGAAATAGAACCAGTATCCTCTTCCTGAGTAAACTGTACCTTAATTCCATACTGTGTTTTCTCCAAAGACATGAACTACTTGGATAATTTGAGTGCCTTGGGCCTTTCTATTCAATTCAGTCCGAGAAAGTCTGAAAAAAACCCAAAACTCTTAGAAAACAGAATCCCATCCAAAGTATATCCAAGTATGGAAGAAAAGATCTGCAATAGTCTGCATATATGTCATATGAGTGGCATGCAGAAAGATACAACTTTGATTCTTTCTAGTGTACTTTATTAATTGGCACAACAGTCTTTTTAGAATCTAATTTAAAAAAAAATTAGTACTGCCTTAGTGCTCATCTGGTACATATTCAATTTATGTAATGGAAAAACAGAGCCCTGATGAAATTGGCAAGGTAAATCTAATACTGGGGCATGTGAATATGCATCTCATTAACAGGTGCTAATGGAAGGTGGGAGAACATGATTAACACCTGATTTTTGTTTAAAAAATTTAGAATTTGGAGAACAGAGAAAATTTATTGTCAATGACCACTGACTAGGAAGCAGCATCTAACATTTGGCTTAATGGCTGCTTTGTGGAGCTTGGTTGCTTCTGTCGCTCAGATACAGCTATTGATATTCCTTTTTTATTTTTTAGACATAGTGATTGCTTGCTTTCATCTTTGAGCCCCTTGTTTAAAGCAGTATATAACAGCCAGGAAAAACTTGAGCAAAAGTCAGGGTGGGGGAAGGCCTCAGGACACTGACACCATATATGGGAAGTGATCTTTTTAGCTTCCTTGATATTGGTATGTTTGCTGTCCGAAAGGTAGACACCTGGAAGCATCATAGGATGGGACATTTATGGGACTATTGCTTTCCTTTATTATAGTTAAATATCCCTGTTGGAACAGGAAGGGCACATCTGGTGTTAAAGATGCCTTTAATTAGTGCATAAGGTTTCTCTTCAAGCAATTAAAGCTAGAATTTTGGTTTCATAAAGTCTTCATATTAAAAAAACTCTTATGAATAAACTCATATTAATAAAACTCTTACGAATAAAGGACTATGGCAGTGTGCTTGCTGAAATGTCTTAAACCACAAATATCCAGATGGACATTATGTTTGGAAAAGCTGTTTACAGGCTGTACCAAATTATAGGGTCAAGAGAAAAGTCATTATTGTGAAAGCCCAGTTAATGAAAAATCGATTACAGACCCTTCTAAAGGTGTCTCAAAATCCCTAAAAGGAGCAGGGGTCTACAGCTGTAAATCAGCCCAATAAGTAAAAGACCCAGACCCTGTGTGAGCAGTTGTCCAGAGAAAACTGAGTAAAAACTTCAGCAGCTGTTTTTCTGATGTGTCAGTGTCCTTTGAGAAGAGTAAATGGATTTATATGAATAAGCCAGTATAAGATGTTGCTTAAGCCCAGGAAAGTTGCTTTAGAGAAACCCCTCTGCACTGCTGTGAAAGAGAAGATGCTTGTCATGTAGGAATCCAGCTTGAGCAACTTGTATTCCTCTCTCACTATGTCTGTAAACTAAAGTCCTGACTAAAATTCTGAGATATACACTGATGACTGGAGGCTGCTTCACAGATCCACATTCATCCTTCAGGTTAAATCACCAGAATTAAAGTAGTCCAGTAATCTTGATTTTTAAGTGGATCTTTTCCAGTGAAGTGACACTTCAGTTTTGGGGGAGAACAGAGATTTGCAGGAATCAGCTCCAGAGTTAAGTTATGATATGTGCTTGTAGAACTTCAGTAATGTCAGAGGGAAGGCATGATAGAGTTTGATTTTGAAAACAGGGGTCCTTTTTATTTACCAAGATGGTTTCATTTGTTGCCAGAAAGATTTTGAGGCGAACATATGGGAGAAAAACTGTGAACTCTAGAAAGCATTGACTTTTCCAGAGAATAAATGTCATCAACACTTTACTGAAGAGACTTTCCATTTCTCCAGGTATGCAGTCGGATGCTGCAACTGTGAGAATAAGGGGAATAAAGATTGCTGTGGAGAATAAGGGTTTTAGGGGGATAATTGCAATTACACAACTGAAACACCATGACATGGGTATGCCACCAACTCAGAATGTCCAAGACATCATTTTGCAGCAATATTGAAACTCCCTTTCTGTTCTTACTAGAATTGAGCTGAACCTTGAATCATTGGATGTCATGACTCAGTCTCATTATTGAATTGTTGTCTTATTCTGGCATTATATTGTTGCTTTGATCAGAGTGTGAGGGGGATGTAGTATTTGCTGGAGCTCTCACATTTTTTCAATAATCTCTTTGATTTCTATAGATGAGTATTAGAGGGTTTGTATCATAAGCCACATTGTAGAAAACAAAGAGAATATAAGAAATTTCAGAAGGCATTCCTAGTTTTAATTTTTTTTTTTGTGAAGACAATGTGTACTAAATTCTTCCTCCTAAGCTGAGCACTTTGTTCTCTGTCCTCTCTCTTCCTCAACATTTTTTTTCTCTCAGTTGCTGTCTCAACCTTCTCATGTCCATACACCAATACAATATGTCTCTCAAGAAAGCATGATGTGGCTTATAAGGATCTAATTAAGTTTTTTGCATCAGTGCTAAATATTCAACCATATAATACATCCATCATATCTTGAAAAGTGCTGAAGATAGTTAAAACTCTTTTTAAATTAAGAACGGCATTATTTCACAAGACTGGGAAAATCTGTGTGACAACAGTGAAGCCATTGTAATTTCCTGGGAATTATGTCGAGACATTGGCAAAACATATCCTGTTAAAAAATGTGGAGAAATAACCACAGTACTTATGAAGAGCCCAAGATGTCCTTAATCAGAAGTAGCCAATCAGCCAGTAAAATTAAAACTGGTTGTGTTGAGACATGTGAAGGTAGTCTCTATCTCAATATAACAATAAGGGCACATGCTGAGATTTTTCCAGTATGATAATGAGCATCTGGCTCATATTTATAAACCAGTTAGAGACTCATTTATATTTCAACCCTGTGTTTGTCTTTTTAACCTTATTAGCTGAAAAGGAGGTGGTAGTCTACAAATAAGGTATGTAGCCTCATTATATTATTAGCATAGTATTTTCCCTCTGTAGTTTTAGCTGCTGTTTAATGCCAACATGAACCTTTCTATTTTTGAAAAGTGGAATTTGGTCCAGATCAGCCATGATCAGGTAGGGCAGGAGGGGTGTGAGAGGGCTGTGCAGTTGAATGACAGGTCAGTGTCATGTCAGATGAAGCATGCAAATTGTATGAAGCCATGGTAATCATGGGGAAGAGATTCAACTCCCTTTGTTTTCTCTCCTTACCCAATAAATTCATGCTTGAAAGATGTCAGACAGACTTTTTAGCTCTATAGGTACTTTGATGCACGTGTGAAATTTTTACATAATCAGAGATACATTCAAAATATTACAGTCTTTTGTGTATTACCAAAGTAGCTTGCTTGGGTAACATTGTGTCTTCATGTTACACAGCAAGATTTTAGAGTAGCCTTTTCAGAAATTAGAATCAACCAAGTCAGATCAGGTCATAATATTAAGTATACAGTATCTTGAGAGAAACTCAATCAAACCCAACCAAACTTTTTATAAGGCATCACAAATCATCCTGTATTAGCATCACATGGATTATTTATGAAAATGCTGTTGCTTATCTGACAACCTAGGTGACATTACCTCTGGAGGATGAGCATCACCATGGCAAAACAGACATGTCACCATTAGACATTAGTCTACTGTAACTAATTTATAAGGCTGTCCTGTAATTTGTTTTGATCAGGCAGTCTGAATGTAGTTGAAGGGGATGAAAGGGAGGAGGGAGTGCAGGCAGGGAGGAGAGAGAAAGAAAATCCAATATTATTATTAACTAGAGAATTCAAAACTGTAAAAAATAAGCAAGAAAATGTGTAGAAATTTTCTCATCTCTATAACTTCTGTCTTTACACACAGACATAGATCAGAAACTCTAATACAAGTTTCCTCTCTTGGTCGTGGAATTTTTCCCACAATTTTTCTATGCTTTAAATTTGTTCAAGATAATATATGATAACCATTGCCCTGCTTGTAGGTCTTCTTTTGTTTTTTTTGTTTTTTTTTTTTTTTTAAACAATGTATGGATATAGTCCAAAAGTGACTTTGCAAAATTGTCACCAGAGTTAATTATGTTACAGTAAGTGTCATATCAAGTTTGTCTGTCAGAAAGAAAAAGGGAGCATTTCAAACTAAGGCTTACAAGCCAAAGTAAACATGTAAATGTTCAAGCTTTGGGCTGTGTCCCTTCTGACTTAAAAAATTCTTCAGTGGAATTTTGCAATTTAAATACTCTTTTTTTTCCTATGGCTAACTGATAAATAACATGAAATAAGAAATAAAGAATCAATAGGATATGCATGAATATGAAATAGTGAGCATTTCTTTAACTGTAGTTGATAGTTGCTAAAAAGAGATGAGAGGGCACCATAATTATATAATAACATCTCTATAATTTCATATTAACATCTCTATAATTACATAATAAAATTTCTGACCATAAATGACCTTGAGAGAACTCATTGTCATAGAC
Source organism: Lonchura striata (assembly GCF_050655825.1). Classification (NCBI taxonomy): domain Eukaryota; kingdom Metazoa; phylum Chordata; class Aves; order Passeriformes; family Estrildidae; genus Lonchura; species Lonchura striata. The sequence continues at coordinate 95,060,212 of NC_140704.1, read as the reverse complement.
CCTGCTTGTGCCTGTGTTGGGATACAAAGCATTCTTTTGGGCTGAAGTTTGCATGACTGTGTCTCCAACTTATAACTCAGTTTTGACGGAATATATTTTCCCTAGGAAAATGAAAGTTACTGTTCTAAAAGGAAAGGTATTCTGTTCAGACGTGGGGCAAGGGAGGAGGATATCAATCATCCAGGGAAATTATCAGCATTTAAAAGGCCTCAGAAAAGGTATTCAAAGATTTGTAAAATGTTCCAAAGAAAATTATTCCAGTCTGAGAAGATTCTGCTGTTAACATAGAAAGTGAGAATTTTGGAGCCAGAAGAACTCTGTTTAGCTGTAGTAAAGGAAACCAAAGAGTAATTATATTGCAGTATTATATAATTATTAATTCAAGTAGTAGCAAGTAGAGAGTTAACAGTAAAACATAAATGAGATTTGCTTTTGTATTTGGAAGTAAGCACAGTTAGGAATAACAGATGGAAGAAAGGGAATTGCTCATTTGGAAGATTTATTCCTCTTGTGAGCAGACATATCAACATCATTAACATTTTTGCTCTAAAAAATCCCATCAAAATTTTCCTCTCCTCTTCCCCAAACTTTACCAGACATTGTGTAAACCTAGAGAAAAAATGCCTTCTGTCAGAATTTCTAATCTAAATATAAAAATAAATAATAATAAAAAATAAATACGGGAAAAATGGGAGTATAAACAAAGTATTAAGAACAAGGCCTGCTTATACTAATTAGATTTATTTTTCCCCTTGTATTTTGGCTACTCTGATAAACTCAGAAGGAAAGCAAGACATGGGCATAATTTGTCTGGTGGCAATGGGAGCTTTTTCTCTATAATTATGTGATAATGATTTCTTTTTTATATTTTTACTTTCTAGTGTTTAAGGTTCATGCCATGGTTTCTGGCTCCAAAAACCATGTCTGGCTGTGTCTCAGATCTCTAAAATTCTGGTAGGCACATTTGAAAGCAAAAGAAAGGGGCTGATGGCTGCATTAGCCCTTTCAGCAGTTATAAAATGTATTTGTTCTATTTAAGTAGTATTACAAAACACCAGCAACTACTAGGAAAGCATATATTTACATCAAAATAACAGCATAATTTCATTTGCTTGAGCCAGTTTTTCTGGAAAATAAAAAAAATTATGGATTTTTGTAGGTCCAGCTTTTTAGTCCCAGCTGCAATATTTTTCAGTCCTCCAAGTGGACAGTTGGCATCATTGGGAATGATGCACTGTATTCTCCTGTTTTTTTCTCTGATTACCAAGGTATTCAAATAACACAGCAGCATGGTACATGTTCTTCCTGTCCATTCAACTCCTTAAATTCTGGTCTATTTCCAACATAGTTTTCACTGTATATTAGTCAAGTTCTTAAAAAAAACCCCAAACCCTAAAAATATATTCTCTGGAGTTACCATCTATAGCTCCTCTATAATATTAATTAAATTCTATGGTAATAAGAAATTAATTAATATCGCCATTGAGTCTTGTATGGGCAGCTCCTTTTGAATATCTACTATGAAATAACTAAAAATACAAGGCAGCTTTTCTTAGCCCAGTTAATGACAAAATTAGCAAGTTTACCTGTACATTACACACAAAGTTACACTGCTCCCAGCTACTTATTGTCCACAGTGACTCAAAAATCCAAGTCTAACATGTACTATCCAAACAATCCAGTGTTCAGATATCTCTAAAATATATCAAGTTAGGACATAAGCCCGGTAAATATATTTACCCTTTAATGAATATTATTGTGTGGCATCACCATTCTAAACTGACTTTTACATTGCACAGAATGTAAGGAGCAAAAACAATATACCTCACGTACATACATTTCTGGTTTTGTAGATTTCTTGCTTTTCCTCATACACTAAATTTTCATGTTACAGCTCATAAAATTTCAACATAAACCAAAAAAATCCTTCAGCAGAACATTTACCTTTATGGAAAGGCACCTTTTATGCAAGATTTGTCATGCAGAATTCTTATTATGGGCATTGTTTTCCAGCATTCATAGATAGTAGCATATATGCATTCATACATACAATATTCTTTTTAATCTTGCACACTAAACTTCAGAAAAGTAAAAGTATGCCTACCCTGTATGCAGCAAAAGTAAAGCACAGTAAATTAGCCTTCGCAAACTCCATGATTCTGCTGTGAGATTGACTTCAGTCAACATATGAAACAATTTGCTTAAAATTAGGCAGGGTATTGCAGCAGCTTCAACTGCACATATAATATTAGAAACCTATTAGTACTTGTACAGTTTATTAGTATTCTTTCCCTGATAGCAGGATGCACTATTACCTTTTATGCCAATTTTTACAGCAAATTTAATTCTTAAAAATAAACTGATTTTGCTACAAAAGTTGGTTTCATTGTATTTAAGTCTGTAGGAAAATTTCTAGTTTATTCAGCAACTGGATTGTAGGACAAAGTTGCTGGGGGTCACAGCAAGATTGAAGAATGCAAACAATATATTTAGAAAACCTTTTCAATTATTTTGATAAAACTGTTTGTAGCATGCTAAAATTAGCTTTTTGAGAAAGACATTTTCAGACCCCTGTTTATGAAAAATCTTTTGAACATGAGGTATCATAATCTGAGAAGTACTATAAGTGTCTTGTAGCAGTAGAACATGAAAAGTTTGCTTTTTTGGTGGTACTAGTTTAATAGAAGATGCTCAGAATGGTTTCCTCTACGAATAGGAGCAACTATGTTTGTCTTTAATTAGAGGCCTTTTCCCAAAATTCCCAAAATAACATTTCTTGCAAAAAGATGTGTTATCAAAATAATTTCACTAATGAAACAATTTACAAGTATCAACCCAAGGAGAATTTGTGTCTAATAAAAATGCTTGTGGGGGATTTTTTGTTTTATTTTGCTTATGATAAGCCAGTACATTTGGAAGATGAGTAACAACATTAATATAGATGCTGGGTTATTTGAAAGCTAAGCTTTTTGTGCTGCTCATTATCAGACCTGGCTAAATATTTCAGAACATGAGATTTTTGTTTATTTTTCTCTATTTCAATTAGCAGCACAGTGAGATACAGACTATCTCCTCTTACAGAAGACAGAAGTTTGTGACAAGGAAATTCCAAATGTTTGATTTGGACACGTGTGTCACAAAGTACCTGAGATTTGACATTTGGCTTAAGACAGAAATTCTGAAAACTGTTTTTGTTTGCCCCATTAGAGGAACATGAACAGTTCCTCTGTCCTGGGGGTGAATACATTGAGCTGACACCTCCATTGATGGAATTTTACTACTTTTCCTTACTCACTGCTGCTTGTAAGACCTCAGAGGGAATAATCTGAGCTGAACTGTTCCTCTGTACCTTCCCTCCTAAGCCTCCATTGAAAAGGATACCCAGGCCAAAAATGCATAAAGCACGTTAATATTATTTGCAGGAAAAATTTGTATCAGTAGAAGTGCTGCCATGGTTCAATTACAATCACACAATGGAGCAATTGCTTAGTCTCTGGCTGGGCAAATACATTAAAAAAAATGCCACACCTTTACATTTTGAGCATCTCTCCTTTTGTTCCCTCTTTTGTTCACAGTGTCTGAAAAAGCATAGGAACTTGTAGTGCAGAATCTCTGACTTTCCAGGGAGGTAAAATATATTTCTAAAACTTCATATGCCCCAGTTTCTTTAGCTGAGAAATTTAGGCAAAAATATTTCCTGAACCCAAAACAATGTTGTTAGATATTAACCAATAAAACAATGTCAGGAAGTCTTTTTCTTTAGGAAGTGTTTGAGAAAAATGGTAACAAAATATTATTATTTATTAATCAAATAACCAATTATTTATTCATCAAAGGAAATGAACGCAGAGCTCCTGTTACCTACATCATGTCTTAATTCTCTGCTTCATATCCTGGTATTTGTAATTAGGAAAATGAATATTACTGGTTTGTCTAGGAGATGAAAATGTGCCTCCTTGCAAAAATGCAACATAATTATAATGTTCACTATAGAAATTATGCTGGATGAAAATTTGAATTTGGTGCAAACCATCACAGATCTTGTATTGATGGCAATATGCAAAATAATATATAAAATGGCTTTCAAAATTAACTTTAATTTTTGTCAAGTAAAATTCATTTATACTCCATTTCTATGTGAAATAGATTTTGTGGTGTTATAAAAGCATTTCAGCTCAGAGTGCAATTTTCCCTTTAGTGGTGATATTAAATTTTGTAGATTGTTTGTATTTGCATTATCTGTCTGTCTCTTTTCATAAAATTTGGATGAATTTAACCTTTGAGGTCCTAATATATGAGTTGCATTTGACTGAAATTGGTAAATTGGTTCAGAAATTACTGTAAGAGGAGGGACAATTGTTTGCCCAATGTACAAAACAAGAAGGTAGTCATAAGGGCTCATTTTCTAAGAAATACAATGAAAAACAATGACTGTTTATTGAGCTAAGTTTTTGGTTTATGTAATATCTAGTCTTTCTGTTTTTTTGTTTTTTTTTCACATAGGAGACATACATGATCAGTTTGTTTGACATAAAATAAAAAAATATTAGTAGTGCTATAGTATTATCTTGTGAGCTTTTCTGGTTTGCTATGCTATCATAAATGTAGCTGGGAAACAATTTCAGCACACAGAAAATGTTCAGGACAACACATCACCTGGCTGATTATTTTTCCTCAGCCATTACTTGCATATCCCAGACCAGTAATTGTACTGTTGTTATGGTGCTGTCAAACTAAGATTTCTTCAGTGAAACAAGGAATTTCTTATACTTCACCTGAAATAAATATAAATCTTAAATACTAACTTTTCCCAATAAATCTAAAAAGGCCATTTGATTTGGACCAAATATATTTAGAAACACATGGATCCAAGATACGTAGGCTTGGGAGGGACCAGTTATGTCATCAAACTCATTTAGGTTACTAGAGTTTTCCAGTACAGCACTCATGCAATTAGGTCCCTCATTCTGAAGAGTTTTCAGAAATTGTCCTTTCTATATGTGACACATATAAGCAGAGTTGTACACTATGCTTTACCTTCTTCCCAGCTGATTTCTACCTCTTAAGAAATGGGTGGGTACTACTTTTCTTGTCCTCATCCTTTATTAAAACTATTAATAGTTAGCAGAAAAAAACTCTCCAAGGGCAAGCCAACAAACATATCTGCATTTTCTCTTGTACACTCTTGAGCAAGGTGGTCCTATATGCCTAACAGGCAGTCTGTTTTCTCCTTTTAAGCAGAAAACAACAGTGTCCCTCCTGTTGTTTCAGTTCTTTCCTAATGCATAAATGTGGCACCAAGGGACATGATTTAGTGGTGGTTTTGGCAGTGCTGGGTTAACAGCTGGACACGATGATGTCTTTTCCATCCTAAACCATTTTATGATTCTGTGATTGCAAATTCTGGCACTCCTAGACTAAGAGATATGTATAGAAAAAACTATAGATTTCAGTTTCAAAATGAAAACAGAAGACAAGAGGAGAGGTAGGTAGAAAATTGCAAATTGAGCAAGTGTGTGGAGGACTGAAAGCTGCGGTCTGAAGATGCAGCTGTTCTTAGTTCCCAGATGATTAAAATGCAATAGACAAGAAGTGTTTTCTTTATCTACTGAAGTCTGCTGTGCAGGTAGCTGATCCAATAGACTGACAGGAACAAAATGCTATCTGTCTTCTACATCCCTTTTCTTTTTAGATATTGACCCAACTTCTAGGAATGAAACCTATATAGTGAGGGCTCCTACTTTTATTGAACACAGGCTTCTTCCAAAATAACTAAGGTGGCTCCCGAAATTACAGAGCAGAATGTACACTGGTGAGTTTTGGAAGTCCTCCCTAAGGGTAGATCAATGGATCTAAAGAAGTCTAAGAAAAGACCAATGACTTTTGAAAAACAGTGAGATCTGCTAATGGTGGAGCAGACAGAGGGTATTAGAGATTGATCTTAATAATTGTTTGATTTATAACTGAATTATAAACTTGTTAACTATGCAAGTTTTGTGATTCTATTATTTAGCCTGTTACTTACAGGGACTAGGATCTTCACATTGCTGCAGCTTCATTTCACCAATATCTTTTAGACCATTTGGAATCTGGAGAGATAATTGTCCTCAGATTTCCTTATGGTTATCACAAAATCACTGAATTGTTATGTTTGGAAGGGATCCCTGGAGCACATCTGGTCCAGCCCCCCTGCTGAGGTAAGGTCACCTACATAGGAACACTTTTAAGTGTGTTTAAAGCAGGTGATATGGGAACACTTTTAAGTGTGTTTAGATGTGTTTGGAATATCTCCAGAGAGGGAGACATTCTAAACACACATCCACAACCTCTCTTGACAGCCTGTTCCAATGCTCTGCCATTCCTCAACATAAAGGAGTTCTTCCTCATATTGAGGAACTTCTTGAGTTTTAGTTTATGACTGCAGTTCCACATCCTGTTGCTGGGCACCACTGAAAAGAGTCTGGCACCAACTTTGGCACCCACTTTTGAGATACTTAAATGCATTAATGAGATTCCTCTCCCAGTCTTCTCTTTGAACAGGCCCAGCTCCCTCAGTCTCTCCTCATAAGAGATGCTTCAGACCCCTCATCATCTTTGTGGCTTCTACTAGACCCTCTCAGTAGCTTTTTGTCTTTTTTGTGCTGAGGAACCCAGAACTGGACACAGCACTCCAGATGTGACCTCACCAGGGCTGAGTAGAGATATGTGATCATCCTTGTTCTTGTAAAGGACTCCAATAGCTCTGGGAAGCAAGATTTCAGACCTGAGTTTGTTTAACTCTGCAGCATGTACCAGATGCATCAGATCACACTGATAAGTTTTTTTTTTTGTTCCACATTCTTCCAGGAGTTCAGCATCAACAAGATCCTCTGACAAGTCTTGCATAGAAAAGGAGGTATTTTGGAGAATCCTTCTTATTCTTCTCCACAGGGAAAACAGATGGAAAACATGTGCTGAGTTTTCCTACTATAACTTTATCTTCTTTGAACATTCCTTCTATATTTGGTTACTTACTGGCCCTACAGGTACTTTGGCAACTTTCCTGTTCCTGATGTGTTTAATATAAGGTTTATTAATTTTATGTCTTTTGGACATTTTCCCTCAAGGTCTTTCTTCTCTTCCTTTGTGCTTTTAATTTTCATCTATTATGTTCAGTATAGCATCTTAAGTCTTCACAGAAGTCTGCCATACCACTAAAAGGATTCACATGAATTTCAGTTCTACAAGGACAGCTGCTCTGAATAAATACCTTTGCTGCTACTGTGGAAAGCAAGCAAATGAAAACTGCTGCAGGAAAGGTACAGACTGTCCTCCACTAACACTTCAGTGGTAAGAAAGAATTATGGATAAGAAACTGGTATTTGCATGGCTGAGGACCAATGACTGATTAATCAGCATCCTTATGCTGGGGGAAAGCTGGATAGAGTTGGTCATCGTGGTATAAGAATTCTTGCTTGTGAACCAGAACCTGCTTACCGACATTTTGGACACTTGATATTTCTGTAGCTGTGACACATTCATGGTATGGAGGTTAAGAACACATTAAAAATTAAAAGGATGGTTCCAACAGAGTCTCGCATTTAATAAATGCTTTAGTCAACATTTTGACTTTAAATGTCTCATTCACTATTTTGAAATCTTAGTGTTGCACTGGTCCAAGGTCTTCAGCAGGAAATGTCTCCTGCTTGATTTTTCAGGGGCTTGTTGCTGACATATGTACTCATTTGACAGAACAATGATCTGGTTCCAGAAATGATTTAAATATTTTTTGGTTGTTTTTAGTTTGCTGTTTGTTTGGTTTCTTCCTTAATTATAGGTTTATTCCTTTATTATTTTGTGTTTCCATATATGCAGTATGCTTTTTAATTCTAGCCATTGTACAGTGCCAAATTAATAATTTTGTAGAGGTTTGACAATTATTTTATCATTATTTATATTTTTAATTTAATTTTATTTATTTTTATATACATTTTTATAGTTTTTATTATTTTAAATATAATTAATAAAATCTACCATAAAGAATTATCTTTTTTTTTTTCCTGATACGAAAACCTCATGACCAGACCTTGAGAAAACACAAGGGGGAGCACAAGGCAGGGCAGAAAATGTTTTTCGTTGGCATATATTTTTGTGAGACAATGAAATCTGAATATTGCCTATCCTGATCCCCACTGGGATGCCTGAGTCCACAGAATGATCCTAATTGAATTTTCCCTGCCTAAATGGAGTATGCCCTGTTGTGAACCTGCTTTGAGCATGATGACAGGATGGGATGTCTCAGAGCATAACTTCTGTAAGACCCAGGGCCTTCCTTCTATTACCTCTATTATCTAAACAAATAACCTTGGACAAATCAATTTGCATTAATCCAGCCTCACAGTTTAAACCTCTCTCCTTTGCTTTAAAATGTCTCAATCAAGATTCAAGTGAAATTTCTTGAACAATTATCTCTTAAACTGTGCTTGTGTATTACAAGAAAAATCTGTAATTTTTATTAAAAATATAGAGATGTTTAAAAGGGTAAATTAACGCATGGGTCATAGCAAGTTCTTTCTGCTTTGTAACACTGAGCACAGAGTCCCTTAGAAACACTTGTGTTTTTATTTGTGCTAAAACGAATTTGTTATTGAGATTAATCTCAGATTTTTACTGTTTTCTTATTTTATTAATCACATGAAGGACTTTCATGTGTATTTTAGCATTTTGTTGTATAAAATTAAAAATCTTCACTCACAGTGACCTTCAGCCATATTCACTACAGTAATCACACTGGATTATTTCTCTATGGTACTTCCTATGGAAATGCACTTGAAATAGGTAGCAGTATGAACAATGGTTCTTCAGATTTATGGGAAAGTTTTCTGAAAATTAATGAATTGCATTACTTTACTAACTCATATGATTACTCATATCAAGTCTTGCTATTTTTTTAGTCTAGAACAGATTTAATCTATAAATTAATCTCATATTTTGAAAATTACAGATCAACCCATGATTATTTTCACACATCCTTAGGTAATCCATAATCTGTGTTTGTGCAATAATTTTTGTTCTTTATAGAAGTTATAAGAACCTTATGCATATGAATAGCTGTGTTGTCCAGTTAAGCACTTGTTTATAGTATATTTTAGCTGTTTTTCTTCTGATTTCATATTCAATGAATAGAGACAAGGCACTCACAAGGGACACTAGGAGCCTTCTCCTATCCAAGTCCCAGGTCACTCACCCTTTGTTCATGGGAGGAGTTGCTTCAGCGCTCTGACCATTTTTGTTGCTGTGCTCTGGGCACACATGGTTGCTTTATACTTTTTGAGTTAGAGCAAAGAAATTGTTTGCCTTATCTGTGTTGCAGACGTAACAGAAGTTCAAAGATTTTATAAAATGTGAAAAACCGAATCTGTCATTGCAGTGTTTGCATTCTTACAGCACATTTTATCGGTCCTGCAAGAGGAAGGAATTATTCTTCAGTTAAAACCAAGGGACTCATGGTTGAAAATTCTTATTAGCTTCAAGCTTTTCTGTTCTCCCTGGGAAGTTTAGCTTTCTTTACATTTTTTCAGAGTGGCACTAGGATGTTCTTCAGTGACCCTTCCCTATCCTCAAGCACTAATTCTGGATTGCATGGAGCAATTAGCATCCTCTTCAGTGACCCTTCTTTCCTTGATGCCTTAAGTTTTAGCTTTCATATTTATTTTTTTTTTTTAGATTCTGTGCTGCCTAGGTGTGTAGTTCTGAGCTTCATATTAAGTGTTGGTAAGCTCTTTTCACAGAGTAGGTAGACGAAAAAATTCTTTTCTAGCTTGGGATGAAGGACAACCATTACAAATTTCAGGCCCAGGAGCATAAACAATGTGAAGAGAGAAAAGCAAGAAGGACGGGACTTCATGATATAAAGCTGTAATTGGACAATTGACCCAATGTGCAAATGGACCAAAACTTATAAAAATGTGAGATCTCATGACTGGTTGTCCATTTTGTGACCATTTTGGGTTCATCTTGGGTGTAGCCCTGGCAAAACTCTTGTACTGCCCAAGGTGTATCCATTAAGACCTTTTAATAAGTACCTATTTTATTCTTTGACTCTGTCTAGCCTCTGTTTTAGGTCAGCCTTCTCAAGGCATCAACCTATCCTCAAGCACTGATTCTTGATTGCATGGAGCAATCAGCATCCAAGGTACATTTTTCCTGTATTCTGGTATAAGGATAAACCCTGAAAACCCCACTGAAATCCTGGAAATAATTCAGTAGTTAGAGACAAAACATAGGGTGAGAAACGTCCCAGGTGGGTGAGCTGTGATCATCATGCTCTCACCAGGCCTGGGGGTGTCACAGCTCAATAGCTTCCTATATATCTTGCTCTAGGAGCTCTGCACAGCCTTTCAGGATGCAGTGCAGGCCTTAGACAAATTTATTATCATAAAATCCCCAGCTGATTCCTTTGTCCTGCACTCTAGCCTCTATAGGGAAAGTTTTATCACTTCCCTCACATTTTGATTGCCTCCATTCTACAGCTGGTAGCAATATGTCCAAGCCAATGATATGGCTTGACAAGCCTTTCAAAAGATTGCAGGGACTGGGTTGTATCTCTTGAAGTGGAAGAGGAAAAAGGAGAGTAAATGAGAAGAAAAAGTTAAAAGTTTCTTCCCATGCACTTTTTTCCCCAACAAAGCAAAAAGGTGAAGATTGTATAACCTCTCTAGCCTGCTGCCTGTTTATGCAGTAAATCTATACCAGTAGCAGATTTATTAATTTAATGGTGGTCTTGCATATAAGAATTGTATGGGCAGTCTCAGAACATAATTATTAATCTTATAAAGGGATGTATTTGAAATGTTGACTAACCATATTTTGTAGTTTAGAATTTTTTTTTTCCTTAATATTGATATTTTTCCCCTTTCTATTTAAAAAAGACAACTCTGTAGACCCAAACAATAAAAAAAGTCCTCTCTTTAGCTGGATGACATAATTTGGCAATCAGCAAATTAGAACAGCATGTTGCTTCTGATGAAAAAATATTAAATATGTGTCTCATAACTCTGCTGCTGAGCTTTAGTTAAACACATAACCTTTATTTGAACTTATTTCATTTATCATGGGGAAGAACATAGCTATTTCACATATGGGCTATGGAAAAAGATAGCATGGTCATTTACACTGTGGAGTGCTCACTCCACAAAGAAGAAAGATAATTTCTGCAGGGAGAGTTGACAAAGTGCAGGTTAAGTACCCATATTGGCTTTCCCCTGGAAAGTTCATGAAAATTAGTACTTTTTTCCCCTTGAAAATTATTAAAGGCTCTCCTTATTAGAGTCTATTAAAAGCTGTTAATAATAGTTCAAAATTTGCAGGATTTATTCTCTTCAATGTGACATCAACATGCTATGATGGACCCCCAAATTGTCTTCTTTTCATTTGCAGTCACTCTCTCATTATTCTTGTACTTATATCTGCAGCTTCACACAGATAACTAACTAGTTTCTCAGGTTTTTATCCAGTTAGGTATTCCATTACCTCGTTGTTTTCTTGCCCCGAGTTTTGCAGCATCTACCAGCCACTGTTTATCTGACTTTTACCAACCTTTTGTTCCTGAGTGTTTGAGGCTGGCTCATTGCTAGATGCTGTGACCCTAAAGAAAGCAGTGCCCCGTGAGTTTAAAAAAATGACCCTATGCTACTGAAACACTCTATACAAACCCTCCCCTGAGGGATGAGCACAGTACAGTGTTACACTGAAATGTTGCCATTTCCTTTGGCAAAAAAATACAGGTCCAGGATTCTCCTAACAAACCAAATCCCCATCTCAGTCCACTCTGACTTATGTGGAGATTAAATTTCATCCTCCTAATGATGTGAGAATTCGAGAATTAACATTCAAAGCTTTTATTTCTAAGAGGAGTGGTGTGCCTGTCAATTTCAAATGATGACGTGTGATAAGAGTGTGATCTTACTGAGTTTTCTTAGGAAACCAAAGCAAGTGTATTTTGTATATATACACTTAACACTAATCATCCTCTCCAGGAACCACTCATAGGCTGCCCTCCATCTGTGAGAACTGTGTATTTGGGTTGTAGGTAAGGCATGAGACAGCAAATAGAATTACTAGGCAGTGCTGGGTGTTACTTTCTTCATTTTGGGGTGTTTTTTCTGTTAAATAAGAATGCTGCTAGTGCAAATTTATCCAAAAATTTGTAGTACCTTGAACACCAAACTCTTTAAGTAGAAAATACAATCACAGATTGATTGAGGCTGGAAAAGGCCCTGAAAGCTGTGGAATCCAACTGCTAGCTTAACACTGATGGGTCCATAAGTGCTGCATCTACATGTTTAAATTCCTTCTGGGATGGTAACAACCACTTCACTGGACATCCCATACTTATGCTTGATAAGACTTCCAGTGACAAATTTTTTTTCCTAGTATCCAATCTAAATATCCCCTGGGATAATTTGAGGCCATTTCCTCCTATCCTATCTCTACTACTAGAAAGGACCAGTACAAATATTTGAAAGACAAAGCTTTATCTCCTTTTTTTCATTTCCTAAGTAAATTGTATGTTAGCACCAAATGAGGCCTGTGCACCACTATAGACTGTAATGATAGGAGCAAAGATTTGACTATGAATTATCAGATAAATCCTTTGGGACCCCCAAGATTTACGGTCTTCTACAGGGATTGTAGACTCAATTCCAATGAGTGTCTGGAAAGCGAGGATTCAATGTCTAAGTGTGTCTCATTCCAGATAAGTGATCAAATTTACAAGGCCGTGCAGTCAACAGATTTCTTTTGGTCTCAGTGAATGTAGAAATACTGATGAAACATGGCAGAGTCCCAGTGAGGCAGGGAATACTATCTACTGTAGTCTCCTGGGATGGAAATTCAAGTATCTCCTCTAAAATGTAGTGAATGAACTTTGAAGTCAGGGACTCCACCATTTCTGGTGATTGATTGCATCATGAGTTTTCAGCAGCTCTAGGACTCTGTTTTATCTTGTTCTTTGCAGAAGAAATGTTTAGCAAAATCCTTTAATTAAAACACAAAAACAAAAAAAAAATCTTTGGAAGTAGCTGACCTTTTTTCTGGTTTTCAAGATAAGAATCTTACATGATCATGCATGACCATAACACTCTTGCATGTTATTTCTAGGACCTAGGAAGCAATTCCCAGTTTCTAGATAACACCTCCTTGCTTCTTCTCTTCCCTCACTTCCCCCTTTCTTGACAGCCAGAAGGAAATCAGAGAGTAATGTGTTACAGCAGAATATTTAAGCTAAGACATGAATGAGTTTTGCAGGTTTGGGACAGGTGCTGCCTTCACAGACTGCCTGGGAAGGTGTGTATCCATAAAGCCTCCTCAAAGGCCTCCTGCTGAGAACCACCCATGTGTCCTGTTTCAGGGATCAGTTATGGTCTCTGATTTGTTTTCAATATATTGCTACATATTAATACCAAATGTAAAATAATAGTAAATTATCAACACAACAGGATGTGCTTCTCCTGCCTCATAAACATGATAAGGTTCCTTCTCTGCCACATCTGCATATTCACTGAGTGCCAGGCACCAAAAGCTTTTTGAGCAAGCGAGGCTAAACCACTTAGGGCTGCCAGAGGACTTTCAATGCATCAATGACTTCCCAGAGAGCTCTGAAAAATCACTGCAAGCCCAGAGCTGGTGACTGCAATGTGCACATCCCAGAAACTTCTGGAGGTGGCTGTACTTAAATCTGTTCAAGTTGTCTAAATAAAATAAGGGATGCAGGCAGAACACCAGAACACACTGTGTTACCTGCAGACTTTTCAAGTTAGATCAAGCTGGGAAAGACTGGTGGTGCAAGGTTCTTATCAGCATGGGCAGAGGTTCCAGGGTGCAGCAGAAATGTGCTGAAATAGCCCATCCTCTGACTGGCTTCACCATCATTCTCCATTTGTCAAGACCTGTAGAATTTGGCTGCCATAGCTGTTTTGACAGAGCTGCTCAAACTCACCTCACAGCTGCTTGGAGAAATTACAATTCTGTTTATGCAAAACAACAAATTTATAGCTTTTTGAAGCCCAAATTCCCCTTTTCTCCCTTTTTACCATATAAGGAATCAAAAAGAACAGCAATACCTCATTGAAGTCTTTAATATAATATAAATTGAATTGTATCTAGAAGATATCAAGAAGATATCAATGGGATGGGGACAATTTTTTTCTTGCTATTGAAATGATTCAGAAAAGTGAAAAGGACATAGTAATATTTTGAGGTTTCTAAGAAATTTGAATAAATGGAATATTAGAAGGCCATGTGCAAATAAGTGTAAGCCTTTATGGCTAATTTCAGAGACCCTAGATGGTTTCCAAAACTTGTGAAAATGATTTAAAATCATTCATCAAAATCTCTTGCAATAAACAGCACTACATGTGTGATGATACAGAGAGTCACCTGAAAGTTGAAAATCACTGCCCGAACACATCCATTGGCTCAAACATTTAGTTCCTTCCTTTTAGAAAGACAAGTTGGACAAGAGAGGTCTGATACATTACTTTGGTTTATTCCAGTTTCACCCACTACAACAAATGGAATTGGAGGGTAAGTTGTGATGGTGAAGTTAGAGGAGTTGTGATGTTCAGTCTAGTGCAGGAACTCATTGAAAGGGAGGAATTAATAAGGGACCTTTCTGCAGGTGTCTAGGGTGTAGATTTGCTGTGAAGTGTAAATTCTTCAGAAAGAAAATTCCACACTTGAAGAAATATTTATTTTATTCTTTATTTGTTTGTTATTCTTTATTTTATTTGTTTTATTCTTTATTTTTATTCTGCTTGAAGTGACTTTTTGATATTTGTTCCTCTTAGGAATAGCATTTGGTTAATCTTTCAAATAATAGTAAACCACTGCAGGTTATAAAGAATATGTGCTAGATGATCATTGATTTTTCTGTTAGTGATCTTAAGAGGAGAGAAATTAATTAGAAAACAGTGGGATTTGTCTGCTCTACACCTCCTGCTCACTCAGCTTTGAAAATGCCTATCAGGTGAAATTGTTAATTAGTCAAAAGACAGGAAAAGCACTGCAAGAATATGTAGGACCATGTCTCTTGTCAGAAATATTTCCTTCTGGATAGAAAATGTGGATTATAAAAAGTTATTTCAACATTTAAAACCTTTGTGCTACTCAAGTGGCACAAATAGTCTAAAAGGAAATGCAAATAGTACAATAATATAGAAACTACCATAGTTCAAACTCTGAAAATGGTTGACTATTTAATGAGTTTCTCTTGGGCTTTCAAAATAAAATAGTAAGTTATATGCGAAACATCTCTGACCATGATTTATGTGGTAACTGGCTCTCTGGGTTGAGTTTTGTTTGTGTGTTAGCATGTTGTATGTGAGCAGTTGAAGAGTTTATTCTACCTTTTAACCCCAGTGAAAGCTGATGCTGTGTGTCCTGAACCAGGGCTGCACATGTGCCATGAAGAGCCAATCTTCCTCCAAATGCAAGGTGTGGGGGCTTCCACACTCCCTATTTCAGTGAATTTTAGTGAGGGAAAGTGAGAGGGAACTGCAATGGAGTGTGTATGGGGCTTCAGCAATAAAAGAAGATGATCAAAAGAGGTAAGAATGAGAACTTCACTATCTTTGCCTCTTCTGTCAAGAGAGCACTGAAAATGCTTTGTAGATTTAGCCACAGAGGTAAATTAGGAGAGGCAATACTTAACTGGTGAATCATGGAACAACAGAGTTGAACAGTTCAACATAATGAAAACTAGATATTTTGAGAAAAGGGTATATTCTTTGAAGATGCCGAAAATACAGATTTTGAAAGAATTTTCTCTCTGTCTTTATGCCAATTAAATGGCAGCTGAATCACGGCTTTAAAATACCTCTGTTGTGGGCAGAAGTAACAACAGCATACCCTGTCTTAGTATTTGGTGAATCCAACCTAAAGGCTACAATTCCTATTCACACTGAATAGTACCTGTTCACCAGAATGAACTAATTTGAAACAGACTTTCCCCATGGGACAGCTGTAGTAAAAATAGGAAAGAGTAAAAATACAAAGAAAGTTCATTTGTGATAGTTAAAAAAAAAAAAGTAGTAAGTTTAAAACAGTGAAATAAATTAGGATTTATATTTAGTTAACAATGAGTTATCAGAAACCATTCCCATATATTTCCTGATGGTTTACCATTACATAACCTGCTCTATATTTATAATGTACATCTGGCATACTGTACTTCTATTCAGATCACTTTAATTAAACCAGCCTCCAAGCTCCCATATAAAACAATGGAAGTTCTGAAATGCAGGAAAACAGCAGTATGAATTCATGAATAGCCCTGTATGTGAAGGCAGGCAATCTGCAGATTAGTGTGGTGGTTTCCTGTTGTTAACACCATAAACTTGTTGAACTCTGTTAGCTAAATTCTTCTAACTTCAGCCCAGTCACTGCAGCTACTGCAGAAAAGATGATCCAGGTGAGAAAGGAAAAACAGCAAGACAAATAGCTTTTTTTTAAACTGGAAAGTAAAAAGAAAAAAAAAATAAAAGTAAAACCTAGCTTTGTGATCTTGAAAAGTACTGCAGTGCTTTGGAACTCTCTTACTAAAATTACAGTATCTGTCTTCTCTCTCAAAGACAAAAATTTCTTAAACCAAATAATCAGTAATAGATGGGTAGGAGAGCCCAATGTTGAAACAATTTCTAAAGGATGCTTTAAGATACAGACTTAATTTTCAGCAAAAGTCTTGTTTAGTCACCAGTCTCAGAGAAGCTGAGAAGTTTCCAGAAGGCAGAACTCTTCTCATGAGGACCTCAATTATATGTAAAAAATAAATGATACTGCAGTTTTTGGGTGCAGAGGGTTATTTCTAGTCTCAAAAAATCTTGATATCCTAAAAAGCTATTTAAATCCTCAACCAATAAGCAGACTACTTTTTAAAACTACAGGATTGATATAATTAATTATTTTTAGACCTTGTTGTGGGCCTCTAACAAATTCTCAGTATGGATAAGGATCCTTAAAGGCAAATAAGTCTTCTGAACAAGGGTTCAATTTTCTTAGCTATTTTTAATGAATGCTGCAAAATATTTAAGCAGTCAGAAGGGCATTAAGATAGAACAGCAACTGCTAATGTATATCTTTATATGAAAACAGATTATTAGCATATTCTATGGTAACTTTAATAAAAGAATGTTCTTCTACCAGCTCATGGTATCATACGATAATTCAGACTGGAAGGAACTTTCTGAGGATCCTAATCCAACCTTATGCTCAAAGCAAGACAAACCATGAAATTGATACTTCTTCCAGACAGATATCTGCTACTAATAAACAAAACAGCCACTGAAACCTTCCTAAAGACCTCAGAAACAGTATAGCTTGGTTTTAAAATGTTGGTCAAACTCCTTTTGACAGCAATTATTAAGTTCAGCTGAAAACGGAATTAATTGGTAAAGGTTGCATTACCTAATTAGTGAACACAATGTGTTGCTTAAGCCATCAAATGAATTTAGTGTGAATGCAGACTCTATAAACTATTTGATATGTAACAGATCCAGACTGTAACATCTGTTTACAGTACTTTGTCAAATGCTTTGCCAAATGATGCAGTGCTCATTTTTACCCCTCTTTGCACCTTTCCAGCCTGTCCTTCTCTTCTGGGAAAATGTCCTAAACACAAGGCCACAGACATTAAAGTTTTGGTTTCTGATCTCTTAAACAGAAAGGGCTAATGTCACCAAATAA
Source organism: Lonchura striata (assembly GCF_050655825.1). NCBI lineage: Eukaryota > Metazoa > Chordata > Aves > Passeriformes > Estrildidae > Lonchura > Lonchura striata. The sequence goes on along the minus strand of NC_140704.1, from coordinate 95,042,491 downwards.
ATTATTTGTAGTGCTTAATATGATCAGTGTAAGTAGCTACATAAGCCACAGGAAAAGGAAGTTTCTCTTTTTTCCTGCTGCTTCTGTTCTTCAGGGAGAGATTGAAGTTTTAGACATTATGAAGATTATCCGAAATGACATTAGTCCCATCAGTCACAATTGTAGCAAAATCCTCCGTGTTATACAAACTAATTTGCTGTGAAAACCTGTATAAAGAGATTCTGAATAAATAGAGGACTACTGAAATACTACTTTGCATTGTACAAATAAAATTTTTAATTAAGATTTAGGATGGGAAGCTTCTATTTCTGCTTCTGCAGTCCTCTGCAGGGCATCAGTGTCTCTTTTGTTTAAAGATTCACGAGTTAGAGCAGTATTTAATTGTAAATCACAGGACGTAAGAATTAATGACATTAATTCCAAATGGAAATAATTTTAAGGTTATGATTTAATATTAGTGTAAGACAAGAGTCTGTATGGCTGTGTGGAGATGTAAGGTACAGGGGAAGAGACAGAAGGGAGGAATGGAAGAAAAAAATAAGAAGAATTAGGATGCTATAAGAACACAAGGCAACACAGACAGAATGACAGACAAATAGACATCCAAATGCCTTACCTCTGCAGTGGCCAGCTGAGCATTGGCTCAAATAGAAGGCAAATATTGCATTCTGCTGCCAGTCAGAGACCTATAGGATTGGTCTTCATGGTGCTCTCTTCCTCAATCTGCTTTTACAGACTCACCCCTGATGGCAAGGGCATTGTACTTCCTATGGTTGCCTCTTGAAGAGAATGGCTACAACTGCAGCAAAGCAATTGTGGATATGCACAGCAAAATGTGAATTTTCTATGACATTACTTGTCTTGTGATTCACAAGTCAAGCTTATGCTGGAAATCATGAGCTTCTCTAATTCCCGGGGGAAAAAAATCAACACATCAATATCCGACAGGATACCATGCTGGTCATTTTAATTTGCTTTGAAATTCAAGTTCCAGCATTGGCTACTGCTCTAATATTAATGTCCAAAAGCCACTCAAGAGCAGGATGAAAAATGTTGATGTGTGAGTCAAAATGGTACACACAGGTCTCAGTGCCGCTTGGTCATCCTGCCAGGTATTCATCAACCAGAGCAAAGAGAGTCCTCCATATCCTTTCTATACAAAAACTTTGAAACTGCATCAGAGGAGTTTTACTTTGTGTTACTAAAGTGTTACTAAAGTTACTAAATACGATTGTGTTACTCAAGTGAATTCATGACTCCATGTCTTCTAATCAATGGAGCTTATCTCCCATTCCATGTCCTTCTGGAATGGGAGAAACTTGAGAGAATAGCAGCCATAACACCGTGAGTCCAGGAAGTCCCCACTGATGCACTGAAACAACAAGAGAATACAGAAGATGAAAAACAAAGTCCAGGTGTGCAAAAATCAGTGACTCTGCCATGTGCAATAAAGAATAGTAGGGGAGGTTTTTTAGATGAACAAACAGTAAAGCTCATCTGCAGATACTACAGTGCACTTCAGAGTTCAGGGGAAGTGGGCATGAGAATAGCTGGATGAATGGAGATTGGGACAGAAAATGTCAGTGACCAATTATTAGCCAGTAACAGAGAAAAGCAGAAAAGAGAGACTTGCAGTGCTGCAGCCTTTCAAAGAGTGCACCACAAATCCTGATGTTTTTTCCAGGTATTAGTCTTTCTGTTTTCATAGGGAAAAGAAATCAAGAAAAGCATGGAAAGGATCGTGTAAGTTATGGCCATGTAGGGAACAGAAAGTTCCCTCATGGACATATCAGTTGACTTAAAATAACTGGAGATCAAGTGTCCAAATTCCTTAAGATGTTTGAATATTTTAGTCACTTAATTGTGATTAGGAGGGAATAGGATGTACTAGGAAGGGATAGGATGTACTTCCATGCAAAGAATCATAGGAGAGATTTCTGTGATTGACACAAATCTTAGATACTGAGAAAGGTTTCTTTGGCTCATTGTTTATTTGATGAAAATTGGAGCTTTAGAGGAAAGAAAAGGATGTAAAGTACCACATTGTGTTTCAACGTTTGCAGAAGAAATTATCTTGATTTTTGAGGTGATTCTTCATTTCAATATTTCCTGAACTTAGTGCATAAAAAAAGAAAATAAGTAATTTTGCACATACCAATGTGCTAAAAAGACATGATATTTTTATGGCTTGATAGCCTTATGAGGTTTTTGAGGACTGAAAGACAGGTAAAGCATACCATCTCCACCCACAAGCACAGAATGGGACAAATATCTGAGATATTATAATCTGAGATTTTTATTTGGGTTATAAAGAAAGAAATATACATGTTTCTCAGGGAATTAAGATCTCACAGTAGAAACTAGCTAATTAGCTAATTTTAAGTTGTCAACAAAGTACTAAAATGTGAGTAGCATCTCAAGGATGTTTTGCTACATGATTTGATTTCCACTAAAATTGTCAATCAGTAGCAGTGACTGTAAAGATTTATATTTTATTTTGCATGAAGAAGACTTTGCTAGAGGAGAAACATTATTTCTTAGAACTATATTTGGATTAGGTCTTCTGTGATCATGCTGAACTGCATGAAATTTATTAAATACTTTAGCATGTGAGGAATTGTTCCAGCAGTCAGGAGACGCCTCATGAAAATCAAGCAAAAGGGATCACTTGAATACAGCTGTAAATGGGAACAAAAATATTTAAGACAACTCTTTTATTGTGATGTGTTCCTCCTTATTTTAATTATTTTTAATTTTTTTTACCAAGTACCTTTTGCTACATGGAGTGATTGTTAAAAGCTTGAAAATTATGCAATCATCATTGTATATCTTAAGACTGTGATATTGAAAAGCTCCACAGACTCCACATTATATCTTTTGCAATAAGGACATTTGGTATTAGATTGTTTGGTTATTTGTGTATTACAAACTCACACACATTTCCAAATATGTTAAAAATCCAAACTGAGGTTGGCCACAAATTACCTAATTTGAGACAATTAATTCATTGAGTTTTTAGAATATGTTCAGTTTTTCTTCTGTCTATTTTAACATTTTGAGTCACTAAAACTCCATGTTGAAAAGGTCAAATACCTGTAGTTTATAGTCATCTGTTATCCATTCATTAGAGGGGCTTCTCTGAACCACTCCTTATCCTGCCCAAATGTGAGGTTTGAGAAACAACCCACATATAAAACAATTGCAGTCAACAAAACAATCAAACCCATTGTTCTCTGTAGGGATTTGCTCTAAAAAGTACAACTGGAATTATTTAGAAAATTGAATTACTGCAAGATGGAGTCAGAAGCATACTGGAAATACTTTGAAAAATCATCTTGCTCTGATTGCCTTTAAAAATAATTTTCCTTTAAAAACATTAGCAAGAAAATATTAGTAAAAATTTGAATATAGCAGCATTTCAGTGGAAGAATGAGAGTTTATTATTTAAAATTAAGCAAGTCTTAAAGCAAGTTATGCAGCATTTCTCAGGTTGCTCCAACATAGTAAAAAGATGACACTCCTGATGCTGTTAATGACCTTTTAAAAAATTTAGTCCATGTTCTACATCTCAGCCCATCAGAACCTTTCTTCTCACAAGATCATGATGAGCATGAAGACACAGTGTATGCCCTTGGCCATTTTTTGAATGTCTACAAATCCATTTCAGAGAGTCATTATGAACTGTTGTTATCCACAAGATAAAAAAGGGACAAAACTTTCATTATTTTTCAAGGCACCAGAATTTTCCCCAGAATCTAGTTTCAGTTATGACCCTGGATTAAATATAGTTGCCAGTAACAATTAGAGAGTCATGACAGGTCAGTATTTATCACATAACAATATCTGAGAGGTTTTTTCCTTCCTAGTCTAATTCTAGTAAGCCAGAAGATAACAGTTATCACAAAATCAGATTAGCAAAGTAATTTAGATTACAGTTTTCAAACTTGAGAGACCAAAATCAAGCACTAAATGCATATTTAGCAACCAAATTAGCCACAGGGTGCTTTTAAGCATGTATCAGTGAGAGATACCAGTCAAAGCTGGTGATTTAGCTGCCTAAAAGAGATGGGAATTGCTAGTAAGCCCAACAATGTATAGTATGGCTGTTTGGAAAATTAAATACTGGGGAATTAGTACTTGTCTTTAAAGAGGTGATGATGCAAAAAACCCCTCTAGACCAATGCTTATATCAGTTATCAACTCACTTGATCTGAAAGCAAAGGATTGTCTGGAGTATATTTCAGTAATGTGACTTAAATGGCAGATAAAGCAACTATAAAATTCTGGGAGTGAGCAAGTGAAATGCCCTCTGTTTCTGAGCACATGACAAAAGAAACTTGCTATTATTGAATCTGCCTTTTTAAAACATTAAATTTCTTTTAATGCTGAATGTATTCAATTAATACTGGTGTCTATGTCACATATGAAGTAATTAATTTCATTTCTAATTTAATTGTGAATTTCACTATGTGAAATTATTTCATGTGACAACAATCTGTGCTGGAATGACAGAACTGTATCCCAGAGTGGGGGTGCTTATTCTCTTATTTAGAGACCCTCATGTACAGGAAAGCTATGATGCATAAGAAAATTTAAAGTGCACATGGATGTGCAACATTATGAGTGGAACTGATAAATCTACAGGGATGACTCTCTTTCCTTCCAAGTCTTTTTTTCTCCACTTTTTCTTGTAAAGCTTCATAACTAAAGAAAGCAAAATGTCACATTTTCCTTTCAGTATTGTTAATCTCATAAGAGAATTTTATGATTGCAACTACACATTAAATTAGAAACATTAAAATATATTCTATTATTTTTTAGTGGTAGAGTCTAGAAATTTTATCTGTGTGATTAGCATCTTCTCACAGTAAATTAAGATTGTAATTCCAATGTTTCACTTCCTTCACCTCAGTAAAGTTCAAACAAAAAGTGATCATGCATTTAGTCTCCTCATTCAGTCTTTCAATACAAAATCTTGATCAAACACCCTTAGATAAAAGATCAGTTTTCTAATAAACAAAATTTCAAACTCAGTGTGCCATAACACCTGAGAATGATAGACCTTAATATACTATCATCAATGACATATATCAATGAAAAAATCAGTAGGGTATGAAAATACCTAGTTCTAAATCAAATAGGAATAACATTTTAAGTCACAAATGTCTGTAACTAAATATATAACATTAAATATATATTATATATATATATATATAATAAATAATGCTGATAAAATTTAAATAGGTCTGATTTAAAAATATGAACAGTGAAGATCCACACAAAACATTTTTTTTGAGCACAAGCATACAATTAACCACCTACTGAATAAGAAAAACACAGGACTACAAAAGACAGTGCATAGATACAAACAAATGAGGCTGATAAAAAATAGTAAAATTATGTAATTTCTGTTATTTGGAATCAATTAGCTAAACATAAAGAGCAAAAACACAGAAAAGTAATTTTCTGTTCCTTGAATGATTATTACTTGGGACATCAAGTACCAGAAAAGAGGAAGACTTCTTCAACTCTGGGATTAGTTCAGAAAATGATGTACTCATATCATGTAGCAAATAATACAGACCTCAGTACAATTAAACTGACATCCAGAGTAGAATGATACAGTAAAGAATTATTAACATAGGACAAGCTGTACAAAAGAGAGTTTAGAAAAGAAAAAGATTACAGAACAATTTATATAAATGTATATGCTAGTAAATTCATTTATGTAAAACTAGATATAGATTTACAAATATACATACATATATTTATATATCCATACAATTAGACATAGACACATTGGTATGCAAGAACAGATTTTAGGTAAACAAGAAATGGAATAATATGATATATGCTAGCTTTGATTTGCAAAAAGTAAGACCACCTGGAAAGAAGAAAGGTCCACGAGGAACTAGAGGATAAAATAGCAGACATTTTTAACTCTTGGAGAGAAAGACATCATCAGGAAGATTTGTAACTTTCTTGCTTTATGAGGGATTAGAGGAAATGTTTAAGGCAAACACTGAATTTGTAAGCTAGCAAATTACACCTTTTGATCTATATAATGTTGTGACAAATAGTTTAAAAGGTAAAGTATCCCAAAACAAATCTATTCTAACACTACGAACTGACAGCATGAACTCCACTTACAGCAGAAAGATTTTGAAGGCCATTGATTTCTGGTCTTCTAATGGGTTTCAGAGAGAAATTGAGGGACCACCACAATGCCCATGGTAGTACAGGGGGAGGTCAGCTATGGGACTGAAAAGGGTCATTTGATTTACCCAGAAGGTGAAGACATAGAGAAGGAACAGAAAATAGCACTGAAATAAATAAATTTTATTTATTTTTAAATAAAATTAAAATTTGGTCCTGAAATGTCTCAGGATTTATTTAAGGAATCCAAAATATCTCTTTTAGTGTTGTTGAATTCATTTTTGAGAAATTGTAAGTCCATATGTGGTATGGAAAATAGGAAAAAGAGATGGAGTATGTAACTTAAAAATAGTGGGGGGGAAATGTAGAGAGTTATGGACTGTTCAACTTTAAAACTCCATAATAGAATAACAAATGAAACTGTTGACCTACAAGAAACCAAGGAGATGAGTAGCAGTCAGCACAGGTTGCTTATCTAAGAATTGGGTCAAGCATATGTAATTTTATTCTATGAAAAAGGAGCATAATAAGGACAGAGTAGAAAAAACTATCACATGTATCTTAACTTTGGACTTAGTAAAATCTTAACTGTGATACTATATCTTATGACATGCTTATACGAAAACAATCTTTTATTAAATATACTTTAGGATAGCATAAAATCAATAGGAAAATATTTGATAAGTAGTATTTTTTTACTGGAAAGCACTATGATTCTGCATATAACAGTCAGGATTTGCACTATTTTTTTTGTTAATGAGCTGAATAATGGAAAGGGAGTAGCAATTAAATCTGTAGGTGATGCTGAGATGGAAAGCACCACATTATACTGATGGATGGGATTTCATTTCAAAAGGATCTTGACAGATTGAAAGCACGGTGTGAAGAAAACTAAAATGCAGTTCAAGAGGCACAAGCAAAACAGTGCAGATAGACAGGCCTAATCAGCCAAACAAATTCAGGATCTAGAAAAACTGGTTGAGCAACCGGCCAATAGACAGGGATTTAAAGGTATTAGTGGATCACAAGTGGAACACAAGTCAATAATGTCATGCTGTTGAGAAAAAGATAAGCATTATCCTGGGAAGATTAAAAGGAGTGAAGCGAACAAACATACGGTACAGCTTTCTGCTCTGCTCAGTATTTGTAAGATTTCAGGAGGAGTCCTGTGTGGGGCATTTTGACAGAAATGTGGGAGACTCTGCAGGAGAAAAAAGAGAACAGTCGGAGATCTCAAAAGCAGATCTTGTGCAGACAGGCTGAGAATTCTGCTCTTTAATGTGTGTCATGCACAGAAAATAACAGGGAGAGTGTTTGACTCATGCTGGCCTTAAAAGACAGCAGGAAGAGAAACAGAAGTGTGTTTTCTCTAAAGCCACAGTAAACAGGAATAGAAAGATTCTATCTACCAAGCATTTTTAGTTAGATATCAAATCTCAGGACTAGTAGATGTTGAAATAAGTTGCCAAGGCATATGTGGGATCTTCATCACTGTTTTCCATGACAACTTCATTAATTGGTTCAACAAAGGTCTGTTTGGAATGGTAAGCTTATTGGGAGAGGGACAAAGGACTAGAAGAATTCTTTGAAAACCCAGTGTCCAAAGTCTTAGTGACTCCTTGCATGGTGTGACCTTTTTAAAAATATTATGCAAAGTATTTGGCATGAGAGCAGAAGAAAGACAATGATGGAGTGGTGGGATAGGAAAGCTTGCTTCACTGACTAATATTCCCTCACACTGATAAATATGTTTTTAAACATCAACTTAGAAAAAGAAAAGAAATTTTTTTAGAAACCATCTTTTCATTCACCATTGTTTGCACTGAATCTTTGCTGCTATTTCAGTTGCATTTTTGCTGAAGGTAAAACCAATAATAATGATCTACTTACACAGCCTGTTCTCTGCATATCTGTCATATTAAAGTCCATGCTGTTTGTTTATCAAGCAGTCATCTATAATTCTCTATTAATTTAATTATCCTAAAAGATCTTAAAAGCCTTGGGCTAAGTAACATGTCAATTACAAATGAGTTTAACTTGGAATAAATATAAACTTAATACTTGTAATTTATTGCTTTAAATATAAACAAAGCCCTTACTATGACACAATCTATTATTAATTGCTCCAGTGCCCTAAGTCCAATTAAGCAAATCCACTTACATTTTCTTCAGAGGAAGTCGATGTTCATTTCTCATAGGAAGTGCAAGGAGCCTACTTTTCCATTTCTTTTAAACCACCTAATGCAACAAAGTGCTTCTGTGTTTAATGAAGTGTATCATGTCAGGGGTGAGGGGAATGCTGGTGGCATGGGGGTAAAGCCACATGTGAGGGCTCATATTTACTCAAACAACGTAACTTCAAATCTAATAGCTGGTCATACACATTTTTTTTCTTTAGATATAAGTAATGAATGCATGTTTTCTAGTTGAAGATTCTATATTGTCTTTCTCTAGCACCCTTTCAGTAACAAGGACAAGCTGTTTGGAGTTACACTGTGTATGTGTGTATATGTGTGTATGCGTATTATATATCTTCAACAGAAAGGTATCTTAAACTTTTTTTTTTATTAGTTATACTTGCATGTATTAAAGTAGCTAAACTAATTTTTTTTTTTTTATGTGTGTGAAAATGTGTACATATAAAAATGTCAGCCGCTGTGCTGAGACCTGGCACTTCATGCCTGGGGTAAAATTTTATTGCATAGTTATAAAAGAGAGGGTTTATAGTGGAAACCTTGACACAACATTAACTATGGTTATGCTATCAAAGGAGTGCAGCATTTAAGAATTTAGGAAACTGTTCCGTTTGTGTGTGTATAGGCAGTCATATGTCTGTCTGTGTCTAAAACTTAATATTGACTTGCACATGCCATTTACTTTTATTTTTAAACACTTTGAGAAGGAAAATCACAAACTGGTTCTGACAGAAGTATCTTCATATGTGTATCTGTCCTATTTGTTGTCTATAAACAATAACATCGTTTTAAAAACTGGATAAAAAATCACTACTAGAGTATGCATAGCTTAAAAATGGAGCAACATTGCATTTTCCCCCTATTTTTTCAAGCTAGGGAACCAAGTAATGCATAGTGAGTTGCAAGAAGATACACTCAAATAAGTTACAGATTTGGTCCAGCGTATAAATCTTCTGAGTTCCAATCCTATACTTCAAATATCTGGCCTCTTTAATTACATTAATGAAAAACTGAATTCCCTGTGGTGCTTGCCTGTTTAGTTGATTCAAATGGAATGGGTCTGACAATCATTCTTGAGTCCATCACTCATAAAATTGTGAGAAATATAAGGGTTGAATCTATAAACCTGCAAATAGTTTGTAAAATTTCTGATGGGACTTGCAGGTAGTTCACTGACTCTTCTGAAAAGGAAAGGTTGCATAGCAGGGGTGGAGACCATCACTAGGGTTACCTGTAGCAAGAAAACAATAAAATATGTAAAGTATATTTAGGCTAGGCACTATTTCAAATGACCTCAAGGAAGTTTAGTGCTCTAACATTATTCAGTCTTGAAGTAAAAGTGTTACCTCTTAGCAGATAACTTCTGTTTTTTCTATTGTGTGAAAATGATACTAAGAAAAAGTTAAAAACAATTCACATCACATTTCCAAAAATCTTGTTTCAGATCTCATGATTTTGGAGGTTAAGAGGATAGCAGAAGTTCAAATATAAGACATTATTACTTTTTCAATCTTATAGTACATGTCATACCAACATACCAATCCACCATGGGCAATATGTTTAACTATTAAATAGACAAGGGTTGCTTTCTTTAAGATATTAAAATTAACATGAATGCTAAAGTGTTAATAACACAGCACTTAATAGAAATGTTATAAATTGAGATTTTTCTCCCTGGGGACAGCCTTCCTGTGAAAAAAGGGAAACAGATACACTAGTCCCAGTGATGTTATGTAGTTAAAGCCATAGCATTTAGGTACCTGTGCTTGAAATGTTGTCCTCACATTACTTCAAATATGTTGGAAGTAGTGTGGAATCATAGACTCATTGAATACTTCAAGTTAAGAGGAACAGCTTGAGGTCATACAGTTCACATCCTGCTTGGGTGTGATTTGATAAAAGTGTAGTGCAGGTGTAATTTGATAAAGTTTGCTCAGGGTCTTGTCCTGTCATGTCTTGAAGACCCTCAAGGATGGAGACACCACAACTTCTCTGATTAGAATGCTCTGGTATTTGAATCCCCAAACAACAAATAATTTTATGTATATCTAACTGGAATTTCCTATGTTTTAACTTGTATCTGTGGCCTCTGGACTGTCATGGTGACCATCTGAGAACTTTCTGGCTCTTATCTGCATGTGCTGATCAATTCCATTGCAAACTGCAATAGTCTCCCTTTAACTTTCTCTTCTCCAGACTGATTAAGCCCAGTTTTCTCAGACCTTTCTAAGATGTCACATACTCCATCTGTAAACTGTTTTGGTTCCTCCACTAGATTGGCTCAAATTAAACAGTATTTTTATTGTACTTGTCAGCTTTCTTACAGCACCCATTAACTTTATTTCAGTTCTTATTAACTTTGCTTGACTGCCATGTGCTTTAAAAGATGGCACAGTCTTCTCACAATAACATTGGCCAACTCTTTCAGCACTCACATCTCATTTAATCCCATGGACCTCTGTGACTGAATGATCAGATGTTGTCTAAAAATTTCCTTTTGTACACCTATGCTTTTCAAGTCCTTCAGAAATGTCTTAATGCTCCATTTTTAATAGTAACATAAACAGAGATTGTATTTAGACTTGTTTAATGTCTCCTTCACACAGCCAAAGCACTGTGAAGGCCTTTAGTAGAAGAGAATAAAAGTCTCAGACTGCAATTAGAGGAGCATTTCTTTCCGAGGCAGTCTGGCTAAGCCGTTCTTACTCCTCACCACTCCTTCCTGCCTCCAGACAAGACCCTCCATTGTGCTGGTACAACTGCTGGAGAAACTGTTTGGTGAAATTGATTTCAGAGTTTAAAACTAGCCAGCTAGTTTAAGTAGCTTGATAAAATTGATTGTAGGGTTTAAAACTAGCCTTTTTATCTCTGCAGGTTAAAATCTAGCTCCTGTATCTTTTTGGCTCCCCACAGAGCAGTCCCATGCCAGAAATAAAGACAGGAATAAGTATTTAGCTGCAGTATTGAAGAGGAAACAACAAGGCTGATGTTTAAATGCTTTGTTTTACTGCATCCTCAGAGCTAGAAACAAGAACTGGCTGATATAAGGCAGGAAGAAAAACCCAAAGAACAAAAAAGGAATCACACTATCCCATTTCTTACCTTTATTTTAGCATCTTACTATTCCAGCAAACCTAGAAATCTCAGCATAATGATGCCATTTCAAGTAGCAGGATCAATTTGTTTTGTTATGGTGATGGTATATATGCATGTATATGCCCAATAAAACTGGATTCCACCTACATTACAATTTATGAAACTCTTATGATAAATACAAAAGTACAATTTTTATTACTCCTTTCAAGCTATGATGACTTAATGAAATAGCAGGCACAAAGAAATGTGCTAAGTATAGTCTCTGCTGGTAAATGTGAGGTGCTCTTGAGCTGAGCTGGTCTCACAACTGAGATGGACTTTAAGAGGAGCAGAGGTAAGACGCAGAGCAGATTGAGCAATAAAATATTCACAGAATATATGCCACAACCACAAATAATTGAATTAAGCAATAACAAGGCAGACACAGGGCATTTTCTGGGGATTAATGACTAGCTAGGAGAGTTGATGGTCCACGGCGGTCATCAATTCCCCGGGAAATGTCCTGTGCCAAGGTCATCATTGCTATTATAGCCCCCTTTTCTTTCTTCCAGCAAAAAAAAAAAAAGAATCCCACATTTTACCTGTTTTCACACAGTGTCATCACTCCTTTAGATGACTGTGGAACAGATGGGTGTGAATTGCTGAAGGATTTCTGTGTAATTTGTGTCCAGTGCCACAACCAATCAAAAACCCCTTTATCACCATTGAAATTTTAATCAGGCTTATAAAATATTTCAGTTTTTGACTCATCTAACTCTCTTGAGTCCCCAAATAATAATTTTACTTTGCTGCAACTCTGAGAAACCTGTGTCTGCATTACAGCTAGGTGAACTGGAGGAAGATAAACATATTTTATTCCTCTAGAAGTTTTCTGGCATAAAGAATCTGCTGAGAGAACTGGCAGAGAATTTATGCATTCTATGCCTTCAGCCTGCACTTTGGCAATAATGTGTGGATTTATAACATAAAGTACTTGCCTATAACAGGTCAATAATGGAGATAATTAAATCTGTCTTTGCTATTCAATAACAATTATGAATTAAAATTTGTTATGGCATATTTTTCAATACAAGGTCTATCATGACTGAATTCCTCTAAGCCATAATTTTATCCAGACATTTTTAAGATATTGTTCTGTGGCAAGTATGTAAATCTTTAAAATCTATTTTTCAGAGAGTAAAATAAAAAATAAAGCACTAAACCCAAAGGTCCAGAAGATAAAGGAGCTTATGATTATCTGCATGCTCTTGAGTCAAATTTATTTTGCAGTTATACCAATATTCCTTAACTCACTTATCTCCAGGATTTGTGAATCTTAGTCTATCACTTTTTCTTCCCCTTAAACTAACATTTCACGTTCAATTAACCTAATCTTGAAATAGAACAGTGTAGACTAAAATTTTTTAAATTACTGTTTATGATCCTTTATACATGTTCCTTTTAAGCACATTCTCTATTACTGTTGGCATTTTCATAGTTGGTGGTGTGCAGCAAGTAACTCTTTCTTCATTTCAGCATGATGTAGTTAAACTGCTTATTTTCACATGCCTGAAATTTTTTGGCTCAGTTTACCCATATTAATTTAACTGGCCAATTAGTTGTTATTAAAATATTTTAAAAGAACATACAACAACATATGCACAACAAATTATTTCTTTCCACAATTTTATTAACATTTTTGTAGGTAGTTTCCAGTTTCTCACCTCCTTTTCCCACCAAGAGAGACTCTCCAAATTTAGGAAAACAGAGTGCATGTTAGATTCAGGGCTCCACTGTTTCCTTACATTCCTTAAAGCTACGTTGAGATCATGGAAAAAAGGGCTGCACTAATGAAATCTTTGAGATCCCTTTCTTGTCTCACTCTAACATTATGAGTTGATGCCACATTTACAACATGATAGATTCAGATCATCCATGTCAACAGGCTGGTGCTCCAGGAATTTTCAGGGTGAAAGATTACTATCAGATTTAATTGCCCAACAAGGTGAAAGTTAGTAATCAACATATTGTAGGGAATGAATTGTCATGTATTTAATTTTCTTTTTTTTTGATCAGCTTTAACCATGTACCACATGTTGCTCAAAGAATGATTCTGAAAAGATTCACATAGAGCTGGTCCTTAAAACCGGAGTTTTAGCTGGCAGTTCAGCATTGGCAAGGAGAATAGCCTATATTTTTCTTGTAAACCATTTGTGGCAAAAATAGCAGTTTTGGTTTTTGTTTGTAGTTTGTTTAGTTCCTAATCTGTGAGATAGATTCTCAGACAACATATCAGTAGAAAAGTAATATAAAATGAAAAGTGCTAAATAATTTAACCTTCAAAATTTTCCCTGATCATTCCAGTTCTGCAGTAGTACCAATAAAAGTAGTCCCTTAAATGCCTAACCCCACCAGGTTTATCACTGTTTCCCATTATATTTGCACCTCTTGGAATTAATCAAAGCTTGATGCAGTGGTAGTCACAGAGTAAAGCAGTACTATAGTGGAAGGCTGCAACTCCTTACACCTCTGTGTGTGTGTTTGTGTGTTTGTGTGTGTGTGTGTGTGTCTTAGTACATGAGAGTTATTTACCTTGCTAAGTCTTTATCTAATGACAATATCATATTAAAAGCACAAAATTCACAAAAATTTCAAACAACATTTTTTAAAGATGGAAGAAAAGACTGTCAGAAACAAGCAACAAAATATCAGAATGATCTTCAACTATTTCTCCTCATAAGTAAAAAAAAAAATATTAAGCAAAAAATACCTTGAAAACACAGTCAAAAAATAGTATCAACAGTAAATCTATATTGAGAGAAAAGGAGCTACAGTATAGTAGCTGAGAATCTGGCCTAAAGTTTGCACATAAAATAAAGATAATAGAAAAATGCCACTGTTTACTTCAGAGGGTTGCACATTTCAATTTATTGCCATAGATCAGGTACAGTCAACTTTTAATCACTGGAAATGAAGAATATATAATACTGTTGTGCTTATTTAGTATTTTATAACATTTTGTTTTTGCAAATACTGTAACTATTGAGGTCCACATTTTATTTCTGGATCTATTGCATCTATTGTTTCATATCTTATTTTACCTTTGTGGAACACTGCCAACAAATTCAAGGTCAGGGTCCTGCAACAATTAAAATTTCCCAAAGTAAGAAAATTTACAGTAATTTCCACTATTACTGTAAAAAAGCATTGTGACCACAGATTGAAACAACAAGCCATGTTGCTTCAGCACTGGCTACTGAATGAGATTCCCTTAAATATTGATTCCAGAAGTATAGTCCTCTATTCTCTTGTTGCTATTATAGATAGCTAAAGATCATATTTCTTGATGCCCTTTTATGTCTCCAGGCTCTTCCATTGCAGATGAGAAAAGAAAGTCAAAACTGCTCTATAGCATGAGCCAGAGGCAGCAAAAAATATACAATTGCTTTCCCACCAAAGCTGTTACTGTCCAGGGAATTTCTGTGGTGACAAATGGAGAGGAGTAGGTGGTATACACAATTATAGGCAAGATGTAAGGACGTCAGTCGGGTATTCCTTCTACCAGGTGTGCCATGAAGCAGGAAGCTGAGTGTAGAAGTAGGGACTATTATGGATTAAGTGGGTGTTGTGTTCTAATGGAAATGGGATGTGACTCAGTGGCAGCATGATGGCCAAGCACTCTTCCTCCTAAAAAAGCTCCTTACTAGCTTCAACCCACACCAACAAGCACAGAGGAGAACTGTTTGGGGATCTCTCCTGAGCTGCTTCTCCCTTCTTCTGCCTGGATCCCTGAGTGGGATCAGCGTCAGTTCCTTCAGCAGGAACCCAGAAACATAAGGAGACAATGTGAGCTGTTTACTCCCACCATAGGCTTCATGGTCCACACCATATTTGGGACTCAGTGGCAGTAGATTTCTCCATAATACAAAAAAAAACCTGACCAGACAGATGAGGACAAAAAGGCTTAAAATAACCTCCCTACTCAAAGAAGTTTGATTTTAGTGATGGAGCGCAGACACTGCAAAAAAAGAATGGAAAGCTGTTTCTAAACAGGTGAATACACTTGTTTGTTAATCATTCAATTACTTCTGGCAATGCCATAAGGTATTTTTATACTGTTCCTGTGTTAAAGAAAACTTTCAGTCTGATAAAACATCACACCTGTGCAAACATGAGGTATGATGCCGTAAGCTTTACTTACAACTACAGTTGTTTTTCTTAAATTGCATGAAGTATAATCCTCAATAAGGCACTTCATTGTTTGCAATTACAGATGTATCTGTGACAAGGCTGATTGCTTAATTACACCTCTTATTATGACTATTCTGGCAAATTTCTAAAAGGAATCTAACAAAGAACCGGATGAAGGTTTCCTCTGTGTTTTTCAGTTAGGGTTTGACTGTTCAACCTTTAGATTAATTGAAGTCAAACAGTTCAGCTTCTATTTTCTATTTAGTGTAATTTTACTTCAGGCAAATTTCTCTTATGTAGTATTTAATCCAAATAAATAATATTATTACAAACTGTCTTGCTTCCTATTGCACAAAGTTGTTAAACAATTGTCTTTGAAAACTCCAGTTATTAACTGTGACACGTCTCAATGTTAATATGTTATTGTTAGCAGCTGTAGCAAATTGCCTTTCTTACTTATGCACACTTGAGCCAAACCTTAAACAGAAATTTTTAAAAAAATAACCCTTCCGTTAATTTTACTCTTTTTTAGATGGCTGGAAATTTCAATTCACCAGCTTTATGGATATACAGATTTGGTCATTGTATCAAAAGCCTGATGAAAATGTCATTATATATATGTAAAGAAAATGTAGAAACCAAGAATTAATATATCTACCTTTCCATTGTTTTTCAATCAGACCATTGTTCCCTGAATAAGAGTAGAAATTATTTTTGAGGGTTTCAAAACTATTTTGCTGATTTAATTTCATAGGGATTTTTATTAGGTGGATTATTTAATTGGAACTAGTCTGAATTCCTGAATTTAATCAGACATCAGAGTCTTTTCAGAATTAAGGCTAGAGTAGAAATATATTTTATTAGTTCTAGAGAAAAGACTGCTGTGATGAGAGTATTCATGAGTGCTTCTTCTGAATGAATGCCTAAAAAAGGACAAGTAGTCTACTCAAAAGTTCTTAGCCAACTAACAATGTTTACTCTTTTCCTTCTAGACCTTTACTTTGAAGTACTCGTAAAATATTTGGAAAATGTTAATTAAAGTGGTAGTTGCTATTGACTTGGTCCTATTCAGAACCATAGTTATGCAGAACTCAGTGTAATGAATTCGTTGTCTTGAAGTAGACACTATGTATCCTAAAGCGGTGGTTTAGGAAGAAGTCCCACTGTTGTTTTTCTAAAACTAGAGTACTCAGATAGTTATATTTGTTTGGACAAGCCCCCAGGTAACATGATCTAATTTTGAACATAGGGGGCAGAAGAGTTTGGGGCAGAAGAGCTGCAGGGATCTCACCCAACACACATTATTCCATAACTGTAAGGGGAAATTTCATGAACATGAGGAGGACTGCAGGTACCAGGGCCTAAACAAGCTATGGCAGGAGGAAAAATGTGTTTTCCTGTTACTGAACAATAGATTCCTTACACACGAAGATATTTAGGAATGACATAAAATGGAAACTAGCCAAAATGAAGAAGAAAACAATGACTTTTGTAACTGAAAATCCACAGATGGACTGGAAAATCCAGGGCACACAACTTCCTCCAACCCACTGACCCATGGTAATAAAAATATGCATTTAAATGCATTTGTTGTTTTTTACATATTCAACATTAGTAGTATCAAAATATAAAACCAAGCAAAACTCAAGCCAAACTTACTGCTTCTAAGTTGAATCTGTCCAACCATAAAAGAATAGCACATATCACTCAGCACAAATGGATCAAAAAATATTTTAAAAATGCTTTGTAAAATACACATAACAAAGTCACACTAATATTATTCACAGACATTCCAGGCTGTTAGGAACATCGCCAATAGTAAGTGAGTACCATAATACAGTGATACATTTTCCTACGGCAAGGCAAATAATTTCCCTGGCAGCTGAAATAAAAGTGTTGACTTTTCTTGAAAATTAATTAGCACAGAAACACAAGAGAAAAAATGAAATGCTTCTTGCTCCTAAAGGTTATTCTGTGAGGAAATAAATCATATGAAGGTATGCAGTGTGCTCTGCTGTACTTTATGATTAAGTGCTTATAATATAGACAGTCTCTAAAGCCTCAGCTTTTGCTAGGAAGTTCACATCAAAGGTGAGTTAAGTCTTTATTATAAATACATGGTAAAATATATAAACCAGAACTGCTTTAAGGTGGGAGATCCTCTGGTTTCAGTAGAAAGACTTTTTTTTTTACTTTTTATCAACTAATTTTACAAGCGATGTCCCAAATTTATGCTAAGAACATTCTCATGAAGCTTTTCCTCTCCTCTTGGCAGAAGGCCTTAAAAATCTGTGTCAAATAAATTAGAACTAATGTCTATGGCTAAAAAGAGAAGCCTGTTAAAGGGCAGTAGTAATCAAGACAAGATAATAATTTATCTGTGATTTTGTGGGTATTAGTCTAATATCCTGTCTATTCACAGCATGTCAAAGATAAGAGCAGTCACCGGTTTACTGTTTTTCTGCCCTCTCCTTCCTCCCTCCCTCTATCCCTCAGGCCTCAGCAGATAAAAGATAAAAACCACATATTAGGCCAATTGCAATAATATTCCACTAAAAGGGAGACACTGTTACTATTATAAATTAATGCTTTAAAGGAAACTAGTAATAGATAATTATCTGTCCCGTAGATAATTATGCACATGAGTAATTCTGCCTCTCTGAAGAGTTTATAGGATTTACTGGAAGTCCCTGGAGGTATCAACAGTCTTATGTGAACCTGCTTACAGGATGTGATTGTAGTTCCAAATGGCAGCACTATGCTGATTCCTAGAGAAAGTTTCAGGGTGGAAAATAATCAGGAGAGATACCTCATGGGGTTTTTTGTCAAGTCCTTTGTTCCTATATGTATCAATTTAAACTTTAGGGTTTAAATCTCATAATTGTGTGGGCCACTGCAGGTACTTCTGGAAAAAAGGTGTCTCAAATGTGTTGTTGATCTCTGTAGATGCTTACCAGTTGTTAGAGATTAAATCCTGTTGATTTTGTCACCTTACTATCTTTTTAAGACTCTCCTTCCTGATGGGGAACCATTTCAAAAGGTGAAATAAATCACATAATTGCCAATTCTATAGTTTTTATAGCCATTTTCTTGTCATGTAGTGATACAAAGCAGCCTTGAGAGTTGACTCTAGGAGCTTCTTCAGCTTGCAGAAACTTCAGGCTCACACTAGTTAGTGAAGGGAAAGTGTTTTTCAGCCTCATATTTTTTTACAATCTTCTTTTTGGCAGGAGTATTCTTTCTTAACTGTGTTAGGAATTGAGGTTCAGTTCACTTTATAATTAATTAAGACAAAGTAATTTATTTAAAACTAAATTATTTCACTGTTGTGCACAGTGACTAACCATTCACATATGACATATTGTACAGATATTTTATTTTATTTACAAATGTCTGTTTAAAAAAATGATTTGCTCTGTGATGTGTTCAGCAAGTCTTCTTTATAGCAAAGCTCTCCTGGGAACTCTTATGCAAATAAAATCCATCTGGAGATTGAAAGTAATGCAGGTAAAATTATGAACAATATACTTAATTTTTAGGAGGATTTAAAGGGATATAAAAGCACACTTCATTAGACAATCCAAGCTACCAGCACATGTCCTAGTCACTGTTTTTCAGACATGTTACTTCATACAGCATAATCCATCCTCTCCATATTATTGAAATTTGGGCCAAGTGAAATATAGATATGATTTATGGATTTACTATTTTTCATAGGTTAGTGTCTGGTTTGTATTAGGAAGAAAAATTTGCTAACAATTAGCAAAATTTTCAGTCATTTTAGTAGTTAATTAGATTATGTATTCTAGCAGGAGTCTATTATAGCTATTTGGAAATAATTTTATTTAGTTTCTTTTATTTCAAAATTAAAAATGGCCTGTGAATGGATGTTATCAGGATTTGTATTACAGAAATTAATTAAAAGTTTGTAGCTATTGTTTTCTGTAGCTACGGAAGAGCAAAATAGCATAAAAAGAATGTCTTAGTTGTCTCTAAAAGTATACGTCATGGAAAATTCAAGTCATAGAGTGTCACACTATGGCTATTGTGTAAAATCTAGGAACCAGGCTTACTTCCATGAGCCATAAATATGACTCTCAAATTCTGTCATTTAAAATATGTGAAATCTATAGAGTCTAGTCCTGCTCTACCAATCCCTCACAAGGTAAGCCCCAAAGGAGTAAAGGGTGGGGTTTTTTTTGTTTTTTTCCCCACCAAAAGAAATGAAAGAAAAAAGAAGGGAAGGAACAAGAGAAGAAAGGAGGAAAACACCTGCTGGTAATTTTTTTGTGTGTGTGAGGGGGAGGAATCTGCTATTAAACTACTCTTTTGGGACACATTTTCACTTTTATATGATGCACTTCATCCATCATCAGCACCAGCAAAAATGTAAAGGCAACAATTCTGAAAACTTTGATGCATTTCTAAAGGTAAGCGCATAACAAGGAAAAATAGTGACTTTCTTTAGTGTTAGGGAGGACTAGCTGAGTTTCCTGGGTTTTATCTGAAGAATGAAAAACTGTAACTCAAGAATTTGGACAGTTCTGACAGCATTTCTGAAACAATCTTTGTTCTTTTGTTTGCTTAGAGTTACAGAAGGAGAAACTTTTGGCATCAAGAAACATCCTTAGCAATATCAGCATTTAATCAGCATAAAATACATTGTCCAGCCAGTGTTTCAGTTGGAGTTTTGAAAGCAATTCACTTTTGTCTTCATTACTTAAAAGTTCCTCCATTTCCAGTAAGATGGACATTAATAGTTTCTTGGTTTGTTTAATGTGAGAAAAAGCCATACATTTCAGGTTACAAATAATGCTGCTCAGTACAAAAGAAGCAGGGGATTGTGCGCTTCGGACTTCTGCATGAAGCTGGGGTCTGTGCAGATTGTTGGAAAGGCAAAATGCATAGCAGGACTGTCAGCAATCAAAACAAGTCAGAGAGGATAAAAGACAAATCCAAGCACTGTTGAGAGAGTGAGGCACATTATTGTCACTGTTCCTTGCAGAAAAAAAAGCTGTAGAAGGAAAGACAATTGTAGCCAGCTTTTTCATCAGGAAACGGGGCTTCAGTCATGAGATTCTGGCTTTAAAACTCTTAAATTCAATCAGATCTCTCAAATCTTGGGGTATATAAAAGAATCACTGTGTACAAAATAATATCCTTCTCTAAGGAGGCAAAATTTCTTTCTCATTGGGACTGAATTGAATGGGAAGTCTAAGAGTAAGAATCTTGAAATTTGTCTTCAAAAAGCTATTTTAAATTAAAGATAATATTGATCCTCACAATTCTTGAACTTAAAGGTGAACTAATCTAAAGAAGAAAATAATTAAATTAAGGTTTTGTGTTAGGCCTTTGTACACTTGCTTCACATCATATGTCTCTTCTCAGACCATGGAATATCGCAAGATTTTTCTTCCACGGAGGATGTGCCAGCTGGTAATATCATGCTTTCTTGCTTTCTTTTTAATTGCAACTCAGTGGTGTGTTTGCCTGTATGTCACTGCCCATCCTTAATCTTTATTTATAATATACTCTAAACTTTGATTAATTTTTTTAGCATTCTTCCTCATCAAACTACTACTCTTTTTTTCTCTAGGTTTGGGGTTTTTTTTTTGTTTGTTTCTGTTTTGTTTTTCAATCATTGCTGCTTGCAATGCATATCAGTCAGTGCACTTGTTCTGACAGTTCCTAGGAAGCCAGGTGTCATATTTGACTTCTGTTTTCTAACACATTTTCCATTATATTTCTCTGGGTTATGGATTGTTATGGAAGTTTATATACATATGTATCCCTATATATGTATACATATAAATATATGTACGTATGTGCATGTGTGTGTGTATTTCTGACATGTCCCTTTTAAATATCTGTATAGATATTACATCCAGAATATGTATGCATTCTTCTTTCCACTTAATCTTACCACAGCCTTTTATATTGAATGTGTTAGGATCCTGTAGGGAAAGAGAGAAAACCAACAACAACAAAAAAAAAACCAAACCAAACCAAACAAAACCAAACAAACAAAAAAACCCCCAAAAATAAAAAAAAAAAACCCAAAAAACCCCAAAACAACAACAACAAACAAACAAAAAAACAAAAACAACCCAAAAACCAAAAAACCCAAAGAAACCAAAACCAAAACAAAAACAAAAACAAAAAAACCCAAACAAAACCAAAAAACCAAACAAAACAAACAAACAAAAAAAACCCCAACCAAACAAAAAAGTTTTTCAGTGGTTTATACTACACAAACACATTTTGGGATGTCCTAAATAGAAACAGTTTTGGTACACGTAAGGCAGGGTATCTGCTAATGGACTTCACAATGCCTGCTGTAGAATGTGGCACTTTTATCTGGACTTCAGGCCTGCCTTGGTTTCTGCTAAAGCCCAGTGCAATCTCTCCTAAGCTGCCTGTTCTCTAAATTTAGCAAACAGTCTTGTGCAAAAAATGTATTGCAGTCATTCATCCCGATATTATGGAGGTCTATCCTGATTGGAGGCCAGGAAGCAGTCTTTATCTCAAACAAATACTTCCATTTGCATTGTTACACTACAAAGGACCTATGGCAAGAAATTCTCATGGAAAAAACTGCCACTTTTACCTGCTTACCTACTGTTTACTAGACACAAAACAACAATTTTGATCTTAATTATAAACAGGAAGTTGATTGGTTATTTGCCTAATTAGATGTGTAATGGCCTAACTGTAGATTTAGTGGCAGAAGTCAATCTTATATTAGTAGTGACTAAAATGTGTTTCTGTTTCTCCTGTGAACACATTCTAAAGCAGAAAAGTGACCAGCAGAATTGAAACTGGCTTACAACCCTTTCTTTTCATAGAGAGTCCAAGAAAAAGCTGGATATGGTGAATAAATTCTATTTCCTTCAGAAAAAGTAGTTTCTTCTGTCCAGGTAAAAAGTGTGTTTGCTTAGCAGTGAGAGAAACTTGCACTGCCTATGTTATGTGCAGGCTGTCAATAAATAAAGAAGTTCAATTTTGAGGGCTGTCAATAAATATATTATGTATGAGGTTTTTCATTATATTTAGATGCAACTTGAGGCATTGTCTCTGCCTTCTTGGAAGTAAAGCTATTTACCTCAACTAGAATAAGATTCCCTTAACACATATTTGCAAATACATTGTTAATAAGCCAACAAATTGCATTTAAAGACAGCAAACAGATTATTTTTATTTTCTCTTGATTCCTTCTGGGTGCTTTGAGTGAACTGAAAGGCGATCTTAAAATTGTTTTTATGCTGACTTCATATACTGAGAAATGCAACGTTTATAGATAAATGCTCTCACTTTTAATGAAAATTATTAGCTATTAACATTTTGCTTGGAGGATTAAGCCATAGCCCAAACTCCTTTCAAATCCATTAAATATGCTTGAGACCCAGCTGTCAATAGGCACCATGAAGTAAATTTAATTTTCAGAGTCAATACAGAGCACAGCTGCATTAAGCATAGGATAATTTTGGCACATTATTAATTTGAATGGCCATGTAAGGCATTGTCTAGACAAGATATAAGCCCAAGTTTTCATAGGCAATCTGTACATAAAATGAAGTATGTCAAGGTTGTAAAGAATACTAATAACACAGATCTGGCCTATTAACCAATATTGATTGCTCTTACTGTGACACAGTCCAGTAACTTTAGAGGTGAAATAGTAAGATGTTCAGCACTGCTGCTTCTTTTTCAAAAGCAACACTAAGAATGGACTTTTTCAGATGAGGCATGAATACCTGCAATCTCAAATGTTTACTAGCACCATGCATGATTTCTAGTAATCTATTTCTGCAGATTAGGTCATTTTAAAAATAGGAGATTAATCAGAAACAGTAATTAGTCTTGCTGGTAATATGAAGCATTTTTATTTCAAATGCTGTCAATATTTGATTTTTTCATAATGATTGTGACTATTCTCTGCATAAATAAAATCTGTTTTATAAGGTTAAGTAAATGTATACTTGATACTTATAGTACTTATATAGTTGTACAGAATCTGTGTAACATTTCTAAGAAAAAGATATAAAAAAGGAAAATTAATCTTTTGAAAACTGCACAACTCTGAAGCAAAATTTTTCCAAATTATTTCTGTGGTCCCATATGAACTATGTTAAATGATGGTTATTTTGGTACTTTTTGTTTTGTGGACAAACAGATTGGAAGTTCTTCTGAATTGCTAGTGAAGTGAATCTTCTTTCAGATAATAACAATATTTGGTCTGCATCTTGTGGATGCATTGCACACAGCCTACAGGCTGTTCATTGTTGCCAGCCCTGTCTGTCTCCACAGGAACAAGTAACAGGGCAATAGAGGAGGATTTGTGGAGTGCAGTAGTTGGGGCTGAGGACCAACATTGCCATTGTTTGTATTTCCAGTGTGTTTTAATTTGGACTAGGTCTGGTGTGGTACCAGTGGACCAAATGCTCTGTTGTGACTGTAATAATCGTGTATAAGTTCACTTCCAGGAGTGCATCTTAAAGAGTTTTGTATCATCCAGGTTGTCTGTCCCAATGGGAACCAAAGCACAGGAATGGGGTGAACTCTGAGAGATGAGTATCAGGAGCTGAACTAAAATGTTAATGTGGAGAAAGCCTTTGGGCTCTTATTTGAGGAGACTAAAGAATACAGAATGATTCACTGGTCAAGTTAGATTAGAAGAGACATCAAGAGGTCTTCTAGTCAAACCTTCAAAGCTGGCAACCCAGACCTATAGCAGTGGAGAGGAATAGCCACCTTCACAGTGCACGTTAACATACTCTACTATCTGAAAGATTGCTAATGTGTTTTTTTTCCTTAACAACTGATGGGAGACAAGAATAACACAGTTCAGCAACTGAAGTTAACTGGGATAAGCACTCAGCATTTAATACATTAAAAAATACCTATACTTATCAAATTCTATCACAACAGAATACTTTATTCTTTCTGAGTCTAATGGAATATTTTATTTTGAAGTATAAGTATGACTAGCACTACTAAGTTAATACAATACCAGAAAGTATTCTTTATAACATTATGATTTTATAACTGTTTGTATGCATAATGATTATACATATGATATTTATTTAGGATAAAATGTACTGCAAAAGTCAATCCCAAAAGTTTATTACAAAAGTAGTAGATGATCTCCTTGCACTTGCTTGTAATTTGTGTTTCTAAGAAAGCAAGTGTTCCCTTGTTTCTTTATTATATCATCTTTAGCTAGTCTTGTCTAGAATTAGGCTGATTATTAAATTACAGGCTAATAATTTATGAGATTTTTAATCTTATGTTTATTCAAAGAACCTTTTATTGAATTTTTATTATTCCCTTTTTGCTGAATGAAAATATTCAAAATTCATGATACTGAAGTTAAAAAAAATCAACATGTAAATATTTTTGCTTTTTTCAGATTGTTTTTTGTTTTCTTTTTTTTTTTTTTAATTGTTGGATGAGGGTCTGAGGAAAAAGTCTGACTCCAGGAACATAAACTTTGAAAGGGACAATAAATACTTCTATATTTGTAACAAAATCATTAGAACTGGCATGACCTGAAAGTTTTGTTCTTCTACAGATATTTGTTTATTCAAAGAACCTTTTATTGAATTTTTATTATTCCCTTTTTGCTGAATGAAAATATTCAAAATTCATGATACTGAAGTTAAAAAAAATCAACATGTAAATATTTTTGCTTTTTTCAGATTGTTTTTTGTTTTCTTTTTTTTTTTTTAATTGTTGGATGAGGGTCTGAGGAAAAAGTCTGACTCCAGGAACATAAACTTTGAAAGGGACAATAAATACTTCTATATTTGCAACAAAATCATTAGAACTGGCATGACCTGAAAGTTTTGTTCTTCTACAGACAATTATCCCTAAGGAATCTCATTTCTGTTTGGTGCTCCTTGGGACATGAAATAAATTCTTGGTCCCACTGGAGTTCATTCAATCAAATGTACTGTTGCATTCTAAAATTTGCAGTGCTAAAATTTCATCTCTTTTACACCTCTTTTTATCATATAGAATAGCCAGTTCACAGAATATATATTTTCTTTGTTTCCTGATTCACAATTGCCTTTTGGCTACTAAGTCTATAGTGATATAATTTTTTTTTTTTATCAGGATAAATATAGTTTCCCTTTTGATTCCTGTATGTATAAATTTTCCCCTCTAGGCTTTTTCCTTAGAACATCTATATCAAGTTAAGTATGATTGCATTTTTTTTTTCTCAAATAAGTTCAAATTGCATGCTGGATATTACGAAGTAATCAGTATTTTCTGATTTTCAGATTGCTATGTTGGCACATTGCAAATATTTTATGATAAAAAGTTTTTACTTACTTATTTTCACTTCTATATTAATAACCAGCTGTTTCTAGCCTGACTGGCTATTGAAAAATATACTTTTTAGGTTGTTCCATTTACTTTTTTCACCTCTGTCTCACCTCATATCTTGCACAAGCAGTTCATGGTATTTATAACTTTCCTACAATACATTACAGAGTAAAGGATGAAATTACAATTTCCAAAAATCTCTCCTTTATGATTTTCCAGATGCAGTTTCATAGTTAAGTAGTTGTTGACTCCTACATGCAGTTTATTTCTGCTGTTTCAAGTTTTCATATGTTTTGATATATGCTTAGGTGGTCATAGTTTCGTTTGGGTTTCACTAATTACAGATCAACAGCTTCACTTAATTCCAGCTTTGTGAGAATCAAATCCATGTAGAATTAACAGGAGTACTTAGAATCTACTATCTGTACTTTTCTCCAGAGCCTTTCTCAAAAGAGAGAACCTCTTGCACATTAGGAACCTCCCTCTTTCTTTTCAGTGGTGTGACCTGAAATCTTAGATCTGAATACATGTGAATATTGAAGGAGTGATTTTGATGCAGACCAGGACATTTTGGCTAATTATATTTACAGTTACCAAGTAGGTTTTTTACACACATGAACACCCTTTCTAAAAAGAAAGTGGAGCATTTGTACCACTCTTACAGTGTTAGGAAGTGTCATTGGCCACCTCCTAACACTATGTTAGGAAGAGAAAGAAGGGATTCTTTCTCTTCCTAAGAGAGAAAAATAATCAGAAATAGGAGGCAATATTTGTTAAGTAACTCAGCATCAGTACCTGCCCATGTATAGTGTATATCTGGAAATATTGAACTCCACAAATCAATTTATTTTATTTGATAAGCCAGGGCTTATCAAAAAGATGCAGATGGGATACAAACCCAAAAGTTATCTTTGAAACATACTGAAATCCTTGAGGTGAATATTCTCCTAGCATTTATTTCCAGCTACCAAATGGTCAGGAAGTCTGAGCTACTGCCTGGAACTTAAAACTGCAAAAGTGAAACTTGCTAAAATAAAAGTGTGTTAGTCTGCTAACACAATGCTACACTGGTATTGTCACTGAACATATCCCAATAAAATTTGCCACATACCAATAGGATGTTGCATTCCTGTATTAAGAAGAGAAATCTGGACTTTTTAGTGAGTCCAACTTGTGGGTCTTGCAAAACAGGCTCTATGCTTTCATCAGAGTAGAAATATTTTCAGAGTGATTTATACAAAGAAAGCTGAAGTGTTAAGGGTGCTTAAAAATGGCCTCTAATAAAAAAAACATTCTACTATCATTTTGGAAAGAGCAATTTGAAGTGTCTTCTTACTGCAAAAGAAAAGCAACAAAATAATCTCAAAACTGAACAGGATCAGTTAATATATTTTTATCAGCATGTTATCTCAGGCATGCTCTCTGTGCACAGAGATTTGGTGTTATGACAGTTTCGTATCTTGCAATGGACATACATTGCTCACATTTGAGATGGAGAAGAAGCAAAAATCTGTAGGCTGACCTTTAAGAAAAATTAGATGGTCCCAATATAGTGTTTTTGTATTTCTGGGTATGGGGAAAGCTTAGCTGTGTCTTGTACATGAATTTAACCCCTCTCCTTCCAGGCTTTGGTTTCTTCTGTCAGTAAAAATCCTAGATGCATAAAGCAGCAGGAACAACAGCACACCCCAGGCACCTCTCTCTGAGGAGAGTAGGAGCAGGGAGCACCCTGTTGAGTGTTGCCAACCCTTTACACCTCTGCTTCTTCTATTGCAATGGAGCCCCCAGAGTCTTTGCAAAATGTTAATTTTCCTTTCATGACAGTAAGGCACAAAGCACAAGAGGATGAAGCGAAGAAGACCCAACAAAGAATAAGACATTAGCAATTAGTTCAGGTATTTTTCACTCCCATTAAATATTTCAGAAGGTGACCCATGCTGAGAAATTGTCAGCACTTCACCGCTGCAATTATGGCTCCAGTGGAAATCTTCGTGAAGCTAATGAGTGCTTTCATGTACAGACGGGCTGTTGGATTAGTGTCATTACTCACTGTACAACCTGGGAGAGTGGCTGCAGCCAAGAGAGGTGCCCTACCAGGCTATGGACTACACCAGCACATCACAAAGAACAGGTATAACCCCCACCACAGGTTTCTTACAGTCCAGCTGTAGGCAAAGGAAGTGCCTTGGCTCCTTTTAGCTCCACACCAGAGCTCAGAGACAGTGAAATGATCAGCTGAAGGTCATACAGAAAGTTTGTGGAGAGCAAAAAAGTGAATGCAGAGTTTCCCAGGTGAAATCCAGTAATTTCAGCACCACACTGTTTTTTACTCCCAATCATTCATACAAGCCAACAAAGACCATTTTTTGAGCAATGCTGTACAGGGATTGAGGCCGCTCAGCTGCTATTCTTTCTCACAGCATATCTCTTTCACCATAGCTTTCTTAACAGACTGTAAGTGACTATATGCAGGTAGCAATAATGAATGATATAATTAGCTAGATAATTCTGTTTTTCTTCAGTAAAAGCTTAATAGTTTGTATAAGAAAGCACTAGATTCCTTTCAACTGTTGTTGTGCTATGCATATGCTGAAACCACAAAGGACATTGATTATTTTAACTATGCTCAATTTGCCTTTGAAACCAACATTCTAAAAAGCAAAAGAGCTTAACCAAACATGAAAGTAATCTAATACTGACATAAACATGAAAGATAATAAGATTATTATGAATTGATCTAAATATTACTTAAAATAATTAGAAATTATTTTCCCATGGTATACCATTTAAGTTAAGCAGCTTCTTAGTGTTACTTAGAAAAACAAGCACAGCATTACTTCCCAGAATTTTAGTTGGCTTTGTTTATGACATTCAGTAAAATAATAGGCAAATATGCATTTCTCTTTGTTGCTTTATATTTTGCATAGTTTGTAACTAACTGTAGTTTTGTACCACTTAATTTTGTAAGGGCAGGATTGTTGCCATTTTAATACTGTATCATTTTATTACTTTAAACCATGAACCAATTGAGTACTTTTTTTTTTCTTGGCACCATTTCTTCTAGTTAACTTTATGAAAAGCAGTAACATGAAGGAAACAAGTCATGCTAAAAACCCTTACAGCCACCAAACAAAAAATGGCATGCATAGAAAAAAATAACCAGTTAAATTTCAGTGCCATTTGTCAAATTAGCTATGGGGGCCAATCTCCAAATTAACTCAGTTTGGCCTTGCTTTCACTACCTCAGTCCCAAATGACTTACTGGAAGTTTGGGTCTTGTAAGAAACATAGCATTTATTTTTCTTCCTAAGGATTATCCAAGTTATCTGAAAATAACTAAATTTGTGAAAATAGGATTAAAAGCTGAGAGCCCCAAGTTTTCTCTCAAGATTTAAAGATCAACCTGCCTTTATACAGTCTGGCAACTGTTTTCTTTTGTAATTTAAGAAGTACTTTTCCTGATCAAAAGGAAACAAAAAATATAATTTGGATAAACTCTTTTCCATTAATCAGTTAAATATTTTAAACATTTAAGTGAATTTAAAAATAAATCCAAACAGGAAAGATACCTGGGTAGTTTGGTAGAAGTATGAGGACTTCCATGGTGTTTCCCGTTCAGCTCTACAATCTGGATTTATAAAGTTTTCCTTTGCTTGCCAAATCTAAGACAAAAGATTAATTATATTTTTGTTTTTAAAGACTGCAACATCTACATATTTATCAAGGTGTGCCATTAGATGCAAATATAGCTTCTCTATAGCTGTGTTTGGAAGTCAAGTAGAAAAGGCTTTGAGAGAGATCTCAAGAATTGCTCATGAAGCATGAAACACAGAAACAGTAACTCTTTAGAAGAGAAAGTTTTAAGACTTGAGTCTGAAACAAAAGGACCCTGACACATGGCAGCTGTAGGTGGGAGAAAGAATAATTGCTTTCTGCTGCACCCTCTCCCCTAGCTTGTCATTTGGCTCATGATTTTGGGACCCCTCATGACAGGCATTTGACTTTCCTGGAGCAAGCAAAGGCAAAGGCCTTTGCTAAATAAACTTAGGCCTACTGAAACCTAAGAATAGCCTTATACCAAGATGACTTTCAAGGCAGCATCATCATTGTAAAGGGATCTCCATGAAAATGGTTCTTAAAGTAATAGGCTTCCAAGGTCTGGCATGGAATAATTGTGGCAAGAAAAATTGAGAAGACAGGGCCAGAAGTGTACACTGGAAATAAACGGGAAAAAAATAACACTATGTTCCCTTGGGTGAATACAGAAAAAATATCATTTTTTAGGAGACTCAAATACAAGATTTCCTTTCTCCTGCTGTCCACCTTCCATGCCATCTCATCACCACCTTCCCTTATGTTGTAGGCATCTGCATTTCTTACATGTCTGCTTCTACCAGAGAAATGCCCCAGACCGCAGAATTTCAGCGTAAGGGGAGTCACAGTCATGCTAGACCTGACCTGTAATACTTGAGACATCACAGGTTTAAAAAGCAAGGTGTGCTCATATCACAAGGTGAACACTTGGTGGTCAGGAGAGCTTCTATCTCACACCATGGAGAAGAGCTTTTTGCTGCCTAGAAGCACTCACCTTTTGATTGAATCCCAATTGACACTGAACACTTATCTCCCAAAAAGATGACTTAATCCATGGGGTAGAGAACAGGCACCTCTTAATCTCTCCCTCTGGAAGTGCTCTACTTCCAGTACATAATTAACATTCATCTTTGCAGGGACTGTGACTGGATTCTCCCACATTCCAGGGGAGTACCCTGACCATTGGACTGTAGGATTTATTTGTAATTTCCCTCTTTCTTCTAGCCCACTGAATATTTAATTACTTTTATACACAGGCACACAGACAAACACAGAGAATCATGCACTCACATCTATAGAATGGTATCCATAGGTATACTTTTTGCAACATGTGCTTTTTTCCTACAATTGGAGAACAGCAAAAAATATTGCAGATGCCCTGTGTTCATTTAAGAAAAACCCAAACAAAACCATCACTAAACCTCTAAAATGGAGAAATGAAAAATTTTTATGTTAAGAAGCAAATTTCTTACCTATTAACATTACTACCTCACAAGTGGCTGAAACACATCTTTGGCCTATTGCAATTACTCCCAGTATGTGCATATTGAAGCTGTGCAAAAATCCTAAACCACAAGTAACTCCCCAGGTTTCAGTTTTCATTATAAGCTCAACACTCAGTTCAGGTTCACTGAAAGGACATTACAAGTCTGGAAAGTCCACGAATGATGTAATGCAGAGCTCTCACGTGGCTTACTGTGTTGCAAGACACACAGCATATTGACAGACAGCACTTGCTCCGTATTTAGGGGGTACTAACATTGCAGCACTCTCCAAAGATCTGGAGCTATTTCATGTATACATTACTAAATGAAGACAAAATGAAGGGAAATATAGGAAGGCTACAAAGTTATTATTTCAAAGTTCTTGAAAATAGGTCAGAGGAAGGATGCTTATGTGGCAAACTCCAGAAAAAGCAAGTAGGATGACGTGAGATTTATGGTACCCTGTGAGATCTTAATTCTGCTCCTGTGTGCATCCAGGCTGTGCTCTGAAAGAAGCAGGCAGTCTCATGAAAAATACCCTGCCACAATATAATTAAGGTCTATAGTGTAATACAGATTCACAAAGGATCAAATAAAACTTATTGAGGCATTTTCTGTGTTCTTCCTACTGAGATGGAGCCTTATGAACCTTTTCAGCTAAATTTTTCTGCATATGAGTTAAATGCGTTTTTCGGTTTTGTTTTTGGTTTTTTTTAAGAAGTAAAAATCGGAAGTTTATATTAACAGTAACCTCCATAGAACACACAGCTACTTTCTACATTTTGGACATTAAGAAATTATTTTCAACTACTTAAGCTGAACATAGAATTACTGTGAACAACCACATAAGGTGGTTGCTACCTCCAGGCAATTGTGGCCTACACCAGCTTTTAGAAAAATGGGTAATCTAGCTGCTGTCAGAATACATCAGTTGTTCTAGTGGCGCACAACCAGAGTTTTCCTGAGGAATCTAAACTTAAAAACCAAAATAATAACTTGCGAGAATTTGTTACTCAGCTGTTCATATTGTGAAAAGAGAAAATCCACTTCTTCAGCCTATAGACTGAGTCAGTTGTGTGTTTTTTGCTTTTGAGGTTTTATTTGAGGGGGAGAATATTGCTTCACCTCAGACAAATTATTCAGTTATTTTTCACTAATCCTGTGCATTTCACTGATTCTTTCTCAGGAATTTTATTCTCTCCATGGAAAAGTCCTCAGTCACACAAGAAATACCTACCAAGCAAGATAAGGACTAAGCAAGAAAGCAGGTTCCTTCAGAATTACCACTAAGGGACACTGTGTAGCCCTTCAATGACTATATTTTGCTAGTCCAGCTCACATCCCCATTGCTCAGGAAATATATTACATTGACATATTTCATTGTTGGGATGTCAGATTCCTCAGTTCTTCCTCAGTCCTACCCTGTATCCACTACTTTAAGAGCTTTCCTGAGTTGGACACACCAACACACACACAAGGGATTCTCCCCCTTCCTCATACTCTTAATCCAGCCCCTTTCTTTAGTCAGACAACAGAAGAGTAGATTTGTCACTAAAAGAGGTACAGTTTGCTTTCAAACATCATAGAAGAGAGCTACCTTTAAGGCAGAAAACAGTTGATAAATTTAATCTAAGAAATTAATTCCTGCTTATTACTGTTATTTGATATATCTTATTATTCTGACTATTCAACAGAAAACACTCCTGCATGGTAGTTATTATTCTCACACAGTCCTAATCCATACCATGTAGCTTTTGTACACAGATTAGTATTTTACTATATATAAATTATATATTGTTTATATAGTCTAATTAGGTAGTTTTCAAATAAATACAGACCAGAATTACACTATCTGAACACTAAGGTAAAGGCTTGAATACCTAAAGAATGAAACAGTTACTTTCCAGAATTTTCTGTTGCATTAAATTAAACATCCAGCTGGCATTTTTATATGTATCACATTTTCTTTCTGTAAAACATTTTGTGAAGATGCATGAGATAACATTAGAAAATAGGTGTTTATAATTCAAAAAATGTTCTGCTAATGCTGAAAGTATTGACATTTCTTCCTGAGGTTCTGACAGAAAATACAATACACTGTCTTATGTCAATTGAATAATTAGAGATTATAGTAATTCCTGCAAGGCTTTCATATGTGGCACATTCTAAGAAAATTTCAAAAGATGAGATTTGCATAAAGGTGCATGTCAGGAAAAACCAGGTGCCTCTTCTCCTACAACAATAACATACTAAAGAGAAAAAATTAAAACTCCTCTGGGGAAAAGAATTTGCAATGCCCCTGTAAACATTGGGAAAAGCCTGAATTATAAATGGAGAAAAGACTTGCCAGTATGCTCCACACCATATAGGGGAAGTGGCATATTCAGAAAATAGCAGAGCATTTAACATCTTTGGATTTAAATACAGTAATGAAAGAAAATGATAACCACTCACACTGATTTACAAGATCACTTCTACAATTCTTAAGCAAAAATAACACCTTTCAAATATCAGTGACTTAACACTACTTCCCCTTTCCTTTTTCCTTTTAATATTGTGTATATATTTTATGTGCATTTTATATACATTTGTCAGGAGAATATTAATGTTCTGCTTTATGATTACCACCACCTTTCTAATCATTGCTTTTTATTATTCTTGTTCAGTACAGCTTAGCCGCCGAGCATGAGCAATGAAATGGGGGGGAAAAGAAAAGCAAATACTGTATTATATCATCATCTGGGGAGCATGATTGTTTCTGCTGTGTTAATTTACACTAAAATCTATGACCCAGTGAGTCTGATTGATTGCCAAGGGCAGAAATCCAGCCCCTGGCCTAGTTTATTTTGTGAACTGTAGCCTCAGATATCGCTGCAAGCCACAATGATATTGATTTGATATACACTAGATGGGTCTTTATGCTCTTTGGGAAATTTATTGTGCAGAGTCAGAACTCAGACAGATGGGGAGAAGCTGCTCTTTAAATTGAAGAGGGTTATCATGGTTTGACTCCTGGGTCACTCAGGTTACCAAGTGGCCTGAGTGTGGCTGGGTCGGAGCAGGCTCGAGGGATTAGTGCTCATCGGTTTTGAATGTCAAATCTCCTCAGTGGACTTGAGTTATTGCTAATAGGAACTTGCTTGGGCCTATAACATTTGGATGGCCTATAACTTAAACATCATAACCCTTTCTTCATGTCATGGTCCTTTAAATTATGGCTGAGCATACCACCTCTGCTCTCGACGTTTAGCAAGAGATGGCTGTGTGTTATAAAGAAACTTGCCTCCAAGGTGGACTGAACCATTACAGCTCTGGTCTGCAGAAGAGCTGTACCCCCACGCTCCAGTGTCACAGCCATGTCCCCTGCCTTCTGCTGCTCACTCACTGTCACAGCCCTGGCTTTGCACAGAAGATACAGAATAGTAAAAGCTAGGGCATAACTCTACTTTCCCCCAAATTCCGTATTTTTCCTTCATGAGGGAAGAAGAGGAGGTCTGTGAAAACTTCAGGTCGTGGCACAAAAAACCCCGTCATGGTGGGAAATCACATATTCTTTGCTCAATGAGTGAATGAAGAAAACAAAAGGGCTTCCAACTTGGGATAAGGTTTTAAGAGATTTTTCTAAATAAAACAAAGCCAGGTCTGATTAGCCTAAGCCTGAACAGCATTTTCATTTAAGTACTCCTAATTGTTAACCAATATTTCATGCTACAGTAAATGCTGAAGAGACCAGGAAAAATAATATCTATGAATAAAGGACCACATTATTATATATATCATAATACATCCAAACCTTTTAATTACTAAAGCAGAATATCACTATATTTTAGTGGCCATCTCTAACAGTGTTATAAACTGTTAAAGATACCCATTAAATTCAATACAGTTATAAACTGTACACAGCCCACGTTTTCACACTCAGTGTTTGATCCATTTCCTTTGAGATCAAGAAAAGGATTTTCAGTCTCATTCAGAGAGGAAGGGAATTAACCTGAAGGAATTCCCACATATCCAAGAGATGGGAGAGGGCTCTGTGGTGCCAATACAGTGAGAAAGGGAAATCTGTTCCCACTTTTACAAGTAGCTTCTGGCTTCCTACTTACAAAAAATTAAGAGTTCTCCTCTGTTTCTCTTCAACTAGTATAGGATTCACACAGGAATGGGAGAAAGTCGAGGTTGTTTTTTTAAGCAGCTGTTTCCTTTTCTTGATCTGATTTGGTGCAACTGGGAATAAATATTTTTAAAGGCAAAATAGTTTTCTCCTAACTAAAACTGCAACATTTACTTATTATAAAATAAAAGGGGGAAAATATTAAAAGCCCTCTGGAAACACACATTTATTCTATCCCATTTTGCATACCTACACGAAACAAAGACATCTCATGATATTAATGGTAAATGGCTTAGCCTAGTCTTTTGGACTCTATTCTTGACAATACACTGCAGCTCTAGCTGTGTATTACAGATATACTATTGCCATTTAAATATAGTACTGCCTGGCATGTATTCTGGTCTGAGTTTCCTGGGATTTTATTCTTCATTTGAAGTGAATGCTAATTGAGAAAGTTACACATTTATATAGCTCCTGAAGAATAACACCCACTTCACCTATCTCTCTATTGTAAATTAATATGTAGCAGATGGTGAGCTGAGATAGTTTGACAGCCTACTTACAGCACCATCACTTTAACCTCTATCTGAAAAAAAAATCCCATTAGCTTTTCTGCTGTTGGGCTCTTAACCCCCCAAAGTATCCTTAGTTATCATATCATGGGATTTTCTGCAATGCCAAGGAAGAAAATAATTAAAGATACCCTCTTCCATTTAAATGCTTGTTCTAATTTTACTGGTCATATCTTTTCCTCTTTACTTCTCCAATAATTTCAATTTAAATCTTCATTTAGAATGAGATTTTTCTTCCAAGGGGATTTTTTTTATCTTCAGGGACAACTTAGTGCACTGCAGAAGCAAACACAGAAGGCCTTCCATATATTATGATTAATGTGGTGTAAGGAGCTCCCCTTGCTAGAAATTCAGAATCAAAGGAAGCACAGCCCATAAGTAGAATTTAAATTCAATACACATTGGAATCTTATGGTTCAATTCAAAGTGGCTCTAAAGGAAATAATTAGACACTCACCAAGTCTTTCAGTAAGTAACAACTTTCCCTAAGAAGGGCCTGCTCAAAGTCTTCATTCAAAGTACTCAGTCACTTTTTCCCTTCCACTCTTTCCAATAGAGAAAGGAGAAGTTTTTGAAGATTTGGGAGTCCATATTAAAAGCTTTACATTTAAATCTCCCTTAAAGTAAATGGTCTAATTGAATGTTTTCTTCTGATGGGCTGATAGAAGTGCTTTATTTGTTGCAGAATATAAATGATTTATAGATCACTGTCAGAGATTTGCAAAGTCATTGATAGTGTGTATTGAAGACTCTTCCACATGGAATGAAACAAGATATTACTCACTCCCACAGCATTGTTCACATTCTGTTATTTATGGGTTTAGAAGTGTAAGAGAAAATGCTCAGTGACTCTGAAACAGTATCTGGGCTGGAAGCCTCACATGAGCAAGATAACAAGAATGTCCCATAATTTGCAGACTTGATAGGACATGATTGTCTTAGGCCACTACTTTCACAGCATCCAAAATATTGCCTTAACTCTTGCACATTTTACAGTAAAATGGATGAAAACTTTACTTGTATTAGAGTTTGATTTCTGTTCAAATCTCCTATTACATGAGAGTGTGAATAGAAATTTTTAGTTTCATCATTCATCCATACAGCTCTTCTTGACTCTGACAATTTTAATACACATGCACCCAAACCCAGGCCCAAATAGATTTAGTCTCTTTTTCCTCTCAACTCTTTACAAAAACAAAACACTAACTTATATATACCAAAGACTCTGTCTCATTCTGACATACAGAGAAGGAATTTCCATTTAAAATATCACAGATGCTTTCTGTTTAGATGTCTGTTTTCCTTTCCATTGTGAGTGAATGTTAAATGTATCTGCCCTCATGTCTGATAACTGAAGACTAGGGAAGTTTCGAGCTATTGTCGCACCAATGGAATCACCGGTGGTGCAATCACCGGTGTCATCATTTTGAATATTTTTGAAGTCATTTGTGTAGTATGAAGAACTTTTATCTCTGGATAGATATTCCACCAATGAAGGGAAAGAGAAATTATAAACTGCACTCACAGGACGCCCCAACCAGCTCTAACCCTTATAAACTACCTGGAGTGATTGCAACTGCCATTCCCAACGAAGCATTGCGAAGGCACAGACGAGAGCAGCTGGCCAGAGAACTGGAGCGGCACGGAGCAGCCATGAGCCTCCGATCGGGAAGGATGGATTTCACCTCACCAGTCCCTTTACACAACCAGTGCACAGACCCCCAATTACTTTGGCCTCATATGAGTGCAGGAGATTGAATTTCACCCAGAGAATTAGAAATACAAATAAACATTTTATTAAATAATTAGAGCCCATAATTGTGGATTACCTTTCATTTGTATTAGCGGAAGGCCTGCTATAGTCAAACCCCAGGATCTTGTTTAGTGTTTACGTCACATCTGATTTTTAACAGACATTTCAGAATTGTTTATTTTCTTTCATTCTATTTCTTTTTCTATTAAAATTAATTCCAGAAATCAGAAAAATATTTAATTTCCCCTCACCCTATATTGAGATAGCAAGCTGAAATAGCAGATCAAGAGCAACTTTAATTTTCTTTCTAATAATACAATACTTTACTTATTTAATTGTTAACTTTTAATACTTTCTCTTTGTAAATCTGAGAGGCAACCAGAACATTTTAGCTGTTTCCCCAACTTTATATACTATGGAGAATGTCAGTAATGTCCCTTAACACACGTCCAAGTAACATAATAAAGTCCCCATATTTCAGAATAGCAATGTCAGCAGGAGGCTTAAATATTACTTTGAAATGCTTTCAATCTCTTGTTTTAAATAAGGTAAATAGGTAATGATTTTTAATAACACTTAGTGTACTTGTGGCTGATTAAAACTTTATTCTTTATTTCAAAAGTCTAATTTGGATCTCAGTTCAAATTTTTAGATAAAACTATGCTAAAAGAGTTTGAGCTGTTATCTTTTACACAGAGCTGGTGCTGTGATTTCCCAGGATTTAAGAAAGGGCAGGGACTCAGTCACTCTTGGAGAAAGTTGAAAGC
This sequence comes from Lonchura striata, assembly GCF_050655825.1. Classification (NCBI taxonomy): domain Eukaryota; kingdom Metazoa; phylum Chordata; class Aves; order Passeriformes; family Estrildidae; genus Lonchura; species Lonchura striata. The sequence continues at coordinate 95,004,264 of NC_140704.1, read as the reverse complement.
TTCAGTTTCTGGGGAAAATTGTTCCCCATCAAGCTTTTCCAGAATTTCCTGTCTGGAGGGGAAGATAGTGAGTTGTCTATTGCTGCAAATAGCACAGGTTTGCAAATTGCAAGCTGAACAAAGCAATTTAAAAGAACAAATTCTACTGCAAGGGTTGTGCCCAAGACCAACATGTTCTTCAAGCACTTGGGGATGGTCTTGAAGGCAAGGATCAGATCAAAGAAGTCAACAGGCCCTCAGACCTAATGCTGAGCTTTTAAATGAAGAAACAGAGGCCTTAATAATTTCTTATGAACATGATTATTTTTCTATTTTCAATTTAAACAACAAGGAATGGCTAGAAAAATGCCGTTCTACTACTGATAGCACTTCAAATCCCCACCTAAACTTGAAAATGTAGCCTTTATGATGAACCATGATGGTTATTCAGAGGTGCATCAATTGGAGTTACTTGACAGGAATGACAGTGGCTTCACCATTGCTAAAATTGTGAATGAAGGCATTAGCCAAGTGCATGTAAAATTCAGAAATAATACTAATAGAGTGAGATGAATTTGCATGGTCTTCGCCATGCTTGAATCACCCTGACTTTTTTTTTTACCTGCTTTTTAAAAAATATTTATTTTATTTTTTTTTATTTCAAAATTGCATACATTAAAGGTCATCTATATGCTTTCACTAATAAAAAGGTGTTTCCTTTTTCATGATGAATTAACTAAGGTTTAACTTCTAGCCATTTGATCTTATTACAGTTTTGTTTGATAGATCAAAGAGCATTCTGCTATAAAATTTCTTTTTGTCTTGGTGTAGCATCATACTGGGAACTCTTGTTCAGCTGATTATCTCCCATTGACCTTGCCTTCACCCCAAGAATTCTTTTCATCATCACTCCTTTATCCAGTACAGTCCCCCAACCATAAATATGTCCTTCATTCTTTGTGAGTACATATAGGTTTTTACAACTTGCTACATTAAAATTACCTCATGTTGCCAAGCAAGACAGATAGTTCTACAGTAGTAACTTGTCTTCTTTATTATCTCCTGTACCTGCTGATTTTCTGCCACCTGCAAACTTTTATGGGCTGCTATGTAAAGTTGTCTTCTACATCATTGATAAAAATAGAATAAAGAGTAGGACTATATTTTTCAACCTCATTTAGAAGCACAGGCTACTGATAATTTCTGCTCAGATGCACTTTTTGAAACGTACTGGTTGGCTAGTTCTTAATCCATTTAATATATTACATGTTGATTTTGTACTGCTCTCATTCCTTAATCAAAGTGTTGTGTTGTAATAAATGGAATGCCTCACTGAAACCTCAGTACTCTATATCAACTTGATTATCTTTAGCAACCAAATTTCTAATCTTATTTAAAATATATTAAGTTACCTTGATAAGATCTATTTCTGATACATCCATATTGACTGAGACTACATTTTTTTACTCTCTTTTGATTCTTTGTACATTCAGTCTCCTATCAGCCATCCCATCATCTTTTTCCAGTGTTATTATGACAGCAGGCCTGCAGTTACTGAAATCATCCAATTTTTCCTTTTTAAATATCAGTACCTCACTAGCCTTCTTCTAGCCTTCAGGAAAAACTCAGTATTTTAAAAATTACTGAAAAGTAACAACAACAATACAGAAAAAATAATGCCTTCAGATTATTTGAAGCAAATACTTAAGGTTACTGATCTCAAAATGCCCAATTTTAAAGACCATTTAACATTTCTTTGCTTTAATATGGAAATAAATGTGGAATATATGTCATAATATTGAGATGATTAACACTTCACCCTGTTTCTCCTCATAACACAGCACATTGCTGTATTAATATTTACACACCTTCCATTACCCTCTGATAATGGTTCTGTTCCTTTAGTAAGATTCCCTTTATTCTGAAACTACTATCAGACAAGGTCTTCTGTCTATACCATAGCTCTTTTGGTCAATGCTATTTTTTTTAAAAAAATTTTATTCTTTGCTTCTCTCTCAGTTTTGGGCAGTTATTAATTTATGTTCATTGTTGTTCTCCACTTCTCCTTCCTTTTACCTTAATCTTATTTCTATATTACTTTTCAGTTTCCTTTCTTTATAGCTGCCTTCTTTTCACCATTAAACCAGGCTCTTTTTTAAATCCACATAGCCTTTTCTATCAGATATGGAAATGGTTTTTGGACATCCAGTAAAGGGTTGTTTAACAGTTCCAAACTGCTATTTACATTTTTCTCTTTGATTCCTCTCTCTGGCTTGGCATGTCTTTTAATTATTTTCAGTTATGTGAAATGGTACTTTAAAAGTACCAAGTACATATATTGGATTTTGGATGCTGTCATGACTAGTCTAGGCAGCCTTTCTCTGAGGACATTGGTTTCTCTTCTGAGATGGAAGCCATCCAACCCCTGCAGCATGATATCACAGACGGCAAAGCAGTTTTTTAAAAAAGAAAATATTTTCTGTGTACAACTTAATTGATTAGCTATTAAAGGTATTACTGTAAATTTGTTGCTGTCTGGATTTTTTGCTTTGCATTTCCTTTCTCTTTTGTTACAGGATATGTAACCTCTGACAGAAATGTTCTACTCTTTCAGCACTTGCTTTAGCACCATTAGGAGTTGGCAAAGTGGAATGTCCTGTCTAGAACAGTGATCATATCACTCGAAGGACTGGCTTAATCTAATTAATCTTAGAGTCACTTTTCATCTCCTGGCTCTCCCAAGACAGAAAAACTCTATTTGCATGCAACATGTCCCATGCATAATGCAATCTCTTAAAGAAAGAGCCTCATTCCACGAATCATGTCTGAACTATATGAATATAATTTGTCAGATGGGTGCTCAGAGGTTTTTCTGTCATTTCCATACTGATAAGATGAATTTATAACTTTAGATATGCTTAGTTTACTCTGGGACTCTGTTAGTGAGACGTTTCTCTGGGTTAAAATTCTTCAATGTTGGAAGGAAAATCCACAATAAGATTCCTAAGTGTACTGCAGGAGTCTGAAGCTCCTACCCTAGTGGACTAATGTTCAGCCAGCACAGCCAGGAGAGGCCAATGAAGCAATTCAGCTCACCCTAAAGTACCTCTCTTTTCCTAGTAATGAATAGTTAGTATAGCACACTAAAAAAATAAACCCTAAGATAGATGAAAGATAATGGGGCACTTTTGAAACTCACTGAAAAATTCCAGGGAAGACTTGGAACTGTTTCACTATTATCTTGTGGTTAAGCTTACAGCAGAAAGAACTGCCCAGTTCTCTCAAGAATTTGCTTGACCTAATGCTTGATTTGACAAAAACTTCAGTGTAAGTCTATGGCTAACACAACATCATAAAAAAAATCCTTAAGATTTTAATGGCTGAAAGCACACAAATAAAAATGGCTACAACCATGAAGTGAGAAATTATATTTCAGACAACTTTAATAATGCCTTGCTCTTGACTTACATTGCTTATCAGTTACCAGTTACATGGTACCAAGAAAAAATATTAATGTGTTAAGAGATCTTGATTTTAATTTTCATTAGAAAGCAAAATGAACTAAGATAATGTTAATGAAACCAGCACTGGGTTTCCCACCTGAATGTCAGCATTGTTTCATGTCTAAGAATTGATGTACTTATTCTAAGAATTATTTCACTTTGGGAGGAAACAGCAAGACAGGTATGGAACAGCTGCTGTCTGGAGCATCACACAAGGTATTTAATGATCCAGTTGATTTTCACTGTTTGAATAAATTGTAAATATATCATTTCTGGCTCTTCTGAAATGAGACAGAACTCATTCAGCTTTTACAGTATGTAGCTGTTACATTGCATTTGATTTAGGCAAAAGAACTATAGAAGGAAAATTTGTGAGGCCAGGTGCAAAGTTTATAATCATAGAAGACATTAAGGAGCCATTTCAGTGCTCTCCTACTTTAATTTTTATGCCTGAGGAACACACCCATAACAGCCTTATCTTTCTGAGCTTAATACCAGCCTGGAGACTGCACTCCCTGCTGAAAGCAAAGATTTCAGCAAAAATTTCTTGGATTCCTAAGTTAATATTTATTTCTTCCTTCTCTGTACCTCTTAGGTCTTCTTTAACTTGATCATTTTAGATGCTTAGGCTTCTGCAGAATCAGACTTCTCTACCTACTGCAGTTTCTTTGCATCTTTTGTCACAAAAATTAGAGGCTCACCAAAAAAAGTGGTTCACATATGGCAAAATCCACTTTTGCCCCTTATCAAAATTAGAAAACTTACCAGGCCAGATCAAGTGTTCATTGACCTTCAGACCTCTTTTCCCATGTCTCCACATGAATCAGCACTTCAGAAATTTTAAGTTGCTTTACTTTCTGTCTCTAAACAAAGCTTAGGAATTTGGAAATCACAGATATTTTAAATGAAAACAATGCAGACTGAAACATAGTATCATCAGGAGGTGTTGCACCTCACATGCTTTCACCAACTTCTGTTCATTATAACACAATAATCATAAATCTTTTTTGGTAGAGGCTGTTTCCTAACTTTAGAAGTAGGCATAGTTTTTAATATAACTTTGCCAGGGTTTCTGACCCTGGACCCTAGATCCAGACAGCATTTATTCTGTGCACCTACAGTGGTCATTGGTGTTACTGCACAATGAGCTGTACATGATGGAAATCACTACATTTAGCTCGTTAATTAATCCCTCTTTTCACTTTCAATCACTTTAGACTCAGTCTGGTTTTTGCATAGTATTGTTAAAACATAAGTCCCATTAAAAAAAAAAAACCAAAAAAACCCAGAAATCTATGCCTTATTGACAGCCAGCACGATTTAGCTTGCTCAGTGTCAGATTTGAAATTGCATTTGGGCACTTATGTTCCAAGCTAGCCTTTCAGAAATAGCTAAATACTGAACCACTCTAATCAAACTGTCAAAAAACTACACAATAACACTTTCTAGACCCATTCAGTAAAGATTCCTTTCAAGCTTGTTGATTACCTAATGTGCATAGCAAACGTACAGGTATTTCAAAAGCTGACAACACATGCCTGAGCAAAGAAAAAAAACAAGAAAAAAGATATTTGGAAGGAAGACATCTCCAGGTGTCTGCATTCCTCTCCAGGAGTACAGAACATCTGCAGAAGTGAGACAGAGTAGGAGTGACTTCAAGAAAACATGGCACTAAGTGGAAGGATTAATCTTCTTCAAACTTCCTTTGCCTCTGTTCTTACTGATGTAAAATCTCCTGGCCTGTCATTTGCAAGAGGATTAAGTTGATATTTCTGTTTTGAATCACGCTACTGGAAGATGTTTGACCTCCTTCTGTGTAAAAGTTGATGGATCATTTTTAATAAATCTGCTTCCAACTGAGCTACACAATAAGGGGGCAAGGGAATGAAACTTGGGGGTAAGCAGAGAGAGTACTACAGCATATGGAAAGTTTGTATAAAACTTATGATGTTAACATGACTTCTTTCACCTAAGGAGAACCTATAAACTTACCTATTTTCTCAGCCTACAAATTCCTTGGTATTTCCCTGGGGATGGCTGAATGGTTCAATTCAAAGGATTTTTTTATTTCTTGTAACTCTAATCTTCATCATTATTTCTAATTCCTCAGTACGAAACTAGAAATATTGATGATCTAATACGTTTTACAGAGCAGCACACAGCCTTCTTTATGGCACTTACATCATTATGTAATATATTATAAAGCAATTTGCAAGTTGTAAAACTCATTAAAAAGATATATTTTTTCTCTTAGCTTGAGTTCACGATGGCCAAAATTGAGGTGGAAATCTATTAAAGTTTCAGAAATCCTAGCAGTACACGTTCCTTTCAAATGTTCTTTTCTGCCCTCTTGCTTGGTGCTTTCTGTCACATTTTCAGTATTTCTGATGTGGGTCTATTGAGAGGTAATTTCTCAGCACGGCAGCTGAAGTAAGACTCCTATGGGATTAGTAACCCAACCTTATAAATTGTTACCTGGTTTCTGTCATTTACGCTGATTTGGTCAGGACAGTTGCTAACTGAATGAAAGTGGTGTAAACCAAAGTGAAAGAAGAATGATACTGAAACATAATATAAAAATATAAATTAAACTTTTGTCATAAATGATTGGATAGATTTTAAAACCTGTCAGTGCTTTATCGACAGTGAGTTACTAGGTACTTTGTCTGGGAAAGCTCCAGAAAAAGGTAGTATGTTGAGCATTTTTAAAATGAATTTAGTTTTTTTAGGCTCTTAGTGTTTTCAGCACTTCTCAGGTTCCTCTGCCTGCTGCTCTCTTGTATGCTGTCTATGCACATCTCGTGCTGACTTTGTGGGATTTTTTGGCTGCAAAAGTAGACAATTACCAGGGCACATGCTTAGTGCTCTAGTGGTTGGGAAAATTAGGGACTGTCATTACATTGAAATACCAGCAGGAACACAGCTCAGTTCTGCTCCCGTTGAAACTGGTTGATTTCAGAAGAGCTGTGTTTCAGACACAGACTGTAATTTGTTCTGCTGAAAATGGCCACCCCACCAACAGCATCCTACTTCACTTGTAATTTAAGAACCAGCATAGCCTGTCAAGCCTAGCAGCATGGATGCATATCCAGCATGGAGCAGACGTTGCTTAGCTGAGAGTAGCAGCTCCCTGTTCTCTGTGCTGGTCAGGCCAAATTGCAACACCAACTTGCTCATACAGGCAGCACCAAAATGTTATTGTTGTGTCTTCAGCTTAAATTGGAGATAGGCAGAAGTTAAAAGACAAGCTGTGTTGCACAATTAATTTACATACTTTCTCAGTCATTTTTTAATGAGGTTACTGAACAGATCTTGTCTTCACCTGAGCATGTAAACACCCTATCACTCAGTACCTGAATACCCCAAGTTCCTATGACCTCTGGATAGGAAACTACTAAAACTGAGGTTAGACTTTCCACTTGCCCAAGCCTTCGCTGTTGTTATTAATTTCTTAGTGCCAGTCAGGAAGAAAACATAAACTGCAGGTATTCAGAGAAGAGCAAAAGCCCAGGTATAAAACATATCTTTATGCAGGATTCCCCTTGGTGGACAGGGAGATAAATGATGAAACATATTGCAGCATATTTAGAACAGGAGTGTTGCTTCTGCTTTCTGGGAAATATCACTGCTGATTAAAAGCAATGCAGCTGCTTGGAGAGTGAAATAGATCCAATAAACTACAGGCCATACCCTCTCAGTGCTAATTAAGGTGTTAATTAAGAAATGTTATCTTGAGGAGGTGTAATTGAGGGAAAGAATCCTTCACACATTTTTATGTACCAGTAAGCCAGGGATAAGATATGGTAGTATTTTCAATCCTGAGTTTTTTAATGAGAAGATGGATGCTATTTATTGCTTTAACTAAACCCCCTGCATATAGAGCCATTTAATTTTAAAACAACCCCACCTCCACCTGTTGATGCATGAAGTCCAGTCTTTGTGACTATAAGGAGAAGATGAGGTACTTTTGTGATTTTTCTCACTACTTGGTTTGTATCAGTCAAAATGAATTTTCAGAGTGTGGACCATCTCCCCTACAGCTGTCTCAGCAGGAAAGGTATTTTGGTGGTTCTCAGTCTCCCTACATCATCATGAAGCAAAAAAGCCACTCCACCTCAAGATACAAGTGAGTACAAGGGAGATGTTTCCTTTTATGTTCTGCTAAACTTGGCAGATAGGAAACCTGTGGATTTGAAGAGATGGGATCAATAATTTGTTCTGAGCTTTCAAGACTAATACTAACTTTGTTAATTTGCCATATAAAATTAGGATTCTGGTCTGAATTGTAACCCCTTATGTAATGGATATACATGTAATAAAAATGGTAGAAAGACTACTGTTCATGTGAGGGATGGGGCATGATGAGCAAAAGCAGTAAAGTCACACTAAACACTCTTGCCTAAAAAAATGGAAACTCGCCCACACAGTCAACTTTCCCTTTGGAAGCCTTCCCTTTGCCTCTTGCCTCTTTTATTTTTTGTTTCTTTCCTCTACAGTACTCTAATCCGTGTCAATCTCCAGTAACTTGACTGCAACTGAGTCAAACAAGATTTATGCGGTGCAACTGAGGCTACAAAACGTTTCAAGCACAATTTTTATACAGACGTAATGGCTTTAGGATGTGGGCAAAGAGGCTGCACGGTTGGAGTTGAGTTCAAGCCGGTGCATCTATCCTGCTCCCTGGCATTGGTGCCTATCGCAAGCATCCAGCAGGGATGGGCGCTGAGTACTCGGGATGTGTGTATGGGAGAGATGGCTCAGGTTACAGCCAGCTCAGCCCCAGATGGGACACTCAGTTTCTTTTCAGATGTACCCCATCTGTAGACACCTTCTTTTCAGATTCGCTGGAAGAATGGCAATTGCTTCTACTACCCTTCTTATCCTTTTAGAGATCATTGCTCTGTTGAAATGCAATGCCTATTTGGGAATCGGACATCTCCCAGCCTGTGGTTTTTTTTCCACACAGGCCCTCTGTCAGGCTGACAAGTTTGTTTGTTTTTTTTTTTTTTTAATGGGCTTGGAAACGGAAAGGATTTATATATACATACATATGTATATATATATGTATATATATATATATATATATATATATAATTATTTATTTAACTGCGAACGGCCTTCCCCTATTTATTCCCTAGCTCCTGTCAGCACGGCACTGAGCCACCCTGGCGCCCAGGGGAACTTTCCCCTCCCTCCGTGCCCCTCTTCCTCAAGAATCCTCCGCCGTCCGGCAATTAATTTAGAACTAGGCTAAAAGCCGGCAGGGCTTGCTGCGGCCGACAGGAAAGGCCGGAGGAAATGCCACGGAAGGGTTCCTTTCCTCTCTCCGCGGGGCCGGCGCGGCGCCGCCGTGCCCGGCCCCCGCTCGCGGCGCCGCGGGCGGCCTGCAGGGGGTGCAAGAGCTCCACTGAAGCCGCGCCGCCCTCAGGGCAGCGCCCGCCCGGAGCCGGCCTCAGCGCGCCGCGGGGCCCGGCCGGCCCCGGCCGGCCCTGGCAGCGGGCAGCGCTCCGGAACGGGCCGGGCCGGTGTCAGCCGCCGTCCTAAACCCCTAACCCCGAAAGTGTGAACCCTCAAAGGGCAGCGAGCCGCTGCTCACCCCGCTGCTCTGCCCGACCCGAGCCCCCCGCCCGCCGCAGGAGCAGCGCGGTCGCTTCGGCGGCGTGCGGGAGAAGGGGATCGGGCCCGGAAAGGAGGGGCAAAATAGTTACTTCCCCAGGAAAAACTGTGTTGACCATACACGGGGAATAAAATTTAAAAAAAAAAAAAAAAAGTAAGCAAAAAAACCCCGCAAAACCAAAAAGGGGATAAAAAGTAATGTGTGTATTGATGTATATGTGTGCGTGTATATATATATATATATATATATATATATATATATATATGTAAATACATATAATGAGAAAGCACTTTTAATGAGGATTTTGTTTATAATTAAAAATTCAGCTGGTATTTTCTCTTATCTGGGCGATCCTATGAAAAATGTCTGTCCCTCTATTTGTATTGTTTTACATTTTTTTTCCCCCTTGTGTGTTACCATTGCTACTCCTGAATTTTTGAGCAGTGGTACATTTCAGTTTGGAACCCTGCGCTGCCTTAATGCCGCTGAGGAGCCCGCTCCGCTTAAGTGATTGTCACTCAAATTAGTCCCATTGTTTTGTCATATATAAGTCGCCTTCTATACTGCCTGGATTAGTCAGTTCAATGGCAGTGACAAACATGGATTGTTTGTTGTCAGAGCGGGGATTCTCACATGGGAAAACACATGTACATCCAGTCGGGACACATGCATTTCTCACCAGAGGGAGAGGGGGAGAGATTTAGCAAACTGGTATTTATTGCTTGTTCTTGCATGCGTGTTTTGTGCGTTGGGTATCACAGCTTGACAACAGGAAATAAAGTATTGGAGAAGTGTTTGGGCACGTAAAGATGTGGATCTCAAAGGATTAACAGAGCTCCTCGGCAGTTAAGAGTGTGAACTGATTATTTATAGCTCTGAATTTTGTAACACTGAAATTAGGGTTAAGCCTGAAAATAACAGGTACAAAAGGGAAGATCCAAATCTGTGCAGCCTGAGTTGGCAACGTTTAAAGGGAACTAAAGCCAACGGAAGCTGTGTGAGGCACTTGAAAAAATAATTTTGTTCCCACAGAAGTGCAAAAGCATCAGGGGAGAAAATTAATTCAATACTTGTATTGCATGATATAGTATGAAATATTTAGGAAGAAGGTTATGAAACATTATATAAGAAAGACTACCCCAATTAAACATATTTAACAAAACTGATAATCTTATGATGGCATATCATAGTCATTTTCTTAAATATTTTCAGTCTAAAAAAAGATTGTTTGCACTGTGCTAACTTTAATATTTGCTATGGTCTAAAGTGTAATTCTTTCTCTGAAGTAAGTGAATTTCATAACGTGTGTGAATCTACTCAGAAAAAAGGAGGGAAAAAAACCCTAACAAAAACCCAGTCAATTTCTCCTCACTATTATTAGTAACTTTATTCCAGAACAAAATGATGAATTCAGAAATTAGTTTTTTGTAGGTAGGCAAAGCTGGAAGAGTCATCTCTGCAAATCTGTAGTGCCCTCAGTTTCTCCAAGATTCCTGTTGAAAAATTAAGTAAAAAGAAAAACCCACAGTTTTTGGCTATCAGAACAAGGGGGATCTTACTTTAACATTAAAAGAGGCCTCAGAAACTTTCACGTTAAATGCTCTGTTATCTCTCTCACATAAAATGGAATTTCACAAACCTGATCAGACCAAAACCTAGGTGAATATTCCAAATAAATTTCCCCCTGTACTTCAACACATTTTTTCTTATTTTTCTTTTTTTTCAAAAACTTTCAGTATTCTCTTCTTTAATAAATTCTTTCAAAAAGCCCCATCTGTTTTAATCTAGCATATTTTCATACACTAGAAAGCAAATGTGTTTGCTGCGGTCATTTGTATAAAAAAACAGATATCAAATCAGCAAAATAAAAACCAAACCACTATATACTCTGTTTCTTTGGGTTTTCAAAACTATGCAAAACCACTGGAATTTAATTTTTTTTCCTCTTGATTACAAAATCCATTACAGATTTTTTTTTTTTTCCTTTCCTAGGTAAATAAGAAATTTGATCCATTTATAGACATGAGGATAAGGCAAGGAATGAAAAGAAGGATGGAGTTCTCGGGTCTGTCTGTCTGAATCAACAGGGCTGCTGCAGTATGAATTAGGGCTTTTGCATGAACATGTTACCTGTGACAGTTCCATGGGATGTTCTGTGCATTAGCATATATTGCCACAGTCTCACTTGGATCAGGAGTCTGTTTCTTTACTGGTTTTGTGTGGGGGAAATACTGCTTTCAGATGCATGGTTTTTATTACATCCCAGAATTTTATCTGTAGTCTGATTTTTTTTTTTTTTACTCGAAGTTAGAATTGATCCCCACGTGCATAATTTCATTTTTATTTTTTCCTCAGAAGCTGTGATAAAGAACATTCAAATATTATTTATTAAAAGCAGTTGCCTCATGATAAAACTTTTTTTTGACAAGGCAACACAGGCTTTTCTCCAGGAACTACTCATGTTAATGACATTGGTTTCAGAGAAGAAAATAATTCAGAATGAATCCTGAAGTTATTAATGATTTACTGGATGAAAACATACCAAAATAGATTTTTCTTAAACTTGCAACTTCTATTATGTTGTAAGTTTTTTTTCTTGTTTTGCATTGAGCTTGTGAGCAGAAAGCATTTGGGGGAATTTCATCTTGATTAAAGATTGACGTGCATAACTCTTCGTGCACTGCAATGAAAATATGCCCCTTGGAGCAATGGCACTCGACCTTTAACAATCGAAGCGCCATTTAAAATCACAAGAGGCACACAAGTCAAAAATACAAAACCGCGTGTGACCATTTTATGGAAAATTATGAATGAATGCATTCATCACAAACAGTTAAGGAAATCCTGAAGGCACTGTGCAATTTGTGTCTTAGGGCAAAGTAATTGATTGTGTAGGTTGTATGTTTTTACAAGGAGGAAAAAAGAAACTTTACATACGTAAATGGAAGGAAATGGTGAAAGATATCATCCAACAAGTTTGCAGAATAGCTGAAAAGAAACAGAACTGAGCCAGCATGTCATACGATTTCTCACTCAGACCCATGATAAAAGCTCTATATAGGCCTCTGAATAATGAATTCCATAGGTCGAGTACCACTGCCATTAAATACTCTAGGTGCTGAGATTGTTTTTATTTCTTTACTGTTCCTTTTGAAGTTAATCAGTGTGTGAATATCAAGTAACATTTTTAATTCTGGTGATAGATTCTGTTTTTTACAGTGTATTTTGTGACTAGGACAGCCTTTCCATTGCTGAATGCAGATTTAGCTGTAGGAAAAGGCAAAACTCCCTTCTTTGATTATATTCACTTATCTAACGTGAAAATCACAGCTGCATATTCTGCATTGGTTCCGTATGGTAAATTCCCATTTGATTTCCAGAGAAAATCATTGCAAAGGCTGAGTCAAGGATTGCAATAGCAATCCACAGAGGGAAAGAAATTCTTCCTGTATATGCTGCTGCTGCAGGCTGCTACACCAGGTTGTCAGTTCTGAAGCACAGAGCCAAATTCAGCCTTGTGCTACCTTTTCTCAGACCTTTTTGAACTCAGTGACACTATGGAGGGTAAGAAATTTGTTTTTTACTTACTAGGAAGCTGTTTAATGTGAGATGTATGGCAAAAAAGTACCAGCTATGAAATGTAAATGTTGAAAAATGGCATGACTGTTTAACTCCTTGTTACTTTGCAATCCTATGGACAAAAATTGAAGCTGACATTTCTCTTTGATCTGGTTTACCCATCTCGCTCTGCTGCTATCAGCAGTGTGTGACAGCAGCAGACATTAGCTAGGAAAGAGGGAATAGGGAAGAAAGAAATGTAATCCTCCCCATGGCCTTCATGGGAGAATAGTGAATTAGAGCCAGACGTTGCTCTTTTAGGTGGACTTAAAAGACAATGCCCTTCTCCCAGCAACTGTATGTGCATACCAGGGTATTGGGGAACTCAGTCAAATGGACTCATTTATTTGAAAAATTAATAAATCGAGGCAAAAAGACAGAAGACAAAATGGAAAAAGTTGAATACACCTTAACCCATGCTGAAAACTTCATGTTTTGTTTCATTCTGCTTAGATTATATAATAGAAATCAGGATGTGCATCTTTTCTATGAGAATATCTTCCTTTTGAGTTTTGCCATATTTTTGGTCTCTGTAGCAGAGAAGGGGAATGGAGCAACTTTGCTCCTTTGCCAGAGGAATGGAGAAACTTGCCTCTAGTAGACACTATTCCTTTCAGCTTCAAGGGGTGGCAGCTGAAATGGATAATGGTGAGTATTGATAAAATTGTGAGTAACTGGGAGAGGGTTGGATGGGAAGTAGATTCCATAATTTCAGTACAATGTTTTCAGGGCACTCAAAGAAGATATCAGAAAGCAGATTTAAACCACCTATACGGAAAATAATATTATGGATTCTTTAACCAGAGAATATAAAAAACAGTGAATGCACTCAAGAAACACAATTCTTGTTAGAAATTGTCCAGCCTTTCTTAACTTTTGCCAAGTGCCCACTACCCTTCTTAGTTTGAGAAAATATTTATTACCAACTAGCTGATCAATATGGTGGTTCTGATGTTCCTTTTATGATTCCAGCATTTTCAGTATGGGTTACTCAAATTGCTTTAATTTCTAAAACTCAAGTCATCATGCTTTCCTATGAGGGTCTACTTGTATTAATAGTTCAAGAAAGGAAATACAAAACACTATTCTATATTTCTAATATATATTTAATTTTAAAAGTGTTTATGTTAATATAGCCATGCTGCTACTCTGCAGATCATATTTCAGCCTAGGGAAGGTTTCTAATACAGAACTGCATCCCAAATACTGTAATTTGTTTATCTAATTCTGGTCTAAATTTTTTTTCTGCTATTCCCCATTTTCATTTTCCCCTTACATTTTAAGGACATTACAAACTATCAAAAGAACTAAAATAATACTTGCCATTTTAAATTACAAATACTTTTCTCTGTTTTGCCATAATTTCTAGCCTGTTACACAGTCTGGTTTACTAAAGTCATGCCCTATATTTGGTTGGTGAATCAAGGAAAAAGTGACAGTAAGCTTCTTGCCCTTATGAGAGCTGTAGTTGTTTCTTCCAGTGATTTTTGTAATCAAGGGCATAGGGAAGATCAAGGTTCTGAATACCATTCTTGCCTTACTCCTTTACTGGTAAAATTAGCCTTCAGGAATCCCAGGTCCCTGAGGACACTGGTGAGTCTGGAGAAAGAAAACCTTACCCTTTGTGAAGGATCAACTTAAGTACACTAAATATACTGGGCATAAACAAACCTGTGGGACCCAATAGGATACTTCCACATCATGAGACTGCTTTCGGTTATCTTTGAGAGGCTGTAGAATTTTGAGGAGTTCCCTGACAACTGAGAGAAAGCAAATGTCATCCTTCAGGAATGGCAAGAAGGAGATTCTAGAGAACTACAGACCAGTCAGCCTTGCTGATTGTGTGCAATATGATGTATAAATAGTTCTGGAAAGTATTTCTGGACATAAGGACAAGACGTGATTGGGCATAGTCAGTCTAGCATTAGGAAGGGGAAATCATGCTTGGTGAACATAATACCTTTATGTAACTAGATGACAGGCTTGTCAGAAAGCAGTGGCTGTGAAGCTTTCAGTGTTGCCATCTCTGACTTCTTCATTGACAGTGTGATACAGAACAGTGAGATAAAAGGACAGCTGATAAAAGATGGATTTGTGGGGGTCACATACATGAAGGTCAGCTGGTGTCTCATCTCTAGTTCTTTATTCCAGAGGTTACTAATAAGGCCAGTACTGTACAACATAGTCACTAATAACCAGGATGATGGGATGGAGTGCACCCTTGGCAGATTTACATATGAAAAGCAATTGATACACCAGGTGGCTGCACTGCCATTAAATGGGATCTTGAGAGGTTACTGAAGTGGGCCATGAATGAAAGAAAATAAATTCCAAGCCCTACCCTGGGGAGGAATGAAAGGCATCCCCATGAACAGGCTGGGGTCTGACTGACTGGACAGCAGCTTTGCAGAAAAGGCTGCAAGGCTCCTAGTGGACACCAAGTAGAATATGCACCACAAATTTGCCCTTGTGGCAGACAGCCAGCAGTAGCCATCCTGCATTAGAGCTTCATCAGCATGTTAAGGGGGATGTGATTATTCTCCTCAGCCATGCTGAGAGCACTTCTGGAATTTTGTGTCCAAGTCTAGGATGTCCAGTGAAAGGGAGACTTGGACATACAGGATCGAGGCCAATGAAGGGTTGCAAAGATGCTGAAGAGATTGTAGCCTCTGACATATGAGTGGCTAAGAGAGATGGGATCACTTAGGCTAGGGAAGGGAAGGTTCAGAAGCAAATCTTACTAATGTGTGATAGAAAGGAGCAAAGAAAATAGAGTCAGACTCTTCTCAATGGTATCCATTAAAAGCTGAGAGGTGGTAGGCACAAACTGAAACAGAAAGAAAGTAGATTCTATTTAAATTAAATTTAAGTAGAATTTAATAAGAAAAAATCAAGAAAACACTGTAATGGGGATTGTTCACTTGACCAGACTGTCCAGAGAGGTGGAAATCCCCATCCTTGGATATTCTAAAAAATTAAGCAGGTCAGTATCCTGTTTTAGCTGACCTAGTTTTGTGAAGCGGTATTGAACTAGATGATCTCCAGAAGTCTTTTCAAATCCTAAAGCTTCTGTGATTCTGTGAGAATAGGCAGCTATACACTCTTGAGAAGTAGCTTCAATGAAATGCTATGTGGGAAAACAAGGAGTGTTACGTGTGCTACTCAGGAGAGTATTGCACATGGTAGTGATGACTAGGGGCCACAACAGGACATCATCAGTAACAGAGGTTTTGCTTGGTGCTGTGCCATACTACATGGACTTGTCATATGTTGGCAGTGCTCCTCTCTGGTATGTGTGTAACATGGATATAACTAACACAGATTTCAAAAGTCCAAAAATGTTGGTGGGAGATCATTGTTGAGGGACCTGTATCTAGAAAAGATTCCAGGTCTAGCCTCAAGACTTTGATCTGGAAGTACATACAGGACTGCAGCTGAAAAAAAATCTGGTGGGGTTTAATGGAGACCTTACCAGTTTTGGGTCTAGGTAATCAGGCCTGGATGCATGAGTGAAAAAGATGCATCCATGAGGGGTGGGAGACAGTAACAAACAGAATCACATGTCAAGGAGCACAGTGTTTAGCTGCAGTAGGGGGAGTTACATCCTGAGAAGCAACTGATCCAGAAAATAGAGTGTTTGCATGGCAAAACTGAGGCAAAACCCCAAAAATATGTTCAATATGTTAAGAGGGAAGTAGTGAACAAGTATATAGGTATATAAATGCAATCAGTTCTAATATCCTTATCTTAAAAGGTGCCCTGAATTGGAGAGAAGACGCACAGCAATTATTTGAGGCCCAGGAGGAGACATTTTACTACAAGATCATTAAAGATCATTCTGCTTATTGTATTAAGAATGTTAGAGGTGGTTTGATCTCACTGTAAAAGTCATGTCAGGAGAGATAGTGTAGGATACTGAAGGCTCTTTAATCTAGTAGAGAGAGACATAATTAGAACCAATGACTGGAGGCTGAGGCAAGGCAGAGTCATCTGAGAAATCAAGTGCACAATTTCACAGTAGGTCTGAGAAGCCCTTGAAACAGATTATTGGAATGGTGGCTTTTCCTTCTCACGGTGTCTTCAGTTCAGGACTGGATGTCTTCCTGGAAGATGTTTCTCCAAGCTATTGAGCTGCCTACAGTGAAAACAAGATAAAAGACAGGCTTGTTATTAGTCAGGAGGTCAGTTTTGCCTGATATTAGATGCCCTACTGGGGAATGAAGCTCTCTATCCCATTACTAACTGCATGAAATTCTTTAAGATTAACTGGATGGTACAGCAAAATGAATGCTTTTGTCCTTAAAATCTATGGTTTACATTAGAAGCATGGAAGAACCCTTCACTGGGTATTCCTAACCTAACTGTCCTGCCCTGCTCTGCCCTAACAGCTGTAAGGCAACATTGCAGCCACCAGCTCTATGGCCTGATCTGGCTGTCTTCAAACAACAAGGGTTGTGTGTGTTAAATGTATTCTAAATATTGTATAAACTTTATACAGTTTAGAAATGCAGAACTAAAGGAGCAGTTTCAAGGTACTTCAGAATAGTGTATAATGCTTACATAAAGATGATAGAACTATTATGCTCTCTCTAAAAATGAATCCATTTTAATGCAAGGCATCAACAGGTTAATATTTTATACCGTAAATACTGTCAGAGGATCCCTGAATTCTTCTCTACTTACATTTTCATGAGCTCAGTAAACTGAAACAATAATCTTAACAATAATGAAAAACAAGACTAAATTACAAGTTGCAGAGGCTATTGTCAATTTTACAAATCCAACAATAGCCTGCAGGGTTCCAGGTTTGTTTCTAGCTGCTCAGGAAGCTTGTGTGATTTGCTCACACATTTTTTCTTATACCCCAGAGCTGTGCATCTGCTGGAGTCAGGGATCTAATATTCTCTTTGAACTTCCTTAGCATCCTAGTGCATGCTGTGATCTATAATTAGTGCATGCACACACACAGGCACACACACCAGCTGCATTAACTCATAAATGGCAGAAGCTTTGCTGTGTCCATCACCTGGTTGAGGTGCTGCACAAGAAGAATACAACTGTTGCTGTAACCTTGAGGGTGAAAGTCTGCTCTTATGACTTGTATCCTTAGGGGGATACAAAAATAGAAAACACAACTTTTTGGTTTTTAGGTGTGATACTATGATGCAGTTTTACAGATGTGAAATACCTGAGATCAAGGAGGCAATTGTAAATTGCACAGAAACCTGAGCTGTTTCAGGTTAAATTATTGATAGAAGATGTGATTGCTAATGCCCCTGGAAAATCAAGGTGCTTTGTTTGTCCGTAGGGCATCATGGCTAGAACATGTCAATATTATCACTTCTGGAGAGAGATCTTTAGAACCCGAAGATAGATTGCTGGGTTTTTTTTGTTTCTTTTGTTGTTGTTAAAAACCCAACAAACCAAAATAACCACCAAACAACCAAAAAGAAAGAAAATAAAGAAAGAAAGGAAAAACCACACACACCTCCAACCAACGAAATGCATAATCACTTGGGATAAGTGGGATAAGAATGTAGGTAAGTCTGATAAGTTGTGCCATTTGTGGTCATTCTTTCTAGAGACATCTAAATTAGTCCTACCCACCTATCTAAACCAACTGAATAGAAGTCACCAAATTCTGTGGCAGTTTCCATTTTTACAGAAACTGAATGCTCAGAAGGCTGCCAGGTGCTCCACTGTGATCATTTAATAGGTTTCTTAGGGAAGAGCAACACTTGTTGAGTAATTGTTTGCAATTAGGAGTGCTTTCGTTTCTGCTAATGATGGTGATTCATACAAACCTGCATTTGTTTTGCAGTAATGAGCAAGACATTAAACACCTCATATCCTTGAGATTGCCAGTTTCAATGGCAATAAATAAAATAAAGATAAATAATAATGGGAGGAAGGAAACAGATTTATGGAGGGGCACTGATGAAAGATTCATCATGGAGTGTAAGCAGAAATGTGGAGGGATCATGCCTGTATGGATTTGTAGATTTTAACATTTTAGTTACATGCACCTAAAGAATAATTTCCATTCCCATTTAGCAACATAGCTATGGACCTGTATGCCAGTATTATGGGGATATCCCAACACCTATATTTGAAGCTTTTTTTGAGAGGGTGGAGAAGAATCTCTGTTACAGACCCTTGAGATGCTATACTGTAGTAATGAATGCCAAGACCCCAGGTTAGAAGAAGGCTACATTCCCAACATGGAATTCACTGGTGAAGCTGCATTAGTGTCTTAAAAGTCTAAAATAATTGCAAGGCAAGGTATTCATGTTTCTGACACTGGTTTTATTATTTCAACATGCTACTGAAATGTGCCAGGCTGTCCCTAAAGTACAATATATATTTTGGTTAAAATTACAATAATTTGCTATTTACCAGTTACCAAAATTACCAGTTTGTTATTCTGTCAACTCTTTGAAAGTCTTGGAAAGTCAAAGATTTGGAAACTTCCTGATGCAGAAGGCATACACTGTTACTTCCCAGATTATTAGATAACCATTATTCAAGCTGAGTTTTCTTGTGCTTTTACCCTTTCTTCTCTGACACAATTATCAGGACTTTATGTACATTTAAAAAAAAATATTTATAAACAAAAGGAGAAACAGAAGGTGATTCCAAAAGTTCAGACCTCTCTGGTTAGCAGATGGGCCAAAGTTTAGTAAGACTCGTGTTAGAGTTTTGGGTGTGTAGTCAGCATGTGTGTTTAGTTTTCCAGGCTGAACAAGAGCAGTTGCATTAAGCACACTGTAACCATATTGTTCCAAGAGATAAGTATCATGGAATTATACTTTGATTTAAAACCATGACTGAATCCTCAGGTGTCACAGCAAGATCAGAAGATACCAATGGATTTCTGGAACATACCTGAAATCCTTCACTTACCTGCTCCATCCCACCTCTGAGTCCTGACTGAGTGTCATGCAGGCCAAACTCACCTTAGGTCTGGCAGAGAGGACTTAAGAGTGGTGTATTGGTTGTGTTTCCTCTCAGATGGGTTGTAATCTAATTCAGGTTAGATTAAGCACATTTTAAGGGTGTGGTGAAATGCAGTCAATGTGTTCTGTAATCACAAGATTCTTAACCTAATTTACCGGCTGCAACTTTTACACAATTAATACATTGAGCTAGTCTCATTATATATGTCCAGGTTAAGGTTCTACCCTCTCCAACTAGCTTCAGGTAATATTTAGAACAAGAATATGGCCATTCATTATTTATTTAGAACAAAGAAACCAAGATGTGACTACTCAAAGAAATAAAATTATGAAGCTGGTAGATTGTTTGTTTTGTGGGGTGTGGTGTTGATTTATAGGTTTGGTGTTGGGTTTTTTGTTATTAATTTTTTCTTTTAGAAAATTATCTTCAATAGGAAAGCTACCTAACAGCAAAGAAAGAAATATAGGTTTTGTCTTGTGCTGTTCAAACTAAATGCAGGAGTGCAGAGAGGTCTAAATTCACTGCCTGAAGATTTCACTGCTTCCCCAGGAGTGCAGGGAGGTCTATACTCACTGCCTGAAGATTATTTCTATTCCACAGGTCCACGACAATTCCAACTGATTCAGGTGAGTTTTGATGAGCACTTGCAGTGTGAATATAGACCTGCCTACCACATCATCTTCCACTTGCCTCTGAAATGTGGATTAAGAGTACCTGATTTGGTACTTGAAGATTCTGGAATTAACATAAACCACTAAATAATCCCTCCAACCTCTACTCTGAAACAAAGCAAATAAATATATTGCAATTTCTTTCCTTGTCTCACATGCAAGTTGTTTCAGTTTCCTTAGAAAAGCCAATGGCAAAATATTTTCAGTCAGTAAGTGTATGTGTTTTAGCCCCACACATATATCTCTATTGATGTTTGTTCTACAGTTCTTTACAAATGTCTGGTGTGGATATATTTAGGTTTTAAGCTCCTTACACAGTTAGAGCATATCATAAAGCCTACAGTAGGTCAGTCAAAGGGACTAAAGGAGTTTCCAGCTTCATTTGATTCAGAGAACCAACTGAAAATTTCCTTTACAAGTACAGTACACTGGGCCTTCAGCTACAGTGAACCACTGGAAAGCGATAGTTTATCATTCACAGCAGTGAAAAAGGAGGTCATGCAAGGATCACCTCTCCAATGACATAAACATGAGACTTTTCTCACAAGCTGTCAAACTTCAATTGTTGGTGAGATCTGTTGTGTCAGTGTTTCATAATAATTGCTTCTAAGTCTTGTTAAGGGTCTAAAACAAATTACCTGAGTGACATGCTTTTGGCACCAGTGAGGGAACAGCAAGGGGAATACATATGGCATAACAGACTTGCCTATCAAGATTTTCTTTTAGTTTATTGCAGCGATTTTAGTATTACTTTCCATTATTTGAAATACAATAATAAAAGTTGCAAGTTGTCTCATGTTCACAAGGAAACATTTGTTCCCCAGATAATAGTCTAGCTTGCCAACATAAGATCATTCATAACAATAGACTTCTTTTTAAGAAGGAGTGTTTTAAAACAAACTGAAAAAAGTTAATCCTTTCAGTTATGAAGGCTATTATTTAGATTTAAATATTGTATTGATTGTCGTTGAACTGCAAGTCAGCTACTATTTCTTTTACTACATATACAATAGGATGGCAGATTATATATGTTATTGAAAGTCAACAACACACCCATCCAAGCCTACAGAAACACACCTGTCTGAAAAAGCATATAAAATTAAATACAGTTTTATGTTTAATATGTATTTCCTAGTTAGTAGATGTGGAGAAAAGTAAAATGTACTTCAGACTTGCAAAATGCTGATCATGTTTGATTATGTATAATGAGATTTATATGACAGTGTAAAAAGGGATTCTAGGGTTGGGGTTTTGTTACTTTGGTTTTATTTTGCATTAACCAAAAATGGAAATAAAAACTCTACTGAAAGAAGAAGGGGTCAGCCCATCTCCTTTTTACTCTAATAAGCATATTTCATACAGAAGGTCAGAGAGGTGACTGTACCTTGCCAAAATTTGAATGTCAGAAATGAGTCAATATAAGTGTAAAATAACCCAGAGGCAGAAAAGAGGGACAAATACTTAATTACTTACTTTTGACTGCCACTTCTTTAGGCTTTTATTTAAAAAACAACCACCCAAAACCCTTCTCTGCTTGCAGAGCCCTGGTATATTTTTCAGGCACAAACTGCTTTTTGGATTTTATAAACAGGACACATCAACTAACAATTTAAACTCCAAAGCCATAGTAATAGGTATGCAGCTTTCTCCCAGAGGCTTGAAGTTAAAATGCTACAAGTGGTGCAGAATGGCAGCTAAACACGTCCCTTGGGCTCCACAAGGCTTCATTCTGCACAATGATGGAAATGTGAAAAACAAGTTGAATGCAGATTTGGCCACTTCCACCAAGCTGCAAAAGCCTAGAGGATTTTGTCGTTTATGTCAGAGGATCAAAGTTTCATTGCTGAGTTTAATGCAAAAAGTTGCTGTGCTAAATTAATTTTTTTACTTTGTCTGGGGCAAAGGAAACAGAACTCTTAATTAGGAGCTTGCAGATATGATGTTATCCTTAAAATGGGCATATTACATTGCATAACAAAATCTTCTTTCTTTTTTTTTGTTTGTTTGTTTGTTTTATTTTTCTTACAGTTTTCATTGCGTAATCATGCTGCTCTTTATTCGAGTTGCATTGTTGGTGATTGATCTTTTAATCACCACCCCAATACATGGATTTGATGCAGTCTCTCTCCCAGTTTTTATATTGCATTGTCCTTTGCTGTTACTTTCTCTTTTCAGTTTCTGTGGACTGGGAAGTCAACATCCTGGCCTTGTGCCTCCAACCCGGCACAGCCAGGGGCTGGGATGTGGTGTAGGTGCTCTCTGACCTGCACAGTGCAAGCTTTTCTGAGTATGCTGAGCTCACTGAGGGGTTTCTGAATGGTGCTCCTCAGGAAGATGGGGTCTTGCAGAAAAGCAGTAGCTTCCATGCAATAGGAATTATATTTCACTAACAGTTATTATTTTAGAGATTTGTATCATCATATACTTGGTGGTTAGCAAGGATGTAATTATCTTAGAATTGCATTTGCTGCCTGCTGGTAATGGTACAGGACTAAGGACTGCTGCCCTGGCTGAGGCTTACACTTGCAGCTTCCTTCTGCCTTTGTAGCTTACTGTAAACAGCATAAAAGCTGTAGTGTGTAGGGACTGATTAGTATTCCAAAATAGTTTAAGAGCCCTCTGATGGGCCCCCTTCACATGTATTGTGTAAGTCATGAGTACCAGTGCCAGAAGAGGCATAAATTAAGCCATGTATGTTAGTGTGTTGTTGGCAACGGCAGTTATATGGGACTTTCTCTGGTAATTGTAATATATTGAGTCAGCAGCAAAAATGCAACAATAGCCTTTTCCAGTAAGCAAAGAACCCAATTTCATTATGTGTTTGTGCTGAACAGGAACAAATGTAGACCACAGTGTGGTCTTCATTCCAATGAGGATTCTGAGCATTATTGCAAAATAATGCTAATAATGCTAAAAAGTTGTTGACATCATTATGGTAGATATGTATATATATATGGATTTTTACAACTCCTCCCATAGTCCTTGGCATCAGACCACTATTCTGCAAAAACAAAGTAATTCCACTTCATTTCTAAAATAAGACAAGCCTTTACCTCTTGCTGAGAAAATACTGTCCTACAAAACTATGCACCATTTATCACACATGACTTTTCAACCCAAACCAAGCACTTTTCTTAACAGCCCACAAACTGACAGTGAAAAATATTGTTCTGTCATATTCTGTCCTCCACATATATACTAGAAACAACCCTATTTCAGATCTATTGTTCAGCTTGATCTGGACAGCCCAAACTACTCTTCCCACCCTCTAAATATATAGTGGCTGTAAAACCACACGATTGTCCCCTGATTTACCTCCTGATTTAGACCAAATACCACAATATGACAGCATTATGGTACATGAACCACTTCATATCTAATTCCTGTATTTGTGTGGAAAATTAGGCTCTCAGTCTAGGAAATTTTGCTCTAAGTTGTTTAGGTTTGAAGCCTATGGATTATTATTATTAATAATAATTATTACTTTCAACTGAGATAGGTTTAAACTCTGGGGCCAAAGTATGTCTTGAATTTTATTTCAGGCATTCTTAAGTTCTTAAAACTAATTAAAATCTAAAAGTTTGTTTTATCTTTGTAATGGCATATCTTGGAGAGTACAGATGAAAGTACTTTGCAGATTTTTAGCAACTAATATCTATAAATCTGTTAAAAAATAAAAAGTAAAATATTTTATCATAAACTTCTGTGATACAGCAGTAGTTTTTAAATTTTGAATTTATTTTTCCTGTTCAGTAGAAGACACATTTTCTGTGAAAAGTCCATTTGAGCCTTTTTATAAAGATGATTTGCCAGTGAAGGCCAGTGAATTTACGTACCCTCAGGCTGGACAGGAAGAATTGCCATTGCTTTTCTCATCCTGATTCTCCAGAGTAAATTTTTGAGTAAGTATATCTGTGTTGTTCATAAACTTCGTCTGTCCCATCCCAATCTTCCAGCAAAGATCCACAATGAAGAATAGCTATTTGCCACAAAATGCTTATGGTATCATAATATTGTCCTGTCACTTATTACCCAGGATTGTGTCTGGCTCAAAGATAAGTGATCCCTTCTCTGACTGCTGAGAATTTGGGGCTGATTCTTACTCCAGAGCAAGCAAGCTGACTGCCACATATTTGTGGCATCTCTGCTAGTCTATTTCCTTCTGAATCTTAGACCTGTAATTAATATATTGTTGCCGTCTGTTTGTGAGGGACAACCTCTCCTACAATAATCTGAAGAAATGCTCAGATAGGCCTCTGAATATCAATTAAGTCATATTGACTTCATGGACACAGGATAT
The DNA here is from genome assembly GCF_050655825.1 of Lonchura striata. NCBI lineage: Eukaryota > Metazoa > Chordata > Aves > Passeriformes > Estrildidae > Lonchura > Lonchura striata. Next base: position 94,979,619 of record NC_140704.1, on the reverse strand, counting down.
GACCGTCACCTCCTGTGATTTATACTGTGCTGTGAGCTAAAATATCTTTTGCAGAGTGACGATCAGTGCACTTTTCTGACAGCTAATTATGTGACTCTCACAATTTGGAAGTACTAAACAAGATTTCTGTTATAAACAACATCATAAATCTAGAATAATTCAAGTTTTATTGTAATGTATTACATGGACCTTTAGATCATCTGCTGAGATTCCCTTGCATCTTTCCTTCTGTCTGCACTGGTGGAGTAGTACTAGCTGGATGTAGGCCTACTGTTTCTGTTCTCATACATGCCAGGTTCTGTCAATAAAATCCTAGAAAACAAATAAATTAATTGACTCTGTAACTTTATCAAACCAATTGAGTTCAAGTGTTTCTCTGATATATAAAAATGATCAAACATTATTTTTAATATTACGTTTTGGGTTTTTTTAGTTAAGGAGTACGAATTCATAAAATATACCAGTGTCAGAGCTTTTGTATTGCTTGCTTTAATGCACTATGAAATCATGCGAACAATTAGTATTAGTAATGGTTTTCTACAACGAAAAACAGCGTCTTTGAAATTTTTTTAACTGTAGTTTTATCTCACAGTGTGACCAGTAAAAACAAGCAAGTTGTTCATACAAGCACAGAGAGATCAGTGATGATGCACTATAGTGTTTACCAGATCAGCCAATCAGACTTTTAGTAATCTTATGAGCCAAATGAAGTCAGACACTGCAACTACAAGGTAATTTCCTTTTCTGAATTGGGATCAATATTTACTAGCTTTCTACAATGTTGCCTATGCTTGCTTGATCAGCATCTGCTTCTGAAGACCATTGATTGTGCAGAAGGCTTTTCAAAGGCAGATAATGCTCTTTTCAAATACACTTTGTATTGATCAGCAAAAAGAAAGTTTTTTGATGGTGCAGAGTGCAAAAGCCATTTATAAAGATTAAGGACAGTGATATGTTGCTGTGTGTCACAGTGAGGTTGAATTAATATGGGCTAATGCATGTTCTAGTTTTGAAGACAATAGACAAAAGTATTTGAGGATTTAAGTAATAGTATGCCTCCACTTGCAAAATACCTGCTATGCTATCTCCAGGGAATAAAGTCTTTCTCCTTCAAAAATGAATTGGTTGTACCTACTCCCCAGTCTCTTCCCACTTGACTATACATGTTCTACATCCTATGACAAATTATTATATTAACTTGATGGAGTGTGGAATTTGATAAAACAAACAAACAAAAAAGGATTTTTGGTGTTTTAAACCAATATGAAATAAAGAGGAATTAATGCAGCCAAAATTGTAATGACAAAATAAATAGCCTAGGGTGAGACCTTGGTCTTTCACCAAAAAAAAAAAAAAAAAAAAAAACCGAGATTACCCGAGAACTAATTTCAGGGACTTTAATAAGCCTTCAATTTGATTCTTCTCCCTGTAATTCCACATTTTAAGAACATGGTGCATCTGAATTTTGTGCTAGGAATATAAGGGTGTGTTCTGAAAGTCAGTCTACCATTCTGAAAGGAAAAAAAAGGATGGTAGGCTATTCACAGGGTTTTTGGTGTAAGAGCTAGTGCTCAGAGTTTAGTAAAGGAGGTGAGGTTTCTCCAAGCATGTCCTAGACCATTTATACTTCTAAAATAAGCAAAATGGAAAGTATGGTCTGCTGATGTCTACGTCTCTGACAACAGCAAGTGCAGCATAGCTAAGAAATAAGCATTTGGTTTCCTAGCTGGAGTTCTCTGCAAGTGCCAAGGTTGATCACTGGAATATGGCACATAACTCCCATTAAAGTAAACAGTATTGGCATATACATTCAAGGACAAAACTCTACTCTGAGTCTTTTAGCAACATCGGTAAGATAATACGTTTCACTGACAGGAAATGTGTGTCTTCTTAGTCTCTTGCCAAAGCTCTCTTTACACCCATGAATCTTCTCTACAAAAATAAAAAAAAAAATAAAAAAATGGAAGGGAGTATCTGCAAAGGAGCTGTCTATTATCTTAACTAAAGGAAATTGATAGCAATTGATCAGTTCCCTTGCCAGATCACTAAAACTATACTCTTGTAATTTCTGGGTTTTCTGAGTATGCATTTTATGGCGTTCTTGGCTCCTTTATCAGGCACTTTCTCTCCTCCTGTGGTCATGATGCATTAAAACAGTCTCTTCTCCAACAGAAACTTCCTGGTCACACTTTTGAAGATGGAAAGTATAGTATAAGCTGGTACTAAATTTCCCAGGCATTCCTAATAGTCCTCATAGAGCAACACATCAAGATACATTTAAAATAAAGAAAATACAAGCTGGAGCATTGTTAACAGTTTGAATTTAGTGATAAGTATCCAGAGAAATTGATTCTGATCCCAAATGCATAGTCACAAAAATGGCCTGGTATGGCTGAAGTCTTTCTAACGTGGCCAGGTTTATCTGTGACAAGAGCTTGACTGAAATAGAAAAGAGGCTACTTTTGTTTTTTTTAGCCAACTTCTCATTCAGAAATAGTGACTTTTCCAAATTTGACCCTGAGGCTTCCTTGGACAGTTTACTTTCATTCTCTTAGAGTCACTGAGCTTTTTTTCATGAGCTTTTCTTGGTATACATCCACCTCAGGTTCTGGAGGATGTCACCAGCTCCAAATCATTTTTCTTGTAGCACTGTTATACAACATATTTAATATAGAGGATCTTGTTAAAGTGAAATCTAAACTTAGTTGGTCTGAGGGTTTATCCTTTATGGTTGTTTCCTTCTGTCCAACTGGGGAGCTCTGAAGTTTTATCTGTTTTCAGATATGGTTTTTACTCCTGTTTCACAAGGGTGGTATGTCCTTACAGCCTCACCCCTTTCTTCAGATGTCAGCTGCTACTTTAATTCTAATTATTTTTTCCTAAGGCATAGCATATTTGGTTAAATTAATTATTACAGGTCTGTATGCATATGTCATCTTATTAGGAATAGAACTTTTGCTCCTTCCCACCCTTTAGGATATCTAGTGTTGGTTAAGTAATTTTGAGTTTAGGTGTGAAGACATGCATTATGCATTAAAAAGTCCATGGTCTTCACATTTAACCCCTTAGTGCCTTTTAAGGAGGTCACTGCTTGTGAGACAAAGGACATCTACCACTGGTATCAATATTTGTCATATTAGTTTTCCCATGAAGGTTCTCTCTATTCTGCAGATATCATAAATGACAATATTAAGCTTTCTAACAAATTTTTTAACAATTGTATATCTCATGTCAGTGAAAAAAGTATCAGCTGTCACCATGATTAATGAGTAAGTTCCAGTGGAAGAAATGACATGAATACTCTGCACACAGAGGCATTGCAATACTGACATTTTATTACCTATGTTTACAAATGAACCAAATAACTGCACACCCACATAGCATGTGTTTATGGTTGATCTAATTGAAGAAAATATGCCAAGAATTGCAGTTTTCAAAAAACCAATAAATGTTTGTTAAATATGTAATGCTAAACTCAGTGCCACTTAAAACTGAACATCTCAATAAAAAAACAACTAAACAAAGTCCCAAATTCACAAAGAAACCATATTTGTCATCTTGATTGAGAAAAATAAATTATTTTTTAAAACTATAGAAAGACATCTGAAGACTGAGATGATATTATTATTTTTATATTATTATTATATGGCATTAATCTTCTATTGAGGATATGAAAAAATAATATAAATTTAATGTTTAACTACTGTCAAACAAAAAGTATTTTTACACTTCAGAACAATATTTTTTGTCCAGTGTAAAAAAAATAAACATTGTTTGTTTATTTACTGAAGCAAAAAGCTAAGTGTTGTGCTTTGATTTACAAATTAAGTGAAAAATAAAGAATTTTAAATATACATATCTTAGCACAACCTGTTATATTTTTCTTAAGACTTGACTGTGTTCTAATCAAGGCACATAAAAGTCAATGTTATACAACAGGTCCCAGGACAATGTTTCTTGGAAAGGTGCATGCACCTGCTTGAAGCTGAAGCAGGCGCAGCCACATATCATGAGATGTGGAAAGCTGCTGGAAAGGCCAATCCTTCTACATCACTGTCCCCTCCTCCCAAACTAAGCTCATTCCATTTTGTATAGATTTTTGGCCACTGAAGTTTGTACCACTGAAGTTCCTGCTCTAATACCAGCAGCTGGTCATAATGACTGATGTTGCCAGGCAATTAAAATTTGCTTAGTTTATGAAGCTAATGTTCACATGCTTGGGGCCCAATCCACGTTTCTGGTGCATGATTACTTGAACCTGCCACACCTACTGCCAGCTGTCCTACTGGGTGGTGTTAGTGCCTGCTTAGATGCTGGCCTGACTGCATCTGTGTATCTGAACAGCCAGCCTGCATAACAACATTCACAACCAGATAAAACTGGACAACACTGGAGGTTTTTAGGTTGCACAATGATCCCTGTGGTACACAGTATTTAAAATCCTGCCATGTGATGCTGGTGTGTCTCAGACACTGCAAAGCCCATTACTCTGGAAGAATTAGATTCAATCTGATGGTTTTCTTTTAGGCTTGGCTTCTCAAGGTCATAAGTTTGGCCTGGGAAATTTTCTTCCAGGAATCTGGCCAAGATGCAAACTTGGCACTTGACTCGCACTAGAAATGTCTCTGTCCATGCCATAAACATCCCTGCATGCTGGAGATGGGGCCAGCTGGGCCCTTTTTGCTGACTTTCTCAAGGACAACCTTGGTGGAGTAGCATTATTGGAACAGTGTACCTCAGGTTGCTTAGCACCTTTCTGACCTTCCACAGACAAAACTCAAAAAATATAGAGCACTTACCCTTGCCTCTTCTGTGCTCAAGGGCACTGCACCTTTGTTTGGGGCACTCCTGGACTCTGAGAAAGGAGATTGGTGTAGCAGTGGACACTCTAGTGAAGACAGGATATGGCAGGTTCAGGTGGCATGAATGCTTCCCATGCATCCCTTGTCCATTATTTTCCTCTCCTTTCTATACCTGCTAGGCATGACAGGTTCTTGTGTAAGGGGGTAGCCCAAGGATGCTGTAAGAGCCCTTTGAGTATTGGGCACTATGCTCAAACAGCCTCTCATGAGAAAGCGTGAGAATAGTTCCTCTTAGGCCATTTTCATAGGGGCCAGCTTTACAGTGTCTTAGGTGTGCAGACAAAGCCACAGCAAACCTGTTACACCTGTCATTTGTGTGTCCCTGCCCTTCCCTGAATTTATTTCTGTTTTGTGTCATTCAGTCACTAGTGGTCCTACCTTTTCTGGTGGCTCCATTCTTCTTTCCATGTGCTCTGCCCATGCTTAATAGTCTCCAATTCACCCTGAGAAAAGCAGTCATGGGTTGACATTTGCTGTAATCATGCTACTCAGTTTGTGAATTTTATTCCTTCCTGTCATTTTCATACATCTTGTTTAATTTAATTGTGAGCTGTTTAAAACAGGGGCAGCTTCCCTGTGTTCATACAATGCCTCACTCAATGTGTCTGTGACCTCGATAATTACTCAGGTGCAATTATAATAAAGAGTTATTATCAGCTACAATAATTATTCTAGGACCAGGAAAAATACAATCATATCCTTAGCACATTCCTCTCCACTTCTTGAGCAATGAATGAACCTGAACAGACTTGTGTACTCTGCACTATGTATTGCGGCAATGTTTTGTAAAGGTTTTTGAATGCTTACAATTAACTCTTCAGAAATTCTCCTCACCCACTGCAAAATGGGAACCGAGGAATAAATCTTTAAATTCCAGCTTACTTTGTGATTGTTCATTATGATTATTTCAGAGATCTTTTGAGGATGTTTGCATTTTTTCACCTGAGACATTTTTTCTGGAAATAATAGGGGTTTGAAACTGTTCAGAGGGTGCTAGAATAGCAGGAAAAGGTCCTGAGTAGTGTGGGCAGAGTGCAGGTGAATGGAGTTAAATGATAAATTTAACACAGGCAAATGCTTTCTGCCCTGTATCTTAATGTGATAGTACATACACTATATTCCAGGTATGTGAGGTACATAAGAACTATGAAATGTGCAACATACCTTCTGCAAATTCAGATTTTTTGAGCAATAATATTGTCATAGAACTAATCTAGTTTATTTGCCATCTGGGTGGTCTCCTACAGATATTACTCTTCTTAAAAGTGACTAATGCAGAGAAATTTTTTTCAAGCGCCATAACATTTATTCAAATTTAGCTATTTTTAGCAAAAATCCTCTCAGGCTAATGTTCAATGTACATGCTGTATTTGTCCATAATTCTTTTCTTTTGTGTATTCTTCTCTAGATTTGTTTACTTGAAAAGTAGATCTTGTTCATAAGTGCTTCCTAATGATAGCAGCTGAGTCAATACTCAGAAGACACTCTGCCTTCTCATTACACATGCTACCACACTCTCCTCCGAAAAAGGCCCAAATCTCATTCTCCTGCATTCACTTTTTTTACTCTTGACTGGAATACTAAATTAAAGTGCTATTCACCTCACCACCTCTACAAACCAAAGCCAGTTCCAAATGCATTAAGGATATCAGGTGCAGGTTTATGAAGATGAGTTATGCCTTAGAATATAAATGAATTAAATATGTGGATATCCTCTAGAAGCCATTGGAACAATTTAAGTGATGTGAAAGAATGTTTTGTGATAATGTTATCACTGTTGCTCACTCTTCAGAGAAAACTGACACCATGAAAAGTCCTAATGTTACCTACAATCTGATTCCCAGCTCTGGGATGACCATTACCACTCGAAGATCTTGAATTTAAGACCTAGCTCTGTGAAAAGTCTGCTCAATGTTCAGTAGTGCATTGAGTTCTAATCAAATGTTAGGGATTACCAGAAAGAGAACACAAGATAAATCTCAAAACATTGCATCATTTTGTAAATACGCATGTAGATACCTTGTGTCTTGAATCCTGTGTTCAGATTCTTTCTGTCACCCTTCTTCGTTTTGAAGATCAAATGCATAGAATATCTCTGCATAAGGAGCAGCGTGATTGAGGGGGACCCTTCAGCTCGGAGAAAAGGAGGAATTTTGTGATGATATATAATAGGCATCTATGAAACCATGGAGAAGGGAAATAAGGTTTGGTTATTTGCTTACTCTTCTAATACAAGATCTTAGGTCATCTGTCAGCTTAAAACAGCCTGTGACCTCTTCAAAACAAATGGTGCAAATGTCCAAGATATTGTCATAACATAGGGACCTTCAACACAAGAATGCTACTAGTGCTAAAATATTTACAAGAGTTCAAGAGGGGAGCAGCTGGGTGAATGAAAATTAAAAAGATTTTAAGGCACAAAGATACTATCTCTACCTCAGAAGGCCCATGTTGTAAATAGCTCAAAACTGGAATGGTATTTGTGGGAAGTGCCACTGTGGAGTTGCTATTCAGCTATGCTTAGCCCTTCATTTCTCATTCCCATAGGAGAATGAGATAACCAGATATACTTGGTGCCTTTGGTCTGACCCAGTACACCAGTTTCTAAATTATTTTTTAAAATTATGATAATTGCCTGAGACTTCACATGAAAATAAGGATGTGGCATGAGGATGAGAATCAAGAACTGGTGTTTTTCAGAGATGTTTACAACACTGAAACATACTTTTAAAATTACACCTTTCTCTGACTTTCTCTGTTATCCCAGTGTTTCTAATAAATAAAGATTATTTCTGGCAGGTGGTTTATCAATGATGTGGAAGAGCTCCTTTGTTCACTCATATACTTTGATGAACTACATCATTTTTATGGTTCTGGGAAGAAAGAAAAATAATTACACTTGCAAGACTGGAGATTTTTGTAATATTTTCTCAGTGTTATACACACCTGGAAGGCAGTGGTTTCTAAATTTTTTAATATATTATTTAGTACCATGGAGAAAATATCATAATCATCAAGAAAGCATGTTCTCACAAGTATTGCGAATATTGTTATTATCTCTTGATTAAGAATCAGGGCCCATTATATAGATTTGATCTAGTCATATCTACTATTGGTTTGGTTATAGGTCCAAATAATCTATAATAAAAAATATTTCATTCTTTTTGTGGATATTATAAAGCATTCAGATAATCACTCATGGGCTGCTCTTCTGCCAATTTTAAAGAATTTTCCTGCTGCTTACATTTGAGTTCTCACTGAGGCATTTCTGCAACCGATGTAATAGAACAGATGCAGAAACAAGAAAAGACAAAAAGACTCGGTGCAAAGAAAAAAAGTTGCAGCTACCTTTTATTCAGATTCTTTTCTATGCCAAAGCAGAGTGGCTTTTGCAGTCAGAAACTCCCTTGTTGTAGTTGATCCAGCACAAGGCTTTCCAAAGCTGTTGTGTTCCCATGGTAATGAGTTATTACTCCACAGGAGAAGTCCCATTCCAGAGAAAAAATGAGATGCCAAGCTATCAAAATCAGTTCTGCCTTCAAGATATGTTCACAATCTCTTCATATGGCAGAGCTGATTATCCTCCAAAGCTCTGCTCTTTATTATATAAAGAATGTGCCTTCATGTTCATGTAAACTCAACCCATTGGTAAAGGTGACAGTGCAGGGAAACTATACCTGCTTTTAAGATCTGAAATACTAAAAAGCTAGTTCATATGGGCAAAAGTAACATGTCCATATTTGTCTTATTTTGCAGTAAACATGGATTGTATAATTAAGTGGGTTGCCCAGAGATGAGGTTTAAAGGGCTGTTTTCAACAGTATCAACAGAAAGGTAAAAGCAAAGAATAAAAGTAGTTTTATTTAACACTGGCTACTGACAAATACTAGCTTACAGACAGACCTTGTCCTGAGGTCTGAGCTCTCACCCACTGAAGAAGCTCTGTTCTGAATCCTAAACCAATGCTTCTCCCTGTTCTTTTGCTCCCTTCACCTGCCAGGCTTTTTGTGCTCCCTTTCCACTTTCTCAAGATGGTTTGCCTCCTAAATCTTTTCCAACAGACTGAAAGCAAAGGTAGATAATTGCTCTGTATGCACAGTATTTGCTCAGGCTTCTTCCCATGTAGGAGTTGCAAGGAACTGAAGGATGCTCTGAGGGGATAGGCTGCTCAGGGCATGAGCTTGTTTGCATCTATATAAACTGAAGTTTCCTCAGATAATGTTTGGGTGAACAGCTCTAGGAGGAGCAGAAAATAAACTTGCAATATTCTCACCAAATTCCATGTTTTGCTACAAACTCTAAAGATGTCAAGTTTAAATAAATGATGTGACAGTATGTGTGAGTTCCTTCTTTAAATGTATGCCACAAAGCCAAAAGAACACATCTTCTGAACTGATTATCAGAAGTGTCTCAAACTTTTTTTAAAAAAATTATACTGATTGGTTTTGCCTTTATACTTTATTTCACTAATTGAAATGAGTTGACTCGAGTCTAACTTGATTGCTTGTAATAGCTAGGTTGGAATTTCTTTTCAGTGTTTTCTCACTGTCACTGTCCATGTTGTGCTACATGTCTGGGTCTAAATTCATGTCAGCTGAGAAGCAGGTAGCCACTATTACCTTGCTGAACAAATGTGTCTTCCTCACTTTGGATGAATAGGTTTGCAGAGTCATATCTAGTCATATCTACTATTATGTGTTATGAATTGTGGAGTGTTCTTGCCCTTGTAGCATTGGGAATAGTTTGCATAATCAAGCTCCAGTTCTTTTCCATCCAAAACATCCAGAGATAAAGCATATTCTGTGAGGCTTTAGGTTGCCTAAGTGAAAATAAAACAACAGTGTTGATTAGACTTTAAAAAGTCAGCATGTGTATTTTTCAATGAGGAGAGAGTATATCTATATCACAAAGAGACAAAATTAAGTAAAGAAAAACACAACGCAGTTTTTAAGATGTGGTTTTGCACATCTGTTATGTCTCCTGGAACAGTCACATGATATAAAGCTAAAAGGTTCTTGTTTTATGGTTATAAAGAAGATAAGTGTTCATTCTGATTTGAAATCAGTCAAATGAGACCTTCAGCCTTGAAAAATATGTGAAGAAGCGGTAGATAATTCAGATGTATCTGTCTTGTAATTCAGGTGTATTTTCAGTATCTGACTTGATTTGAACGAGGTCATTGGCATTTTTGGAAAGATGTATTGATTAGTTTTAATTTTTTAAAACATAAATTAAGACAAATAAGTATACCATAAATTGCTAAATTCTGTAAGTAAAAGAATTATATAAAAATTGCTGTAATATAATAGAATATGCTGAAGTGTAATAAAATACCATTCACTTACAGATTTCCTTTGTCAATTACTTTATTTCCAAGAAAGTCAAATTTAGGAAAAATTTTCACTTGTAGCAATACATTTTACATTTTTATTCTCTCACATCAAATTTAAACTCAGGAGTTTCTGAGACCTTTCACTTGAACTCTAACATTTTCAATTGGATGATAGACTGCAGCAGTGCCAGCGCATTGATTGATTCCTATGCCAATCTATATAACAACTGGTAAAAAATGGCAGAACACTGAAGATGAATGGAATGGCACTAGGCAGTGAGCTCTATTACTTTCTTATTTTTCTGGGTCTGTGACTGTAGAAGGGTGTTTTGTCTGTCACAGCTCTTCAGTGGTTAGTCTTTCTCCAAACTCTACTGATCAGGCAGTAGGAGAGCTGCAATGTGCATAGAGACCAGCAAAGCGGAAGCAGTAGATAAAGCCTCCTAAGTCTTAAATGCACTTGGAAGCTAGGCAGAGTGGTATTAGAGATGTAAAATACTCCACAAAACCAAGTTTTATAATTCCTATTTTGTTTAAAAAATTCATCTTGGGATTAAGGAGGTAGGAAATGAAACGGTAGGAGTGAAATTTAAAGGATTTGTAGTCCTGTTCTTTGAATCAATTCAGATTTTCAAAGGCTGCGTTGCTGTTTAAGATTTCTGCTATAAAGAACTTATATCTGCAAGTCCTGATCTTTTCACCAGGAGTAATTTAGTTTATATGAAAATATGTTTCAGACTTCACTAGTTGCAAAATGAGAAGCACATATTTGCAGGATTGGGACTTTAGTGGATTTCAGCAAGATGTGAAGAGATATAGATGTTGATGTTAATAGGTGCAGCAGGCAGTTGATGGTTGTTCTAAAAACTTTTCCATTTTATGTTTCTTGGAATATTGCAAGCATCTCAAAAAAGTCAAAGGAAGATCCATCACAGATTGTACTGGGTCCTTCTGGCCACCTAAAAGATTTTTATGGTCAGACTGCCTTTTTTCTTTTCCTGATGTTTTGTCATTTATTAATACAGTCCTTTTTCATGTTCATAATTTTCAGTGTTCTTTTCAGTTACTTATTAAAACTCCAAACCATTAAAATAACAGTGTGTATGAGTTGATTCAGTCCAGTTCTTTCTTCATCTTGAAACTCCTCCATCATTCTAATTGGAGAATGAAGATTTGTGGCTGTCCTTTTTCACTTGCCAGTGTGGGATCTGGCACTATTTGTCTAGTTCTTTTGTATTTTCTGGACGTCACCCCAGATTTTCATTCTCATAAAAAAATGAAGGGCCTTTAGGGCTTGAAAAATATATATATATGTGTGTGTAACAGTAGGATTCTTTTAAAAAAGTGATCTAGGTTGTGGCAATATCCTAAATAGTATAATTGCTTTCTTAACAAATAGAGACCTATTCCTTGCAGAAAAAGTTTAGTCACCTGGAATGAAAAAGTAGATAAAATGGAAGAAAACCATACAGAAAAACACAGCAGACAAGTAATTTGACAGTGGGAGTAGACTCCTTCTTTCCATTTCTGTTAGGACAGCTATGGTGGAGAGGGAATCAGTAGGAAGAATAAAACAAGAGCAAGAAAGAAAAGCAGACTGAAGGGAAATGAGCTTAAAAGATACAGGACAGATTAGGACATGGAAGGCTGCAAGGTTGGGAGCTAAAGCAAGACTTCAGCGAGACTTTCAGAGCCCTGTTTGAATAGATCGATTTGCTCTAATCCTCCTAAAACAGATGTTAGACAGCATTCCCTTGCAAGAAACAACAAGGAACAACTTGACAACAGTAAATTATATTCCTCACTGCTTCAGACTGTTAGTATATGGGAAGAGTAAATTAATAACAAAGTGAACAATAGTTTTGAGAAATTTGTAGAAGAGACTTAAGTTCTTTCAGTAATCAATATGAGACGGAAAAAGAGCATCTTCATCAAGGAACACAGTGTGTAAAACATGGTGGTTATAATAAGACCCAGGTAAAGCCTTTTATAGTCTGGGTGGGTCCTGTGCCAGAGGTCCCTCCAGATGTAGTCCTTAGCTTACTAGCACAGTATAGCTCTGCATCAAGGCTGTAGGAATGTTTGAATCTCAAGATTGAGTAGGGATCAGTGATCACCAAGAAACACAGTTTACAGCAGACCAGCATGTTTAGGAACCACTGTTGTGTAACCAAATGGCTGATATGACAGAGGGTGTCACCAACCTCCTCTGAAACACTCTGTGAGAAGCAGGTTGGCTGGAAAAAGAGGTTATAGGTTCGAGTATCAGGGATTCACGTGTTTCTTACTAAGCTTTTTCTTAAGTGGCCTCACGTTACACTCTCCTTGATGCTTCACACTCAGCACTTTCAACAGCTTCCCAGTAAACAAGACAAATTTACCTGGTCACATTTTTGCTTCTTCACTTTGCCTAATAGGAAGTCTCCTGCCACTCCCTGAGTGTCTAGGCATACTTTTAAAAACACTACTGGAATCTTTCAAAGACAGCTTCCAGAATTACAATGAGACTCCCTGACATTTCAGGTTTTTTTCCAGTTTGATGCTTTCTTTCTAGACTGTCTTTATATGATGCTACATCTGAGAAATTGCTTTTCCCTTTGCTTTTTCCACCCTCAGCTTTCACGTGTATCAGTCAGTACCATTTTTTGTTGTACTTTAAGTTAACTAAAATGTGAACCTCAAGGGAAGCAAATTGTTTCACACACAAAGATGTGTTCCTATTTTCTTTGCTGAAGCATTACTCTTGCCTTGATTTGCTTTATTTGTCTTCAGAATAAGCAGCAGTAGCACATTACCTGTGCACTTTATTTGTTCTTTTTCCTGCTTATTCCATAAAATAAGATAATAGCCTCAATGCACTAATGCAGATGTCTTGGAACTCTACATTTACATTTTGAATTCATGCTGTTAACTGGGTTTTTAGTAATATAAAGGAAGTTAAATATCCACTAGTTAAATCAATAGAGTATTCTGTAATCACCTTGAATAAAAGCTTTTCTCATTCATGAACTAGAAAAGCGCTGTTTAGAATTCTGATGGCACATAGTCTTATGTTCTGAAAGCAACTTGAAAAATAAAATAAAATAAAATTTCTAAGCCAGACATGTCAAATTTTGTTAGCTTTACTTAAGAACCACTGAATTTCCTACTTCTGGAGGTTTAGGCAAAATTTTTGTGAAAGGTTTAATTTAGCAAAGTCTTCTAACAGATTTATTTCTCAGTAATTCATAGTCTGTCTTGTACTTAATCTTGCAGAGACAGATGCTGTGGGCTCAGGCATCCTGCATGTGACATAAGTAGTCATTAACAATCACTGCTATTCAATCTCCTCAAAATAGTTTTCCTACTGTAAACAATCATCAGAAATTCAGATGAATATTAATTGTTGTGCAGGTCCTATTTTTTAAAAAAAGAAAGAATCTTAGAAAAATAACTATTAAAATAAATCTCAGGGGTTTTATTTGAGTTCTATAGCTGATTTCATTAGACGGAGTTTCTAGCAAATGAAAATGTACTTGTATTTCAAATAATTTCCTTCAGAGTTTACAGGAATATATTATGATGTAGTTGACAGAATTTGCTTAAGGAAGAGAACTAAGCTGCAGGAGACTGAACATTCTTTTAGCATTAGGGAAGTTGGTTTTTTTTTTCCCTCAGTAAGGAATGGCATGGGAATTCCTCTTTTATGGAAACAAATTTGCCCTTACGCGTCTTCTATATTCATATTGATTGGAACTTACATTTTCTGATCAGGGCCTACCTTATATTAGGCTGAGCATGTAACACTTGAAGCCAGCGGGAGAGAAAAGCGTAAAAGTAAAATAATGGATGCAGGCTATAATTCGTAGATAGTGAGGTGAGAAAACATTTCAAGTTGATGTACAAATGTGAAATATTTTCAGTGAAATGTTGGCTTTACCAAAATCCAAATTCATGTTTCTTGTCCCAGGAATAAGTAGTCAAAAGACAACAGGAAAGATTACTTTCACCATATCAAATTGAAACAGAGTAGGTATAAAAACAAAGAAGATGGTAATTAGAGAAGATTATTATTATTAAATAGTGTAATACAAAGAAGATGGTAATTAAGCTCTTTAGAAAGAAGAAAAGTTTTAGAAAATAATGGCTCAGTGTTGGAAATTTGTTTTCGTCCCTGAAAAGATCATAACTGATACTAATACTTGTAAAATACCAGGTACTTACATTTGTCTGGAGATTGCAATGATAGTGTTTGTTGTTCCTTTTTTGGTGAATATTTTAAAATTAAACAGCAAGCATACAATACCACAGCAGGCATACAATACCCCAGGACCTTGCTCCAGCTCACATATCTTCTTTAATATGCCTGCCTCAACTGTACAGCTGCTATCACGAAAGCATCAGAGTGCCTGATAGCCCATGAGGCTCAGGTTTATTTTTATGATTTTATGATTAAAAGTACCTATGTTTGTAAGTCAGAGGATCTATGTGACTTACATGTACAATCATGTAAGGTTGTGTTTCTTCCCTACTGAACACATCTGTGTTGCCAACAGATCAGAGGTTTGTGTACCACATTTTATTGTTGACTTCTGACAGTGGGAGGGATTCTGACTACTGTAGAGATTTCTGACAGTTTTAGAAAAGCTGCTTCCTTTCCTGAGAGCAGTAAATCAGGAGGTTGCTGTAGGTGTCTGTTTCTGCTTTTAGAGGTGGATAATAGGAAAGGCTCAGAAATGAAATGGTGCTACTTCTGCTTTCTTTTCCTTTTGTGTCTTTTGATCCATTCCCAAACTTCTTTTCGTGTCTCTGAAATTCTTGTTTGAAGGTCAGAAAAATGTGAAATGATTGTTCAGCTATCAGCCAGTACCATAGTTTACCTTCCCTAGGCAAACCCAGCCAAGTGTGACATTCTAAAATAATGTAAATGGAGTAAAAATGTAGAGAGCTTTTTTGTAAACACTACCCTTGACTTTCACTGTAATGGAGTCTGTGGTGCCACACATATTTATATCAGGTCTTTGTTATATAACTGTCTATCTTATAGTTACCCAACAGTGTATACTACACTGTTTAAGGACATTTTTCATGTATAAATTCCTCTTTTTGATGTGGTGCTACTTTTATTCCTGTGTATTGACCTAGGCTTTGTAAAAATGATAGAGAAGCAATTGTTTTCTGTCCAATTAGCCCAACCTTTGCCTTGGCTGTAAAACTTTATGCAAAATATTCCTTGCAGTCTTTGCAGTCCAATGAAACAAAGATAGACTTATAACTCTTAAGGATTTTTGGCAAACTGCTAATAAGAGCTTTTTAGAAACTGTAAGACCTTCAGCTGATGGAAAAATATAAGAGGAAAAAAAAGACTGCAGTCTTGCACAGGCAGTAATGATGACAGCACCATTAATAACATGGATCATTAAAATTTATAAAAAGCTATTCTTAATATAGGATATAAATACATTTCTCAGGCAGAGCTATGAAATTTATAACTTTTTTATTGTCACCAGAGGACCTTCCTAGTGCTCTGCACCCCTTCACTGTCTGCCCTCCCTCATAAATCACTGTGTGGTTAATAACCTAGATTACAACTACCAGTTGCATTTACAGAATTAAATATTGACTATGTGAAAATGTTATTACATTTTTACTGATCAGAAGACCGCAGAACAGCCCTGCAGGACATGTAGCTGAACAGAAATATCAGTGTAATCTTTGTTGGAAACACAGTTATGGGATACTTGGTAACAAGTGACAGTTTTTAGAAACAGAGGAGAGGTGATGGAAAGTAAACTCCTTAATTTCACACCAAGCAACACATTACCCAGAGCACGATGTGTATTAAAGGCCACATAATTTTTGGCTGAGAAGTAGGAGACCAAATACATGAAGTAACTTCTAAAATGTAAGTCCTTGTGTTGGCAAAGTGGTACATCAAAAGTCTGATAATAGTCTGACATCTTGGTGAAGCTGAGCTGCATTTATGTCAAGTAATGGGACTTCAGCCAGGTTGGCCAGGAGACTGTCTTAGGTTTTAGTACTTGATGAACTGTTTCTCATACCACTTCATGAAATTTTTTTCTGTTTTCTCATTGGATGAGTTATTTCAAGGGTCTCTTGAACTTCCTCTTCTTCACAACACATGAATTAACATAACTGTCAGAATAAATACATTTCTTATTAAAAATAATTTAGGTTTTGATCCTTGTTATTTATTTAATAACTGGTTTAATCCTTCCTTAGAATCCTTAGATATAATTTCATTATTAATGCAAATTTTTTCTAGGATTCAAGAAAAAATCACATGCCAGATAATTTGCCATTTTCCATGTCACTATTACATTCCTGAACTTCCATCTGTATATGTTAATTTTTTAAGTCTCTTCCTCATGAAGGAAAGTAACTCTTTATCTTGATCAGGTGAAATTTTGCTGCTGCACTGGAAACAAATCCATGCTTTTGTGCTGCAACATATTTTATAAATCATTTCAATCAAAATCAATTATTTTTCAATAAATCAGAATTTTTAATATTTCTTTGTCAATTTGCAATCTAAACAAGTTTCAACTTACCATTTTAACATGAATTTCCCCAAAACAAAATAATAGTTTTATTCAGTATAGGTCTTCTTCGTCTTCTTGCATTTTATTGCTCATCTCCAAACTGCCTTTAATTTGCCAACAGATTCTCTGTTATTCTGCTGGTAGACAGACATCAGCACTGTAGGAGGTGTTTAATTTCATTCACAGGTGAAAGGATGATATCCTCTTTCCTTATCATATGGATCTCCTCATATTGTCCACAGTCTCAAGAACGAGTCAAAGTTTTCAATTTGTGACTGCCTCCAAGTTTAACCTTATTTAGAGAGAGATTTATAATGAACCCTTGTTTAATCTCAATGCAAATCATATTAAAAATGTCTTCATGGTCGTGATTGTGGGAAGATCGGATAATCCATTCTTTCTCCTTTAAAAACTCTTTCTGAATTGGAAGAAGCAGGAAGTTATTCTGGAGAGACTTCTTGATGTAATAGCAAAAGCGCCAGATTTGTGAAGTGTTTAATGTTTTGCTTTGGTATCTGATCCTACTCACAAGAGTCCTGGCCATTTGCCACATGACTTTGATTTTGAGGAATTTGGTGTCACTTTGCAAAATTTATTCCAGGTTATAGTGGCATAGAAGTCTGTTAGTGAACCTTTACTTCAGGAAAGATTTATCTGTATTAATTAATAAATGATAATGCATTTTCAGCAATTTTTCAGCATTTTACAAGTTATAATATTTAAGATAAAATCCTTTTATTTTTCTTCAATAATAGTAACAATATTTTTAATAATATTTGACTTTTTCCAAGTTCTGTAGCACATTAATACCGTTCACTTTTATACTAAGGGGCAATGTAAAATCTATTACCATTGAAGGAATTGTTCAAATTTATTCTGTGTATAGTTCTTGTTGGATAAATGATCTAACATTATGTATCAATGACGAGCCTTATGGGAAGGGATAGCAGCCATGCTTCGGAGGGCAACAGGGAAAGAATTAGAAATGTGAAGTGTTGTTGAGTGGTGAGGAATACGGAACTGTGCACAAAACCAAGGAATTGATATCCCCCTAGACATAGACAACAAACAGTGAATAATTTTTACCAGAGAGAAGAAACGTTTGCCCTGCCTAAGAATTCTGCTGTCACACAGTTCTCTGGCTGTATATATCAGTATGGGAAATCTTCCAAAAATGACCTTTGTCTCCCGAGTGGCATTTTGTATTTCATTCCTTGAGACGCTGACATCTGAAAGCTTCCTTCTCAGTTTGTGTGGCCAGACCACTTCAGTGTCCTTTTGGTCATGGTAGTATCACAAGACAGGGATATATTTAGAGAGGAGAAGAAAAAAAAATAGAGGTCGGGTAGAAGAGTAGGAAAAAGACATATAATGGGGAAAGATGACAGCAGAATCATAATTTTCACATAAAAGAAGATGTCTAGCATTTCAAAGCTCCAGGGCATGTCACATAGGACCTTCTGGATGGCTCAGTCCAATCAAAGCATCTCTTAGAAGAAGGAATATGCCAGCAGCCCATCTTGAGCCTCAAAATCAAACTCTACTACTTTCTCACTACGTGTTTTGATGAGTGACACACTGAATAGCTGCTCTTTCCCCTCCAATTAGGCTTAGCATCAGAAATGTTGATCTTATTTAAGCTATTTCTCAGATTTCTTTTCATTACTTGAAATGTCTTAGCATTTTAATAGTGTTTAGTCATTATGCTTTATTTTGAAGTGAATCAGGCTTGAGGTGCTGTTTACTGACTCCAGTGGGATGAAGTGAAGTCAACCATAGTTGACTTCTATATATTGAATGTTATCCTTAATATTGAGTGGAATTTCTCCCCTTCTTTTTCCCTGTCTTTACAAAACAATCTGTAGCCATCCATCATGTTTCTCTGAGCCATATGGGTTGTTCCACCATGTTTCAGTTATTCCTGTAATATCAAAACTTTTTGACAGGCCCAGGAGCTCCACTTCCTCCTGTCTATTTCTCAGTCTGTCTGCATTGGTATACATATATTTAAGACAGTTGAGTTTCTGGTTCTTATCTCGGGGTACAGCTAGGGAACATTTGTTCCTGTTCTGGTTGGCTTGGCTTGTTCCCCTGGTGTGAGCGTTACTACTCTAGACGTTTCTTCCAAAGTCTTTCAGTTTAAAGTGCAGCTCAACAAGTTGTGTATCCTACTGCTTTTGATCTTGCAATATTCCTTCACCCAACAAGTGGTGTGGACCAGATGAGATGAGGCATTGAGCAGCCTGATCTAGTGGAAAGTGTCCAGCTGACCCTTATTGATCAAAGGGATATTCCATAGTAAATGTCATCATGCTCAGGATACAAAGTTGGGGGAGGAAAGAGTAAGAAGGGATGTTTGAAGTGATGGCATTTGTCTAAGTCACAGTGACACATGATTAAGCCCTGCTTTCCTATAGATACCTGAACATCTGCCTGTCCATGGGAAGAAGTATTTTTTGTTTTGTTCTGCATGTGTGTGTCTTTTACTTCCCTATTTAATTGTTTTATCTCAACCCATAAGTTTTCTCACTTTTCTGATTCTCTCCCTGATCCCTCTTGCAGGGAAGTGAATAAGTCTGTGGTTACTTGGTTACTGGCTGGGGTTAAATCATGGCAAGTTCAAATACATAGACCTACAGAACTCTTTAAAGTGCTATGAGAAAAGCAGAATAATAAAAAATACATAAAAATTGGTGCTATTACAATGTGGTGGAAACTTACTTCACCTTAATGGGAGCAAATGGCAAAAAACCAGAGAAAAGGTCTGTCTTAAGAGTTTTGGTGCATAGAGTCCATTCTTCTTTTCCAGCATGAAAATGTCTATTTTAGAGATGTTGATAACTAGAAAGTATATTCTCATATACTCTTGATTCCTACTGATTGATTCTTGGCAATTTTCCCTCTCTTTTCCCTAATTTTTTCCAATTACCTTTTTTTTTGACAAGAAATTTCCTGTAGTCAGCAAACCCTTTCAAAGATAGATTTCTGACAGATATTTTTATTGTTTCCCTGTTTCTCAGTCTTTCCTATTTGTCTGTTAGAGCTGTCCTTACAGTACAAGGGCGGAAGTCTGTAGAAACAGCTGGTTGATGCTTCACAGAGTTAATAGCGTATTCACCTTCTATAAAAGATGCAGAGAACACAGTATCTATTGGGCAGCTGAGGGCAGTCAGCTCTTGATTCCACTTGCACAATATCATCCCATTAAATAGCATCCCAAATTGATGTTTGTAGCTCTCAGATGTTATATTCCATTCAAGATGCCACTATGAGCACTTTGCATGATCAGTAGCTTTCCCTATCACCTGTGCACTTTCAGAGATGAAGGAAGCAAACAGGGCTAGCATTCTGTTGTCAAGAGGGAAAATATCTACCTAGCACATAAGAAGGATGCAATAAAAGTTGAAATAGTTGAGATAGAGCATCTATGTTTAAAGCAGGCTTTGTGCTGTGTTGAGTCTTTCATAGCTCTTGAGGCTACCTCCAATTCAGAAAGTATCACAGATGAGTGCAGAGCACAAAAAAAAAAAAAAAAAAAGAAAAAAAAAAAAGTGCCAAACCTGAGCACAAGGATTTAATTTATTCCTTGTAGAATTTAGATGTCTTTTAGTACTACATCTTTCTGTATGCGTCTGTAAATGTATTTACATAGACAAACATGCAACAAGGAATTACAGAATAAAATCTGTATATTTGTTTTGTCATGATGCAGCCTTCAAAATGAACCAGTTAGCTACAAACTCTTTTCATTTCTGCCATAGAGTCTGTGAGAAATTGGGGCACTTGTCCTTCATAAAATATGATTTTGTTCATGAAAGTGTAAAACTACTAAGACTTGTTTCTTCTAGAAGAACCCGAACACTTAAGCCATCTGCATTCAGCAGTCTTACCATGCTGTTTATTCAAATGAGAATTCTTAACAAAAAGGTTACTTCATTGGGCCAGTTCAGCTTGTTTGCCCAGCAGGAGCTCCACACTTTATTTAAGCTTTTAAACTCCATATCAGTAGCATGAGTTGATGTTTAGTGCACAATAGGGATACAGTATAGCTTAATATATGCATTTTTCCTTCGGAATTCTAATGGTTTAGTACTGAAGGAAATTTACACAGGCCTTATAGAAATTAAAGCAAGGCATTTACTTCATTCAGAGAATGCAGTGACTTCCAATGGTTGCACTGCTAAGGACTCTCAGCTTTGAAAGGGACCTTTTATTGTGCAGGAAGAAAGCTCAGATATAGCGCTAAGCGAAAATTTCAGAGTCCATATTAGCATGCCTAGCAACTCATTGCTGTCTACCGTTTTTTCCCAGTCCCCTACTAGCTGAACTCTTTCCGTACATCTTTAATTGATTGGGTTAATATAAACCCTCAGCACTACCAGTGTTTGTGTGGCCCCCATAATAAGGCTATTGTGTGCTTCTCTCTACTCTTGTGTTCCCTATTTAGGAATGTGTCGCTCTGAGCAGTTCAAAAGTGTGAGCAAATGAAAAAAGCCACAATCACTTCATTAATGATTTGTAAACAGAATATCCAGTACTGACGCCACCTGCATAGGCTTTCAGAAGAAAAAAATACTGGATTTGCTGAAGCTCTGTGTAGAATCACTGTGGAATTTATTTCAGCAGAGTAAATAAATGCCCCAATTAACACTTCTACACTCAACCAAATGGTTGTATTTGGAGGAAACAGTTTCTTTCTTCAAGGAAAAATTCAAAGGAGACATGGGATAAAGATAAAAAAGAACACCCCAAAAACAAACAAACAAAAAATAACTCTTAAATCTCTCTGAGCAAGTTTTATGCAAGATGGCACACAGCAGTAGTTGAAGTTATAAAGGCAGACAGCAAAATGTGTTTAAAAAAGGAATGTGAAGTAAGAGAAAAGTTCACTGAAAATTTCAAAATAACAGCAAATGTGTTTATAACTTCAGTTTGCTGCTGCTGTAGGCCTCATTAAAGTAAGCCTTTGTTTTTTCCTTTTCAAACACTACCTCCTATGACAGCTAGAAACAGCTTACCAGCTGCATACTGTCATCTAGGCCTGCCAAGATATCATGTAATCATTCTCAGAGTCTGAAAATGGGTATCCACCACAGGCTTTGTGAAGATGTCAAAAAAACTAAAATTGCTCTGCATGCATATAGTTCTAACTACACTGCATAGTTATTGATTTAAGAAAGACTTCTAGTAAGCCCTACTGAGGTAATATTTATCTACTGTACCTTTCTAAATTAGAGGCAAGCGTCTTACATGGCAGCAGATATGCACAGTTTTAAGACCTGTCAAATACTGTGAAGTTCCTTCAAATACAAGGAAAGAAAATAAGAGTCAGGCTTCTTTCTGAAATGCCAGGCATTCAGCCACTCACTGGTGCCTGCAATGACAACCCAAACCCCCTCATCAGCCAGGGGATCACCTGGCTCTCCTATCTGATCTGCCATCCTTCTGTACTCTGTCTGTTACTAAAGAAAACATGTTGCAAAGGAAGAAGACATGAAAAGGAAGCGCTAAGTATTTCATCCTGCATTTCTAAAACTGCCTGTGTCACGTAAAACCATAAAATCCCATAAGTAAACAGCGGAGTGGGTCCGTGTTTTCACTGGAGCCGGTGAGGAGGGATTGGGACCATAGTCAGATACACAAAGCATTGCAGAGGGAGCCTTTGGAAGGGAGAGTGGCCTCTGAGTGAGGCATGGTTTGTGCAACACCACTGCTTCCTTCCCTATATCCAGAACAAAGGGTTTCTCACTTCAGAGAAGGATTTCAAAACACTGATTTTTCTTTTTGGAGATGAAACAGCTGCCCATCCTGACATATATTGTGCCCTTCTCCACTCTCCTTTTTTGCAGTGCTCTCTACCATGTGTTTGTGGGCACAGTGAAAAAGGTGCTGTCACCCTGAAACACAGCAGGATGAAATATTTTCTGCAAAGCTCAGCCACAGCCAAAAAAAAAAAAAAAAAGCTCAGAGACAGGATTTTTTAGGAAAGAAAGAGAACAAAACAGAGGATGTTGATGTATTGATTGAAGTGGGCTGGGGGGCAAATGCATCTTGGATACTATAGGCAGTGCTCCTCCTGTCCCACATTAATCTGTAGCAAAAACGGGATGCAAACAAAGGAAGTTTAGAATTTTATTAATATACCTTCAGCAATTAGAGTCCAATTAGGTCCTAATGGACTTGGGAACTCCTGAGAGCTTGCAAAAAAATCAGTCATCTTCACTGTGAGGCGCTATCTATCTCCCAAGCATTTGACTTTCTATCATTTTAATAGTTTATAGACCATTGACTAACTGTCCCATACAAAGATATAAAGCAGGAGTAATGGAAATGGAACATAAGTCTAGGACCCAGAGGTTATATGTGATTGCATCAAGAAAAATATTGGCATCATATTACTGTGAAGCTCTTTGTCATTATTGTTGGCTCTCAGTTCTCATATACATGCTTATGCTAGTATTATATTCTTTTCAACTACATCTCTGAAGCATGTTTTTGCAAAGTTTTGGGTTCTATTTGAAAGATTGAATGTTATTAAGAAGGTCTAAAGGTCTACCAAAATTGCTGAAACTGCTGTAGAAATTATTGAGCAAGGTGAACCCTGAGCTAATCTGAACCAGTAGGAGATGTGACAAACAAAACAAATCACAAGAGTTAATGGAAGTATAAGTTAGAGTACAAATAAAGGTAATATGTGTCATTAGCACTTCAGCTGTCCTCCACAGACAGAGGTTTCTGGACAGAGCCATTCTGGATGGAATAGTTAGAATTCTTGCTGGTTTTCCTGCATACTGTATGTATGTATTTGGAAGAGACCAGGGCAGGAGGGAATAACACAGAGCTCTCCCTTCCTACCAATCTGACACAGATCACATTTTTGTCCTTTGCACATTGTGGAAAAATGCAAGATGATTCGGCATCCCTAAGAAAAGAAAAATATTTCACAGCCCCACAACAGGAGTGTTGGAAAAGTAATGCTAGTAAATATGACTGCACAGAAAAGGCATTCAGAACCTTTGGAAGCCTGACTAGCAGGTAGGATTTACCTATTTTAAACATCATGAGCTACATCAGCATTTTCTAAAACTCATTCCTGTGTTCAAAAGATACAAAATTCCCAGCTTATTTACATCCACAAATATCTCACTTCATTACATGACCATCTTTGTTCCTTGAAGAAGCACAAGAAATATGAACTGGACAACTTGTCCTCCAGTTTTATACTTGGCCATATTTGCTCGACAGTAGCTTCTCTTTGTTTTAACCTTCTGAAAATCTAGTTTCTGCTGGATAGCCAACTCAGCACAGTGAGGAGAATTCTGATTGTTGTAGTCACTGGAGTGATATTCTCACTAAAAATAGTGAGTTACAGTATCCTAGGATAGCTAGCTGGCTCTTGAGTAAATATTTGGAAATAATTTACAATGAACAACATCTGATTGTTTGTAAAGTGTTTTTGAAAGACAGTATTTAAGTCTTTCAGGACAGACACTTAAAAATAGATAACACACTTACTTTTAAGCTTGTGAATGTAAGCTAACCTTCTTATTAATGAGTATTATTAAATTCTATGCATAGTGCTAACTTGATATTTAAAATTGTAGTTCTTATGCTTCATCAAACAAGCAAAGAAAATTTAATGTATGGAAGGTATGATTCCAAAGTCAAATATATAGGTTTTGGAAGAATGACAAAACATTTTGACTCAAAATATTCTCTGGGCATATATTTGCATAACTATCTTTCTTTCAATAAAATCCAAATATCTCAAGCTTACCTGGTGATACTTACTTTCTCGGAGAAAACACTAAAATGCTTGGAGAAATTAATATGTGGGTTTTTCTACTCTCTTTTTCAACTCTACCTTTTCTTTGCCATTTACCAAAACTGTTATGTTCCCTAGAGTATGATGAGAAATTATATTTGCGGTATTTCAAATTATAGTAAAAGGAAATTGCACAGTGACCCTTCCTTATGTGCAAGAAAATCTTATAATTTTCTGCTGGAAGGGGAGCATGTGAGGGTGTGTGATGCCTTTGAGAAAAGAAGCAGCCTTTTGGCAGTCTAACAAGCTATAGCCTACAAAATCGTTTCATGAAGCTGAGCATTTGGTTCATTTAAGGACTCATGCTTATCATTATATTGAAATTTGCTAATTCCTCTTACACAATCTTTAAGTACTTTAGATTAAGCACATACTAGAATGTGACAGAATCAATTCTCTTCGCTACAAACTTGGGCAACTCATTTCTGAAAGGAACCAAAAGTCTTCGCTTTCTTAAGGAGTGTGGTCAAAGATTTACAATTCCACTTGGGAATGTTTTCTAATCTACCACTGAAGGTAAGTGGAAAATTAGAGACAGATTTTTCCATTCCAGAGAGGCACTGAATAGGGAGGAAAGACTGCCATTCTTTGCAGTTGTGAACAGCAAAAGTCACTCATTTCCCTCCACTTCCCCATCATGAATTTGTATTACTTCATGTATTTCTGTGACTCTTCTTAAAGTGTAGGAAAATATAATTATGATCAGACAAAAATGGCATAATGAAAGACATTTTTCAAAACACATGTCTGTTCTAGTCTTTTTTATGACTTACTTTTTAATTTTTGTATTGTAAGACTGTGATTCACAGCCATATCTTGTCTGGTGGACTCAAGAAATCCCACTGAAAACTGAGAAAAACAACAATTTCAAGTTTTTCTGTGATTTTTTCTTAGACATATCTGGAAGTCTTGAAATTTCCATTGCAAACAAAGATGGTGTTCAGCAGAAAATAGTTCAAACCTGTCCAACTTCTTTTTCTTTTTTCTCACAGCAATGCAACATTTCATCAACAACTAAATGTAGTACTGAAACATGACTTTGTTCAGCCTTGTACTGAACTGTGCAAAGGACATTCATATCTTCCCTGTCTCATTAATAAATATTATGCACAATGATGGCAATAATAACAGAACACAAAATATGTATTTTGCTGTCTTTTATTTAGATTAAAATTGCATTATGATCAGTTGGCTGCCTATAAATAGGAGAGTAAAGCATCAGCTTGACTATTCAGTTCCACACTGTATAAAATTAGCAACTAGCAGTATTCAAACACGACTACAATATGTTTTCAGTCAGTCTAAGATGGACATGACCATGGTGGGTAACAAGATCTTCAAATAAGCACTAACCTTTATATGGTCTGGTTTCCCTCAGAGGAGCACCTTTTAATTCCTTCCACGAGCCAAAGGGGATGCTATTCTGCTGCTGCAGAATCTGCTTTGGGAGCAGGGAATAAGTAGAAGGTGTGAATGGAGTTAATTATTTAATTGTGTCTTGGCATATGCCTTCTTGCTTGTTTTAATCTATGAAGGTAAGTTTGAATGAAAGATTGAAGAAAAAAAACATAGTTTGGTTTTGTCTTGGTTATAAACAGCTTGTAACTCCACTTAATACATTACATAATAACAAAGATTGTGAGACTCAAGGTGTATCTCCTTGTTTTAATTTGGTAGGTCTTAGAGGTCTGTTCATTCTGTAACTATGTTTTATTCCCTGAGAGCACAGATTAAATACATACTTTATATGTGTATTCTGTGTCTGATTTAAATGCATTATCAAATGCATTTAAGTGTTGGAAGCTGTACTGCTGCTCTATGTTGAAGGGACTTCCTTTCAGAAATAAGGATAAAGCAGTAAATGTTGGCTAGTGGATTATTTTTGCCCACCAGAAAGGAGTCATCTGACATTTCTGTGGTTTTATTATTGTGTATTTACTTTCCCTAGCTACACTAGAAAGCTTGTTATTCTTTAAGGCAAGAAAGTTTGAAAATAACATGCTTCAAATGTATTTTACTTTCTGATAGTGAGTGGCACTGTTAGTTTGATACGCTAAAATATTTGATAACGTTTGATACACGTTAAAATATTATCAGCTTTTTTCTTTCCAAGAGTAGGTCCTTTCAAAGATGAAAACTTAAACATGATTTTTACTTCAGACTTTCTATTCTGACCCTTCAAACGGGAGAAAAATCCCTCACCATGCAGTTTACAATGAGATGAGCAATCAAGAGACCTTTTCTATTCATAATTTTATCTGGCTTTTGTCTTTTTTAACTGTTTTGGTGACATTTGCTTTGAAAACAAAAGTCTTTGTTTTTACCCTTCTTGAAAGATTATAATTGATTCAGTTGCCATCTATGTGCACATGATAAGTATTTGTTGTGTAGATGGAATCAGTACTGGCAGAATATTGCTGCATGCTGCATGTTGCATTATTCACTTTCATCTGCATGCAGCTCATGGCTGGCAGGCTCCTCACAGCTACCTTTAAAGTGGCTTATCCAAGATAAAGCTCTGGCTTGTTTAGTAGGAAGTCTAGTAGATCAGTTGTCATATTGGAAGCCTCCTGCTGAATTCAGGAGAGAATACAGGAGAGAAGACATGCCAAGGTCTGATAGATGATTCTTTGAGATGGCATTACAGTGCTCCAAAAAGCTCTGGTCATTTCCCTTGAGGTTATCACTTTGTCTGAAGAGCAAAACAAAGTTGAATTAAGCAGAGATAAATCTGGAGATAGAAACAACTTGTGTTTTCCCATTTACTGTCACTATTATACCTTGTGCAATCCAAAGAGTTGAATGATGTCTTGGAAAGCAGGTGATAGTAACCCTGTTTAATGGTGCATAAATACCCAAAATAAATCTTGGCAAGTCTCTCATTTGTTCACTTGACCTTTTGTGGGCATCATCCAACTGACTTCAAAAAACCATGATATAATATTGAAAGTCAATTTCAGAATGCTGTGCAGTTTGAAAATTTCTTCTCAAAGACCATTTCGTTAACTTTAGGGTTTCTGTTATGGCATTGAAGGAAGACCTGTTATGAATTTATAGACATCATTTTTGAGGGGAAAAAAAATGGGAAAACCAAAATGGTTTATCTGCAGCTCAACTGCATCAGCAAGAAATCTCAGTGCTTCCATCACCAGTGGTGCTGGCTTAGTGCTAAGCAGCCAAACTTCCTCGGTCAGCTTTGTCCTTTTGCTGACTTTATTGTAGGGGAAGACCAGGTGGGGGGAGGGGGGGAACTAATACTAATGGCTCCTGCAGAGCATGATCTGGAGCTTATCTAGTACTGACTCTGGAAATGGTAATTTGGGAACAAAATATAGTACATAAATTTCGCACTTAAATATGTTGTTAAGCATTCCTGTTTAGCCTTTACTGTGATACTTAAAGCTTACTTACTTACTTGCTCTAAAGACCTATTCCAGTTAGGAAGATTACTGTTTTGATAGTGTTTTCTTGTTTTTGGACTGACAAAACAACTTTTGACAACAAACATTAGAACCTAACATTGCACAGACCAAAAACATCCTCTTTCAGGTCCTGCATATATTATTTTCCCTACCCAAGTGGATTATAGGAATTTGTTTACTAGAGAACACCTTGGTGTATAAAGGTATGAATAGGCTATATCAGGAAAAATAGAAAAATTAAAAAACAAACAAACAAACAAACAAAAAACAACAGGGGAAAAAATGGGGAAATAGAAAAATGCTAATGCTTTAAGAAGGTTTTTGAAATTGTAGGCTGACCTAAGATAGAAAAGGAAGAAGGAAATTTGTGATGACAGAGATTTTCTATCCTAGCTGTGCAATGCTTATTTATTCCTTACACTCAATGTACACACAGACTATATTTAAGTCTTTACCTAAAAGTGGATTTTAATTGTCTCTTTTATATAGGTATATTAGTTACTTCCTGAAGTCATCCCTGATGAATTAGCTGCCATCCAGAATTGTCCTGCCCTGCTGGTTTGTCTCATTTTTCTAATTTTGACATAATTCCTGCCTGTTAATTACTGAAAGTGTATAATCTGTTTTCTATGTAACAATTTTGCAACAACTATTGTTACAACTTTCTCTGTGTTTCCCTTACACTAATTTCATTCATTTTATTACATATATTTCCATTTTGATTAATAATTAATTTATGGGAAAAATACATATTTAACGCCTAAACTATTTCATTAAGCATTTGCAACTAAGAATATTTCAGCAGTGGGTTAGAATAGCTCAATATGCTATGGCATCCTGTCAAAAAAAAATTTTTCACTGCAGATGAAATTCTAGCCACTAGAAATTTTCAACAAGATACCAAATATCTTTAGTTCAACTGATAGCTTGAGCTAGCTTGCCTTATGGTATGGTACTAGCTACATTTGCAAGTTACACTTTGTTTGAAGCATTTCAACCATTGAGAAGTTGCTATCTAGATGTCCTTTGACACATGTTTCTTTTCCTGGTATCGTTGTTATTGCCTTCAGTCAAAAGTATGTAATGCAAATTGAGATAGGGAAGGAAGGAAACATTGTGCATAATAAGAGCAAAATATGTTTATTCACGGATTTCTCAAGGGCCACTCAAGCAAGAGAGTGGCAGGGTATTTTTTTGCTTAAGGATGAGTTAGTTGCCTAAGGTTTTTCAGCTTTGCTCCCATTCCCTGTAAATCTAGAATATACTGAGATATGAAATAATATGTTGCCCTATTTTGTATAATGAAATTATATTTATATATCAAATTAGAATTCAAAAGAATGGCTTAGATAGTTAAGAACAGTTTTCATTGCTGTTTTTTTCTGTTTTCTCATACTGTAATGAACTTGCATAGAGATTAGTTTTTGTCTGTTAAAGGCTTTACAATTAAAATAACCCACCATCTCTTTTGATCTATATGGTATTTTTATCTGGCCATTCCTGTACATGTTAATTTTTTAAGAAAATAGGGAATAAAACTAGTTTGAGAAACTAGAAAATTAGTAGGCCAGGACATCCTCAAGACACATATTTTGTTGCCTTTTTGTTCCCCTTTTTATTTAAAATTAAAATTATTTTATAATACAGAATCCCATTAGTTAGTGTGGAACAGAAAGAACTATTCGCTTTTTTGCATATCAAATATGGATACTATAAATACTAAGGAAAAAACCAAAATTATTAAAAGTATTTAAGTCAGCACAAACTATTGAATAATGAATAAAATAAAGAACATTTGCTAAGTCAATGCTTTTCATCCATTTTCATTTTTCAGAGAAAAACAATGGCTGAAGAGCTATATTTCAGCTTATCTGGGGGAAGTTTCATTTATGGCCTTCTAGGAAAGGGTTGACAAGAAATTTTCACTGTATTTATAGTAATGCTAGAAATTAATAATTCATGTTGGTGTTGTTATTAAATTGCTGTCAACGAAGAAAGACTGATAATCATTTTGCCTAAAGGAACACATCCTGGCAGTATATCTATTTGATATCAAGGTGTCAATTGAATCTTAAATATTTGGAATTCTTTGACAATTCATGGATTTTTAAGAATCGATAGTATTTTGTGAATATTTAGATTCATTTTTTTGCACTCTCTCTCCCAAGAAAATATGTGCTTATGCAAACACATCACAATAATCTGGTCACAAAACTTGAAAAGTGTTGTCTGTCCATACATCAGGTTTTTTGTCTCTGTGACATCACTGAAAATTTCAGTCAAAACACACAACTAAAATGTGCCCTGATAGGTGTTCTAAACCTCAGAGTGATTTCTCTGACTTTTCTTGGATACAGTATTGAATGACTCTGAGTGTTGTACACAGTAGAATAACAGGTCCGTTTTTTTAAAAAAACAATGTGGAAATCATACAATGTTGTAATTGAACTTACAGCACTGCAAGTAAAAAAACTATGTGAACATACCAGAATTTTATTCCAAATACGGCTCAAAACTAGGAATTGTTTTGACATAGAGATGTCAGATTTTAGAATAACAATGGCAGTTATTTATAATAATATGCTTTCCATGTTTGACATTGCTTTTTGATGTATAAGGTTGCTCAGATTCCTGTAGCCAGATCCAGTAAAAATTATAGAGTTGTGAAGCAGAGGAAAAATTTTCTTGTTTTAAGCTCACAGGACTAAACTTTCTTTCTTTACCTCATTCACCAATTTAATTCTAGAGAGAGGAATTGCAAAGCAAAGTGTGGGACCTTCAGATCTTCTCACACCACTGAAGTGATGAGGCTGAGTTATTGCAACATGGGCTGTGCTCTCTGATCGGATGAAACCTGAAAACAGCATTGTAGATTAAGGTTTTCCTGAGCTCTATTTCTTACTGCTGACCTTTATTTCTTCACAGTTGTGTTATACTGAAAATATCAAAATGTAGTTGCAGAAATTAAGCCTGAGACCTTACACAAATGGAGATATTAACAATTAGTGTTGGAGCACTCTTTTATCCTCAGTGTAGTTGGCAGTTAGAAATAAGGAGCTTAGTTGCTAGAGCAGCCCATGTTTGTATGCCATTTCCAACGCACAAATTCCAGTTTTATAGTAAAAGCCTGGGAATCACATTGTTATTGTTTGGAAGTCAGCCCCTATGCTGCAGGTGACACACACCCAAGAATGACTCTGTGAAGCCTCTGTAGGAGAAGGTGAATTATGCTAAATAATTTTCTCTTCAAAATTTTATTTACCAGCCTTACATGCTGTTCTGGAGAGAGCTGTTGCACTGAGTTACAACAAAGTCAAATTAGCAGGTAGTCAGTAACATCCCAAATACCAAAGTCCGCATTACACATACTGCTGCTGATCTCTTGTCTAAATAATTTTGACCACTGGAGACTAAGCCTAACCTCTTCATATGGCATGCAAAAGAAAGAGGCATTTGTCATTCTGATGTTTCAAAGAGTGTTTCTGAAAAGCTATCCTGCTTCAGTCTCTCCTTTTTACTTCAGAAAAGCAGTGCTAGGCAGAGTTAAATGGATTAATTACCTTTTCAGTGTAAGAGAAAAAAGAAATGAGTCTTGTCTTTATCTCCTCTGATTTCAGAGGCTGACTAGAGGCTTTTCAGATGCGCATATCCCTTTAATGACTTAATAATCTAATTAGGTGACTTGCAGAGGCTATTGGCAAATGAGCAGAGGGTTATTTTCTAATTCCCATGTATCTGTTGATAGAGCAAAGGATTCTGGTATAGTCTCTGTCTTTTTCCCTCATTCAGAGTTCTGGAGATAAAGAGTTAAGATTAAAGAGGAACAAGCTCTTTGAATAGCAAATGCAAACAGGCTAAGAATGTGTTATTTTTATTTTAAACCTCTGCAGCTTTTTAGCAACAAAGTTGGCTTAGAGGATAGGTATAAACCACTTAAAACAATCCCTCAATTTTGAAGTTGCCTTTTCAATTCACTCAATTGATACATGTCAAACTGGCTCTAAGTCTTCAATTGTGCTGATCTCACGCATTTCACTATGTGTTAAAATGGGCAATTAACAAACGTTCTTTACATGTGAATGCTGAACCAAAATACAGGCAGAGTTCTGTGATCATGGGGAATTAGTACTGTCTAAAGCAAGTAGCCAGCAAATATAGTTTGAATTTCTATATAGCCCAAGCTCCAAGCTGATGCTGCCTTTGTTAGTTTGGGATGTGTGGGCTTTGTTATGTGTTGAGCCCAGTATCTGTATTTACTTGCGGCATTTTAAACATATCAATTTCACCTTTACTGTAAATGCCAGGAAAGCACCGTGCCCTTTGCTGTTGTTTCAAAGTCATACTTTACTGTGAAAATAACACTTACTTAAGGGGCCATAGAAAGTTGTCTAAATCATGACTTAGCAATATGGATGCTAAAATAATTCAGGGGTGTTTAATGTCATTGTGGGAGATTTTCACATGTAAAGCCAACTATTTTATATTTCTGAGGCTCAGATAATGCTGCCAGATATGTGACAAACTCAACACTTGATTCTTAAGTACACCTTTTGGATATTAACGGTATTTCAGCAAAATACAAACCTCTGCCATAAAAATCAGTTTAAATTTATCAGAGTAAATGTAATTAAGGAATTAATTTAGCCTTGATAAGATGACTAGAAGGTTGGTCGGGACTATTTGAGCTGAAGGAGTTGACAAAATCAAGGAGACACCAGTAACTGATTATGAGTTGAGACAGAGAACCCGCACACAGGATATGTATAATTGCATCTTAGTTGCATCTAATTGAACAGGCTTGTAGAGAGAGTAGCTATAGCAAATTTTAATGAGTTCTTACATCAAGGAACTCTTCAGCTCATCTACAACCCATTATCTCAATTCTGGGAGAAGGTTTTTGGTCTTTGCTCTGCCATACTGGTCAAGAGTTATCCAGCTTCATCCTTTCCCCTAGAATGTTAATGTTCCATCATTTTTGCTAGACAGTCATGATTCCTTTTTGCAGGATTTACCCAAAGACTTCCTCATCTTTAAGATATGGTGTAGTGTCATATCCTAAACTGAACCTTTAGAAACTATGCACTATTGAGCCCCTCCAGACACCACTGAATATTAACTTGCACTGGGATAGTCTGTTGCCCACTAACACTGTTAAACAGATTAGTTAGACTTATAACTTGTCTGTTATATTCACCCATCTTCCTTATCTGTGTCCTAGTTTTAGACAGAGCATAGACATGGGGCAGTTTTCTAACATTCATACCTACAGTCTTACTTGACCTCTGCAGCCAAGAGTGGCTGTGAAATTATTCATCTCCATTAATCTACCCCTCTGCTTTGGTTTGTGTATATTTTTGATGGAAGCTCCTAAAAACGACTGCATTGTGGGAAGCCATGAGTGGAGACCCAATTTGGAGTGTAGTGGTTTCTGTCTTCTCAGTTCAACCCTATATGTTTTACCTGTTGAGATTTCTTTTCCTTTTTAATTGTTTCTTTCCAAACATAACATCTGGTTTTGGAAAATGCACTTTATGTGTTGAGCCTACTTTGTCATTAATTCCTGTAAAATTTCTTTTAATCTGCTTTTTTTTTAATGCTTTCTGTTCTTCTAGAGAATTGTTATTTTGTAAATTTGATATTTTATTGTTGTGACAAAAGCAGCCACTGGTTTGGAAACATCAAAATGTATTGTTTTATTCCAGTTCAGAATCAGCACATTAAAAAACATATCAAAAGACATGCATGAAAGAGAAACTTCTACTTTTGACTAAATTTAGTATAACTAATTAGAATGTATACCAGTCAAATCTATTTTTCTTTTGTTAGGTAATGTAGGTCTACAACAGAACAAATAATTTAAAAACATTAAAAAAAGCTTAGTTGATCTGCAAAGGCACATCTGTCTCTTCTCTTTCATTATTGACATCAGTGGCTTAATACACCATTAAAACAAACTCTATTTTAAAATATATATAAGACCTGACTCCTGCAGTACACTGACTGATGTCCAATGAATTCCAGTTCAGGCCTCACCAGCCATATGGACTCATATTGCGTTGTTCATTAATATTGAATCCAAAAGTTCTCAGTGAAAGCTTGGAGATTTCTGCATCTCTTGGTACAGGGACACAGTCTATCTGTGTATACATTGTCTGTCCTAGAGGCCTGTTGTTTTGAATAAATAACAGGGATAATACAGCTTTTATGCCTTCATGTCATTAGCAATAATGTGGAATTCTCAGATAAACACATCTACAGAATCAACTAGGAATCAATGCAAATCCAGTAATTTTTATTTCAGGCGTAACATCACCTGATATGATCTACTCTTCCTTACACCCTACCCTGATGATGCTCTCTGTTAAAATCTGTTTGCTACAAATGTTCCTACATACCATTTTGTTGGTCATGATTGCATTCTAGTCCTGCTTTTTGGTGTAGGATGACTCTGGTCATCCACATATGTTATGAAAGAACAACTCTCTCTGCAATTCACTCACAAAGATTGATATTGAAAGGAGAAATATTTAAACATAGGTACATATAATAGTGACCCCCATCTCTAGCATTTAACAGAAGTAGGAGTAGGTTTTGCCTCCATTTTTACCATAGTTAGATTAGTTTGAAATGATTACTAAGGAAAACCTTGTTTTAGAACTATGCAGATTTTTTAGCACCTGGAAGAAATAACCTCTAAAATCTTGAAAAATTTTTAAGAAGCACAGGCAATGAACATCAATTTTGGCAGGCATGCAAGTGAACATGTGCTGGGAAGAAACATGTACCCAAGTAACTCTCAGGCACGCGTCTTGCCTAATTGAGAAATAATTGGAGAAAATGTTTTTAGATATTTTGTTCAAGGCCTGAGAATGGCAGTAATGCCAAGATTGGTAGGACAGAAGTCCATCCAATGCTCTTAAATAGTCTGATTCACAAAGTTATTAAGCCAAAGATCACTGCAAGGGGAGAGGGCATTCTAGGGAAGTTCTACGTTTTTGACATATATGCTATATTCTGGAGAGGTATTACTCTATGTACCCATGCTTCTCCATACCCATCCTCTATACACTGCCACTAGAGACCCAGTACTGACTGAAATGAACCACTGGTCTGATTAAATGTGGAAATTCTTGAGCATTTTCTGTTTCTTTGTTTGTTTGGATTTTTTATCATAAACTATAGCAGAGCATCTACGCAAGATCTGTAACATAATCTGTGTGCCTGTGGGAAATGTACCTAATTTAATAAATTGTCATTACTGTACAGTCACAGGGTCAAGTGTCATAAGCCCATCACATACTTCTTGGTGGCTGTAAATTTACAACCAGACATGTCTGCAGTTATGTGTAGTGGTAGAGGCATTCATTCAACTAATTACTGATGAGCAGAATGAAGCATCAGCTCACTAATTCCATGTAGGAAACCATTGCTCTCCAAACCAATCTCTCAGTCTCAGAAGATGCTTGGAAAGTGTGAAAAAGGGTGAAGTGTGTCTAAATGAAGATTTTCTTTTTATGTGATGCTAGAAGTGACACAGGAGAAGCCTGGTCCCCTTTGTTCCCTATTGAGGATCCTCTGAGCAGGAGTACTCAGACTTGTTTGGACGATCAAATATCCGACATGAAACAAGGAGCACGTATTGTGCCTGTCGCCAGCGGCTCTATTAGAAACAATTGGTCCCTTTCCAAGGCTACATGGGGCGTGATGTAATTCCATTTTCTTCCTGACTGCAGGAAAGGAAAATCAAGTAATTAAATGTGAGAAATCACCAGCCGGGGGGGCCTTTCTGCTTGGGTGGATTTCTCAACACTGATGCCCGTCTGCAAAAGCCAGAAACTGACCTGGGGAAAGTCAGCATGGCTCTGGACAAAAGCACGACACTGCCCATGAATGCACTGCGTACCAAACACAGTTTGTTGTCAGGAACTGACAAGCCAGCCATGTCCAGCTCAAGTGGCCATACTTCCCATCAGCTTGAAAAGGCCTGCCAGTGAGGAGACTTTGGTCACAGTGTTATGCCTTGTGCTCCTGGCCCTATTGTCCCAGGACCCCAGGTCCCGGTCAGGAGGCGTCACCACCCCACCAGAAGGCAACCAGGGGTGGTGGGACTGGGGGACAGAAATGGGATGAGGGTTTGAGGGGGCGTTCCTGCAGGGCGTGCCCTGCAGCCAGGAACAGCCACAGTCACAATGACCTCGTCTCAGTATTGGTTTCACGGCCTTTTTACAGCTTGAAAACCTATATTGGCAACACATCTCTCTCTTCTGCAGGCTGCAGAGCATCTTGGTTATGGAATGCATAAAATCTTAGTGCCAAGAAGCATTTATTAGGATTTTGTGAAATCCTGTAGCAGAATTCAAATGTTATATATGTGAGTAATAAAGAACCTAATCATATATAGCCTTAACATTCAGAAAGCTGCACTGCCTAGTAGTGAATGAAACTCTGCAAACAGGCAATAAAGCTGTAGAGAATTTGAGCCACAAGTTTAGTGGAAGAACTAAAGTCATTTTAGTTCACTTTGATTACTCTTTTTAATAGGTAGCTTACAAGGAGTCTATCACCTGTTTTTTATAAGTAACTATGTTTGACATTTCAATTTCGTTCTTACAGCTTTTAATACATTTTTTATCTTGTACTCTTCTACAGATAATTTACTTCCCAGTGTTTCTTTGTAATAGCAACCGGAATGGAAAAAAATGTTCTCATTTATGTGTAAATTTTGTTAACAAACTCATCTGCATAAATCACATTTCTTCCCAAGGATTTTATTGTGTAGTAGCTGCTTTTTCACTTAAGTTAGAACTTTAAAACAGCTTTCAAAATCAGCTTGAAAGTAAATTACAATGAAAATAAGATCAACACAACAAAACATTTTGATTTTGGCTTTAAAAAACAGGGAAGAAAGCGTCAAGACAATAAAGGTTATTAAGACCAAGGAAATTGTTTAACACTTATGTGTTGTTTATAAAATGTAAAAGGGTTATAAAACAGGTTGCTCCATCCTTGTGTGTTTTTTAGTAATTGAAATGTGTGATCTTTTGTTTCTTGTTTAAGCAAACTTGAAGAACATTATATGGAAAAAATTAAATCCTTATATACATTTGTTCCTTGAGACTTTAGATATGAGATTAACAGAGAGCAAGTTTCTTTGACAGCTTAGTAAAGTTACAAAAAGTGTGTCTCAGGTTAGGACCTTAGTTTTGTTCCATCCCTTTCAAAAAAAGTGTGAATATGAATCCCCCTGTGTGTATCTCAAAGAGTAAAGCTAATTCAGTAATAACTGGGTTGGTCACAGGTACAAGCAGCCAGTAGAAGGCACAGCTGCTTTCTAATATTGCTACTACTTTGAGCAACAACTTATTGTTTCTGACTGTAGAAAATGGTACTAGAAATCGAAAATAATTTTGGTAATAATTTTTTTTGTTGATCTCAATATTCTGTGTTTCAGCAGTCTGGGACAGAAATGAGTATGCAGAATGCACATGACACTGTGACTGGTGCTCATTGCTTCAGGTTTCAGTTAATCCTTTCCAGAGTGCTCTGAGTACTCAGCAAAGTCAATTTAAGATCATTCCCTAGATCTCTTAGAATTATCAGTAAATTAGCCTCTGTGCTGATTTCAAAGAGGGCAGTATCATTTGTCCAGTGCCTACTCATTGGCAGCAAAGATAAATAATTAGCGAAAGTCACAGTTTCAGGTAGCTCTTCTCCTGTTCAATAAATAAATAATGCATCCTTGAGTGGCAAAACCAATCCTTCCTGGGAAACACAGCAGAATATACATTTTCATGTACAACTTTACCATGTCAAACAGAAAACACAAATGTATTTTTACTGTGGTATAAGCAGGAATTTAATGTTATTTTTATGTTTGCATAATGCTCTTTAGCTCTTTTGAATGTCTTAGTTTAGTAGCCAGTCTTCCTAGTCCAGAAATGCACACAAATTCATAATTGGCTTGTAAATGCTTTATTAGAAGCTCTACACTCATTTCCTTCATAGCCTTCAAAGATCTAGCATAATGATGATCTGGAATGAATTCTGCTTCTTGTTTTAGTAGCAACTGCATCTGTGCATGGTTAAACTTAGCTGTTAAAGGTTACATAGTGGAATCACTTTGTCAATAACATAAAAATATAAGAATTTTAATCAGTTCTGATTCAACGTCTCCTTTAGAAAACAGCTGTCCAAAATACCTGATCTGTAGAAAATCAAGCCTATATTTTTAAGAAAGAGCTATTTTGGCAAATCAGTGACTCAAAGCAAGTTGTGGAGAGCAAGGATAATATTGGCCAACCTGGGAAAAGATCCCATGTTTTCAGTACTGTCTTTAGAACTAATCATCATCAAAGGGTCACTAGGTTGAATGTCAAAGCCTTTTGGTTGCTGTAGGAAGTGCACAGTGACTTTGCTGGTAATCTAGGCTTGGACAAAATCAAAGTTTGGTCTTTAGAATCCAGGCAACACTGTTCCCTGAGCTAGTGCTTACATGTGTTACCTGGATTCTGAAGTACAGTAGGAAATACTTTGTCAAGGCTGTCTTTTTAAATGGCTTTCACTGCTTGTGGCTATGCCTCTATGAGCATCCATTGATTATTTGTCTGTGTTTGTCATTTGCTGGAGCAAAGGTGGAAGGCAGGACTAAGAGTCAAATCTCCCCTGAAGCTGTCAAAGGACAGTGGATGAGATGTTCAAATGTAAAAGCTAGGACTACAGTGGCAGAAATAAAACTTGGGGATTCCTGACTTTCACTCTTTATTTTGCTAAATGTAGTGTTATATAATAATTTTTTGTTACTATATATGTAACATGAAAAATTTGAATTGTGTTACTTGTGGATAATTGAATATAGTTTCTAAACACTTTAGCATTATTTAAACTTTTATAAATGAAAATGCCACATAAATGAAAAACTGAACATATTTTTCTTAATTTTCCCTTTTTTTTCTATACTTTTTGCCAGCAAATATTATATCTCTCTGTATTATGCAAGACAATTTAATGTGCTTATTTTATAACAAAGTAATATGTGTTTTATACTGGCTGAGTGCCTGGGATGGTGAGATCCTTGAGAAAACATTTAAACAAATGTTCAGCAGTATGAAAATTGTTAAAGTGATGATTTTTAAGTAATACAAAACTTTGACCACTATCACATGATTTCAGTCCCTCCATGCTTCATTTTTGCCATTGGTATTCCAAACTTTGAAGTGATTTTAGTGAGTTTTCTCAGAGTTACAGTTTTGTGTTTTTCTTTCAAGTGCTTTAAGTTCTCTTTAGCATTTTCTCCTTTACTCTACAGTCATATACTGTGCAAAAGTGCATAAATAATTTCCATGTCTAAAAAACACTGGAGTGAGAGGAATACAGTTAAATCAACTGCAAGTTTAAATCCAGTTGCTTGAGATTCTAAAGAGACAAATAACAGTGACAAGGCAAAAGACTGGTGAGAGATAGATTCTAGTTGTTAAAATCTGTATTTAGAATTAATTAGTAATCAAATTTTCAGAAGTGATGAGCTGTCGCTACTTTCTTTTAAATTCAGCCCTTCTGGGAAAAAAGAAATATGGGTTATCTATATTTTTATTTTAAATTTTTATTTTAGATTCCACATATTTAAACATGGATTCCTACAGTTATATCCTAAAACTTGTGGTTGAGCATTTGGCTCTGAAGATGTGTCTTTTCCAATAACTGTAAGAAAAATGTCCTAGAAAGAAAGACACTAAAATACCTTTTCCTTTTTTTAGCTGCCTGCACATATATTGATGGAAACAACTGTTGTTTTACCCAATTGTGAACATAATGGAGAAGTCCATTTTGCTGACCACAGAAAAATAAGGAGATTATATTATTTAATCAGTTTTATTTTCCAGATGCTGTCCTTTTAAAAAGTTGGAATGGAATTTAACTTTAGGGTAAAGTGAAACCTATGTTTGCTCTCTTGCAGCCATGCTTCAAAGTTGACTTCTCTGAAAATTTTTTGTTATTATGTTATGCACAGCAATAAGCAAAACTGATTTCAACACTGCTCAGCTCTGCCTCATTTAAAGGGCCTGGTGTGTCTTCTCTGAGAACAAAGGATATCCAGTGCTGCACTGAGGTTTCAATGTCATGAGTGGTGGTGAATCCTTGGGAAAGTGTGAAAGAACTAAGTAGGAAACCAGCCATGAGGAAATGGACTTCTACGCATTTTTATAAACACTTTGTTGAGGAGCATATGTACAATAAAAAGAGAGAGCAAAAAATATCCCCTTTTGTTATATGTTTATCATCGTTGCCTGAGTCAACTTAAAATTTCCTTTTGTTCCTCAGTATGTGATCCAATTTCTAAAAGACCTCTAGGTTTTGATTTGCATTTGTCTCAGTTAAAATACAGTAAGAAAATGAGAGGCAGATGTCTCACACCTTAAGTCAATCTCTAGAGTATTTCAGAACTGTGCAGCCTATCCAAAGTTCAGCCCTTACTTGGCAAAGCTTCTTAAATTTGCCACACCTGCAGCTTTGCTTTTTTTATTTTTTGGGGTCTTTTCTGTGTCTCACAACAAGCATAGCTAAAGCAAGCAATACAGTGAGAATGAATAGAGCACACAGTAGGCAATTTGGGGACTCATTCATCACCGATCAATAGAACTGCTCGGACAGTGGATGAGATAGCAAACAATTTGATTTATTATGTTCAGTGTTATAATACATGATTTTAAAAGAAATTAAAACCTCTAAACTAAAAACCTTTATCTTATTTATTAGCCGTTGATAGAAATAATAAATACATACTGCCATTTCTTTAAAAATATCACCCAGTTGCATCTGCAAAATGTGATATCTTTTCTTTAGAGGCATAAAAATGATGGATTTTCAAAAGGATTTCTAAAATTTTAATATTTTAAGCCTGAAGATTTTAATGAATTCAATTAGTAAAGTGAATATATGTTAAGAAAACACAGAAACAGATATTCCAGAAGTGCTGAATATGGCAAAACTATTTGGTCTCAATTTGTTCTCACTGAAGGATTTATGTCTTTTGCAATAAAAATTAAGCTATGAAGTTACAGCATTTATAAACCTATATAATAATATCAGAAATTAATGGATTCTGAAATATGCATGTGGAAAACTGGAATAATGACTACTAGTCACTATAAAAATTTCTTTTTGAATGGTTCTTTACCTTTAATGATAAATTCATATCCAGAACATTTTTCTCAAGGCTTCAAAAATTCCAGAAAAGTGAACGGATGAATTGGACGCCTCCCACAAGATTTTCACTTCAAATTTCAATTAATTTTTAAAAAAGTTGATGAAATATCACAAAAATATTTACCTAATTATCTGAACCAAATTTATAATTACTTTCTGAGTAAACTGGGGAACTGAAGACTCATCCTCATAGGTGTTTTGGATGAGCAGTGAAACTGAGCAGTAGAAACCAATATATGAAAAGACAATGAGGTATTCAGTCACAAATAACAGATACTGTAACTAATTATATGGCTAGGTCTGTGGTTTTAAGCAAAACTGTATTACTTTTCATGAAAAATTGTCTTTAAAAAGAGGCTGTTTCATTCAAGTATTTCAAAAGCAGCAGACTTAAATTTTGCAGGAGGGAGAGAGATTCTCTAAAGACAGAGACTAATGCTGTGTACCAAAGCTAACAGATTTTAGAAGTAGTATAACTACACTGTATCTGTCACATGTAAGAAATGCAAATTATATTGTAAAAGATTTTTTTATTACACAGAGAAATCTTAATGAATTTTGATCATCTAAAAATTTATTTCTTTTTAAATGAGAGTGGACCATAAGTAAACTTTCACCTGAAACTTCCCTGACACTTTCAAAGAAGTATTGAGTAGTAGGGTTTTTTATTACCAAAAATAAGTACATTTATCATTTCCTTTATTTGTCCATTTCAGGCTATTTTATTCTGTATTAAATATTCCATAAAAAGGCTGCAATTTATCAACACCTTCCACTTGATCTCTATCCTTTTTTACAAAGAGATTTTTAAAACTTTAACAGAAATAGTTTATTTTAGAAAGAAAAATTCCAGATGATAACAGTTAGCACAAAATATATATATGACTATAAACAGCTGTGACTGATATCGGTCATGGAAATCAGTCTCCACAAAGGAAAAATGGTTTTGACTGACTTCCAGGGGAAACTTATTTAGGCAGTTGGGTGGCAAAACTAAAAATCTTATGCTGTCTATGAATGGATGTTCGAGTGTGTTGTTGCTGAGGTTTGCCCTGCACCCACGCTCCTCAATGCTGCAGGAGTGACAAGATTTCTCTCTCCAGAACAACAGAATCAAGTGCCAGACCAGAAAAATGCACTTTGAGAAGGTTGGTGCACATGTACATACATATGTACGTAATGGATTTGTAGAATGGAAGCATCTTAAGCAATCTACTTCCAAATATGTTTGAAGATTGTAAGATCTCATGAAAATAAACTCTGGCAATGCTCACAGAGAAACATGTCCTGTGGCTGCAGATCAAGAACTTCTGTCTCATTCTTGGTGTTCAAATTAGTAGTTTGCTTAACCTTTGAGGACATATTGCTTTTTTGATTATTTTTCATTAGAACTCAGATTTTTACAGAAAATAGTGAACACAATTTGCCTGGAGAACCTCCCTAAATAACTCAGAAAAAGATCTTACTGCTTCAACAAGATGTTTGAAAATAACTGGAGTTATTAAGTTATAGTTTAATCTAACATGATGATGAGCAGGGACATTTCCATGTCAATTTTTTCATGAAATAGTAAAGGAGGGAGAAATATGACTGCTTTTTTCAGTGTTATATATAATAAAAGTGGTGAAAAGAGAAATTGCAGGCTTTGTTATCTGGCATTTGTTTTTAATACCAATTGAGGAAAAAAAATTCTGAAGCTTTTTACTCTTTGCATTCAGTGGAGTCAAAATTCTCTGAGCTCAGTGATCAACATTCCCATTTAAAGTTTTGCACTTGGTGAAACAATGTTTTCTGACAAGCTGTTTTTTGACATGATCTCCTTTATATCCAGACTAGCTCCATATGCTCTTTATTAGTACTTGCTAGACTCCTTCCACTCCTTTGACTGCAAAGACCACAGTATAACATAGAAGTGTCCTGCTAGTAGGTCAAATACTGGTTAATGGTCCTTTCTTATAGAAATTTACTTTTGTTCTCAATTTACCATTTTTGTTCTCAATTACTCTTTTGGATTAATACAATGCATGTTCTAAATACCCACCTGTACTTAGAAAGCTTAAGAGCTGATTGAATTGTTTCATAGGTAGGAACTGCCTTCTACTAAAAAGACATACCTTTATAAATGCTGTTGTGTTTATAATTATTTATTTTATGCATATTATATCTAAAGCACATGTGCATTACCAGAACTGAGAAGGCTTTAGAAATTTAGAGATAACTATTTATAAAGTAAAATAATAGATAGGAAATTCAAATTGAGTTATATGAAACTAGTTATAGCCATTGTAATGAAATCATTCATTTTGATAAATCAAAATCCTTTTTGATTTCATTAAACTAAATAACAAGTTAAGAAAACTGGCAGAGTTAATTTGTGAGCGGAATTGTAGTGCTTTTTATTTCTGAATCCTGAATTTTATTAATTATTGATATAGATAAGAGCATTAATGTTGGTAATAAAGACTACACAAGTAAAACTTTAATTATATAAATTTACAATACATCTCTCTTACATGTAAAATCATGTGATAGAGCATATATTCAGTTAAGTGATAAATACGAACTGGAGATCAAATGTTATTTGTAGTTCAACACACTCCAAATATTTTTTTTCTGTAACAGATAAAACACTGCACTCTGCCTACCTTATTGTTAACCAGTTTTCTACACATAGCATCTGTTTACATTAGTAATGTAATTGCTGTGATAATAAGCTCATTGATTTAGTATCTAAGGAAATAATCAGTCAGGACATCACATTTGTCTTGCTTTACTTGACAGCCTATCTTCTACACTGAATAGACAATGTCAGTTCTTCCCATTGTTTCAGAGAAATGGGGTAACACAAAACCCCAGAAAGACCTCTTCTCTTTGCCAGCTATTGCCATAAAAATGTTTGCAGCAGCTAACTAGTCTTGGACAAATTTAATTTTAACAGTGGCACAAGGCCAGTACACTTTGGTGCAGGAAAATTGTATTTCTTTTGTTATTCAGACAGTATGACAGCCTTATCTTTCACTTGACAGTTAAGCAGAAAAGGACTGTGAAATACTGAAACTGAAATGAAACAAAGATGCAAACTTTGGTTAAACTGTCTCAGTAGGATTTTTTCCCTACTTTTAAGCATTTTTTAATGTGAAAATATGTTGGAAAAATGTCTGCCTACTAGTTGTTAAGAAGCAGTTAACAAGACTGTAAGATATCTATGCACTTGTGTTCAATTTCTAAAATTACAGAGGGAAAAATAATCAGCTGTGAGTGTTAAAATATAGAACAATCACAGGTTTATGGATTTTTTTTTCTTTATCTTATTGATAGTGTTGTCTTCATACGTCCTTCTTGCTGCAACTCTGGATTTTGTAAGGTTTCAAAAATCCATGGTTCATGATGAGTTCATGGGCTGAAATTGTGAAAGTTCAAGCTGTCTTAATCGTGTGTGATGTTCAAGCTACAGAGGATGAGAATCTGTCCCCCCTACCTCTCTGCGGCCCACAAAGCCCAGCATTCACCACAGAGCGTGTACCCAGCAGTGCTGAGTGACTTCTGCCTAGAATTTTTTGTAGATGACCACAGAATAAGAGAAATTTAGTCCCTCTGTGGTGGTGAATCTCAGCTCAGCACTTTATAGACAGCACAAATGAACTAACATTATGTACAACATTAAATAATACTGTTCAATACTAATATATAAATAATACTAATATTGAAATAATACTGCTCATCTAGCACCAGTAT
Source organism: Lonchura striata (assembly GCF_050655825.1). Lineage (NCBI taxonomy): Eukaryota > Metazoa > Chordata > Aves > Passeriformes > Estrildidae > Lonchura > Lonchura striata. The sequence goes on along the minus strand of NC_140704.1, from coordinate 94,934,698 downwards.
GTGATAGGACAAGGGTTAACGGCTTCAGAGTGAAAGAGAGTAGATTTAGATTAGATATTAGGAAAAACTAAAATTACTGTGATGATGATGATGATGAGGCAGGCACTGGAACAGGTTGCCCAGAGAACCTGTGGCTACCCCACCCCTGGAAGTGTTTAAGGACAGGTTGGATAGAACTCTGAGCGACTTAGACTTAGTGAAAGATGTCCCTGCTCATGGCAGGTGTGCTGGAACTAGGTGATTTTTAAGGTCTTTTCCAACCCAGGCCATTCTATGTTTCTATGATACCTTAAAAATACTGCCATTACTTGCCCTGTGCTTCACAAAGACAGTTAATCTCTAAAAATTTTAGAGAGGAAGACAAGAAGTACTCTTCTCCTTTTAAGGATAAGATGAAAAAATACATTTAAAGTATGATACACCATAGTGTGCTCTCCAAGAAATGAACCGAAAGAGTAAATTTACCTCACTTCCCCTCAACATCAAAAAGATTCAGGTTTCCTTTCCCCTGCATAGCCTTTGTTTTAATTGAAAGTGGGAAGAAGACTTACATTGTGGAAGAGTCAGAAGAAATGAAGATATGAAAAAACAAGCCCTAATCATGGAGTATTAATTACCTATGTGGTAGTTGTACTTACAAGATGAGAGAAACAAAAGACAGGTTGTTCTTTGTTTCCAAACCAGATGTGGGGTAGCAGAAGTGTAGCCTCACAGCTCATCTAAATTCTAAATTCCGGCAGGCTGACATCTGCTTCTTTTCTGCTGATTAAGAAACACCAACACTTTTTTTCCTCTTTTTTTTCCTTCACAAAGACCTTCTTAACTGCTTATATATGTAAACTCAAAATTGGGCTCTTCCTATTCAGTGTTTTTAACTGTGATTACTAAAAAGGAGGTATTGTTAACTTGGAGAAGACAAGGTTTGGATGAGATATTCTGATAGGAATAATGATATACCTCATATTTAGCTGATGCATCAGAAAAAAAATGACAATTACAATTGAACATTGTAACTTTTTTTTTTTCCATAACACTCCTGGACAGAAGCCTTGAGAAGTCTCTCCAAAATGAAATCCTTACAAATGAAGTCTATAGAGATTTGGCCTCTTAGGGGATTGCTGGCAGAGTTCAGACCTGACACAGGTCCAGACACTCTTCTGCTCCACAGAAGGTAGAAAATCTGTGCTTCCACTTGAATTTGCAGGATAGTATTCTAGGTCTCTTGGTGTTCTTCCACTTCTCAGAAAAAAAAAAAAACAAAACAAAAAAACAAAAGGACATGATGCTAATGATTCCCAAAACAGTAAGTCTGGGTTTAGAACAGGGCCACAAAGATGATCTGGGGGCTGGAACACTGCTCCGATGAAGACAGGCTGAGAAAGTTGGGGTTGTTTAACCTGGAGAAGAGAAGGCTCCAGGAAGACCTTAAAGCTGCCTTCTAGTACCTGAAAGGAGCCTACAAGAAAGCTGGAGAGGGAGTTTTTGCAAAAGAATGTTGAGATAAGACAAGGGACAATAGCTTTAAACTGAGAGAAGGTTTACTCTAGAGACAAAGAGTAAATTCTCTAGTGCAAGGATAGTGAGACACTTGCATAGGTGGCCCAGAGATGCTGTGGATGTCCTACTCCTGGAAGTGTTCAAGACCACTCTGGATAGGGCTTTGAGCAACCTCATCTAGTGGAAGATTCCATGTGGCAGAGGAGTTAGAACTAGGTGATCTTTAAGGTCCCTTCCTGCAGAAAATGTTCTATGACTCTATAAAATGTGGATCTCTATGGGCATTACCTTAGAGTAGACAATATGCTGCTGTGATTCTACATTCACTTGACATCTGGGAAAGATTTGGTAGGGTACCTTCATGTTAAGAGTTCACTTATATTTTTGAAGATCTGTATTTGTTTCAATCCCAGATGAACATTTTTTTTTCCTCTAATTTCCGTTTGAAGAGAAATTAATATTTAGCAAGATGTCAAGAAGTATTTTGTGTTTGTCACCATGCTAGCAGCTTTCCCACTGCCCTTTCCTGAAGCTAGATTATCTAGTTTGAGGCATATGCCCAGGCATATGCCTAAATGCAAATATAAATATAAATATATCAATATAAATGTGAACATCTTCTATATGCTTAGGCTATGTATATTGATGGGTTTCTTCCACATACATGTGCATGAATATGCAAAAATTGCTGTAATGTAAAAGAAATAATAGACATGTCCAAAATAACATATGTATTTAATAAGATTTAAAGATATTTATTTCCGTTTTAATGTTCTTCCTCAGGAAACTGTGACTACTAAAAAGGTTTTCTTGAGGTACAAACAAACTAGTCCTGAGGTTCTGCAGCAATAGCATCAGAAACTGGGACTGGAACATGAATTTTCTTCCTGCTGGTTTGTACCTAACTAAAATGGTTGTTCTTCTTCCTATAACAAGGGAGTTCAGAAGGTTGAATCGAAAGAAAATATGTACATCTGGATAGCTAATAGTAGCTTAAACAGTAGTGAAATATAGCTAATGGTCCTAACCAAAGAGGAAAGAAGGCATCCAGATCCAATCCCCATCCTCTAAAGGCATCCACTCTGATTGCAAACATGTTTTATCTAATGTTTTCCACACAGGAAAATTCTGGAGTGAGATAATTTTTTTTTTTTTTTTAACCTGACCTGTCCTCTCAGAAAAAAGAAAACTATTGGAAATGCAGCTCTAGGAAGAACAAACTGGGGAACACCTGTGGGAAAGCAGAATTTCACTGCAGAAAGATGAAAGTTCACTGTACAAAGGGTCTGTTTTAAATCTTCTTGTATGCTTCTACCTGGGCAGAAACACTGGACAAGAATAATAGAAGAGAGGAGAGTTTTCTCCTTCATTCCAAGATGAAAGATGTTTTTCAATTGGAGATGATTCAGTCACACAAAAACTGGTGATATATAATAAGTCACCTTCATTTTATACTCACATCTGAGAATAACATCTTTCTATGCAAAATTCTGTTTGAGGCACTTTCCTCAGGGCAGGTGAGTTTTTCTGACTGTCAGCTGAGTATTACTGGTGGTTTTTATTATCACCAATAATCAGAAAAAGATTGGAAGTAAGTATGGTGCTGTTTTGGAAAAGTTTTATGCTTTTTATATAAGCTTGTTGGAAACAGAGTTGGAAATGATTCTTTCTTTTTCTTCCATTTCTTTCACATCCACTGTTTTTGTGTAGGTTCTTTTCCTCTTACTGTCTTTTACTCAGTGCTGCACTGCTATGTGGGAAATAAATTTCTTTCAGGTAAGGCAGAAGATTCAAGATATTCTAGGATGTTCTATATTGAATAAGAAGGTTCTGTGGTTAGTTTTGATAGAATATTACAAAAATTTTACATGCATACTTCAGTTCTTACTTGTAGGTGATTTTACATTTTGAGAACACTTTTTGAAAATTGTAGTCCTGGGAGATCAAATGACATGAAGATGATGGATTGCTAAGGATATCTTGAAATGAGCAGTGCCTGTTCCATTTATGAATGTAACAGTCTTCAAGGGTAGAAATGAAAGCTGAAAAATCAGTAGTTAAAGCTGCTTGAAGTAAAGGAACAGTTCTGAAATGGAGTTATATATAAGCTGCTTCATATATCACCCTTTGTTATGGTTTAAAATTTGAGTGTAGGTGTGAGCAAGCACTATAAATTGCCATGGAGATTAGTATTTCAGTCACTGAGGTCACACTGACTTGTCCAGGAACTGTTTGAGGTAAAATTAAGAGCATCTTTATATTTTATCTCCTTTGGTTAAAATCTATTAAAAAATGACATGCCACTACTTGTAAACTTCACTTTTAAAAGAAAATCAGACTGAGTGTTACTGGAGTTTGCTACTTAAAGCTTCTGACCTTATGTCTTGTATCAATCAAACACTTCTGGGCTATCTCAAATGGCATTTTCCATCCCTACCTCTTCTGGCTGTCATGGAAACGCCATGGACCCTGTTATAAAGGTACTGTAATACTGCTGGGCTGAGCACAAATCACATTAACAGTGGAGCTGGAAATCAACTTAGATATAATAATGGTTGTAGCTTAGGGAAATAGCCCCTCACCTCTCTTCTAGACAGCTCCAAGTCTGAGCACTTCCTGGGAAACCAGGTTCCATTTCCTGGAGGAAAGCCGTCCTGAGGGACACCTGCAATTCCGCATTGAGGTGATGAAAATGGCAGGCATGAAATCCCTGCATCCACTGTGTTAGCTGGAGGCAAGCTTCCTCTGAGATACGTGATTTATGAATGACAGCTTCTGCCATCCAATGCCTTTCCTCATCCCCTCTCACAGTGAAAAGCCCACAGCTCTGTTTTTAACTGTCATTCCAGAAGAAATCCTGGAAATTTCACTCTTTCACCCTCTCCTCCCATTTCTATTGAATGAAACGGCAGCAACTGCTCCACCATTAGGATCAATATCCAGGCCATTATGTTGGCAAAAGAAGCAGCAAATCACATTTACGTGGATTGTCAGATTCATTATTATAAGCAGATGGCAGTTCTTGCACTACAATGCTGCTGAGAAAAGACTGACATCATTTCAAATTAAAATCTATAATGCTAATACACATCTCTAACTCTTTGTACAGGCCTAAGTGCATTAATCTTCTGAATGATTTGCCAACGTGTGCTCTGCTTTAGGTGTTTTCACTTGAGTGGAGCTAAAAGGAGAGCTTTTAACTGAGAATGGTTAACATTTATTTGTACAGATTGATAAAAGTTAACATGCAATTTTCTTTACTAGTAGCTCCCTAATAGGAATTAATGGAACATTTTGAAGAGAAAATGCTCACTTCAGAAGGTCGGTTTAAGAAATGTGTTAACCACTGAAGAGAAAAATATGTTAGTAGCACCTGCCATGTATAAACTGCTTTTAAAATAATTACCCATTAAAAAAGCAGGGCATTTATAAAATGTGTTGTAGACTTGTCTAAGTATGCAAATAAATTTTATTTGTCAAATGTGGGCAAAAAAATGGAAACTTTTATGATCATAGACTGTCGAAATTTTGAAAAGTGAACATAAGATTAGTCTGTTTTTTTAAATACACCTAAAGGTGAAGGTGGTACCCAAAAAAGAAGTTTACGTATTTCAGGGATGGTAATATTTGCAGTGTCTAAACAATAGATCCTGTCATAATATTTTCTATAGCATGCTCTAAAATATCAGGATTTTGTACACAGATTTTAGGACATGGAGACAGATTATTGAATTTTTCCACCTTTGTCCAGAAAGGATATATCCAAGAGAGAACATCTTCTGGTGATTGAACTATGGGCAGAGTGCTGTCAGGCTGCCTGACCATGAGCATGTAATGCTTTTGCTTCTAGAGAAATGTTTGCATTGTTAGAGGCCATTCTAGACTTTTTCTGCCCGCAAGTAGGATGCAGAATAATGCCACACTGGAAGCCATGTCATTACACTGTCTATTTCAATTAAATACCTTTCCTTTTGGAAGGGCTTAATAGGTGAGCGGCATTACACTGATGCAGCTGATTGGATCCATGAGGCAAACAAAATTCCTGTGTTTTCCCTAAAAAATATTGTTTTAAAACATCTAGATTGACTACAAAGCCACAAACCTCTGGATTTCTCTGATCAAAAACTTTATAAATATATATGCTATTGCAGAAAGGCTAAGCTTTGCCAAAGAACTAATTGAAAAAATAAAGTTTGATAAAATGTTTTGACCAAACCCATGTAGGATCTTTTGTGCAATTTATTCTTATCCAGAGATTTAATTTCAAGGGAAACAGAGCCTTCAAATCTATGTTATGTGTCGCCTTCTCCCAGTGTATACTAGTGCCATGTGCCAACATTATTACTTACTTCTTTAAATGTCATTAATGTTTATTTTTTCTGAATTCTTTTGTTATTAGCACATCTGGAACCTGATGTCTCTGTGTTTTATTCATATTTGCTCACCTTAACAATAGAAATTGGTTTATTAATATTTTCTTATTCCATTCATCTGACTCAGCACTAAAACCTAGTTTAGCTAGCCTGAATCAGTGGTTATGTGCAACAATAGAAAATAACATGTTTCACTAATATAAACAATGTACAACATCTAAATAATTTGTTTACCCAGATTTTTTTTTTTTTTTTTTTTTTTTTTTTTTTGAGTAGGGATTGATTTGTATTGCAAATGATAAATTTGAATAACAGAGTACAGGGGGGAAAAAAGTAGTTTTTCTATTTGGAAAATTGCTTTAAAACAATACATGGAGAGCTGCACAGCAAGATTCAGAAAGAGATAATGAAAGACAATTTAATTTTTCACATTTTTTAAAGGAAATGTCAAGAAAATTAAACTTGAAAGGTATGTACTCATTTACAGCTATATGAGTCTGATCTTCCATGAAAAATTAGTTTAATGAAAAATCTTGTGTATTTGGAGGTTCCAGTTTATAAGGATGTTGAAATTAACTGATTGACAAGAACTTTACATCAGCTTTAACTCTGTGACTATCAAAGAATAAATTAGTAAGAATTCTGAAAAACTAAAAATTCACCAGTGTTTTGATCTGTTGAACAGGGCTCATTGTAATAGTTGAATCTTTAAAATCCATTTTTTGATAAAGTTCTCTACCAATTATTGAAGTCCTAAATGCAATGCACATATTTCAGGTTTCTCTTTTAGGGATTACAGATAACAACAGGTAAATCCAGGGTGTTAAAATTTATGGTTCTTATAATTTAAAGTGCATGAGTTGCATCTGACATTTATTTATTTATTTACTCTTTTCATAGCATAATATTTAAGCTGTTTAATTAATGGATGAATGGAAGAGATGGGAAAGAGATGGAAGAGATGGGAAATGTGTAATTTACAAATTGAAAAAATCTCTTAAAAGTTTTGCAGAACATCTGGAACTTTCCCACAATCTTGAAATAATATACTCGAAGCCCATTGTGACACATCTCACATATGTACTTCCACAACTACTCCATGAACTGATTTCTCATATTTCTCACTCTGAGTTGATTAGTCAAGTTATTAACATCCAAAATTCTGTGGCTGAATTAACAAATCTGAATAGAGATTTCCCTGAGATGTAGCCCCAGAGCTTATTTTAGAACATGGCATTTCTCCCAAATGACTCTCAGTGTCACAGTTTGAAAGCTGTAGTAGTTGGTTAGTAAACTGTAAATTAGTATTTTTTGAATACGTGAAATAATAGACTATTTTTGATCTGTGTCTGAAGATACAAGAGACTTACAGGTTGTGTGTGCCTCACATTCAATCTGAGTCCTAGAGTGTACATTTCTTTCCCCACCCCTGCTTTGCTTTGCCTGCATTGCAGTTTGTTTTACTGACTGAACACTTAAAGAGATATCTACTTAAGGATGTCAAAAGGTGTAGTAAATGGGAGGCAGGCCACTGGGAGACAAAATAGGGAGGTCATTCCGCCTGACCTCCTCCTGTTTTTTCCCACTAAGAAAGCTTCTGCTCAGCTGACTTAAGATTGAGAGACAAGGCAGAAAAACTGCTAAAACAGTATGAACTAAACCTGTTTGGTGAGGCACTTTCTACTTGCAAAAGGTTTTCCTTCCTGCTCGTCTCCTGTTGCAGTCATTCCCTTCAGAAATGCTGCAGTTTAATATTTCTTCTCTGTGATTCACCCTGCCTGTGGGTTGTAAGTCAATGATAAAGTCCTCTCTGACTTTAATTAGCTATATAAAGTCAGATTAGTTTCAATGGTTAAGCTAAGATTCTCAGTAGCTGATGGTTTTGTTGACATTGCAAAGAGGATTTTTGTCTTTAGGCGATATATAAGGCTTCTGTAATTTCTTGTTGTGGCATTAACATATTGGGAAAGGAATCCCAACCTTTAACCTCACAGCTATATTGATGAGGTGCAAATTGATTTCTTGTGTGTATTCAGCCTCTGAGCTGGGCAGGAGGGTCCCAAAAGTTCGTCCAGTGAACATTCAGGCAGTGCGAGTGGATGTCATGTTGAAGAGAAGCAATGTGTGCTCCACTTGCAGGAATTGTGTACTTTTCTCTTACCCAATGCCTGGCAGATCATGTCCACTTTGACACCTCCTTGTTTTGATAATCAGTAGAAATGAGAAGTATCTTCTGTATTGGCATCCATAATAACAAAAAGCACCTCTGTTCTTCATACAGCAGAGGTTTCAACCCAGCAAAGTGGAAGTTAGCACTAAAAAACATCTAAAGAGATGTTTCAAAGGCATTTGTACTTTACAGGTGCTTACCACAAGTACTTTTCTTTACTGAAGCTCACTCCCAAATCTGAGTATGTTTTATTATGAGCTTGTAGAGAAATTAGTTATATAATATACCCAGAGAAGGAGGGAGGAGGAGCTTGCCTCATACTTATATCACAAAATCATTAAAAAAAATCCATATGCAGTAAACTGAAGTGGAAAGAGTGTAATTAAAAAAAAAATATTAAATTGGCTTTTGATAAACATGCACGCTCAAATTCTTCTTCAATTTATTTTTATAAATAGTACACTTGTTACTTGAGGTTTACATTAAAAATATTTTACTCTCTTATATTTTTTCCTCTATTGAGATACAACTAAAAGCCACACTTTTAAAATAACAAATCTTTCTGATGAGAGGATATATGCAGCTGGAAAATAAAGGTTTACAGTTTCATGGGTTAAGCACCTAGGAGACAAGGCTGGAGAAAATACCACTGAATGAGTGTAAGGCCTGACCAAAACTTAACAACTGAATGATTTTGAGGGAGATACTTCTCACTTCTGTGCTGTAATTACTCATTTTCTTTGATGGAAATTACTCAGGTTATGTTAATTTGACTATGTCAACATCTCTGAAAGAGACTTCAAGTCCATGATTCTGGGTTTATGAAGGCACTAAAATATTAGAATACAAAGTAGAAAGATTCTCAAATGAAATATCAAATGGGGAAAAAAATGTTCACAGGGCATTTATAACCTAATTATATTCCCTGACATGGATTTTATTCTAAAATGCTTGCTTTCTTGTTTGGGGTGGTTTTTTCTGTTTGTTTGGTTTTTTTTGTTTGGATTTTGTTTTTGGTTTTTTTTTTTTTTTTTTTTTGTTTATTTGTTTTTTGTTTTGTTTTGGTTGGTTTGTTGGAATTTTTTGTTTTTAATAAAGGCAGATAAATTCTTGAGAAATACCTAATTCATAATGTTCTGTAAAAAGGACTTCTAATGCAAATTTGTTTGCATAGAACTTTGAAAAATAATAGTAAATAGAAAATGTTTGGAGTATAACTCTACCTTCAGGAAGACAAGGAAACAAGATTTGAAACATAACAAATCTACTTACATTCATTATCTGAAAATGTCAGTGATGTACCATTACCAGTCTCTAGTTTCTCCCCTCAACTATACACTAAATAGCTCTCTTTTCCTTTTCAAAGCTTGAGGTCTTTCTATGATTTATTGTCTTATATATAATTTAAAAGAATTAATAGATGTATATTATTTTTTTAAAAATATGAAAATCTGTGGAGAAAAAAACCAAACCAAAACAAACAAACTAATGGTGAAATAATAGCAAGTCAAAGGGATCCAATAAGCCACTTCATATTCTATTACATTGTGCCTCATGCTAACTTAAGGATAAATATTTCCCTGTTTTTCTTTTCCAGGGGTTAATTGCATAATTATTGATACTTTCTGCTGGCTTTATATCCATATATAACTTATTCATATAAGCACCTGAAAAAACTTGAGATTAGATTTTAGTCAAGTATTATGCCAATAAAAACAGAGAAAAACAAGGATTAAATACATGTAGAATGGCACCAAAATTGAATGTTTCAACCTGTTCTCTAGAGGAGCAAGAAATATTTTAGTGCAGGAGTACTCAAAACCCTGTACATGAATATGTGAACAGGATGAATCCCTTGTCCTTAAAATGTTTTTTGTAGTCATTTTTAAAGCAAACTTTGCCAATTACAAATGGTAGAAAATATGAATTAATCTTTATTTATTAGTATATTTCATTTAAAGAGTTTGCTTATGGTTTGAAAATCAAAGTAATTTCAATGGGATCCTTAAATTTAAGGATGTGAGGCAAATGCACAGAGCATCCTGCAATGCAGGGAAAGTGCATTTCTCAAATGGCAATTAGTTTTTCCCTGTTAATGATTCACTAGGTGTCTTCTGTCCGATGGGGCAACACAAGTGGGGGCGGCCTATTGGATAAAGAGCTCCAAATGAGAATGATAGATGTGCTTTAAAGCTAGCCATCTGTACTTACTTTCAAAGGTGCTGAACTAGTGATTTTTTCCCCCCACTTCCTCCTTTTTTTCATTTCTCATGATACACATTTGCAAAAGTACAGCATCTCCAGTGAATGGCAAAGTGGGATGTGAACAAAGGTTTTCCTTATTCGGAAGGGATGAGCATGGTGTAGAGTGAAAAGTTCATTGCATGATGGATGAGCCAGTGAGTATGAAGGTCACTCTGTCAATGGTACACAAGAGAGGATTATGGGTGACAACAGCTCTAAAGTACTGGCAACTAAATCATCTACAAAATGCAATAATAGAGAGTTGTAAGAAACTTCCTCACTTTCTTATTGTAAAAGAATCACCAGGACAAATAAGCTGAAGGGTTTTTTGGATATCTTGGGGAACATTTCAAAAGTACAGAGATATTGTTGCTTTGAAGACTAAGATAATCTGTTCCTTTTCAAATTAAATTATCACTAAGAGACAAAGAACTCCCAGCTGAAAGCTACAACCACACCAGAACCCCACCACCCCATTATGAAAAAAAAAAAAAAAAACCAACCAAACCACAAAGTAAAATAAAGTTATATTAATTTTAACTAACACCTGCCAAAAAGAAAAAAAAAGAGTTTTACAAGATACTGCCGTGTGCTAAATAAAAATTAAGGATTCCTATTAAGTTTTAAATTGTGCAAAATTACTCTTATTCTATTTAACAGATTATCTTTTAAAGTCAATCAGTTAATGTTCTAATAAAAAATGACCATAGGTACAGCTCCTGAAGTGACCCTCAAATGCCCCAATATTTGCATACTTTATTTTCTGCCAGTTTAAAAATAATATAGAATAACCTGAGGTTGTTATAAAATATTAATTGAATTAACATTATAAACCCTAGTATTTAATTGCAATTTTCTGACATTTCTGACTTGTTTTTCTTTCAAATAAACACAGTTTTGAGATGTCTGAATGTTAAATAGGATAAGATTCAAATTTGGAAAGTGTAACATTTAATACCATAAAATTTCATTATGATTCAATCATGTTCTAGAAATGCTTCCTTTGAAGTACCATATTTTGAAAAGCAATGCATCTTAAAAACTTGATCAATTAATATATAAAATTTCTGTACAAATGTTTTCCTAAACAAAAGAACACAGTTTTAAATAAAAAAATCATCCCCAAGATATACACCATTTTTTGTCCAGCTAGACAGAAGCATATACAGAAAAATTTCCAGGCACCCACCAATGTGAGAGTATGCCAGAAGCAATAGTTTCTGTCCATATCAAAGCAGTGTATTGGATAGTGTTTTTACAGTGACTTAAAACTGTGATAACAAGCCTTTTCAGATATGCCATTTCTTAAATAAGGCTCCCTTCATTTAACCAAGTGTTCAGTATTGCCAAATCTATAAAGCTAAATTGCTTTTTTATAAGGTAGAACCTTACCTGTTGGATAAAGTATGTGCAGTGAGGCTTATAAATGCTCATAAAGGTAAAGTATGGATGGTAAAAGTATCCATTACCTTTTGGAAAAAGGACGATTATTTCAAAGAAAATGCCAGCAGTGGGAGACATATAATAATAATTTAGGAGGAAAAATAAAACTGACTTTTCACCAATACCACTGTTAATAATACAACTACTTCTTTTATATTAATTAAAAAGTGTTTCTTGCTTGCTATATATTTTTAGTTAGCAGCCAAGTATTTGTACTTTATAGCAAAGACTGGACTTCAACCAAATTGGGAACAAGTGTGCTGTGGAAAGCTATTGGGGAAAACTTTATAACAGTGTCTATTAATGAAGGACAAATTCATTTAATAGATCTCCCTGTAAATCAACATCTGTTGGTAAATTGGCTAGTGGAATTGCTGTGGGTGAAATTCACTTTTGTGTACTGAAATGGCACAGTTCGACTTTTGAGTTGTGTTAGACTTCTTACCTACCAGTAAGATACAAATAAATGGCTCAAGTGCTTTTTTCTAAGATACATTACTAGGCTTTCGTATGCTGGTGCAAGAACATATGAAGATTTGAGAAAAAGAAAAAGCCAAATTTCCACATTCAAAATCTCATCTTTGTATCAGCATTTGGAACTACTTCATAATAGATAAATCAGCTTGCTTTGGTCTGAGGGGGACACTTGTGTAATTTACTTTTTATCCAAATGAACTTGGTAGCATATATTCTACATAAGTGCCCCTGAAAGGCTTTATCACATAAGCCTCCTCAGATACTGACCTTTGCCAAATATACCTGACTTTAAACGTGTCTGTCCTACTGATGGACAGTCTCCACTAACTACGGTCTCCAGTAAGAACAGGAGATAGTATTACCTGACTATTTTATGATGCGTAGCATCTCAAGCACATTTGGTTGTCCATCTGGGATGGGGAGTGATGAGAAGGTATTTAGGGGTCCAAACAAGAACTCTCATTTCTAAGACAATCTCCAAGATTCCAGGTTGGATCAGACTCTCTGTCCCTTTTTGGGATTTGTTAGGATACAAAGAACAATTGTGATGAACCAATCTGATTATGCAAAACAAATATAATAGGACTGGTCAAAAGTTCATTTCACTATGAATGAGAATATATAAATTTTAAGGAAAAAAGGTCCAGTCTCAATTTTCTTGCCACGGAGAAGTTCCTATGATCCTTTATGATTTGTTAATTTTTCTTCTTGAATAGTTCTATTGGGTTTGCATAGACAGGTTTGTAACTGGGTTGGGGGGAGGGGGGAGGGGCTAAGAAGAAAAACAGGAATGGCTTCTGTGACAAGCTTCTCACATATCTGACAGAGCATAACTCATGCCAATATCACAAGCCTGGGGATGAAAACATCTTTTATCTCCTTTTTTCCAAAGGCTATTGGCATAATGTCATGTTCTAAAGCTGCTCACTAAGAATGAATTATTTCCCTGCTCTATTGTCACTCTTACAGGGTGCTGTCCTTTCTGAAGTATCAGGAACTCCCTTCCTTCCTTCCTTCCTTCCTTCCTTCCTTCCTTCCTTCCTTCCTTCCTGCCTGCCTGCCTGCCTGCCTGCCTGCCTATCCACACCCATGCCCTACCCATCTTCCCTTCCTTCTCTCATTGCAACTCCTGCCCATGGTGATGCCAAAATTTATTACCGATATCTTTTTTCGTCTAGACTGAGAAACTGTAGGGAAAGTAATCAACCTACAGAGGATGATATCAGAATACCTTCTTAAGCTGATAGAACTAAACTAAGGAAAAACACTACTGGATTTCTTTGGACTTTTGCAGAAAATGTTGCAGAAATTAAAGCATCCTCCTTAGTGAGCTCTCCCCTTTATAAGAAGTGTAAGCTGAATTAGACTGGATTAAATAAAACATACCCAACTCTTCTTGGTAAACTTTGACAGTGTTTTGCAGCTGGAATAGACATATCTTAGTGTATTTATGAGTAGTGCTATGAAGAGACTTAAATTTGGCTTCAGAGATCTCAGTGTACCTCCAAGGACAGTAACATTTTAAAATTCAGTGATCTAGATTGTGCCTAAATAAAATGCAAAACTTTAATTAGAGTTTTCTGTAACTTCAGAAACAGAGTAGACACATGGTTCTTTATTTCAAGCAAAATTTTCCAATGAATGGTTTTATAAGTTCACCAGTAATATAACTAAATGTAGGGTTTGCAACACAAATTTGAGTAGATTGCACCAATTTTAAGAAAATACTTCAAATTAAAAAAAGAAAGCACATTTGAATACAGTATTACTTAAATTGAAGGATAAACTGAAAACAAAGAAAAATTGGACATTTCACATGGCATTTAATGTACAGGTACTTTTATTTGAAAACAGAAAATCATTCATTAATTTGTACCAAATGAAAACTCCACTTAAGACATTCAGCAGTGCTAATGATAATTGAGTACTCAATTGGAAAGGCCTTCAATACAGGTTAATGTAGTACAAATGTCAGGGGAGATTATAACTCTCTTAACTATGATGGAAATCCCCAGTCTCTTAAAGGTAGGAAGTTAGAGGGAATAAGCCAGAACTAAATATCTTCATCATATGTGATGCTTAAAGTTCCTGTTACCACATTCAGAGTCTTCCTTTTTGCCTTATGACCTTTTTCAGAAAATCACTGCGTTCTGTCTCTTGGTGAAACAAACGATTTTGCAATGTTCTTTGTGTGAGTAGGTGTTCCTGCATTGTTTGCCCTTGCAGTACTTGAGGAGCTCAGATATTAAAGCTCCACATTCCCCGAAGCAGCAGGGATGCCCTGCCTGGGAGGAAGGGGTGGCGTGGGGTGGGCTGTGTAACCCCTCTCTCCATGCAGTCCTTGTTGATGCTCTGTGAGGCAGTGCTGGGGAAAGAGTGGCACCAGGGCGGAGACCCAGGAAACGGCAGTGAGCCACAAGCTGGCTTCAGCGGGTAGTTCCCCCTGTTACCTCAACCAGAACTTTACAATTTCCTATTGAGGAGTCTTTTCAGGGTGTATTGACAGGAGTGGCAGACAGGGTAATGAAAGACAAATTCCATAACGCAAAAGGCAGAGGCGCTGACAATGAGATCAGAGAGCTGACCCCTGACCCAAAGTCAGCATTTTCTTTTCTCTCCTTCTCCTTCCCTCTTTCTTTCTTAGTTTACTGTTTCAGGTTTGCTTATTATATGGAACAGTCTCAATTGTGACACTGAGCCCATTATTGCTTTGGCTTTTCCCCTTCCCTCAAATGATTGTTTGGAAAATGGCCCCAACAATGTGGAAAAGATGCTGATAAGTATAGAAAAGAGACATTAATGAGAAAAGCTTGTAGATGCTTGCAGTTTTTATCAAAAGGACTAAAAGGAAGAGTAGTGTTTTCAGTGCTGGTGATAACTAGAAGATTAGTGGAAACCTCTGTGCATTTATGTAAGTTTGTGTGTGGTGTGTGTGTGTGATGAAGTCCTTCTGTCAGCTGCTTTCACCAAGAGGATAGGACAAGCAGTGTCCTTTCTTTTCCTGTAATGATTCAAGACTTCAAGTCATAACACCAAGATGTGAAAGATGTCTGTGTTGTAATTTTTCAAGCACTTTTTAGTCTTTTCCTACATGCATTTGTTAGTTAAAATAATGAATGTTATTGATTTACGTCATGGAAAGGGGAAAATATACTGTTTTACCCTAGGGGTGGCAAGACTGGCATTCTAGTATTTTACTGAATTCTAGGCATCTCACTTCTGAAGTACATGGCTTCTTTGGTCCTACATTCTTCTACGATATACTGTCTCACCAGTAGCTCAGACATTTACACATTTTAGACATCTAGAAAGGTCTCTACTTTAATGTCTGAATAATGGCTAGTTGAAATAGCCCAGTTATGCAAATCATAAATATACTTTTCAAACTTTTTCTTCTATTTGTTATCTCCAGAAGGTTTCCTTATATTTGGGGTCCTCTTCAGATGCTGTGTGAGATATGTCTGTTACACTGCATTAGCCTCACTGATATTCAGCTAGTTCCATCTTCTCTCTATAATTATAAACTTCAAATTTCATGAGTCCACCGAGGACCATACCACCAAAGACATTAAAAAAATCAAAAGTATTGTTTGTGTTTGTGGAACAGAATGCTTGTCTTAGAAATAAAAAAAACCAAAATTACTCTATTTTATATATATATTTATTTATATATTACTTTATATTATATATATAAGCATTTATTCTTCAAGAATAGTGTTTTAACAACCACAAACTATCAAGCACTTGAAGCCAGACAGAAGTGGATGGAGAACAAAAAATTCCAATGCTAAGAATCTTCAAGTTGTTTCTTTCCCAAGGTCATTACATTGCGAGAGTTTGGATGCCAAGTCAAGGTTGTGCTGATGAGAAATATACCTTTTGTTTGACAAATAGAACTGGGAAAACATTGCCTACTGTCTTTATTAAAAATATCCTCTGCCATTACTGGTCTGAGCCTCGAAGAACACAATTTTAACACTGCAGCTGTGCTAGCTGCAGTGCTGTTCATAGTAATAATTTAATTGTAGACAAGCAAGAGCACTATCCCAAAATTCTAGGTGCTGTCAACCTGTAAATGAAACTATAGAATCCTATCAGGAAAAGGAAAAGGTATAAGGAAAATACAAATAAAAATTGATGAAGTATATTGGCATGTTTTAAAAGCATAAAGGTAAAGGTTTTAACTAAATCACTCAAAACCTGCTAATTGTCAATAAAATACTTATGGGAAGAATTTGTTCTTCGTAAAACTTTATTACACTGCATTATTACAGGCTAAATAGAAAGAGTTTGAAGAGTCATCTAAATCTGACTTTCTCTGTCTCTTCCTCCAGCTCATTGTGCTATTAGCAATAAGTTGGATGTAGAAGTTGGGTTAAAGCAATAAGCTGGTTATTCTTTCTTAAAGTAACATATCCCCTTGGGAGTAATTTTGGTCTCTGACCAATAGACATTTTTTTTTCTCTTACAGGGCATTTATCAGGTTCAAGAATGTTTTGCCTCTTTTGCAAAAGACCACAAATCAAATCAAATATCACAAAGTACCTGGGGATTACCTATGCCTCATGCTCAACCTTATTATAGGTACTATCTCTTACACCAACATATCCCATGTGAAAGTAGCCCTATTAGTATTCTCCACTAATGCTTTAAAGCAGCGCCATTGGATAAGGGAATAAAGATAGAACCTTTAAATTATTAATAATAAAAAAAGTCTCCTATATCATATCAATTCATGGGAAAAAAAAAAAAAAGTAATTTGCTATGGTGGAATAGGCATTAATTGAAAGGTTGACCTTCATTCAGCACAGCTTAGACAAGATCAGCAGAGTGGAGGCACTGGCGGACTGCAGATCTCCAGAGGGTTTCCAGCTTCTTGTTGTGATGCTTTGGATGAGGCTTTGCATTCTGCCTCACTTCAGGGACTTGTTAAACTGCTGAAATTTGTGAAGTGAGGAAAAGAGCACTATTTGTACACAGGCTTCTGGCATGTTTCAAAATATGGGGCCAACAGGGTCGTACCTTTCAGCATTGACCTATGAGCTTGCCTGCCTCACATTCCCAAAACATCGTTCAGAACAAGGAGCCATGTGTGGGTAGTAGGATTCTTCTACTTAAGACATTATGGCACCTCATTTGGATTTTCTATTGATTTGGTTTCATAAAATTGAGCAGATAAGCATATTGGTCAATGTTCATTGCAGGTGCTGGCAATCACCAGTGGACTATGAAAACCAGACAAAATTGTACTTTCCGAAACACATTTTTCCCTGGGAAACTAGATGTTCCAAATCCTGCTTCTGAAAGTGGATTTTTTTTTTTTCCAAAAAGAAAAGAAATATGTGTGTGATTTTATCATTGTTTAAGTAAGCTGAAAATAATAGTAAATTGAAAGTTTTGTTAGAAGTCTTGAGAAATGACAAAACACATGCTCCAAATCTGGAGCATATTTCTGTGTATCATCTCTAAAGTTGACAAGTTTTTCAATGTGTGTTTCAAATGAACCAGTGGTGGCTTCCCCTTCAATGAAGTCTTGTAACATCAGAGTCAGATTTACAGAATAATTTTTAGGTTCTGCATCTCTCGAGAAAAGAGATTCTCCAGCTAATATCAACCAAGGAAACAGCAGAACTCCAGCTGATTGGCAGAACTTCTCCTACTGCTATGCCATATTACAAGAAGACTAAATATAGGGTTCCTCAATATTACTTTTATGTTTGAAGCAGATTTGGCTTGAAAAACTGGAACAAGGAAGAATTATAATATATTCAGTGTTGCAGTGTTCAAATAGTCCATGAAAGGAAAATCTGTTCCTTTGCAGAAAAAGGTTTCAGGCACTTGCCTCATTTTTCCCAGGTCATATATCTGTGGGGACAAAAACCCAAAACCAAGCCAACAACAACAGACAAAAACCCCCACCCAAACAAACAAACAAACACCCACCCCAAAAAAATCCCCACTCCTCTATGCAACATAATTACAAACCCACACAGATCAAACTATAATTTAACTACTCATGGAAATGAAAAAACAGCTACATTGTGGATTGTCTGGGGACAAATTTTGCTACCACTGAATAGAATTCTAGAAATCAAGATGATTTAGCATTTTCTAAATGTCAGACAATCCCCACTGTATACAAAGTAGAGATAGAGGACTCAGGAAAATATTCTTCACAATGCTGTCAAGATCACAGAATTAGGTGATCTGTTAATTTCTTTGATGTCCTGGTGAAGTACAATAGTGAGCAGTAGCTACTTTTTGAAATGCTTTGTTTCCATTGTTCTGACTTTCTAGAAAATAAGTGTTTTTTAAAGTCAGAAAACCCCCTATGGTTTACTTCTTTCATTTGTTGGGAAAGTCGAAGTAAGTGAAAAGTGTAGATAAAGCACTACATGGCCTAAATATCACTGAATTCAACAAAATTCAGAGGATCTTTAGAAATGCAATTTACAAAATAATCAAGTTATATTTTTAGTGTTCTTTTGTAGTGCAGAATTAGGGTGAAACACTGATGAACTCAGATATGCAACAATACAGTAGAACAGAAAAATATAAATTAAGCTGGAGCTGCTGTGATCAACCTCAAAATGCAGAAGGCAAATAGGGTCCACTGTGGGAATTGCAGTCAAATATGATGCCTCTGTGATTGTGTGTGTATGTTTGTGTGTGTGTATTCTTCAGGTTGAGTAGGAAGTGTAATTTCTGATAATTCTTTAAAAGCAGACATATTCCTGCTTACTCTTTGTGGTATTAAGCAGTAAAAGAAAGGCAGAAACCTGCTTCTCCTTTTGTCAACTCTATTCTTTTCCTGTTACAAGGTATTTTTCTAACAATGCTCTTTAAGATTTTTTCATCTAATTTCTACAGGAGAGATAGATTATAATCCCTGCATTCCTCCAGAAATGGATCTACAAAAGGGAGAACCAGAGTCATTAATCCTTCTACTATATATATATATGTTGCAAAAAAAGGCACAAAAATTATCAGTATAGCACTGACACAGGAAAGGATAAAGTAGGATCAGTTGAGGTTTTTTCCTTATGCTTTCTCTTGAATTGTAGCATTTAGAAAAAAATATCATCACTGGAAGTGATTGGATTCATAGGACATATCTTTCCCAACACTGTAATATTCAGGAAAATCAAGGAGAAGCTAGTCAGAAACTGCAAAAGTTTTAGTGATTTTGTAAGTACTCAAAATATGTACCACAGTTTGTACCACAATAGCACTGCTCTTTCACTGCTTGTGTGTTTGCCCATGCCCTCATCCAATGTCAAGCAAGTTGTTATATCTCATGAGTCACGAAAATTTTATTAAAACTATATTTTAGCTAAAAAATAAGGAGTTGAATTCATAGTGCACACTGAAAACTTTTTTTTTTTTATTTTATTTTTTTTCATTATTTCAAAATGCTCATAGCTTTCTGAAAGGTACTAGCAGTTTTCCAGGCCTCTTTTCAGTAGAAAAGGTGGAAAAATTTGCTTTTTTTTGTATAAAAATTGGTCGAGCAAGTCTTGATGTATAGTTTATAAGCCAATTTCCTCTCTCTACTTTCTAGGCAAATTTTTTTACACATTCCTATCACAAATACTTTGTGAATAAGGAAAATAATTGCCCTTATTTTCTAGTGGTGTTTAATCAGTGGATCATGGTTATTAAGTTATCTGTGACAGAAAGAATTGAAGACAGACTTAAGTGTCTGTTTATTGTCTGAACAGTACAACAACATTTTCTCTTTGAGTTTTTTTCTGTCTTCTGCCTTTGGTCATCCACCAGAATACTTGGAGTTTTTCCTAAAAACATGCCTGGAAAAAGCATGGTGCACAAGACTGTTTTGCAGAGCCAGTCAGGAGGCCTTGTTAACAGCTCTGTGCAGTAATGTTTGATGTTGCCTTTATGGTAATCTATACCCTATTACAGTGATAAACTCTAATGTCAATTAAATGTTTGTATTTGCAATAAGCATTTAGGATTAGCAAGAAGTAATAAGTGCTCATAGATTACGAAAAGTAAAATAATAATTTCTTCTCCAGCAACTGTTTCTTTCACTCCCTTTTTTTTTTGTGGCTGCAAACCACAAATGAAAGTGTATGTATTCCTTTTGGAGAATTGCAAAGATATTCTTCATTACACTCTATGCAAATATAGCTTAAAAGAACCTGATAATATGAATAAAGTTTACACAGATGTAAGTACCGTTAAATTACACTGGTAATTTACCAGGACTATTGGTGTGCAAGTCTTTCTTAACATAAATAAAACTTGCAGGGTGAGTCCTAAGGTCTTATAGCATGCTAAATGAAATAAATTAACCATCTTTCTTCAATGTATCAGGACAATCAAAAGCAGATATTTCCTGAGAAATCAATAAAATCCTTCTGTCCATTCCTATTTAGCTCTCTCTTGCCCTGTGGGCTACTTTGTCAGCTCTGTGCCTGTTCTGGTACCACTGGGTGGGGAGAGATGCAGGACCCAAACAAGCTGTGCAGATCACTGTACAGACCTTCCAGAGGCTCATTGATGCTTCTGGGAAATCATTGAATGGAATCATAGAATCATAGAATGGTTTGAGCTAGAAGATCACCTAGTTTCATTCATTACGACCAACAGGAACAGGAATGAACAGGCCATTGCCACTAATGCTCCTGATTAACCTTCCTACTTAGTATAGGAGCTAATATTCAGGTGAGCCCATTTTTTTTTTTTCATCTAATATTATTTATTTTAGTTTCGTTGTGCTACATCCCAGATACCTAAACCTCTGCCTTCAGCTGTGTGGCCCTACCTTACAGTCTTTACAGTAAAAGTCTATAAAACTGCCAACATATATCCAAGGTGACAGTATTAGAAGGGTACTCTCTGTGTGGTCTTCTGCAGAGAGGTTTTTTCCTCTAGGGAACATGCATTTTAAAGCTCACAGGCTCCCACAGCTCCCAGTGACCCATCTGATGCTATCCTCACTCCTTTGGCTATACATCTCACCTATACTTGCAAATAAAAAGCCCAGCAGCTTTTCTCTGATCCAGTGTGTGTGTGGCACACTGTCCCTTTATAGAAGCAAATTCTTGTTCCAAAGAAGTCAGCCTCATATATCATGCTTACCATCCTTGGTCTGCTGCAAAAGTCAGCTCCAAATATGTCTGGGAGGATGTTGTTTGCACTGACAATACAACTGTGACAGGACTCTCTCAGGCAGGCTGCAGTAAAATTCCATGGCCAGTTGTTCATCCAAGCTTAGCTCCAAAACATTTTACTGTTTTATCCTCTCTCCACACTCTTGTCCTCTCTCCACAAGGCCATTTACCCCATATATATGGGGACCCAAGACTACATTTCTCTGTGGTTATTATTTGCTATCATTTTCCATCTCACATGAAGACGTGATATGAGATGAGATAAACCAGAGGAGGTAGACATGTGCCATTTAAGTTGAAGACAGATTGTGAAGCCCTTATTCCATGCTGATGAGTCATAACATGGCTGGTTGTGGTCTTCAGCCTGGTGGTAGTATCTGAGCCTTGGGAATACCACCCAGTGTTTAAAAACTATATTAAAAAAAAAAAAAGATAAACATTACAACTTTTAGGGTTCTTTCCCTAATGAATCACAGTTAGACTTTCTGAGCTTTAGCATAACAAGGAAGATCCTAAATTGCTGATTTTGATCAGCATCTCTTCTTGGCCCTAATTTTCCTTCAATTCTCTTTCTCTGTCTTTTGAAGTTTCAAGAGGCAAGATCTGCACTTAACCTGTGGCTCTTCCCAGCCCCATAATATGCTTTAGAAATCTTTGAGTCTTTCATATTGTGTTCCCTACTGTATAGAATAAAGTGGAAATTAACTTCCACAGAGGCCATTACCAAGATTTATTGATCTGAAAGGATAACATTTTCTTAGTCAAAACTGAAGCTAAACATGAAGGGAAGAGACTAAACATATTTAGCCCTGTGAACTTTTTATATCTGAGCTGCCAGGACCTTATTTCCGCTTTGGAATAATCTATTCTCTTTCTTTTTTATTTTTTTCAGCTCAGAGAAAATGTCTGTATTTGTTTCCATGTTTTAGTTCAAAGCCTTTCTTTTTAAATTTTAGTAAGGACACTTCTCTGCAGGCTTTCCCTGAGGTCTGAAGTGGGTTTGTTGTTCCTGAAATCTCTGCAGCAGTTCTTTTTAATATCATGCCAGTTTGGAATTAAATTGCTTTTCACCTCTGGCATCTGTGACATGAAAAATATACATTTCTGTGTTCTGAAAATAAGAGGCAGTTAGTATTTTGACATTTAATGAGTCTAGACGTACCAGTTAGGCAGGCTCAAATCTTTACAGTAGTGGCTTTTCAGTGTGTCTTTTTTAAAACTATTTTTAATGCTTCCAACTGGCGTAATTAAATATGCTTTAGAAATGTGATTTTTGTATTTTGGTAGCTTTTTTCCCAGAGATGTTAAGAGTTGTTTGAAATTCCTTAAATAGATCTATATATATGGCATCCCATTTGTGAATCATTTGATAGTAGTTAAAACTTAATGTTATTTTTCCTTGAAATATCTAAACTAAACCTAAGTTTCATTGTATGGAAATGAGTGGAGCAATACTGTAATAGCAAAAAGAAGCATAATATAAATTATTTTGGGGATAGTGGTAATCAATTCCTTTTTTTTTGATGGATTGTCAAATTGCCATTTGAAACTTCTCAGAGAAACCTTATTGATCATAACTCTAGTTTGCTCATATTTATAGCCAGTTAGAGCTTGAATGCCTGAGTTGTCCAAAAGCTTCTTTGCCTTTCCCATAATTTATAATATGTTGTTTATCTATCTGCTCCTCTGATTTGTGCTTATCAGCCCTTGCTACCGGTTCCTTAACCTAAGTATCCTCTCCTTTTTCTTCTAAGATATGTGGGCATAACTTTCTTCACATTTTTGGCATGTGTAAAGGCCAGAAATCAGCAGCTTGGGTGTACTTCAGATCTCTTTTGACTTTGAAAGGTTTCTGTACAGGAGTCCATTCCCATGAATATGTAAGACTCGAAGTCACAGCAAAACCACTGTGGCCATGCCAAGCCCCACTGAAGTAATTACTTTGAATTACTCCACTTGCAAATTTATTTAATTTAATTCAGCTGGTTTCACTTATAAATCCAAAGCGGTATAAAATCTTTGTTACTGCAAATGAAATTATCCCAATTTTAGGAACAGACTGTTATTTTGAATTTCAAAGTATGAGAAAAGTTCTGTTTTGTGAAAACTTGTTTAATAAACACTCATTAGACTAATGTTAAGACAATTCTATTATTCATAAAACTAACCAACTATTTTCATTGACAGGATGAAATCCTAAAGCTTTGTAAAACAGGCTTCCCAACAGGTGGTTTGGATATTACTTTTCCCAACCCCAAGTGTAAAGGTCTCTTGATGGAAAGGTAATTAGTGTTGCAATGCTTTAGAAAACAAGTACATCAGTTCACCTTCCTTAGAACCCATGTGCATATTTACCTTTGCCTTGAAAGTTTTCCTTCTCAATCCATTTCATCCATACGTAGGCTTCTTTTCCATGAAATGATAGGTGTAATTATGCTTACTCTCTTTGCTGTTCCAGGGGTGCTCCACTCTGTCTTGGCCCATTTGATCACAGTCAGCAAGAACTGTAGGAAGGGAAAAGCCTCTTTGAGGTTCTCTTCGAGCCTCAAACAGACTTCTTTGAGGCATACCTTTAAATCCCTGTATTGGCATGCTCTGCTCAATCAGTGACAAAGGAGGAAAAAAGAGGAGTCTAGTAGTTAACTATAAATTTAAACTTTTTTTTTTTTCTTTGCTCATGGAGGAAATGGAGCTTCTTCCAGGATTAGAACAATCAAAGGCATTAGACCTCCTCCTTGGCAGAAAAGAGCTGGTTTTTCTAATATTGCTAAACTTCTTTGGGTCTTTCTGTGATGAGAGGAATATGCACTGTCACCTTTGAGAAGTGCTTCTGTAGGACCAGCAACAGAAAATCTCCAGTGTGGAGACAACTCAGTGCAGTTGGAAGCTGCAGAACAATGGGTTTCTCTTAGCAAGAGTAAGGGTTTAACCTGTAGTTCTAGCCCACAGATACCGTAAGAATGATATTTACTGAGATTACATTAGTTCTTTGAATTAAAAAACGAAACAAAACACAACAAGAAGAAACCCCCAACATGTAAGGTGGAGATCATGTAAAGGAGGTAACGTCTATGTGAGAAGGCACTTTGATATTTGGAACTGTGAGAGTGTATCTTCATATGCAATACTTGAATCACTTGGAATACTCATGGAAGAAAAATAACCCTAATTTGTGATTGCCCGTGTTGTTTGCAAAGTCATGGAAGTGTGGGAATGTAGTCAGAAATGTCAAAGGACATTCAGACTCCAAAAGAAACAGCTTTCCACTTTGATTAGATCATCAAGTAACATTCAAGAATGACTGTCACCATTTTCAAAAATCTTGTAAAACACCCTTGCTCCTACAGAGCGCAAGCCAGAAAATCACATGCAGCTATAATATTTCCATGTTTCAGGAACTAACAACGAGAAATGCATATTTCTTCCACATTACATAAATCATATATTTGATTTACATAACATAAAGTTGTAAACATTATCCTCATCCTCCTCTGCAGTATCACTTTTATACAATGATGATCAGGTTATTTTACATAATCTAATTTATTTTGCAATGTCTAATATTCAGATTTAAAATATATCTATATTTGAATAAGGAAAGGTCATGGTTTATAACTTCTAGATCTTTATGGTAGAAATCAATAGTGAAGGACAAGCTATCTTAAATTTTATTTGATTGTTTTATATATTGATTTAAGACTTACAAATTTCACTCCTCTCTCCTTAGTAGGCAAAGAAACCCTCAGTTTAAAAATTATTACAGAATTATTTAGTCACACAAGTTATTGAATTTGATCAATTTTTTTTTTCTTCAGTCTGTTGTATAAAAGTGAGCTGTACCAAGCTTATGACTTTGAGGTCAGTAAGTGACATATTTTGAAGGCAAGATTATTTAATTTCATTAATTCATTATTAGACCAAGTTTTTCAAATTTCCTCTTTCTCAAGAATTTAAATGTCAAATATTATATAATTTCTATCCACTGTTATTTTTGAAGTTCTATATGGTACTTATAGTTGCAGTTTCTTGTAGCTAATTTTGTGTTATATCCAAATTTTTTAAAATGCATTCATGCTTTAATTTTGATACTAAAAGATCTTATCTTTTAGTAAACACAAGTACTACAAAGGAGCTTTATCATGAACTCATATATTTAAGATGCAGATGGAAAAGGTTTTACTTCCAGTGTATTATGCTGATTATTTTAAAAATATTTAAACGCAGATTTCTCTGGGTAATATTACATTTTTATATTTATCATATAATATGAATATATGTATATATATTTGTATGTATATATTTATTTTATAATATACAGTTATTATATTTTTATTATAATATTTGCATTTGTCACCATACATTTTCCTTTGGAAGAGTAGGGTTTTTCAGACGACAGGTGAACACCTTTAAAAATCTTATATTTTAATTTCATATTTCCTTTCTTAAACTAATAACTTAGAATTTAGAATTCAAAGTTATTCTAACTACATAATTCAAACTAAGTTATTAAATTTTTAAGTTCCATATTTCATATTCCATAATATGAAATATGGAATTTAGAAATTTACCTTAAACAGGTAGATTCTGTCTTTCTCACTGTCCCATATAGGTCTTTTTTTTTCTGTTGAGAGGTTAGGATGACTTTTGCAGAAGTTAAAGTAATAATGAGAAAATTATCTGTGGATGATTAAACAGAAGTAAAGTGAAGCACAGTGATGTCTTCAGAGGTCATGTCATGAAACAATGCAAGAAGCTCAAAAGAGCAGGAGTAGGACTTTCTGGGAAGCTTCAGCTGCACTCTCAAAACACCCTCCATTCTGTGTAAGCTTCCAATGATATATTGTTTCTTAATATCTTAGTTATGTTTTATTTTAGTTCTTAGGTTTTTCAGTTTTTATTTTAGTTTTTTTTTTTACAAGATTTTTATTCTTGTCAAAATCTCAGAACAATGCTGCATGTTATCTATTCAGTACATAGAGAAAGTACAATTAGCACTGGAAGAGGAGAATGAGGAGCATAGGTTAAACAATGAAAAATCATTACATCTCCTTGACCCTTTCTGAGAGAGAAAATGTACAGCATATTAATAATTTCTACATATATCTCTATACATATGAAGAGTATGTATAAATGAGGGAAAGCTGAGGGTATTTCAGAAAGTAGAGTGGATCTCAAAAAATGTAAAAGGTTTATTTCCGTCTTGTAAGAAAGGACATAGAGACAGAATTGGTTTATAAGTTTTTCTGTTAAAAGTTTATTTTCTTTTAAAACACTGTTGATTAAGAAGTATACAACCAAGGTGTTTATACTAAAAATAACAGGGTTTGACTCAGTACCTGTCATATACTTCAATACAGAATTCAGAAGATTTATGGAGAAAAAAATCTCTTTACAGCCACAAACCAAAGTATATGGAGAAAAAGGAGGGTGAAAATATATTTTCTTATGACAAAGCTTGTTTTATATAAAAGTTGACAGGTTGAGAAATTAATAGAGGCAGATGAAACCAAGAGAAACAAATCAGGGTTAATGATAGACTTGTTGAAATTATGTCTGGTTACTTCGAGCACCATTAGCATATGGAGACTTCAATTTAAGCCAGCTCTACTGAAACAACTTGTTTACTCCTGAGGTTCTTACTTAAAAGTGTATTGAAATTAGGACTACTTGCAAATTTCTACTTTCTTATTTTAATTTGCTTGAATAAAGTGCATAATTTCTGCCTAAGCTCATGCTAAAAGAGCTTTGTAAAATGTAATATCCTCACTAAGACATTCTTGAAAATTCTCATAAAGAAAATATATCTGTGAGGAAATTTAAATAAAAGATACAACGAGGGCTCGTAGGACTTCATACACAGAACTTATAATTAATATGAAGGTTTTAAAAAAAGTTGGATTCCATACACAACTAGAAATTTTGACTGGCAACAACGGGTAATTTCAGCTATAGCTGTAATGCATAAGTTTATTAAATGTGTAGGGGTTAAAATTAATTTATTTTCTCATATGTAATTTTTGTTTAAGTCAAAATGTTTTGTAATAAACTTATTTGAGCTCCTTATTTAAAGAATCTCATAGCTCCACTTATAGATGTCAGTAAAAACTTGCTAGAGAGCAAAAAATCTCTGAAGGAAATGTTGTCTTCTGATAGACCCTTGGATTGTAAAACAAGATACTGAAGAATGAAAAAGGAATTACTGCAGTTCTTATCACTAACACAACTGCATACAGAAACACAAAAAATGTGTGTTTGCTTAATAAAATTATATAATAGTTGTCTGTGTGAGTAGTGACTGTATATAGAGGTAAAAGGTCAATGTCCTGGAAACAAATTGATATTTGTGAGCTATG
This sequence comes from Lonchura striata, assembly GCF_050655825.1. Taxonomy (NCBI): domain Eukaryota; kingdom Metazoa; phylum Chordata; class Aves; order Passeriformes; family Estrildidae; genus Lonchura; species Lonchura striata. The sequence goes on along the minus strand of NC_140704.1, from coordinate 94,907,004 downwards.
TCACATGCACAGTACTTGGGCAGTTATAGTATTACTTGCCCAGGCACTGAACTGCTTATGCGAATGAATGGTCTCAGACTGGGCTGCATGGGGATTAGAAGCAGAGAAGGGCCATACTAACCCTATTGCAAGATGGCTTCTCAACATTCTTTCTTGCCACTTGAGAAATAAGATGAAACCAATTGCTTTCTCCATGTACTGCAATTGTGTGAATGACAGGAATGCAATAAAGATCCAAAGTTATAAAAATTGGCTAAGTAGGCTGCTACTATGGCTTATCGCTTTTTTGGAATATTAAAATGAAAGTAATTTAAAACTTCAGAAATTCTCTTTGAAATCCACTAATTAAAAAAATCTTCTGAAAATTTAACCCTGTTATTGATTTTATTACAGCCAAGAGTAGTTTCTGGTATGAAAGATTATGTTAATAGTGTCATAACATTCTGATCCAGGCAGATTTGTAGAGCCCATGGGGTTGATGGATGTGTTTGGAAGCCCAAAGGTTCTTGCAATAGCTGACTACTTCTGTACCATCTTATCTTTGACTTTATTTTGTTTATGTTTTAGAAAATTGTAAATATGCATATAGATAGATATTAAAAACTGCACTCCAAGGGTTTAAAATTCAGAAAATGTCAAAAGATTAGTTCCTCATACAGAGTTAACTGCAGCTGCCCACTTGCTTATAAAAACGACCCTTAAATTCCATTCTGGTCCAATCTCACAAAATGACCTCACATCCTTCCCCAGATGACTAGTTAAGCAGAATATGTATATGCATGCATAGAGTGAAAAAAATAGTGAAGTAATGTAAGCAGGATTACATCATGTCTATGGTTAACAGGAGCCAGAGGTCTAGGTTTTCTCTGCAGTTTGTGGCAAGAAGCTGCAGGCCAAAAGGTCAAGAAAAATATTTGGAATTGAACAAGCAAGGGAAAGGTGTAAGAGAAGAAATGGGCAGTCTGAAAAGGTCATGAAAGAATTCTCTAGAAAATGCACACTGCTGTAATACTCTCACAGCTTAGAGAAGAAACTGGTTTACTGAAATCTGAGGGATTTGAGGTAAGTAGCAATAGTTGAACATGCACAATTCAGCTCTTTCATTTCCACAGTAACTTTATTATCAAACACAAAACTCTTTTTTTTTTTTTTCATCATAAGGTAAAATAATACTGTAATTTCTGATAGCAATGCAAAATTCTGGTAGCAGATTCCTTTGTAAATGTAAACATAATTCCTTCCTCAGCAATGCATATTAGTCCAAATGCCACAAAGAGTGGGACAGGCTCAACTGTTTTGCAGGAACTGAAATAAAAATGTTGCATTATTAGTATTTGTAGTCAAGTCGGCTTCCAGTAAACCTTCATAGTGAGACTTCCTGCATTTGAGTGGAACATAGGTCTGCTGTCAGAGTTGTCATGGAGCTCCTCAAAAAAAGGACTCGGAGGTCAGGACATGTGTCTCAGTTATAACATGGTAAGAAACCTGTGCAGCTTATGTCTCAAGTCTAAAAAAATGCTACTGCTCCAATTCTTTTGCAATTGAAGTCTTAGAGGATCCTCTCTATTTAAAATTTAATTTCAAGAACTACAGTTTTTAATGGCCTTTTCTACAAACAGATGGAACAGTAATTGCAGTAATGCAAAAACATAAAATTATTAGTATTTGTTATTTATTCAAATTCCTTTTCACAATTTCACTAGAAAGAAAAGTTTCTTAACCTTGTCTTTTTGCATTTTTTTTGTTTTGTTTTCTTTAGATTTTTCTCATTTTTAAGCTATGCTCCTCTCCTTATGCCAAATTTGTATACACAAGGGAGGTTTTATTTAATTCTACCCTTAGCAATTGCTTTTCTTACTGTCCTTTGCAATAGTCAAGGAATGTACAATTTGATACTAATTTAATAATTTGCTTAGCAAGTTTTCACCTGTTTATCATTTCTCCATTTAATCTTTTGATTCAGATATTACTTTTCAACTTAAACATACCATTCTAATTGCAAATTTAAAGCCAGTATGATGCATGTAGTTTCATACACAATTTCATGTGATCTTTGATAAACAGTAAAATGATATGTGTCCACAGTTCAAGAACTAAAAATTTAATAAAAGAAAGGGAAATTAATATTGTTTTTTCTTCAAATATGTCAACAGGGTACAGGTTTCCTGATATTTTTAAAAATTATGTAGCTATTACTGTAGAACTGTTTAATTTATCAAACACAACTATCATTTTCATAATTTTGTTCTTAAAATCTATTAATAAATACCAAATGATGATTCTTTTTATAAAGAAAAATCCTATCCCACAATTTCTCTTATTCTATTTCTAATTAATAGGTTTTATAAACTATCTGCAGCTATATTACTTTCATAGTATATATTTGGTATATTTACTATGTGACTCCAAATCATGTTTCAGCAAAAGATGATTGTACATTTAAAAGGCTCATTGGATACTTAAAAGGCTTACTTCAAAACACGCTTTTTTGCAGACTGGACCAATGTAGTTTTGCAATTTTGACTTTATTTTTGTTTTTTTTTAGTGATCCTCAGGGAATGGACACAAAATTGTGATAACAATTAAATTGTCTTTACTTAATTTGCTCCTGCCAGCTGCATGTTAGCTGATGTTTTTCCCTAAGTGCTTCCAAAATGGTAGATATCTCATGAATCCCACTTCTATGAATGGAATTTAAGGAATTGTAGGTGCTTAATTCGCTTCATCTACTTATTCAATGCCAACTATTATTTTCAGTTTTCTATTCTTTCAATTTTCATCACTTTCATCATTCACAAATTTCCAGCATCTCATTAATGTGATTAACTGTGCTACAGTTATATGTTTTAAGTAGCCACAGATGGAGTTAAACAACTTAAATTCCTTAGGGTTTTATTATGTTTATTCTCTTTATTTTGAGCTGTGATTTCCTAGTTTTTATATTTCTTTAGCTATCTGAACAAAACTAATACATAAACAAACTGCCCCTCCTCCCCCTGCCCAAGCTTTGGTGTACACAGAAATCAAGTTTGGAAGGTAGAGTGGTGTCAGACAGAAAGGTAATGGCAATGATGCAGACAACAAAGAGAGTGAAATGGAAGGTTGTTGTGAATAAAAAAGGACATATTTGGAATCAAGTCTCAGCCCCATGTTACCAGAATTCAGTTAAACTCCTTCTTCTCTTTATTACTCATAATTTTGCTGTTGGGAAGGAAAAACATCCAGCTCTCATTTAAATGATATCATCTTAAGGCAAATAATTTTGAATCATGAATCAATGTGACAATATAATAAACTATCACACATATACATTCAGAACAAATGTATTATTTATGTGCTTTTCAGAGACAGATGCTTTGATGGTTTGGAACAGCTTCTGTGCTGGCATGCTGTCTGTTGTTCCTTCCTCTCTTGGGACATACGCAAAAAACCCCTGTGTGCTACACCTGTCTAAATGGGGATGCCCTTTTTCCATGGACATTCAGTAGGAAGTAAAGGAAGAAGGTCACCCAGGGAAAAAATTCTAGGACCAGAGCTGATCACATCTCTCCCATGACCTTTCCTGATTCTGTATTTAAAGGATAATTAATTGACCTATCTCATTTTTCCTTTTCCTCTTTCTTTCTCCTCCATGCTATGGATTTCTCTCAAGTACCTTGCAATGTGTAAAAAGAAAAAATGTTTTATCAGTAAAAGGGAAGGAATGGGGGAGGAGTTCAATCTGCCCAGCATATGCTGGGTTTTTTCAGGCTGCCAGTACTGAAATATCCTAGAGATTTCTAAAAATTAGAGATGACTATTTATTAACTTAGAGAGTGTTTCATCTTGCACAGAGGGATTTTGTCTTACCTCATCCTGACAGATAAAGAGGACCTGATCACAGGACTAAAATTTGCTTCTTGGGTGCAAATGACTGCAACTTGATTTCACTATAGTACGCAAAAAGAATAAAAGACATACCAATGAGATATAAACTTGGTGCTTAAAAGGGCCAGTTTAACAAAGGAAAAAACAATTATGAGACAAGTCAACTGGGAGAAAAAACTCAGTTGGAAAAAACTAAATAGTAACTACAAAGTATTTAATAATTTTTTAACTAGATGCCTAAAATGCTATCAGCAAAAGCTCAGTTTCATCAAAACTGAAAACAAGCATCAAGGTAGCCTAAAGGATAAATGACAGCAGCCATAAAAATGTGGCAACCCCACAAACAATAAATAAGTTATAAAAAGAAAAAAAAGAGATCAATGAATATTAATTTTATCAATTTATCAGTGTATGATTATTTGGAAATAAAATGTCACAAATATGTTTATAAAATTAACCTTCATTTCCTAAAATATTTTTAGACTTGATTTGTGAAATTCAATATACTGTGTGCTGATGTGGGCATTAATGAGTAAAGGTCTCTGAGCTCTCATTGGTTCACAGGCTAACACACTTCTAAGCTTTTGCTTACAGCTGTATCTACAAGATACATATTTTTTTAATATCCTACTCTGGTCTTCTCAAAAAAAAAGGAATTAGGTATCATGGTAGATTATAACAGACTGGTCATTTACATGACTAAAACAAGCTCATGCAATTGTTTGATCTAAACCCAGAAATCACATTTGAAACACAGAATTGCAGTGTGGGTCAGGTTGGGACACCCCACAGCAGATCTTCTGGTCCAAGCTCTCAGCTCAAGCAGAGCACATGGCAAAGGATTGTGTCCAGACGGTTCTTGAATATCTCCAACTGAAGGAGACTCCACAGCTTCTCTGGGCACACCTGTTCCAGTGCATTGTCATCCACATAGTAAAGAAATTCTTCTTCATATTCAGGTGGAACTTCTGTGCCACCTGCCCATTGCCTCTTGTCCTACCGCTGGACAGCACTGAGGAGAGCCTGGATCCATGCTCTTGACACCCTCCCTTCAGATACTTGTACACATCGATGAGTTCTCCTCTCTGTTGTCTTTTCTAGAGGCTGAACAGGCCCAGCTTCCTCAATATGTCCTCATAATAGAGATGCTCCAGTCCCCTAACCATATCTGTTGCCCTCCAGAACTGGTCACAGCTCTCTAGACATGGCCTCACCAGGGCTGAGTAGAGGGGCAGAATCACCTCCCTTTATGTGCTGGCAATGCTCTTCCTAGTGTACCCCAGGATACCATTTTGTCTTCTTGGCCCCTTGGGCATGCTGTTGACTTGTGGGCTACTTGTTGTTCTCTCACATCCCAATAATTATTTGTGGAGGAGTGGGGATACCCCAGAGGGCTGTGCAGCCCTTCAGAGAGTTATCAACAGGCTGGAAAGATGGGCAGAGAGGAACTGTCTGAAATTCCGCAAAGGTAAATGCAGGGTCCTGCACCTGGGGGGGAATAGCCCTCTGCACCAGGAGAGGCTGGGGGCTGAGCTACAGGAAAACAGCTCTGTGGAGAAGGATTTGGGAGTCCTGGTGGACAATGAGCTGTCCATGTCTACAAGTATCTGAAGGGAGGGTGACAAGAGGGTGGATCCAGGCTCTTCTTGGTGGTGTCAAGCAAAAGGAGAAAAGGCAAAGGGCAGAAACACATGCACAGGAAATTCCACCTAAATATGAGAAGAATTCTTTTACTGTGCAGATGTCAAACAATAGGACCCAATAATCCATTGTGGTCCCTTTCAGCCTTAGCAGTTTTGTGACTTCTGAATTCTGTGGCTACTGCAACTCTGAACCTACTGCTTGCATCCACAACAAATTAAGAATGCTGACAAACTAGAAAGCACTCAGAGAGGGTTGAGTCATGCCATGAAAGCTGGAAAATATTCTACATATACTCCAGCAGTCTATTTAGCTTATCAGTGAGAAAACTTAGGAGAAGGCCTGAGCTGACCCTAGACTCACCCACATAAGATGTCAAAACACAATACTAGGTGATCTTCATTCCAGTATAGAAGGAATAAGATCCATTTCTTGCTCATAAAAAAAGACAGAATCAGACTTAAGATAAAGTTGGAACTGTTACTACTATAGTAATTTATCAGTTTTGCTATAGATCATGGAGGACATTTAAAAAAAAAATCTTAAAAGTTTATTCAATGTTGTCATTTAGCTGCACAATATAAAGGATAAGACATGGACCACAATATCTTGTTGTTCATTTGCTCACAAACCTCTAAAAAGGGAAATTGCTTACTCTGTGAAGTGTTTTATAAATCCCTAAAACACTTAAGAATATGCCACCTTGAAAGGACACTGTTATCTTCCATGCCTTCACCAGAGAAAGGTGCAGATCCTGAAGACATGTGCTGGTTTGACAGAGTACTACTATTTGTCTGGAAGAGAGAAAATGGAGGGGGGAAATGGTCCTTCACTCAGTCTCAGGTTTTGTTTTCTGATGTGGTTCCTCTTGACCGTAGCTAGAAAGCTCCAGATATATTATTGCTTATCTTGAATGAAGAATGATACCACAGAAAAATAGGGGGGCATAATACCTGTAGCACAACATGCTCATGACGATGCTTATTTCTGTCACAAGTGGATCTAGGTCCTGAGAAATACAGTCACTCCCTCTTTAGAGCTACCTGCTATACTCAGGTGGCTAAGATCTCAGAACAGGGCAATAAGTTCACCAGAAAGTTACCTGTGAGGAGATAGCCTGGGGGAGACAAAAAAGTCCACAGTTTATGAGATATCTCAGTGCTGTAAGTTGAAAGGGGAAACACAACAGGAAGCATTTATATCCAGAATGACAGTGGCAGCAGGCTGTAAAGGAAAGGTATACTTTCTCTGAGCTGTCTGAAGAGTGGAAGTTTGCAAGCTGGATCTGAAGGAGCTGTGGAAATCAAACATCTAGGTTGAATGAAATCACTACAGCACAGTCTCTTTCTGAACATATTTTGTGTAAGGGTTCAGAAAGGTGGTATGAGAAGCAAGTGAAATCGAAGGTAAATTACTGACATCAGTGCAAGAAGCTGACAGGGAAAAATGAAAGAGGAATGGAAGTTCAATAGAGCATCCACTACTGAAAGCATCTCTTGAATGTTTTTTGGTGTTGATTTTTTCTTTCAAAGTCCCAATGATAGTGTTAGAAAAAGTTTTATGAGAAGGGAAGTTTGACTATATAGACAGGGCTTTCTTTATTTTTTGTTTTAAAAAGGAAGGGTTACAGAACTCTTCCCTCTCTATATATTTTATCAAACCATGTTTTCAGATACAGATAACCAATGTAGACAATACTCTTATGATTAACACTTTAATATGGGAACACTCATTAATTTCTAATTTAAAATTATCATAGAAAGCTATAATTATTTTGAAACTGGGGGATAATAGTCAAATATTTTAAATGGTTTCAGTTTCTGACTAGTGTATTTTCTTGAAAATATGCAAACAAAAGTCATAAACTCAAGGCACCCCTTTTTTATATTTTATGTAAAAAAATTATTTTTACAAATATTTTATGCAAAATATTTCTAAAATATTAGAAGATAACACTGTATACGTAAGGGCTTGAAAAGAGCTATCAAAGCATCTTTCCTTTTCAGCTATCTGATTAAGTTGAATCAAGCATTGTATAGGGTACTGAAAAAGCACAATCAATTTACAGAGCCAGAGATAGCTTCACGCTAGATGTGAAGAGACATACAGCAGCACATAATGTAATTAAGATCATACATGTCAGATGGGGCAGCATCTGTAGAACCTTAGTCAGTCATTCCCTACAATTTGCTCCTGATTTGGAGAGTCTAAACCCCATTTTCCTCTGTCTTTGGCATTCTGTGTCTTTTTTGAATCACAGAAATCTGTTGTAAAATTATATCAGACCAGAGTGGTAGGTCTACAGTTGCTTCTCGATTCCCTGTGCAGAGATTCAACTTCTGGTGCTGGGCAATGGGGGAGGCAAGTTTTCAAAAGTTTTACACACAACAGGAAGCATTTATATCCAGAATGACAGTGGCAGCAGGCTGTAAAGGAAAAATATCCTTTCTCTGAGATGTCTGAAGAGTGGAAGTTTGCAAGCTGGATCTGAAGGAACTGTGGAAATCATTCAAACCTAGGGAATTCATTCTTTCAAACCTAGGGAATCAACCTGGGTTGATGGCCCAGAAACCTGGGCCATCACCCAGTCTTCCTGGGTGATGACCCAACTTTCCACTGCCTCAAGATTTATTAAATGTACATTCAACATGGGAGGGACTGTAGCTGTGGATTAGTCTTCATAACACAGAGAAGCAAAACGGCAGGAAGACTTTTGCTAATTTAAAACCATGCAGCATGGTTTTTAAGGATTTCATCTCTAAGAAAGCAATATGGCACTGATTGTCCCACCATTTCAGCATATCTTTTTTCACCCAAAGCAAGTTGCACACAATTTGTCTTCTGAACAGTAGGATCTCTGTTTTTCCTCCCTGAGGCCTGGCAAAAGGAAATGCTAAGCTAACTTGAACCTGGCTATTTGTATTGAATTAGTACAGTCATTTGGACTTTAACTATTTTTATTTGGTGACAGTTTGCTACTGATACCACCTTTGGGACAGGCACCTCTCTTTTATGTTGCTTTTCTTATCACTAACAGGAGAAAATGACTGATTGGTTTTGGCCTTTGCTTGAAACTCCTTTTTGTGACTTGAGTGTGTATCCTGTAGCAAATAGATACTGCTAGTATGCACCAGTCTTCATTTACCAGCCTAAACAAGTGCTGACAGATGAGGGAGCTGACAGTCTGCCCTACTGTTGAAGCTGGGAGATATAGTTACATGTGAATTTGCTGGCATTTTAGACCTGAATAACTGCAATTGTGTATAAGGGTCACCTCTGGGCTCAGTTATCATTCTGAAGAAAAATGGAACTTTAAAAAAAAAGTTCATATATTTTTGGCCTTCTGCTAAGTGATGCCCAAGGAATGCATGGTCTTGGAAAGTCAGGTTTTCACAAAGTAGCACCGGAAAAAAATAAGATTTATGCTATTATGATAGGAAGCAGAGATCTTAGGTATAATTATTATCCATATTAAACCACTGGTATTTTTTCCAATAGCGGCGGTTCTCAGAAAGTCTCTCACTTCCTCGCTGTCTGCCTGCCTGCCTGTCCTGAAGAACTTGGCACCATGTCATCCAATTACGTGTGTCAGTGTTAACTTTTCCATTAGGAGTCTGCTCCTCCATTGTCTTCAATAGTACTAATCATGCAGGACTCTACTCTGGAAAATATAAGGCAGTCATATTTCAGTTTATAATCCCACAACACTGCTATCTCTTGATAATTTTGTGATACTGGTTTGCCATAGCAATATCAATAATCAAAGAGAACAAACACAAAACTGCTCTGCACTCCATAGATGTGCTTTCATGTATATAATGGTTTAACAATATTTGGTTTGGGTTAAAATTATTTTTATTTTTCCTATATTAGTTCAAATCAAAATTTTAAAGCCTTAGTGAACACCTTTTAATTGAAAAGAAACTTTTTAACCAAACTGTCTCCTTGCTGACCATAAGCTTCTTATCAGCATGTCTGAAGAGCAGTAGAAAAAAAATACTTGCTATTTCCTCTGACTCCTCTTAGCTTTGCCGGAAGCAGTAGACTCAAGTTGTTCATTGAATGGTGACCACCTGCATCTCCTAAAGTTTTTACACTCAATTTTTCTTTCTTTCTATGTTGCAAATATAGTTAATTATTAGTTCAGCAAATCATTCCTACTAGTGAAATGAATTCCCATTCTACTACAGGTGCTCTATCAGAGGTGCTTTGTTACAGCATTTTCTGAAAGCTTTTTCAAATTCTTTAGGAATGTTGTTTCTGAGTTCATTCTAGTCAGTGCAGAAAGTAGTCATCTGCATCTAATTATCTAGGCAGGCTAATATCTACTGTATCAGCATAGGCAGAAAAGTGGTTTATTTTAGCCTTTTAAAGGTTTATACCCAAGTTCTTCTACTGCACATAGTTTATCTATTCAAATCTACTTTGCCTGCTGCTTTAATATAGTCACAGAGACAGTCTTATTTAGCATTATGTTAAGGACACTCAGCAGAAGCAAAACAAACTGCTGTCCTGATCTCATTCTTGTTTATTACTGACATTCATAGTCAGACAGGAGCATTTTTCTTAAGAAAATTATTTGTCGTTTGTTTCACTGGTGAATGCAAATATTTTTCAATCCTATACAATTCTAATGTGACAGAAGAACTGGTAAAAAGATCACGAGAAGGAAAGTTGAAAGGTAGGGGATTTATAGAGGCACTCTTTAAAACTGTTTTTCTTTTATTTCTTGTTAATACTCATCTAGCACAACATCTAATTAACATTCTGGATAAAACACAGCATTATTAAGGCTTCAGTACACTCATAGACACCTTTCAATTAAGGTGCTTGAGTTCACACAAAACATGTTTTCCAATCCTCAGAAAAAGCTTCCAAGAAAACCAGCAGAGTCTTGACAAGTTTATGTTAAACAAAAGGAGAGAGATTTTTCAAAGCTTGATTGGACCCTTAAAAAAAGCGAAAAAGAAAAAGAAAAGAAACCCCCCTCCAGAAATATACAGAAACAGTTTTCAGGCCTTTGCCAATAAGAAGCAAGAATTCTGGAAATCTAAAACTTTTTAAAGACTTAGACTGATCTCAAAATTTTCCTACCATTTTTGGAAATAGTGCTTTTCAGAGGCTGGGTATTTTTGCTGGGGTTGCCTCACTCTACATAGTGTTGCACTGAATTCGAACCACTTAACATTTTTATGGAGGAGCAAAGTAGATCTGGCTTAAGACTGGAAAAAATTAGTGGAACAAATGTGTTTTTGAATCTATTCTTTGATCCCCAAAGTATATGTACCCTGTTTTATAGTTACCAACTAGTTGATATACCTTTCTTGTGCTTCTGTACCAGACTAATACTTTGTTATAATTTTATTGTAAAATGGATTTCACTAACACGTAAATGAAATTAAAGTGGAGTCCTACCACAATTTTCTGTTTCCTTCAGTAGAACTTTGAAAGTATTAATCAAATTAAATGCAAAAAGGAAAAAAAAACAAATCAAGTACTTAATTTTCTCTCTTTTGTAGCTTTTGTCCAAGCTAAGCTTTCCTTCCCTGCACTCTGTTTTCTTTCTTTTATTTAGATAAACTCTCTTTTTTTTCTAAGCTTATGGTTTAAAAAAAAAAAAAATGGAAGTAATCTAGAGTTCACTTATAGATCAAGTACCATAAGCTGGTGTTTTTAAGTATCCTGAAAGTTTATTAATGCTTTCCAACTCATTTCCTACTTCCCTGCCAAAAGCAGTCTTCGGTGGATTGTAAAGTTTTTAAAATAATAGACATCTGATCCAAGTTTCTTATGATTTTTCTTTTCAAGAGATCACATACTTTCAGAAATCTGGTAAATTTTTATTGCAATATAAAAATCTGGTATTTGGACTGGGTGCTAAGGGTTGTGGACTTATTAGCCTTTTAACATCTGTTAAAAAATTCATTTCCTCATTCTGAGAGATTCATCTTTGCTTTAATACACATATTCATATGATGTTTAAGTCAGAAGAATAAAAGATTGCAGACCTTCCATTCACAGCTAACAGTATCTGATATCAAAATGGTCATGACCTTTTAAAAAAAAGCACTCTTTTGAAGTACAGTGCAGGACTGTAAAAAATTGTCATTTGTATATATTTTATGAGCCTGACAGCAGCATTTGCATCTCTAAATAAAGTATCTCTTTGATTGTGTATGATTTCAAAAAAAAGAGGCAGACCATCTATTTGTGATCAAAGATTCTATGGATGCAACTTCATAGTCCCCCAGACATATACCTGACAGACTCATAAGCTGGGGTCTCAGCACAAGATCCCTCCATAAGCAAACTGTGATCTCAGAGAAGACCAGCATCAGGAACAACAAATGCAGAGGGAACCTTCTAAACACAAATCAATCTCAATTATCTCATAGAGGCTCGGGGTCTCAGGTCTGTCACATTTACGTAGCCATGAAATTTTTTTATGCTCTTGTGCTTTGTGATAATTTGTAGGACACCTAGGCTGTAAAACAACATTGAACTCTATGTCAGTGTGGCACTGTTAACATCTATAAACTGACTTAGCAGAGGAGCTTAGAGTGGGGTTAGACATTTCTACAATCAACAATCTCTTCTGTGCTTTTGATTAAAATTTAATAAAAATGTTCGGTGAGGTGAAAACTTGTGTGGAGCAGGTGAGGAAAGATCAACATTTACTCAGCCCAAATCTAATCCAACCACTTTTCCCTCTTCTCATGTTCCACATTCATTCAGAGGAGCCAGAGTGTCCCATCTATTCCTGAAACTTAACAGGCAGCATGACATAGTCTCTTACCCAGTAAAGATTAATAAAAAAAAATTTTTGTATTTGTAGGATCTGAGGTATCTAACTCTGTCTGCATCCCCACAGCAGTCACAACTCACCTTTTTAAGCCAGAGGTTTTTCTTTGACTGCAATGATAAAAAATTCCACTGGGGTCACAGTGAATCCTATCCAGAAACTCACCACTGTAAAATATAAGAAGATAGAATTCAGTGATGATCAGGTTAGAGCCAATATAAACCAACAAGCTCAGCATTGTGAAGTCCCAGTGTGACTGGGGAGACTGTTTAGACCAGAGGAACTCTGAAACTGTCTCAGGATATTCTTTACTGCTTAGGAAATGGTGCTGGTGAAATTATCACATTAACATTTTACAGGAATACAAAGGAATGACAACAAAAGAGAGAATGAATGGGAATCTTTCACTGCATCATTTCCAGAACCAGTACTGTATCTTGATGGGCTAAAATCTTTCTGACTGGGCAAGGAAAAAAATAGAAATTAATTAACAAAACATGTGGTTTAAGTACTGATCTTAAAAGTTTAAATTGTATGTATTAATACAGTGTAAACATCTTTGTTGATGCAGACTGCTAAATTTATCTGGTTGGTAAGGCACAAAAAAGCTTCCCTTCTTCCTCATGAGACATTTGAAAGGCCAGGATTTTATCAGTGAAATGCTGGCCTTCAAAAGCCTTCCATCATAAACATTCAAAGCAGTCCAGCATGGAAGGTCAGTCATCAATCACGGTTACGCTGCCCATCCTCTGTAGCTCAAGCAACTTTGTAGCACAAACCATTTCAAACGCAGCCAAATTCACTCTGACACGGGGTTTGTAGGTTGCATCATTACAGAAATACACGACTTTGCTCTTCTTGTGCTGTGATGAATCACAGAATCATTAAAGTTGCAAAAGACCCTTAAATCATCGAGTCCAACTGTTAAGGCAGCACTGCCAAGTCCACCCCTGAACCACATCCCTCAGCGGTGCACCTGCATGTCTTTCAAATACCTCTGGGGATGGTGGCTCAACCACTTCCCTGGGCAGCCTGTGCTAATGCTTCACAATCCTTTTGGTGAAGAATTTTTTCCACATATCCAATATAAATCTTCCATAAGTCAAGCGAATTCTAGTAGAGGATGTATTTGTGACTAAGCTGTCCCTTCAGCAATTTTTTTTTGCAAAGTTAGAATTTTAGATTTTGATACTTTTTTAAGGTAAAAAAGGTTGGTTGTTTTTTCACTAGTTTTCTAACTGGTTAAAAGGAAACAAGAACTGGTTAAAAGGGAACAACTGTGGAAAAAAGGTGCCATCAAAAAATATGTTTGTCTTGTTCTATCATAGTGAAAGGAGATGTTTTCACATCTATGCAGATTTTTCAATCCAATATCTTAGATAAAATTTCAATCCAATAATTTAGATAAAATTTGTACAGATACTAGATTTTGGTGCAGCTAGTATAAACACTCAAAAATGAAACAGAAAACATAAAGCAGTGGGTGGAAAAAGGGGGATCTCACAGTTAACCAACCTTTAAACACAAATAAATCATGGTTAATTTTAAAAATGAAAATACACATAAATAACTTATAACATTTTAGAGTACCAATAACCTTGTAATGAGACCAATTTCGACCAGGAAAATCTATTGACTTTTGAAATTCAGTGTAACATACAAATCTTGAGTATGCTGAATACCTTCTTTATTTCATTTTTTTTTTCCTTTTCAGCTTAGCTAAATAATTAATTGAAGTATTAAATTATAACTGTGTGGAGTTAAATTTTAATATTCATATTACAGGAAGGTGAGCTGGATTTAAGCATTTTTGGCATTTAGGTGAGTCTTTTTTAAAGGACAATTTGCCCCATAGCAGCACTTGTCTGATAAAGTACAAATACAGTGGTACAAAATACTTAGAGCAGCTAAACTCCCATAACATTTCCAGTGACATAAAGAAGTGCTTTTATCACAATATGATTCATTGTGAAAATACTTGGCTCATCATTTTAAACTGCCCATTGATATTTTTCTTAAGGAATTCCAGTCATATATTCAAAATGTTCTGTTGGTCCTATTATCAGTTTCTACTACATCTTTCATGTTTTCTAATACTTATGAAAACAATTGAAATGGAAAGAGTAAATCATTCATATGAGGTTCTGCCATATTTATTCATACTAGATGAAATGAATGGAATACAAAATTATTTTTAACAATAGACTTGGAAGAACTAGTTAATTTTGATTTTGAATTCAAGCAAATGACTTCGTAAAAAGACAAAAAGGAAAGTTTTGTTGTTTCCATTTTTTTCTGATGTTGAAATTTTAAAATAAATTTTAAAAGAAATATTATCCTTCAGAACTAAGCTTTGTAATCCATTATAAATTTTGATTTAAAAATAAATGAATGATTAAAAACATTAGCTACATAGTGAAGAAAAAGTTCTTTATCAAGGAACTGCAGCCACTTAGACTGCACATATATTACATTAATATTCAAATGTTTGTATAAGAAAATCAAAATGAGGGATACATAAATGCAGTCTTTCAGAACTACATTTTCTATTACCTTATCCATGTAAAAATATTTTAAGGGATCACATGAATTTTTAATTCACTTTATCACACTACCATATAACCAAAATGTGATGAAAGCTGACTCCTCGGCCTCAGTAATTTTTCTCTACCAATCTGATTCTAATACAATAGTGGACTGTTTTGACTGTATTCTCTCTTCTTTAATTTTTGTTGATTGTATTCATAATAGAATGCCCTTCTTTCCAAAATGTATCAAGTGGAGTGTAGTGCATGTAAAAAAAAAAAAAAAATGACACAGTATTTGACTATAAAATGTCATATTGAATATTTTTGAATATTATTGAATAAAGCCCCTGAATTCTGGGACCAGTAGTAGAATTGGCATTTTCAGTACAAAATCTTATTGTTAGTATTACCTCTAGTTGGACTTTCCTTTTCCTTTTTTTCCTTTTCCTTTTCCTTTTCCTTTTCCTTTTCCTTTTCCTTTTCCTTTTCCTTTTCCTTTTCCTTTTCCTTTTCCTTTTCCTTTTCCTTTTCCTTTTCCTTTTTTTCTTTTTTCTTTTCTCTTTTTTTCTTAAGCAAAATTGATACTAGGTCCTCACTGTGATATTATGACATGCTCTAATACCTGACACCTATTCTGGTGGCACAAAACAGTGCTAAGAAATAGATTCTTCTTTCTCTTTTACTATTCACTTTACTTTCTCTTTTACTACTGCAATAAAAAATAATTTGTATTATTGCAGACTTCTAGGGTGATAGTACTAAATCACATTGTCCTAGGATCTGCACAAATTTAAAATTTAAAAAAAAAACAGAAAACAAGAAGGAAAACATTTTTTGCTTTTTTTCAGTAGCTAATGGAACAGTTAAATTACTGGTTTCAAGCGCTGCTCTTTTATACAGACTGGGTTCATCCCTGAAAGGGTATTTTCTCATCTTTTTAGACCAAAAAATGGCATGAAATCCCTATAGCAGATATATATAATGAAGTACAGAAAATGAATGATAAATAATATATTGTGTCTTGTATGTTCTCTTTTGGAAAGCATTTGCATTAAACAACATTCTTGACTTGTCATTCAAAATTAAAACTAAATCTGCCTTCCCAATATAATATTTACAAAGAGAATGCTTCTTCCCTTTTCTTCCACTGCGCACAGTATTGTACACACATCTTTCTGGAATGAGGCAGGTAAAGTCGTCCAGCTAGATTTATCATCTACTGTTTTTGTTGTTGTTATTTTCTATTGAAAATTTGTGTCATTCTTTACCAAGGAGTGATTTTTGGTACACTTTTATGTGTTGCACATGATCTGAAGAAATTAACAAAAATAATAAATATAGTTTATATCTTATTATCTGGCATCTCTGGAGAGCCTACATCATCACTTAGCCATTGCTGACATTGAAAATTAAAATCAAAGCATTTGAAAAGTTCATAAACAATAAAATGCCTTCATTTTAAAGTTCATGTGTGGATTATCTTATTCATAAAAATATGAATAGCATGAATATTGGCCTTGCGCATTTGAAAAGTCTTCATAAGAAGATTAAAATAAAACCAAATTATTTGTACTTTGCTGAGCTGTAGAATATGTAGTAAAAGAGACCACAAATCTGTCAGAGCTTCAGGCTTAATTATACAATTAGGACCAAGCTCAAGCCATCCAGCACTGTCTCCAATCTATCAATGGTGAAGCACATCTTCAAGAATGTCTAAATTCTCAAGAGAAATTATTTTGCTTTCACTGTTGTCCAGCATACAAAAAAATACTTGTGCCTAGATGATGTAGAATTTGACAGATGCAATCTGATTCTAAGCACAAGGGTAAGTTTTAGCCTACAATCCAAGATAAACTACCTCTTCAGAGAAACATAATGTTTTAATCTGTCTTTTCTATAGTTATCTAGGGTCACAGTGAATCTAGTGCTGTGGTGCCACTTTCTCAATTTCATATTCATGCTACCAACTGATGGAGTTCATTCTTTCTAGATCTTACTTACAAGCTTTTCAGCAACAAATGAAAATTTTCCAAATGATGTTTGAATCAGATAACAAAGACTGTGATACGGGAAAGAAAAAGGGGAAAAAAAAAAAAGGGACTGCTTTATTTCTACCCTTAGATATCACCACTGTTTGATTAAGATCTGACCACTTAGATGATCACAAACCTGAGCTGAGTAGCAGGCAAGTAACTGATCTGATATAGTCTTAATTGAGCTACTGAGGTACTGTAGGATGAAGCACAGCATTCCAGGTCCTGAGTTGCTTTTATTTTTTTTTACTTTAATGGTGAAAAGCATAGGAATAATTTTGAAGATTTTTTTTTTCACTCAGAAGCCTTATAACACTAGTTTTGTGATGTGAATCACAAAAGAGAAACAACAAAGGTTACAGGTAATTATTTCTTTTTTAATTGACTGTGCATTTGAGAAGGTTTTACCTATGGCATTTTGCAGGGGTAAGATTAAAAACCAGAGTATAATTTAGTAATTGTTCTAAAATATTTTGCATTTCTGTTCATTCCCTATAATTTTTTTTTAGGTGGTTGTCAATCACAATTCAGTGGACACTACCATAAAATGTTTTTACAAGTATTTATATTTACATGCAAAGTAGAAAATTCAACTTCAATAAGTATCTCAGAAAGCAAGGAAAATAGCATATTTTACCCAACTTCATTTGCATAAATTCATTTTCTCTGTTCTCTAAATTGCTTAGGTACGTCTAAACAGGGTCTAGCTTGGGATAATGGTGCAAAATTCACCTGGATTTATATAGCCTAATTTTGCTAAACTCAGTCAAACTAAGCATTACCCGGAAAGGAAAATCTGCAATAAACACTGAAAAGCACAGCTCAACACAATAAAGACAGTAGGATCACACCCTGATTTATGCTTGCATTTCAATGCCTACTAAGGATGCACCTGTATTTGAACCGTTTACATGGATTATCTTTGTGACTGGTGGCTTGAAAGGAAATCTAGGGCACAATTCTTCTACAGCAGCCATCCAAAATAAGCCAAATGAGTCATGGCTTCTAAGTGCCTCTCTTTACTGATTACAGAGAGTCTCGATAACCAGCTGAGATGTGAAAGTCTATACAGTAGTTGTCTACAGTTAACAGACACATCTCATTCGTAGTGATTTTACACTCACATAGGTGCCTCTACAACACTCTTGGGAACTGATTGATTTATTTAGTTCTATTTCAAATTTCCATCGGTCCCATTGAGTTTTAAAAGACAGCAGCTAAAATTGTGTGATGCGTAGTTGTAAATATGTCAGATAAATTTAATTAAACTTCAGCCTAACTTAGTGGGGAATCAGATTAACATGAACTAATGAGTCTGATTCTTACTGAATTAATTAATTAGTTCCTTAAAATCCAGTTTTCAGTGTGTCTAGTTTTATTTGGCTATAGGAAAGTTTTCAAGTTTTAATATTGATTGGAATCACTTTGATTCAGAGACAAAGAAATAGCAAAGAAAGAAAAAGCAACCACTGAGAAGAAAAGGCAACAGGCTCATGTGCAAAAATAGGCTTACAGAGGTGAACAGGATAAAAAAGTAGAGGAGAAAATTCACTGGTTTTCTTTAGCAAAATAAAGGCATTTTTTGGTTTTTTATTTTGTTTTGTTTTGTGTTTTTTGTTTGTTTTTTAACAAGGGGGAAATTGCTCAGTTCACCTGTATTTGTGCATCTGAAACTTTAATGTAGATGTCTGTGCCTCTGTCTAATAAAATGTTTGAGAGTCTAAATTGAAACACTACAGATAGTCTTCAAGTTTGGCCTTGGTAGTTCTCACGATAGTGATTCAATTAAAGATTGAGTTTGAAAGCTTATACTTCCTAACTTCAATTGGGATTTGGACACTGATTTTAAAGGGACCTCAGCATCGTGCTAAGCCTCTGATTTGTGATACTACATTGTGTCAGATTGACTCACTCTGCACTTTTGGATTATGCCAATGAGGATGTCAGATAATGTAAACAGATCTATTGCCTTTGAAAATCAGTGGAGTCAGTTTGAATCACAGCAGCTGGTAATCCAGCCAGGGATACTTACAATGGCGTCCCAAGTACAGCTATTTAAATGAAGGTCAAGGATGCAACTTCCTTGTTACTCCTTGTAACTTCCTTTTGCTTCTGTTGATCTTTTACACACTGATTATTTCAACACTATCGGAAACCAGATACTTATTCAAATTGGATCTCTGATTCACATCTTGAGACTTGCTTGCTAGCATGTTGATGCACTAATTAAAATATACTCCGTTTATGTCTGGGTGCATTCAGCCACATTGAAATAACTCATGGGAGGCAAATTCATTTTGTAAATGAAGAGATGCTGGCTGCACAGCAACTGTGGCAAGCTTCAGCCCATCACTCATATTGTTAATGACTCTGGAGTGCAAGTTTATGCAGAAAGCATAAAAGGAATTTGTTGCACCTTCCTATGTGTTTCTTAATGACCCGATAACCTTGTAGTATCTTATTTTTTCTTTTTCTTTTTTTTTAATTCTATACACAAGAATGTGTGTTGCTGTCACTGAAAACAAAATAAAAAATGTCAATTTTAGTGATCCCAAGATTGCCACCTTAAATTAATATTTCTACTACATCATACAGAAAACATGTACCTTTTCCATACTTCAAGTGCCTGTTCGGTAGACCTGGAAATTCTATACACTTAAAAACCAAGCACAAATTGAAATGGCAATATTCTAGCTTATAAAGTCTCTCTTTAAGGGAGCAGGAAATAAGAAAGGTGATGGCAATTATAATAGAAATTTTAAAACCCCACACAATATAACTTGAACCCTGTTTTTGGAAAGCTCTCAAGAATTTCCAAAAGTTTTTGCTCGTATTTCCTTCTGAGGCTATTGTTTATAGCTTGCTTTCTGCTCCCCTCCTTTGGTCATGTATTGTTACTCCATATATATCACTTTCTATAATCCTGCACAAAAAAGTTTAGAAAGCACCATATTGCAGATAATACAATCTGAAAATGGACATTTTTTTAGTATTTTGAAACAAGTAACATCAAATTTCTCAGAAGGTGGTATTAAACTGGAAAGATATATTTTTCATTTTCTTAATTTCTTTTGCAAGGGAATGTTGCAGACATTTACTTCTAGCATACTGGTAAGGAACAAAATTACCAGATTATTTTTTAGATTCAGATTTTTTTAATGAATCCCTTTAGTCTTATGCACAATGATTTGAACTTGCTGAACAATGGCAACTTGATTTAAAAAAATATATATCAATATGTCTAAACTGCACTTTAGCAAAAAAGGACTCAAGTTCAAACCCAACAGGGTAAATAGGGAATATGATAACTTTATGTTACTTTTCAGAGTTAGGCCTAATATCTCTGAAAAGGCTTGTGCATAAATCAATAAGCATGTGGAATTCTATTGGATTGAATTTAACTGTAGTACTTTCAATTTTAAGATTTTTATCATTCAAAACCCTTGTATATTACCTTGTGTTCATAGACATGTATGTGCATTTCATTCACATTTCTTTTTGACATCTCTGCCTTCTAAACAATTCTACTGGAAGATATGTATGGAAGATTATGTATGAGCTGAAAGAAGGTGTCCTGGCAGCAGTAGGGTTCAGACAGTAAATTTCATAATTTCATAATTTCATCATTTCATTTTTTAACACCACACAGGATTTTTTTTTACCAACAGTATTTAAGAAGTGATGAATAATACCAAAAGCAATAATTATAAATCCACCCTGTTACTTCACTATTGCTACTTTTTTCTGCTTCTCCAGTGAAGAGATCCTCTCTTTTTTCTTTTAATTTTTTTTTTTTCATTTCTTCCACAGCCTTAAGTATCATTTAGAACTCAAAGTGTATGGAAAAAAATAGGAATTATGTTACTGAAATTTATTCATTAGTTGGCAGCATTCAAGTAAGGGAGAAAACCCTGAATTATGTCATACCTTACTCCTTTAATATTGCATGCTCATACTGTTTGTTATGGACATCCAGACTTGACTATCCATTTACTCATGTGGGATTAGCACTTGACATTATAGTGGAAAAGACTCATTCAGGAAAAAAGGGAAATTTTCTTGGCCAGTTAAGAGAAATTGCACCTAGGCTTCTGTGAATCTTGAACAGCAGTGCTTTGGAACCGCAGAACTTTGGAAGTGTTCATAGGAACAAACCATTGTATAGCAAAATATATTACAATTTATAATCTAAGGTGATACTTTTGACAAATTGCATTAGAAATGCTTGTCATCATTCTATAGCAGCATGATTGTTCATAGGTGTAGTGGAATCCCAGTGAATGGAATAATCACAGAAATTCTTTAGATAATTTGAATCATAGTGTCATGATATATTTTACTATGACTCATCAGCTAATTGTCCCTCTTGTGCCTGAACCTACTATAAGAACAAATAATAGATGTACTTAACCAGTACTTAACCAGAGTTTTAAGTGTAGAGTACTTAACCAGTGTTTTAAGTGGTAAAGAAACTAACTTCAGTGTTTCCTGATAAATAAAAGCTGAAATTAGACATATAGATAGATACATGTAGAGATATGCAGATATTTTAAGTTCACTTGTACAAAATTTGTAGCAATCTCATACTGAAATTAAGACATGCTTTTAGTTACAGCATGAAATTAGCTACTGTTTCGTATCCAGTTTACTTTTCTTTTACAGACCCAAATATACATCTCCCAGGATTTTTCACCTGATGATAACATGAGATATTTCTCCTGGTATCTTGCTATTTCCTCCTTCATGGAAGAAAAAATGAAAGGGGTATTAAAAAAATGCCTACCTCAAAGGCCATGGATTGTGGATGTGGCAACCTCATCAGAGAGAGAGAATACAAGATTCATTTTCTCACAGTGGACTTGTGAGACTTTTTAGGGAGTTGTAGAGAAATGATGATAACTTGTTAGTATAAACAACTTGCAGGTGGTGTTTTCCTACTCTGTTTTTCTGTCTTCTCAAGGACTGTTTGTGAGAAAGATGTTATTGTTAATTAGCCAATCAAGTAGAATGTGTTGAAGCTGTCTATAAAAGAGGAGAGTTTTTTATATTAAAGTTGCTGTTGTGCAAATCAGCCTTCTAGTCAATCTGTGTCATTTCTTGCTCATCGGTGACACTGGATGATGATGATGATGTTGTTGTTGATGATGATGATGATAATAATACTATTACTGCTCACAAAACCATACAAATAATAATGAAACAACTCTCATTGTGTTAGGCTGTGAAATGAATAATTTTGTCCTGCAGACTTGTTCTGATTGTAATCAACCTTTCTGGATACATGAAGGTCTGTTAACATTTCTGGATACATCACTGTTCATTAACAGTAAGAAAAAAATTTTAAAATTGTAGGAAGAATATTGCTAAGCTACTAGTGTCTGCTGATCATGCTTTTGAGGATGCTTAATTTTTTTTTAACCAGTGACTAGACTGTAGAATGGATAAAGAATATCAAAGTGATTTTCTAGGATATGTGCCACTGAGAAAGCTATGACAAACCAAAAACTTGATCTTTAATCACCTGGCTTTTGTACAGGAAGCATATATTGGATATGTGAGAAGATCTAGGTCTTCAACACCATTTTTATTGGTCTCCACAAATTTATGCCATTAATGAGAAACACATGTTTAGTTGGACTTTCGGACTATTGAATCAGCTGTCTAATGGTGCTGGAGACATTACTGTTGATTTTTAGTTTTCATTTTGGAGGAAAAAGAAAGTTTATCGGTCATATCTGACAGAATACTCATGTTATGAAACACTGGCTATCCATTTTTCTCTGAGAGACAGAGTAACCATGTACAGCAGGAATCTCAATTTAAATGCATACTATGTGAGAAAGCCTAAACATAGATGGGCTCTTCAGCTCCCACTTGTGAGGTTATCTAACTGCCAACAGCACATATTAAATGTCATGTGCATGTAGTGTGACTGCGATATGAAGAGTGTTAATCCTGATTTCAAATAACCCTCTGATAAAAGTCTGCTGATTGTTCCTACTTTCACCATACCCATTACAACTTGCCTTCAGATTTCTTGCATTTTCTATAAATTATGTGCAATAGATCACATTTTCCCTCTGGATTTTCTCTAAATTATTTGATTGATTAATAAATGAATAAGCATTCCAGTTAGCTGGAATTACTTTTTCAAGAAGGAATGTTCATTTCACCTCTGGCTCTTGAAACTTCTTCTGATTAGTACTTCAATAAGAAATTAGTACTTTTGCCATTTCTTTAGCACTTTGTCGTATGAAAAAATCCTTTGACTGGACAGAAAATATAAGCCTTACTTGGCTACTCTTAAAGGAGTTTTTACTGATACCTTTAATATGTAACAGCTTAGGCTGTGAAATCTGAGTTCTCAGCTCATCTGCCTCTTTTTAATATAAGAATAGTTTTAATCTTTGTTCTATTCATGCTACCAGCACCACTAACTTAGAAGTTCTACTCGCCTAAGTCCTGCTCCTGCTGGCCATGCTGTTTCTGACACAGGCCAGAATGTCATCGGCCTTCTTGGCCACCTGAGCACACACTGGCTCATGTTCATCTGGCTGTCAGCCTGCACCCCCAGGTCCTTTTCTGATGAGCCTTTTTGCAGCCCCTCTGCCCCCATCCTGTAGAGATGCACAGAGTTGTAGTGACCCAAGGGCAGGGTTTGGCAGTTGATATTATTGAACTTTGTACAATTGGCCTTGGCCCATTGATCCAGCCTGTTCAGATTCCTCTGCAGCGTCTTCCAAACTTCCCTATCAACTCTCCTGCCCGCTCAATGTCATCTACAAAGTGACTGAGGGTACACTTGATATTCCCCTGGAAAAGACTGTGATGAAGCATGTTGTTGCCCTACTATCTGTGGCAACAAACACATCAGAGCAGTTATTGGCAGTACAGTCTGTGGAGGATCCCACACCGGAGTAGTCAATCAGCCCTGGAGAAAGCTGCAGCTCATGGAAGGCTTATGCAGGAGAAGTCTTTTAGAAGGAACCGTGGCCCATGAAAAGGAGCCCAAGCAGGGGCTGACTAATTAAAGGGCTACACTCCACAGAAAGAATCCACAGCGGAGCAGTTGAAGAACTGCAGCCTGTGGGAAGGGCCCACAGTGGAGAAGTCTGTGGAGGACTGTACCCCATGGGGGAGACTAAACACAGGTTCAGAGAAACAGTGAGATAAGGATCAGTAAAGATTGACCACAGCCCCCATTCTGCATCTACTCTGCACTTCTTGGGGCAGGAAAGCAGGGAGGCTGAAGAATTAGGAAGATGTATCTGAGCAGAGAGGGAATATAGTGAAGATGGTTTTCTCACTATCCTGCTCCGTTATTAATTGGCAATAAGTGAAGTTATTCTTCCCCAAGTTGAGTTTGTTTTCCTGTGATGATAATTCATGAGTGATCTCCCTGTCCTTAACAGGGACAATGAGTTTTTCATCATACTTCCTCTTCTGGTCCTGCTAAGGGTCTGAGAGAGTTGCTTGATGGGCACCTGCCAGCCAGCCAAGGTCAATTTATTAGGTGATATTTTGTCAACCCACAATATCACCTCATAAATTAGAATTATAGAAACGACATTACTTTTCATCCCCATTTAAAAGGCAAATATTGATTAATTAATGAGAAGAAGAAAGGGATTCAGTGAAAAATTATGAAGATGACATAAGAAGGAAAGTTTGAACAAGAAAGAAAAGATGTAAAGAAAACAGAATAAAAAGGAAACACCTAGGAAAGACATGAGAAATTCTGTTCGCTAACAAAACACATAGATATTTTAACAAAGTATTTCACAAGAAACCTTGCTTCCACCAAGTGATAATAATTTGACATAAAAGTTGGCTAGAGCATCCTCATACTCTTTTTCACAGCAAAAGCTTTTTCATCTTAATACAAGGGTATTGTGCCAATTTTCTTGGAATCCAGAGTACAACTCTGTCACAAAGCCACAAAGCCAAGAATACCACAAAGCCTTCTCCCTTTCTGTGCTCAGGTCCTGAAAGGTGTCTGACAGGAGTAATAATACCTTACACATCACACATAACAGCACAATGCTTAAGGATGGATATTCTCTTCAAAGTCAAACGATGGAAACCTTTGGAACACAAGGCATTACTCTTAGCCAGACTGCTACACAGACATGCTGGTGCTGACACTGTCAGTGGCTAGCAGCTAGGCAAGATAAACATTTCAGCTCGTCGCTGTCATTTCATATCATGCAGAAGTTGGTATGGACTGTTTACATGATCTTAAGAGTCCAAAGTAAAATAAAATAGTTGTTCTAGTGTCAATCTTATGAATCAACATCAACTTAAACCACAGCCAAAAATTGTTGCTTTTCTTGTTAATCTTCTTGTTACCAAAACCCAACCTATATATTTTGAATTATTTCAATTTTTAAAATTTCCAATTATTTTAATATTTATTTCAATTATTTGATTTGTCTTAATTATCAAAATATAAACTTAATTTTCTCCAACTGATGTCAGTTTTGACTAACTAGAATAATGATTTACTATGAGTTGAAGTCCAATAAGATCCAAACTGAAAGAAATCTACTATTGAAAATATGTCTTGTCCCTGAGGCTGTTTTGGATGGGTTTTGCTTCTTCCTTTCTTTGCAGATGCATTTAATGTGGAAATTTACAGTATATAATTTGAAAAGACCAGAAGTGGAGAAGTAGATCTTTTTCCAGCTTGGCTGTGTGAGATGATAAAGAGGGTAGTCTCAATGAGTGATAGCCTGAATCCTTCTTCTGAATCTCCAGTTGCTACTGTGCATTCATTTTTGGCTGGTACAAAATCATTTTGTTGGAAAAATAATTTTCTTCCTCACTTATCCACTATAAATTCTGGGAATAATTTTGTCTCACTGAAACTGCTTTTATAGCACAGTAATGCCACTAATTTTGATGGATTTTCTGAATAGGTAGAACTGAGAGGCAAGGCATGTGCTGTGTCACATTAAAAGCTTCTAGGTGTGGAAAGTCAACAGAGGATGTCTGTTGTGTCATTTAGTTTCATGGTGACTAACACTGCATTCAACATGCCAGCTCCACAAACAGCTTCATTTACAATTTACAGCAAAGTGAATATAGTCTGAGATGCTTTATAAATAGAAAATATATTTGTTTGACCCTGTTTGGATGAAATAAGAGATGAAAATATAATCTATACAATAGCCACTTAGAATCAAGATCTAGAAAGTAAATGAAGCCAAGGGAAAACAGAGAATATTCCTGGAATGTATTAGAACATCTATGAGAGATACCGATATCTGGCTTATGAAAAAAAGAGCTGTTTTTATAAATAAAGAAAATATATAGTTTTTAACCTGTTTTGTCTGAAAAATGTTTCCATAGACAACTTTCATTCAAACCTGGAGCCAAGTTATTAAACAAACAGAAACCAGGAAATATTGCAGATGTGGAAAAGTGATCATTTAGAAGAAACTATGTCAATGTCCTAAAACTTTTAAGTTTTCTTACGTATTTTTGCTTTCCTAACTCAGAAAAAAAAAAAAAAAAGAAGTAGAAAAACTTGTGTGTGGGTACTGCTGCTGTTCCTAATCTTTGCTTGCCCTGATTTCACACACATGTTATTCTAAAACAACACCTTACGAAAATGGACAAGCTACATGCCAGATACCTCATTTAGCATGTCTGCCTACTAAACTACTTCAGTTTAACTAATTTGCTATAAATTTTGAGTTAAATATTTCTGGTTTGGGAGCAGAAAACCTGTACTTTCCATTATGGGGAAATACAGCAAAATGCAGCACTCAAGTTTATGTTCTTTGGTATAACAAGAGACAGAGGTTAGCTGTACATTAAAAGTGGGAATGACAGAGAGTTCAGGGACGTCTAAGCAAACCCTGTCCAGTATTTCTGAGTTGCATGTATATGATGTTCTTCTTTTGTGGCTGGTGCCCCATGTCAGACATTCCTCTGTCACACTCTGCAGCTTTCACCCAAAGGGAGCTGGGTTGCAAGGCAGGCAGTTTGACAGACAGGGAGCCAGCAACAAGAGAGTGTGCTATTTATATTGCTGTCTGGCTTATCTTTTTATATGCTAAAGTATATGAGTAGTTCAGCCTTGAGCTGGAACCTCAGCTGAGTGTTGCTCTGGTGACACAGTCTAATCAAACAACACAATATTTTAGGAATGCAGTTTTTCTTAGGACTCTTTCATTTATTGGGAAACATATCTTTGATAACTAGTAAAAGCCAATGATGGTATACCAGTAAATGTTTTTCTTTGGGCCTAATAACTCTGCAGTTATTGCCTTCTTTAGAGGCATGACCAGCAGTGCCAGACAGGCACTGTCCTGAAGTGAGAATTTATGGGAACCCAGCCGTGGCTCTGAGCGCACAGCCTGTCTGGCTTTAGAGGTGTGTGTGTAAAAACAGTGCTCTTGCTTTGTAGGGGGTGCTGAATGACTTGCCCAAGGTTGTGATTTTTCCCTGCAGCCCTGGGATTTGAGAAGGGGAAAGTACCTTGCTGCATGTGGGAGAAAGCAGGAGAGAGAGCGAGAGCAAGTTAGTCGCGAACACTGAGCCCTTACAGGTGATCCATTACCCTGCAGCCATTACAATTTGTCATATATGCTTCACCTAGCATCTGCTGCAAGATGAAATGTTTTCAGCTCAGTTTATCAGTCTACCTGGATGTGTCAGGTCAACTTCCTTTTAACCCACTGTTCTGGTTCATGGGCTTTTAGAAAATATGGCACAGCTGATCAGAGCTAGCAGTTGTCTCTTTCCTTTTTTTTTATTTTGCTCACAGTGTGAACCAGGGATTTCTGTACACAGATACCACTAAGAATTTGACTTCCACATTGCTCCAGTACAGTTCATAAATCCTGGATGATGCCTTCACTTCCATTCCAAATGATAAGTAAGAAAACATATTATATTAGAAAAAAGAAATTCCTTTATTTTCATGCACACATATACATACGTCTATAGACATGAAAACACACTTACCTACACATCTGCATTCTAAGAATCTAATCACATTGAAATAAATCTGCTTTAAATTATTTTGGTAGGTTACCAGAATATAGAAATATATATTTTTTAAGTCAAAAAGCCATGGTAAAATGATATGATGAAGACTTTTCAGTTATATTTCTCTTTTCTGTGTCTACAATTGCAGGGAGAAACCATGGTATACCCTATAGCAACACTCAAATTAGAAAATTCTCTTTGCAAAATTTTTAACCTTGTCCTATACATAAAGCAGGTAGAACCTGAAGAGCTTAATTTCTGTTTTTACTGTCAGACATAACCAGCAGAATTTCTATGCACATGGCATAATTTTAGAATAGAAATTATTGAAATGATAGTTAAATGATCAGGCAGTTCACACAAATTACATTGACCTTCAATTCAGAATGTTCTAAGATACTGTTGTCGGTGTCCATTGAGCAGTCCCATCTTAGTTCCAGAACCTATTAATACTGACTATTCAGAGATTGAAGGATGTTTGTCTATATTTTTTCATACTGACTACTATCTTGGGTGCAACCAAAGTGGGGTATTGATAACAAGTGCAATTATGTAGCTGTGGAAACCTTGCCATTCTTCTGTCCACTTGTATCTCTAAGTGGTCTTTTAAAATTATAAATCTATAAAAAACATCACACAGTTGACTTTTTATTTCTAATTTATCTTGTGTCTTGAAGGGAATGTGGTCGTATCGGAGATCCCCTGAACACATTAATGTCATTATTTTTATTATTGTCTAGATGAATGGGTGTTTAATCTAAACTAATAAACAGTATCTTATGTTATTTATGATCCTTCATAGTTACTCTACTATTTCTAGTAGTAGTAACATTAATAATTTTATATTTCCCTGCAGGTTGCTAGAATTATATATATGCAATTTTTTGAAAGTTGCAAGCATATAAATTATAGTTTTTCAGTTTTTGGTGTTACAGCACCTCTTTAAACATCCTATCCATGAAAACACAGTAAACAAATAGAATTTTGCCATGGAACAGAAACACGTAGAGCACAGAAGATTGGAATGTCATTTGCACATGACTGCTCCTTTTTGCTCAGGCAGGCTACTTGATAAAAAGAACTGTTGACTTGAACACAATACAGTTTGATGAAACCCATCATTTTAGCAAAAGACAAAAATATTCTCTTTGCCTTTAGTTTTTAATTGCAACTTTTGTGAAGTTACTTTCAACCTTTCTGTGTTCTGTGCTGCAACGTAACAATTTGTCACCTGTTTTGCCTCAACCTCAAGTACTTAGATGGGTATTTTTGAAACATTCAGTCTAGGAAGCTAATGGTGACTTGGCTTTTGGTGAGACAAAAAATTCTGTAATTATAGAATCCAGCATATTTTGCCAAGAAAAGGCCGACCTGCTCACCACAGGAGACACAAAGATCTACTTGTCTGTCATCTCCAGCATTTTTAGAGATATGCTAGAAGTTAGGTCTCTTCCAGACATGCACCTCAGTATCCCTCTAATAACAGTATGGGGAGAACCTGGATGTGAACCATACTCACTTGAACAGTGGGATGTGAGGGAAAGAAGCTATCCCTAGGCACACATCAAAAGATGATCTAGTAGAAAGAGCATCTAAATGACCTAGGGAGGTTAAGAACT
Source organism: Lonchura striata (assembly GCF_050655825.1). Lineage (NCBI taxonomy): Eukaryota > Metazoa > Chordata > Aves > Passeriformes > Estrildidae > Lonchura > Lonchura striata. The sequence goes on along the minus strand of NC_140704.1, from coordinate 94,877,516 downwards.
GTACAAAACCCCTTGATGTGAATTGTTATGCCTGAAGGACTAAACTTATTAATAGGAGAGGAGAAATCCTACCTGGTAAGACTGATTGATATTCACCAAATTGCTCTGCCTCTGTTTAAAACAGCTAAAGCTGGGAGTCATAAATAAAGGGAGAAAATTTCTTTAAACTATAGCATGACCTATCAACACTATGTTCACTCAGAGTATTAACTGAAATTATATAGCTTGAAAATAATGAAAATAATGACATGATTCTAAAAGGTGATTTTATTAGATAATTGCAACATTGGAGAAAACAAACTAAATCTGACTGAATCTAAAAAGTTGGAAAGCATTTAACTGTAACTTTAGGCCTACCTCATCTTTATAAACACAAGGAATAAAACATCAAGAGAAGTGATTATTTCAAATGTGCATATACATGATGGTCTTGAGACGACTGTTTTATTGACAAGTGATTTACTTCTTTTCAGATGTCTATTCAACAAACACTGTATTGAATTCCAAGAAGCTAAGGAATCCCTATAATTAAATAAAATTCTTAAGACAATGTCTTAAATTTATTTAGAAATTATTGCTTTTCTCTAAGACTTAAGCATATCAACAAACATATTAAAAAAATATCTAAGGATAAAATTATTTTTGCCCACTCAAAACAACAAACTGTAAAACAGCTGTGTTGGTTATATGAGGAAATGTCACATTACTGTATTAATGTAAATTGTTCTTCATCTTTGTTAATCTCTATTAATGGAAAACTTCAATCTAAAAATCTTCACAGTATTTTTTTTCCATCAAGTCATACTTTGTAACTGTCATCCTAGATGGGTTCTACCTCTTTCCAGGGAAAAAAATTGCAAATTACTAAAGGAGAGGAAAGAGATAATACCCTGAATTGTCTGAAACAGACCTTTCTAGGCTTTTCAATGTCTTCTTCTTTCAACATTTTGAATTATTCATCATTTTTCTGTTTGACCTGTCTTGTTTCAAGGTAAAAGTCCAACAGAAATGCAAAAGAAAAACAACTGGAAATATATAACCACTTTCAAGTAACAAGTAACAAAATCTGACAGAATTTCAGTTTTAAGAATTGTAAATAAGTTGGGTTTGATTTGCACCATAAATAATATTTGCTTATATCAACTTCCTTTCCCATGTTGTTCATAATTATTATCTTAAAATGATCCTCTGTGAATTTTTTGCTTAATTGCTCTCTAGCAAATGGTTTATATATTTTGAAGTGACAGGTGATTATAAGCTAATGAAACACATTCCCTAGACCACAGCTTTAAAAGCTCCATGCAAAATGAAGTCAACTGACCTTATTTTGCATTTTGGCAGTTTTCAGTCCTTAGTGGCAACCCCTTACATGAACCAAATGGCCAACCAAAACCTTCCTTATACCATACAAGCTGAGGAAAATATCCAAGTCTTTCAAGACTTAATTTAATTTTGTTTGATTCTCCCTTTACTATGGACTTTTTCCTTAATGGAGAGGAACACCAAGAAATCCAGTTTAATTTCTTTATGCAGAGAATTTTGCACAGCAGGATAATGTGCAGAAATATTTAATTGGTTCAAGTAATCAAATAGGGAAGTTCTGATAATGTGACTGAGTATTTTATTCAAATGCTAACATCCCTAATTGACAACAGATTCTTACAACAGTGCATCAGTTAAACCTGTGCCATCATTCACTGAGTTATAAACTTTATGAGCACATAATACCAGTTATATAATTTTCATTTTTTCCTTGCTTAAAGTATTCTATTAGACAAAAGCTTAGTCACCATTCAAAGCTGTAGAGTTTCTTTCTAGGTTAGAGAAGGTTGAGTAGACATGAGTATAAAGTAAGTAAAAGGCTGAATTGGGATCATTCCATTTACACACAGACATTCTTGATACCTGTTTGCTTTAGTATTAATTACTTTGTTCAAAGTTCTGGTCAAAACTGATATTTGGAGTCCGAGTTCAAGTGGATGAGAAGGCTACTTTTATGTTGGGAGAATTTTTTCCACTTTGATGAGGAGAATAAAAAAAAGGCTGGAAATTGAAGGCTTTATATCTCATCAGAGCACAGCTGCTGTTAGAGGAGAAGAGGTGTGAAAACAGACATGTCAAACATGTCTGAACAGACATCAAATACAATAAAAATCAGTACCTTGGATATTATGTGAGTCCTTTGTCATGTCAGTTCTGATTTTCCAGCAGAGGTTTGGTTTTTAAGCTTTGTCTGTTACTATCTTTACTAAAAATGTCACTAATATTATAAACCCCATGAAAAACAGAGCATACTGTAGTTGTGGTTTATTTCAGCCTGAACGTCTGTGATAGCTTACCCCAAGTTTAATTTGGTGCTTTAACAACACAAAAAGATAAAAGAAGCACTTTAATTGAACTCAAAGGAGAAAGAATGAACAAAACTGAAACAGGTGCTCCACAGTTACATATTTATTTGCACTTTCTGTTATACTCTTCCATAACTCTTTTTTTACAGACAATTATATAGCTGGTGCCTCGATAAATGACATGTTGATCTTGTTGATTTCCACAAAGAATCTACTGGAATTTTTAATTTTACATCTGGAAACAAAGTTATGTTTATTAAAATTCGAAACCCAGGTGATACAATCCATTTTACTTTTAAAATATTTTTTCACAGTGTTTTTGGATAGCTGTGTATTGATATAGCATTTTTACAATATTTTTGGAAGTGGAAGGTTGGTATGGCAGAGGCACTTCACAAGCAAATTATTATTTACATTAAAAAATCTGCTCATATGTTTGTGCAAAGGAAATGTGGTGTCTGCAAAATACCCTGCTGTAGGTATTTTAAAGGAAGAAATATGGGAAGGAAAAAAGTGTTGTGATTCTTACCAGTTGGTCAAGTTTGAGAATAAATTGGTACACTAAATACATGATAGGATAATTTCTATTACTGGAATGTTAATATAAAATAGGAATAGCTTGTATGAGAAAGGCAGGTAATGAAAAAAAGGAGGAGCATTTCTTTGAAGATGAAGGATGTGTGTGCTTGCCAAGATAGAAGAAAAAGAGAGAAGCTTGTTGAAAATCTCTGAGTAGAAAGGATGGGAAAGGAAACAATGGAGTTATGTGGTAAAGATCTACTAGAGTTTAAAATGTGAAGTTGTTCAGGATAACATTTTCTGTGAAGAAATACTAAAATTAGTGAGCACACAGAATTTGCTTTCAAAAGGAATGGGAAACTAGGGAAATGATACAGAAAGTTAGAACTAATGCCAGCCAACATGGAAATATTGGATAAGAATGTAAAGGTGAAAGGCCATTTTAATGTGAATAAAATAAACTAATGGTATTCAAGGTCTGGTAGGGTTAGGAAATAAAATGACATGGAAAAAAAATTAAAACACCAGGCTCTCAGGAAGACATATGTATTCAGAGGGTTGACAAATATGTCAGGTAAATGTAACAAAAAAATGATATAAGTGGCCTTTTCTTACAAGCACAAATACAAAATAACTAAAGCAATAATAGGTAGTTAGAAAACTTCCTTGGATTGTGAATATTTTATAGATCTCATGTATGGAGAAACTGTTCAGGAAGCAAAAAATATGTCAGCTCACTGAGAATAAGTTGAAAAACACTGAGCAAACACATAGGGACAAAATCCTAAATGTTTAGACAGCAAATGGGGTGCAACTTACAAGAAATAGCATCGATAGTGTAAATATGTATATTTATAAGAAAAGGAAAATCACTAAAAATATCATTGGTCATCTTCTTCATGGAGGAGGAGAGGTGTTGACAAATGGTGCCTAGAAGGCCAAGTATTTTAATGGCTTATGGATCTTCATAAGATGTTAAAATTATAAGCCAACATTTGCTATTAGCAAAATTGATGAGAAAAGGAGAAAAAGAAGTTTTCATTTAGAACAAAAAGAGAAAAAGAAGTTTTCATTTAGAACAAATGAAGAAATAGGAGTAGCTAAATAAGACAGATGTTTTCACCTTATTTAGTTCTGATGATGTTCAAATGAAATGACAAAAGGCAAACAGGTATTTTCGAGACTGAAAAATGCAGAAGTTATTCATTTATTTAAAAAAAAAGGAAGGAAAACAAGAGGGACACATCAGTTATATATAATTCTTGTCGAAAAACAAACAGACAAAAAAAAACCACAAAAAAGAACATAAGCAAATAATGAAACCATCTCTAACCATCTGAGAGATAATAAAGAGATAAATAGCATCCAACACAGACATGTAAAGAAGAAAAACTATAATTTTATATATATATATATATGTTTGGGTTTTTAATTAAAGGATGAGAAATTTTTAGGTCAGGAACTTGTTGTGCTTTTTTAACCTTTCTGAGTATTTTCCCTAGCTATTAAAAGTAGATTATGATATAGCCATATATTGTTAATCGACTTTTTTTAAAGTATGGTACTAAATGAATTACTTTTTTCACATACATTTTTAATGATATTTACCTAAAATCCATTTGAACTTTTAAATTTCCTTAACAGAAACTTTTTCATTGCTTTGAAGAAAATAATAGTGTAGTTTTTAGAATGATTGGTGCTTGAGAGACAGAGATTGAGAGTGATTGTGCAACTACTTTTCTTTGTTTTCATTTTAAAGACAAATGGGAATCAAATGCCAGCATGAGGTAGTTATAAACATAGTGAAATTGTTCCACTAATCTTGCAATATGCTGTCAAGATAATAATAGCTCTGAGCATTTCCATTGATTTTGGAAGGAATTACTGACTTATTATCTAAAGGAACTCCTTATAGCTGGTTAAAAATGAAATGTGGGTTTGAAATATCCACTATTTCAATAAATGCTGTGAAAATTACTCTTTTATTCAAAAAGAAAGCAAGGAAAATGAGAAGAAGCATGTTATGGATGTGTCATCTTGAGTTACACAGATGTAAGGTGGATGGAAGAGTCCCCATATACCTTTTCATGATTGTTTGAAATTGTCCATTCAGAGACTTCTATTTCACAGATCTATCTAAGGCTTCTAAATTTATGTTTTGTCCACATTGGACCAAACTCTTGCAGGCTATCCCAAGACAGAACTGTAATAAAACAATGCTCCTTGGAGTAAAACCAAGAATATTTCTTGGATTCAATTTCTCTCCTCCTTTGTCTAATGTTAGAGAACTCTGGAAGACAAAAATCATCCCACTAGAAAGTACTAAATCAAAAAAGCTCTAATTAAACAAACTGGTTTGAGAAAAGTACATTTAACAAGACTTCTGTCTTTTACTCCCTATAGCACAAATTCAGTGACTGAGGTAGGAATGAGGATAAAACCTTTTACCTGTCTAGTAAATGTGTGATTTTTTTTGTTGCATATTTTTAGTTTTAGGAGGCATTCTTTTGCACTAGGAAGGAATACATGTCTGGAGACAATTTGCAGACAAATGTATTAAATTGAAGTTGATATTAGACCTCTTTTATTATGTTTCATTTTATGTGTTAGTATTAACTCTCATTCAAAATCTCAGGATAGATAATTTTCCTTACACAATGCAACACTAAAATACTAGCTGCTTTAACAGGCAGTGTCACTTTTGCAATAAGAACAGTAGTCTTATATAATATTTGGATACTTTATATATTAATTTTCAGAAGACTTGCATATGTTTTAAGTACCATGCTTGGTCCACATCAGTTTAAGTAGTTATCTGAAAAATATTATAATGCTTCCTATTATATGCATAATCTGACAAATTATTTCCAGTATCAGTCTTTCTGTGGTCTTGGATGGGTTGTTTAGAATACTTAGTAAATTTTCCTGCTTTCACCTCAATTCTGCTTTGGAAAATTTCATTCCTTAACCTTGACAGGTTAAAACTCTCTATTCTGAGGATCTGGAGTTTCAACACTCTCAAAGTATCACCAGCAGCTCATCCACCCATGTTCAGCGAGAAAATACAAATGCAGTTATCTGCACACAAGCAAAAATTTGCATGCCTGTGTCAAGCAGAGCATTTGAGTCATAAATCCCAGCTTCTGGAGGCATGCAGCTCAGGACCAGGTGTAATTGCCGAGCTCTGGGCAGTGTGCAGCATTCCTCTCATCATTGTTTCCAGATCACTTTGATATGTGATGTCTATGAGACACACATAGCACACCATGGAGGAAACGGAGAGGTGGCCATGTGTAGAAAGGTCACAGCACAGGCATTGCTGGCTGTGCAGCCCCACGTGTTTGCACACCATGGGGGAGCACAGGTGATCTTAGGCTGAATGCATCAGCTAAGGGCATCTGGGAATGCATCAGCTAAGGGCACTCTGTGAAAGGGCTACAGCACCAAACACTGCTGCAGGACCCCCAAGCTTGCAGCAGCAGGTGGGTGTAGAGAGCCATCTACCCATGGATGTACATAAAGCAGGTGTTGAAAACTTTTGACCTCAGTACAGACGGTACATTAAGTCTGTGCATTTTATTATCTGTTTTTAGCACCTGCTTAGCCCCTATGCAGCCTTTACACCCACAGTCTTAGGAGCTTACCTTGTACCATTTCTTGTGGATGGAAAATAGGCTTCTACTTTGAGTACTGAATTTCATGAATTGGATGCTGAACAGGTAAATGTCCTTTGTGTTCTTTGTCCAATATGAGTATTGGCATGGTAATAGTTTATTCCAGTCCTTATATTGTAGACAAGGGTATCTGGTCGTGCTTATACATTTTTCAGTTTTACAGTGATTTGAAATACCTTGGGTCTGAATGCCTGAAGTAGATCAGGAAGTACTTGTTAAAAGCTTGAGAAGACTTAGTTTTCTGCTTTCTGTCAATCAAAAAACAACATTATAAATTATTTCTGATATATGTGAAGAGTATATCCTTTAAATATTTGCCATGACATTTATTACACCATAAGAAAGGTAGCACCACATTGACCCTTGTACTTAGAACGAATGCTCTATTTTGAGAATTAGCACAACAAAAATATTTTTGTTTTAATTTCATGATCATCTGTGTACTGATGGAGATTGTTTTGAAAAAAAAAATGTAGATGGCTAGCAAATTAGAAGAACTAGATCATGTTAGGTGTCAATATTGGTTCTCTGTATCCTGCACAGTTGTGTGTTACTGTCTGTTGTGCCTTATGGTTTCAGTCCAGTCTGCAATTTTCACCAATGGTGTTCATTATTTAAATGAGACAAATAGGCTATTGTCAGGGACTGTGATCCTGGTGACATTATTTTTCTGACCTAGTGTAAATATCATGACCTGTCTTGGAATTCTTGTAGTAAATGAAATGGTTCAGGCAGTCAAGGTAAGTTGAGGTAAAAACAATGTGCCCATAAATCAAACCTTCACTAATTAGGATGTTTTATTAAAGAAAAAATGGATTTTCAACATTATGACTTGCATACAAAAGTCTGTAAATATAAATGGAGCAATTTATTTAAAAATATGAACTAGATTAAATTGTGACACTAATGGTATATATTGCTGTATCTTTTATTTTCACTTTTTTGCCTTGACTATAGAACTTCTAAAATATTAGAGATAGATGATACACACAGAAACTCACTTATTCTGAAAGACAGCAGGAATCTAAGCTGATGATCATAGCTGCTACTAAAATCAGTGGCTTAATTTACTCACTACTCTAACCATTTTTAACATAAGGCTACACAAAATTATTTCATGCTTCAGAAAGGTTCCATTATATCTGGATGTGTAATATGAATTCTTAGGAAAACTTTAAGGAAACTTAATGCTTTTTCTTTAAACTATTTGATCTGAATTCAGATCGTCCAACAGTAGAAAATATACATTGTGGGAACTAAGATGTTGTTTTACATATACTTGTAGTTTTTTCCATCCTCACTGTAGAGGTTTAAATTTTGCACACCCATAAAGTAAAGAATTCTAAACACATAATCAAATATTATGTATCAAAAAACATTGCCCAAAGACCTTTTTTGCAAAATAATTTGATATTCAAATATAAGAGAAATGAAAAAGGTACAGTTTATGTACAAGATAGTTTTCTGTATCAAAAAAAAAGAAATACTTCAAAAGTCTTGACAGTCACATTTGCATAGTTAATATATTTATTTATGAATATTACAAGAAAAACATGAGCATCTAAAAATTAGTTTCTATAAAAGGAAAGTGCTTCAGGCACACTGCCCAAGTCACAGAAGGCAAACATAGAGACTGGGAGAATGAGAAACACTCACTGCAGGGAAAGATTTGGTTTGAGACCATTAAGGAACCTGAAGATGTGCAACTTATAGAATCATTGAACAACCTGGGTAGAAGGCAGCTTAAAGATCATCTTATTCTAACCCCCCTGCCATGGTCTTCACTGGACCTCCATCCAATTTAGTCTTGAACACTTCCAATGATGAGGCATCCACAACTTCTCTGAATCTGATGAGATGCATCCATGCGTTCTGAGGGAACAGGCAGATGAAGTGGCTAGACCACTATCCATCATATTTGAGACGTGGCAGTCCAGTAAGGCTCCTACTGACTCGAAAAAGGAGGGGAAATAACCTCAATTTTTAAAAAATGGAAAAAAACAAGACCTGGGGAACTACAGGCCAGTCAGTCACACCTCTGTGCTCAGCAAGCTCATAGATCAGGTGCTTCTGGAAAGTATCCTCAAGTACATGGGAGATAAGGAGGTGATTTTTGATTTGAAAGCCAGCTTGATTTCACTAAGACCAAATTGTGTCTGAAAAGTTGGCTTTCTATGTCAGGGTTACAGAGCTGGAGAACAAGTGAAGAGCAACTGACATTGTCTGTCTGGACTTGTGGAAAGCACTTGACACTGTCCCTTCATGACATCCTTGTCATTAAGCTGGGTGAACATGGATTTGACAGATGGACCGCTAGGTGGATAAGGCATAGGCTGTGTGGTTGCACTCAAAGATCAATGATTGGATGTCCAAGCATAGATCTGTGTCAAGTGACTTCCTCAGGGCTGGTATTAGGACTGGTGCTGTTTAATATCTTTGATGGTGACATGGACAGCAGACTTTAGTGCAACCTCATCAAGTTTGCCAATGTCATCAAAATATGTGATGCAATTAACATGGAAGAGATGTCATCCAGAGGGATCTTGAACAGCTGGAGAGCTGGATCCATATAAACCTTATGAAGTTCCACAAGTCCAAGTGCAAAGTTCTACACCTGGGTCAGGGCAATCCCAAATGCAAGCTGGCTGTGGAATGGATTGAAAGCAGCCCTGAAGAGAATGACCTGGGTGTGTTGGTTCATAAGAAGCTTGACAAGAGCCAACAATGTGTGCCTGCAGCCCAGAAAGCCAAACATGTCCTGGGCTGCATCAAAAGAAATGCTGCCAGAAGGTTAAGGGAGGGGATTCTCCCCTTCTACTCTGCTCTGGTGAGATCCCATCTGGAGTGCAGCTCTGGGGCTCTCAACACAAGAAGAGTATGGACATCTTGGAGTGAGCCCAAATGGGGCCACAAAATGACCAAAGGTGAACCTCTCCTATCAAGACCAACAGACAGAATTGGGGTTGGTCAGCGTGGAGAAGACAAAACTCCACTGAGAATTTTCAGTATCTAAAGGGCGCCTATGAGGTAGCTGGAGAGGGACTTTTTGCAAGGCCATGAAGTGATAGGACAACAAAGCATAACTTTAAAATGAGAGTAGGTTTAGATTGGATGTTAGGAAGAAATGGTCTGTTGTGGGAGTGGTGAGACACAGGCACAGGTTGTCCAGAGAAGTTGTGGATTCCCCATCATCAGAAGTGTTCAAAGCCATATTGGATGGAGCTTTGAGCAGATTGGTCTAGTGGAAGTCCATGTTCATAGCAATTTGGTTGGAACTAGATGATCTTTAAGGTCCCTTCCAACACAAACAATTCTATATTTCTACGAATGTGCTTTACTAGGAGAAAAAGTTTGCAAAATATAGGAAGTCCCTGACACAGAAAAAAATTGAATTATTTTAAGATGCTGAATAAAGTCAAACTAAATTAGGGGCTGATTTAAAAATCTTTGCTGAGGAAAACTTATATTTTTGAAAAGAACAGAAATGCCAACATGAAATGAATGAAAGCCAAATGTATCCTGGGAAAATTAGAGAAGGAAAGGAAACTTCTCAAAAAAAATTAAGAAACTGAAACTGATAACTAAGAAAGGAAAAATTACATCTCATAAAACAAAAAAAAAAAGGCAGTGGGTTTTCTTTAGGTTAGCTGACTACAACCAGAATGCAAGTGCAAATGCCTGGCCTTCATTCTAGAAATTGTTTCTGAGATTGCAAGTGCTTTTTTAGAGCTGAAGCCAGTGTGATAAAGTGCTGTTCTTTCACCAGAAAGAATGTTTGCTTACTATTTCATCATCCCCTGGAGGCACAGAGAAAGAAAATAAGCACATCAGTTGTCATTATGACAGGATAAAAATGGAGCCATCATATTTCAATAACACAATGCAATGAGCAGCCCCATCGAGTGATGAATTATGGACTCTCTCTTTCACACTCAACTATAAGTTAATATTATCTCCCCAGGATAATTAGAGTGAAGTTCAATTACTGACCCTGAATTACCGTGTGGGCCACTCCATGGGTTCTGACACAGCGTTTTACACATTTATCTTTTCACCTAATGCGCTAAATCTGCATTGCTCAGGTGATTAATCATACTGGGTCCCATCTAGCTCACACTATTCTTCTTGTATGGATTGGCTGGTCCCTGGAGTCCCCTTGAGCACAATATGGGAAGGTCTATTATGCTGTGTTTTTCTTCCAATTTGTGTTCTTCCTTGTGTTTTGAGAATGTGGTCACTTCTGATATTTGCCCAAAAAAGCGCATTGTAAAAATGCAACACTTTTAGATAGGGGATTATCCACCTCCTTGCCAACAAGGAGACAGATAACTCTGTCAGTGCAGGTAAAACATACCTATAAAACTCCAATTGAAACAGATAGGTCCCTTTATTTCTGTGTGTAAAGATGAAAGAAGAAAAATTCACAATATGGTCTGGATGCATTGATCAATTTCCTGCAAGTTGTGTTATTTCTTTCCCTTGTGAAGAACAAATTCTACCCTTGATCTAGTTACTCAAAATTAATCCCTTGCTAATTTTTTGTATGTCTTTTAAGGGCTGTATATGAGTAACCTCAAACATCTCTCATTAAAAAAAGAAAAGAGCCCAAATTTTTATTTATAATGCAAATTGTATAAACAAACCTCTAGATTCAGAACTCAGCACAGCTTATTACAATTATGTTTTCATCAGCCCAATGTCTTGCTAAATATACATCGGTGATTTGAGAAAACGAGATAATTCCACCTCACTTAAAGAAAATCCTAGTTTACTTCATGGGCAGTCTCAGTGAAATGAAGGAGAAGGGATTAAAAGAGAGTCAGAGGATCTGGATAATCAGCTGCCTAAAGGATAGAGATTGAGGTCATATGCTGGGAGGAATAAAAGAGAATGAGATCCCTTTTTATGTCAGCAGCCATAATACTTAAATCTCAGGTTGCAGGGCATTGGAGTAAGTTGTAATTCCCTTACCCACAGGCCAGGGAAATGGGTAGCAAGGAGAAAGAAGAGTCAGGGAACAATTTGGGCAAGTGACTACACTTAGCATACAGATCTACACAACACCATGTAGCAAAATTGGGCTACAGCAGAAAAGCTGTGTATCAAAACAGAATAGAATCAGGAATAGAAGTAGACCTCAGAATGGTATCTAATTTCCACCTTTCCCTAGATATAAACTCCCTGCACTACCTATCAATAATATGATGCAAGTGAATAACTCTGTGTTTTTGCTCCTAACAAGCAATTTCATATTAAGCTACAGCCAAATTTTTACAGAGGTTAAAATTTTGACTTAGAAGTGGTTTTAAATCTATCCATATTTTTTTTATTTTCATCATATTTAGACCAAGTTCTATAGAGGTTTATGTTTTCTGAACTGGTCCTTTGAGTTCTAATTTTGTATCTCTGGGTCACATTTTCTATAAATATAATTTATATTAAAAGAGCAATAACTGCTATAAAACTACTTCTACACACAAAGGAAAAAAAATAGTAAATCCAATGTCTGAAAAATAGCAATTAAGAGAAGAGCAGAAAAAACAGGGAATATCCACTGTTCAGGAAAACTATGGAATGCAGCTAGAAGCAGAATAAAACTAAGGAGTGAATGAAGCACTCATTCAGCCTTTCTGCTATGTGAATTGTACTGTTTCATTCGATGACCCATTTAAATTTACTCATTAAATCCTTAAAGTACTATCATAAAAAACCAGTCAGAAATCAAAGCTAGTCATAATTTTGTTACTGAACTTGTATGTCTGTATGCTGGTATGCTACACCTGCTGAAATTTGGTGAATTTTACAAAGAGTTGTGATAGAACATGCTGTCATGCTCTGAGTTTCACATTGATTTATGTTGCATTTATTTTTCTTTCAGGGTCAAACCAAAGTTATGGGCCCCGAGTCCATAAAACTGTAAGTGAAGCAGACATAATGGTGGTGTGGAGGAAGGAATATGGTTTTCATATGAGCATAATAATGGGCTGGTTATGTGGCAGGCTTTTCAGAGAAGGGAAAATTCCTCCAATCCTCATCAGCAGTCAGTGTTAATTACTCTTCCAGCACGAAAGAGCTGGAAACCTGAGTCCTATAGCATGCTGGATATCTCTTATGAGATTTGCAGCACATGTAATAATGTTCTGCACTTTGCTTTCCCAGGTTATATATATATATATTCATCAAAACCCTTCCCACTCCTGTTCTCCTTCCCCTTCTTGAGAGGAGTTGTCACTGTGCTGCAGAGGAGGCTTTAACTATTCTCAAGTGATCTCAGAGTCTCTGGGTGCTGAGAGGCTTAAAGCCAACATTCCCTTGGTCCCTGTTCTGTGCCCAGGGCAGGTCAGAAGAGCAAAAGAAACTCTATCTAGCAAAATGCAAACATCAACCTCTTTCCACCTTCAAGCTGTAATACAAGACCCTGTCTTCCTAATCACCCGGAGAGGTATAACCAGAGTAACATAACTATTTTAATTAGACTTTTTGGATGAGACTAGTCATTTCTTCAAGTAGGACAGGGAATTTTTTTCCAAAAGTCCCATGAGGATCTGTGCTTTTAATCCATCTGCATAGTTCTGCCTTTCCTAAACTGTGCACTGGAAAAGCCTATGATTTTTAGTTGTTTTTCCAACTCTGTGTAGCAGTCTAATCACAGATCTGTCTACATGATGTGCTTTAGCACAATTGCAACTATAAAAGATATTTTTTGAATCATTTTCTATGTCACATAGATTTCAGTAGATAATCTTTTTGGACTTGAATATGCTTTGATAACCTTATTTATTGATTTTTTTTTTTCCAAAACATAAATAAATATACTTGAGAATGCCAACCCTCTTTTATCCCATTCTCCCTGATTTGTCACTTTTGTCCACTCAGGACAGACCTCATTACTCTTTTAAATATACCACTGCCTTAAAAAGCAGTTCAGGATTGGGCCTTACCTGTCAACAGGATGAGCTATTCAAGAGCTGCATTGTTAATTTTAATAGCCAGAAAAACATAGCAAAGAGCTACAGAGCTCTGTGTTGGCTCACCTGACAACATTGGTACTATTTTAGTATTTACTATTTTAGACCGTAGAGGTACTGGCTTGACTCAGGCAACTGTGATGTGAGGAGTCACTCTGCAGACCCAGGCACAGGATGAGAAAGATTGCTAATTGGGTAAGTCTGGCCACCATCTGGCACTTGTAGTCTCTACCTAAACTCTCCAGATGCAGCTCTGAGCAGCTGTAAATAAAGACTTTCAGCAGTCAAAGGTAATTTATATTAGATATTTTATTCTGTTAGTTAAAGCTCAGAGAATTTCGTGTGTCTGACAGCCTTCTGTGAGCCAGAAGGAAGAATATGGAGAGGAGGCAGAGGATGGCTGTTAAGACTTTACTGCAGTTGTTTTTGAGACACTTGGATCGCTATGCCAGCAGTTCAGTCACATTTTCAACACGCACTTGTGAGAGCAGCTGCTGAACTTTGTCCAGCATGTGTTAGCATCTGAAAAACATACACAGTTTATGTGCTGTCCCCCATGAGGTTGATGCCATCTATTAAAAAAGACTGAAAATTCAGGATGCAAGTTATGTCATATTGCTACTGATAATGCTATGAAATGTAGTAATGGATGAATCTCTTCCTAAGGCTATAACTGAATCTTAATTTTTTTTATTATCTACTTTAAAATATTCCCATATTTCTATATTATGCTTGCAATTTCATGGGTTTTTACACTGTATAGTATTCTTACTCTCCATCTTTCTCTGCTTATTCTTCTCCCTGGAAATCCTTTCTCTGGGTTTTTTCTCTCTCTGTTCTTTCTTTTTTATCATTCTTTTCCTTTCTCTTTTCCTCTTACCATTTAACCTGCTTAATTTTCTTCTGTTCAGGCCTGCATGCCTATAAAAACTCTCCTACATTCAAAAGGCAGCAATTTTTCAGCCAGTCTATCTTTGAAACCAAGCAAGCACAATGTGAAAAAGCCTCAGTATCCACTTAAAAGTGCACTGCCCACAGTTCTCAAAGATTTTCTTACTCAGTTAGTCCTCAGTTGACATATCCAATTTTTTTTCCATGCAGATATTTTGGTCTTTTTATCTTCTATCTAGTATAGGCCTATGTCCACCCAAATCCACACCTACCTTTCTGGTCCTCATTTACTTTGAACCTCAGTCATATCTGTCTAGCTTTTGCATGTAGGGATTGTAGTCTTTCCTAAGTCTCTAAAATATGTATTACTGTGTTGAATGTACTAAAATAAAGCAAACTCCTTCCCTGTCAATAAGAAGAACAGCATGTGCTATGGCTCTTTAACTGAGCTCAAATTCTATCTTATAAATGGTCCCAAGGGTTTCTTTTAGTTCCATCCAGGGCCACTTGCTCAGCACATTTCCTCCCTGAATCAATAATGCAATACCTGGGCCAGATAACAAAAAGTGGAATGCCACCTTTTTCTTTTTCTTCCCTCAGACTTTGATTATAACCAGACACACTGATTAGATCTGTTCTATGAATCTTCATGTGACAACCAAATTAGACATTTTTACCTGTCCCAAAGAAATGACATGTGTAAGTATCAGGCTTGCAGTTGAAATTCTCTGTGAAGAGAAAATTTCTGCCTAAAAAAAAATCTGGTTTATTTTAGAAAAAAATTGAAATAAATGAAAAAAAATGTTATATGCCCAGTTCCAACAAAAGTGATTGTGTGGTTACAGTATATAACCCCACTAGAGGAGTTCCATATAGCAATATTTTGTGGGTGATAGTGGAAAGACTTCCCTTTGTTATTCAACAAAATCTATATTGAAATGGCTTTCACATAGATTTACTACTGTCTTGCTCTCACTTTCACAAGTTGTGGTTAAAAGACAACTTATTTATAAACTGGAAAGATGGTCTTCTTCCAGATCAGTAATCTCATAAAATTCTAAATAATAACTATAATGCAGTTGTTGAAGCTTAGTTCCAAAGACTGTTGTGATGTCCCTCATTTGGACCAGACTGCATTGGCAGTAGACAGGAGAGATGTTTTCTCTCTGGGAGGGATTAATCCCCAGGCACAAGACTCTTAGGATGATGCAGGCTGCTCCACAGACTGCTCTGAAATCTGATGCAGAGGGAAAGGAATGCTATGGCCTGATCTCTTTCCTTTGTCCTTTAGATAGTAGCAACATCTTTTGGGTGCAAAAAGGAGTGGATTTTCCTCAATGGCAGCTACTGCAGCTCTCATTAGTCCTCTCTTAGATAACACTGCTAAAGACATGCTAGTCCCATTTAGTCAAATTACCATGTTGACAGAGGTGTCAAATTCTAATTTGACAGAAGTGTTAAATTCTAATTCTTTCTCTTACAAATATATTAAAAACCCCAAAACCCTGCACCAAACTGTCTCAATTATTTGCTGTCTTTCTATAAAACACCTTTGTGTGCCAGTACTTCCTAAGAGTTAAAAGGATATGTTTCTAACATTCCTGTTTTCTCACATGTTAGCTTTATTACCAGAGGGGTATTTGTATTCCTTCTTTTGATGATAGTCCCTGGCACACCTTCAGTGAAATGTAAATAGTGAAATGTCTGATTCTTTAGAATCTTCTGAAACATCCAGGACAATTTCAGAAAGTCATTGTAATAAATTACTAGGTAAGAACTAAGAGTGCTCCTATTGATGATCCATTTCTTCCTCAAACAATGGATACATGAGTTTGTCACCTATTCAGAATTTTTTTTTTTTTAGAATTCACTGTTGAAGCTGTCTCAGTCAACACTACAGCTATTTCAGACACATTTTTAAGAAACATTTATGTAATCATTGATTCTCTTGATTTTCTATGACCAAGCAGCAGCTAAAACATTTTTGCTTACAATACTGTGTATTTATTGGTTATCTGTAGTACATATGTTTTACAGAGTTGGTCAATCCAGGAGAAATGTTAGCCTAAGTTGACAAGACTGAAAGAAGTCATGAAAAATCGATCAAGTCCTATAGGATTTCTAAATATTTATTAATGATTGATTGATCTTATGTTGAATACAGTTTAATGGACTTAGATCATTAATTTATGCTTCAGTTTTCCTCAGGCTCTTCTTGGATAATTCAAAACCTCTATTAGTGTACATTAAATCATGCTTGCAGAAATTCAGGGTCTGAACTACTTGCTTAGAATTCCCTTCATTTTCTTGAAGTTGTAAAGTCTGAACTGTGAATTGATGAGCATTGTGGGAAATGAGTTCTGTGTTTCCTTTGAAAAGAAATACCACAAAGCATACAATTTACCATCGTTTACGATATAGCAAAGATTGTCCAAGAAATTAACCTAAACAATCAAGTAATCCTTTGATATTATTTCAGTAGCTGACTGGCATTGTCACATTTCAGAAAATTGAATTCAGCTTTATGAAACATATGTTTAAAAGTTGTACTCTTTCAATAATTATGCCATAACATCCCTATTTTATGCAAAGCTAACTAGATATTGTCATATTAAAATAGCAAATCCAATTCATTGCTTATGAAACACATGTTTAAAAAAATAAAAGGCACACTTTAATTATTTCAAGAGTGTTCAGACTGGCTCACCAGCCTACTGAATATTGCATTTGTTTAAAACTCAATCATGCAAAATGAAGACTCGATTTGAAAAATTTTAATAAAGATAACCAGACTATCATTATATCATTTGAATGCTAATCGGTGCTTTCATTCAGTGGAGGGAGCAGCGATAGTGTCAACTTTGCTGGAGGCTCTTTATTTTGCAATAAAAACATTTACATTCTAATGATTTTATTAAAGCATAGTAGCTGTCAGCATCCCCAGATGACTCCCTGGCAAACTGTATCAGTTATCAACTCATATTGCCTTTATCAAAACCACCCAGTGGTGAGTCTAGGCCTGCCACAATGAGATGTCTATTGCTCAGAGAGCTGGTATTTAATCATTTCTTCTTCAGTATTGTTCTGCTTACAGTGCATAAATAAGTGCTTCAAATAACCCCAGAGTGCTACTGACAATGAAACAAAGTATCAGTCCTATTTATCTTTCCCACATTTTTCAGAAACCTTCTCCACTTCTTTTTTCCCCCCCTTTTTTATTATTTTGTTGTTGTTGCAGGCGCTTTTTTATTCACTCTAACCTATCATCATTCAACAGCTCTGAATTTCTTCATGATGAGCAGTAGAACTAACAGATAGAGTCAAGGAAGGTGATATTTTTTGTGCTAAGAATTGATATAATGAATACTGAAACAACTGGATTAGAAGTGATAGGTGGACTCTGAAGCAATGTTGACCTTAACAGAAAAACCTAAGGGGAAGGGAAAAAAGCAACCAAGCCCCAGTGTTGCCATTGTATATTGCAAAACAGAAAGAATGTTCCTTATGGAGAGAGAGAAGGGGAAAAAATGGTGGGGGTGGTAAGCACAGGATCGTAAACCTCTTAAGCAAACCTTGTCAAATTTCTGCTAAGGGATGCTAAATATAGACAGATGCATGCTGTACTGACTATATTGTCAGATTTCTTTTCCTGACCAAGCAATGCTGATCTGAGGACAGGTCTCTTAATGGTGATAAAAGTGTGTCAGTCCCCAGCAGGCATACATGTCTGTTTTTAAAAGAAATTCTTTCCCTGGCTTTCATTCACTTTGTTTTTCACTCAGAGAACCAGCATAGATTATAGTGCTCTGAGGAGTCCTTTTGCAGCTGAGCCAACTAAAACCATCTCGATCTCACTGGTAAAATGTCTCTTAATTTGGTGGTAGTGAAGATCTGTCCTTGGATTGCAGCTGAATAACTGCTTGGAATAATTCTTAAAACCTTCAGTAGAGATTAGCTGTAGCTGTTTTGCTTTGGTCCAACTCACCCCGCTCACTCTGAAAGATGGCAGAGTGACAGTGTACTAGGTGGGGGCTTTCAAGTTCAGTGTCCTAACATTTGCATTTCTGCTTAAACTGCTGAACATAAATTCTGATCCACTGGGATGTTTTTCTTGCAGAAATATCATCACATCCTTTTGGTTTATGGCAGCTGTCCATCTTCCCAGTCATATTATCCATTCTCCACTAAAGTGTTTAGTATCAACATCAAAATGCACCATGCAAATCAATAACATATTGTTGTAATTACATTTCTTGGGCTGGAAAATCAAATACTGTTTTCAGTGTTTGGCTGAAATGGCATAAATATGCAAAGTGTATTGCTCAGCTGGTCCACTGGTTGCAGATCTATTTTAAATCTAGATCCAGATTTAGATTCTGACTCTGATTCTGATTTGCTCTGCAGCCTTTGTCAAATCACGTTGTCTCCATCTGTAAAAGCAGATGATAACTGATCAAAGACACCATCTCTGACTGGTGTGTGTAATCAGCCTAAAAGGAGGAGAGATTTTGAAAGGCACTTAGAAGACAGCGAGGTGAAGAGTCAACAGTGCTAATGCCTGAATGAGGGATGGGTACGACATCCTAGACTTGCTCATGAGTGTGTCTGGGGGCACTAGCCAGGCTGGGTATATTTTGTGCATGAAGGAAGTCTGATTTTGGCCTCTGCTCCTGTTCCTTCCAATCTCTCTCAATTTCCACGTTCTCTTATGAGATTTAAAAATCTAAAGAGGATTTTGAAACTTTGAAATGTTCTGCTTCTGCTCCAAATGTTTTCCTATTTTAATACTGTTGAGAGTTACCTTATTTTCTTTATCTAGAAAAGCACCACCCAGGTCAACAAACATACACCTGCATTCAGCGAAGAGAGAGAAACAATTACCTCCTTTCAAATGTACTTCACATTTTTCCCATCTGATCTTGGTACAGGGCTCAAGCGTTCCACTTGACCCTGTCCTGCTCACTTTATAGAGAAATGCTGTTGACCTGACCTCTTTGATATATCACTGTTGACAAACATGCAGTCTGACAAACAAGGTCCTGATCAGAGTCTTGCAGACACAGCAGTGGTACTTCAAACACCCTTCAAGCTGCATTTCAGATGACAATCCTCCCAGAACACTTAATTTTTTTATAAGGTGGAGAGTGTACCGACAGTTTAGAAATAAATCCTCAAAAAATAGAATTGAGATTTTATCAAAATGCATTTATTATTGTTTTGCCAAGTGCAGCTTTGAAACATTATTTCAGCTGTAGCTTTACAAAGTAGTACATTTATCGGTATTGAACATAAGTGGTTTTATAATGTTGGATGAAAGATATTGAGGAGTTGACTGAGGATGCACCAAGCTAAACACCATTTTTATACAAATGTCATTCCTTTTATTAATTATCTTTTTGCATAAAAATCCCTATTTCTTATTTTCAGAATAGAAATACATGCAGTTTTTTGACAGAAGAAATAGCCATATATAAATCAGCTCTTTGTTAATTTCATAGGCAGAAGAAACTGCTGATTTCAATTATTTAAAATAAAATAATTAGGGAAACTGGATTGCTTAAAGGTGATCTGCAAATTAATTTTCCAGTGTAGATATTTTTGTTGAGGAATATTAATGTATTAAAAAAAATTGTGAAATTATATTTGAAAAGAACATGCCTGGGATAAGCATTTGCTTCACCAGTTTAAGTGTGCATAAAATTATCTATGTAATAACCTTTATTTTCTAAATATGTAATTTTAACCAAAGTTGCTGTAGGTTGTGTTCCAGTGAATTTCTGATTAGAGTACTTTCAAGGCAGATGTAAAATGCCACAATCTGTTATTATTCAATAAAGCTCAGACAAACAAAGATTGATATAAATTTATGTTAATTATATAGAAAACAGGCCAAGAGAATTCTGAATTTGGCAGAGTGTGCAACTCTTCCAATAATAACTTGGACCATCCAACAGAACTGCATTCTTCTAAAATGGATCATGCTTCATCAGCAAACTACAGACTTCAAAAGATGTGATAGAATCTGAGCTCTTACTGTGAAATACAATAATTGTTTTTCATTTCTTTCTGTGACATGCATTTATGGAAAAGAAAAGCTATGAGGGGTCTTTCACCATTTTTACATTACTGACAAAATTCCTCTTTTTGTGCAGTGGCTGGAAGGATGGAAGAAATTCCAGAAACTGTATTATTTTTTAGGGAAAAACACTTCAAAAAATAGCTTTCTTTGATGAGTAGCAACCTGTGGCAGACAAGACTGATCACTCATCTCACTTATACTTTCATTAGTACATCACACTGTAATCAGAGAGATGCTTAGGGTGGAGAAGAGGGCCTGCAGAAAAAAAAAAAATTAACAAACCCTGTTCCCACTCTATCTAGCACTAGCTCTGAGCAAACCTGGCAACTCCAGGGAGTGGAATCAGGAGACAGGTGAGCACTGAGATGAGGTGAGCCCATTCAAGGGATGCCAAAAGTGACTCTTTTAAGAGAAGTACCAAGAAGGCTCCAGAACTTTATCTCCATGAAACACAAAGCCTGAGTTATTTGACACTGTCCATCTCCTTTGCCTGTGGCAATGTATTGCTTGCAACGCTGAAAAGCTCCACAGCCATACAAGCCACTGCTGCATGTGGAAGATGTGTAGGGACGCCACCTGTCAAGTGAACATCACAAATATCAGAGCCTTTCTGTGTGGTTTTAGAACAAAACATTTGAATGATAGCACTGTAATTGTACAATATAAAAAACTGTAACAATATGAATTCTTTATATCTCTCTTCGCTGATTTAAGAAGTGACCAGAATGGCGTCACTGAAAAACATGAATAAGTGGTAGCAATCTTTTGTCTCTTTTCTATTACTTTCTGTCATTTTGATGTTTGCTGCTGCAGATATTTTATCAACAACAACAAAGCAAAGCAAAAGCTCAAGGAGATTTTTATTACTTTTATTTTACTTAACAGAAAACTAGTATAATTCAAAGCAATAACTTTAGTGATGTTAACACCATCACATGATCTGCTGGGATCTTTTTCTCATTTTGACTACTTTTGAACTGTCAAAAGTACTTCTAATTTCCACTACAGATAGAAATGTTTCCAGATGTACACAAGAAACACATGTGTGAACCTAGAGAGTTTTGTTTACTTATGAAAAAATGTATTGATCTTAAAATTGGTGTGATAATAAATAAATGGCATTCAACCAAAAGTAAATATATATGTATTCATCTTTGAGCACTTTTGAGACTGCTTGGCACCACACTTCAAAAACCACACTACACTGAGATAGCTATAGAAAAATCAGAAAATTCTTAGTTTCTCAAAATTTGTTTCTATACAAATTATCCATAGATATACATTATCCGTATATTAGAAATGAATCAACAAAATAAAGAACCATGAGTAATAATTTCTCTCTTTCTGTAGGCAGCAACCAGAGTTGTATCATGCTCAATAATGGGTCTTAACAGGGTTTTCTGTACTTTAGATAAAAAGTTGTGAAAACTATGTGTAGTGTTGCTCACCTGAAGAAGCATGAAATCAGCACATGGTCTCTTGACTTCCCCGTGGAAGTTCTTCTCAGACCTTACTTGCTTTATGAGTGTCTCTTAATTTTTCTCATTTAAAAGAGAAACTCTCTTTTACAGAACCTCTGAAAACCACATGAACATGAAAACACGTTATAGTCTCTCTGAGGAACGGATTACAGGAACCAGCATACTGTCTGAGCACATTTTTAGCAACATATGAAGATTTATTAAAGTTAAATAATTGATGGAAATATGTCAATTTTACAGCTTTTACATAGAAAATAAAAAATATTATTTTTCTTTCTTGCTGTTCAATGAGATAAAGTGAGCACTATCTACAATTTTTTGCTCTATTTCACAGAAATAAATTATTATATTTATTTTAATATTATAAAATGTATGTACAGCTATTTATCTCTGTATATTTTATATGCACATTTAGTCTGTATATTTACTATTCAAATGAAAAAGAAAACTTTATCAAAACAAATATTTCAATGTTGCCAATTACACTTTTGAGATAATTTGCTTGTGGAAAATTTTCTGTAATATCACATTTTTGTTCCATTTGGAATGAAGTCCCTCAAAATGTTGCAAATCAGCTGAGTCCTAAAACAACATAAAATCTGTAAAAAATAGTTTTTACTTTTGTACATGCAGGTAAATGGCATCTCTTCTCAGATAAAATCCTACCTCATTCTATTAATGCAAAGTGCTCTTGCTGAAGTGAAGTAGCTATGGAGGATGAATAAAAATTTTCCTCTCCCCAAGTCCCTGCCATTTTCTAGATGGAATTATTGTCATTAGCTGTATAAAATACTTCCTTTTAGATCATAAAACCATGCCTTGGAAAGAGTGGACTAGAATAGTCATGGGGGTGGTATTCAGCACCTCTGTCTTCATTTGGGACACAGAACAAGCAATGGCACAGCTTGAGGAACAGTGTGTTCCCTTTCCTGAGATTCTGTCCATGATAGCACAAGAATTCCCCTGATAAGAAAAGAAGAAGACATGCTAATGAGGACTAGTGCTATGACTAAATTTTCACTTTCTGAAGTAAAATTTTCCCCTGTGAGGATGGATGCTGTTGAGTGTGGTGAAGATAACATGATGTAAATCTCACAAGGAACAATACCATGCCCAATTGGAATAATTATGTAAAAAGCTGTATGAAAGTTTCAGTAACATTCAGTAAATGAAGGGATAAATTAAACTACTGACAAATTAAGAATTTCTTTCTTTTCTTGCTCTCTGGGAATCTACATAAGAAAAAGTCTGGGGGATTTTATATAGAGATTCATCTCAAAAGTGTTATTTTTAAGCAATTATCAAAAGGTCTTGTTTCACTTAAAACTTAATAATATTTTTAACTTAGTTTCATATGGGGTTAATCAGACTATATATACATTATTTAGATAACTTTTGAAACACTATACTGGGCAATTTTTTTCTGATGTTTTTCTAATGTTCCTAGAAGAAAAATAAACCCTCCAGAAACTGTTTTAAAATATGTTTAATATTTTTATCAAATAAAAATTAATGGTATTTTTATGGCAACTCATTTCTAAAAAAAAGTCCTGAAGAGTTTTGAACAAATTTACAAATACATTGAGAAAATTAGTAGTTTGAATTGCATCCATCTTTTTCTGCTCACCCTGAGTTTTCATGAGCTTTTAGCATGATCAGCTATACCTTAGAAAGTCATAGCATGACACTCTAAAGACATATAATCTAAATGCTGCTCTTCCACTTGAACTAATGATGTACATGACTGTAGCAAACAAAGAATATTCATTTGCAATAAATCAAAAGGCACTGCACTTTATATAATTGCACATAAAGTATATTAAGAGAAGATATTGAGATTGCAAAGTCAAGCATTCAGAAATTTGAAAACCCCAGATTTAAAATAGCTCATGCAACCTTAATTTATTCTGTCAGTGTATGCATTATTATAAAGATATCAATAATATGATCACATTCCTTTATCTTTTTTTTTTTCCTACAGGAAATTTGCATCATGAAATGGGTATTATTTTCTTACAAATAACTATTCGCTATACTCTTTTCCCATCATCATTCAGTTTTTGGTCTCTGGGACATATGCGTTTGTTCAAGCCTCTTCTGAAGATGCAATCATGAATACCCTTCATGGGTTATCTATAGTGCTGATCATTCACTTACACTTAACAAACAAGAAATTTATGCCTTTGCAAAAGTAACTGGATTGGAATGAATTTCATGTCAATGGTACTTCCAAAATAGATTCTGAATTTGAGAGGCCTGTTGTCTGAATTACATTTTTTTCCAAAGTTACTTTAATTAGATAACATTTTCTGGGTGGAAAGATTATTTTCATTTGCTGCATTTGTAGCTGTAAATTCTTATTGTTTATGAAACAAGTTCTTGGGCCTCTGATCATCCAACCAAGAAACAGAAGAATGCACAGGTATCAATCTCATGAAAAAAAATCTTTTATTGCCCAGGAAAATATAGAACCTCTATATCATAGTCACAGTCTCTGAAACCAGGATTTGAATCATGACAGTGTCAGCTTGTGTGATTCAATAGAGTTTTATGTTAATCAGTTCACCCTGAAGGTAATACCCATCTATGCTCAGCTGTGTAGCCCTTCAGTATATTACATATAGCTGAGTACAAGGGGAGCTGCAGTACCTAGTTCACATGTAGACACCTACATTTATCTGTATTAATCTGCAAATTGAAATCCACTCCAGTTTTCTTGCATAGTCCTAACCATGATATTGTTCTGATTCTTTCTTCCCTTAACTTCCTTCACTTCATGCTACGTATCTTCTAACTTCTACAATGAAAGATGATTTTCTGTCCTTAAGGTAGATTTCTGAACATATTACAGAATCACAGAATCACAGAATGAACTAGGTTGGAAAAGACCTTTAAGATCATCTAGTCCAACCTATGACCTAACACCTCCCCTTCAACAAAACCATGGCACTGAAAGCCACATCCAGTCTATTTAATATTTTTAAATTAATTAACAAAGCTTAGGTGATTATAAAACAACATAATGACTGCTGATGTTGTTCACTTTTCCCTGGAAATGCCTGGAAATCTTTTCCTTGATGCTGGAAGCAATTCCTATTTGACCCCTTTGTCCTTAGCTAATTTTAGCCATATTTTGTCTTTGTCTTTCTTAGATTTTCTGCAAATGCCTTTTAGTTTCCTCTGGGATCCTTCTCCAACCATCCACTGAGTCGTTCTCTCTTATTTCTCATAATTTTCAATTAATACATTTTCCCTGTTCTTTTAACTAAAAGAACTCTTCCATCCACTTGGATCAATTAGTTGTCCCCTTCCTCATGTCACCCTGTCAGTCCTTGTGTTCTAACAGTCCACTGCTACTTCCCTTCAGAAGACAGTCCAAAGACAGATATAATCAAAACTGTCCCAGACTATATTCCTCTTGTCGTCACAATCAGAAACAAAAGCTTTCTGGGTTTTATGTCTTCTCAGGATTCAAGGATGAGCTAATGGGGAAACAGACAGTGATAATTGTCACCTATGTGTGGGCTAAGACCAAGACTAAATTCTATGCTAGAAGGCTTTGACTAAGTCACCAGCAGCCTATAGTTACAATTTCAGGAAAAGTCCTAATCATCCATTAGCATAGATGAGCATGCCCAGATTACCATGGAGATGTGTATTTTTTACCAGGCTAAAAATAATCTTGGGCCTGGTGATTTTCAAGGAAGATTTTCAAAAGGAAACAAATGCCATGCAGTGTTTTCCAGCCATTGTCCTTCCTCCAAGTCTTATAGGATATACATTTTCTTATCTGAAACACATTCAAATTTTAGAATACTTCTGGAATAGGATAATGGTTATGGCTGAAATTTTCCAAAGAAATTCAACTTTACTTATTCCATTAGGGAAAACATTTCATCCCTGATAGCACAATAAAGTTATTTATATGCTATGCTTTCTTCATAGGTATCCAATAATTTTTTGTAATATACAGTATTATCCACCCCACCCACTACTGAATTTCAGTGTATATTCTTGGCTTACAGGTAAATGAAAGCTAATTAAAAGTGTCATCACTCTTCCATTCCCTGCTAAACATCTGACCCTATATCTTCTAAAATAATTTACTCTGAGGGCTTAAGCACATGGACTTACATGTTCAAAAATCTTCCATCCAGAGGACAATGAAAACAGGGATGTGTGCTGAACTCTGATCTCTCTCTCTGATTTAAAGCCATAAACCCAGAGGCATTAAAAGCAAGTTAATACTTGTTGAAAAAAAATTGCAAATGTGTTTAAAAGGTAATTAGTGAATAATTCCTTTAGTTACTTTGCTCTCTTCCTTTCTCATTGAACTTGACCCTGTTGTCTATAGGAAGCATTATAAATTTTGAAAGTCTCTCATGAATTGGACATTTTAATGAACTACTCACAGCAGTCACCTGTCAGTGGCCAGTTTATTGGGGAGACTGGGTGAAAATTTATCTCTCTGCACAATATGTAGCACTACTTTTCACAGGGACCTGGGCTAATTTAACTCTGCTGTTTTCTGAATTAACAAGGCTTGTCTTCAAACCTTTCGACACAGGAGCATTCTGTTCTGTTATTATTTTAGCGCTTGCCTTCCCACCCTCCCTCAGGACGTGCATTATTTAATCCATCTGGAGCCTTAGTAACCAAGTTCCCCTGCTCTCCCTGACCCCAGTGATTTATGTTTCATATTTCATGCTGTGGTTGGTCTTTTACCACTTAAAATCTCCCTCCTTATCCCAGTCAATCGTTTTTTTTTTTCCCTCTCCCTTTACCCCACTTCCACCCCCACCCCCCACCCCCCCACCCCTTTCTTTTTTTTTAGGAGGAAGAATAAATATTTGACAAGTGGACTGTTTGTCATGCAAGCCCTAACACAGTTACAGTTAGGGAGGGGAATAATTCAATCTGCCAAGAGTTAAATGCTGATAGATCATTGGATGTTGCTAGGCCAGGGGTTGTGCCACTCATAATTTTTCCCACTGATACAACTATTTTATGGAATATGACATACATCTTTAGGTGTTAAATCATCCTTAGAATAATTTGTCTGTCAGGAATCAAAGTGAAAGGAAATAAAATCACCAGAGCACAGAGTTGTATTGCTAAATCTCATATTCCACAGAGACTCATGCTTGCACTTTAGTGTGTGGTTGTATCTGTGTCTTTAAATAAAAACAACACAGAGAGAGAGAGGGAAGAAAATCATGAAGGAAGGTGGGGTGGGCGTTTGCATTGTGAATGTTGGATTCACAATCAGTCTTCCTTTGCTCTGTACCTTCCTTGCTCCCCGTTCCTCATATCCTTCTTATCAGATTTCATGTTTAAAGCCCAGCCTGAACTCCCCATCCTACGCCCACAAATCTGACTGAACACAATAGCACTGATAAAACGGAAGCAAATTTCTTCTATTAGTGACTGACAGCAATTTGAACAAAATGAAGTTGTACCATGATATCGTCATATATACAAGGTGCAAATAACCTAGTTTGAATAATCACAGCCTCTGTCCTTTTAAATGATTTTTCTCCCCCATTTAGAGGAAGGCCTTTGATGTGATAATATTAATTCCCTCTGTGCTTGGAGGAAGGAAAAAAAACCTAGGAGAAGCGGAAATTAAATGAGTAATGCAATGTCAGTCAATCTTTTAAACCAGGGCCTTATTAACAGCTAATCATTTTGTCATTTTGTTGCTCAAAGTAATGAATTTGATAGGAGGAGAAGGGAATGTTTTATGTTTATTTTTATTAGTTTTAAACAGAAACAGTTGTGGAAATATTATATTATCAAGACTTGCAGCATTTAAGTGGTTTCTGTTCAGCATATCGCTATTTTTCTTCACTGCCTGTATCTGATTGCCATAATTTTGAATAATCTGCTTGTCTTTCAAAAAAAAATTGAAAAGGATATTCATCTCAGGCATAGCACAGGGTTCCATCACTGGAGATGCATTAGGCTTTTGTTAGGTATTTCTTTACATCCTATTTATTCCGAAATATCTAAGTAATTAATCGCTAGAAGGAGAGTTATGCAGCTGAAAGGAACTGTATATGTTTCTCAGCTGCCAGTGTCTGAAGACCAGAAAAATTACAGGGAAAAGACCATGAATAACTTTATGTTTCCAAAAGTGTAATGCATGGTTTTGTTTTGTTTTAAAATTCTGTAGGCTACAGCTATGCATTAAATACAAACTAGTAGAATGCATTAAATATTTGTTGCTGGGAATGGATTGTCTGTTTGACGTCCCTATAGCATTTGCCTTTGAAATGGCAGGGGTGACCTCTCAACTAGGACTCCAGAGGACTCTCAAATTAAGTACTTTGAATGTGGTGCCATTATAAGGCTTGATCTAATGTTGATGGTAGTTTTCCATCAGCAAAAACTGCAATGCAAGGCACAAGTATCCAAAGCCTCCTACAGGGTTACAAGATTTGGGTTGCCTCAATGTTATCCTTCATATGCTTTCATTACATGTATGTATTTGTTTATTTTATACTTTCTTACTAGTTACTAGCTTATTTCACACTTATATTTTAATGGATGAAGAATGGATCTTGACTCTAGAGTTTACAGAAAAAAATAGTCCCTGATCTCCAGCTCAAGGCCAACCTTCATTTACTGTGAGTTAAGTTAGCAAGCAAATCAATACCTGGAAGCCTAGTGATACATCTGGTGATTTACTTACTCATTGACTGAAAAGCAATTGTGTGGGTTAGACTACATTTGAAAATACTTCTGTAACATTAGCATAGGTTCCATTTGTTTTTTTTTTTTTCAAGCATGAAACATTCTCTCCACCAGAATGGAAGCATTCTCTGTGTAGGAAGACACACATGAAGGTGGATAAAGCAAACACTCCTTAAAGCCTAAGCAGGAAATGCTACTCTAGTCAAATTGTAAGAAGGTAGCCACAAACAAACCCAACTTCCAGAGAATTTAAAAAGTGAGGGAATGCACCATCTTTTGAAATTCACCAATGGCAGGAAAAAAAAGATGTCTTACTATCCACAATTTCAAGTTACAGAAATAAAGTAGGAACAAAGTGATTTTTTGCAAAACATTGAGCCCAAGGTTATGGCTGGCTCCTGCTTGAGTCCTAGTCTTTGCTTGTTCTCTACTCTAAGAATTCAGACATATCTATGAATTTAATTAATAGATATATAATATCTGTAATTGTCAACATACCCAACCAACCTGTGGCAAATATGAGCTGCAACCTATTAGCTAAAAAATTGTTGAAAGAAACCCACATGAAGTTGTTAGATCTCACATTGTTGGTGGTCTAGGAGTACACACAGGGTTTCCAAACGTCAGCTGTCATACATAAGTTTGGCTAAGCTGTGTTAATGAACCTTTGTGCTGGAGTCCAAAGCATGACATAAGATTTTAGCAACTGCACTTCCAGCTCTCTAGAGGTCTTGCCTTGCTTCAGAGATGTAGAAAACCGGAAGAGGAATATTAAGTACACCTATCAGTGTAGGGATTGTAAATATATTTAGCAAGTGTAATCCATTCTCATATGGCAATGACTCTGCTGTTTTTCAGTGAAAGTATTACTCAGGAGTCTGTGCTAAATGATGAGTCTTCCTTTTCATTATCTTTACATATCTAAGTATCCTTTGTGCTATAGAAGAAATGTCCTTGTGGGAACTGATTGCTGCCATTAGTTTGTTGATTCAGTTGATTGCTGCTTTAGGCTGTTCATTTGGTCTCTGCTTTCAGAGAAGCTTGTCCAGAGAGTCTCATAAAGCAGTTTCTCTTCAGAAGAGAAAAGCCATCAAAGCATTACCAGAGATAATATTTCTTTTCTGGTTGTATGGAGCAAAGACATCAAAGAAATAGCTGGATCCATAATCTACAGCATATTCAGAAAATACATAAACTTTGCTAACTTCTCTATAATTAGTTGGAAATTACATTTTGGCACTGAAGAGAGAAAGAGTAGTTGCAAAGGACCTCTAGAGGTTGCCTAAGGGTCAACATGGATCAGGTGGCTCAGGGATATGTCCAGCCAAATTCTGTTAATGGAGGTTCCATAGTCTCATCAGTCATTAACTAGTCCAACCTTTAAGACTGAATTCACATTTTCAGCAGCTGAAACAAAAAAATAAATTGATAATTAATTTTTTTAATGAATTGAATTTTTCTAAAGAACTTTTTAAATAAAAAAGTATTTTCAAACCCAAGTGTTTCCGATAGACTTGATCTACATTTGAAAATTTGTATTTCAAATTTATGGAGCAATTAGAAGAGCCCACTTCTTCACTGATTTTAAATAGTTCTAGTGAAAAGAAACTTCAGTTCTCCTTCTGTCATAAGAGAATTACAAAGTTACCACCTGACTATGAAAAGACATATTTGAAATATTGTTGAAATTCAACTTGAATATGGGATACAGATACATGAAGTATAAAATATCTCTCAGCTAAGGCAGTCCACATTTTTCTCTTGAATATACATTATATGAATATATATACACATTCTCCATTTGTTATTAAGAAATCACACATCATAATACATATTAAAATTGGGTATTTACTGCAAATATTCAATACATTCTTATTAATAGAGCCAGTTTGCTACACATACAAACTCTGTCTATGAAAATAAGGACTCATCATTAAAATGCTTTTACAAATAAAATATAAAATGTGAGTGATCACGAAGAATAAATTTCTGTGCTAATTTACACATTTCTCAGTTTTTCACAATAAATCCTTTTTTTTTTTTTTACAAAATATTGTGTCTCAGAACACAGATTCTTAGGTTATCAGGTTCTTATTCTTGCTCTAATCACTTCCTCATTTAAAGATAGCTGAACTCATCACTACATAGAAATTTGGCTTGAAAATTTTCTAGTCAGAATGCAAAGATTTAAAAAACTGAGGACAGCCACTGGAACATATTTATTTGAGTATTTATAATTGTAGACTTCTATAATTAATAATGAAAGCCATGCTGCTGAAAGAAACCCAGGGATCCTGGTTGACCAAAAGTTGAATATGAGTCATCAGTGTGTTCTGAGGTGGGTCAGGCACAGCATCACCAACTAGTCAAGGGAGAGGATTGTCCTGCTCCAGTTTTGCACTCGTACAGCCTCTTAAGTGCTGGGAGCAGTTTTGGGCTCCACGATATAAGAAAGATATTACTATTGAACTATTAGACTTATTAAACTACTAGAGAGTGTCCAAATGAGGGCAATGAAGATGGTGAAGGGCATTGAGGGGAAGCCAAATGTGGAGCAGCTGAGGTCACTTGGTCTGTCCAGCCTGGAAGAGACTGAGGAGATGCCTCTTGCAGTTATAACTTCCCTGTGAGGGGAAGAGGAGCAGAAGGCACTGCTCTCTTCTCTGTGACAGGACCAGTAACAGGACCCAAGGGAATGGCCTGAAGTAAGGCCTGGGAGGTTTAGGTTGGATATCAGGAAAGGTCCTTCACTCAGGGGGTGGTTGGGCACTGGAACAGGCTCCCCAGGGAATGGTCACAGCACCAGCCTGACAGGCTTCAAGGATCATTTGGACAGTGCTCTCAGGCACATGGTCCTACTCACTCCTGTGCAGGGCCAGGAGCTGGACTCAACAATCTTTGTGAGTCCCTTCTAACTCAGCTGATTCTGTGATTCTGTGATTCATCCAAATGTGCACACGCTTTTACTTGAATATCTAATAATTTTATATTTTTAAGCTATTTCTAGTCTATATTTGTATACAGTTTTACTTCTTTTTGATTCTTTAATATTTTCCACCTGAAAGACAGGAAGGAGCACTTTTTACAGAATATAATGTTATATATTAATGATACACATTTTCCATAAAATTTGTATAATTTTCTCTGTATATATCAATACCAATATGGTTTTCAAAGTTAATATTAATTTTAATATAGATAGTGAGGTGTATGTGTAAAGCATGTAATCTGTGAGCAATGATAGACATTTATGGGAACACTAGAGGAGCAAAACTTTTCAGAGCATGTGCAGGGATAAAAGCTGATATAGTTGAAGTGGTAGTATTGAAATATATATATTTTTAATATGGAATTGCACCATCATTTTTACTAATTTACTGTAGAATTGTGATCTGAATAACTTGTACTAAAACCAGCCACAAGTAAATATATTTGGCAGACACAATTGAAAAAAAACATTGTAGAGAACTAGGGCTGTAATGTAGAATACAATATTCATCTCACCTCCTGATCCACTGTGTCAATAATGTGTGAAACAAAATATCTCCAAAACTCAGTCCAAGAATTTTTAAAATAGGAGCCTAAATTTACATCCTTATAGTCTACCCCTAAATACACAAATAAATGACCTGTTTTATTAAAAAAGAATTGAGCTCACAAAACCTTAATTCTCAACAAGTGGTTTTTGGAACTCCGTAGTACTGAAAATCAGGCCATTTCTTTATATGATTGAATATTGGTTTTAGGAACTTAAATTCAGATATTGAAAATCTTAGTCATTGATTCAAGTTCGTTTCTCATGGAAATCAATATGAGTTTTGTCTCTGTTTTAAATGTAAGTAGGAGTATATACTTTCCTTAAATATAAATCTATTCACAGTAGCATAATATAAGACAGCCTGGGCAAATTTCAAGTCATGACATTGTCCTGGGGGCATGTGACTGAAATCATACAATGCCCCCAGTATAATAGAGAATAGTATTTCAAAATCCATACTCCCTGAATATAAGTTGTTTAATCATTCAGATAACCATTATGGATGATTTTCTTCAGAGTTATGAGAATATGGATATTTTTTCCCATACTACAAAAGATACTAACATTTTCAAAGTGTGGAGTTTAATAAAATTTTCCATACAAAATGTCCCCACACTATTTCCAATAAAATCAGACCCAAAAGGGGCTAGGAATTTAAGAAAGAAAAGATCTGAGGAATCATAATGGCTACACATATAAATTGTTTAAAAACAACTCCTCTATTTTGAGAAATATATTTATTTTATAGAGTAGTGTTTCATATATCATAGTGTTTTTTCTTTATAGTGTAAAAAAATATCATCATGAAATGAGGAATAAGAGGCAAAAAAAAGCTAGAGTAACTTTATATAACTCCAGGTATGCCTTTTCCATGCCCAGACCTTTATCTGTACTATTGTCTGGCAAACAGGAGGGAGGGTCTCAGACCTATCTTAATCAAATGCTTTTAAGACTTTCAGAGGCAGAATCCTACTTTTTCCTTGAGAATTGCTATTGGAAACACAGGTGCTTAAAAATCTCTTTTCTTCCTCTGTCATGTTCAAGAGACTCAGCTTTGTACTTTGAGTAGTTTCAGTAAGAACTGTATTTTTTGTGCCCTGAAAGTTTGATATGATGATACATTATTTGGAGCTGATTACTTATTCTTTCACTAAAACTGTAACAGCCTTCAAAACAAAAGCAAAATACGATGACCCTGAGATGTTAATTTAAAAAATATTAATACTTTTTTTTTATGAATGGAAATGCATGCAAGTAATTTTTTTAAAAGAAAATTATGTCATGTTCCAAAAATACATGCTGAAAAAGACATATGGTCTTCCAGTAATGTAATATTATGTGGTACCTATAAAATGCTTCAACTGCTCCCTGAAAACAATACATATGAATATATATATATATATACATATTTAATTGAAGATGTGTGGACTTATGTTTATTAAATTCAGAATATTTAAATGAGTTCAAGGAAAAAAATTGTGACTTCTGTGGTTCAAAATTTAAATATCTACCAGTCTGGTATCAACATTGTTTTATTCCCACTCGGTATGATTTTGGTTTGGGTATATCTAAGTAGAAGCTGTTTTTTATTGTTGCTACTTTATTTTATTAGACCATGTAACTGAGTAGAATTTCGCCTTAGATCACTGTTCTAATGAGAAAATAATGGAGTATCTTATACATTTAATTAAGCAAGCAATAGCCACATACATCTTTGTGTTCTACATTTTATTGAGAAATCAAATTATGTTGCAGGGGTCATTTTCTGGAGCATCCCTGACATAAAAATACAGCATCCTCTAAAAAGTTAATCAAGACCTCAGGTAAGAGCCTATCTCTCCTTAAAAACCAAATTAGGATTTGTCCTTTTCTTCAGTCCATGATAGACCAGAAAAGTGATTTTACAGAGTGAGAGTTGCATGGACAAGCAGGCATGTGCACAAGGCTTACGTGCTAACCACTAAACAGCTTCTAAGTCACTTCCTCACAGGCAGGAAAAGAATTCTGAAACAGTCACTTGCCATTGAGCAAAATGAGGAGGAGTCAGACTACCCGCTTTAGAAGTGGGTGATATTTTGGTCTTGTTTCTATATTTAGTACTGTCCCAAAGGGCTGTGTCTGTGCTTGTAAATAAAATGGTTGGGTGTCTGTCCTCTGATCCTCAGAGGCATGTGACACAGAACAGCTCATATCCATATGGTTGAAGTCTCATAATCTTAAAAAAGTAAAGTAGCATCATACATATTGACTCTTGGTAACATTTTCTGAATTGTTCAGTCCTCTGAAGTGTGCCTAAGTGCTGTCTGGGAAGGATTCAAGTCCAACAAAGGCTTAATGGTTTACTAGCACAACAGCAACTAATCTCAATTTATTGCAGTCATCAATACACAGTTCACAACTCGCATTCACACAGGAAAAGCCTTACAACATGTTAAATAAGTTCAGAAACTTTCTGAGGACTATTCTGTGTGTGCTACATATGGGGAAGTGAATATAGGTGTGAACGACAATCTGTATGTTCTTCTTTCCTGTGCAGTGCATAAGCATGCAGTGAAAACCAAAGTGAATATCATTCTGTGTGTTGAGCAGTCATGATGCATGGTTTCAGGCTTACTGTTCTTTGTCTTGCTCCACAGTGCTATGTTTGATAGCAGCTAGTTGATAGGTAACTGCTTTACAACCAGCTGCAACTTGCTGATCTAGGTTAGATTCCAAGAATTAAACTGATGAAAAAATTTCAAGAATCCATTAGCTTGACTAGATTGGAGCTTGATCAGTTTGAGACATAGTACTGGGATTTTATTTTCATTTTAAATAACTATTTTTTATTTAAAATATTAGTACACAGAGAAAAATTGCATGTTATGTTGAATACAAGAAGGCTTTACAAAAACTTTCCTAGAAATCCTCTTGCCATGTAAAAGAGACTGTGACATACAGAGGTGCCATAGGTGCTTTATAGTACTCTCTGTAACATAATGAATGAGGCAAGAAGCCAAGTTCTTCCAGCAAATTTGGATGTACTTATAGCCTAACATAAGAGCCCTCATTATTTTTCTTGATATGATAGTTAAGTCATAATATGGTCCATTACAAATGTGATCTTCCAGAAACTGCTCTAATTCTGTGCATCTTTATATCCTGAGAGTTGGATGAAACTTTTCTGTCATAGTAAATTGCTTGTACTACCATGTCCTTGTAGACATTTAATCCAGCAATTCTTATTAGGCATCTTGAAGGGCCAGGAAGCTTGTGTTCACACAGAGAGCAAATTCTTTCTTTATCAGTCACTGTTCCAAGTCTTTTGGGATTGATTTGGTTAGGAGATGACCCAAATGAACAACACTTGAAGATTCTACTTACTAGCTCTTTCTCTGACTATGGGGAAGACTTATTGTCTGCTTTGCAAAGTAGGAGTTTCAAAGACTAAAGAAACACATACTAGAGCTATGAAAGTGTCCTGGGGTGGCTGTATGCTCCAGTATCCCCACGGTCTAAGTCCTTTAAAAACATCAAGCCTCCAACTTAGTCTCAATGAACCCACCAACATTTTTGATGGACTTTCAGTACAGTCTGACAGAGTAAAAATATACCTCTTCACTATGGTGATACAAACAATTTAAAGAAAAATGCTGTATAAACCAATGTGAATAGCAGGTAATGAGATGTAATCTGATAAATCATCTACTCTGGGAGAGGTCTTCAGCCTCACTTGTAAGGTGGTGATTTGTACAGCACTGTATACCACTGATTAGCTGTTTTTGTCTCACTTTATTGTTCCTATTATGCTCCCTTATACTGCTAATGCCAACTCCTCAGGAGCTCACTTCATTTCCTGAGGGACAGGAAAAAGCCTGGTCCACTTTGCTCTTTTTCAAGCAACATTGAGAGACATTTGGGTGTGTATTGAAGACACTTTTTATCTTAAGCATTCCTCAGAGTGTTATTTAAACTAAAAATGATTGATTTCCAGGAGCTTGTTCCTATTGTTATCTTCATAATATTCATAGAATATCCAGAGCTGGAAGGTGGCCACTAGGATCATCAAAGTCCGAATCCTCTGAACAGTTACCCTGACTATAATTTCCCTGACTATAATTTCCCTTTCTCAAAACTGAACTTTCGTGTAGCTGTGGATTTCATGCTGGATGTTTTAACCATATTTTCCTTTGGACAGTATAGATTGCTTTTGGGTTTAATAAAAGCCACTTGGAACTTTGTGAAAAGACACCTGAAAGTTAAATGCTAAGATACTGATGCCCCATTACCTCCTTCTGCCAGTCTTCACTCATGTCTCTACCAATTAAGTCTATAGTATATCAGTCTAAAATCTATTCTACAATTTGAATAGTGTTCATCTTCACTTATTGTCACACCCCCCAAGTGAAATTACCTAGTGAATTCCTAGTGGACTTCACAGAATCTTCTAAGCTCAAACATGCTTGTCTTTTTTATCTCTTTTTACCTGTTCCTGAGTGTTTTCATTGGAAAACAAAACAAAACTAGACTACTTTGTTAAAAATTAATTTCAATGCTTTATGTCTTCTGTGACTTCTCTGCAGTAGTGTTGTCAAATAAAATGGAAGTACTAGATGTTATAAAATTATCTTAAAAGTTCAGAGGAACAACTGTAACTTAGCTGAAAAAAGAAATGTGCATTGAAACACCCAGGAATACCTGAGGTACAATGCCATGAGACACAATGCCATGAGCCATTGGTTTTGGCAGCATAACTGAATGAAGAAAATCTATCTCTCTCTGTCCCCATTCCCAGCTGATCATTCCTATCCCTGGAGCTTCTGAACCTGGAATATTTGATTTTCCTTGGTTTATAGTGCAGTAACCTAGAGATAACACATGTAGGCAGGAAAGTGGAGAGAATTAATCATTACAACAAAGTAAAACAAAAATTAATTTACAAATCTAAAAAATTAGACATTATTTCTAATGATACACTAAGTGCTTCACAAGATGGGATTTAAAGCACAACAAGGGTTTCTAGTCACTTATGCTACAGGCACCTGTTACTCTTTCTGTGTATGGGTTGATCTAGGCTAGAGACGGGGCTGATGAGAGAAACACACTGGAATGAAATTTGAATGAGTGACCTGGTCACGTGATTGGCCAGAGATATATGTTTCTTCTTATTTTTTTTTTTAATTATTTTATGGTGGTAAGGGTCAGAACAACATGTTTCTTTGCTTTAATAAAAGTGGGATGGATATATGACATCCTTGACTTACTGATTTGCCGTAATGATCAGCCCTTTTGAGAATACGTGTGAGTGCACATGTGTCCTCTGCATCACGGCACTTCATTAATTGCTGACTTCATTAGAGGCTGGGTTAAAAAGTATGATGTGCTCCAAACAGAGCATCTCTATTCAAATGTGTGACCTTCATTCTTTCAGATTTATTAGAGAATTATGGTATAGAGTAGTATCACCTAAACATAGCATATTTATTGAGCACATCTTTCCAGTAACTTGTGATGAGCATAAAAAAGATATGCATATCTTTTATATAAAGCCTATGATATGAAGGCACAAGATTTCAAACAACACTGGTAAAATTTAACTGGATTTTGATATGCCAGAGCAATATATTCTCCCCAAATATCATTGCCTATTAGCTATTTTGCCCTCACACTTTCTTAGAAGTAAATTTCTACTTGAAGTATTTTGAATCTTAGATTCTGCCTTGTCTATTTTTAAATTGGTCTCCAATGATTAATATAAGTTTCCACTCCTCTGTGATACTGTAAAAATACAGTGTTTTATCATATGGCATTTGTCCTAATTCTAATTAACTAAAAGTCCTCATACGACTAGTATGACTTTTCAATAATGGAGAAAGTTCATCTCTTTTTATATACACCATTTACAATACTTTGGTGCAATTAAAACTCTTAATTATAAAAAAAATGCAAAAAACCACTATCTTCAGGTTAATCAAACAAAGTATGTAAAAAAAATTAATGTAACTTCCTAATAATTTTCAGTCAATTTAAGACTAGCAATGACCTCAGTACTTCTCTTTACCTTAAAACACTGTTCTAATAATGATATATTTTAAATTATGGGATTTCTGATACATTTCATGCTTAGTGTTTGACATTTCAGTGTTTTATTTCATGTAAATTACCAACATTCTAACAAAATATTTTCTGTTCTTGAGATGAGAGTTTCCACCTTACAGTGGACGCATCTTAATTACTAATTGCTGTTGAGACCTTTACATGCCAAGCCACAGACCTATCAGACTTCACCCTGACTTTTGCTATATTTATAAATAATGTTTGTCATATTTCTGACATCAGTTTCTCATTTGCAGCGTAAACTAATAACGTAAGATGGAATGGAAAGACACAGAGATAATCCTCACTGACCCTTGGGGTCACTCTCTGCTTTGCTATAAAGATGAAAAGAAATGAGCTGCAGCTCAGCCTTTTAAATTAACAGCAAAAGATATCAAATCCTTAAACCATTTAACAACTTAATTTGACTTGGTTTTGTTTTTCTTTTATTTCTTATGGGAGAAGGAAATGGGAAAGCCTGATTAGAGCAGGGTTCCAATTCTACCAGCCTTTGAACTAACGTTTGGAAGAGTGAGCTCACTTAATATTTAAATAATTTTACCACATATTCAGCCAGTTTACATACACTGCAATGTGTCAATAAAATCATTCTCTAATAATTATGATGCATTCTAGAGTTTAGCTCTAGATAGAATGTTATTTTAGAACAGTGATAATATTAGTATTGCTAATGACTTAAATCTTTTAGATTCCTCTGCTTCTCCTATGGCCTCTTAAATGCAACTAATGAAACACCCAGCAATTTGACCACAGGAGACTGATATTTTATTGAAA
Organism: Lonchura striata; assembly: GCF_050655825.1. NCBI lineage: Eukaryota > Metazoa > Chordata > Aves > Passeriformes > Estrildidae > Lonchura > Lonchura striata. Next base: position 94,838,452 of record NC_140704.1, on the reverse strand, counting down.
GATACTTTTCAATCTATTCATTTTTTCAGCCTTTTCACTGAATTGGTTATGATTTAAGTAGCTAAAAATGTTGTTCTTTCTTCTCCTATCAGATATTTTTTATTACTGTTGCCCTGGGATACTACTATGATGATGATAATTGAAATTTCTCTATTTCTTCAATTTTAGTATGCAGTGAAAACATATTTTTGGATCCAGCATAATCATTACTACACAGCATTAGATTGTTATGTCACCAGTTTAGGATTGCTTTTGACTTCATTATAAAAACTGACAGGAAAATAAGATGGATTACATGGCTACCAGCTGAGCAAAAGTTTAAATTACTTTTTTGCATCCTAAGGAATAAAGCTTCTTCCCATCCCAAATTAAAAAAAAAACAGGCATGCTAACATCTGATGTAACAAAAATGTGAATGGTAGTGATAAAACCAGTTAAAATAAATTCTACTTTGCATCTGGGAAGAGATGTCATAGTGGTGTGAGTTTCTAGCATGAAAAAAATCCAGTTTGAATATTGATCTTTTGAAGCTCCATTAGCTATATGTTGAGCAGTGCTGACATCACAGATTGATGTCTCTTTAAACTGTGTCTCAGATTTAATCACTTGGGGAAACCAGCTATTGACTTTGGATGTTTGTGCTGTTCAGCCACAGGAGAATGCTCTCTTACTATCTCTCTCTCCCTTTGTCCATCCGTTTTTCTGCAGGTCTCTTGAAGGCATGCACATGCACACACACACATGCTTGTCCCTTTGTGTTAGGGAATATTGTCATTATTTTTTGTGTAACTATAGCTTGCCAAAGTTACACTTGCACTTCCTTGTTACATCTGTACATTACAACGTGTAGGTCATGATGTTCACACTGAGGCAAAGCACTTCTTACTGGCTTAGGGTATTCAGATAGTATTCAGGAAGGTCTAAAGGAATGAGCATCATCTAGTCTGTGGAGACCTTCATTTCACCTTGTAAAGTGAGGCAACCACAATAGCCTCCAGAAAAGTGCTACAGGAATCAATAAAGACAAAGAAACCAAAGCCTGTCTGAGGTGCTGCTGGTAGTGATGTGCGTCTGCATGTGTGCATGCCTGTATGCCTAAGGATGAAGAGAGATGGTTTCTGATGAAAAGAAATGCAAATGTTCAAGGCATTGATCAGCACTCATCTCCGTTCAACCTCATGCCCTCTGCTACATCAATACATTGGAAACATAATTTGTATCAGCAGTTGTTTCTTTAATTAAGATCTCTCCCAAATCTTTTTCATTGATTCATGACATTAACTTATTGATTAGCTTACTTATGCTGAGGTGGTAGTTTTGTTGAAAGACGGTGTCTCTCTCAGTTCATGATGCTGGTTCACTACAAATATCTTCTTGGCAATGAGAGGGTAAATTGGAGCTCGCACGGCTTTGGCATTGCTTTAGCAGTACACAGAGGATTTCCCGGGGCAAGAAAAAAAAACAAAAAGAACCCACAAAAATACTGACTTGGCATTTCAGGACTTTGAATACCTGACCCCTCTAAAACTAGTAGTGGAAAGTTTTATATGTTTTAAAATCTCACCGAAGAGCTAATCATTCTAAAGACAACATAACAAAAATATTAGAGACATAGAGGTATATAGCATATCCAGTCTGTGTATGTTAATGGCTAAAGAGTGGGAACTAAATGATAGAATTTGAGCTGAAATGTAAAATATATTTACAAATTAATGACAAGTAACTGATGCCTCATTTAATCAAATAGTTGGTAAAAAATTTGATAATCAAGGCATGGTGGGGTTAAGCCTATATAAAATCTGAAATAAGAAACTTTCACAAATTTTACAAGAATAAAGAATTGAATTAAAATTACAAGGATTATAATTCTGCATATTTCATCTCTTCACAAGATTTTTTTATGTCATTTTGTCATAAATACCATATCAAACAGGAGAACTGTTCAGTATGCTCACAGATACAGAATTTCACAGGGATTCCCACAGTCTAAAATTGAGTATTTACATGGGAACTTGACTCAGGCAGAAGGAAAAGCAAACTGGATGACCTCTTTCTTCTTAGATAGTCTAATTGAAGTAGCACAGTTATGAATGGCTTATGAAAAATTCACAGATGAAAATTTATTCAACAAAATTATTTAGATCTAAGATTCTTAACTGTCTTGTATGGACTTGATGCTGTCTTTCTAAAATTGCAGGGAGGTGCAAGGACTTTTAGAAATATTGTGCTGTGAGGTTCAACAGGGTCCAGAAAACGAAAAAGGAACAGAGCATCAGTGAACTGGCTCCTCTAAACCTACTCTCCAGATGGAGCAGCCCAGGGACAGATAATCTGCACATGGCACTCATTAAAGTTATACCTAATATGTAACCTTTGGGGAAAGCTTTAACCACATCAAAATACTTTTGAATATTCAAGGCAACCAATCAAGACATGGCTAATAACTGACTAGTTTGTTGGGTTAAAGAAGCACAAAGTAGCACCATGGTGGCCAGACAGATGTGTGAGAATTTGGGAGATATGATGTCAATAGCAGTGAGTAAAGATATTGCTGACAGAAACAATTATCAAAGGAGAGATTCAGAAGCTGATGTTTTTCCTCATGAACACGATTTTTTCTCATGATGTATTAAAATCAATACAAATACATTTAATAAAACAATTCCTTGTGTTTCTTAGGCAACTAGCATTTGAACTGAATTTACTTTCTGTGGAAAAATGTGTCTTGGGAGTTCAGCTACTACTTTCAAAAGTAGTCCTTCTTAATGATACAAGTGAGTTATATACTCTAAATTCACACAAGGCACAAATCATTGCTGACAGTAGCCTGGACACTCCCTTTCAAATCTGCTTCAACAAGACAAATTGTAAGGCACTGAAGAATAGTTTAGCAATGAAAGCGTGTATCTCTTTAGAGTCTCATAGAAATACAGAAACAGAGTGCTGTTTTGCATTAAGATCCCTGAGATACCTATTCTTTTTTGATTTATTGAGCATCGAACTTTAAATTATTACTATTTCTCCTCAGAAAATCTGGTCATCTGTACATATAATTTCCAGAAAATAGCATTATGACCTTCCCAGAAAAAAACCATCCACCTCAGTTGGTACAAAGGGCCATGCACCCTTACCAAAGGGACAAAGAATATGTAGAATGATGGAAATATAACAACTATATGGAAATAAAAGTGTGACTAAGTGAAAAAAATCAGGCATGTAAGCTAAAACTGTCATTCTGTGGCTTTGAATAACACAACCTGCATAGGAACAGGATATGGCTTTCACAAATAATATGTTCTCCCTTGAAATCTTACAGAGCAGCCATATCTAACCATATGAATATTTGTATACCTATATCAGTAAAATGGGGGGGAAATGGCCTATATTTTCCAGAACTCTGATTTCCCTTTAAATTATATATTTATTTGAAGATCCCTATCCTGGTCATTATAGATCAGTATCTGCAACCTAGTATCTAGAAGTTCAGAAGCAGCAATATCCAAACCCAGGCCTGAGTGTCTGAGGCTGAGGTAACTGGAAGTTGTGTTGATTGTGCCTGTGCAGCTTCCATGGGGGTTAAAAGCCATAAAGCTTTTGTTGCATTTCCAACCCTCTTCCCTGTTCTTATCTGCACCTTCCCATTTGGAACTAGCAAGGATGTTAAGGATGCTAATAAGGAGAGAGCTGGGAAAGCCACAGAAAACAAGACAGGTGGCAGCTGTTTTCTCTTTGGTCACTAAATGGAAGAATGGGTGAGAGCACATTTAAATTCAGTTTCAAGAACAAGTGGTCCATTAATATATATCTGGTGTGGGACAGACAGAAATCATGGTGCACTTCTCTTTACAGACTAAAAAAATTCAAAAGCAACTTGTAACTTCCTCTGCTCTTAGAAAAATATACCTGAGGAACAGTAACCTGATGATAAATAAGCAGCCAGAGATGTTCTGAACAGACTGTGGTCAATGTAGCAAGTTGCACCATAATTCCATTTAGTTTGAGAGATTATCAGTATGGGACCTGTTTTCTCATTGTTTTCTTTTGGATAGCTTGACTTGCAAAAAAAGCAAAGGAGGGGTTTAGAATTGTGGGATATGAAATTAAGATTAATGTTATGGTCAAAATGATCAGGAGTGAAATATTTGGGTTTTTACCTTGGCTAAGATGAGTGCTAAATCTGACCTAAATTCAGTCATTTCTCCTACTTGAGTTAAATCTACACAGTAAATTCTAGACTAGGTGAATGAGGCATTGGGATGCCCTTGACAGAGCTTTCAGGTGAAATTTTGGAAACTTACTTCAAGGGACATAGTATTTCACTATCATTTTAGTTAGTCTGCAAACAACACAAGACTGGATTTGATCAAATTATGCTAATTCACATTTTCAAGGTTGTTTTCAGAGTGGGTGAAACCTTGGCAGAGAATCCATCAAAGTTAATTTAGCTAATTGGTGGGTTCTCCTCTGCAATATGAAATAAGAGTGAAAATGGATCACAATGATCATTACGCTGCTTTCTAATCCATTTAGTTAATTTGGTACTTGAACTGTGTCTAGTCAAGACCTTATGTTCTGACACAAAGTTCAGCTAAAAAGGAGAAAACATGAGAAATTTCTTTCTTAGAGACTCACAGAATATAGCAAGAAAAAAACAGCTGTCTGAGAATAATTTCAGGCAATGGTTAAAGTGTATACTATCTGGCTGATTTTATCAAGTGGAGAGGTACTAATTCTGAAGAGCAGAAGAAGGCCCTAGAAAGAGAAGTCTGTGGGGTTTGTTTGCTTCAGTTTACTGCATATGCTCTTATTTGTAACAGTTTTCACAGAAACAAGTTTGTATGAAAAGAATGAGAATGCAATTTTTCTGAGGTAAGGGCACTCATTCCAAAAGACAAGATGAGATTTCAGGGGAAAAATGAGACTTCATTGTAAGAACTTCCATTTATAAAGTTTCTGTGGGCAACCCTTTGTCCTGTTCTTTCTCCTACAGGAAATTTTTTTGTCTGTGAGTTAAGTGTGCATGTCTTAGTTTTTAAACTCTGACAGTTATTTTTCTTTCTACAGCCTCTCAAGTTTACTACCAGTAACTTGAACAGCTCTAATTTTTATTAATTTTTATTATTTACTGTTTTTCTTGGTATGTACACATTAAAAGGAACATAAATCTGAAAGGTCAGGTTGTAAAATTGACAGATGTCCACAGCAACACTATAATGCATAAAATTTATCATATATGCAAGTTTCTCAGAAACACCTTTTGCTGAAAAATTAAAATTCCCACATTTTACTCAGTAGGCTGAGGGATAAAATATGGACACTGGCTCTAACCCTCTTGTCCTCATGGTAAAAAATCTGGGTAACCTGGAGCAGTGCAATGTGTAGTTTGCTCCAAGGGTGAGCCAGGACTTTGTCCTTGCAGGCAAGGAATACAAATGGATAGAGGAACAGTGATAAAGAAATTGAGGCTTACATATTTTCATAATTATTTTAAATTAATATTGTCTTCATTATATTTTCTTAATAGACTCATAAAATCATAGGTAGGTTGGAAGAGACCTTAAAGGTCACGTAATTCAAGCCTCCCTACCATGGACAGGGGAAATCTTTCACAAGACCAGGTTACTCAGAGCCCCATCCAGTGTGGCCCTGAGCACCTCCAGGGATGAGTAGTCCACAGCCACTCTGGGCAACCTGTTCTAGTGCCTCACCACCCTCATCACAAAGAATTTCTTCTGAATATCTTATCTAAAATATCTACTTTCAGCTTACAGGAATTGCCCCTTGTTCTATCACTATAGGCCCTTGTGGCTCTCTGGCCCTTGTGTGAGTTCTCCTTGTAAGCCCTGGAAGGTACTGTATTTTTTCTCTGGAGTCTTCTTTTCTCCAGGTTGAACAGCCCCAGCTGTCTCAACCTGTCCTAATAGGAGATGTGCTCCAGCACTTTGATCAAATGTGTGGCTCTACTCTGGACTTATTCCAATAAGATTCTACTTTTTCATATTTTGCAGTATATTTCCTGAATTCTTGGTACTATTTCTATAGCCTCCTGACTACCTATTTGTCTTTTTTGGACTTTAGTTTTGATTTTTTTCTCTTTTTGCCCCTTTATCACTCTTTCTTTCTCCCTTTTTCTGTCTTTCTCTCTTTCATCCACTATTTATATCCCCCTTCCCATTCTCTTTCTCATATTTTTTTCTGGCAAACATCTTTTCTCTTTTGTCTAATTTCTCTCACCCTCTTGTTAACAATCTTGCTTTCTCACTATGTCTTTCTCTTTCTCTCTCTGTCTCTGTATCTCCCCTACCACACTTCCTTTATATTATTTTTGTATTGGTTGTCAGACAATGAATTTGGAATTTAAACACTTTATCATTGATAAATATTATGGAAGAAAACTAAAGAATCTTAGTCTTAGAAAAGGTGCACTTATAAAATCAAACTTATGGATACTCAGGTAATATTGTCACCCCTATACTTGGAAATCTAGCAAAACACTGGGGACAGGCTATTAGAGCTCCTAATATGCAAACTAATGTTAAGTATTGTATGTTTGCAATTGTTTGAACTGAATACAGAATAAAATAGGCTGTTGTTTTTATGTAAGGAAATAAAAACATAGGAGAAATTACTGAATATTTGAGGCATATACTGTGACCATTCAGCTAGGGTTTTCTTGTTGGAAGATTTTATTTTGTGAACATTGATACCATCCTTTAATGTACTGACAATAATTTCAGAGAAGAGGGACTTTAATGTTTTTGAATCAATAGAATTTATAAAGATGTGATTCCCTTTGAAATTTCATATTGACTTTTCTAGAAGTTTAGTCTGTATTTCATTGGGAGCTGGGAGCAGTTGTGAAGATTGATTAATTTTGCTGTATCTGACACTGCCCCAGAAGAACTGTAACTGGTGGAAAGGTTGGCATTCATCTTAGCTAACTTAGATGTTCACAGCAAAGACCTTGACTCTGAGTTGTCAAGTCTTTCTTTAAGTCAGTTCTTTACAGTCACACTTTATAAACCAGAAAGAGAATTCAAACTACTAGTTTCAATATAGGTATCTACAAAAGTGTAAAGGTAATGACCTCTGAGAACATATTACATGTTGTAGGTGTTGGAAGTTTAGTGGAATGCAAGGGGTCACTAGAAAAATTGATAAACTAGAAATCCTTTGAGAATTCATAAAAACATGGACACCACCTCTGGTTCAGAAAATCTCCAAAATGAAAGCTTTTGAGGGCTGAGAGAATACTTGTGAATGCACCTTTAAAAATTTATTTTGTTTTCAAGCCCCTCCTTAGCCAGCCTCTAGTCCATTGGCAGAGACAGGATAGTGTGTACTGAGATGCACCTTTGCTTTCACTCCGTGCACAGACTCACGTTATGACATCGCCATAATAATAGAGTGTAATAAGGGCTTTCTTTTCCTGTAAAATTATCTTTCTGTGGGCTGCAATACTTTTCTCTCTGAAAATATCTATCAAAACTATATTGAAAACAACTATAATGACGGATTCTGAAACAAGAATGTCAATATATTTAAAAATAAGCAGACCAGCTTATTAGCTGTATAAGCTCTTTCATTCCATCTGCAAGTTTCTAGAAGCTTTACTTTATCATAGGTAAAGCTCTGGAAACTGAAGAAGCAGATCAGCTGGAAAATGCTCTGAAAAACTTTGTGATGATGAGGCACTTGAAAGCACCGCAACAGCTTCTGGCAAGTGGCCAATATACATGATGGTATGGCATGAGCCAAAAAATAATACTGTTTCATCCATTGTTTAAAGGCTGGTTTCCTCTTGGAAAATTTTTCTCCTCGCCTGAAAAAAATACAATTTTACATAGTTATTGTGTCACTGGCATTACTCCGAGGAAAGGCCTGCCAACCTCGTGAGGTGAACTCTGACTGATCTAGTTTGACATCCAGGACATAGCCTAGAAAGGAGGAATTATATGCTCCCATCTTGAAAAAGAGGAAACAACTAAACTGGAAGAACTGTATTTGAGACGTCCAAGAAATCCAGTGTGGAATTAACTTATTGACTGTGAGTGACTGTGATATGCTTCACATAATGACTTCTCCAGTCATTCCATTACACTAAAAGATATGTGAGATGCTTCTCACTTCTTTTGTTAGAAAAATTATTTTTATAAATAATTAATTCCACTCTCTATAAGTAATTAAACATTATTTATTTATTCAAGAGAAAGTGAACCTTAGGGAGGTTAACTCAGTAGCTCTGTGGTCAGGGTATTCTTATTATTCAAATGTGGGCACTGGCACTACAAGTCCAAATAGCTCTATGACCTGTAACTAATTCCAGCCCACTTCCTAAGGAGAGAGAAATACATGTGATAGAATAGTAACAATGTTCCCTCTTGGAGTAGTAAAAAAAAAACAAAGCAAAAAACTTTTACACATTCTGAATTTTATGTTACACAATCCTTTTAATATACTTAAGATGATTTGAGATGGGCTTAATTTCACTATGCTTCTGTTAGGAAAAATAGCTGTGCATATTTTATATGACTGCTTTCTAAAAGGTGTTATGTGACAACTTTTTAAATATGCAATATTTAATTTGTATTTTTTTCAGTATCTTGTGAAAATATCAAGGTTCTGTACTTTGGATGAAAAATTAGATAGAGTTAAATATTGTTTCATCCATTTTTTCCCCAACAAATAAATTTGCTCTTCTGATTGAAGACATCTTGATGTGAACCATATGAACCTTGCTTTGCACATCTATTGATCATAGTGACAGACACTATGAGGTCAAAATTTCTTATTTTACTTAGCCTCATCTTATTCTGGGTAAAAGGAGAGGGGCAGATTGATTACAAAGGCAGTATCTTAGTATCTTATTTTCTCTTAGCTATCAGTGTTTTGGGTGTGTTTTATGGTCATATAGATTGAAATATGGGATTGTGTGGTTTTCAGAGCCCTTAAGGATTTTAGATTCTGCTTCAGGATTTTAGATTCTACAATGACTCTTTATCATCACATTTTAAAGATCTCTTTAAATTGTATATGTCCTTTAAGACAACTATGTTTTCTCTATTACATTCATCACATAAGTAAAGAGAAAGTTGCAGAAGTCAAGTAACCATTCCTTATATTATTTCACACTAACATAACCAATAAAACTATTAATCAAAATTTGGTTTTGGTATAGAATTAAACCTGAAGGACCCTAGAATTTTTAAATTGATAGCTTAACAGGAAAGGCTGAAAAGAGGTTTTTCCTTCTTTCCTTCTTTAAAAGTTTGACTATTCTTTTAAAAATCCAAGTTCTCAGCTTCTTTCTTTTCTTTTGATGAGGTAGAGGCGATTGCAAACAAGAAAGGTCCTTTCTAGGAAAAGTAAAAATTAACACCTATGTAAAATACAGAATTTTGTAATGAATGAGAACTTTTATATATAATCACAAATTTCAGAGAACCCTGCTGGCAAGATAAGGCTTTAAAATATGAAAATGTGATCACATTTGAAAATTTCTATAGCTCTCAATTTTTATTGGGATGCAAGAAACTATAAATATAGTTATTTGGGTCATGGAGACTTTGCTGGTAACACACTATTTCAGTTTTCAAATGGACTTTGGAATAACTTTTCATAAACATAATTTACATCTAAATAAAAGGTTTGCTTCCAGAAAGGTTGCATGATCTGGAAAGATCTAAATAAAAAAACAATCAAACAAACAAACAAAACCAAACTAAAGAACCTCAAACCCCAAGTCCTCCAGATACTGTGCTGATACTACTGATACTACTACTTGGCTAAAGAATACACCAGAATAAGACAAAGATATGTGAAAAATGCAAACTTTCTATCTCAGCAAATATGATGAGTAATATGATGAGTTTTATCCCAGCAAAGTTTCTGAGCAATTGGATCTGACCATTTCCTCAAACCATATTGCAGTGTAACATCTCATGGGTATGACTTGGTCTCAGAAAACCATCTAAAACAAAATATTACAAGTAATTATATCAGCTGTTACAGAAATGCAAAATGATGAGTGTGAAGTGGCTTTCCTCAATAGTGCCTGTCTATTCAAAAGAACTTCAGCCAGAATATTCAGCATTATGATCTCTAAAAATTTTATCCTACCTATTTGTCATTGGTTAACTAATGACTAATCAGAGCACAGTATCTGGAGGCTTTAATCTCAAGGATAGATCATGGCAAAGACTGACTTTGAGTGAGGTCTTATTAGCACATCAATATGTCCTCTTGAAAAATAAAAATATTGCATTGGCATGATGGCTGATCAAATATTTTTACATGGATAAGTACAGATAGCAAGAATGCTGTAGGTAATGCACATAAAGTTCTTTGGTGTTTTGAGAGTCAGGTGGAAGAATATTTGGTAAAAGGCAGGAAGCAAAGGAAGGATCTATTTCTATCAAAACTTCAAAGAACAAAACTCTTGAAATGCCTTTGCAATAAATCCATATCTGTATGAATTAATATCTCATGAAGTTTATAAAATTGCTGTAACTTGAGAACCCTCACTAAAATGACCCTAAATTGGAACTTCAGATTCTACTATGGAAGCAGATTGTTGAAGGATAGTGAAATACAGGTTTCAGAGTTACAGATGCTCAAATATTCTTAATTTAAAACATGATGGAGTTATCACTCAAGTATAATATTATCCTGGCCCTGCAGTTCTTTTCTGTATCTAACTATCACACTTCTGAATAAAGCATTTCATCAAGATAATTACAGAGCTGGACTTTAATATGTCTTTGTTTCTTTTGTGATGGTTTATTTGGAAAGTATTGTATTTGGCACTAGTAAGACTCAAAACCTGATTTGCATCTTAAACTGAAAACTAAAACCCCAACTGTGGAAAAATTTAAGCAGGTGTCCATTTTTGTGCATTATGAATATCTTTATGGAATTCAAGACTTCAATGCTCTGCTTACTTTGTTGTTGTTGTTGTACACAAAACTTTTCACTTTGCTGTGTGGTTGATCTTCTTTCATACAAATATTCATACCTATTAAGTATGTCCTCTATCAGATTTCCTTAAACTCTTCTTTGTATGTCATATTTCCCCTGTTACAGTGGATGCTCTACAATATTGTTGTTGGTTTATTCTGCAACTTGATTTGATATACAAAGTTGAATGTGTACTGCATTTACTATACATTATGAACAAAACAACTGCTTTTTTAAGCAATGCAATTGGTTTTTATAAACTGGTAACTGAATAGAAGGTATTAGCAGTGCTAATACCTACTATCATAGGGACTGGATGCAGCCCATCATGACTGGGCTGCACTCACTGTGTTCCTCCCACTCTCTGTGGCTGTGGGTGGTGTGTAATCTACATTGAGGGTCATGCAAGCAGCACAAGTGGACGCATTATAGCAGACCTGCATAAAGTGCCTTTGCAGAAGCCTTGTAAAACGGAGGAAATCTCACTACATAGTAAAGGAATGCTGCTTTTCAGTCTTATTTGGGGATTTTTCTGTTTGGTACTTTTTGATGGATCCTCTTACTCAAAATCCATCAACTCATCTGATACCACTGGAATCTGTGAAGTGTTAAACTCTTAACGTCATCCTTTTGCAAGATGACTTAAAATAGGTACAAGGATGTGTGTTTTGTGGAGAAGGGGGATATATATTAAAAAAATAAATAATAGTGTGATAGGGATAAGGGGCAAGGGGGAGAGCTGATGGTTTAAATCTCCATGGGCCTCGGAATCGAGCCTGTTTCAGTCAGATTGTGGCCCTGCTAACAAATCCAATAGCAGCTAATCTGATCATCTGCTCTCCAGTTTTCATGCTGTGTTTTCTTCAGAGTTCCTTCTCCTAGTTCCAGTCTGTGACAGTGTGATAAGACACAAGAAATTTAGTCATCATTGCTGCTGTAAAGGAGCTCAGAGAAGGGATTATGATATTCCATAACCCTTACATTAGACACGGACAGGGGCAGCCACTGCTGTGATTACAGGCCTGAATGCTGCTGTTATTCTTCCCACCTCCCTCCCACTAGTCATTTAATTATTTATTTTTATTTTATTTTTTATTTCTATTTTTTCAAGAAAGCTTTAAAGATTAGCTGAGAAATAGTCACCATCACGATCATTATCCTAAATCTCATGAAGAACTCAGAAGTTGGGCAGCTCAGAAGGTTGTTACACTTCTAGCCAGCAAGATAGCTCTCAACCAAGCTATCAAAAACACTCATCCACTATTCAGTCATTATTAGGGAATTCAAACAGTGTAAGCTGAACAAATCAACATGGAGAGGATGCCACAGGGAGCACTGATTTGGGAAAAAATATAGTATGCTGCTGAGGCAAGTCAGAGATTAGTTTGCCTTTCCTCTGTTCCGCAATTGGCAATATTTATGATGAATATATTATTTCCAGTACCTCTTGCTTCTGGGTATCAAGTAGGTTGTCAGTGATGTCTCTGAACTAATAACTATATTTGTGTTAACTGACCTTCCTGCACTCTGTATGCCATCTGTGGCTCTTATCCCCAAAAAGTGTCTTCCTGAAAAACAGCAGTCACAAATTAAAATAATGGGTAATGATAGAAGCTGGATTTCTCAGTCTCAAAAGGTAATAAAATGGTTTGGAAAGAATTTGTACTGTTATTTATTTGGTTTAAAGAGAAGGAGTAAGAGCTTTTAAATTGGTTTATGCTGTTGGTTCAAGATTGCTTATTGCATTTCAAAAAGAACTGCTGTCATTGGTGTTGTGACTTCTTTTGCAGCATTATTATGAGGAAATGTACTGCATGGAAATGTACACCATATGCCTGAGCCCAAAAAGAGTGAGTGAAGCACTGAGCAGAGATGCAGAATTCAGCTGGGATGTTCTATGTCTTTACACACATGTGGTGTGCAGTGCTGCAGTGCTGCCCTGCCCTGACTGCTCCACTCTGCTTGGACAGACACTCTTCTGGCAGACCCAGAAGCAGCTCTGTGGTGGTTACTGGACTGGCTCAGTAGCTACTTCTGAGATCACAAAATAAAATTTTTTTGCAGATGAACCATCTGACAGGACCTGCCTGGTCACCACTCGACTCTGAGGAAGGAGGAAAGGTTTTAATCACAGCAGCAAAAGACAGATCTGTAGATCTCTGTGGCTCCAGTCAGGATTGATAGAGATACTTGCTGTGAGCACTGGGATCCCTTACACACCATATAATTCTGGTTATGTTTGGCTCATGCCTGCAAGTGAAAGGCAAACCTGAGAGCTCTGAGAGCAGTGGAGATTGCTGCCCTGCTGTTTGGTGAGAGATTTTTTTGAGCTCTTCAGATGGGATTTGGACTCAATTTCTAGAGCAATAGTGATCTACCATACACAAAGCCTAAGACTTCAACTCCTGGACCAGATCAGAGGAGAATGTGTTTAAATGTAATGTACTAAAAATACAGCAATGAAAATATCATGTTAATACTTTATGTTTGAATATATGTAATCATGATGAAGAGAGGAACATTGAGGGACATATCATCAGTAATTCCTACCAACAGATTTAGTTTAAAATTTAATCAAAGTATTCCAAATATGGTTTGCTATATTTGATGCTATTTATAATGGCTTCTGTATGCATTAATTTTCTTTTTAATTGGAAGACTTATGTGGTACTATCTCTTTGAAAGTTGACTGGAAACTATTAATTCTGACTTATCAAAGTTTTGCATTCAGTTAATATAAGATTTAATTCATCAGTGTTTTCTGGAAACAGCTATTGCTTTCTTTAAGCAAAATTTCTGTGTATACTTTCACAGAATATTTTTTCTGAAACACAGAAAAAGCAAAGGCAACTCAGATGCATACATAGCATTGCTTTAACATTAGCTTATTCCTTTACAAATACAGCTAGATTTCTGTGGCCTTTTTACAGAGAATATTGAAAAGATTAAATATCATCACAGAATAAAAATTCCCTAGTAAAAGTAAGCTGTGAGAGAAAAACTATGCACCCTCTTATAAAAAATTCATAAAAACTGGCAGATGTCTAAGACTGATGGCAAAATTCCCTATTTATTTATGATATTTTGTATTAGGAGATTCAGAAGGCCTTGTGTTCAGAGATGACAAGATAAACAATAATAGTTTTCACTAAGTAGGTAAGCAATCATTCTGAGAAAAAGGAAAAAAATATACAACAGAAAAATCCACCCTCCAGCATGTTCCTCTTCTGTATTTTGAACTTTTGTGTTGAAGCTGATTGCCTTGAGTATGCCTTAGACATTTTAATTTGATCAAAACCTTTTGACATTTCTTTAACATATTTTCCAGTATTATCTCTGCTGTCTCAGGTATTGCTGACATCCTCAATCAAAGCAAACCAGCACAATGCATTAACACTCAGCCAGTTACCCTACCCCATTAAGATGAAGGCTAACTGATATTTTTGTTTGCTTGCTTTTGATATTTTACTTTTCTCTAGTTTAGTGAACATTTATTACAGAGCAATATATACAGAATAGATTTTGATATGAAGAGGCCTCATTTGTTCTTGATCTAATCAATTTGGGAACTCAGACTGACAAAGGTCAAGGTTGCCAACTACTTCCTGTTTCCTTTACAATGAAAAGAAACATTAAAAGATCCCAAACTTTTAAGCCATTGCCATGGGGATTTTGGAAGATGACTGAGGCTGAAACAAAGCTTACCCTTTTGCTTCTGGGTATCAGGTAGGACTTTAATGGTATCATGACATTGATCATTGAATTCAAGGTCACAGTCATGTCAGTGTTAATGAATTCCAAGTATGATTTCAGAAAATATTAGTATAAAGAACATTGGAAGCAGAGTATATTATAAATGCTTTTAGACATTATTTATAACAATCCAAATTAAAGCTTTATGATGTCCATCTATGATAAATTTAGGCCATTTTTTCTTTTGTGCCATGTGAATCAACATGAAAAAAACAGTAATCTTAATTTCTACATATATTTTCTTTATTCATCACTGCTTTAAAGAAATTGTATAAATTTCTTGAAATTAGGGTTGCAAATTTTTGAAGAATTTATTTAATCCTGACCAAGTAAAATATTGATAACACTGTGTTCTAAAATGATTTTGTCTTTGCTGATTTTTTCAGTCTGTAGTCAGTTCACATTTTCTTGTGATTTGCACATATTCAAAGTCAGATGAAATTAGGACAGAGCTGTCTCAGTGAAGCCCACAGTGACAGAGATCTCCCCAGTTGCAGGAATTTGCAGTTGTGACTGCCTTTTTTCTCTGTCCACTATAAATATTTCAGTAAGTCACGAAAGAAGCCAGCTATACAAATAACAATTAAGATGTATTGAAGTTAGCTTGCTTTCCATTTGTGTAGCATGAGCCAATACTTCCTTAAAATTCATTGCTATGATGTATTACATACATTTTAGTTATTTAAAGAACATAATTTTCAAAAGGCTTTATCAAAGGCATTTTCTTTATATTTTTTTAGTTAGAAATGAACTAGCATTAAAAATTGAAAATGCTGCAAACTTTAGTGAGATTTGTATTCCCACTTAGAATCTGTTCATATTTCGAGAATCTGTTTCTTCCTGTATTGAAACCAAACATTTCTCACATATTGCAGCACAAGTGAGCTATGCTCTTCAAGATCTAGGAATCAGACTGTTAAGATATGTTCTGTATCAAAAATGGAGGGTACTGGCTCTGATGAAAGACTGGATTCTGGTCCTCAAAATTACAGTAATCAGGGACCAAGTCAAGGTGATAGGAGACAATTCCCTATGCTTCTTTAGATCATTGCAAAATTTCAGAGTTTCTGTGCAGTCCTAATAAAATATAACAATCCAGAAAGGGTAGAGAGAAACAAAAAATATTAGATGTCTCATCTGAAAATGAACTCTAGATAGGTATTTTCTACTGAATTCTGTCAGATACAGTTTGAGTGGTGAAACTTTCCCAGCACCAGCAGTCAGATCAATGCTCACCAAAGCCAAGAGATGACATTGTATTTGCTATCAAATTTAGGTTAGATTTGGCCAAAAATTAGACATATCATGGTGCTAAAATACTTCAGTTGAAAAGTAACAATAAACTCTGATTATTCCATGCAATTTTTAGACTCTTTCAACAATTTTCTACTATTTTCTACTACATTCTGGCAAATGCTTATCAGAAAGTATTTTTTTCTACAAAGTTGACACAACAAGGCTCTGTCTGATTACTAGACTAGCCCCTTAGAGCGCTGGAACCGTCTGTATCTGTGAATACTCTGCAGAACTATGAGAGAGAAGATAAGCACTTATATTTGCACTGTCTGTTAATAGTGAACTCGGCATTTCCATGCAATTTTTAAAATTATAAAATCATACAAAAAATTCATAGAATCATAGAATGGTTTGTGCTGGAATGACCTTTCATGGCCATCTAGTCTAACCCACTGGCCATAGGACACCTTCTACTAGACCAGGTTACTCAGAGCCCTATCCAACCTGACTTCAATTAACTCAAATTATTATATGAGGCATTCCCGACTTCTCTGGGCAACCTGATCCAGTGTCTTACCACCTTCATCATAAGAAAAATTGTTACTTATGTCCTCTTGCAGCTTAAAACTATTGCCCTTTTTTCTGATTTTGGTAGAAAGAAGGCTTTGGTAGAAACTCTCTCACAATCTTGCATGTGTACTTTATACTTAGAACTGTAAAAATAAAGTCTTCCTGGAGCCTTCTATTCTCCAGAAAATAAAAATAAAATAATAAAAAATAAATCATGTTCTCTGTATCCTCCAGATAGGAGCCTAATTAATTGATTTGGAGGACCAAAATTAATGGAGTAATTTACCTTAACCACTATCTGATACCTTCCTGTAAGGTGCTCAGTTGAGCTGGCAGTGCTCAGAAAGGAAGACAAGAGACTGGATGTAGTCTGAAATTCTTGGAGCAGGGCTAAGTCATGAAAAAAATAGTCAGTCATCACCTTCCTACACATAGTATCTTTTCTTGGAGTATCCCACTGCCTGTATTTTCCTCTTTTTTAAGTGTGATCTATATTTTATAGATCTATATTTTATAAATCTGTATTTTGAGCAGAACTTAAGAGATTTGACACCTAGATTTGGCATGTTATAAAGGATGTGTCCGTAAATTAATAATTTTCAGAATTTTCAGAGTCATAAAATTATCATACAAGTTTTTCCTTTAGTGAAACACTTCTTGTAAAATAATTTGAGAATCACTTGTAAAAATAGTTTAATAATAAGGAACAGTTCACATTTCCATCAGATGGAATAAATTTGACCAGACAGCCTTAGGGGTGTTTGCATTTGGTAAAATCTTTAAAGCAGAAAAAGACCTTGAATCCATGCTGTGCACTAAGGAAATATATGGCAAATCTTATTTGCTTATTTGCTTAGTAGTTAGCAAATTTCTGTGCACCAATAAAGTATATTATTTTTTAAAAAATATCAATATACCTTCTTTCTTATTCTGTGTTACTACAATAGTAGATGACAGGTAGTAGATGATAAGCCCTGATATAGGGTAATATTCATATATGGAACTAAATCTCCTAAAAAGGATGTTTGATAGTTGTCCTGTGGCAAAAGAATATTCCATTTCCTGAGTTCTAAGAGCAGTATCTTTAGCTGGATTGGGAATGCACCTCAAATTATTGTTTTTAATCAACTAGCTACAATCTTAAATTTGCATATAGTGTTAACTACATAACAGAACCTCTGTTAAATATCTTAACTGCATGGATAGGGTGTTGTAGATGCTGTTCACAAAACAATAGCTTTCATTGAAGATTTAGTTTCTAATGTCTTATCTGTGTACAATTTGATCACTTATGCAGCAGAAATCACAGAGACAAGCCTTTGGGACATTCTACTCACATCAATAATCAACATATTTAAGTGTAGTAACCAGATGTGAAACAGAAGAGATGTCTTGAGAAATTCTGAGAATGACCAAAAATTACCACCTGGGTTTCTATAACGTCAGAATAATTAATTGCAAATGTTCCACCTATCACCTACTTTCAAATAGACCCCAAGTCAAAACCCAATATATTATCTCAACTGTACGTATGACTGATTAATGATTGAAATGAACTAAGAATGTATACAAGCCCAAAAGGCCTGATGCCTAGCTATACCTAAATCATAATTAAAGAATAAACTTTATTTTAGGGAGAAATTCTTTACTGTAAAGGTGGTGAGGCACTGGAACAGGTTGCTCAGAGAAGCTTGAGATGCCCCACCCTTGGAAGTGTTCAGGACCAGGCTGGATGGGGCCCTGGGCAGCCTGGGCTGCTGGAAGGTGTCCCTGCTCATTGGCAAGGAGATTGGAACAAGATGATCTCTAAGGCCTCTACCAAACCAAACGATTCTTTGATTGGTTTTGTTTGGTCTGGGTTGTTTAAAAATATGTTTCTCTCCTGAGTACTTGCCTGTTTCTCTCCTAAGTATTTAATAAAATCTAACTCTTTTGATCCATGGAGATTGGCATTTTTAAAGTGCAGGGTCCCATCTGCAGGATTGGATTACAAGTGTTTGATTTGGGAGGCTGAATTAATTTCTTAACTCAGCAACTGAACAAATACCTGTGATTTTTTAAAACAAGTAGGTCATTATTAATATAATTTTCTTAATCATCATAAAATTTTTTATTCGTAAACACTTCTTCCAGAAGTATTTTTTAGACTATATACTATGTTGTAAAATATTTGCATCAAGAGATGACAAGTGCTATAGACTTTCAAATTTGTATTTTTGCAAGCTCTGAACTAAACTGCATTGTTTCTGAAGTATGTATATATGGCTCAATAATATGTTTGAACAGAGGACATGAAAAAAAAACTCAGTGATTTAGAATATCTGCAAAATCAAGATATGGTAGCGAGTTATTTTTTATTTTGAAATTGAAGATGATTTGTTTCATGTAAATTTAATTAGCTTTCCTATAGCCATGCACAGCATAACCATCCAGTGTCAGGAAAACCTGCTGCCAAAAAGAAACTGAGAAACACTGTCTTTGTTCTTTATTTTCACTGATCAGGGTGAAACTGGAGAAAAAATACCAAGGAAAAGAGCTTTAAAGGGAGACATGAAACTATCACTTGCTTTCTGGTGCTATTTCAAAACTATTCTCTAGCCATCTGTGTTTTAATTTTGTGATTCTAAGCCTAGATTTGACATATATTGCAGGAAAGTATGAATTCCCTATACCGTTTGCACAAATTCTACTGTATGTTTTTTGCTATTAGTACAGGTAACTAGGATCCACTTTTTATATAAGTTTCCATATATTACTATAATAGCAGCTTTATGCCTCATAGTTACTTGCTTTGTTTTTCTTTCCCATTTTATAACAGCATGCCTGAAGCCCATCAATATTCAAGTTAGTACTTTAAAATGAAACTATAAATTTCAATTTAGAGAAAATAAGCCCTTATTCAGGCTCATAAGTTTTAAATAACACATTACCATTGGCTACATTAAGTTTGCATTTCTAATGTTATTTTATGCATTTGACAATAGATGTTCCACTCTGCTCAGCAGTGGAGAGCAAATGCATGTGAAATGTAAGTCTGCTTAAAATGTAGGAATTTATTAGAGCTGTCAGTCAGCAGTGACATGAGAATTAAATTATTTCTGAAAATATTTCAGCTGATTTTTTGCACTTTCTATTGTCTTTATCCTCTGAAGTTTAAGTATCTCTTTTAAAAGGTTTTCTTCCTAGACTGGTTAATCTTTCCTAAAGTTAAATAAAATGAAAGTGAAAATAGAATACTCAAACCTCTTAAGGAAATAGGTAGGTAACATTTGAAAAAAAAAAAAAAAGTTTGGTTATTTTTTTCTATTATTCACAGAAGAACAAGAATAGTTTATTTCAATTTTCATAATTGTTGTTTAATTTAGTACCTTTAGGAAAAAAGGTGATTAATTGTTCTTCCTTTTCAATGTTTTTTTTTTTAAATGAAAGGTATGTACTGGTGGACATGTGGCATCTCTTGCAACAGTCTGAAAATAAGCTGTAAAACAAATTAATATAAAATTCCCTCTGCTGTAAGACTAAGAGCAAGGAACTTTTTCTTTCTGTTACACCAAAGCACTACTTTTCCTGGCAGCAGTGATACCCATTCTTTGCTGCTTTTCTTGTTTATTGAGTGGGTTGCCAAGTGCACTGATTGATCTGAAGGAAAAATTTCCTTTTCACTTGACTGTTTTTTTTTATGATCATGTGGTGCTGCTGCCTGCATTTCTTAAGCCTGTTTTCTTCTACAGAAATTAGAATGAAAAACAATTAGTTTCCTTATGAAATATTACATCTGTTAGCTACTGCAGTCATGCTACCTTGATTCATTTTGGTTGTTAACTTAAGAGCTTTTGCATGTCTAGAATAACAAGTGTCAAGAATTAACTCACTCTGAACAGTCTCTTAGAACTGATAACCTGACTCCATAGCTTCTATGTATTGCACCTGTCAAAAGAATCCCAAAAATAGAAAAAAAGGAAAAAGTGTTGGGGGGGGGGAACCCACAAAAAGACAGCTTTTTTGCTAATTGGTTATTTAAAAGTGTTTATCCTTAGCTCAAGTGTAAAGACATAGCTAAAAAAGTAGTATGGATGAGTAGTGACAGAATATGGACTCTAGCATTCATGTAAATGTGATTGTACTAAGAAGAAATTTCCTCAGAACCATTTGTACTTATTGCTATGTGATGACAGGAAATTCCTATGGTTACTTGGACTGCTACAGTGTTTTCACATGAAAAGGTCAAAATTCAGTCATGGCATAAATAGAGGAAGTTTCACAATGTAAATTTAATTTGAATATAACAAAATAAATAAAATGAGCATATTTTCTTCATCCATGTGAATAATTCTCACACAGGGATTTATAATGAATATATAAATTTGTCATGCATTTCTCCATTATTAGAATATCTCTGTTTCCAAAAACGGTATTATGACCAGAAAGTATACAGTACTAGATCTAAAATACCTAGAAATTCCTTGCTTACAATTCTAATTAAAAATTCATAAAAAAAAAATGGCTAGAAAATCCTGAGTTCCATCTTTGCTGAACTAGATAGACACTAAACTTGCATTTGATCTGGTATGATGCAGAAGACAATGGAATTTCATCTCCCAGTCAGATTTGGCATTTCCAGAACAACCTCTTCATAACTCCTGTTTTCTTGGTGTTCCACTATCCTTAAAAGCCTTTGCATCTGTGTTTCTGGGCAAGGACATTGGAAGAAAATGGGTCTGGCTCTTCAAAATTGTGGACAAAACTCACTCTGGACTCTATAAAATTGATCTTGAACTGCAACTTGACAAGGCAGTACAGAGATATCTACAAACTCAGGTTGAATATAGGTCTTCAGAGGAGCTATCCTCTTCTTACTTTACATATTGTTACATCAGGGGCTGATTCATCCATTCATGGAAAAAGAAGTTCACAATTAGGATGTCTAAAATAGGGGCCTAATAGTAAATATCATTCACATGCAGAAATTAACAAATCAGCTGTGCAATCTGAACAATATCCATGGCCAGTGGCTTGAGCATCTGCGTTTTCATGGGTAGACTACCACTCCCTCCTCAAGCCAAATGTAGAAGTTAAACAGCAGAGTACAGGTGAGACCCAGAATAAGTGGCAACAATTTTTAATTAACAAGGTCAAGGTAATGTTTTGTATGACCTACATATGAGTCTTTTATGAAGCTGAGGAAAAGCTGATCTGTTGAAAACTTAATTTTCAGCTTGCCCTGTTTGAATCATTCCACTATGCTTTCAGCCAAGCCATTTAATAAAAAATTACATTTTCCAGATATTGTACTGCAAACCCATCTTGTCTGCAAAAGCCTGCCTGGTTGTAAATCAAAACCTTTTTAAGGCAGGGGAAACAAGGATTACTTGCTTCAAGTGATGGAAAAGTAGTGTACACAGGAATCTGATAATGCCAGTACTAGAGGTCACATCCATTATCCTGATTTCAACCCATTTGAATGAACAGAGCCACAGCTCCAAGTAAAATCCAATAATAGATGTTGCAAAGCAAGCCATCACACCTGAATACTTGAGTTTTAATATTTACTAGAAATAAATCAGGAAAGCAATCTGAAAACAATACTGTGGGATTACTACCAGAGAGACTGCATATCACTGTGTCTAGAGTTTTCTTCTTTTTCTCTAGGTCTTGCAGTGCTTGGCAATAATGTCTGTTGTAATAGTGATGACAGTATTACTTAGAAGCCATATGAGCTCCAGAATTTACTGCTATCATGGTTTTATTAGTAGTTATCACAGAATCATAGAATGGGTTAGGTTGGGAGGGACCTTAAAGATCACCTAGTTCCAACTACCCACCATGGGCAGAGATGCTGGCCATTGGATCATGTTATCCAGGGCCCCATCTCACCTGGCCTTGAACACTTGCAAGGACGGGCAAAACACAGAGGGACAAAAGGGATGTGCTGTAGCAGCAGTTCAGATCCCAAAAGAGGTTCCAATGACAGACGAGCTTCTCTTCACCTGAGGCATATTTTTGCACATGTTTCTGTACTGTGCAAGAAACAGTACTGTGTTTCATAAAAAAAGTTGTCACCAAAAAATATAACCAATTTTAGACACATTTAACTGCCTGTAAGTCCATTGCTCCATGAGTTCCAAAATAAGGACAAGGAAAGCAATATTATTAAGCTGAACTGATAAGGCAGGAGAAAAATGTTATTTTGGAGCTAATCAGGAACAGGCATCCAAACCATGTCTTACTTTAAAAGCCCATTCTGTTTTATTTTATTTCAAAAATAGTAGAAAACTTGTGGAAAACGCACCAAAGTTGATAAAAATTGTGAGTTCCTAAAAATGAAATAACTCAAGAACTAGAGAGACTTATAAAAAGGCTGCAAAAAGTGTAACTTTCGTAACTTTTAGAAAGCTATTTTTATGCATTAATCTTATAATGTGAAATGTAGTAAAATTTTCTTTTATAAATATAATCGAGAATGCCAATATGAAGACAATAGCTAGATATCTGATGATTTTTCTGCCTGTTGCTGAGGCAATGTGGTATGGCACAGATATTTCTTCTGAGCCTACTGGTCTAGAAGTCTATGTCACGGTGCAACACCATTGATTTTAAAATGTCTCATATGCTAATTTTTAAAACACTTTTCACTACAATCAATACAGCAGCACTGATATATCTACTAGGTATTTCCAAGTACCCTTTCCTTTGATCAGCTTGTCACTCAGGCAACACAGATTTGTAGACACATCTTTATTCTCCTTTATTCTCCTTCAACATTATTTAAAACTGTAGTAATGGCATCAAATCAAATGACATTTAATGACATTAAATAATGTCAGAGTTATACAATAATGGTTTTGGGAAAGGAGGTATTAACACTTCATTAATATCTCTTCCCCACAACCTTTACTTAAGAACACACCTTCACAAATTATGAAGCCTGAGCAATCTGTGAATTTCAGTAGTCATCAAGTGTGGCACTCTTCTTTGCCTTCCTTTTCCTGTGCTATATTCACTTGCCTATGTTCTCAAGGAACACTTAAGTTGTTTATAAGATACTTTAGCATGTGAGGACCATGTACCTCATCCTAAATTACTGAAAGTACTACAGTGATTTAACAGCTGTTAGCAATGATCTCTGAGAACACAAAGGGTGGGAATGATACTGAAGACTGGAACAGTGCAGATGGACTGCTTATCTCTAAAATGGGATAGGGATTCAAAATGGAGGTACAAGAGAATTACAGGTTAACCAGTTTAATTTCAGCATTCAGAAAACTAATGGACCAAAAACATGACCCAACAAAATATTTGTAACCTGGAAGGTAATGGAAAACCATCAGCCATCATGGATTTGTCAATATAAAATTACTTCCTTCTATTATAGAGTAATACGCCCTGTGGACAAAGCAGAAGCAGCAGATATATTTTTAAAATGGAAATCTTTTAACATGGTGCACACAGCATTTTCCTAAGCCATTTAGAAAGAAATATTTTTAAAAAAAAAATGCTACAGTATCAGCAAAGAAAACATAGGAAAGATTATGGTTCACTGATAAAATCAAACATATCATCTGTTGTCCTGTTCAAGATTTCCTTTTGTGACATAGATGATGGAATGTTTATTAAGTGACTGAGAGGTATCACAACCACAAAATCTTTAGAGAACAGGGAGACAATGTAAAATTGTCGTGAAACACTGGAAAAACTGTCCGTAAAAAAGAGAGAGTAGATTCATATTTATTGAACACAGGAAATAGTTATCCACTGTAAAACCAATATGGGGAGAAAACTGATCGTATGAAAATTTTGCAGAAAGACATTTGGTGCCACAAGACAAATATTAGTCTAAATTCAGAATTCTTGCTAAACAAGAAAAGGGAAGAGGAGACCTGTAAGGCACGTAAAGTCATCATTCTGCTGTGTCACTGCTAACCCTGAGAGGACCAGCTAGAGGTCATATGCATGAAACTAATATGGAATTTAGAAACTTAGGAAGCATTATTAATGAGGAAGACTGAACTTCCTAGTCTTCATCAAGCTGCAGAAGAAAGTGGAGATAATTCCCTAATTTTCTAATAAATGGAAGGTTATTGAACTGAGAAACTGATTAATCTCTTTTCCTTGACAAGATAAGCAACATGAGAAGTCATAGGTGCAGTGGAAAACATTCTTACATTTAAATTGGAATAACTGAGATGTAGGTAGGGCTTTTCAAAATATCCGATGGTTAGAGTCTTAAGCTTTTAACACTTTTAAGAGCAAGCTAGACAAGTGACATATTTGCCATGACACATTTTATATCTCAACTACAGTAGGGAAATGATCCCATGAGGTCACTTCCTCTCATACTCTTTCCTACTAAGGAGAGACACAGCCAGTGAAAGTGGCAATCCATGCTTTGCCTATTCTTTGAATAAACTAAAGATGGGTCTAGAGGGACTTTACTTATGCTGCAGTAAAAGAAGATACTTTTCTATAAATACCTATGAAGCAAGACTAAATTTATAATATAAAGGAAAACATCAAGCAACACTATTAATTTGGCTTTATTATGTTTTCTATTTCCATTTTTACATGCCTGACTACCTTATTAGCAATGTAAAGATATGAATACAGAAGTGCTCATTTTATCATGACAACATTCAGTTTTGAAACTAATCTAAAATAAAACCTAGGGTATGCACAGAAAACTCAATTATGAAACAAAAGGCATCCAGTATGAAATTAAGGTAGTACATGTTTTATGTTCTGGCATTGTAGTTTGTTACAGAGTTTTTTTTTTGCTGATAAACCTCCAAAAGCTCACATAGCCAAGAGCAGCTCTAATGGACTGAATCAAAATTAGTCACTTTCATCTGCTGAAACAAATTGGTTTAATATACAGTTGTTTGCTGTCAAATATACTAAAAAACTTGGGCCAAACAAAATTATAGGCTGTGTTTCTTTGCCTGGTATATTTGGTAGGTGGAGGAATGGGAAAAGGAGGAAAGACAGTGGAATTATCTGTGCACTTGCCAACATCAGACTAGATAGCATTAAGAAGATGTAACACAGACAATATGCGTGCAATGTGTCTGAGTTACACAGGCATAAAGTTTTTTCCTTCCATTTTTTAATGTTTGACCATGTGTAACTAAAAAGTTCTAACCTGTTGGGCATTGCATGATAGTATGCAAATAGGCCAGCTATTGACAAAGGACTACAGTAATTCACTTTTCTGTTAATCAGGGTGTGATTATCATTTGATTCTTTTGAACTCCATCCAGCTTGCTATTCTGTCTACTTCAGGCAGGTGTTTTGTTGTTGCCAGACCATGAACACAGCCCTATGCCTGAGTCTTTCAAGTGTACTAGCTGTGCAGATGAATTTTGCCTGCAAACTTTCCTCAGGCAATGAACTGACTAGTGCAACATGTTCATAACAATGTTAATCTAGCTCAGGGACATGCAGTGCACATGAAAGACTATTTTTAGCCTAATTTTTAATTGATATATTTTGTCCACTGCAAGTTTTTCCTATCTCTTTCTCTTTCTTTTTTCCCTCCACCTTTTCTCTCTGTTTCTTTATACCTATCTACTTTTTCTTTTTTTTTCTTTTCGTTTTTGAGACAGAAAACGGATTGAAGTGAAATGAAACTGCACTAGCTGGCAGACACAAAGCAGAAACAAGGATGAAGTTAAATAAAATATGAGAGGGTGGATGCTCAGCAAAGAATTCACCTTTGATTTAAAGATTAGATAAATTGGAAAAGTAATAATCAGGAAATTGAAAAGTGGGAACTATTATGCATTAGTATTGTGACTAGCATAACAAATCTTGTTTGTTTATTTATACTTCCAGGATGGAGCAATAATTTATATTATACAATAGCTTAAAATGCCTTCTGGAAAGGGGTCACAATGATACATTTTAACTCTCTGATCCTAGCAAGAAATATTTGTGCAGTAATGAGATTCAATTATATTCAACAGAAACTGGTTTGAATATAAGAATATTTCATACTTGTTCACAACACAACACAGCACAACACAACACAACACAACACAACACAACACAACACAACACAACACGTGTGTTAAATATAAGTGGCTTTAAATAATTTCATTGATCCATTTCTATACGATATATTGGCCTTGGATTTTTTTGCATTAAGCATAGTTTGAAAATACATAGTTGTTGATCTTTAACTGAAAATATATATGTATATACACCACTGTGAATCTAAAATGCGATTTCGAATGAAAAAATAGTTTAGAATAAAAATGCAAGCATTTATATGCTGACTATACAAGGCTTTCCTCCTAGTTTTTTAACTAATACAGTGTGTATTACAAAGTCTTAAAAACAAAAATCCAAGAGGCTAATTTGACAAAAAAAAAAAAACAATTCAGAAAAAGAATTTCGGAATTTTCAGTGTTCATGAGTTGGGTGCTTTCCATCTCTCTTCAATATCTACATGAGAAATATTTAACAAGGAAAGGATACCTTATATTTTCTGCTCTTTGCCATTTGGTCTTAGTCATTCAGAAATTAGTTTTTTCCCCTTCCTTTGGACAGAAAAATACAAAGCTCCCTCTCCTCTCCAGCTTCCTTGAAAAGAAACTTTTTTTCCAGAAGTTCATGTTCATCACAGTTCATGCTTGTCTTTCCTTGCAGTTCCAGGCAGGAATACCATTGACCCCCTGTGGCCTTGCTGTGTGAACAGCATCAATTCCACACTAAGCAGATGCACATGTGGAAGGACATCCAGCTATGTCTGAGGGAATTTGAAAAGCTAAAACAGAGGGATGAACATTTGATGTGTACTACTTGCAAAAGGAGAAAGAAAATCAAACAACTTAATGGGGGGCATGAACAGAAAAAAATGAAGATTTGGAATACAGATTTGCAGTAATGGAGAGAAAACCAGTGGAACTGAAGTCATGGCACTGACAGCAAGAGATAACTATATATTTTGAAAGCTCAAGAAATTGCAGCTGAAGAACTTCTATACACTGTTCCAAGCAATTTTAAAAGGTTTGGAGAAAATCCATTTTCTGGTGGGTTTTTTGGCATTTCAAAACAACATCACTAGAGTAAAATGGTCACCAAGGTCTTTGTTAAACCTTGTGTGTATTAGCATTACCAAAATATTCCAACATATTCTCTGCTTATTGGTTATTTATTTTAAGACATTATTCTTCCATTTTTAAAACTAATGTACTGTTTATGACATTTTAATATACTTGCAAACTGGTTAATTTTAGACTAATTTGAGACCTTAATTATTAAAATCAGAGTTAGAATGAGAAAGAATGAGAAAAAATGAGAAAGAAAAAAACCAAATTTTGTGTGGATTCTTTCAATAGTATTATATCAGATGATATTTTAAAATATCTTGAACAATTATTTTAGTTAACTCATAATTGTATCTTTCACATTATATGTTTTTTTATAAATTATAGCGTGATATCTGTGCCACTGAGTTTTAGCGTATATGTACAGGTTACTATCACTTATTTGGCAAATTAAGAAAATTCTGTCAGCATCCATCATTGTTCTTACAAATAGTTTGTCATCAACTGAAATAGTTTTGGAAGAAATTATCAATTGAAAAAATCCAGTCCATTTCATGAACTGCTTTTCAATTGTAGTGAACTATTCATAGAGGTAATAATCACCACAGAAACAAGCTCACAGTTGCAAGATGGACACTCCAAATCAGGCAACTTAACTGCTGTTTAGTCATTAGGACAGATGTACTCGGACTTTATTTTTACAGCAACGGACTTGTGGTATCAGCACTGGTTGAAGACAGCCCTATTCCCATTTTCTCTTCCTTTGTGTCACAATGATACTGCATGAAGTGGTAGAAAATAGATCAAAATCCCAAAGACTTCAAAATAATAATCCTTTTGGTATGTTGGGTTTTGTGTTGTGCTTTGTTTATTTTTTTCCCATTTGCTTTATATTTCTTTTTACATAGATCAGTTCATGAATCTACTGTGCAATGGAATCATGTCCCGAATGCAGGAGCACACAAATAAGCTTCCTCATCCCACTCAAGTGCTGCAGCCTTGGTTTGTGTTGGAGTTGTGCCATAATACACTGTTTTATGATACAGCTAATCTGATCTGACAGCTAACTGCCACCAGACAGAGCAATCTTCCCTCTTCCCTGCCTTTGCTCCTGGCCCTGGCTATGTGTGTCTGCCTACTCTCGTGTCCTGGCAGTGGTATGCTTCCAGCTCCCCAGAGGGATGGCTCAGTGGAGTAAACTGGCAGAAAAATATTCCGCTCCTTCCACTTGGCATCTTGTCTGGCCCCGAGGCTGGCTCCGAGGAGGGCTGGGTGAGCACCAGTTTCTCCTGGGCCAGGCAGAAGAGAGCAGCAGAGGACACCTGGGGCAGCCCGTGGTCAGCAGCACATGCCAGGATCCCTCTGCTGTACCCATATCTTGTCAGGAAGCAGCACAGCAGTGCCAATGCTTACCCCCAGTATGTGTCTTGTAGCGTTCACTACTTGTAGAGTTATTTAAAATTAAAAAAGCCTCACAGAAAAAAATGTTGAGGAACACCGGAGTTATGAGCTGTCAAGAGCAGAGCAGTCCCAGTGGGAATTTAAGGCTTTGGTAAGCTATAAGCAAGATATTGTATTGGGTGTAACCCTAGATGTTGTAAGCGCTCATTATTGGTTTTTGTCAAGTCTCTGAAACAAAATGGCTTATTTGAAATGGTTTTAGACTAACATAAATAATATTCAAAAAAATGACAAATATCATTTAAGTCTATGAGGAAGTTTTCACTAAAGAGAAATTTCTTACTTCCACTGACTATTGGTCTCCTATGGACTGAACCCTAGGTTCATCAATCTCAGCATAGATTTACTCACTGAGTTTTCACTCCTTGGAATTTTCCAAGGGATAAGGAAGGTGAAATAAACCAGCCCACAATATGGAAAAACTTTTCATTATATGTGTGTTTGCTCTTGTCCAATCTTCTCTTAGTTTCTCTTTTGTGAAAAAGCAAAATGTTGAGCAGATACTCTGAGGTGAAATTCCATAAAAAGTGTTTTGAGTAGACATGCATTACTAAAACCCACTCTTTCAGCCATTACATAGGGTTCTGCCTTGTCCTGCTTTGCCTTGTACTTTGTGTATTTCCATGCCTTCCAAGGTTCCTTGATCAGCACTGAAGACTCTTAAACTAGAGCTCACACTAGGTTTATTTATGGTAACCTAGTGATTTTATTGGAGCCAGACACTATCCCAGTTTGAGGAATAGCATACTTCTTTCATTCAGAAGTTTTTAGTGAAACTGGAGCAAGAATTAATGTCTGAAGTTCAGTTTGAGAGCCAATCATTGTAGCAGTTAGTTCTGGAGCTTCTACAGGTGTTTTTAATTCTTTCTCTGTGATACTATTAAGTTATCCACAGTGATCTGAGTAATAGAAAAACTGGTTTAAATGCAGCATCAGAAAAGCAAGAGTTTTCCAGGGCAATGAAAACGATTTGCAAGTCGCAGTGATCTACTAGTTATCTTCATCCAAGAGATGTAAGAGATGAATGAAGCTGAGTTGTTACTAATATTTAAATGGACAATATATAACTCTTCATGTAAACAAAGAGCAAAGAGTAACTGAGAAATTCAGTTAGCTAAATGGATATTAGTAATGTTAGCTGGAAAGGCTTTCATCATAATAAATTCTCAAATTTAATTGTATAAGTCTCACTGTTTTCATTTCTATAAATAGGATCATTAGGAAGCACTGAAGAATAACAACAATACTAATAACAAAAATGACAACAATACTATCATAAAAATATATCTCATTGTCATAAATGGAGTTCTGAAATGGGTATTGGAAAATTCTGAAGGTTATTTTCATTATCATACATTGTTACCATATTAAACCAAACTTTGTTTTGTTCTACAGTCAAGACGAAAAAAAAAGGGCTAAAGTACAGATAAGGGTAAGGATACTTCTGTGCAATGTGGTCTACATTGACCTTGCTTGAGCAGGGAGGCTGGACCAGACAACCCGTCCAACCTTACCCATTCTTCAATTGGGAAAGAAAAAGAAACAGGGAAAACAAGCAGAAAAAATCACAAGGAAAAAAAAGAGAATGAGAAAAAGGACCCCACCCCCACCAAAGAGTTGGAAATCAGTACCATATTAAAGAATACCTGGTTCTGTGTACAATTAGATGTTCATTTTCAGAAGTGCAAGGCCCTCAGGACTACACATTCTAGTGTTAAACATTAAGAGCTCTGTATCTAAAACTTTAGGACCTGGGTTACAGTTTATTCATGTTCATTAGGATCATGAGTTTTGTATGTTAAATTTTATTTTAAGAAGCTTAGAAATAGTATTTTTCCCCACATAGTCACATGTATAAATATGAATTTATATACATATTTACTGATATTTACCATATATGCAGCATGAAAATGACTCATTGTCAAGTTTTAATGCAGCAAAATTGCATGAGAATGACTATGTTCTTCACAATACATTTTATATGTTTTTTTTTCACATTTAGCACATCTGGGGTAAGCAGAGTGGGCAGGAACTGGAAATGTCTGTGCATTTGTGTCTTGAACAAAATAATTTTAAATTATTTATTAATTATTGTATTTGCATACATAACAATATTGATAAAACTAATTTACTTGAAAAAATTTAGTAACACCACTGTATTAGCGTTCATCTGTACTTAGCAAGCATTCATATTTTTCTAAACAAAAGCTGAAGTGCATGATGGGAAAACAAATATTAGCATATCTAGACTTAACACAGCTTGTAGACTCCCTGGTGAGTAGTGCTTCTACAGCCAAGGATTATTCACACCATATACAATTACGTTTTCCTTTAAGACTGAATCTTTTATGCTGCAGATAAAACTGAGAGGCTACACAAAGTTTTCTAAAGAAATATTCACGTATGTTCAATAAAGAAAAGAATGTAGTTCATCTCTTGCAGGCCAGCCAAATTTAGGGACTTTTATTTTATCTAGGAGTGTCTAAGAACAGAATTTGGTATACAGTTTGACCTCTCTGATTGTATTTTGAGGTTGTTATTGTAATTTGCTGTCGGCTCTTTAATTAATCTTGCTGGGTCTGTAATATCATTGGGGCAGAAATAATTGCTTAAATATAAAAGGACCTGTTAAGACAGCCACATGGGAAACAGTGAAGTGGTGAAAGAGTGCACTTCTAAGATTTCCTTATTGACTGTTTAGTAATAAATCGTATGTTTTAATTGCTCTGTCAGAAGAATCCTTCAATGAGGGAAAGGTGACTGGAGCTGAATATGGGAACACCACAGGACAGCTGTTTGGTCTGGCAAAGGGCTCTGTGCACTTGTACTATATATCCAGAGCGACCTTTCAGATTCCATGTACATAGTAACAATTAAAAGTACACAATGACTTGACAATGTTCACTGTGACAGACTGCAGGTTGGCTGCTTCCCATAACAGCCTCCCAGGCAGAGAGGAACAAAGAGCCCGGGCCCATCTGTACGCGGCACTGAATGCCTCATGTTCCAGAGAGTGCGCTTTGTTTCTCCAAACGCCCCAGGAAGCTCTTCAACAAACAAAACTCAGAGGTCCAGAGGAGCCCAGTCAGGACATTAATATGATAATGAATTCCGGATTACCCTGACAGACGTGACAAAGAAATAGATCCTTTTGATAATAAGTTATCGGGTTGATTAGGCGGAATTTGTCTGACTCCACGACTGTTGTGGGTATTTCAACAAAGTCAACAAACCCATGTATGACATCACTGCAGCCACCCTCTATCCTTGTAGCTTTTCAGCAAGTCTGACCCATGCTGCTAATTCTAGTTCTTCATTTGCAGTGTAAGTGCTGCTACCTGTCCAAAAAGGCATCATAAACCATAAAATATCAGCATATTTGATAGTGCACGAAACAAAGGAAAATGGCTGCTTGTCACAGGCAATTCTGAAGAAAAATTGCCATTAACTCAGAGGTATGACTTTACTTTCTAGTTTCCTAGGCTGAATTACTTCAGTAGACTTTGTAAGATTAATTTCCAGTCACCTCACCAACTAGGCAAAATGGCTCCTTTTCTGGCCCACAAGTATAAATCTGATTCAGCAGAGACTGTCATAGCATTGGAAAGGTACTTTCTGGTTTTGTGTTGCTATTGATTTCTGTGGTAATTATTGTGTCTTCTTGGCTGGATTCTCCAAAAGGCTCTAAGATAAACTTCTGTTACTCCATAAAAGCTCAGCAGCAAAAGAGCATCAACTGGTTGCAGATACAGTAGATGACTAAGGTCACACAAAGTACCAAAGTCGGGTGGCACCAGCCATCTGTAGTTAACAGCTATTATATAAACATAAAGGAATGTGCCCTGTGTTTTGAGTGATGGAAAAAAAATGGTCATTAGCCACTTGGGAATGTCTGATTCCCCCACAGCTTTCCAGCTGCGATCCAAGTGTGTTTAAATAAAAACTTAGCACACTTAACAAGACGTTTGATAGAGTGTTAACAATCCTCAACTTCACATTGAGCTGTTAACCAACAAAGTAGTCATTAAAGGCAGGTAATGACTGCGTTTCTTGAGATTATTGCTTAATTATAAACTTGATCGAGTGGGTCCTGCTTTCTGACTTGGGGGACATTTTCCATTGCAGAATTTTAACTACAAACATTTCATACTATACCACCTCATTTATAAAACCTTGAATTTAAACTACAGTGAGAATACGGTATTTAAAAACAGTTATATGTACACCTCACAATTACGTTCAAACCATAACTGATCTTGGATTCACCTCAGACAGTGGACTAGCAAAGTTCAACTGCTGTTCACAAATTATTTCTGAGGGAATAGGCCTTTCTTGTAGAGATATATATAGACAAATAATAATTTCTGAAAAGGAATTCTGCCTTCTGATTGACTGGAAGGAATATAGAGTGTAGCACTTATTTTCAAAAGAAAAAACATGAAATGGATGAAAAACTGCAATGGATATGTCTGTCTTTTGTTCTTTCAGAAGTGACTGAATACTGCTTTTAGTGTACAAGAAAATATTTCTGCAGGCATGATCTTGAGAGTTCCCTAGTTATTGTTAGCTGCTTTGTCTTAACATTTAATATTAATTTCCCCAAATCTGTACATACCATGGCTTTACGTGTACAAGTGATAATAAATATTTATTCAGGAAAGTTTTCTCCTCTGAATTGATATCAGAGCGTCTAAATATATATTATCCAAATGCAAAACAAGGAAAGATAAGGGGTTTCATGGAGTCACATACATCATATCCCAGCACCTGAGATGGCCATGCACAGATACAAAGGGTAGAAGGACAAAGGCAGTCCTATTTTTCTTTTTTTTTTTTTTTTTTTTGGTTGGTTTTATATGTCTTTCAAGTTACTATGTGCTACTAATGCATATAAGATAACTTACAAAAATCATTAAATAGCAGGGGTTTGAATGTGTGACTATACTGAATTTATTAATTTTTTTTTCCATAGAAAAAAACTGATTAGTATATTTAATTTAAACTTCTTATAACTCCTTGGCACTTGAAGCCCACTCACTATTTTCTAGCGAGGAGGCAATCGGTGGGAAAAAAAAAATCATCCTTTTAACTGAATCTTGTTCTGTAATTCACAAAATACTGAGACTTCTAATGCTAAGTAGCTAAGCAAATGAATACATCATTCGTCTTTTTCAGACTGTTCTTTTAGGTATTAAACAACGAGGAAATCAAACAAAATTCCATCTTTAGAAGCTATTAGATCAAACATTCTTTGAAAAGAATAACATATAGAATATATTTATTTGTTCAAACTTTTAACTGAAAGTCTCCCTGATAGATAGATATTTTCACAACTAATTTGTCTGCAAAATGGCATTCAAGTATTTTCAGAAGTATGTAGAAGATGGTTAAAATAATGAATTTCAAGTTATTGTATTAATTATCCCATCAGTGGTAACTGTAAAGAAGAGTTGCATCTTTTAACATAAAAAAATTCTGTAGCTGAAAAAGATGGAGAAGACTTGGAGCGCACAAGTACATTTAGGCTTTGCATTTTGTTTCCAATCATTGCCAGTAAGGAGGAGCTGTTTGTTGGAAATCTGAAAGGGAAAAGAGACAAATATCTTTGCATGTGTAAATCCTCTTCTTCATTCAAAAACTGAGGCTTGTGTCCACTGTGGCTTGCTGGCTCAGTTCATCAGAAAGCCTGCAGCAATTCCCTGAGCCCTCATTTGTAGACATCACTTTGGCAATGGAACAATGCAGCAAATTCTCATTTGAGGGATTATGATACTATATATAAAGAAAACATAAAAAGATTTACATATATTCCATGTAATTTCCCCATTATATATTAAGCATGGAGAAGAATTTTGAGTCTCTTAATTGGTAGATGTTTTACTACATTTCTTTTTTAAAATGGTAATTTATATCCCAGCATTTATTTTCAACGATAATATACACCTCATATATCACACTCAATAGATGTCCGAGAATCTTCAGGCTAGGAAAAAGTATAAAATTCAAGCTATACTTTTCTGCATCATTTGAGTAGTGCCTATACTTTTCCAAACCCACCTCCTGGTTTGAATGCACACTGCAAATGGCCTAGAGAAGGATCACAGTCATTGTTGTCTGGCATTCTGTCCTCATGAACAAGAGGGATCACTGGGAATGAAATCTTACCTTTGGCAGTTGTGGACCAGGCATGAGTGAAGAACTACTGTGCACCAACAGATTTGCAACACCTACATTCCTACACCTTTTCAAGAATTTCAAGACAGAAAAGGGAGAACCGTACCCCTGAGAAAAGTCTACAATGTCATAGATTCTCAGTCACAAATATCTTTGCTTCATCAGGCAATGTGCTAGCACTACTCTGCTCTAGATGAGAAGTAAATATGTGATCACACAGCAGAGTTTGTGATGGGCAGAACCAAATCCAACAATGACCCTGACTGGAAGAAGCTGTGTGACACACATTCAAACCACCACATTTGAACCCAAAATTAATTTATTCCAAATCAACCCCTATTTAAGTCATACAGCTGCCTTATAACACAGATTTTGAGAGCTGTAGAGTCCTGCTTACTGTATTGTTGGGTGGTACCTTACCAAGCAATGAATGTCTTAATTTCTGGGTATCCACTGTGTGCTAGCTTCTCATTCATTGAGGTATGATTAAACTTAAAGACACTTCAGCTGAAAATGAAAATTCTCATAAAACATTTTGACTTTAAATAAAAAAAAAAATCTTCCATTTTCTTAAAAAACTTTTGGAACAGACTCCTCATGGGAAACAGGGAAAGAAATTGAAAGAAAAGGAGCCTAAAAATGCATTACTGTCACGAGTAATGTGTGAGAAAAAAAATGCCAGAGTGCAGCTGAATGACAAAAGAGGAAACTTTGGCCACTATATTTGCTGGAATACCAAAAAACCTTTAATTTAAATTAAGTTCAATCACACGGCACATAAATAATTCTCTCTGAGAAGATCTGGGCCCCTTTGCAAAGCTTCCTGTTGGCACAAGTGGTGTACAGAAAGCACGAGCCTCTTGAGCACAATGACCCAATGATGTACTGCTACACAGACTCCTGTGGTTCCAGAGCCCACTGGAGAGGAACAAGGTTGTGTGCAGCAGAGATGTGGAAGACCACAGTGAAGCATAAGATAGAGCCTGTAGTACCAGATATGACAGTAAAGATTGGACAGCAGTTCAGAGCCTGATCCCTTGCTGAGAGCAGACTGGTTTTCCCTCTATGGCAGAGGACCCATGGATCTGGGATGCATAAAACAGGGAGCAGCAGCTTCCTCTAACTTGTTATACATACCCTCAGTTGCCTGGCATGTCAGCATGGAGAGGGCAGGTATGACCTGGGACCTACAGGGAAGACACAGCTGTTTGGAGCAGCAGCAGAGAGCCAGGAGACAGCCTCATTACCTGAAATGACACCTGCACATGCAGGAGTGCAAATCTCTTTTTCTGTTTTTTGGTTTTTTTCCCCCACAACTTCTATACTCGGTCCTTAACACAGAATTTCTGCCTACTTTTGTCAGTCAGAATAAAATGAGCCAGTTGTCTGGGCTGCTTCTTCAGAGACAGTTGAAGGACATAGGCCCCTGGGAATCTGACTAGTCCAACCCAAAACAAGCAAATTAGGATGCAATTGATTATCGTTTTTCCATATGTTGATGCCATTAAGTATGATTAGACAAATCAACCAAACTCCACTGGAAAACTGATTTTCAGGCCACAAAAGGAAGATCAGATGAATAACCACTTATGCAAAGGCACAAAAATACTAATTTATCCTATAGGACTCCTCAGAAGAAAAGGTATTTTGAATAACAAGACCTTTTTCTTAAACTTTTGACTCAGATTAAAAAATCCAAAAAGGTATCATCATGTTTACAGGAAGGGCATGATGGAGTTGTTCAACCTTGACAGGGCCCTTATGAACCAGAAAGGCATCTTTATATACATTTTCCAGAAAATCAGTTATTATGGATCTTTTTAATTTATTTTGCTTTGTCCTAGTACAGACAATTTACCATTCAAGCATATTGGTTTTGTCTCCTTAAATTCACACTGCCAGAAGTCCTGGAGACGTAATCAAAAAACTGTGTTCTCATTTAAATGTTATGTTTGACATTACATCCAGCAGCACGTGCAATGTAAATTAAATAAACCCATTTCAACAATAATAAAATAGGCAAAAATAATAAAAAATCATATTAGCTGTACATTGCATGATATTTTTATAAATCTTATAATAATTCTCCATTCAATTTCTGCATGCTTTTTTATCCTCCAAAAATATCATTAGTACTTAATTTGGATCCATTACACATAGACAGATCTTTAATTTTGTCTGTTTTCTAGTCTTGTCCAAATATGTTCATTCCCTATTTCACCACATTCAAAGACAAACAATGAAAAATTCTAATCCTGCTTAATTCATCTTAAAAAAAAAAAAAAAAAAAAAAGAAGGTAAGCCTATATGTACTGTATGATATAAATCTTTGTATTTTTAAATTTATGATTTTGTCCTATTAACAATAATTTCTATGCTTTCCTAAGATGCCCAAATGAATAGATGAAGGAGCATGGAAAGGAGAGGAATCACATTGTTTGTTACCTGTACATTCAGATCTTTGTACAAGCAGCTCCCAAAGTTACTGCTTCTCTCTGCGCCATAATGATATTGTACAGTGCCTTTTGGCTCTAGCACAATGTGTTATGCATCAGTGTTTAAGAGCATATTGTGCACCATTATTGCCCTCTCTCTAGAGGACTACAAACTGCATTAGTTTGAATTACCAAATCAAAACTTTATGTGCAGCAGTTCCCCCACAAGGGCTTTAGCATTTTTATGTCATAATCCCTCTATTATCCCCCTCCTCACATGCTTTATAACCATTAAGTTATTGAAAAATTCTCAACAGATGTCATCTTAAGATGAATGTTGCTGTGCCGACTGGTATCAAGGCTGGAATCTGGATATTGCTCAACTTTACTAAAAATGTCAGGAAGAGAATAGTCAGCTGTAAAAATACAAGATATGCCAGCAATGGTTGTTTTCATGTCAACTGCAACATGACTTGTAGTGTTCGCAATTTTAGCTTCTAGAAGATGCGGTTTTCATTTGATGGGTTGGCAGTAATGGCTTGAGATATGTAGCAAGAAAAAGGAAAATAATTCAAGGGCTTTTTTCCCCTTTCCTTTTATGATAAAAGGAGATTTGCACATTAATCTGATTTAAGTCTCAAGACTTACCTTTTAGTATATATTAATCCTATTGACAACTTTGTTGAAATACAGTAACTTTTTGTATGGGTGTAATAATTATAACAGGTAATTATGTATTCTCTTTGCATCTAAAGCACTGAAATACCAAACATTATTGCTATGATGGCAATGATAAGGATTTTATATTTTCCCTCTCATTCTATTGGGGCACTTGTAATTTTAAACACCATAAAGACATGAAAATATACACTGTGACATAATTTAGAACCATCTTAAATTTGAAACAAACAAAGCAAAAGACATTTACCTTCCAAAGTGGTGACAGTATGGTATTTAAATAATAGGAGATGCACATGGCACAGATACCTGTCAAAATGAGATTAAAGAAAAGAACCAGGGCCCACATTAGTAAGAGCTTTAAAAAATAGTGGCATTTGATAGTAAATCAGCTTTTTAAGAATCAGTTACTGTACAAAAGAGAGGAATAGCATAATATGCTCAATTCATCTGAATAGCAATATAGCAGCTGAGTTCTTATATTCAGAGCTGATGTGACAAACCTGAGAGATTTTTAAAGAGGAAATTACAATAATCAACTGCCATGATGAAACAGGTATATTTTTTTTGTAAAGCTGGCAAAGAATATATAAGGCATATATAGTCCCTGAGGACTGAAGCAGAAATAAATCCATTGGTACTGCATCTGAGATGTGAAGAGTTTTAGTCAAAAATGAGGCTTGAGATTCTTAACATGACTCTTGTACATCTTACTTTTACAGAAATAAAAATCAAATAACAAAAAAAGCTTCCCTTTTTCATCTAGTGCCCCCCCGTAAAGGCCCAGAACTGGTTAATGGAAAGTTTTCCCATAGTGTCTATGAAAGAGACTGTTACTATTTTTTTGCTTCACAGCTGTATCTGCTAGTCTAGTTGTCTAGACCCCTATAATTAGGGGAAGATTTGTTTCTGGACAGCTTTCCAGCTATCCACTTTCCATTTTGCATCCTAAAGGCTCCTCCCTTCTGTGGGAGCTCATAGCTTCCAGTGGTGCAAAGATATAAAGATGAGATGGGATTCACCAAAGAAAACTCTTTTAGCTGATATTAGCTGTCATAGGGAAGAGGCTGATGAAGTCAATCTTGCCTGTGAGCAATAAAAGGTGGAAATGCCAAAACAGGGCTGTCGAAGGCAACATAGATCTGACTCTTCACTGTAAAAAATGGTGTTAAGAAAGATGATGCACTCAAACTGCCAGTTATTCAAGACTCCCAGGAGCTCTCAATTCCAACTGTTTTAATAGGAGACACTTTTGGATGTCCAGCCATCCTTAGGAGAATATTGAATGTTGATTTTTAGAAATAAAAGAACTTCTGTTTTCAAGATTTATTTAATGACAGAAAACTCATTTTGTAGTTAAGTCTTTATATTCACTGTGTGTTGTATATTATTCCTATTTGTCTCTCTTGTAAAAATATTTTAATTCACCTCATTATACAGTGTATCCTGCTTTTGTTCTGCAGCATGATTTCAAAACTTATGCCATATGAACATTTCCGATTCTTTTGAATATGATACTCAACTTGAATTTAACTCACAGCTTATAAACTGAGCTGGTTAATGTATTCATTTATATGCTGTGATAGTCGTCCAGCTCAAAGCTTTAATATTTCATTGCAGTGCTGGTATCTGATCTGAGGAAATATATTTCTGTATATTTTGCAAGAATCTTCTTAGGTTTTCCCAACATTTATTTTCATATGGTTCTTTAGTGAAGGTTTGGATTTGTTCTGCTGTTTCATTGCATGTTCCTACCTCTATATTTGACTGGTGTGCCTTAGTATATAATCTGCCACTAACCTGCATAATTTATATTACTTTACTTTCTAAAAGCCCAGGATGACCTGCACTGAGGAAAATAATTATAAAGGCATTTGAGCTACTCCAGTGCTCTATGAGACTTTCCATAAAGGTTTTACACAAAAAATGTTGATAATAAGCTAGAACCTCCCTAATTTATAACAAATTAGAGCATATATCCTAAATCTCCTACACCTCTGTCTATGACACCAGGATAATGTGCATTTGCAGATAAATTACTCATTTACTTCCATTTTTACCTGCACTTTACTAGGGCCTGGCCTATCTTTGTGAAAAACAAAATTCTTCTACTGAGCAGCTTTCCATCTTCTTCTTCAGCTGTAATAACAGAAGCTAAATAACATTTAACAAATTGCCACTTCCTTATGCCCTGTCTTCAATCCCCCATCATTGTTTTTAATGGGACAATTTAACCTCTGAACCTATGTCTCTATTACAGATATAGTTGAAGAGCTTTTAATTGAAATATTCCATACAACTTGACATCCAATATTATTTCTTTGCTCCTCTAATTATCCTTTTAACTTTCTTCTGCTTATTTGTATAAACTCTCTTCAGTCTGTCTTTCTACCAGACTGTTTATATACTTTTCAAAAGCCTTTCAATTATTTGCTCATTCTACTCTTTACATACTACATAACTACATTTGACCTCTGTAACCCTTCTCCTTGTTTAGATTTAGCCAAAATGAATTTCAGTTGCAAGGTTTGCAGCCATTTCTTAAATTGCTTCCCACTGCTCATCTATAGTGCTCATCTCTGCATTGGAGAACAACCAAACAAAATCTCACTGGAGATGTTATACAACATCAGATTTTCTAATAGTAAAAAAAGAGAAATATCTGAAACATGTTGGTTTATTTCAGTATAGGTATGAGAAATCAAACCTAGAGAGAGTTGTGCCAGCTCCCAATGGTGAGATGATTGCCACTTTCAGGCTGTTTTCATGCACAGTATTTATAAAATACAAAGCAAAATTAGTCAGAATTCATGCCAAGTGTAAAACATGCCAACTTGAGCAAGTCAAGACAGTATTCACATCCTATAACTTGAAGTTTCCTATCTTCCCCCTTCTCTGATGGACATGATACTCCATCTATCTTTATGATAATCCCTCTTGCCCTGATATGTCTAATGACAGAACAAAAAGTACCTTCTGCTCTCAAATCTAAGCTGTTGGTATGGTATTCTTGATTTCCATATAACATATAGAAACCCTTAACTTTTCTTTTGAATATTCCTATTTGATATTTCTTTCCAATCTCTCCATTATTTTTTGTTGTCTTCTCTTGAAAATAATGTTTTATATGGCTGAGAACAGATAGGATGCAGAATGGAATTTATGGGTGACCCAAGACACATTATTTCCTTATAGAGCAGTTTTTTGAATCACTTTCTTATCAAGTGGCAAAGCAAAACTTCTGGACTTTATTGTTGTCCCCATTGCAAGTTCCTCAGAGAATATTACTTGAAAGCAACTACCTTTCCTGGGCATATCTGGTAAAGATACTAAAGATATCTGGAAGATGCTTTCCAGGGAACTTCAGCCTGTGACAGGCAGCTATAATCTTCTCCAGAAGAATATTATGCATCCAAACGTGAATAATTGCCATGACTTTCCATGCTATATAAAAATTTTTGCAATATTTTACAAATTTTCTGTGCAATTTTCTGTGATTTTCATTCCCTGACATTATGACACAGTGTCCTCCTACACAGACAGTTCAGTAAGCTCAGTAGTATCCACTATAACTTCACACTATTTTCTTTGGATTTTGCATATCCCTTTTACACTTACTAACTCTGCAATTAAAACCCCTCCAATATCACATATTCTGTCCTTATTACAGTCTCCTCTTTTCCTTATACAGTCTTCCTCAATGATGTCATTTAAAAGCAGACATTAATGCAATTGGAAAATTGTAAAAAATTAATTCAAAATTTAAAAATGTTGATCTGTATATGAGGAGTTTCAGACGAGTGATAAATCTGCAGCCTTGAAACATTTTCCTATAAGATTGACACCACTGAGTTGAATTTTTATCTTCTCATGCCTTACATCTCCTTAAAAATAAGGGAGCTACCATATTCCATCAGGGAAATGTTATCTGAGCAAAGACGAAAGATAAAAGGAAAATGAGGAATTATTTCAGAAGTGTATAATCATTTGTTGCAGAAATTTTAGCTTTCCTTAAGATTTCTATAACAATAAAAAAGGGTTTTGACTTGTCACACAACTATGTCACACAACTGCAACCTACATGGGCAGACCTTAGTGAAACCACTGGGCATTACAATTTGTCCAGACCAGGAACACATGTACAGTTGAGTATTAAGATTCAAAAAAAACCATATCACTGTTCTGTAAAGCTAAATATAAAGGTCCCACAAAGGGTTACTTTTTTTTTCTTTTTTCTTTGATGTACTGAGTGTTCACCAAAACAGATTTGCAAATACATTAAAGCAGAAATCCCTTAAAACTGCACTGGAAATCCTTCCTAAGTTTTAAAGACAACAATGAACAAACTTTTAAGGTCTTATAGTACTCTTAATATATACCAGCACTGTGTAGCTCAGACAGAAACTGCAGTATTTTTCTACATTCAGTATATGATGATCAAGAGGAAGGCTTTCAAACACACTTGCATAGAAATAGAGCACTCATTCATGACTCTTACATGGTATGTTTAACAGACAAAAATAAAATATTTTTATTTTTCATAATGAAGAACAGTGCGTATTATCACTGAGAGCATCTGAACAGCTGTGTCAGATCAGACCAAAAGCCTGTCTGGTCCCGTATCCTGTCTCTGACAGTAGGCAAAAGCAGATGCCTGGAAAAAAAGTGGAAGAGGATGACAAGTATAATGTGAAATTTCCCTGAACCCAGCAGTTGCACATTTAGGAAACTTTTAGAGGTAGGTGTGTTATCTCCATTCCTTACAGACTCCAGTGACATATTTTATATTTTCTTCCAATGTTTTTTAGAATACATACAAGCAGTTATGTCCCACTGCCTTTCACACTGGCTATTACTACCACTAATATTCAATATTGTTTGGAAATTTGAACCTGTCTCCTTGTGGTTTTGTTTGATTGCAGATAGTATTAGAGCTGAACGGAATGCAGTGTCCACACTGCATCATTTCCTAATTTACGGATGTGATCATACCTCCCTTAATTCTGTCAGTCTCAAACCATGCTAATTTATTTAACATTTCCTCACTTGGAAGCTATTTTTGAACATATTCCTGACTTTCCATTGTATCTTCTGCAGGATATAAGAGAGTCAGATGTACACAACATTCAAATGCAGATGTACTGATGATTCATATAGTCAAATAATAGTATTTTCTGTCTTGTCTTCTATTCTTTACTTATTAAGCCTTAACAATTGGGGTTTTTTTTCCTTTTAGTGAACACTGAAGTGATAATTGTGTGAAGATATTTATTGTAATTATGAGCTCATTCCTGACTGTTAACAGTCATCTTAGAACCCATCACTGTAGAACCTGTCATAAAATTACATTTGTTTTTCCATATGCTCATCACATTTATTTGCATTAAATCCCATCTTGCAGTTTATCATCCCATATCTCAGGGCTGTGTAGTCCTTTTTCAACTCTCTATAGACCTCCCAAATAAATCATCATGATCAGAAATTTTTTCACATAATTATTCACCTTCTTTACATTAAAGTTTATTCAGAACTTCATTGGTCAATTCTCTTCTGTATGAAAAAACATTTTTTCCACTGCATCCTAATTTATAGCCATTTATTTATCCAGGGTAGAGTCTTCTCTTATAGCATGGCTACTTAGTTTCCTTAAGAGTCTCTGCAGAGACCCCAGACTTTGTCTTCTTTTCTATTTGATTCACAGTACAGGTTATTAATCAGTGAGTTTCCAGAATAAGTCTCCTAGTACTCTGGTATAAAGCAAATTTTAAGTGTGAAGGCACATATTTCAGTCCGTAATTCAGACACTTATTCCTTGAATGTCAGCAAAGGTCTTGAAAGCGTGTGTTTGGCTTTGATGATGTAAAATCCTTCATTTGTCAAGTTGTCCTATGAGATGTGCCCCTGACATTTAAATGTGATATTTTTATTCTCTTTTGCGTTCTTTGAAACTAAAAGTTATGGTTTAAAACAAACAAGAAAAAATCTTCGAACATGAATCTGATGCAGGGAGATTCAAAATATTAAATTAGTTCTATTGCTACATTGTAATCTGTGCTGTCATCTCATCCAAGTACTCATATTTCCTGATAAGACTTTTGGGTTGGGTTTTTTTTTGTCTGACATTATTATGTTTTTACATTTAAGCTACCAAAGTTCATGTACTTTTCTGGTTGTTAATTCAGATTGAAGTTCATGTATTTGAAGGATTGCTTTTTAATTTTAACCTACTTCCTTACTCTGCTGTTTGTCCAAGCTGATTTTCTTATTTCTTCTAACCTTCTTGGAAAATGTATGCATTTGTGTTGTGACTCAAACAAGAGGATCCAAACCATTCCCAAATTTCCAGTGAAGATTTTGGTTTTACAGGAGGTCCTTTTAGTTTCTTATTAAGTATCTATATTACTTTCACGTTGTTCTCTTTTGCAAATATTGAAGACAGTTTTTTTCATCTCATTATTCACACAAAATTGTTGAGATGAAGTTTGTTCTAGAGTGGTGCTTTGACAAAAGTTATGAAAATTTCATATAGACTTACTCAGGACCAGGAGAATTATTTCCCTTTGCAGATTTCATGTATGCTCAAGAATCATTGGTTGCCCAGTAATCATTAGGGCAAAAAAGTTTGTTAGCACTTAACTCCAAACTTTCTATATCACAGAGCAACATT
Organism: Lonchura striata; assembly: GCF_050655825.1. Taxonomy (NCBI): domain Eukaryota; kingdom Metazoa; phylum Chordata; class Aves; order Passeriformes; family Estrildidae; genus Lonchura; species Lonchura striata. The sequence goes on along the minus strand of NC_140704.1, from coordinate 94,793,477 downwards.
TCTGCATAATTTCTCCCATATTTAACTTAACTGTCCAACTGATTTATTTTACTGTATTTTCTGATGCATCTCTTCCTCCAATTGTACAGGTCCCTGTCAGCTAGAAGAGCCCATATAAGAGGACTTCAGATAGGATCACATATATGATTCTGTAATACCCCATTTGGAAGTGGCAGTGGCAGACAAGCTAGGAAACTTCTTTGCTCACAGTAGCAGTCTACTGATGTAGTTTTGGTCTAAGAACTGTAACAGAGAATCCAACTCAGTGGCAAAGACTACAAATAAAATGCTCTTAAAATAAAAACACACTCATATAACAAGGAAGTTATTAATATTAACTGGGACATGTGCTTAATTTCATTGCAATATAAACACACTTTTGATGTTCATTTTCAAAGTATGCATTTGTATATAATTATGCTTAATGCATATCATACTCTGCAGTCTTATGATTTTACAGGCAGACTGATGGAAGTGCTTGTTTTTTTCATCTTCTTTTGTTTACATTGCAAAATATTTCTTTGTCTTTATTGTCTTACCTGTTGGAAACAACTTTCTTTTTCACGAATCATGTAGATTAGTATTTCCAAGAGTCATGATATACCATATTTGGAAAATTTGTAAATATTTCCTACTCTCAAGGAAGTGAAGAAATGCAATATTGTACTAATGTTGGTGCAATTTAGTCTATTATATATATAATTTAATGACATGAAAGAAAAAAATACTAACTTGTTATAATGTAGATAAAAAGAGAGTTCTGACTACAGCCTTATCAGTAGTACTTTTAGATGTATTTAATTTTCTTTTTCAGTGATTGTTGTCACAACAACTATTGTTTCCAGTAAGCTTCATATTCACCCAGCAATAATAATGCCATTTTAATCGTGTAATGATGTGTCTTCTCTAGCTGAATTAATAAGGAAACCAACTAAAAGATAATTTGGGATATCTCTGAAATGCATGCTAATAAAAGGACTACTGTCCAACTACATGTTTTTCTTAGTCATATTATGCTAATAATAGTAAATAACAGCCTTTAATTTGTGTCCTTCATTTTCTTTATAAAGATAAATATTGATAGATTTGCATGAAACAATAAGAATGACTATTTCCTTTTGAAGTTGTAGGCATGACCCAGCTAAATGGAACAGTGCTAGTCCTGTTTCCATCAAGGCTTTCTATAGGATTTCAATACCTCTCCTCAACTGAAGTGTCCTTTCATGCTATAGAAAAATAATAAAAAGTGTACATCCATGTTTATCAACTATTTGCTTGTATAATAATATCATTATACAATAAATGTGTTCATGGTCATTTATAAATGTTGCAAGCATTCCCTACCTTACAGGGGTGGCTTCAGTCAGGAGGTGCTCAAAGCTTCCCCTATATCCCACGGAACCAATGACAGCTGGCTCCAAGGTGAACCTGGCTCTGGCCAAGGATGAGACCATCAGCAACAGTGGCAGAGGACAGATTTAAGAAGGGCTGAGGGGCAGTGGGAACAAAAAACTTCAGATGAGCAGTGGAATGTGAGTATGTGAGAGAAACATCTCTGCAGACACCAAGGTCAGTGAAGAAGGAGGGGCAGGAGGTGCTCCAGGTGCAGGAGGTGGGATTCCCCTGCAGCCCATGGTGCAGACCATGGTGTGCCCCTGCAGCCTGTGGACAAGACCAAGAGAGCAGGTGGATGTCCAAAGGAGGCTGTGATGGGAAGTCCCCACTGGAGCAGGCTCCTGGGGGAACCTGTGTCCCTGTGAAAAGAGGAGCCCACACTGGAGTAAGTTTGCTGTAAAGGTTTGTGACTCTCTCAGGGATCCATGCTGGAGCAATCTGTTCCTGGGAGTACAGGCACCCCATGGAAGTGACCCATATTGTGTCATGAAAGCTTGTCCCTCATAGGAGGGACATGATGTAACAGGGGAAGAATGTAAGGAGGCTTTCCCCTGAGGAGGAAGGACCAGCCAAAACAGAGTGTGATGCAGGCCCCATTCTCCATCACTCTGCAGTGCTGAAGGGGGAAAGTAGCAAAGGTATTTTTTGGGTTTTTTTCATATTTTTATTTTTTTTTAATTCTATTTGGATCTAATTGGCAATAAATTAAATTAACTTTCCCTAAGTTAATTCTGTTTTGCCTATGATGGTAATCAGTGAGGGAACTCTCCTTGTCTTTATCTTGACCCACAAGCCTTTTATTATATTTTCTTCCCTGTCCAGCTGAGAAGACAAGGGATAAGACTCGTTTAGTGGGTGCCTGGAGTCCAGACAGGATCAACCTAGCAGAGATTCACAATTGGTACAGTCAAAGTTAGACTAATATTTCTATGCCTAGATGAGAACAGGCGATGGTAGCATAAATACTGCAGGTGTGCCCTTCTTCTGGCCCAAAAATATGTTTTGAACTTGTGGGAGTGGATCTTTGTTTCACAAAAACAAATTAAACTTTTCGATCTCCTGAATGGTGAAACCTCTCTTTCCTCAATTGGCATGGATATATTGTCATGGATGAGATCATTTGCAAGGAGCCCAAAATCCAGTAGTCTTTATTGTTTACTCTCTTCTCAGAAAGAATTCTTTCTGTATGTCCAGAATTTTACATACAAAAGCACTGAGTAAGTTTAAAAACATGCTGATTTTTTCAACCGGATGCACTCCTATAAGAATTGACTGACTGTGGCTTAATTATACTTGCATAATTAACTTCAATGACATTGTCAGAATTCCAGTGATGAGAATTCTCTTGTAACATCTAAGATAAATTAAGCAACATGAGATATAGTACTGTAGCTCCAGACTATACTACACACTTCATTTTTTTTTTTCATTTTTAAGGCAGTTCACAAAATCCAGATGTCAAATATAAGTTATGTTTTGAACTAGTAACCTGTGGCTACTTGCTCAGTTCACATTTACAGGCATTTTTTGTGTCAGTTTTCTCTGTGTCTTTCCCATAGGTAGGCTGCAGATGTGCTTCTAAATGTCTGTCTTTTGATGTAATATATCATATTTTAATTACTTTCCGTTCTTCATGCATTTGATTCACATATGAAAGAAATTATTGGCTAATCCCAGGTGAGATCTATAAATAATCTTTTATGTAGAAATATTTTTTTTTTTTCAGTAGCTTCAGTTTATTCTTAGAGTTGCATTCAGGTTTTTGTCTAAGCAAATAAGCTGTATGTCTGTTAAGGAGCTGCTTTTACAGATTGAAGAAAAATCTTTCACCTCTTCCTCACCTGTGGGAAGTTTTAGTGTCTTTCTTTTTGCTTCAAAGTGTTTGGGAATAAATCATATAATATTATGATTGTATACACAAAAATGTTTGAAAAACTTATTTTGATGTAGAAAAGTACCCATAAATCTTAAAAATGCTTTCACTATAGACATGCTTAAAACAACACTTTATGATGATAGTTAAGAGTTTTCTTTTCCAGTTCACTTCCTAAGGCTTTCATGCTTGTTGACCTTAAAAAATATAGGAAGAAGGGATCTGCACAAGTGTTATCAACCAAAGGTGGTGTGTCCAGAACTTTCAGGTATTCTCCTGGATGAAATAAAATATTGTTTCTGTTTCATTTTTCTGTATCAGAGAAACAATCACAGACATTTTTGTGACACTTTTTGTCTTATTAGGTCCTTATAGCAGAAGGTAAATTGCGGTGCTTGCCCAAAAAACTTTATCAAGTCTTGAGGAGATTGATGCTGTACAACTTTTTTATCATTTTGTGATTCAGTTTCCACTGTCATAAAGTGCCATGAGGTCTAGAGATGTAAAACACTGAATAGCATGAACATGTAAAACACTGAATACATGTTCAAGTGATGTAACCAATTCTCAGTATATGGCTTTACTTTTATGCTGTTGCTGGATACATCTGTATCCACAAGATAATTTAAATATATTTTGTAAGATGCTTTCTGTCAGAAGGAATTTCCAAAACCAGTGAATCAGCAGCCCAGGAACTGAACAAACAAGTGCATATTTTATCAGACTCCTGGCAAACCTGTTCTGCACACTAGTACATCCTCATTGGGCCAAATATAACTGTGTGGACTCAGAAATTGAAGAACAGTTTGGCTTTAATCAAAGAAGCTAAACACTAGTTATAAAATGAACTTTTCCATTTCTGTTTTAGAGCTCTGAATAGATTCTGTATTATACACTTAAGTATGTGTTGTGCAATAGTTAGCTATGTTGTTAACAGTTTACAATGGAATATATATGGCACCAGAAAAGCAGAATTTTGCACGTGAAATCATAGTGTCTGTTTCCATAAAGTTTTAATGACATTTTCTCCCTGTCCTGCAAAGTATGTTTCATATTTGTGAGGTTGTCCTCAGTACAGAAAGGGCATAAGAGACAACGAGGTAGGATTCAACCATTTTGTACATGACACAGAAGGCTAATAATGATCACAACCTTGTGTTATGAGAAAATAAAATCTCTCTGGAGTAATTACTGGGCAGTTGCCAATCACTTTTATTTCTTTGTACAAGCTAAATCCACAGGCTAGGCTAATAACCTAAATAAATAAACAGAAGAAGAAGCTAAGAACTTTCAGTGAAGATACAGTTTAAAAGCTTGTGAGTTTATTCAGTTTTTGTGCTGTCTCAAACCAGATTTGTGTCCAAGAAATCATACTCCAGAAGGAGCTGGAGAGACTCCAGTTTCTCTCCCACACTTTTTCTCCTCTCCCAAGTGGATTTTTCATATTGTGACTTATTGAGTGCTTAAAGAGATGCAAGTAGTAGTTGCATTGTTGCTAATATCTACTGTAAACTCTTGTGCTCCGTGCTCATGAGAAGCTCTCTCTTTACAATTCAGTGTAGCCTTCTAGCCCTATAAATTTGGAGTTGCTACTCCCTGTAAGAAGTCCTTAAGACAAGGCTTCTTTTAGACCTAAGGACCTGGACTTTCTTAGCCTGCCTGGAGATAAGGTTTTAGTTTGTGGAGGTTTTAGCTCATTTAATGATCAGGTAACAGTTACCTGCATTGACTTAGTTTTTACTCAATTTTGAACAGTTGTTTTTGTTCTGTACATTTTCTAATTAATGCACGATAATAACAAATGGAATTAGGGATTCATTTTCATGGAATACAATGCAATATAAATTAATAAAGACAAGGAATTATATAGAACTTCCTGAAATAGTAGCAGGATGGTGACTTTGAAGACTCCAGAGATATAAGCAACTGACCAATGCCCAAATACTGTTCCTCAAAGGAATGTCACCTGGATGAAACGTGATTTCATAATAAAGGAAGCAGAATGCACAGGACAAATATCCATTGTATGTAAAACCTTTAAGCACATAAGATTGGATGCAGCCTGGACTTTCAGAACAACTAAGACAGAGCAAGGTGTAGAGCATGTAAGCAAACACACAAAGTTGTTGTAAGCATATGTTATTATCAGGAGGATGACACTGTCAACATCACCACCAAAATGCTCCTGACATGCTGACGACTTGCTGTAACAATTTCCCCTCCAAGAATATTAGCCATTGACCTTAGGAACTCAGATGAACATAGAGTGTGAATAATACCAGAGAAAGGAGGAAATACAGTCAAAACTTTTGTATATATAGTATTGTGGCTATAATATATTTGGAAGTATAATCATTGCAACTAGACTAAAATTTATTTCATTAGGCTTTATTTTTAAAAATATTTTAGCACTTTAAATATTACCATTATTGTAAGAGTGAATCCCTGCATTAGCATGTTCCATTGTCAAGAGTGTGACACTCTCTGGCAATCTATTCTATAACTTTCATGCAAAATATTGGTAATATAAGATACACGAATATGGACAAAACAAAACAGGCCTTGGATTTATTCATCAAACATATACCATCTGGACCTTTTTTAAATAATATTTTATTCCTGCAGGCTGAAAAAATAGATTCACTGGAGCAAAGACAACAGGCCATTTAAAAATAATCAAAGCGCAGCTTAGTAAAAAAAAAAATCATATAAAGAGAAAAAAAAGAATATAAAGCTGATGCATGGAGAAAAGTGATTTGCAAATAAGCATTTGTGTTTGCATATTTTATGATATTTATGGGATTCTCAGAAACCTGCATATATCCAGAGCAGAAAGACCCTTCATTCTGTGCTGGAAGACAAACATTCAACATTGTCATAAGACAACTCATCTTCTTATTTTTTTTTGTATAAATGGTTTCTTGACAGACCAGAGCATGGTTCTTAGCTTTCTTTCAGATCAAAAGCCACTGAGCTTCTTTTTTCCTCTATCTCAGTTAATTTTATTTCCTTTACAAGTTTTGATAGGATTTTTCCATTTTTTAAATTAATATAAATTTCTATCATTTTTCTTACAATTTCCAAACTTTCATGCAATATTCCAATATTGCAAGGCAGTTATAAAAATGTACTCTGCTTTCAGAAATAAAATGTCTGTGTGGGCAATTGAAATTTGTTTTTGCTGGTTTTTGTAGCTAAAATAGTCTAAGATCATGTCAAATTTGTTGAAGGCAGTCACACACTGATTACTTTCCAGAGACCTTTTCTATTTTAGATTTTCCAGATAAGGGAATCAGAATGTAATTATATTATTTTCTGAACTCTGCCATATTGGCATTCCTCTTTTTTCATTCCATTTTCATTTCCTCACAATGAAGATTCTTTGTTATACCTCAAGTGATTGAAGGTAACTTGTTTTTATATTGATATTAGAATTTATGGCTTTTGGTAGCACTACTGGCTTTTATAATATATATTTTTATAGTATGATTTTTATAACAATTTTATAGCACTACTGGCTTTTATAATCTTTATAAATTCTTGGGTGCTATTTATATCTTGACAAATGTATAGATATGTCAAATATGTCAAATACAAATATGTCAAATACAAATATGTCAAATATGTCAAATACAAATAATGTCAAAGACTTTAGGAGGAATTTTCAAACAGCCATCAGTTATGCCAAGAAATTTTATACCAAATATCTTACAGGCTATGAGAAGTTGACTTAAGTCAGTATGGTTGTATCAGAAAATAATTTGGTTAAACTTTACTTTTCATAAATGGAGAAAGATAAGATATTCCTATCTATCATAATTTGTTATTACTTCTTAAAACAACAATAGATATCAACAGCCACAGGTCTACCTGTTCTATGTGTCTTCTTTTCACTTTCACATACCTTGTATATATGTTCCCTAAAAAAACATGAAGACCTTTTAAATTACTTTTACTGTAGAAGTTGTGCCCAATACTATTATTGCAATTGAAGAGACAGCAAACTAGATGAGGGGCCACTTATGCCTGGGAAACTTAAAAATATTATTAAAGGAAATGTGAATTTCATTTTATTTCTCAATAATTTATTTGTGATTGTACCTTCCATCAAGCAAAATGTGGCCTGCAAAGACTTAAATTGCAATAAACTAAGAACCACTTCTCTGACCTTCACATCTGACTTTCAATCCATATCTTCAATTTAAATAGGAAAATAGCAACCTGTTCTAACTAAGATAAAGAATACACTGTAGCCAATTCCTGGAATAGAAAGACATCTATGGTGTTTGCCACAGGCATATGAAATAGATAAAAGAAAGATAAGTGCTTTAAAAAAAGGTGGACCATAATGAATATATGGGAATGAAGAAAGGAAATGGTTTGTTTTCTTTCCCCCAAAGTAAAAGGAACAAAACTCTTTCAAGAAGAAGAAAACAGTTTTCCCTGAGAAGTAGGAATCTGGTATGTTTCCTCAATCCTAATAAAGCATTTAGGCAGAGGGAGCTCTCTGACACTTGAAGGGAGCAGAGACTGAAATGTTTTCCCTTTGACACAGTCCTATAATAGTGAGGTTTTATATTTAATGGGATGCAGGGTCATTTCCCGTGGGCTATTTAGTGGACCTTTGTAGCTTCAAAATGCGATTCTTTCCTCAGAAGGGCCTAAAGCTGATTATTAACCATGATTCATAAATTCTTCAGAAGGCGATCAAGTTAGGTTTATGAATTCAAGCTGAGACAGAATGCAGCTGCCTCCTTTCTGCCTGTAAATACCAAGAAGCAGTGCAACTTACAGAAAAATAACATTTTTAAGTTGATTTCCCTTCCTCGTTGTCCTTTTCCAACAAGAAAACAGCTGTTCACATGAATTCTTGGTACTTGCAAAGGGAAGAAAAGGGAAAAGAATGAAAAAACCCATGTCTTTCAATTTTTCATTAGAATAGCACATCTCATGAGTTAGTTTTCTGAAACAGTTGTTGATTTTAAAGGGACAATTCAAAACAGTGGAAGGGTTGGGAACTGTTCACTGCATTAAATCGGTTCTGATCCATTATCAGATCCAAGCAATGATTCAAACAATCCACGATACTGTGTTAAATATATGGTACAGTACAAATACATGGAGGAACACTAATAGAAATCCTTTAAGTGTCATTACCACACTGAAGGAAGATTTTGCCCAAGGCCTGTAGTTGCCCCTTTTCTCTGGGATAGAGCTACAGATTTGTAGGCCAAATACTCTAAATAAATAAAACCTGGGCAGAATGTATTGACTCCTGCGCATTTTCTGCTATTTTTACTTTTCCAAAGATTGCAACTATGAACAAGGCATATCAAAGTCCTACCATATCACCATAGATTATACTATAAACTACAGATATGTCTGTGATGCACAAAGACACAAATTCAGAATATTCTGTGAATCTGTGAAAATGTTTTTAGAATGCATAGCATTGTTTCTAGTTTATTCTGGCAAAAGCCTATTGTTATATGTAACTTAGTGGAAGTCTTCTTGTTAGTATTTAAGCTGTTTGGCTTAAGTGTTTGGTCCAATGCTTATATGATCTCTGATCATCCTTTGGCTGAAGTCAGCTAGATTACTTACACATACTCCATATATGACAGTAGTTCCATTTACAGTGATCATTATATTTAAAGTTAATTTAAGTTTACAATCTTTCTGCCAATAAAAAACCTCTTCTGTCCAGCAAAATAAAGTCTAAGGACATATAACAGGTATTATTCTCTAAATAAGTAATATAATACTTTTTTCTTTGAACTGCTGATCTTAGTATCTAAGTTAGCTGTTTGAATAGGACAATTCCATTTTCCCATTAAGATAAAGTTGTGGATTCAGTTATTTTTTATTTGGCAGACATTTTAGATTTAGTTGTTTAAATGAGTGAAGGAAGAGAGGGAAGGACAAGAGCCATTTTCTTTGTCAGCCATCTTATTCTTTGAGTTTTTCTATTTCAATTAATATTTTGATAAAATTCTTTTATTTAAAATTTATTTATTGTCTTGTTAACAACAAGATATTTATAAAAAATGAAGTCAGGTTGTGGAAATTTTTTACAAGTAAGCTGTCCTGATTTTGGGAGCAGGGAGCAGAGTTTAGTGTAGTAGCTGTGTAGTATGTATGTGCCTATTTATGGCTGTAGATGGGCTGATTCAAGAGACATATGTTATCTACATATTTCAGGTAATTTTAGTAAAAACTTTCCATTTGAATGTGTTCTCAGAAATATTTTTTTAATATTATGAGATAGAGTCATATTTTTGTAGAAATGTTTTGTGTCTCTGATGCTACCTTAGTAAATCATGCTTTACCATGAATAAATTATAGTCTTAGGGTGTATCATCCTAATAGTGGAACTCCATGATTTCTTGATGCTTATGCTTTGTGCTGACAGGCCCATCCATGAGGTACATTGCTTCCAAAATATTTCCACCCATTTACTTCTTTGTACTCTGCTATTTAGCAACCTTAATTATTGCTTCCTACCTAGGCATATTTTATTTTTTCCTTATAAGGTACACTTAAAATGAACATTTTCTTAGCTGCATCCCTGGAATGACTTATTTTGAATGCCTGTAATGCAATAAATCAATGGAGCATCCACACTGAAGAGATTAAACATTACTTCACAGAAATATTAGCTGGTGAAAATAATCAGACTTTGATTCATGTAATTTATTATAGTCTCACATTCTCCATCCTGTCTTGGTAGCAAAGTTGCCAGTTAAGATCACACTGGAAGATTGCTGCAGTTTTTGCTGTTATTACTTGATATTAAACTTGCACTTTGTTATTATTTCAGCTATTTGTTATTAAACTAAAATGCTATTAAACAGAATGTTTGAGTATGGCTTGACCTTTGTGCAGTCCCACACCCTCTGCATAAGTATTTAAAGTGTTACACAGCACGGTTTTCAGAGGAGGCCAAGGGAAGCTATAGGAGGGAATTGGGCAGCCTTTTGGACAGCCTTTTGATATTAATTTTGGACAACCAAACCACAAATTGGGAATTGGTGGTTTGGTTGTCCAAAATTAATATCATCAGTGAAGTGGGAAATGTCTGGAGACTTTTCATTTTGGTTTGCTCTTTTCTAGGCTGAACAAGCTGAGTTACTTCAGCCTCTCTTCATAGGGGCAAAGGCAGGAGGGAGACCATTGCCTACAATGAGCCCAGGTAAAAACTTTCTCCAGCTATAACTTTAATAGCTGGAAATGTAGGAAGATGCCTCACTTTTGAACATCCCACACCACTGAAGATCCTTTCTCTTCTGATATAATTTTGCTAATCTTTTACCTCATTTTGATAGACAGCTTAACCTGCTTCTGTGGCTGTGCCCCTTTCTCCTCCTTATGTCAATTTTTTCCTGATAGATCCTTATAGTTTCTCAGCTGCAGACATTCACAATTTTTAGGACTCCCTGTGCAACTGCTGCTTTGTTCTTCCCTTCATGTACCTTCCCTGTCCAAATATTTCTACTACTGATAGAACCCTAAGTCTCCCTCATATCTCGCTTGTAATCCCTGGTGCAGTTATGAGCTCCTACAAGTTTCTTCAGCTAGCAAAGTCCACGCTTCCTTAACTTCTTCAACAGCTCCTACACTGAAAAAATGTAGAAATTGTAGCTATAGACTGAAAGTACTAAAGTTTTGTACAAATGATGACTAATACACTGTTCCAATATTCTAGGGTCAACTTACCCTCTTCCACAAAAGAAACAAACAAAAGAAAATCCAAAACCAACCAACCAAACAAACAAACAAAATAAACCACCCACAAACCAACCAACCAAAGTCTAAGAAAGAAAGCAGATGCAATTATGATAGTCTCAGAAGAACCTGAATAGAAAATATATGCTATCATTGACAAGTACAGGAATCACACATCGGATGATATTATGAACTCAATTAATTGAATTTCTTTAATGCCCTTACAAAATATTTCTATGCTTTTCTTCATTATATCTTCAGGAAAAGTAAAAAGCATTGAGAAAAACACTTTCCTTCCACGGTGCATTAAGTCTGGGAATGGACTTTTGAAAAAATTAAGCTGCAGACTGTAAAAAGGTCCTGCAATTCATTTATACAGAAAGAGGATTTACTAATTCATAATATAGTTTCTCTGAGTTACTGGGATTTCTTAGAATTTGTAGAAATTCTCCCCAAAATTCCATTGCATTATATGCAAAGTATTTGGGTACTACTTGGACAGAAAGGATGCTCTCTATAAAAACTAGTTAAATTTTAGCATATCAGTATCTTGATTATTCTCAAATTTCAAGTATTTTGGTGCCAATGAGACATTTTCATCTTTAGTGCCAGTATATATAAATATAACAACCTTGTTGCCTGATTGTTACAGTTTGTCTTCTTTCCGAAGGAATGCAAGCCTACAAGTGACCAGCAGGTAAACAGCTTTGGTATAATTACAGTTATCCCCATTATCTCTCTTTTGCAAGCTCTTGGCTTGAAAGAAGGACCATGTTGTAGAGAAAAGGTATATATCATGCAACAGTTACACACCAGTTAATCCTGTGGCAAAGGCATAAAGTCTAGGTAAAAAAACTGTGGAGAAACATCCTGAGCAGAAAATATGTGTAGTTCCATGAGCCCCTAGTACTAAAAGAAAAGTTATATAAATTAGGCTTTCAGGCACACTTAGAAACAAAGACAAACATGACAAGCAAATAAATTTGCTTATTGATAACTGCAGAAAATTCTTAATATTAAATTCAGGGGGATTTTGATGTTGTATATCTCTGGGTGATCTAAGTTTCATTAAGAAAAAATAAATCCTTCTTTATAAACACTTGCAAAATAATTGAGCTTTTCAAAATTAGCACCAAAATTATCTTTAGAAAGTTTTCTCTGTAGTTCCTACAGGTTTAATTTAATTAATAGATAATGTCCATATTTAATATATTAGAATTTTTAAAAAGTTGATATTCCTGAAAAGCAGAATATTAATTCAAAAGTTTATAAATAAGGGTCTGTGGGCCTTTTTGTTCAGAATTTTCAGAATTCCATAAGTTATTAATTTCTGCGTTCCCTCCAGGTCAATCAAATCATAGCTAATATTTTATTTTAACAAATGAGTAATCATAAAGATATTAAAATGTCAAATTCTGTCCTGTGTTTTAAAAAAGTTAACAGTAATTTTGTTCTTTTGAAAGACTGCTTTTTCAGACAACAATAATAACAATAAAAATAATATTATGATTTCTTAGTAGGTTTTGACATAAAAAATAGAAAAAGTTATAAACTTATACTGTGAAAGAAATTGTAGACTTTAAAATCAAACACTTGACAACAACTTTTTAGGCTTTGTGTCTCACAGCTGGGACCTGATCCTGCAAAAAAGTCAATTTCTGTTATGCAAGGGGACTTCTAAACTGTAAGCCTAGGCTGTAAAATTAAAATTGTGCTATCTAGTTTGCAAGGGTTTGGCCCCAAATGGTAGAACCTTGCCAGGGATTTCTTCTTTAAATAGATTTATGAGAATGTCTGCTTTTGTCTTCCTACAAATTAGAGATTTAAGCGTGCATATCTGGGGAAATGATGCCAAAACTATTCTATTCTAGTCTGAACCACAGCCAAAGGGGAGGCTCAGATCAAGTATTTGGATTCAAACCTTAGCTGTATGTATTTAGGGTGCTTGTGTGTGTATGTATATATTTATATTTATACATTGCAGGAGTCCAGATGTGTGATTTAATCTCTTCATGCATTGTATGACTTTATTTGCAGTCCAGAAGTCATCTGAATGATGAGTTGAGAATTTATTTAGATATTGAAATAAATTCTAAGCCTCAGTGGTTTTTTCTGCATCTACGGAAAATATGTGAAAGCCACAGTGGCTGATACTTATATAGAATTTAAACATACAAACCATGAAATGCCACTAGTTTGTGATGAAAACTGATCTACAAAATGCTTCCCCCCCCCCCCCCATCTTGACTAAATCTATGCTATATTTTATGAACCACAGGTAAAAAGTGAAGAGGTAAATGGCTGGAATATATATATATATATATATATATATATATATATATATATATATATATAATAAAATGCAACTGATTTTTAATGTGAAGCAAAGAGAAGTGGAAATGGAAAGGACTTCTTATTGTTGTTTCTTCAAAAGTAAAAATAATTAACATTGTAGAGTTTCTCTTATTTAGCTTACATTCTTCATTTGGGCACTTCAAGCTTCATAATTTCATAAAAGGAAATAGTAAAACTCCATTATGTTTTGGTCCTTATATTTATAAACTTTTAGCTAAAACATAAAAAAAAGTAATGCTATCTTTCTCCCTCCCACTCCCCCCCACCCCACAACCTCCCCACCCCTTAACACTGAATGTAAATTGACCCACTGTACAATTTAAGATCAAGCTTGGAACTCAATTTAAATTTTAGCACATTCAAACTTCTTAAAAATATAAGTTCCATTCAAATGGGAGCTTTTTCACTGCACACAGAGCTCTAATCAAAAGTAGAACTGTATAGAATGGTTTACTTTTAATCCAAATCTCAGTGAATTTCATGAATCTGACTATTCAAGCTTTACATGACTGGGCTCATAAAAGTTATTTCTGCTTTTATGCATGATAGGTTGCGAGTTGCTGCTGCTTCTGGGCTTCACAACAAATGCCACAAACCAGAGTTCATCTCTGCCTTCATGCATTTTTCATACCTGCAGCTAAAAAGTAAAACTGCACTGATTGATAATAGTTACTGAATGTGTAAACTGTTAGAGAATGTTTTCCAGAGGTTTCCACTAGTTTGGGTCACAGGGAGTTGAACTGGATAACTGATTATCCATAAAGATCACATTAGTGTATTAAAGAAGAATAGGTCAAATTCCGACCTCTCACACATGCACACAAACACACACTTTATTATTTTTCCCATTAACAATATTCCTGAACACTCTAATAAATAATTATTTTACACCTTTTCTCAGTTGTAGATAATGCCTATGGTTTCTTATTTCTGGGATAAAAATATAGTGGACTGTCTACTCTAAACGTGTTTCATATTGAGATATTACCATTATAGGCTAAATTATACCTTTTTTTCTCCATTCTCTCTCCCTCTCGCTCTCTTTTTTTTTTTTTTTTTTCATTTTTTGGTGATAAAATTGGCACAATTCTTCACAGGCACAAAATGTGTGGAGCTCACTTTATGAAAACTGGCATATTTGGCCAGAATTGTCTTATCACATTTCTATAGAAAATTTATTTTTCTAGTTGTCTTTGTACAATGAATACAGGGGTGACAATATCCTTTTTCCTTCTGCTGATATTCAATGACTCACTTTCCCACCACAGCAGGCTAAGTGTTTGTTCCTTCATGACAAGAACAATGTTTCTCATTTCTCAGGTGGTGCCATTTGGAAGCAAGTATCCATAGTAAAGTTTGAGGTTAACAGTTATATTTGTAATAGGAAAATATCTGAAGGAAGACAGTACCAGAATAAGTGTAAAATATATTCACTAGCAATATGGACACACATTTTGAGAAATGGTTAGCCAAAATTGACAAGCAAATCTGCATCAAAGAGAGCAGTTTCAGCTCTTCCCAAGCAACCATTTCTGTCTGCAAGCAAACACAGAAAAACATACCATCTGTTATATTTGGAATTGCACAATTAGGGCATTCATAAAGTAAGGCATGGCAAATAAAACACCCATTCCTTATTTCCCAGTCTTCCATGACAACTTCAGTGTTTTGGAATAGGGTCAGAGAGTCAGGTGGGGGAGTGGGGTGGTTTGATCCATTTGAGCCATACTACACAGCCTCTCTCGTTCTGTGTTGGGACATGATACTTGACTGGTGTAGAGCTGGCTGGAGGCCACACCACAACTTCACACTATGCTCTTGCCTCTCGCTCCAGATGCTATACAAGATGAGACTATACATGCAGCAATGGAGCTTATCTCTGTATTACAGTTTCAACACCCAATACAAAGGAAAAGGCAAGTTTACCCATTATCAATGAATTATCAGAGACTGTTGACTAAGAAAGCAAGATCTCTAGTTTAGCATGTTCATCTCACTCCTTGTTTCAGTTCCCTTCACCACTCTAGACCTGTCTTTTTGCTAATATATGTACCTTGATAGTTGTGTGATGTACCTTTTCTCCTCAGTGGTATAAGAGCCTGGAAAAAACCTACTTAATTTGGAACTGCTGTCACCCAGCCTTTTGCAGAGGTCTGCAGGAAAGCATCATAGAAACAAAACAAAAATTTGCTACCACCTGAAAATTGTGAAAGAGGGAGAAGCTCTTCTTGTTACTGCAAAGAAACCTTTTGCTCAATATTCAGTAAATTATTATGAACTTCCAAACTTTAAATTTCCTTAAGCATTTTATAAAAATATTTTCATACTTGTATGCCACTTGGAAATATCTCAGGTCAATGCTTGACAAGATTCATAAGATGCTGTCACTGAAATATTGCAACCATTTTAGAATAATATTTCACTGACAACTAGACTTCTCCTACAAGTCTACTCACAGCAAGGAACTTGGTGCAAGGGAAGTGCATCAGTAGGCTTTTATATTTCCCTTATGTCTGTTTTCAAGTGGGTTGTTAAACAAATGCAGTCTCTGCTACACATATAGATTACAACTTTCTGAAAAAGAACCATAACACTCTGTGTACCATGGATCTTCAGGAAGGACCATCCACACATTGATTCTGAATTTAATTGCATAAATCAAATGTCATGTCAAGTGTTTGGAGAGATTTTGGAATGAAGCTTCTGACTTTGTTTTCTCAAAAAAATGTAGTTTGCATTTCTCAAAATTTGCACCAAGACTGACTCAACAGGTGAGTAATAGGAAAAAAAAATATCAGAAAATTCACTTTGAAATAGTGTTTCTGTTTCAAACAGCACCTCAAATATCAGCCCAGATTCAGAATCAAACAGAAGCTTAATGCAATTTATATGGTATAGTTCTGAAAGTCACATTCTGAATACATATTTGACCTTGTGTCTTGAACTGTGTTCACCTAGCATTGTGGCAATGTCTTACAACACTTGAAGAGCGCAGCATGAAAATGGAGAATATTTTGCTTCCATGGTTTGAGGCTTTTTCTCTCATGAGTTAATGAAAAAGAAGACAGAATTAATTTCTTGTTCATTAACAGGTTGACTATCAAATCTATGAACTCCTGCTCCTCCAGCATTACAATTATGAATTATCTAGAATGATTTGGATCAGTTGAATATTCACAGCCAAGGAGTATGAAGGAATTTCTGGAGCTGAATTTTTTTTTCTGTAATTGAAAAAAAATCCAAAAAAACCCAAAAAACCCCACATATCCTGAGATACATTTGTGTGTCACCTAGTGAAAACTGAGTTTTAATGTTTTTAACATGCGTTAAATCTACCAAAAGCAAGCTTAAAAATATTTCTGGAAGGTTTCTTACCTCTGATCTTTTAACTTCTTGAAGTATGGCAGAATGGTTGAATGTTTAAGCCTGTGAAGAACAACTGATGGAACACATATTTTATCACTCTAAATGTCTGGATTGATATATGATTAGCAATCTGGTATGTTTTGATCATATCAAGTGGAATTTGGAGGAGTGTTGAAAATTGTGTGAGAAATATCTGAGTAAGGAAAGAATTAATTTCTAATTTTCACTTAAATTCCACTATTTCTCTCAGATTAATTTGTAATATTTGTGTTTGAGTATCCACCTAATTTACTTGATGTGTTTTTCTCATTCCTTTTCCAATTTACATATATTATTGTACCTCATTTGAAACTATAATTTGAATCTTCTGCCTGTACCAATTAACATTATTTTATTGATGTACACAGACAAAAGAAGCTTTCAGATCTTTTTGGAAATAGTGACTTTACCTCAAACTAGAATATGCAGTAAGAGTTTGTATTAATAATATAATAGCAAAATTGGCCTGTTTAGTCAATTGATATCCTTTTTGATAGGGCCTGAATTCTTTGGAAAACAGATTTGTTTTTATTCATAAGCAGATTAATACAGTTACTACTGAAATGCTACCCAACTCTCCTGAGTTTTCCATTATCTCTTGCAAGTATGTCAATAAAAATTCAAGAAAAGCAACTAAATAAAATTACTATAATTAAGTCAGTCCATAAGAGTTATGGACTGAGAAGTAGAACAAAGAATAGAATTATTGGTACACAGAAAGCAATAAATCTCAGAAAGGGCTGCAGATTTGTACCACTGAAAAGAGATGTTAAACACAGGCAATAGTTCATTGATAAAAAATTCAGAGTAGAGTCCTATATGCTGTCTAGCAGAGGCAGAGGTTTACATCTGTGTCTGAAAGGAAACCTGAAGAAAGAAAGCAATATCTTATGATTGATGGGTAAACATCACTGTAGACAGATCAAGGATGGTTGTGACAACTTTTAGAAGATTCTTAAAAAATTGTATATAAGGTGGTCTTTGAAAAGGTAATAAAAGTCCAGAACTGTTTTGAATAAGCAATACATTATGATGCCTCTGTTGTTATTGGCCAATAAAGGATAGATTGATGGTCAGAAGAAACAGCCTTAGCATTGATGAGAACAACAGTCAGGAAAATGAAAATGTTGATAATAAGTAGCCTAATGATTTTTGATGGAGTATGTCAAACTGTCACTGTGAAAGTGTGTGGAAATAAATGTATAGTATGTTGAGATTTTTTCATTTAGGACATGGATTCTGTCTATATAATAGGACATCTGTAGTTTTATGGCAATACTTGTAGTCCTGGAACTGTCTATTCCCTCTAGAGTGTCTTTGGATTAGATCTTGTGAACATACTTCAAATATGCATTTGCATGACCATAGAACCACAAAATAATTCAAGTTGAAAGTTGAAAGGGACCTCAAGAGGTAATGTAGTCCAGCTTCCTGCTCAGCATAATGCCGCGCTCCCGCCCCGGTTCCCTTTGTCTCAGCCCCAGCTAGCTCTTCTCTGGGGCGAGAGTGGGCGATGGAGGCACCCTCCGCCGCTCCCAGCTGGGGTTTGGAGAGTGCCTTTGTGGGTTCCGGGCAGCGCTGGCAAGCCTCACGGTGGTAAATGAAGAGCGGATCCTGCTGGGGGCTAAGTCTGAGTTTATTGTAGCCCAACGGGGCCAAATATCCTAGAACGATGCCAGCCAACAGGAACCAGCACAAGGTGCTTGCACTGGCTTATAAACTGTAAGGGAGGGGTATCCAACGACTAATGGGGATAGGGATAGGGGGTGGCTCCGGGATGGGGGGATATGGTGGGGTCCAATGGGGGAAGGATATGGGGGGAGCCCCAGGTCCTCGCCCAATCACCCGGTGCCCTGAGTAGAAGCTTCTGGATGGATGGGAAGGGGCACCGAGTGATAGACAAGGCACCCAGGGGGGGGGTAAAATGCCTCTTTCAGGGTGATGGATAGATACTGGGAAGGCGGGAAGGGAGGACAAGGCGGGAAAACTGGGGATAAACCAAGTTGCACACAGGGGTACAAAGGAATAAACCAATACATAATACAGGCATAATAAAACATACAAATAACGCAACTCCACAGCATAAGGGTCAGAAGAGTCAGCAATGAGATCAGATCAACTTGTTCAGAGCTGCATCCAGCTGTGTCTCCAAGGCTGAAATCCCCCATCTTGCCCTATTTCACTATCCTTATATCCAGTTGAAATCTCTCCTATTGCAATGCAAATCTATTGATAAGTAACAAAATAAATGTAGGATAATGGATATTTATATATCTATATATAGATATATCTTTTTTTAGACTAAGAGAAATCAACTGACTTATGAGCTAGATCTAAGTAATGCAGAAAATATCAGAACACATTTTGAAGGAAAGTGTTGTTGTTGAGGCAGGACAGGAATGAGAAGACTCTGACTAGAAGGCTGCTGAGAGTAAAACTCTGGTTTATTTAAAATACACAGCTCTTTTATACAGAGCTTCGTGAGGACTAACTTTATTTGTCCTGAAGTGAAAACAACTTACACTATTGGTGCAAAGTGCTTGACGCACAGTGATAGAATTTAACTATAAACAATGTGAATAACAAGAGAGATAAAGAATTATTTACATTCTTTTCCAGCTCTTTCCCAGGCTTCTGCCTGGATAGAAATTCTCAGTTTCTTTCTTTGACTGAATCTGAGACCCACAGGAAAGTATAATAATACATAAAGGTAAATCAAAAATGGGAGAAAAATAAATACATATTAAGAGAAGGTAGAATGTTCCAAACTAATTTTTCTTTCTTTGATTGAATAATTGTCTTTCTACAATAGAAAAATATTATATATCTCATAAAAATGACATGTAAGGAAAGCTCAGATATTCTCCTGGAAAATAATTATTAGTCAAGTATCATAGAGACAATCTGATGTAGTACTAAATAGGAAGTTGCTCATTAAGATGATAGGGATGATAACTAAATCCTAAAACAAGCAATCAACTTGCTAACAGGTAAACCAGACTATCCTGGAAGGGGGAAAAATGGTCTATCACAAAGATGCTTGCCAAAGTTTTCATTAAAAAAGTCAGTGCTAAAAGTTAGACCCTGATGATGAAAATCCTTCTGACATAGCATATGGCAATGCTATCAACAGAAAAAAAGAACTGAAAACAGTATAGAAAGAAACAGACTGTGTCTGCATTAGTATTTTATTTCAGGGCAGGAAGGAGTTTGTGACATGAGTCTCCTGACTTTCCCCACTTATTGACCTGGGGTTCAGAAAACAAGTGTCTCAAAGAGGAGTTGGTAGATGTTCTCTGCAGTATCAGGAAATGTACCTGAAGATCTTTAATCATGAATACCAGACCAAAGTTAAAAAAAACCTCTTACCCCAAAATGTGTGGACGTCTTATCCTTAGTACCAGCTACTCTACTCTATAGATTCACTTGTACTAAACCACACTGTTCAGTAGTGGAGACTTATAATGTAGATGTACCTTGGTAGTTACTTATTCATTTATTTTTACTATGGAGTTATAAATTATATATTCCTTTTAGATAAAATTACACTGAAACCTAGGGCCCAAGACAGTACATGCCATATATCCCTCCCACTGGTCACTACACAGGATCAGACTAGACAAGTCTAAAGTCTAAAGCCTCTGGTATGTGTCCTGGGTAGACAGTGGGGTTTGAGCACCAGATCTTTGTGGTACAGATCCACCACTACTGTGCAGTTGTATTTTCTGAAGCAGGAACAGTCTTTGAAACACTTGGAGCTGGAAAAGCAGAGGTTTACTCTGTAGGAAGGGGATTTATCTGTTGGCAGCCAGTGGGAAGTAGAAACTTTAGCTATATTATTTTATCACAGAATAATATAAGAAAATGAAGTGATGTGACTATGGAAAAAAGAGTGTCTGTGAGCCAACATTTTTTTTTAATTGATGTGCAAATCACAATAACATAATTTTAATGCCTTTATACTGAAATCTGAAGAACATATTTCCAAGACTGCAATGCTTTTAAATGTTGAGAGTTTTTAACCTACGCTTATAACATTACTTGGAACATCTGAATTTTGAAAAATATTTGCTCCTCTTGCTAAACATTTGCAGTATCTTGAGAAAGCAAAACTGAGATTCTCAGAGTCATGTTATTTCCTTTCTTTAAACCAAATTAAAAATAATTTAAGTAAGCAAAATAAAACCACATTGTTACAGTTCCAAATTTCTATGGAATACTGATACAATAATATTGATGTGAATATATATATATATAACAATTTCTGGCTGCAAATCTTCTGAAGCTGAGGGGCTGGAATCTATCAGCTCTCTCTTACCTATTGATAATTTGGATTAAAAAGGAGTTAGGATGGCAAGTTACATTTACAATGTATTTTTACATATTTGTGGTAATATACACTAATATATTTGTGATAATTACCACATTCTGATGATTTTCTTCTTTTTTTTTATTCATTTATTTATTACAAATACATTAGTATACCTTACAAAAACCAATTTTGATGGTAAATCTTCATTCAATCTATTATTTGATTTAAAATGTAAACTCTTAGGAACATAACCAAGTATGTGGAGTGCCTTGTGCTTTGGGGAGAGGCAGAGTTGCCTCATCATATTATTGGCCATGAAAATACTGAACAGACATTATGGTATGGTAATTATGGACATTTTCAGAATCTATTCTGGATCTTAATTTCTTTGTCTTCACAATATGAAATTTAGTAAATGTTGGTGAAATTTTGCCACATAATGAGGAGAAAGTGTTATTCAGCCAGATTGTTCCACAAAGCCTCATAATTATTAATATCTTGCTTGTGCTTTGAGGCAGTTCCTTTTTCCAAGTTCTGGATTCATCTGTTTCCTTCCAAAAATAGTATTACAATGATTCCAAGAAAACCTTAGTACCCGATTATGAGGTCTATTCATATTGTAGCACTCAGTATTAATCACCATGTGCTTCTTTAGACCCACATCTTTTAAAGATATTATCATCTGCTCAATTTTATATTCTGTGAATGCTTCCATTAAAGGCAAGGGGCTTCTCACTGAGATTAAAGGTAAGAGCACATGCTAGTCTTTATGAGATGTCTTTGGAATGCTATTTTTAGCTTTGATTTACGTATTGTCTATTTTTTAAAAATTAAAATTGAATAAAAGATAAACTTTGATCATAAATTTTGAGTCTTAATAGAAAACATTAGTTCACAAGTTATTTAAATAATTCCTGAAATATAACAAACTAATAAAATCAGTACTATGTTAAGTAATTGGGCTTGATGCAATTTTAAAATCAGTAGCTCAAATGTAGTTAATTTGCTGCATTTCATGAGTTCAGAAATATATTATTTCATATTCATCTGTTCATTGCTATTTTGGTATATCAGGAAACTAGATCAGTTAATGATTCCAAATACAACTTATAGCAAATTATCATTCCAAGCCTTATTCCAAGTTTTATGTAAAGCTGGAAAACCATTGAAGATTGATCCTACTATTATTGAAAAGTGCAAATTTTATTAATTTCCACAGTAGTGAACCTGGATTTTGGACAAAAGGTTTTGTCAGCTTAGTTCTAGCCAGTATTTGTACTGCAGAAAATATACTTCCATTACCCCAGTCTGCTTTATACATGTGCCACATGCTGCATTGATGTGCATCCAAAAATAATAAAACACTCAAAATGTGAAAGGAAGAAACTATTATGCATAAGTCATTGCAAGTACAAAGACAATTTTGTATCATGGGATGATGTCCAGAAACATAGTCAAAGTGAGGAAAGAGTTTTCTTTCTTTAAAAACAAATCTGAATCTTAATTTAAGCAATGTTTAGATCAAATTATTTTCTTTTCTTTATTTTCCTTGAATGGCTTCATTTCCGTTATGATACAGGGATTGGGTTTTGTTTCATTTTTTCAGTTACAATACTATTTACAGGTTTTATTCTTATTTACCATGAAACAAAATTTCTCTTAAATGTTTCCAGGCCCAAAACTAAGAGAAAATAATAAAGAAAATCTCTTTGATTATCTTGATCTGAGAACCTCTTCTGCTGGCAAGTCATTCCCTTTTTCTTATGTTTTCTTCCAAAGCCAAAGGACGTGGTAAGTTCTGAACCGCCTGGACCTTTTCTGCTCTAGAGAAGTTGCTAGTCCCACAGCTGCAACATGTGGTAAGCAGGTGGGAGACCAGTCTTCAGCTGCATTTTGCTGGGGGAAAAAATCTACTTTCTGTTCTGTTCAAACCAATTCACTTCCTACAAATTAGATATACTTTGGACCAGAGAATGAAAGGGAATTTCATCTTCAGTAAGGCAGAGTTCAGCTAGCAGATGGAAGAAGTAGTTTTATGTTCTTCAACATTGCACATCTCAGGTGAGGACTGGCATTGTTTTCTAGAAAGTTAAATATTATTTCTAAACAAATGTATCTCCTTTATCAGGCAAGTTATATTCTGATTCTATTTTGGCAAATGTGTAAGGAAAACCCAAAGTTAAGGAGGAGTAGTCAGCCTGTGAGACAAATTTAAACTGCCCCAAAAAGGGATACTTCTGAGCCTGCTAAAATTTTACCTGCTTGTACAGGAAATATTTGTTGTATATTGTATGCTTTGCTTTCAGAAACTTGAAAATTTTAAGCAGGAAAGAGTTGTTCAGGAAATATTTGCTCAATCAAAATAAGTGAAATGTACAATACTATTCATTTTGACATAGTATTCTGAAAAAGTCTGATAAAATATGTTACATTAATTTAAAGAATGTTTTAAAGCAGTGAACTACAAAGTAGAGTAAATAATAAAGTCATAAATACAAATATTTTTCTAAAGAATGAAGAAGACAGAGTGGAAACTCTTTGTTGTGGTCATATTTAAACCAAAACTTCAAATATTACTTATATTTCTCACAGAATTGAGAAACAATATTTTCTCAGAGAAATTAATCTCTTTTAAAAACTTACAAAGAAGTTCCTATTCTGAGTGGAGAAAAATAAAATGCAGAATAAACTTAGACACGTTTCCTTCTAGTTCCTCATCTTCCCAACTCACTGAATCTGATGGCATGCAAACATATTTCCTTAAGGGACCAGAAACAACATAAAAGAAAAAAAAATAAGATACTTAGAAGCTCTCCACTGGGATGGCAGGCATTTCTCATTGGTTATTGATTCCATTGATAACTTGTATAGATAAAGTCACAGAAGTCCATAAAAAATTTCTGATGTTCAGATGTCACAATATGGAGCACTGTACACACTGAAAATGTTTTAATGTTCTCACAGTCATATTTAAACTATGTGTATTCCTCTGTTGCTCTAATTCCTTGCTTTGGTGCTATGTTTGTATCTGCAGTGAATAAGGCAGCACTACTCTCATTTGGTTATTTCTCATTTCACTGACCCTGCCAATGCCAATCCAAAGAGAAAATAGACCCAAGATTTAGAAGTCAGTGGAGAAAATACAAGCCAAACCTCATGAAACAAAAACTAGTGAAAGGATTTTATCAGAGGCATTCAATAGCAACCTTAACATCTAAACATTTTTCAAAGCATCACATTTCCAAGGTCATGCAAATGTCTTGGCATTTTGGCAGGTTTAACTGGGCAGTGTGGGTGGAAGCTCGCAACAACCTGCACAGCAACACAGGGGTAATGGAGCAGCCTTCTGCCTGCCCTGCAGGGCACAGTTTTGCAATGTTTAATCAAAAAGCTCCTCAACTTCTTGCAAATTCCAGGCCAGATCCTGCCAAGTAACAGCATGGAAAAGAAGCAGGCTTATGGCAAGAGCTGAAGGGCCATGGGATCAAACTTTAGAGAGGTCTGAAGGGGATCTGGCACCTTACCCATTAGCCGTGGCTGCAACCTGGGTGCCCACATTGGGCGCAGCATGGAGACAACTGCACGGGCTGTCTGCTTTGCCTGGAGATGAGGCTGCAAAATTGTTTCCTTTTGAATATTCTAAGCTTTTGGAAAGCTTCAATAGGTTGTTATTTCCTTCTGCTTCTAGTTAGCCCTTACAGTTGTGCTGTTGTGATGTGAGCTGACTTTGTGAGGTCAGGCAGGTTAAATGGTGTTTGATTAAAATCAGAACACCCAACAACTACTGTTTCACGTTTGACTTTGTTGGCCTCTTCATCTGGGAATTCAGGAAGACACCTTTAGCTTCAAAAAAAAGGGGGAAAAAAGCAGCTTTTTTTTTCAGGGCTTTTTTTTCCCTCTGTATGTCTTAAAGACAAACAAAGAGGAAAAGCCACATTGTGTATGTTTTTCTGGCAGTGGGCCTGCCACTGTTTATCAAACCAAGGCAAATCCAATTAGCCTGTGGCCTGCCTCCCAACCTTATTAACCTGCTCAGCTGTGAGAAACTCAACAGCCCCTGCCAATATCTCATTTCTCCAGCAGCTGATAAGATCAGTTCAAGATATTCAATGGGGTTTCCTTTCACTTCGGCTTCATCACAGTCACCGGCATCTTAACCGTGGTAGCCGGATCTTATTTTCCTCTCATTTACTACATGAAATAGGATGGCGGCTCCGAGGCCCATGCAGCTTGTTGGAACAAACAGCGATCAGGCCTTCGTGGTGTTTGACAGGACGGGCTGATTTTCCTTATCGCGGCTTGCCCACAAAGGCCCGGGCCAGGCCGGGGTTATTAGCATTCCTCGGTGCGATGCGTCAGGCCTATTTCTGTCACGCAGACAGATTGAGCCTTTCACTCAGGCTCGCGAATGAGTGACACATGGCCTGACTGGGAGGACAACATTGTTATTTGAGTTAAGAAATCAATTTGTATCAAATGTACACTGTAATTTATTTGTTGGCTTTGAAGGGAACCTGGCTGAGATAAATGGGAATGGGCTTCTTTCTTCCCCCCTATGCTGAGCTGATAAAGTTCTTGTGAAGCTCCAGATAGCTCCAGTCAGAGCCAAAGTGACAAACATGTTTAAAGTTGCACAGTGATCTTTAAATCTCAAAAAGAACACCTTGTCGGACATGATAGAACATTTTTTACCTTTTCCCTCTATCTGTCAGAAAGCTGCTGTGACACATTGCTTTAGTATTTTTGCTGACATTTTCTTTATCAAGCACATCTGTTTGTGGTCGAAAGATGCTTATTCCTATTTTCTTCAATCTACAGCTGCCTAGAAAACTGCCAAAAGAAAGGAAGAAAATGAGACATTCTTTCAAAGAATAATGCTTATTTTATTTTTTTTAATTGTAACTTTTCTTGATCAGTTTTCTTTTTGCTTTTGTTACAAGAGAGAACAAACGTGGGAAACGTATTGTGAGATCTTGTCTATTTCAAGAAGTTTGGTTTGGGTTCAGATTGATGGTACATTAAGATGTTGGTATTAAACATTAAATTGTGAGCTATGGGATTGACATTATTCTTATTAGAGTTATAAATATAAGCCTAAGTGTTGGCTCTATGTATCAGTGTCTTTATCTTTGGAATAATTTGAATAATCAAAAGTTACATCTATGGTTTTATGTATGCTAGCAGTTATGACTCCATTATGAAAAAATGCTAGCAAACTAGCCAGAGGCAGAGTAGCTCATTGACATTTCCATACAATAACCTGATTGTTTAGTTTTGGCTTTCAAAAGTGATCTAAATGTAAAAAGTCATATTAGATCACCATGTAAGGTACCTTACCCTTCCTCTGCATTATATCCATCTGCATATAGTCT
Organism: Lonchura striata; assembly: GCF_050655825.1. NCBI lineage: Eukaryota > Metazoa > Chordata > Aves > Passeriformes > Estrildidae > Lonchura > Lonchura striata. Next base: position 94,767,040 of record NC_140704.1, on the reverse strand, counting down.
CTTCTTTAACAGATGTGCACTTGTGTAAGTGCTCATACACACAAACATACAGCATCATAGACTGCAGTACTCAGACTAGTCCACACAAAGTACAGCCATCATCAAAGCAAGGGCAAACTTGAGGCAGTCCAAGGTGGGCAGCCTGAGTCAAAGGATCTTCAAGTCCTCTGGAAGCTAGGTCAGAAGTGATTCCAGACCAAAACCACTACAGTATACAATCATTTCTGAGATAAGTTGGTTTTAGGAACCGTTGAACTAATGAATGGCCTGATCCCATCACCAAAACAGACACACCATTCCCAAGAATCTCAGAGAGGCCCACTTATCACAATTAACTCTTCTCTCAGGCTTGCCAGCCAATATGTTTCACTCTTCTCTTTCTTGCCTTTCATCTAGGAATGTCGCAATCCTTTAGGCTGTAAGCAGCCTGCCAGCTTTAGATCTTGTTATACTTATGAGTACTGACACTGTAATAGTGTTAAGCCTTACTCTCAGGTTTCTTCTGTGCCTTGGCCTTTGGGCGAGGTCTTGCCCTTTTACCTTTCTGTCCAGGTGCTGTTTTTCAGTGAGTAACATGTCATTTTTAATGTGATGGTTTTTAAACCTCAGCTATGTGTTCCCACGTTTAGGCAAGAGCTTCAGATTTTGTCTCACCTTACCAGACCAAAGACAATATATAATTTTAAATATCTAAGATGGTTTCTGATTTTTGTCCTCTGGTACAATCTAGAGATGTGACTTCTGATTTTCAGGTGCTCAGAGTAGGCAATACTGCAATCCAGTTCTAATTAGCAGGAGTTCACATGCATTTATATTTCTACATAAACATATTCTATAAAACATGCATGTTCCCAAATGAGGACTGTACTTAGCCACACTCTTTTAGCTTTATCTATGTAGACTTTACAATTATTACAGACTAAACACATCAATCAATTCATTGTCAGATTGAACTCTTTGAGAAATCATACCAATTGCTTTAGAAATAACCATTGGCAGTGAAGTAATTTAGACCCCAGAAATGTCAGTGCAAGATAATACACCCTCTTGCTCCAATACAGGAGCACTCTGTCATGTCTACAGGTTCACTCTATTAAAATAATGCATCCTCCAAAGCACTTGTTTTGGCCTTCTCCTGCCTTATCTTATATCCCTTAGTGACAGAAAATGGAAGGAACTTAATTTCTCTTTGAGGTTTGTATTAATTCATTATGAGCAATGCCAATTTTCTCTCTGCAGTGAGTAGGCCCCTGATGATAGCATAAAATTGAACCTTATGCATGGAATTTGGAAAGAAAGAGAACAGATGCAAAAATGTGCCATGCTTGTTCATTATTTTTTTGTGTTATGTTCTCTAAAAGGCACAGTGGCCAGCAGCAGGGGCAAGCTGACGTTCATCTGGTCTTCAGTAACTCACATGAATAAGAGAGAATGCTCTGGGTCAAGGGGTTCTCTTCTGTGTCTTACCTGAGAGCAATGAGTGTCTATAGATGGAAAAAACCTGTGATGAAACCTGTGGGGCAAGCAGTGTGAGAAACCCAGCAAGCAGAGAGGCTTCAGCAGGAGCAGTGGTTCCTGAGGTGTTCAGGGTCAAAGAAACAAGAGAACAGAAAAAAAAAAAAAAAAAAAAGATAGAAAAGAAGAAACCCAAAGAAAACTCCTTTTTTTCCAAGAGAGGATTGCATTGAGTTTGGTTCAAGAAACCCTTGAAAGTTGTTGCATTCAGAACAAGGCTCAAAAAAAGCAAGGATACAGTGGGAAAAGAAAGATTTATTTTTGTATTTTCTTACTTTTATTGTCTTACTTAAGCAGGCCTCACTTGTCTTTTTATAAAGGTCCATTGTTTTAGTCTGAGCTAAAATAAACTAGAATTTCAGAGTTCCTTGGATGCTTTTTGGCATGCTTGCTATAAGAACAATATCTACCTCAAATTTCTTGCTGACTCATAGTCCCTTCCCTGAAGATAACTCTGTATCCTGAAAACTGCAGGAAATAGCAAACTGGGAGGCAAAGAAAAGGAATTGTAGCTGTTTCAAAAGTAATTGCTATGAAATTAAAATTTACATGTATAAGGAATGAATTATAATTTTCATCTGTAAATGATGGAAATTTTAAACTCAGAATGATATTCTGGTCTTTAATAAAACAAAACACTGTCTGCTTCCTTAACACTGACTAATTACTACTCAAGTGAAGTGTCCGGCATTGTGCAACACCTACTGACACCAAATGGCTCTCTGTCACCTTTGGGTAGTCAGACTACAGGAAGAGGGTTTGTCAAAATGATGCTATAAGCATGATAACAGATGTAAAGATTTATCTCAGGGTATCAGTGTCTCTTTGCTTAGGTGTTGAGCACATGTCTGGAAGAGGTTATTATTTTTAGAACACTATCATGGTTCTAGAGACAATGGCTCCTTATATTTCTCCTTGGAGAGAAGGGAAAGGGAGAAAGAATAAAGTAATGTATATTCTCAGAAGCTCATGCTAAAGCTCCTGTGGAAGTAACTTTTCTGGGTCTGCATTTAGAGATGTAAACAAAAGCATACACATGGAAGCCCATTATGAAATGAGAAATCAGTCTACCTCCTTTGCTCCTAGCTCTCTGAGCCAGCTGTCTTGAAATGCAGCAGGGTGAAGAGGAGTTGAATATCGTAATTAACAGGCAGTGCTGAAATGTGTTGCTTGGTTGTGTTTGGGAGACAATCTGCTAAAAAGGACGATGTCATGAATTGGAGAGCATGTTAAAACTGTAAACATATCAAATTCTGGACCAATACTAAAAATTCCTGGGAGAAGGAGCCATTCTAAAGTGAAGGTAGTAGGAGGTACAGGAGTTAAGCGCCTATTTGAAGTGCAAGAGTTAAATCCTCAGAGAAAAAAAGGAAACAAAACTTCTATTGAAGAATATTTTAGGAATGGCAAGTATGTCCATCTGTGAATAACCAAATAATCCATGTCTAGTGCCTGCATGCTACATGCTCCTACTGACAAGTGACAACAGCTAAACAGCAAGTGCTCTTGATGAAGCCACAGATCACAGTTTAACCTAAAATTATGATGCTCATTTTGGGACTAGGAAAAATGGAACACTAGAAAGTTCAGTTCCACTTCCCTTTTGAGGGATTTCTGAATAAAAGTTTGAGGTGGTGTTCATTTATTATCCCCAAATTTTGAATTGGTTAATTTTTCCTGACAGTCAAGTCATGGTTAGTACAAAGATGAGCATATGACTACTTATTAATATAGGTTGAGAGAAAAGCCTTCCAGATATTAATATTGACTCTATATTTTCAGACAAAAAGCATCCATGTAAATATTTTCTTCAGAATCATTTTGGACTATTTCAGCCAAAACAATTTGGGGAATTCTGACCACCTTTTATTTAGTCCATTATCTATTCCAGTTGATACACCCATTTAAAAAGAAAGAATTTGATGGAAATCAGACTGCTTGGCAGACTTTTGTCTTTTTCTAGGTCCTTTTTTTAAATGAAAACAAATAATTTTGATCTTACCATCTAATTAAAAACTGGATTATAATGTAGATAGAGTAGATAGCAGGACTAGGGTTATAACAACATGTCAGCATTTTTGTAGCCGGAAATTTTGACTCTGTATTTGAAATAATATTCTCAAAAATATTTTTTGTTTGTTCAATATTTTGTTTGGTTTTATTTGGTTCAACTTCTCTGAACAAGCTGCTGGAGTAATGTCACACAGTAGAACGTAATCCTTAGGTGAACAGGTAGATATAAAGCTGAGATATTTGTTATATCACAGACCAGGAACCTTTGGTTACTGATTAACCCTCAGTAAGAAGATGCTTTCTGGTTTAGCAAGGAGCAGATTTTTCTATTTAGTAGAAAAACTTGCCTTTGTTATCTTAACAATATTCAAGATATAAATGAATAATATAATCTCTTCAAAAAGAAAATACAATTCCAAAGGTTTAACATTAAATCTTTTGGAGTATTAAGTGGCACAGTGGTGCTGCTACAGATCTAGGGAGTCTCTTTCATATGATCTCCTAGTCTTCATCCTGTCCAACACTGCAGGAATTAGAGATAGCCTAATTCATATGAGATGAACTTGGTGAGGATCATTTCCCACTTTCAAATGCAAACATACTATCACACATTTCATGAAAGAACATCCCTTCTCAACTGTAATTCTTCAATTATCCATTGCAGAAGGCCTGAATAATGAACTTGATTTCTCCTGGGCTTTTTAAGATAGTCCTCAAGAGGCACCAAATGCTTTGTATTACACACAGTAATTAAAAAAAAAAAAAAACAAAACAAAACAAAGAAATGCCAAAACAAACCAAAACCAAAACCCTAAACTAACAAAATGCTACCTATAAATGCTATCAATGCCATCGTTCTTCCAGAATGGGTAGCAGAGCATAAAAAATGACGAGAATCTAAAAGAAGTAATCTTATTTTTAATATTTTTAATCTGGCATCAGATTTTTTTACCTCTGTCAGCCACGAAATGAAATAGAAATTGTTACTCAACCCCACTTTTCTCCTGCTCAACAGGCATTCAGACAGCACAGGAAAAACACAGACAGGGCTGTGCCACAGCTGCAGGCAGCTGCAGGCCAGGCCACAGCTGCAGCTTCCTGTCTGCCCAGCAGGCTGTTGGAGGAGCATCTCGAGGTGGATGGTTCCCACTATGGGTTTCTGCAACTCAGGAATCTCAGCAGCTGAACAGCTGATTCTTGGAGACAGCAAAACTATGCGTAAAGCAAGACCTTTAAAACTGCCTCAGACCCTTTTATTTTCTGGAAATGGAGGGGGAATAAAAGCTATTTAAAAATGCTTGTCCAAAAAATATCTAGGCAGTGAGCTCTTCCAAACCCCTTTTATTATTTTGACCTTTCCTCCTTGGGAGCCATGTATTTAGCACCATTCTGATGCTTTGGGTGCTAGCATGGAAAACCAGTGTAACTGTGTTCCAAATCCCATTCACAGTAAAACCAGGTTAGTTCACTAAAACTGTGGGTAAGACAACCATGTCTGATACTCTTCAGCAGCCAGCAATCCACTTAGCAGCTCCTTTGTAAATGCTTCTTTTTGGCACACCTTGGGTGTTTTCTGATACCTGATTGTTGCTTTTGGGTTAAAGAACTTAGAGCAACTTGCTTCCAGCAAACTCACCTTAGAGTGAGTAACGTGCTTCCAAATGTTTTCTGTCAAAGTGTGTGAGATATGTTAGGAGACTTTTAATAAAATAATCGGTTTTAGTTAAAAATGGCAAACACACTGCTCATCAATAATTGGATAAACTGTAAATAATAGTTTTCAACAGAGTAGTAGAGCATGGCAAAAAAAGAGCAGCAGAGGCAAGTAAAACACAAAATAACTTTGAAACTCTGCTGATTAAGATGCTAAAGTAGTTTCCACTGTTTATTACAAAAAAAAAGCACTAATTAAAGAGTTTATATTTTATCATGCACAGTAAAGAACTCCCGACAGGCATTGTTATAATATGAAATGCTGCAGTCTCCAATAGAGTTTAATTTAGAGCAACAACAAAGAAAGGAAAAAAAGAAGAAATAAAACAATTGAAATGTTGCAAGCAGACTGCCGTAAGCTCAGGGAATGCCTTTCAGAAAACTCTTTGGAAGAAGCAATGCAAACTGAGTCACTACCCTGGGAATAATATTTTTCCTGAAATTGTTTCAGATTGAAGTGTTTATTGGAGGCAGTATATAGGTTGAGTAAGCCACTGGCTAAAAGACTGGGGAAATATAGCAGTTTATCAAAGGCTAATCACACTGATTATGCAAGAAGATCCACAGGTGCTGGTGCAAACCATTCACTGGAGAACTAGTGATTCCTGCATCATTACTGATCATATCAATAGATGTCTATACTCTCAGCAGTTAATATTAACTTGCTAATAAATATGTTACCAAACATATTTTACTAGAAAAAAATTTGACATATCTTGTACGGATGTGTTAATTTTTTTTAAATATATTTTTGCCTGAGAGAGTCTTATTGATTTCACTCTTGCCCAATTGCTTGGTGATGCATAATGATAGACGATGCATATCATGATTTTCAACCAGTCCAATATTGTTTATTTATTTTAACTACAATATTTAGTTATATTTGCAGACTTGAGCTTGAGAAGATAGTTCTACTTTTGGCTAATAATTTTTCTGCAGGAGCTATGAGAAGGCAATTTTTTCTTCTCATTAGCAGCCCTAAGGATCTCCATATTTAATTTCCCTGGCAGTCAGATGTACGAGCCGTTGCAGAGGACAGAATTGAGCTATAGAACACAGAACACACCCTGCTCTGCCTCATTTTCTGTCACTGATACAACTGTATGGTTTGCTTTCTTAATGTTTGACTTTGTGTCAGGCTTGGAAGAATATTAACTGGCAGAGAACAAACTCAGATAAAGTGGGAGCATGAGGAAGGACCACAAAAACTTAATCACAATGTTTCTTGCACTGTGTTTTGAGCAGGAATTCCCCATCCCTGGTTCAGCACATCAAAATGATGGGAGTTCTGGGACACTAGATTTCTACTGAAATCTCCTGGATCCCAAGCAGTCCAGCTATTACAGCCACAAGATATATGAGCATAGAAATATCAGTTTTTCTTTCAGAATTTACATTTGAAATTTGTTGAAATTAATCCCTCCAGTACTGCCTGCAAGGGACCAGTACAACTTACAAGAGAGCATTCCCACTTTATTTCCTCTCCATGTTATTTATGAAAAGATTTCTGTATATAAATGGAAATTAATGTACCACCATTTTTCTAGGTAGATTTTCTTCTGTTTATGAGGCTGTTGTCTTATAATGTCAATCTTATGTCAATTTTTTCTACTGTCTCTGCTGAAAAAAGTCTTTTCTTCTTTCTCTGAAGGCCGTACTGCCTTCTTGTTAGAAGGCTGTACACATCTCTGTAAATCACAGTGTGTATTTTTCGTTCTATCACCCAGACACTGCTGTTATAACTTGTAGATTGAATTATCAAATTTATTCTATGCTGACTGCTTGAAAAAGCTGGGCTGTCATGTGGGTGCTTGGCTGTGGAGTGATATTATTCTCACTAGACTGTCCCAGACCTCTGAAGGTTCTTGTGGTTTCCAGACATAATTCAAAATTTGGATTTTCATCTGTATCCTCCTAAGTAACATATTTTCCTGTTTTGTTCAGGTACTGTAGCATTGTTGGGATAGTCATGTGGGTAAGATTCTCTCTTTACCTTTTTACGGACTGCAGAAAAAGGTTTTAATAAAATTAATTTAATCCAATGAAGCTCTAGTCAGGAGATACTCACAGCATGGTGCAAAGTCAATTTGTTCTTTCAGTCTTTCCAGTGAACTGGATTTGAGACAGTTTCTCTTGTGTTTTTATGGGAAACTAAATGCTCTTCTTCCAGCAAACTCACTCATATCTCTCAACATTTCCTTTACTCTTGGGCACTGCATTCTGTCTGCTGTATTGACATTCCTGCTGGCTTGCACCACAGATACCTGGTGTTACCCATTCCCCAGAGTGTGCCAGTACTGCCATCATCATTTATTAAGGGAGCTGTACATCACCAGCACCAGAGATGATTGATTCACTGGCTATTTTTCACTACTCTCAAGCACGGAGTTTCACACTCCTGTTTATTTTGGAATACCCTCTCAAATCTGTTATTTAGGGCTCCTAAACACATTAGAATACAGAACATAAATTTGTTCCTGTCATCCCAATTCATTTCAGGGTATTTTGTCTATATTTAAAGAGGTGTTCATACTGTTTTTAAAAATTTGCATTCTACTTGGTGACTGTAGTATATAGAGAAAAATTTCATATTTATTTGTCTCTTTATTTTCCTAAGCTTACTCAGGAGGAAAATCAGATTAATCTTCATGCAACACTGGGGTGAAGTATACCCATTTGCTCAGCTGTATTTCAAACAACATAATTTCCTTTACTTCTTTTCTCTCTTGCTGTCTGTTTCCATCCTTCTCCATTCACATTAATGATATCACCATTTTACATGAAAGGAAGTTTTTCTTTAACACTGGGCACATAAAAATAAAAGGCAATACAATGAGTGAATATCACTGAGAGCCAATTTTTATCAGCTAAGTTTTAACACCAGTCCAGGCTACCTACAGTGAGCTGTGATAAAAGACAGAAATGAGACTTCAGGCAGCTTTCTAAGGAATGAAAATCATTCCTCTCACTGCACTGTTGTTGCACAGGGCCAGCAGGTTAATGGCAGAGTTGCTTTATAGCACACAGAATTCACTGGCTGCAGAGGACAGAAAAGCACATGAGTAGGGCTGTAACCCAGGGATTTTTTTTATGCTGGTGTTAAGCATCCACAGGTGCATTGCTCAGCAGAAGAGTGGCAGCAGCTGTTTGTGCTGGACCATACTAGAACATGACGATTTTTTTTGTCTCCAATGGTGGCTGTGGCCAGATGTGTATTTGCTTGGTTATTTTTGAGGGGAGTTTAATTTTTTTAAAATACTGGATTTCATGAATATAAATAAAATCATATTAATCGAGCCCATAATACCTTTTTAATTTATTTTTTTATTAATCCAAGCAATTTAGTTTGATCTTTTGCTACATTGGCAAGAAAATTATAACTATTACAAACTACCAAGAGAATAGCTATATCTCAGTTCAGCATTCATTGTATTTGTTCCTATTCACTCAATCTCTTTAAGAAAGGAGGTGTCATTTCTAGTGACTTGTCATGCACAGACATCATTTGACTATGAATTGTAACCCTAGCCAATGCCACTTTGATTTTACTCTTATTTTTCCTTTTACAGGACCATTCCCACAACTTTTACACCTCCTCCCAGATAGGCAGACACTCTGAGACACAATGTCAATCACTGACATGAAAAATATTTCAGTATTTTAAAGATAGAGTATTTGTCACAGACTCGAATAATAGAGATTTAATGACTTACCAGGGGCTTTATTTATAAACACACCCCTATGCTGTCCTCAGAGCTCAATATTATTATTATGTCTTCTTATACTTTTCATTCTTGTTCTTAAAACATAAACACATTTCCTCCTAGAAAATGCTGACAGCATATCTTGGTATCTCAAGGCAGAAAGGTTGCTTTCCCTCAGGCAGTGTGCTGGCAACTTTCACATGGACATACATGACTGAGCTGCCTATAGGCACCCTTGCTTTCATTGTTTCCATAATTCAATATGTTTAAAAACAGCCCTGCTAACAAACATTAGAAAGAGGAGAGGGAAGTCAAACTCTACAGAATTGAAGTTTAGAAATGCAGTACAACTAAAAGAAGGTAGTGTTCAGAGTAAAAGTACAGGAGGGATTTGTGATGCAAAAATAAGACCTCTTCTGAAGCTGAAAAGTTACTACTTGCAGTCAAAGTGAAATGTACTGTGTAAAATAATAAAGCAGAGATTGTCCTAATGCTTTTTAACATATGTTTTGTAAGTACATCTTTAATAAATTACATATTATCACAAATAATTTACTGATTACTACCTTTTGCTACATCTAATTAATCCATTCTGTGCCACTCACAAAAGCACTCCTGAGTGAGCTACAACAAAGACTTAAGCATATGTTCTGAGTCAAACAGATTTAGCAAAATTTTTTTGGTCTCTTAAACAAGTTTGGATTACAGTAAAAATGCAATTAAAAGAATACATTTCCAAGCTGCCAAAGGTAAAATTAATTCATATGAACAAGATTTTCACTGTTGTGCAGCTGCAGAAGGAAAAGACTTAATGTATACAGTAGAAATAATTTTACTTGGGTTGCTACCTGAATTTTTATTGTTAACTATAATCTTTTGAGAATTAGTCGGTTTATGTTTAAGTGCAGATGATTGACTTTAAGCCAAAGTCGCATGAGATAAAAGGTATACAGGCACAACTCAGTATGATTCCTTAACCCCTTAGTGAACTGATAGAGGACAGGACAACAGAAAGATGGACTAAGTTACAGAGACATTATTCCTCTCTAAGTAGTGGACAAGAAATTCTATCTGTTGCTGAGGCGATTCTGAAATATGATTATTAATACTAATACTGTTAAAGAAAGCCATAAGAAGGACATAATTCACTCTCTCACCATATAGTTGATGAAAGAGCAAAGAATATAAAGATATGCAGGAACTTGGAATTTCCACGTGCATTTTGACCTGTGAAAGAACAGTTCTTTTGAGATCTTTTGAATGCACATGTACTGCGTATGATGGAAATTACTTACATTTGAACTGGTGTATATGCAACTTTACTGGGGAAGTATTGTTTAGGTTCTACATACATATGATGGTACACCAGAACCACATCATGGTGCAATAGCAAAATTTGAAACCAATATGAAAGCTTTAGCTGATGATATATTTCATTACAAGAGGAAGTGCTCTCTTATTGTTTTTCTGTGCTGAACATGACACTAAGACTTGACAATCTCTGAGAGAATTTTTTTTTATCCATAAAGAAGCTGAAAAATCAATGCATTTTTTCCACATTTATATTTTACATAGTGTTCTTGAGAATGCCTTGGAAAAGATCTTGGAAAGGGGACAGGATTTGGTGTGATGCTTTAGAACTAGCTTAACAAACAGATTTATTACAGATTGCTATATTTTGTGAAGTTACACAAAAAAAATGCTACCAGGAATAATCAGTAGTTTTATTTCACTAGACGTTCAGGATGCATTATGAAAAGCAGTGATTCAATTATCTGCATTCTAATGTACTGAGGAGCTTCCTGTAGTATGTTTCATAAAACCCTTCATTATACCTATAAATCTGCTGTTAAACCCTAGCTACAATTATGCATTTTCATGAAAATCATGGTATTTGCAAGCAAGAGTAGAAACTAATATGTTTGAGGATTTTGTTCATTATGTAGTGATTAAAAAAAATTGCAAATATTTCAAAATATCTACATCTGTGCCATCTAGCCATGACACCCCTGAGCACGTCTTATTACTGATACTAGCCTGCATAGAAAGAATATGAATATGTCAGATATGGCAAATTATTAAGGTTTTTTTAAACCTAAGTGATTCTATAATTCTGTGAACATTTCCATGAATGTACTGACAATATAGGATAACAGTTGCATGGAGGTTTTCTTTTTCCAGTGCAATAGCTCATCTTACTAGAAGAAGCTTTCAGTTGTTACATGAGCTCAAATTGTAAGACTTACATACTTACTTTGCTCTGCAGTAATATTAGATATGTGCATATTATATTTTTGGTGTGTTTGTTTGCATCTCATTTGGCACAGAATTTATCTAGTGAAATACGGCCCTTATATATTACTAAATATACTGTAGTATAACACCAGCAAAGCACGAGACAATATTCTGTCTAATTGTTTTGATCAAACATGACATAGACTTTGTACTCGCGCTAGACACATATTTCTGCAAGTTCTAGCTTTCACAGTACTTGCTTTCATTTTTCTGTAATCCTGTCTGTTTCAGACCCTGAAGAATGCAGCACAACCGTTTCAGTTTTCAACCTGTCAAGACTTTGCACAAATGATTTGTCAAGGAAAAGTCTAATTATGTCTGGCTTAAGGCTTCCATGTTAAACAGGAACAATTGCAGTGACTGTGAAAGAACCGCCTCCTGGCATTTGAGCAAAATGTGAAAGCAGCATGATTGTCCTGCCTTGTTTCTTTCCATCAACACCCTGTGGTCAGAAAAAGAAACTACCAAATACTTCACTTCCATTTCTATGGATTTCTTGTGACTGGCAGCACCTTGGCATTTGCCTTGAACTGTATGTGACTCATACTGCTAGGGCAACAAGAGAGCCTGTTGAATACAAAGTCTGAAACTAAGCAGACATCAAGCCAAGAGCTGCTACAGCAGCAATCAAGCAGATTAGCTTAAGTAATTCTGATGAGCATGTTAAAGCTCAAAATGAATGAGAATGTTTCGAGGAAAACCATAAATCAAGCAAAGTGTAAGTGACCTGGTGCTGTGAAACACTTTATATAGTGTACCTATTAACAGTATTTTTTCAAAATCCTGACATATTGGCAACCATTTATCTTATTTTATTTGTTCATTTCAAAAATATTACTTATCCTTCCTTTCCAATACGGTCTACAAACAGCACCAAAACTTACATTTTTTTATTGGAGACTTGACCCAAATGATCATTCAGTGGTTTAATCACTGGTATCAGGGAATGTCTTCTGCAGACATTGTGTCTGGGTGTTTTGAAGTAAAATCCTGTGAAAACAATACTGATACATAGCAAGTAAGGAAATGTATGGTAAAACCACTAGAGCATGAACAGAGTGCTCTATGGAAATTTGGCCTACATTCAAAAAATTACTGCAGCCTTGGGGAATCTTCATTTTATGGTGGTGGTCTCAAGACAAATCAAAATGTCTGCTGAATTTTTACAAAGGACTGATCACCTACACCCTGAAAACTGTTTTTAATGTCTTTAATGTGTCTCTAAGCCAGCAAGACCACATCACAGAATATTATCCTGGCCAGAGGGACGGTTAACCACAACCAAAATGCTAATGAAACCTAGAATCTCACTTTGCCTCCTGTCTCATTAATCTTCCCTGACATAGCAGGAGCTACAAAGTTCAAAATTCTTGGGTAATGACAGTTTATTCTTACCCTTCTGCATGTGATGGCTAACAGCCCTCACTAGTCTGTAACTGGACAGAGCCTAGTAGACTGAAGACTGAAGGTCTTATCGGCCCTATTTTGTTTCCTAGGAAAATGTGGACTGACAGATAGGAAGATCAATTCACCCCTTTTTATGATCAGAAACTCACTTCATCATTGACCTGCAGAAAAACAGGGACAAGGAACATACCAAAATATCAGACAAACAATGTCGTTTTCCCATTTCCCATAAAGGAAATAAAATAAACCAATAATCCTATAAAAGAGCCTTCTTAGAGCAGATACTTAAATTGAAATTTCATAATCTCAAATTTCAGAGTGTTGACAGAAGCCTCTGTAGACTGTGAGAATTGCTGAGGCAGGCTACCCTCTTCACACTGAGCAAGGTTGTGGCTTCTATTTTTATGGAAAACTTTCTGGAGTTTGGTGTTGTGGCTTCCTGTGTAGACATGGTATCACTGCTCTATACCATGGGCCATCTGTGATCAGTATCAATTTACCAAAATTTCCTCAAATGTTCCAACGAAGAGCTGTGAGATGAGTAGTTGACAAGTGACACTTAAAAACAAGGATCAATACTTGGTTTCTGCATGATCTGAGCCTAACAGTGAGGTTAATCACAACTAAAAACCCAACAAAAATGTAAGTCTTTCAATATCGTGGCACTTGGTGATCCACTCATAGATTTTCATGCAACCAAGTATATTGACCAGAATACCAAGAAACAGCCTTTACTGCAAGATTCTGGTACATTCCCTCAGAACAGTTAACAGATGCATTTGTGTCTCACCAGACGTTCCTGTGTATTTCTGCTGCTGGGTATCAGCTTATGTGCCTAGTGATTGTGAATTGGTGTCTTATTCATCCAGTTAGAATACAGAATAAAGCATTTCACCCAGTGGTTCAAATCATCCTCTATACAAAATTGTCTTGAAGGTAGTGGGTCAGGTCCTGCATTAGGGGGTTGAGGTACTGGGCATTGAAGGACCTGAGTTTTCTTAGGGTTGATCTGGTGGCTGGACTTGAAGTGCTCACTTCAAGCTCTCTGAAGCTCTCCTTTGGGCAATATAAATTCAGACATATATTCAATCCCTTGCTAAACTGCCCATGAGGAACTATTTCTAGAGTTTATTTTAAGAATCAAGAAGGGTACCTGCTTGAATTGTACAGAAATGTCAACATCTTGAAGTACAGTATTTGCTGTGCAAAGTCCACATTGATACTCCATATAGTGCATTTGTTGGGTTGTTTTCACATCCTATATGCTGCACACTAAGAAGCCCTTAGAGTATGATTAAAAATAGTTGTGCTGTGTTAGATCTCCAGTGACACCTGAAGAAGTTACATACAGATTAACACAGTGAAGGTAAAAACCTGTGAGAGCGGCTTAGGAGACTGCTGCCTTTTTGGAATAAAAAACAAAGAATGCCAAGGATTAATTTCTTCAGGTCTCACCTAGAAAGGGATTGAAGGGTTAGAAACAGTGCAAGTATCTTGTAAAGTTGTTCTGTGCTCTTAGCAAATTTGGCACTTTGGCCAGGAGCACACAGAATGATAATCAGGAAACTTCCATGTTCTGCAAAGGAAATCTGAAGCTACTGAGATCACAGAAGGGAACCACTATACCTTCTCAAAAGAGATGAGCCATGGGACTGATGAAACAAAGGCACTTATAATATTCAAGTAACTGTATTTGACGGAATACCAAGTTTTAATTTCTCAGGAAATATTTTTTTTTGTTCTTGTTCCCTTTCTAAATTTAAGTTGTAATTAGAATTGTGATTATTAACAGAAATGGAATTATTCAGTTTTCAGATAATTTTCAGCAAAAGTTATGTGGAAAAAGAAAGGTACTATTTTTCCTACCAAACCCACAGAACTTTTTTTTAATTTCTACACACTTTAGCAAATCAATTTCAATTTTCAAGAACCCTTTTTTATAAGGGTATGCTTCTTCTCTCCAACAAAACTCTTGTAAGGGCATGTCCATCACAAATGCAGATTCACATGATTTTGCTCAAGTTTTTTAAAACTTTAGCCACCTAATTCAAAAGTGTACAGTAACTGTACTTTTAAGAAAAGCATGTAGATACTCCTGATGATTGCTTTGATTGTCTTTTGATATTTTTGAATAATTAGGTGAAATAAACAAGGACAGGAAACAGAGTTTGCAGTTCTCAGAACCAAGTAACTGCCTTGCTAATCCCAATTAATTGCTGCTTCCCCTTCTCCCTCTAATCACGTCTGGCAAAAGCCTTGGTCATAGCTCAGGTCCTAGTCACACAAGGTCCTTTAGAGGTCTGTGTTAGTAACAAAAAAGACTTCTAGAGCATTCAGCATCTTATAGAAGACCGAAAGAATAGGACACATGTCACAGGACAGAAAGCCTGATAATTGTTTATGGGAAGAAAACCAGAGGACACTGTTTCTCTGCAATGGTTCTGGGGAGCATGGGAATTTACATAGCGTGCCTTATAAAAACCATGTTTATTATGAAGCATGGTTTTGCTAATATGAAAAGGAAGAGATAAAGAGTTTATTTGTACTTGGTTTGTTTTTAAAAAATTTAATCCTGATCTATGTCCAATTCCATGTTGATTTAATTACCTTTTTTTCCTCCCACTACCATGTGTCTCTGTGGAAGAAGTTCACATGCCTTTGGGGTATTACACTGACTCTACAGTGTACAGAAAATCTGATAAAGAGAAACTTATTCTAAAATGCAAAGAAGAGTGGAAGTATTTATTTGATCATAATGTATTTCATGAACACATTCTTATACAAGAAAATGTTATTAAATACAATTGGAGTTATTTAACTTAAGTGAAACACTGTATGAAGTGACAAAAGAGAAAAAGCAGTATTTGGTAAGGTGAGTATAACATCATCTACTCAGGAATATTTTTCTTATATGCCTAATATCAGGAAGAAAATTTTATAAATTCTGTTTAAATTAGTTATCTTAAGAACTTTATGTCTCAGTTTTAAATCCCAGTTGCTCAGAATCTTCATTTGCAACCTATTGGAAACATCTGTGCCATTTTCTTACTGAAATAATGAAATTTGATATTTTAAATTACATATATTTTTATGGAACAAAATATGGTTTTGGGCCTTTCATTGCATGGCAGGCTCCTCACCTTTGACTTAGTTATGCAAAATTTCTAAAAACAGTGGAGGAAACAATAACAAAAAAAGACTCAACTGAAATGGAGATAACAAGTGTAGTGCAGAAGCATTTCTTGGAGATGCATCTTCTGAAAAGTCTCTTAGCAACTGTAAAGATAAAAAGATCTTCATTGAGAGCTTTCTAGCCATTTATCTTCTTAATAATATTGGTCACTTTTCTGAGTGAAACTGACTTGTGAGCATATGGTACAGAGCCCTCAATTAAACAAAGAATTTAAGGACTTGCTGAGCTTTCAGGATGTGAGTAAAGTAAAAGACAGAGGTGGCCTACTTGAAAAAAATCTACAGTCAGATTGCCCTTCTTTATACATGTGCATGATTTAAACCATAAGCAGAGGAGGGTGTTTGAAGCCCTGAATCAAACTTATAGTGCACCAGCTACAGACTTGAGTTACAGATATGTCTGGACTCTGAACTCTCACTCCCTGTGCAATGTTTCTTCAATGGTAAAAGCAGTTAATGCAGTTACCCCAGATTTATATCAGGTAGTAGTTCGATTTAGATATGATTCATATAGAGAAATCTTAAAATCTGCAAGTTATTTTATTATTTATTTATAGTTGTATTTATAATAATAAAAGCTAAATCTGTAATATTTTAGATATGATATGTTAATGTCTTTAAAAATATATAATCATACTATCTGATAAATTGTCTTATTATTAAATAAATTAAAATCCACACTGCTATGGTACTTCAGTTTTCCTTTTATGCACTGTGATGTATGTTCTTCATGGACTGGGAAGGGAAGGGAAGGGAAGGGAAGGGAAGGGAAGGGAAAAGGAATCCAGCACAATGGGCAGTCCAGACATGGTCTATGGTTCTCAGTTTCAGCCCTGAAAGATTACTAGCTTGCAGAAAATTTTCTGGAATGTCCAATTTTCTCAACAACTGCAAGTCTGCAATCATCACAATGCTTTGGTTGTTATAGACAGTCATGAGACTCCTCTTATGTATAGAATGTGCAGGCCAGTCTATTGTTGCTTTAGACAGAAATTATTTAAAATGTGGGAGAATCCAGTGTGTCTGGATTTATCCTTGAACCTCCAGCCTTCTTTTTTTAATAACTCTGATGAATTCTTGGACAGAAAGACTGTAGACTCCATTTCAGTAATTTACAACAATACTGTGTACAGGCATCTGGGTAGGACTGTATTACCAAGAGAGCTTTGACTCAAAAAATATTTTCCCAAGTACAGAGGTTTTTCACATCCATTCCCCAAACCTAGCCTTGAGTAAGTGATTAAAAAAAAAAAAAAATAAGACAAAATTGATGCATCCAGTAGAGTATTGGTAACAAATTTATTCAAGTCTTAGAAATTCTAGGCTGCTGCTACCTGTTTCAAGTGATCCAATATCACTGGAGCAGATTTGTCCACTGAAGCAGCAAGGGCTGCAGACAACTGAGAAGCCTCTAAACTTAGCTAGAGATGGGTCAGCACAGTTATATCTCACTCTCTGGCATAGCCTGCTGACATGTAATTATAGCATTTTGATAGTGGATTGCAATGACACAGTGCATTGGATGGTGAAACACAGCAGTGTCCCAGATTTGTCCTTTGAAGAGTTCTAGTTCCTAAGAGTCCTGTAAATCTCAGCTGCAGTTTTCCCATTGATTGCATTTCTGTGTTCAGCTGCTGTGGTTTAACCTCAGCCAGCACCTAAGTACCACACAGCTGCCTGCCCACTTGCTGCTCCCAGTGAGACAGGAAGTAAAACTTGTGGGTGGAGATAAGAACAGTTTAATAAAATATAATAATAAATCAAAAAAAAAAAAAAAAAAAGAAGGAGAGAGAGATTAAACCCAAGAGAAACAAGTGATACACATTACAGTTGCTTAGCACTTTCTGACTGATGATTAACTCATTCCCAAGCAACAATCAGCTTCTCCTGAGCAACTTCCCCAGGTTTATAAACTGGGCATATCCCTTTGCCCAATGCATGTCAACTGACCTGGTCATGCTCTCTCCTAGGTTTTTGTGCACCTCCTCACTCTGAGAGCATGGGATACTGAAAAGTCCTTGACTTTAAGTAAGCACTGCTGAGCAACAACTAAACCATCAGTGTGCTACCAATATTATTCTCATACTAAACCAAAACACAACTCTGTACCAACTACTAGGAAGAAAATTAACTCTATCTAGTCAAATCCAGAACAGCGGGCTAGTGAGTTTTGAGAAAGCACTAAAATAAAAACTGAGTAACCATGTGAGGATTTGATTGTTTTGGTAATAATTACAGTCTGTATGATACAAGCTTACCTGAAGCCTTGAGATGTTGTAAAGCAAAGTTTCAGCTAACTCTATCCAGGATAACAAAAAGCCTTGCTAATATCCAGCTCTCATTCAATGTTATAAGCAATTAAATACCAACTCAGAATTATTTGCTAGGGAAACCAAAGCAATGCAGGTTCTATAAATTAGTTTTTCTTTATGACACTAACTGTGCATATATATCTGAGTGCTGTGGGTGTCCAATGGAAGTAAGCTAAGGGGACTACTGTCTGCTGATAATTGAGAAAAAAGGCTATTACTGCTTTGCCAAGACTGGTATGACTGTGAAATAAATTTTTCTGTTATTCACAAATTAGAGACTAGAAAAAGACCTCAAGCATATCTAGTTTAACAATACAATCAGGGCAATAAAAAAACTTCATTGAGTTATTCCATCAACTACAGGTCATTACAGATTTTTAAAATTAGCTAAAAGGAATGTCATCTGGGACAGCCATAATCTACCTCCATAGATATTCCAGCTCTGAAGGAGAAGCTTTTAAAGCCTTATTAGATGTACCTCAAGCTAATAACATAGTCAGTGTGGGATGGAAAGATCTATTACTGTTACTGCATATCACCATATATTCCCCTCTAAATTCTATAATAAAATATTCTAAGGGGATTAAAGATGTCCTGCATACACACTGATGTGTCTACATTAAATGTCTTTTTCAGAAAGGCAAGAAATCACCCTTTCTACTGATTATTCTCTGTATTCAGGACATATGGGAATGGTTCATAGCTCTACCAGGGAAGGTCTAGGCTGGACATCAGGAAGCCTTCCTTTTCCAAGAGGGTGGTCAAAGAGGCTTCTTGGAGATATGATTGATGCCCCAAATGTCTCAGAGTTAAGAGGCATGTGGACAATGACCATAACATCATGCTTTAACTTGGTCAGCCCTGAATTGGTCAGGCAGTTGGACTACCTGATTATTGAAAGTATATTACAGCCAAAATTTCTATTCTATTCTATTCTATTCTATTCTATTCTATTCTATTCTATTCTATTCTATTCTATTCTATTCTATTCCATTCCATTCCATTC
Organism: Lonchura striata; assembly: GCF_050655825.1. NCBI lineage: Eukaryota > Metazoa > Chordata > Aves > Passeriformes > Estrildidae > Lonchura > Lonchura striata. The sequence continues at coordinate 94,747,883 of NC_140704.1, read as the reverse complement.
CATTCCATTCCATTCCATTCCATTCATCTCTCTGTTTAAAAATCCAGCACAGGATGACAGTTTTAAGACATATGGGGCTACAATCACACTTTTCAGGAACTATCCCACCTCCACAGCATACAATTCAAGAGAGATTATCCAATGGTGTACAGAAGAAAGACAAAAAATATTTCTGGTATTAAGGGCAAGCTTTGTGGTGTTAAGTGCAAGCTTTGTTCCTCCTGGACTTTTGGACATGGAAATATGCCTCCATTTGCCAGGATACTGCCTGTTGTTGTTGTACAAACTAGTAATGTACCACTCAGTGCAATGTCTGCTTTCTAAAGAAAGGAGAATTTAATACGCTTTTAGAAAAAGGAGTGCCACTAGATATTAGTTACATCCTATTTCTGTTCTCCAGACCTCATAATCAGACCTCAGCAGTCATTTGTTCATAGTATAGCAAGTGCTTCAATTGCAGTTCAAACTAGGTCAAAAGCAGCCCTTAAGCAGCCCTTATGTTCTGGAGACACTTCACACTGGAGATAAGGCTCCTTTTTCCTATTGCTCTGCGTTTTTTTTATTCCCTACAGGCATCTTCAATGCCAGGATGCATCAGTATCCCACTTGTCCCTGCTCTGCCTGCAGAATGCTTTGCCCCTGCATTGTGCTTCCATCCAGATACTTGCCCTGCTGGAAGAACTCGGGTATTCCAAGAATTTTAGACCTTTTGATATGAGATTGAAATAAGGTACACACTGGAGAAGAACATGTTTTGAGGAGCAATGATCAGGTAACTTTTATCCCAAGGAGTGTTTTTGGATCTGTACAGCCTGTCTGCCTTGATGGACTCGCAGTTAAACAGAATGGATGTGAATAGGTCTACATTACTTGACCTGGGGATTAAATAAAGCTGAATGGCAGATTTTCCAGGGAGACTCAAAGGTAAAGTCTCAAATTGTTACAGATCTCAGCAAAACAGCAACAGTAAGTTTACTGGAAGCATATTGCATCATTCAAAACCTGTAAATTCTCCTTGAAGCCAAATCTCACTCCTGTTTTCAGGACCAGTTTAAACAGAGGAAACAATGAAATTACTATCATTTTTTTGTCAGAAGCAACTGATGCAGCATATTATTTAATTATCTACATTTTTCCATTATTCTCAAACCCAGAATGAATGAAGAAATTCTTAGAAAGCATATGCAAAAATCATGGGAAAAACCTCTTTTCCTTGTGTATATATTTATGTACGTATATAGAATACACTTGGACAAGAGGAATTGGATGAAACTGGGACCCTAACTTTTGATAACATTATTTTTGGTGAAAAATTCTTTTCATTTTTATGGCTGTGAAATAGTGGTTGACATCTATAAATGCTTGAGTTGAAGTGCTAGGGATGTTCCAATATCTTGTTGTTTGATATAAACTTTGCAATGGAATAAAAATATCAATATAATTAGTCTGCAAAATATGTACTCCTAAGAAATGTGACAGGCAGCAAACAAATAATTAAAAAAAACATTCAGAAACTGGAATTATATTTGAATTACCTACATTTGGGTCACACAGAAGTTGCATGCATCTTATAAATATATAAATCTCTGGTTGTCCCAGAGTTATACTTGTTATACTTCCAGATTTTTCACATTCATTATTAAAAAATGTATCACACTTGATTAGTACTGAAAAAATAGGTAATAATTTTGTAAAGAGATGCCAGAAGATTAGTAAATAATTATTACAGATTGTAGCAGCTTTTCTTCTGATACATTGCTTAAAGCTGTTGTCCTAAAGCTCTACTTGATCTCTTTTGAATTTCTAGGCCTCCACAAAGGTGCAGCAGATCTCCCAGAGACCACTGACTACAGAAATAGGATGTCACTGTAATCACTACTACTTTTCTGAAGAAAATATTCTCAACTTTCTTATTATTTATTTGGATTATCTGAAAATAATTTTTGTGTGTTTTAAAATTAAAAACTAAAATTTTAATTGTGTTTCCCTGATGGAGTAATTCTCTGTCATATAACCTCACAAGGATATATTCCCTACATTTCTTTGTAGTGTATGATGCAAGCTAACTCTGAACTGGACTTGCAGTCCAACTAAAGTACATTATGTTAGGATAGGCATATACAGTAATGTCATTTGCACACATAAATGAAGATCCTTTTCTGCAGCATGCAAATTTAACTATTTTGCAGTGTAGCCAGAACTCCATTTCATCATGTCCAAGAAGTAGCTCAAACCACTGAAGTGCAGTTGATCATTCAAGCTCCTGGAGCACATCCTATTTTTCTCCTTGAATTGATGAGTAGATGAAAGGGTGAATTATCACTGACTAATGCACAGCTCTTATAGAAAAGACTATGGCAATTTAGTAACATTACTGTGCTCTTTGTATTATTGCACACATTTTGATGGAAAATTACTCAGGAACCCCAGGAACCCCATACAGATCTGCAAAAATAACATCCTCCAGTGTTTCATCCTATTCAGAACAAGGGTTGATGTTATTTTCATCACCATAAGTATATAATTATATTTTTGTGGTGAATGTGGTGATGCATGTATCCTTGGAGGATGTCAGACAGACCCGCTAGTCCAGCAATACATGAGGCCTAACATTTCCAAAACCTGGTTCTCAAAACCCTTCTGACTGAAGGAAAAAACTATGAGTGGATATAAACATGCAATTATGTCCAGGAATGTCAGATGAATAAAAGCCAATGCATACAAAGTAATGTCAGAATCTATCAACTGCCAGATTCTATCAACTGAGTGTTCTTGGGCAGCCAGAGTGTCCTCCATTGGTTTTGATACAGAGACATTCTGCTTTTCCCCTGAGCTATTCAACATTTTTAAAGTAGACTGAGGAGGAAGTAATAATCTCAGATTTATATACTATTTTAACTATTTTCTAAGTATTTTCTAAATCTCAGGCATCTTGGACAGTACTTTTTACTTTGAATTTTTTTCTACTGTCCTATGAGAATGAAAATTTAATCTGATCCAGAGAAAGACTTTTTTTTTACAGCAGGAAGAAAGGTGATTTCCATTTCACCATATATGAATTTAATAGTATTGCTCATGATATTTACCTGTTGACCTGTGGAGATTTAGACCTTTAAAGTGCTGGAAAAGCATATTTATTGTTGTGTAACTTTACTGATACAACAAACTCCTTTATCTCCACCCTTCTTTCTGTATTAAGTGGGTGAGAAATACTGGCACTGTTTACACCTCCTTTCTTTCTTCATCAAAATACCACAAGCCACAGTGGAAGCCAAGGCACAAGCAGTCCCTGAGAAATTAATTTTCAAAAATATACAGTTAGAAAGTCATATTCTGTTTTGTATACTTGCCTGCGAGGACCCCAACATTGTTACATATGTGGCAGGCAGAACCAACACTGTATTTCCTTCCTCTCTGCAGGGCAACATCCTGTCTGCTTTCCTTTCTCCTTAATAATTTAGCATTTTGGTATCAACAACTTAGGACAACATAAGAAAAGAAAAGCTGATTTCTGAACAAGGCAAACTTAGGTACAATACTTTCACCTTGTGTAGATGTCCCCTAAGACTGCTTCATATTTGAGATATAGATGTTGAAAAGAGGTTTCTCAGCATACTGCATGTAATTCAGTGTTTTTCAATCTGTTTTTCCTTGTCTTCTGTACTTTGTATTTCTCTCTCCTGGATATTTCAACTCATGGTATTTCTATCAGGTTAAATTCTTCAAACTTGCAGGAGGGGAACTGGGGTGGGGATTAGGTGGGTGAGAAGCATTTTAAATGCATATAGGACTTTACAGAAATAAAGGTCAAATCAATTAAATTTTTTATGCTAATTAATTCTCACAGTTCTTAGGTCCTATCTAATTCGTCCTTGATGGATAACAAAGGAATTGCCTAGAGCCAATTTTTGAATATTTAGGAGGAAGTGATGTTAAGCAGTATCACAGAATAGGAGTTTGCAAAAAGACTCATAGAATCATAGAGTATTCAAGTTGGAAGAGGCTTTTAACATCATCCAGTCCAACCATCAAGAATGGCTGGCTGGACGGCCAGCACTGGCCCTGTAACCCCTAAACCAGTAAATCACATCACCCAGCACCGGACCCAGATGCCTCTTAAACACCTTCAGGGATCGTAACTCTACAGCCTCCCTGAGTACTCTTTTCCAATACCTGACCACCCTAAAAGGAAAATTTTTCTTTCTAATCTAATCTGAGACACTCCTCTCTCAATTTAAGGCCATTTTCCCTAGTAGTTTTCATTACCATTGACCTTAATACGTATTGGGTTCAAGTTCTTCTGCTTTTGCTTTCTTTAAGTAATATTGTCTTATGACTGTGTTCACAGTATCGTACAGTGGCAGTCATTTTGATCTTTTTAATACTTAGCTGTGGTATGTTTCATATTCTTTGGATTGCTCACTATTTTTTCTGACATCTTTTGTTGTAATTATCATGATGTATTTCTGAGGCTGATTTGGTCTCCTAGGAGAAGTCTTGTTTTTCTTATCATGAAAATAGGTGTTCAAAGATTTTCTTTTCTTAAGAGTTGGGATTATACCTCTATCATTACTTCTTCTGAACTAATTTTGTTAGTGGAGAGATGCCCTAGCTTTAGAATCACTGACAGCTGACCCACAATTTGCAGAGCTGAGCTAGTATACTTTGCATTCATTTGTAGAAAAGAGGAATTAAAAGTGAGAAGAGATGCACACACAATGAAGCTAGTACTGTGCATGGTGTATGACAGAAAGTTACAAGGGCTTATTTTGTTAAGATATCAAAACAAATCTGCTGAAGTTTATTCTTGCTTTCTATTGACACAGCTCAAAAAACCAAAAAGTATACTCTTGAGCACTATTTAAGAAAAGCAACCACAGCCATCAACTCATCTTAGTTTGTACTGCTCTGGAATGGTAAGAGTAATGAGGAGAAAAGAGTATAATACATTTTAATAAAATAATTATTGTCATTGGAAGGGAACTCTTGGGACCATACAATCCAACCTCCCTATTCAAATTGAGGTCAGCCTGAGCTGGTTGCTGGGAATCTTGTCCAGCTGGGTTTTCAATGTCTTGAAGAACAAATACACTACAATTTCTCCTGACATTCTATTTAAGTGTTTGACAACCCACAACTGGCATATGAGTGAAAGTCTCTTTGTTCAGGTATTGAGCTTAAACTCACTATGAAAGTGAAATTAGGATATGACTGCCAGGCTGTAGAACTGGATTTACAGATCTAGTAATTGTTTTCCAGACCAAACATACTCTTTTAGTATGTGTTCATTTCTGAAACTGAAGACCTCATAGTCCACTTCTCCTACAACGTTGTTAATCTTGCTTGTGTCTTTCCCTCTTCATTCCCTCATGTTGCTCTTCCCTTCAATGGGTTTTTCATAGTTTTACTAGCAGGCAATGCAACGTCCTTATTGTAACTGCACAATACCATGTCAGCCTTCATTTATCTGGGATCTCATTAATTCCTCTTGAATAGATTGTTGTGCCTTGAATTGATCTCTTTCTAAAGTTTATATTTTTCAGTGTTTAGATAAAAGGTAGAGGTGAACGACTTCATAGTAAGTGAACTTTTGTGAATTAAATCAGCAGTTTAGTAAACAGTTTTAACTGTTCTCTCTCAGGTGAAGTAAGCCTTACTCAAACTAGAGTAACAGCTGGGCATCCAATCTGCATCTGCCAAGATAGAAACAAAATCTATGAGATCTTACAAACTTCATGTACATGAGGTGAGGTCTTTAAGAAATTTTTGCAGCTTTAATCTAGTCCTCATCTAAATACCAAAAGACTGTTTGACAGTAAGTTTTGGATAGCTGCTATTTTAATGTCTCCAGTATATAAACATCCCCCAGTGAGTTTACATTTGCTGACAAACCACCCGAAATAGAGTCAATGAAACATCATATGCTTTATTATCCTTTTTTTCTCTTACTTGATCTTCTGCTTCACTTCCCTTCAACCTACCTTTGTCCACCCATTCTTATCCAAAAGATCAACCCCTAAATAGCTTTGCCCTGTTGGTCCCAGTTTTGCTACATCCATCCCCAAATTTTTGATCCTGCTGTTATGTGTGGGGGGTGCCTACTGTTGGGAGGTTGGCCTTGAAAAATTCTACTACCCAGGAAGTCCCCAACCACATAATTTGCTTTTTTTTGGCTTTGTGCCATTTCTCATTTAAATGCCTATAACCCATGAAATCCAGACATCTGTTAATTCTCTTTTCTTCTAACATTGTAATCTCTCATGGCCAGTAGATTATCATATCTATCATTTTTTACTAGACTTCCCACGTACCCTAACCTCAGATCCAGGAATAGTTGGTGGCCTAGTCTTTTCACTTAGAACTCCAGTCCCTTATCTGTAATAATAAACCCCTGTGATTAAAAATATTATTATTTTCACTATGAATATATGCTGTCACATGCATGTAGGTGCATGTGTCACAGAAATATACTGGCAGCACCTTTTGTGAGGGATTTGAGGGCAACAAAAGTGCAGAACCCAGTCCCAAGGAAGGATTAAAAATGTGAGAATCTGGCATGCAAATAATTAAAACGCTGCTGGACTAGTAGCAACCTAGCAGAGACAAGAAGCACACTACTTGCTTTCTAATAATTCTATTGTTTTAGGGCATCTGTAGCCCTCTAGCATCCTTCCAAACTTTCAAGATCTTTAGCTTGCTACCTTGATATCTCTCAATCCCTGCAAACCTCTTGGGCATGCATGCAATCCTTCCCTTGCTCAAATAGTTGTGGTGTATTTGAAGATTTTAAAAAGATCTCAGACACTGGGAACATATTTCCTCTTTCAAAAATAATCCCATCCATTCAGATGATCATTTTGCTTTCTTCCTTCCCTGTCTTTCTACCTCTGCATGCACACAGCACCTTGCAAAAAAAAAGCAGCAGTCAGTCCTTCAACACTAAGACATCACTTTGAAAAAGATGCCAGACATGGCTGTTTGAAAACAAAGCAATGAACATCTGCTACATTTTTGAAGACAAGGGATGTGCAGACCTATATTTTATTAAATTAGCATCAAAGAACTTAAGAACATATTCTTTTGCTTTCATACGAAATAATGAAGACAAATTTCTGAGAGCAGTTCAATCTTTCCCACCTACATTTAATTGACCAAAATATTTTACAAGTACCAAGCCTATAGGCAGGAATGCCATGCTTAGTATTTTCCTCGTTGTTCCTCAAGATAAAGGCCAAGCTCTGCACTTCTAAAAAGCAAACGAAAGAAATGGAAATACCTTCCTTTTCCAAAGATCTGTAGGTTTTAAAGGATACTGGGATAAAAAAAAATCCTCAAAGCTGTCTGCATGGTGGCTAAACAAGATTAGGTAAAACACATCCTCTCCAATGCACACACAGAATATAAAACATCTTAATCCCTCTCTAGTATGGTACCATAGGCAGCTACTATGCAGAAGAAACTCACATGCAGTAAGCAGGCCAACAAATACATTCCCCCTTGATCAGACTTTGTACCCTAAATCTTTGCTGCTGGACTTCTAAATGAACTGTACAAGACTACCAGTAGAAGAATTACAGAGAGGTAGTTTTACCCTTTATTATGCTAAAATGAAAATACTTCAATTATTAATTGATAGATTATTATTATTGTTAAAACATTAATTTCAATGAAGTTGAGTATCTCCATAATAAAGTGAATTGTTTTTCTTTTTTACCAGACTAACTACAGTAACACATTTTTTAAAAATCTGAAAGGCCCTTGCCCCCCCCTCCCCCCCCCTCCCAATGATGTAACCAGTAAAGCCTTTGTAAGCTTAAGGAATCTGGCCAAGACTCTTCCCAAAAATGCCTGTCTCCCTATCAGTTGAATTAACAGAGAGCTAAATCCCTTCACTGCAAGCTACCACTGTTAGTTCCCAGTGAGTACATCATTTACATGTATCACCCTGCTCTTTCTTTTATTGTGTTCTTGTTTTGGTTCACTGTTTCCCTTAATTTGAAATGCCAGTTTCCCTTGCTGTACATTTGGAGGTATTCGGTAGCAGGACAGAAAAGACTTGTTATTGAAGCTGAATTAACCTAACAAAGAGAGAGGAAAAAAAAAAATTCAGAGCCTCACACAGAGACATTAAACTTCAACCACGGTTTCAATACTTAAACAGCATAAGCTTGGTACAAACACAATGTTTCTTTAATGCACATTTCTTTTTGCTCCGTTATGCATCATACATCTGTATCAATGGAACGGGTATGTTTGATATGTCCAGTTATAACAATGGTAGAGAGTGTAGTATGTATAAAGTATTAAATCAGAGCTAATTCCGGTTTCTTATTTCTAACCATAGATTATTTCTTTTGTTCCTGAAAAAGCTGTTATTATCAGTGCAAGGACAGGTCTACAGTACTTCAAGTGCAGAGCTCAAATTGTACAGATTCGGCATATACAGTACAGTATTTGTTTCTTCAAAACCCACTGGGATTTCAAGTCACCAAGCATTTATTATGCTGAAACAGTCTTTTAAAATGGATTATTTTGAAAGCTTACAAGGAAGAGCTCCTCCATCTCTATTAGCAAGCTGTGGACTGGTTCCCTTTGTAAGAAGCTGCAGGGGATGGAAATACTTGGCATCACATTGCACTTTGCTCAGGAAAATGTTCAATATCCTAGTACAAAATACAATAAGAGAGCTGTTTACCATGGTGTCTATCACAATATCTGTTCAGAACTGCCAAAAAAACCAAGGGTCTTACAACAGATAACAAAATAGCCAGGAAGACAAAAATCTACTCAACACTTGATTTAGAGAATTTCTGTGGGAATCTGCGGTTCATGCTTGTGGATACAATGCTTCTTGTTTAACATAGTTAATGTCCATTGATTATTCCCTCCACCACTGCAGTTACACACGTATTGTACACAGAAATGGGACACAAACACTCTGAATTACCACCTATGGTTTTATTAACTGGAGGGTAGATGAGGGGAGAAATATAATAAAGGCTTAGGCCAGCACAAGTGAATGGACTTTAAAAAAAAAAAAAAAAAAAAATAAAAGCATTCGCTTTGCAAGGTGTTCTAGAAACTTAATGTATTCTAGAAAGAGGATGGTGGAAATTTTCATTACAGATCATTTTAGTTCTCTCATAATTAAAAAGCAAAAGGAAGCAAATCATATTGCATTATAAACCAAGCTCTTTTTAAGGTTGATTTGAGATACACCTTCTCTAACACAGTAATGTAAGGAAATGCCAAATAGTCCCCAGATACTTTCATTTGTCACCCTGCCTTAAAATTCTGATTATATTAGCAATGTTTTGGAGTGAAATCAAGTGAAAAAAAATAATTCAAGTTTAAAAAAATATTTTAAAAATCCCAATAGCCCTTTTTAGGTTTGAATTTAAAGACCTCAAAAAGTCTGTTTGATTTTTTTGTATCCTGAAACAAAGTACAAGATCAGAACTATGATATCCTTAACAATGGATCTATGAATGTGTATTTTTAGCTATTTTGATATAGTTTTTTGAGTGGGTTTTTTTGTTTTTTTTTTTTGTGTGGAGGAGTTACCAATATCTTTCAGAAGTTCCAGGAGAACCAGCATACAAAAGCAATATCTTTAAGAAGATTGAGATAGTTCAGGATTCCACCTATGGAAAAAACTTCTCCAGAGGCATAATCTACACTATGTTTTCAGTCTTATCAAAAAACAGTTGAACCCATAATTTTTAAGAGTTATTTGAATGTGTAAAGCTGAGTATATATGTGTATCTGTCTGTGATATCTCCTTCGAACAGAAGTTTTTTTTTTTTGCTTGATGTCTCTATCACAGAATTTCTGAAACCTTCAGTATGCTGACATTCACCATTAATCATTTTCTCAAAAAAATAATGCTTGTCTTCCACCTTCCCCAGTGGTGGGCATTATCAGAGCTCAGAGGGAAGAGAAGGAGAAGTTATTCTGAGGACCTCATGCATCCCTGCATCAACAGTGGAATGCCAGCATGGTGTATTCTGAACAGATGAGTCACCACAGCAGACACAGAAGAGTAGGCTGCGAGAGCTGGCTTCTGCAGACTCTTTGGTATGGCCTGTGAAGGTCGAAGTCATGAATGTGCAGAAATACTTTTTGAGTGAGCCATTAGTAATTTGAGTTAGGACAATAAAAATATTTTTAAATAGCAATTTCATTTGTCATGGGCAGTTCATTGCAGAATCTTTACTCCTTCTCTGTCTCCATGTCCCTACTAACTTGTTTTATTTTCAGTTTTAAGTCTAAGACGTTGAAGCCATTGTAACAGCTTTGGATTTTAATACTCTGAAGAAGTTTACTACATGGAAAATTAGAAAAGCAAATTCTTATAAAGGTACAAAAGGACTTTGCAGTGAATGTTTAAAATACATTGCTTTAAATATTTTTTAAATAAAATTGAATGAATTGTAAGATGAAAAAAGATTGTTGCCCAGAGTTGGGCACTGTCGAGGACAGAATAAGCTTCAATATCCTTTCACCTATATTTTTTAAGATAGGGAAATTTATAAGAATTTTCCTAACACTTATTTAATTATAGAAGTACATGAGAATTATGTCTGTCCAAAATACAAAGACAACTCTTAAAATCCTGACTTCTTCCTTTTTGTTTTCAGGGATCATGAAGTATGTAGAAGTAAATCTAGAATTATAGACTACAATGAAGCATTAAACCAGAATTTAATTTTGACTAAGAGGATAAAACTTTAACTAATTTTGACTGGTTTGCATAAAATCTTTCATTTTGAGGCCAAATTCTGCATGGAATTAAATGGGAACAAATTCTTTGGCAGGCTATACTTGTTATCTGAGAAATTCATGTTAGTATGATTAAAAATCCTCATACAGTTATGTATCAGATTTTTTTTTAAATTGCTGCAATATTTAAATAATATTGCTCTATCATCTCAGTCACCTGAAGTTTAAATCACTTATGTACATATAATATTTTAGGCAAGGAGTTGAAAGTCTATGTCTTGGTCCTGCAAATTTTTGTTCACATTCTCCCTTAATTACTGAACAAGGGGTCTTCATGTTTGTATTATATCTGTTTTTGCAAGAAAAAATCTGCTCCATTTACAGATATGATTTGTTTTTTGGTTTTGCATGCCATTTTCACTTGAGTAATTTTTTACAGTTGATTTATTTCTGTCTTTCTTTACTGTGTAGGAGCTCTCAAAAGCTTATTTCCCCTCTTTTCACATGTCAATACATAACTGGTACAGAAATCTAGATCCATTAGAATTTCATAGGTTTTATGAACTGAAAGGGCAGGATTTACTTCAAGTGAAACTTCAAGCATTTCTTGAAACATGAATCATTTCGTCTTGTGTTACACAAGACATCAAGTAAGGTAATCGTAATAGTTCCTTCTTTCCCTAAAATCAACATTTATATAAATCAATAGAGTCCTGTGCTGCTTTTACAGACATAATAGCTTCAATAACATAACACTTGAAAAATACTAACAAGAAAACTTTATAAAATAAAAATAACAATAGCTATTTTTCTTAGTGCACTTTTCAGTTGAATGTTTGATGCAATAAAAAAATATTATTTTTTAAATATCTATAAAATTGCCTTGGAGCTCAAACTGGGACTCAGTTTTGCTGATGAGACAAGTCCTATAGTCCAAACATTTTAAAAATCCTTATGTAAAAGAGATACAACCTTAAATAGTAACTTACTGTTCTGCTAATTTCATATGATTGTGTTCCTTTCTTGGAGCTGGAGACTCACCCCAGTTATCACACAAACAAAAAGAAGTCATTACTTGCTCAAATACTCTTTGTTGTTGCTGACAAATTGGAAGTCCAAATATCAAAATCTCTAAAGCCAGTAGTGGCCTTGTGCTGAAAGTTACCTTTATGGTGAAGACTGAAACTGAGGTGTAAGTGATAGCTGCAATTCGTTTGCATGTTGATCACAAATGAGGTCTGCAGTAATTCTTCCCCATTATAGAAAAATAAAGCCTTCATGTCAATTGAAGGAACCTCTTTTTCAAGTAAAGGATATTTTTCCTTCACTGTCACAGTGCACAAGAAGCCCAAATCTTTTCACCTCTCTTCAGCTGGTCTATGGCACAGTAAAGCTGATGGGTGCAACCTGTTGTAATGAATCATGAAATACTGGTCCTTCAGTGTCTTTCAGAGGAAGAAGTTCAGTGTTTGAAAGACTGTTCCATAGAATAATTAGAAGCCATATCATAGTGAGCAATCTAACCAACTTGTGAACGCTGGGCATGATGCCACTGCAACAGATGGACATGGACACTGTGAGACAAAAAAATCATGTGTATGTATCAAATGTGAGAAATGAGGGCAAGACTCCAAAGGCAAAAATATAGAAGTGTCAGTCTTGATCTAATACAGCTTTCATTCAAAGAGGGTTTACCACTAGCATCTTGGCAGATAAACTAAAAGAAAATATGTTCAAACTGTGCAATAAGGAATGTGGCCTGTTTAACCAGGTAGAAGCATAGCAGTAATCAGCAAAGTAGCCTACCCACTCTCCTATTCTTAGAGTAGCTACTCAGAAGTGCACTGAAACAAGCATAATAAATCGACAGACCTATATTCTGTTATGCTCATCTATATTTCACATGCAGAGCCACACAGACCGAAGAGTTGAATAGAAAGTAATGAACAGAGAAGTGAAGGTGGATCCCATCCTGGATTAGTGCAATCCTGAATATCTGCCATTTATTCTTTTTCTGTTAGGGAAGTAAGATTTATGAATAGTATTAGACTTGTGATGAGGTTTGCATCTAATCTCAGAGCTTCTCAAGTATTTCCATTTTCAGTCTCTATGCACTCCTTTTTCTAGCCAGTGCTTTACACAATTAAACACTGCAAACATTTCAAGTTTTACTGCCACTCAGTGCTAAAGAATAACCAGTGCTTAGCCATGCTTTCCCTCCTTATTAGTCTTCACTTAGACATCCCCACAAAAATCACTTTACCGTTAATGTTGCATATGCTGGCAAAGTCTCTCAATATCACAGGCTCTCAAAAAAAATAGCGAATCCAATTCAGCTTGGTTTGTTTTAAAGTATTTCCTTCACAAAATATGAGAGAGCTGTACATCTCAGATGCCTGAAGGGAGGTAGGAAATGTTTCAATCAGCACCTTCTAGACCACAAAGCCTACCAACTATCCTAATTTAGTATTTGTTCCTTTTTACAATGCACCCGTACCAGACCCATGGTAACATTCAACTCGGTTCAATCTTCACTGAAGCCATTGGAACACCATACAGGAACATAGATTCCTTCTCCACAGATCTTCCTGAAATATGGAGGTCAGAAGTTAAAAAGTCCAGATGAGAACTATGAAATAGCTATCATTAAAAATCACCCCTGTGAAGTTCATAGGTGTTGTGAAGTTTGGCAGATTAATGAAGCACACTGCAAAAAATTCCTATGGCTCATTTAAAACATGGCTTAGGCACTTTACAAGTCAAAGGGTGTGGTAAAGTCATGGTGACTCTGAGTGCTGACACTAATGGAGTGTTGGATTGAGTAGTTTGAATTGTCCTGAAACATTTACATCCTTGCAAATTTTCTCAGTAACTTTGTTGGATCTATTCTTAGATAAAAATTAATATGAAAAACTTTTCTAAATTTTTCTAAATTTGAAATATGTTAGTATATATTTACTACTTAAAATTAATATTCTTTTGAAAGTAATAATATTATTAAATCAGTTATATTGCATATTCAGAATTAATCTTATTGAAGATAGAAGTCTCAGTTTGGATAATGATCAGTTTCTGTTTTATTTACTGCAGAAAGCAATAAAATATGTGTTTGCACTTCTGTCAAACAGTCACGCTAAATTAGCTTTCTGCAGGCATAGTTACACAACTCAACTGTGGTCACTTGACAAATAGTATGAGAAAATGCTCAAAATAAAATATTAAGTTCTAAGTAACTTTTTTGAAATCAGAGATTATTGTCAATATTTGCCAAAAAACTACTTGAAATTTTGACATAGATTTTATTCAGTACTTGACACAGTAGCAGAAAAATAGGAAATTATTAAGACTTTTAAAATTTTTGTGTAATTGCTTAAAATAATTTCTCTGCAGTAAAGTGCTACAAAGGTTTATATCCTGAAAAATGGTTTGTGTTCTCAGAAGTATGGTAAGTTACTGCTCTTCTTTTCCTTTGGATATAACTCTGGTGAGTTTGCTGTGGAAATTTATTCTTCTCATATAAATATTCCAGATTAGTTTTTATCAATGGTTTTGTTAGTTTTGTTTTTACATAAAGATAATTCTTTTACAGGTACATGTAAAGATAGATGACCATTTCCTTCAGAAGGGCATGTGTACAAAACTACTCACACACAGACTTTAGAGGTTTTTTTCCACAATGAATATAAATAGTAAATTTGCAGTCTTTTTCTTCATTGTAATCTTTGTTCTCTCCATGTTTCTCTCCCTCTCTCCACTTCTCCACTACATTTGCTTTTCATGCTACTAGCTTTCTAAATTTTGCCTTGCCTATTTCACCTGAATTGGACAGGGACACTATGATTTATAAGTTCAAAATACACTTCAAAAGTGTTCATGGTCAAATGTGTTTAACATCAGGCTAAATTTCTCTTCAATTTTGGATAGACAGTCAACTGGAATGGATGTATTTAATACACACAGTGGATGATTCTCCTTCATACAAAATTTCAGTAAATAATTTCAAAAATGTGAAACCATAGATGAAATGAAAAGAATTATGCATTTGTGTTGCACTGTAATTCTTATACACATTACCTGCTAGAGAAAATCCAAGCTAATCAGAAGATAATATTTCATGAGGGACAATATTCAAACAAGATTTTTACCCAGGCAAGGTTCCTGCAATTGAATTAATTATGGGACTGTCAAATTATTTTATATAGGATCTGTCATTTGTAAGCTGTTTAAAGTATAGCTAGCATTGTGGCAAGAGACCATATTTTGAAGGTCTCTACATCTTTAATGAGCAAGGATTTATTTTTCTCAAACAGAAATTCAAAAGGGGGCAGTGTGCTTTAATTAAATAAAACACAATGGAAATTTTTTTTCATGGTCTCTGCAGTAAAACACACAGTGATAAAGCCATGTATGCATGTCTTGTTTCCCCCTCCAGATTCCAGTGCTAGCAAAAGATTTTGCCCTTGATCATGCGGTTTTAGACATGAAAGGCTTCAAGTCTATCCAAGCTCAAGATGAGCACAGAATGCTAATTTGAGTTCACATGAAGAGCTGGACAAGCAAAGTCTTTTATTTTAAATTGTTAAAAAAGTGCTCTTTTTGAGGTCCTTTTCCTACCATATATTTCTTAAGTACATACAACTGATTCACAATCTCTCCTTTATCATAGAGTAAATAAATTTTATAAAATTATATAATTGATACTATTATGCTTCCCTTTATTTGAAAAAAGCTTTAAATTATATTTAATCCAACATGTATATGCTTTTTAATATATTCTGTACTCTTAATCTTATTGGAATTATACTGCATTAAATGAAAATTATTTTATACATGAAAATGTATACTGAAAAATATAAAAGTCTTGAAATCAAAATACTACCAAACCATCAAAACAGGACATGTCCCCACAATTCATCATCATGGAAGAGTTATTTTGGACAACACTGATGAAAAGAACAAAAGAGGCATTTACTGAAATAGTAATTTTCTAAGCAACCTAACATGGAACCTACAAAAGACTCCAAAATTATGTATAACGTGTATAATACAAGATGCTAACATGGGAAATAAAATGTATGTTTTGGTGTGATGAGTTTGTATGGTGATGTATCTCTCTCAGTCCAAAAGTGTCCAGAAAATCTCCCTAACTAGAAAAAGGCCATAACTTGTGGTTTTCTTTTAAAGAATTTAATGGTGCAAAACTACTAAGTTTGTAAGGCATAAAAAATTAACTTGCCACTGACTCATCCATGACTGTTATTCATTAGTGTCATTGAACAATTATAATCATATTTGAGAGAAAAAAATAAAAGGAAGAGGGAAGAGCTAATAGAATTATTACTACTGCCAGATATCATAACTGACTAGAGAATGGCTGGTATTTCACTGCCACCTGAAAACCCTTTAGATTGCTGACCTCTAAATCTGGTGAGATCAGTCTACTTCTGAAACCATGTATTTCAGTTGTGATCACTAGCAAGTCTATTTATTACAAATGCAATTGCTCTGGCTGTCCAAAATCGCTGTTGTTGGTGGTGTAACAAAATTATTTGCCAGCAGAAATATTCTGTAACTTGCACCTGTAGATGTGAATTGATAGATTATTAAAAATCCAGTTCAATGGAAATGAAAAGAAGGTGAGAATTTGGTTTTTGTCCTTCCACTATTAATTTTCTCATACTTTATTAAATTTACTCTTCTTGAAATATTTTGATTTTTTTATCTTTTCTAGAAAATGGATTAATAGTAGTATAAGATTCTGGAACTGCTATTTCTCAGTAAAGATGATCAGATGACATACTCATAAAAGCAGTGGTAAAACATGAGTAGAATTAGTATTAAAACCAAAAAACCTCAGTATACCAGCTACAAATTTTGAAATTAATGGGAAAATTTCAACCACAACTTAAAGTTTCAAACACTACAGGGCTTTTCGTTACAAATTACAAGCCTTTTTACTTTCTTGTTTCCCACTCTCTATAAGCCATGAACACTTAAAATGTTGATCAATTTTTTTGTCCATCATTAGAAGTGGTATAGTGAAGAACAGAGAAGTGAACATTGAAAATTGACAACAGGGATAGAAACACAAGGGTAACGTTGATGTAATGTATGAATCCAACAGAAAACTCTTCCCTACAAAGGTTTTGAACAAAAGCTTTTGTTCTTTCCAGCACGTCATGAAAGATTGCGAGCCAAACTGTGGGTAAAACACATGAAAAGCAGATCACTTCACTTCAAAAGTATCATGAAAGTATCATACCATTGAACTAAAAGGAAGTGAAATTAATCAATTACATCTTATCTTAGAGATCCTAGTCTCTGTGTCTGTCTAAAGAAAAAATGAGAATCAACAGTAAATAGGTATACCTTTGCTATTTCCCACATACATATGTATCTATATCTATATACGTAGACATATATCAAGAAAAGTCTGAATCTCTCTGGCTATAATATTTATGTTGATGACTTGTAATTCAGGTAGACACAGTTGACTTAGAACAGAGTTGTCAGTGTGCCAGTCTTTAGAACATCCACATGTGATGGCATTATGAGCAGTAATCTTCTAGGACACTGATGTGCATTTTAAATGCTAAAAAGTAGTGCAGCACCAAATATCAGCTATTGTCAATATGTTATCTGATATTTATATGCTGATATTTATGTGTCTACCATACTGAAAACTTAGCCAAGCTGTGTAACAATACTTCACTATAAATATACATATATTACAAAATTTTATATAATTTTTTTTGCTTTTGTCTGTTACAAAACAAAATAATTTGCCATTATTTATTTATTTATTTATCTACTTATTTTTATTGTGTTAATTTAAAGCATTTCATAATAGCTGGTGAAAATCTAGGTATTTTCATTATTATATTATTTGCATGTCAATGTTAGTACAATTTTTGGCTGATCTAAATAAATAGATTTCGCTCTGAAAATGTCAATATTTTGAGAGTAGTATCTTCAACTACATTATGAATGAATTTTTGGTAATTTCAATATTAAATAATCTCTATTCACTTGATCAAAAAAAAAAAAAATTATTCCTCCACTCCCCTAAGCATCCTCCTCCAACCCATCAGAAGTATCACAATATGGTACAATCATGTCACTCAAGGGATGCTGCATAGCATGTTGATCCCTAAGCAAGTTTTATACTAATCAAATCCAATGAATCATTCATTTTCCTGCTGTTATTTTTCTATATTTGACTAATGCCTATAGATAAGCTTAATTTAGCTGTATGTCATGAAACCACCTGGAAATAGAAGATTTGCTGACAGTTTCACTGCCAATCAAGAGTCTATCACTTCAGCACCAATACTAGCACTTGCTGAGGAATCTCATTGCTCTTTGTCTCATGGACAAAAATACACCCATCAGATTCTAACGTACTACAGAAACACCCAAAGTACAGATTTGAGCTGCAAAAGTACTATTTCTGTTTGTGTCTTCAGCAGCTCTTGCTCAATTCTTATGTTTCAGCAGCAAAATTAGCAGCATGATCTAGAAGCAATTCCAAAACCACCAGGCCAGAGGTGACTTTATCAGCAGTTTTGCTGTTGGCATAATTACTATATATGTGTGCTATCCCATGCTTGCATTCCTATGGTCCAACATTAAAAAATCCAACCAAGAAGACAGGCCATGTCCCAGGGAATTTATGGACCTGCTACAGCATCAGAGAATGTGTAGAAACACACAGATGACATTTCATAAGAAAATAATGAGACAACATTGCTGTCCTCCATAAGCATTGTGCTAAATATAGTTTTATGAGAGATCTAAATATTCTGATTTCTGTTGAGACTCTAGGAATATTGAATTGCTTAAAGAGTATTATGGTGAGTAGCATAGTAAAGAGCATGAACATTATTATTTTTAAATTTTAAAAGTGTATTTTTAAATTTTAAATTTTAAAAGTGAACATTATTATTTTTAAATTTTAAAACATTATTATTTTTAAATTTTAAAAGACTTTTCCAGTTGAAGACAATTGTTAAATGTCTGTAAATTCACAGGAATTACAGAAGTAATAGAGATAGTCTATAGTTTGAAAATGAAAATAATCATCCAATGTTGAACATATTTACCAAATTAACATCTGTTGTATGATGGAAGTAGTAGAAATTTTCACAGGTGTAGTCTGGATGGGTGTCAGCTGATGACATTTCTGAGAACTATAAAAAAAGCTACTGCAGCAGTAGATGTGTGCAATATTCAGCCTACAGAAAGGACTGGAGAATTATGAATGCTCAGGAAATAATGTATCACAGAAAGTCAGCCAAAATAGTTACATTTTTCACAACAATATCTATCTAGAGATATGATCAAATTGAAGATAATAAAAGAGATGGAAATGGTGGCTGTCGTGGTGACGTGCCCATTGTAAAGGATGGAGAAACTCCACTGTGAGCTTCACTCCTGGTCCTACACATGAATCTTTGTGTGTCTTGATTCTTTTATTCCACAATTTCTGACTAAAATATTTTTGAGAATTCTTGTATGTATGCGTGGAGAGTGAACATCTTTTGGGAACAGGCCTTCTCAGTGTTTGTGAGGATTACCAGAAATCTTCTCAGGATTTTGTCCCTGTGTAATCCAGCACAACTCTATCCCACTGCAGAGGAAGAAAAAAAAAGTTTGGTAAAAAAACTTGAAGATAATTGTAGAAGGAAGCAAAATTTTATAATTACACCCCCAGGAAGATTGACCTAGAGCTGGCAGGTAGTAATAGCTGAGGATTCCTGACAGGTAGCCCAGTATTTTGTTTGGTCAAAAGGAAACAAGTAATGTTTTCCTTTCCAAATGTTGCATGGCTGCTCTTGATTAAGAGTCTGCAAGTAAAAACAGTGGTATAGGAATTCAGGCTGGCATTCAGATTGTCTTACATGTCTGATGCTTCCCTATCATTCCCCTTCCTCACTGGACTGAAAACCACAGAAAATCAGACTTCTGGTTTGAAGAGACACCAACTACATCTTTGTCATGGAGAGGGGGCAGTCCGTGTCCCAGCTACCATTAATGCTATAGAAAAAGAAAACAGAAATTGACTTTTGTAGCACCCTCAAAAATCTGTAGTGGGTGATAGAGACTATTCAGTCAAAAGGGAAATATGAAACCAAAAATAAACACAAAATCAAGAGAATTCTTCCTTGCAAGAAGAAGAAAATAACTAGCTTTGTTGAGGTAATACAATAAATCATTGAATACATAGCAGAATTTTGGGTTCAGAATATATTTAGGGAATTAGATGACAGTAATTTCAATTACATTGAACATACAGGGTGGGTTTGAAAAAGTATAGAATATGATTAAAAATTAGTACTGAACAGCAATTGAAAACATTCATCTCAGTGACCACACTGATAAAGAGAAGGTTAAATTTTGTAGAATAAAGAAAAGTCAAGTAGGCTTTTTCCTATGACAGGAAACATTGAACCATTTTGCTGAATAATACTGGTTTTACTGAACAGTAATTCTCTGTGTGGTTCTGTACTGTAAAAGGCCATCAGGAAAGAGGGAGGAGATTAGAGTGGATGTATTGGAACCAGAGGGAGAGAGAAAGGAGATAAGACAGGATACTGTGAGAAAAAAGAGAAGCAGAAAGAATGAAAGGGTTTGAAGAATGGCATCATGGCAGCTCAGTTTGTCTGTGTTAACCTGGATAAGATTTGTTCAGCCAGGATGAATACAGATTTAAGGACCAGGAGGTCAATTACAAAGTGAAGGAAGTCAGCATAATTTTGATAAGTGCAGACATTTGCTTCTTGCTGAGAGCAGGAGCCTCACATGTAGCCACTGCAGCTGGTGATTTTGGGACAGACCTGCAGAAAGCAGAAGAAGCATGAAGTGCAGAAAAGTCTTCTTGATATCACTGGGAAAAAAAAAAAAAAAAAAAGGATTAGAAAGCAGAAGGAAGGAATCTGAGAGATTGTAAGAAGGCACAGAAGAGTCAAACAGGAGAGCTTGAGAAAAGGATAATATCAAAGATCATATGAGTGGATCACAAAACAGTGGAAGAAAATCCAGGAAAGCTGCTATGGATCAAGACTGAATCAAGTGAGAAGCCCATGAGGGTGCAAAGCTGACAATTGAGGAGGCCTAAGAAAATGTTCACCTAATGTGTCAGATGAATAATCAAGTACTATTGAGTTACTGATACTATTAGCCATAGCTAAAGTCTTCTGTAACTACCTGTGAACTTCTGTCTTTCAAATCTGCACTTCTAATATATATTTAACAGTACATCTCTTATAATTTGAAGCTTACATAGAGACTTCATAGCCTCTCTCTCATACCTTAGCAAGCTGGTTGCTTCCTAGAAGTCTATCAGTGAACATGCAAGCAATTTAAAGGATAACTTTTTTTCCTGGAGCCAATACTGGCAATTCTGCTTGGATTTACACATCACTGTATGGCGAGAGAAAAACAGATTAAATGAAAAAAGGTATAAACAAAATCATTTTGAAAGAGTACTCGAGGATTTACGGTACTGTACTTGACTAGAAGTGATTGGCAGCACATTAAATAGAGCTTTGTGTCAGCTGCAGAGTGGACTCTGCAAAGACAGGATGTCAAGTTACGAACTGCAGACTTTGCGACTCCAACTTAACTCCTTGTTACATTTTGTGATATTAGCTAGGAGAAAGTTTATATCTACAGTGCTGGAGAAATTAAACACACACATACACACACACATTGTCATGTTAGCCAAGCAAAATTTTAACTAAAAAAAAATATTAGTGAAACAAAACTAAAAAGAGAAACAAAACAAATCTTGGCATTTTATAAGTAGGTTATTTCAACAAGAACTAGATGGTTTGCAGAGACCCTACACTGAGCTGTAACTTTGTCTTTGAAATAAAGCTATTAGCTCTCCCTGTAGGTTAGGGCCTCTTTAGTTTGACAAACTTCACTTAATTGCTTTCTAAAGATTTCTTGACAACCTGTACTCCAGGTTTTTTTCTTCATTTTTGCTTATGACACCACAGCTACAGCACAATATCATCACCAAGGATAGAAAGGCCTGTTTTATATATAGGTAACCAAGTTTATTTTATTTTTCCTAGTAATTTAAAATATTTTCTCAGGAAATACATACTGGGATCTAATTGAGTTCTAGAAACAAATAGATGTGGACACTAAAGCCAAAATCACAAGCATTCCCTTCTGGAAAAAAATTACTTTGAACAGTTATGTTCTTTTGATGTGAGTTTCTCAAAGTGTTTTGAAAATATTATACAGTGATTCTACTTTCACACTGTCCCTTTGAGAGAAGTAAGCAGTGTTTTAATGCCACTGTCAACAGCCCACAGATTATGGTCAGAATTCCATTGCCCTTGTAAACTATAGACTTCAAGGAGGTCTACAGACATCTTTTAGTACCAAATCCCTCTCCTAATATTTTCAGAAAAACTTAATAAGAGTTAATAATCCTGAAGAGTTTTACTATGTATTTGGTTGCTTTCAGTCTTGTAGTATACTAGTTTGAAACCATGTAGTGCTTTGTTTTGACTTTGTTTGCAAATTACGTGTATAAATTGCAGCTGCAAATAGGAAACATTTTGTCTGAGCCACTCTGTGAAAGAAAGATTACAAGTTTCATATGTTCTGTGCACCACAATTACATTTCCCAAGATCTGACTACTCTAGAGAAGCAAAATTAATAAATAATCTGTATCATAATTAATCAGCAGTTTCCTGAAGAAAGACTAAACATGCATCAGATCTATTTATTTTTAAGGTTGTTTTGCACAATATTTCCTTATTACTGCAACACTAATGAAGCTGCACATATTTGGTACTTCTGAAGATTGAATCCTAGCATTATTTAATTAGAAAAATGAGAAGAATGAGAGAAGTTAAAAGGAGTAAAGATTTGCCATCAATCTGTTCCCGTGAAGTTTTACAGTAAAACTCTCATTTTCCCAGGTTCTTTCACCAACCATAGGAATAAAGTCTGTGTTCTGTCCAGCACTAACTCTCTATCAAACATAGAAAACTATGTATTGTACTGTTAAGGGTTCCTCATGTTTGATGTCACAAATCTGTCACATAATAGGGAGGAAAACAAATCAAAGAAAAGCAAGTCAGAAAAGAATAGAAACTTAGAGTATGAAAAAAACTTAAATTTTAATAGTTACTGATGGAATTAATAGATTAATAAATAGCTTTGTCTCTTCAGAAAAAAAGTAGCCCTTCAGAAAATGAGCATCTAGAAATTATTCTTAATCACAGCATCTATATAACAGTAGAATAACTATTCCAAAACTGACATTTCCCTTTGGTTTCATTTTGAGATAGAAATGCTAGATAATCAAGTTTCTTAAGGAAGAAAAAACAGTGTCTCTACAGTAAATGCAATTCTACATTTTGATTCATCTATCAAAAATCTTATCATTATAAAAAAAACACTAAGAATTTTTTCTTGGTTTGCTCAAGCTAGGAAAAAAAAAATCACAAAATAAATAGCATGAAAAAGCATATTTCTAAACTGAAAATTTGATTTGTCAAACAAATCCATAAGGTCTTCCACTTCTTAAACAATTTTCAACATTTAAAAAAAATTTTTTCAACTCCCTTTCTTTAGAAGAACACGGATATATTATTGTATATTTGAAAATATTTTCAACCTCAAAGGACTCAATTCTTTATTACTGGCACAATAATATATTGGCACACTGAAGAGCAACAAACCATTCGCCATCTCAAAACAAAGGAAAAACTAATTTCAGCAATCAGCAAAACGTCACCAAAATCAGTCTTTACCTGAAGTATACTGCCAGGGATTTCTTTCAGTGGTGTCAACTACTCAATATTCTAAAAACAATTGATCAAATAATGTTTTTTTCTTTTAAAAACCCCAAACACATGAGTTTTCCACTCAGAGAATGTACTTTACCACAGAACAGGTAATATTTACTGTCACTATTAGGCATTTCTGCAGAGAAGGAAAAGAGATGCTTTATGTTGCTACAATGAAGACTGTTTATTTCTAATCTTACTAGAATTATTTCTTATTATTGCTTATTTCTAATCTTGGAAGACTGGAACATATCACACAACACACCTTAAGCTCACCCTTCAAAAAAACAGATATGTAAAGACATTTAACAAAGATATTTAAATTTAATATACTCCCAAATCATTATACTTCAGGATAAATTAGGCAGTTCATATTTTGTTATGGGGAGAAAATATTCATATTTCCCTTACAGTCTTTCATATGCCTCGAGATTACTGTGGGCATGGAAGTCTTATCTTGGGCTCTCTTCCATAGGCTGCAGTCCCCTCAGGGATGTCCCTGACCCAGCATGGGTCCTCCATATCTTCTTAGAGGTCCCTGCTCTGTTGCAGAGCTCCTAAGAGTGCATCTCCAGGATTGTTCCCCAAAATGACCCTTCCATCTTTTTCTCTAAATGCATCTCTTCACATTTCTCTTCAAACCAGTCCTTGTTGTGCTTCCTTCTTTGTTCCCAGCTCCTTTTCTGTATCCTCACATGCATTCTCCCCTGCCTCCTCTCATTTTACCTTTTGTGTTTCCTCATACATCTCTTCCTGGGCCTCCTGTGTACAACAGCCACTACTTTTACCCAAATATGTCTAAGTAGAGGTGCCTCACGATCCTCACACAAGTTAAAGTTTTGGCATCTGACACATTGCTTCCATCCACCGCTGAACCACATGGAGCCATCTGTGACTGGCACCAAAACCACCCCTGTTACTCGCCCAAAACCTTGCCAGTTATGCCCAATTAGAGATCCACTATTTACTCACCAGAATGACTGAGTCCTGTGGTTCACCTGTGAATTTTTCAGGTGGCAATTCTCTGCTTCTGGCTCCACTTTGATACCATCAGTCCTGCCAGCCCATTCTTCATGCACAGTATTGCTGACTCACTGACCATCAAAACTTTTGAAGATCTGACCTTTCAAAATTGAATTTATCATGAATCTCAAAATGAATTTTAAGTATTCCTTCTTTTCTACTCAGATGACTGTGCCAGAATTTGAGACAATATGAAGTAATAAAAATTTATACTTTCTTGTAACAGCTGAGGAGCCAGTCCACTAATTGAATGCTTCACCTCCCTTGCTCCTGAGAATGTTTATTTACAAACTGACACATTGTCAACATCTAAATTCGGTAGACATAGTCCTAACTTGCTGTGTTTTAATTAGGAAAAAAAGAACAACACATTCTGTTGCACTACATACAAATTAATTTGAAAAATGCAACAATTGCTGAACAAAGACAAATAATATGAACTTTGTCTTTACCTCCTTCTTGTTACTAAAGGAAAATTTCTCCTTGTTCTTTGTAAAGAAAGTAAATATTGTTTCATCTGCCACAATTGAAAAATGAATAAACAGAGAAGTCAGTTTTGGTCAAGTCAATGAATACATACTTTATCAAACTTCCAGAATAATTTCTGAATGTTAAAAATATATATGAGATATTAAGACAGTGTACCATATATATTTTCATAACAAATTACATAGATTGCAAACAAAACTGGCATGCAATTCTTCCTTGTATCCAAAATTATGTTAAATTGTATTAAAATGTTAAAGAAAGGGAGAAAAAATATAAACTCTGTCTATATTTTTTCACTTATTTTGTGTTTTACTTTATCTAATATACATTAAATAAAGTTGACTCCACAGTAGTAGTCATTGCAAAAACTATAGTCTGTTATGTATATAATATTCAGCTCTACTTTATTGCCATGTAATGTGCACTAATGTGATATGTTTAAGCTAGTCAGTTTTGAAAAATTGTTCTTAATTTTTTTTCTCATATACATTTAAGATTGAAACCTAATAATTTCAGAAAGTAGTCTTTACAAGAAAATATTTCTCAATGAGGCAGAAAATAGTACATTATATGAAGGGTTTGGAATATAGTAGAATTAAAGAATATAATTTATTCTTGTAAGAATAAAAGAAAGATAGAAGGAAAAAGATCATTGCTATTATAAGAATTAAAATACTCTTTCAGGTAGTATTTAATACTTTGAAAATCAATAGTGTGATAATTTTCAGATAATCTGAAATACATACATAGTAAATTAAACAATCACAAAATCCAAATGAAACAAAAAACACTACACTGTTCCAATTGAAGTAGATTACTTTACTCAGTTTCCTTATATTTTTGCATTTACGGTGCTTGTGTGGCTCACACGAGATGCAAACAAAGACAATCCATTCATTTTTATATTTATGTTTCCATTACATGAATAAGGCAAATAGAGAAGTAGGCACTCCTCAGGGAAGTGGGCCATCCTTTTGCCTTTAACTAATATTTTTGGTTGATAGCTCTAAACTATTGATTTAATGAACTTTTAGAGAGACACAAACAGAAGGTATATCCTGTTAGGGTGTTCTGGGCATGCTGATACAATGAGACAAGTTAAAGGGAAAGCCCAAAAAGAAATAAATGTTGCTTTAAATGGTAAAAAATAGTGCTGTATGATGTAGAATCTAAACAGAAGAAACTCTCCAGTCATCTCTTTTCTCCTCTTTCTCACAGTCAGCCTGGGCCCCTTGCTCTTCTCTCTCTCTTTTCTCAACACAATTGTTGACAATCACCCTGCAAAAAGCCTTCCCATCCTTTTTTCAAGTGTGCAAGGTATATAGCCCTGCAGTCCTCTCTGACAGTATCTTCCCTCCCAATCGCAGCTCACTATCTGCATCACTCTTCTCTGTGGTTTTGCTGGATCTTTACTGAGCCTAATTGTGTCAGTGCAAATTCTTCTTCAATGGAGTCTTTCAGTTCTGAGCTGGTGTAAACTTGCTACTGCCTCAGGTGCCCTAGGAGCATCAATAGCCAGCTCAGATATTCCTCTGTAAAACTTATTTGTAATATCCTATAAACTTTAATGGCTGCTGTGGCAATTAATTAATCAGTTTTGGCAAAGTTCTTTGAGGTCTTCAGATGAAAACTATGTGCAGCTTCATTCCTAATGCTGCTGTTGATTATTCTTGTTTTGTAGCTGTGTTCCTCTCTGATTGTCACACAGCCCTTGTATTACCCCTCCCCATGCTTTCTCTGTGTCTCATGTCTAATGAAACATCAGTCTCATGTGCCTGCTCCATCCAGTACCACATCTGAGTGAGGGGGAAGTTGGGCTTGGGTGATGAAAACAGCTTATGACACTGCTAGAAAAGAAACACCACCACCTCCTACCAGACAGAAGAAGTGATGGAGGGAAAGTTTTAACAGCTTACAGTACTATTCAAGTCTTCTTGCACTGCAGAAGCCTGAGCTGAACCACTTTCACACCTTTCTGTTTTCTTTTTTTCTTAAGAAAATATCAACTGTTGATATACAAGGACCCATTCAGAATTTTTTTTACTTAAAAAAAAAAACCACACTACTGTGACTGCAACATATATTATAATTTTGTCTTTATATGCATCTGCACAGTGTTTTTTTAAGTTAAATATGGAATGGGAATGGGAAATCTTTGTGCTGCACATAGTCACAGGAAAGACCAAAAAATTGTGGGGGAGGAAGCTGGAGAAAGATTTCAGTGCAGAAAATGAATGAAAACTAGAACAGGTATAGCACCACTTGTTAAATCAAAGCTTTAAAGTGCTCAGAAACTGTGATTCAGCTTTGTCTCAGCCCAGCTGAGACAAATGAGGAAGAATTTAGATTTTCATTTAAGTAGTGGTTAGTGCTCCATAATCACTGATTGCTTCTGGGTGGAACTGCACACCTTATCTGGTAGTTTCTGACAACATCCAAAAAGCCCAACTAACATATGTGAAATATCCTTCATTCTTTCATGCTGAGAGATGTTTTTTTTCAAGTTCTTGGTAAGAGAGGAGGGCTAACAATACACCTGCCTTTGACACAGTCACGCTTCTCTCAAACTGACTGTCAGCCTCCAGACCCTTCAGAAGTTCCAGTCTATAAGCTCTAAACTTATACTGGAAAGTTATTTAAAACACATAAGATTCTTCCAATATACTCTTTTGCTCTCCCTTATGTATTACCATCTTTGTTTTTCATTACAGATGTCAGATCCTATTAACTTGCTAAACTCAATCGTTAGGATAATTAGGTTAATGTCCATTTATTGATCTCGTTTTAGTTAGAAGAAAATAACTTTTCATAATCTTGTGTTTCGATAGATTGTCTAGGCTATTTGTGGGTTAGCTCTATCTGTAAAAATACAATGAACTCACAATCTTTCTGTAGAAGAAATATAAAAATAGTAGTATTTCCAAGCATGGATAAAAGCACAAGACTGTTTGTCATGGAGCAGCACAGGAGTAGGAAGGCATTCATTGAGTTCACTGTGATTTACAATCAATATTAACTACATAATATACTGAGAAGCACAATACTCAGAGAAAAGGCATGGTTATACTGTTATTTTATCCTATGAAGGTCATAATAAGATGAGTGAAATGAGAAGAAAAATTGATGGAAGATAGTTTAAACTACAATGGGGGAAAAAACCCCATCTGTTTTGATGAAGAATTCCCTCAAGAAATCTTGCTAAAGGACTGACCTCTATCGTAAATTTGCTTGAGAACTAGAACAGAAAGTTTAAATGAGATCTTTAGTGATTTCTGGCCTCACTGAAAGCTGGAAAATGACAATTATTCAATTTAAGAGTCTCTCTGTCTTAGAAAGGTAAGAAAAAGACTCTGATTTGATGGCTTGACAGACTAATGCTACAGCCTGTAGTCCCTCTTACTTCTGAGAACGAGTGTTCTAAACACTGCTAATCATGTCAACACATTTTTTTGTTGTGTCAAGTACTAGAAGGTTTTGTGAATTGATCTTGATTTCAGTTGAAGGGAAAAAGAGGAAAAAAGTTGATAAAATTCCCCAAGGAATTTTCAGGTAGATGTATGTAAGTAATTTCACCAAGTAAAAATTCCCAAAGAAGCTTTAAAGTGCCTTAATGTTTCTCCTACTTTTGCTCACCTCTCTTAATGATCCCCCATAGATTTCCACTCAGATAAATTTTGAAATACTCTAAGCCAAGAAAGGGCCAGTACTTTGAGCAACCATCTTACATTCCTCGGTAGAGCAAGGAAACTAACAATACTATGAATACTTTTTTTGTTATCTTCTTTATTAATTCTGCAGAAAGGGTTCCTCGCTGCAGAGTTGCCTCTCTTAAGTTACTGCCACTATAATGAGCATACCTCTGTCATTCACAATGAAGCATTCAGAGCAAATTAGGGAAACAGTGTCTACATGGTCAAACATAAGACATATCACTGCAAATGGTGAAATGGTACTTAGGTGAATGTTAAACGAAAAAGTAATGTCAATTTGTTTCTAGCTTCCAGGTGATGATTTCATCCCAGTGTAGAGGTAAGTTACATGAAGCATAGGTCCACAGAGGTAAGAGTGATGGAACAAGCACTCCCTGCTTTTTTTAATCAGTAGGCCTCCTCATTATGTTTTCTCTTTGTTTCAGAAAAGGTTAGTTTTTGGATATTAAAGCTTGTTCCTGCTTTCCCTTTCTAACCTTCAAATCTTAAAATAACCTTAATAGTTGCCTTTTTCTACCATTCTTCCAAAACAACAACCTAACTTCCATTATTTTCTGAAATTAAGGCAGATTGAAGACACTGAATGAAACACGAATTATCACAATTAGATTAGTAAATTTGATTTTTAAAGACCAATCCCCAATACTTTTAAAAAAATACCAGAAGTACTCTGAAGTGATGCCTGCTCCTTTGTTAACATTCCTTTTAAAGGTGGTCTCTGGATGCAGCATCCCATGGCTCACCACTTTGTGCTGGAAAGGTCACATTTTTACTGAATGATGATTGATACAACATAACAGTCAAC
Source organism: Lonchura striata (assembly GCF_050655825.1). Lineage (NCBI taxonomy): Eukaryota > Metazoa > Chordata > Aves > Passeriformes > Estrildidae > Lonchura > Lonchura striata. The sequence continues at coordinate 94,718,318 of NC_140704.1, read as the reverse complement.
AATAACTAGGAATTGTAAACAATCCTACCCAATTTAAGCATTGAAGCCAGATACTTTCTAGGTAATTTAGAGGCAGATTCCCATAAGAACTATTTCAGAAAAGGCAACAGAAGATATTATGCTCATTCCCAGGAGAAGGAAAGGGACAAACCTGTAGTCACCAAGGCAGTGAAACCCAATTTAGCCAGCACTCATCTCAGATTCAAGCCTGTCTTCTGATCACATTTGCAGGTCCATCCCTCCCCTAACAGCTGCTCACATTTCACAGTCCTTGTTCCATTGTAGTTTTTCTGTCTCTTGCTTCCTTCCAAGTTTAACTTACATTGTCCACCTGCACCACTATGAAAATGGGAGATGCTCAGAAAACGATGAGAGGGTAAATGTGACAAATTATCTTTGACAGGTGTGAAATAATTCTCATTCAGCATTAATTTATTTAACTGCTTTTGAAAATTGAAAACTGTTGCATTTGTAAAACAAATATTTTTTTCCCATTGTTGTGTTCTCGTATTTGGATATTAAAATACCAATCAATTTCTTTGGGGACTTTTTCCTTCCTATTTGTTATTTTAACAAAAATTTTCAGACTCAAATGAAACCATAAAATGAATGAACAATAATAACAACAACAAAAGATTCCACAAAAATTAACAAAATAAACTGAAACTCTGGAAAATTTTCCCTTCACAGTTTTGTAGCAACTCATCCTCATATAAATTGAAAGTAGCACTACAACATCCAAATTAGGAATTATGGAAGCCATCAAACATCAGAAGGAAGCCAATTATTCAAGCATCCTGTATTCTGCTTGGATTACATGTTCAAGAAGAAAAAAACTGACTTAAATTAAATCCAATGGACACAGATACACAAGATGTTTTCCTCTCTTTAACACAAAATTATTGACAACATTTCAAGCATTTTGTCTCCTAGTTCAGGTCAAGTCAAATCAAAACCAGAATATTTACCATGTGTTTAATCACTCTCCACTACATTTTCTATATTCATATTTACACATTTTAAATACCTAGAAAGTTTGTTTTGGAAGTTTGCTTAAAACCATCCTTGCAACAGACTATCAAAGAGTACAGATTTGAGCTTAAACATTACTTTAATTTCCATCTGTTCCATGATGCTGCAAGTATTTCAGAATGCATTTGGCATAGAACACTGCAAACATTATTCTGCAACACCAGTTATGTAACATAAATGTGCTAGCAAGCCAACAATAAAGTGCCACACAGCATTTGTCAATATTCCTACACATTATGTTTCCTAATTCTCAACGAGAGGGAAAAAGAAAAAAATTATAGGATTTTCAACATCTGAGGGAAATCAACTGTATAATTTCACTGTTTCAAAAATTCTTATTTTGCCAAAAGAAACATCCTCTTTATTTAAAAATTATTTTTTAAATCTCAAATTTTTCACATACAAAAATAACAATGCATACTATAGGCTTTCCACTAGAATGTACAGAGCAAGATGAGCAGGTGAAAATGCCCTAAAATGCTTCTAAAATCTGTTTCTCTACATCAAGCCCCTACTCAATATAGCATACTTAAAATACACATATTGTTGCTTTTTCTTTTTTTCCCAATTATGACGTATACAAATCTACAAGGATCTTTTGTTTTACTATTTCTCTAAGCAGCTTTTTCAAAGGACAAATTGCATCCACCATGCTTGCATTCTCAGAGTTCACATAAGACAGTACCTCCTCTTTAACTAAATTCTAAAAAATAGTCCTACTTGCCCCTTAGAATTTCATGATGTTTACTTCTTTTTATTACTTATTATACCTCCTGACCCAAATCTGAAAGATTATGTTCCCTCAGGAAAAAGGAATCCCAAAGTTTTGATAAGAAAGACACAGTCAGAACAAAGCTCCTGCTGCAGAGAAGTTAACCTCTTGGCAGGGCTTAATATAATTCTCCTTTGACTTCAGGTTGATAGCAAGACGTTGTTTTATGCCCTACGATATCGTGTGCTCGCAGAGGTCATGTGTCACACAGATATACTTGCTAGTATTGAGTGGCCTTTTAATTGTCTGTCAGTTCTGTCTGGGGTCCCGCCTGTGTACACTCCAAATGCAAATATGAAAAGCACGAAAGGTGGAGCAGAGCCCGTCCTTTCATCTCTGTATTATTTTTCAGAAGAACTGAAGCTAGCCTGTCACTACATTACAGCCCATGCATTAGACACTCTTGTTTCACAGTGGCACAAATCATAGTGGGAATAGGGGCCAATCTGTCAAGCAAAGCTTCCAGGCAAATTCTTGTTCAGCACAATGGGAAATGGTACAAAATTCTTTTCTTCAACCTCTCACTAAGTAAGGTTGCAGGACCTCTACCATTGCTGACAGTTTGCCTGAATATGATGCCCTGATGATTCATACCATGGTGCCTCTGTTGCCTTGTCTCAGGGACGAGCTGTAAGATTTTTTTTTTGCTTCCTTGAGTAAAGAGCTTTTCTTTTTGTCATCTTGCAATGCTGAACTACAACTTTAAATTGCTTTTGCATAATTTCCCTCATTAAAAAAATGCCCAATTTTCTCCCAGCTCATTGTGTTTTCAAATTGTCTCCATAGTATATGGCAAGACATGGCTTTCACATATAAATCAAGATATTAACCACGCAAAACCAAAAAGTATAGCTAAGGATCACTACTTACCAAACACTAGAAATTACTATTTTGAAATCAACATGGGGTTTTCCATGCAGCCTGTATAATACCTGTATTAGAGGGATTTCCATGCACCCAAGTGCAAGTAGCACTTGCTATTTTCATTGGACCTGATGTAGATACATGTGATGAATTAATTCTGAAGAAGAACTTTTCTCCTGTTCTGTGTATTTGATAGCATGAGTCTGCACTTCTAGGCATGGAACTTGCTCTTGTCAATGAAACACACAGACTGGCTCTGTGTCTGAGAGAAATCCCTCAAAGATCCTGGAAACTGGCAGTTAACTGCAGACATCTCAGTCAATTATGAGTCCATTCATGCTGTTTCTACTCAGTGCTTCCCCTGACTAATTTCTTACTCATCATTCCACCTATACACCTTCTGAAACACTCTTTTAGACCATGGAGAATTCTCTGGGGCCAACAGATCATGGTGCCACCACTGTCTACTTGGGATGACACTGGTCCATAAATATCACTGGAGTCCACTGGATGTAACACTGGGTTAACAGTGTTACCATCACTGGTAACACTGGGTGTTTCAGAAGTCAGTCCTATATGGGCAGCGTGTGATTGCATTTCTATGACAAATAGTCACTTCACATCTTATCGGCAATTTTAAGTATTAATCAGTCAGAAATAGCAGTGAAATTAGCCTTTCATTTGAAAGCTTTGAGTTTCAGTATATTTTCTGGTGGCATATGTTGAAATGAAAGCAAAATAAAACTAAGGAAGTTGTCATTTATGACCTTTGTCTGCCCTTTCTAAAAGATATAAAGTAAGTGTGTATATTTGGATTCATCCTAATAATACACAGACCTCTGCAATGTGAACAACTGAATGATTTTTGTGGGTATAAATTACTAACATGTGTGTTCACATGCTCCACTATCTCTAATGAGCAGTATTGTGTGATAAATAGAAACACTTTTATAGCTACTGATGTGTAAATTTATATACGTACACAGTCAGTATTAGGCTGCACTATAATGAACAGTTGATTTGACAAATTGTTTGGAACAGGCATTCGAAAACCATTGTCTAATGAATTTCTGTGGCTTGAGCCACATGTCTCCTTTTTACTCAACTTGTTTCCAATAACTTATGTCTTTGGACTATGAATTCTGTACTTGGTTCATATCACTGAGAGGAGTCTCACTGTTGAACTAAAATGGAAACAGCAGGCCCAAGTTTTGCAGCCTTTTTTCTGCCAAATACCACAGTTATTTTAAAGGCGTTTGCCAAACCACTTATGAAAATTTCCATACAGGAAAAAAGGGATCCAGTAAAGTTGTAAATCACCAGGCAAATATTCTTCATTTGACAACTTTGGTCTTCTTGTGGTCTGTAAGAGAGCAATGAGTGGTTGAAAGAAGGCATGATGATTTGACTTTTCATTGTTTGAATCAGTTCACTGGCAGTCAGAAATTTTCAGGAAGCCAACACTGATACACGTACAAATTCTTTTCAAATGTGGGGGAAAACTGACAGTTCAAGAACTGTACCATGGCGTTACCATGGGTCTAACAAACTCCAGACCAGTTACAATCATTATAAATACTCATTTCATGGCAATAGATTGTGTCTTTCATTTTGTCTACTAACTGCTAAACAAATTCAGTCCTCTAGAGATAATTTTAAAGATGTAGGTGGTTTAGCAGGATGATGAAAAGCAATTACATCAGCAGACTAAATCAGCCAGCATCAGCTTTTAATTTTTCCACAGACAACTATGTTTACTTTTTGAGCCCACTAGTGAACTCAGTCTTGAATGACATATTTGGAGTACATCAGAGATCTTCTTGAGCACTGCACTATTCCTAAAGAATAAACTTTCAGTTTTCACTTACATACTTTGTTTCAGATGATAACATCCTGATACAAATTGAAGATGACCATAATTTTTCCTCGAAAATACAACCTTGCTATCAAACATCCAGCAAATTCCTCATTGGAAAGTTCCTTTATCAAGATTGTATGCAAGAGACAGGGCTGTTTTGAAAGTCAATGATTCAAAAAAAAACACTTGCCGTGTGTTTCTTAGATGCAAGCTTCAAACTGTCAGAGTTTTGATATTGTTGATAAAGCTGACCAGGGATTGATGCCTAGAGGGGAAGTCTGAGTTGAAATTATGAGGCAAAGTTGAATTTAATTCTCTTGGTAAGACAGGTAAAGACAGAGGAGACAGTGCAACCCTGCTGCCATCTTACTAATAGGTAATCTATGATGATTACTGGTTACTAAACACCTTCATTTTCTAATTTAAAAGACATATTCATGATCCAGTCTTCAGAAAAATATATTTATCACTATATTAGACTTTTTCACTTAGAAAATTAATTATCAAATCATAATATGTAAATATCCTACTGAACTATGAGTTTAAATTGCTTCAAAACTGACTGTTTTGAAGTGGGTTCACTTTCAAGAATTATAAAAATGAACATTGATATTTGTAAAAAAAATCTTTATTTATGCCTGCATAAAGAGGGTCCATTAAATTCCCACTTTAATCTCATCACCATGTAGTCTGTGAAGAAAATGTTCTCACTGATTGTTTTTCTAACTTGCTACAGGGACAAGAGACACACCCCAAAAAAGTAAGCATATCTAAACTATGCCTTAAGTATACAAAATTTAAAAAAAAATATATAGAAAAATGTTTTCTTTCTAGAAAATGTAAAGCCCTTACTTTGGCATGTCAGCACATACACAATGTGAGGCAAGTAGGCAGTCTTTAATTTCAAATTCAGGCAAATTTAAATGATATAGCTTGTATTAGCACAAACTGACATTCCAAATTGCTCCTCACCAAAAATGCACCTCAGAAGCCGAACCAGTTGAAATGTTTTGCATTAAATTTTGTAGTTCACAGGGCTCATTTCACAGAGTTGTAAAAATATTGTGGTATCTCTTCTGGGGGAAGGATACAAGTTCAAATACTGTGATGTCACCACACAACTTGGTGGGATTTTTCTTGTCTCAGCTTATTTTCATTCCACACCACAAATGAGTGTGAGTATGAGTCCTGAATGAAGGTTGTTATAGAACCCATACTTTCTAAATTTTGTCCTTTGCAGCCTATTCAACCTCCTATTAAAATATAAGATTCCAGGCAGCTTATACTTTACCACTTTCACCCACAGAGTGAGGTAGGCAGAGCACTGAGAAAATCTCTGGCCTTTCTCCATCTGTCCTTGAGATGAGGCGTGACCAATGTGCCAGAAGAGTCCCGTTTGGCATGAACACGAGAGGTAGAAGCAGCAATACAGTATCCTGATATGTTTTGAGAGATCAAAAAGCAGTTGCTGGCACTCTTTTGCATATCCAAGAGGAAATCCTTCCACAAAGTATGATCCATGCACAACATCCTTCTGTTAGGGTGACCTCAGCCAAAGCAAAGTTTTCATGACTGGCATAACACTCAGTGACTTTACTCTTGCAGATCGGGCTTCTGTTGCTTTTGGTACTGTATAAACATACATATAAATTGCTACACATAAATAGTTTATATATAAAACAGAAAAATCTGTAGAACAGAGGGCCTATGTAGGACAGAGTTCATGTAAAATATTCTAGTTTTGAAAGCTATGAAAAGCTTATATTTTGAGGCAGTAACTCCATACCCCCAAAAGCAGGGAAAATCCAAGGTTGTTGATGCAAGCAGCTAATGATAACAATGTGATATTAAGGCAACAATATAGTTTCTTTTTCCATCTTACTCAATGCTGTCAACTCAGTCTTACTGTTCAGTCAATTCATCCTACAGAATAATTTTTAGAATTCCTGTGAGAGTAAGCTTTTGAAGACTAAAATTCAAGCCATGAGAAGGAACAGCAAAAATGAATACAACCCAGTATAGACCTAAGATGGCAAAAATCTACTTATCAGTAACTTTTCAGTGTTTGACTTAATTCACGACACATGTGAATTAAAGAGGACAACCTAAAGCACTGGGGAGAAATTATTCCTTCATATATGTAAATGACAATTTTATACACTTGATTTGTTTTAATTCCTACTAATTTTATGTATTTTTCAAGAGCAATATATTTTGTTGAAATCTCACTATTGAATTTCTTCTAGAAATACAAAGGCAAATAAATAAAATTTAAAAAAATATAAAATAAAATAAAATAAAATAAAATAAAATAAAATAAAATAAAATAAAACAATAAAATCCTGCTACTTATTAGTGTAGGTTTTAATGTCATCTTCACTGAACCAGAACTAGCACATTCAGCCAAAAATAGCTGGGGTGGAAATGATTTTCAAAATGTAAGCAGAAAATGCTCGGTTTGTGGTTTGCAATTGCTAATTTGGCTGGGTCTTCTGTTTATCTGTATTTTCTCTACAAGGACTTAGAAAGATATAGGAATAGAAAACAGAAAGTATGGTTTTTTGTACTTTCTAATCCCTTCTTCCTTTTCTGTACAGGGACAAGCTCTGTCACTGGGGTAGTACTGATTGCTAATCATGATTGTGTTGTCACTATCTGTTATTAGAGAAGCATTTCTAAATTTTAAGATAGGCTTAAAGGACAGAACAAGATTGTAGCATAATAAGATATAAGTTTAAAATAGTTCCACAAAACTATATGGAATTGATGGAACAACACCGGATTATGGCATGCTGAAAATACAAGGAGGAAATATTTAATCGGAAAGGAAATCTTTAATTGTTGTGTTGTTTCTATAACACATAACTCTATGTGCCTCAGTTGCCTCTCAGCTGCACATCTGTATTCATGATAAAGAATTATTCTCTCCTATAGAATATTAAATAGCATATTCATGTAGATAATTTCATAAATAAACCCATTTGTTAATTTCTACTATATTCATGAATGGTAACTTCTTCAAAATAGGGCACATATTCTTCCTTAACCTTATTTTATATGAATGCCCATAGGCAATTGAAAATGTAGTTTGTGATTGATTTTTAATGGTTTGGGGATTTTTTTTTTATTCCTATTGACTGATGGGAAATAAATTTTGTGTTGACTGGGAGGCATTTACTTGGAATGGAACAGAAGTGAAATACTTCATCAAAACATGAGAGAAATTTTGTTTATGACCCTTGATACACTCTACTAGCTAACTTTTTTCTTTTACTAGATGTTTTTGTAATGTATTTTCTCTTACTTATACTGTCATTATGGGTAAGCATTTGCTTATTATTTTAGCTATGGTACCCTAAAATATCATATCTAGAATCATATCCTATGGCATTTAATAAAAATAACAAAAACAAATGTGCCATTAAAATAAATCCAGAAATAATTTACCTTACTGGCTACTTTTTATCAGCTTTCCTTGTTCTTACTATACAGATTCAGCTGTTGCTTTCTTATGTCAGTACAGGAAGGACAACCATCATCCTTCTTCAGATTTCAATTCATATTTCAAGAGCTTTTGGCCACCAGTTCTACAATGTTCAGGAGAATACCTATTCCCTCACTTTGAAATATTTTAAGACTGGTCCCATATTCACACAGAAGAAAATAATTCCTCTGGGAATGTAAACTTTGAAAGCAAACCTATTGTACTGTCACAATATGGGATGACAGAAATTGCTGCAGTGGAGATTCAGAAAATTCAACCTTTGCTACTACACTTAGTGTTTGTTATGGAAAGTGCAAATGGATTGCCTTGGATGTGGATGGATGGACAGTGGAATCTGGAAGATCTTATGCTGCAGCAAAAGTGGAAAGCTTTACTTACATGCAAAGGCATCCAAACAACAGAGTTTCAGTAAATTTACTTGTTTGCTAATGCTTATAATTCTTCTACCACATTACTATTAGGATGAAATAAGTACACTTAGAATAATGAATCAGTCAAATCTTTATCATGTCTGATACCTTCACTAAATGCTCAGTGGCAATACTGGGGTGTCTCAGATCAGAAATGAGCTATATGTAGAAGAGATAATTTCCTCAGTGGATGTTTTTATTTGGTGTTTCAGTAATCTCACCAGGTAGACCAATTAATAAGTTACATTTATGAAACAGCTCCTGTTTTTAGAAACTCATCACCTGTATCTTGTAAATCAGTGGTAAAATTTAGCAAGGTGTTGACATAAGAAAGCATACAAAAATATAAAATTGTGTAAGTTCATATTAAAAAAATAAGCAAATCCATGAACTTGTAAAGTGTAAATTGTGACAAAGGGTAATAAATATGAATTATTAAGTGGGACCTTATTACAAAAAGCAGGAGCTGGGAACTGAAGTACAGAGGGATATGATGTCAAATGACAAAGTCTAGTTGAACAAAGAGACCTTTTCCTGTCCTTGCCTCTTAACATTTTTTTCCTCAAGCCATGTTAAACTCTACTACCATTGCTAGTTTGAAAGATGTTCTTTATTAGAGCTTATGAAAAGCTTACCTTCAAAAGTAGCTTTACTAAAAGAATTATCTAGAAACTGTTCTGAAGTCCCTAAGTGACAAACAGTTTGGTATGCTCAGGAAGCAGTCTGGGAAAGGGCCATTGAATTTTACCTCTAATCATCTTATTATAAACACTCTTGTTACACTATTCAAATGTTGCTAACCATTGTGTTTGTTATCCCATTATGATAAGGGCATTATTGCTGTACATATAATCATGCTTTTGTTTGTCTTAGGATTTTGAGGCTCCTATTTAAGTAAAAGTATTTATGAAGGTTACAATTTAAAGCACTGTACTATTGTTTCTTCAAACAACAGTAATCAGTATATAGGTTTAGTCCTACCAAAGGAAGACAACATTTTTCCTGTGCAAATATTCAGTCATTTTTTAACCTTGGCCATCAATATAGCATAGGAACAAAGCTGGTGTACAAAACTTGCCATTTAAGACAACAAATATTTGTTATGGTTGCTTCAAATCTTTCAGTACACAACTGACAATTACATCTTTACTTTTATGATTTACTAATACCATATGAAATTTTATGCTTAGTCACTCTGAAAAACACCCTGGCTTGTGTAACTGTACAGCAGACCATGCAAGCAGTACAGTCTGTACAGATGAAAACTGATGGGGTCATTATGATTCTTTGTATTTCCTTGCCTCCTATAATTCTGATGAAATTTCACACCCTCCTTTTAATAACTTTGGGCCTCAGTCTAGTGTAGGTCTTGAGTTAAGTAGGTCTTAGCTCTAGCTGTGCATGTAGTACTTAGAGGAACAACCTACAGGGTGGAAGTTAAACTCATGCTGAAAAGTCTTTGCTGTATCAGGGACATATCTGCTAATCATGCAACTCCAAGGCTTGTAAGTGTCATCAAAGCCTGAGGAATTTTCCTTCTATTTGCATCAACATCTGTGTGGTCATTTTGTAATTATTATTGAGAAAATAATAATAATAATAAGTGGCACTAAAGGGGGATTTAGTTTTCTCTGTAGTGTTCACTTCTTGTGGACATACATGAGGGTAGATTCTCCTGGGCTTAAACAGATTTCTACATATGCATATAGACATGTTATGGGAAAAGTGGTAGTGTTAACGCTTTACTATTTTATTTTTCTAATCAGTTTGATCTTTATACAATTTATATATTTCATACATGAAACCTCTGTCATTTCATATGCTCTCTTGCTGTTCTTGGATACGAGAATCACTGGAGGACCTCTGCCTTTTGCTGTCAGCATTCATAAGCAGTTTCCAGCAGTCATTCAGTTGGGCAGACAAAAACTGTAACCAAAACATTACAAATAGCTGATGATTCCTGAATCAGTTTACAGCAGTTAAATAAATATCCCTAACAGTTTTCAGTAGTGCTTGAGTGCTTTCTGTGTTTCAACAGGTTAAGTAGAGCTATAAAAGCATAAAATTTTATGAGAGATGTAATTATAAACCAGGCTCTTCAAAAGGAAATTGCACCTTCATATTTTTTCAAGATACTCTCTCAAGATGAAAGTCATCTTCCCTAAAATGTGATCTGCTAGGACTTGATCTATCAGCAAGCAAAAGCTCTTCACTGGTCCCATCAGCATAATATACTAAAATTCCTTCTTCAGTGATTTCATACAAAGATAAATTTTGATGAGCTTTTGGGACTGGACAAGGTAGGACTTGTGTGCTAAATGATAAGTTTCTTTCCTTTCCTTTCCTCTCCAATTGTAATATCAGCACACTGTTATTTAAATACAGATAGTCAGTCTAAAGGAGTTCAGCCAGAAAGGTGTTGAGTTCTTGTGGTCCTTGCTTAAGTTGGCTGAATGAGAATTACAGATTCTCCCTGGATCAAGCCCAGGGTGTAGGGAGGATTAGCAGCAACTTTTTCCAGAAGTAAGATGAAACTAATTCTTCTCTACTCTAAATGTTTGAAAGATTTACAGTAATGACATATGCCAGGCCTAAAAATCTATTCAAGTACCAGTAAATTCAGGTCCTTTTGGTGTGCTTTAAAAGTATCATGATATCAATTTCTTTTGGCAAGGAATACCTAATGGTAATCTTTTCCTGCATTCCATGAGAGTTATTAGTCAAAGTAATAGTTTATTTTTTTACCAGAAAAATAAACCTTAACACACTCAGGACTGCAGTTCACTAAACCATAATTCTACTTTGTTTGACTTACAAAGTGCTCTGTATTTTGAAAAATTGTTCTGTAATGGATGAAGGACTTGGGAAAAGTTCTACCCTACATTAATTTGCTAACTCTATTGGAATTGCCACTGAGACCACCAAGAATTACCTTCCAAGACTGTTATCAATGAGATAGCATCATGTATAAAAGAGCTCATGCTGAAAACAACTTCAACTGCCCCAGTTAATCTTTGGTTACACTGTGAAAGCAACACTGATTTAACCAGTCTTCTATAGAAATTGCAGATTCTCCAGAGGAGGGAAAGATGAAAGAAAGGCCTGTAGCAGGGTAATAAAAAGAAATGTTAATAAAATTATGTTTACAAAAGAAGATGGAAAATGTCGATACTGTGTAATAACAAGTATATGAATCTCAAAATCTTCCATGTTCTTCCTAAATAATTATGGACTACACATGAAATTAATTCATTTATTATAGTAATTAACTAATAAAAGCTCAAAGCAAAAGACTAAAAAGTATGTATGGCATGTAGGTATATAACACGCACCATAAAGATTACATTCGATCATCATATATATTTCTGAGGAATTTAGTAAAATACACTTTTTTAATTTCTCAGGAAAAAATATTTCCATTTTTGTCCATTTAAATAATGCATCACTGTATTAATATTTTTATTTTCAAAATCTAAAGAAATAGCAAATACCTATGCATATATACAGAACCAAGCACTTTGGGTCTACCTCTTTAAATGACTCTTCATTCATTCATTCTTAAAAAAATTCTTTGTCTCCTAGACAGAACAGATAAGATGTGGTTGCAACAGCAGTGGATTTGGGGTTTTTTCTCTGAAGCACAATTCTATTTCCTGTGGATGATACTGCAAATTTTAAATGCATCCATAATAAAAGACAATAACAACACAATAGTCTTTAGTACCTCAGCCATGGCACAGGAAGACACAAACTACATTGAAAATAACAGGATATATGCAGCTTATCCTCATCTGCTTCATAACCAAAATTTACAATGGCCTTCCCCACAAAACAGTAGTACTATTTAGAGAATGCTGAGAGGTTTTGTGGGTTTGGTTGTGGTCTTTTTCTTTCTTTTTTTTTTTTTAATTTAGAATGCTTTCTAGCCACTATAGTTTTTGTTTATACATGAAGTTACCTTAACAATAGCTCTTTCTGAATAATTTTGCATATGTATAGACAATTAGCAAATGACAATATTCTTGATGCAAAAGGGGTTCCAGAATTCCAATAAATAAACATTTTCTACATAATTATTAAATCACTCCAAATATTTACTATTATCATGTTTGGAGAACTTTAAACAGTCTTTGAGAAACAAAGAAATTTTCCTTTCCTTTTGGTAGAGAAATTTCATGTTCCTCTGTATTGGTTAGTGAACTATAGAAAGTTTTTGGCATTCTAGTTCTCAGAAATCCTCTTACTAATCTAGAATTGAGTTTCTCATGCCCTTACTCATTCTGAGACAGATATCGTCCTGTGACTTTCAGTAGAGCAAAAGAAAAAAAAGAGATATGCCTCTAGAAGGGAATTTTGAAATAGCATTTCTTTCAAAGTACTATGAAGGAAAAATGTAAGGACAAGTTTCAAAAGGGATATATTTATGAGCAGGAAGTAGATGCTCGGATCATAGATGTGTGCAAATTTGTTGCATGGCTCTACTATTTTTTTAACAAATGTAATTTCAACATACCTGGTGTGCAAAACAGAGTGAAACACTACTTCTTTTTACCCCACCAAAGAAAACAAAAACAGAACCCACTTATATTAGAATAATGTTATTGAAATTGTGAAATGAAGCACTTGAGTGCTAGGAAATGCCAGAAGGTAAGTTATCCATGTAATGTTAAATATAGCCTCCCGCAAAGCATGTTCATAATATAAGGCACAGTTTCAGAAGTACCTAGATGTCTTACAAAGCAGACTTTTAATGGCACTCTGAAGCCTGTAGGATTTATGCATTGATAAAAAGTCTCATCAACAATCCTTACTCATACTGCATTTTTTCAATGAAACTATACCTTTATCCAGGTCGCAAAATTCACATCAGATCATATGAAGCCGGTTCTCATCCACACACGATCTTCTTTTGTAGTATGTGAATCTGTCACAAAGATACACTTATTCTACTGGCTATCATATTGCTGCAAATGTAAAATAACAATCACTTTTTCACTGGCTGAAATTATCACACCCTGTGGAACATACTTAATGTACTGAAAGTTCAATTTCATCCAGAGAAGTTTTAAAATTTTAACGTTTCCAGATTTTATGTGATTGCTTTGTTTCTTCTCACTTTGCTTTCTACATTAAACTGTTTCTTTGAATAAACAAAAAAAACAACACTGATTGAGGCCAGTAAAGCAGCAGTGATATGTCTACAGTTTTGTGGGTTTGCTTTTTTATAACAGAGAAGCTAGCCCAATGCCAGCAATTTTTATGATGATGTGAGTTAGGTCTGTTGCGAAAATATTTCACACTCCTCTAAATATATTTGACTTCTTCTTCTCTACACCTCTGTCCTTGAAGAAGATCGACTGCCTGCTGTTTAGCAGAGGATTAAAAATTCACTGTCACTGCAAGAACTACAGTGAACACAAGTGTTTAGATTTGCCTAGACCAGAATTACGTGTTCTGGCATTGTTTTCAGAGGTAAGCACAGAAACCCCAGTCCTTGTCTGCTTTCTAGAATCACCAAGAGAATGTCAGATAAATACTTTAATTACTCATTATTTTGAAAAATATTATTTTTACTCACAATTATTCAGCACAGCTTGAGACACCTTCTGCTCTGTAAGTCTGAGTACCACTGTGGAATCAGAAGGAAGGCTCAATTTATGCTTGGATAAACTGTTCAAAGGGATGGTGGATTCAGGTAGTTTGCTTCACAATATGAAACAAACCATCTGATATTTGTCTATCCCTTGTTAAAATTCTGTTCAGTCACTTTTCTTTCAACCTCTCATCTCAGCTGTTTGAGTATGCTTGGCAGGAACTGTGACAAAGAAACACTGACAAAATTTCAATAAAATATGACTGAATCATAAAAGAGATGAAAGAACGAAGTTGTACCTTGTGAAGCATATATCTGAATGCAAAAGGAACACGTTTGCCTCTTGTATCACTCAAATTATTTTAAAATATACCCAGCCAGGATCACCTATGGTTTAAAAAAAAAATGTTGAAAGAAGGCTGCATCTGAAAACTTTGCTTCAACTGATTAATGACATTATCATTTCTGAACAGTCTTTTTGAAAACTGCATCATTTAGAATTTCATGATCATTGTCTTTATTAATAAATGCAAATACTTTAGTGGCTGGGGAGTTTTGTTTCTGACTTATTTGAAAAGAGGGGTTCAGCCATGCTGGATGATTATTGGAAACATAACCTCTACATCCTGTTGTCTGAAGCCAAATAATTAGATGCAGACAAATATTTCCTTGGATATATCATTTTCAGAATGTAAAAATCTTTGTCTCAGTCTAGTGAAAATGGTGTTCTGCCAGGGTTTTATATTTATATGTCATTTTCCCAACACTTTTAGCCAAATATGTGTAAAGGTTATCATGCTTCTATGGTATTTGAGCAGCTCCATGAAGGTTAAGCCAGTGTAAAAGTGGAGTGACTGGAGTGACAGAATGAACATATACATACATATATATATATATATATATGTGTGAGTGTGTGTGTATGTGTGTGTGTGTGTGTGTGTGTGTATACACACTAGACAGTACTCACATGAGCACTGGAGTTGAATGAATTTATCTTATTTAAGATCTCCACAGAGCTGTTAGGACCAGTCTGGATGTTGCTGTGATGGTCTTATTCTTATGCACAGGATATTTTTGCCTTTCCTTTTTTCTTTTGTCTCCTACTGACAGTCTAGCACTCACAGAAAGGTCAAATGGAAAGTCACTTAGCTTCTGGAAAATAGTGTTTTCCAGATACTCAGCTATCAATTTTTTTTTTACTTTTGCCTTTGACCTTATATTTTTTTTAATTCTGCAGGCTTAAGACTACTTTTGAATTTAACCCGATCCTCAAATAAGCTATATTCAATTACAAAAAAATGCTTTTACATTCTCCTGATTCAAATCTAGGTTAAAAGGTAAGTTCAGTGAAAAAATGTACAAGACTTACAAGTATGTATTCTCTCAAAATTACAATGACTAGACATTTTTACATTAAAAAAAATTTCTAAAAATCCTCTTTAATTTGGACTAAACAGTGCAGCTCTCAAGCTAAGATCTGTCTAGTTGGCCATTCAGTGTAACAGAGGTGTGATTAATACAGGTAGAGGTGAATAGCTGAAGCAAATAACATTTATGGTGAAAAAAAGAAGATGATACATAAACTTGACATTCAGTTATGTCTTGAATTTATGTCTTCTCTCTCTTCTTGATGCCTTGATCTTATGCTTCCTCGATAGATAGAGATTTGTGTTTCTATCTTATATTTTGAAAATAACAATGTGTATTACAAATAGGAAATAAATAGATTCAGTACTATTTATTTTCAAAATTTAACCATATAAGCAAGCAAGAATCTTTTGTTATAATTCTTCCTACAGAGAATAAACTTTCAGGTGGATTAAAACTTTTATTTACAATAGTGTGCTGTACATTGCTCATCAATCCCTTGGATACAATAAATCCATGTTTAATGTATTTTATGGTCTCCAACAGAAACTTATTAAAAAAGGGGTAAACTACTTGCATGAGTTAATCAGTTATATGTGTCATATGGTTCACTGTAATATATGGGGGGTTTGAGATCCTCCCTTGGATATTTTTTTACATTGTTAGTGCACATTTTTTGCATAAAATGGTCTACCTTTTTCAACACTTTCATCAGCCTCTGTGAGCGTCCAAGTCCACAGAGTCTTTTTATTTTAATATTGTATCCAAATCCATTATTACATTGTGTTATTTTAGATACCAGGAGGTGACAGGATGTCAACAGATGAGATAGTATAGTGCCAGCTCAAAAGCCAAAATAGAAAGGCTGATATAGATAGCAATTTGTGCCAAATTTATTTTGTCTGAATCACTATGGACCAGAACACGAGGACTCCAGAAAGGACACATTTTCTCCCCTATTGCAACCTAATGTAAATGTGAAGAGTAGCATATCATTATGTCTCACATGGTGAACTGGAACAGAGAGGAGAGTACTCTAATAAGCTTCAGGGAATTTACAAGTCAGCATAAATCTGGCTTCAACCAGTGGTATAGCCTCACTATGGACAATTTGCTGTAAATATTAGCAAGGAAGTGCTGATACATTGCAATAAAAAGTTGCTAATAAGATGAAGTCAAATGATATATTTTGATGCCCTGTTTTTAAATTAAAACTTCAAAAATGGAAGCTACCTAACATCATCTAGCAGTGATGGGACGATCACCAGGAAGCCTCAAATGTCTCAGCTGTAAACAAAGAGTGATCATCCTCTGCAAAAATAGAAAAGGAAAATACTGATCTGCAAAACACTTTAGACACCATAATTAGAGTTGAAGGCAGGAACAAACACATAATATAAATAAACATGCAGATAGGTACTTTGTGTTCTCTACAGGCAATTGGTACATCCAAACTAAACCAGCCCAGCAATGCTTTAAGAAGGCAAATTACTGTTTTCTCATCAGGTCATCTTTGTACACCACAATTTTTTTCTTTCACAGTAATTACATAAGAAGTCCTCCTGTCTAAATTAAATAACTGTCTCTGAGTTTGCTGCTGCTTCAAAATATTTCCCATGTGACAGGCGGGTTTGGTGCTCTTCCACTTTTCATAGCCCTGGGAAAGCAAACAGCAAACAAAAACTTTATATATGTGAAAAGCCAAATAAACAAAATTTTATAGTTTTCTCCAATGTGTCAACAAAGTTGTTTACAAGGGCAATTTCCACAGGAAGATCCCTATATCTCAATGTTTCTTCTTAATCATATTAAGAAGAAACAAAGAAGAAACAAAGAAGCTCATAAAGCAATGCATACTCCATTAGAAATGAAATCCACATGAGAAAGCTGAATCCTGAGGCACTCTTTTACCGAAATCTTTATCTGACAATGTCCTATTGAAATCAAAGGAAATGTGCTGCAGTAAAACATTTAGGGTTTACTCAATAGTACAAGCTAATCAGAACACACTGTTATCATGAAGACTAATTACATAATGTCATATAATCCATATTTTTAAATTTTACATTCATATAAACATCCAAATCTTTTGCATACTATGGAGGAAGATGTTTATAAAACTGTGGATCTACAAATTGTTACTGGAACTAAATGCCAAATATTAATAAGACAAAAAAACACCCTTATCTTTTTTTATTTATGTTAGAATATTTTTCCCCTGCTGTTTATGTGAAAAAATAAGGAATTTCTCATCAAATATCTGGGCCTTTACTAGGATGAGGGAGCATAAAGCCCAGGGAAGTTGAGTCACTATCTAAATGTGGCGGTTAGGGAAATTCATGGTTTAGTAATGGAATTGGAAATGCTGAGTTAATAGCTGGACTTGGTGATCTTAAAGGTCTTTCCAGGCTAAATGCTTCTATGAATCTGTAACCAAAAATAGATACCAAAGAGATGGCACTTTTAAATAAATTTTTGGTTCTGGGTCCTTCTGTTTGACTGGATTCCAGCACTGGGAACAGTGTCCCCTGGACATAGATGATGATCCATCTCCATACTTAGCCAAATGCGAAAAGGGAAAATCCCACTGTATCCTGGATTTTTAGTTGAGAGTGTTTCCTAGGAGCATGGAGTAGCCTGGGGATGACTCCAACCTCCTGTCCCCCAGGTATACCTCCTCTGAGACAAAAGAAGCACATGACAAAGCACACGGCATCTAGAGATCTTTCTTACATGCAAGGAGTGTCCAGAGCCTGCAGTGGATGAGTGCAGGTCTTCCACATGGCTGAACCTTGTAAGCCTTTTTTTAACACTCCAAAGAACACAGAACGCTCAAGATTCAAAGGATATTTTACAGCATGTTTTGGTGCCAGTCAAGTCACCTGCCTTCATGGATTCTAACTATACAAAAAGCACTCCCGGAGACTTTCCCTCTGAAGTTTCTGCTTTTGATTTCTCATAGTTTGGGGAATTTTTACATTTATATTTTTAAGAAGAATCATTTACTTATGAACCACATAACAAAGGTGGAAAAAAGGAAAAAAGTGGCCTTAAGAGAGACAGACAATTCTACTCAGCCAAATCTAGGACATCTAAAGATATCAAAATAGCTCAAAATTGTGTTTAAAAAGTAGACTCCAAGGGGTTTTATCAGTCAAAGTTATGTGTTCAATTGCACATATGTCTTAAAAGCTCAGGCTAGGCTATTTATTTTCTCAAATAAGTAATTTGAGCTTTCTCTTGTCCGATAAAACTTAACTTTGAGATGAATCTTGTTGGCTGTCTAGATGCTGGTGAAAAATATGTGTAATCTTTTGAGCTGCCTTTACCATGGAAAAAAGAAAATGGTAGTCAATTTGAGATTACCCTGAAAGTTTTTTGGCTCCTGCACACCTGGAGCAGGGTTGGCACTAGTGTGTGTTTGGACTTCCTACCTATGCTCCTTTCTTCAGCAGGTGGCTCTGCACTGTTTCAATGAGATGCATAGACAGAGGAAAGCAAGGGGACATCAGGACATTCACAAAGGGCTGCAGTTGATCAGATCTATGCCTGGAGACCTTCACTGATATTATCAATATCCTAGCCTGCTTCATGTAAATGGTACCTGGAAGATCTACTCTAATGTTGCCAGTGAAGATGCATTTGACTGTCCATGTTGACACAAAGTGTGCTCTCTCACATAAGCAACAGCTAGAAAGGCTTTAGAGGTGTCTCTTGCTAGCATACATTCATAGTACACCAAGAGGAAATGTAAGAAATTGAGTATTTAATTATATTTTTACATTACATGAGAAAGGATATTTTTAGACAGGTGGGATCCATTCCCATTACCATAGCCAGTTGATTTACACATCTGATTGGACCCTGAGGGCTCCTTATCTTTAGATGAAGAGTCCTAAACATCAGTGTAGCTGGAACAATATCCTCGTTGGCAGGTTACAGTGTCTTTGGATGTACATTTAGGATCCATTCTAGGATTTTGCATCCATTTTGGGAGCAGAACTGGATAGCCGGAAATGAATCATAGAAACATAGTATAGTTTGTATTGGAAGGGACATTAAAGATCTTTCAGTTCCCACCCCCATCCCATGGGCACAGCCACTTTCCACTAGACCAGATAACTCAAAGCACCTTCCAACCTGGCCTTCAGTGTTTTCAGGAACGGGACATCCCCAACTTCTCTGGACAACCTGTTTCAGTGCCTCACTACTTGGATTAAAACCATTCCCCTTTTTCCTATCACTACCCGCTTGTGCAGAATTTCACTGTCCCTCCCTCTATAGGACCATCTATAGGTTCTGGAAGGCTGCTCTTAGGTCTCCATGGAGGTTTCTCTTCTCCAGGTTGCACAACCCTGGCTCTCTCAGCCTGTCTTCCTATGAGAGGTGCTCCCCCTTCACAGCCCTCCTCTGGACTCGCTCCAACAGGCCCATATTTTTTATGTGCTGAGGACCCCAGAGCTGGATGCAGCGCTCCAGGTGAGGTCTCACCCTAGTAGAATGGATTGGGAGAAACTTCCTTGACCTGCTGGCCACACTTGTATTTATGCAGCACAGGTTACAGGTGGCTTTCTGAACTGCAAGTGCACACTTTGGCTCATGTCCAGTTCTTCATAAGAACCCCCAAGTCTTTCTTCACAGGGCTTTTCTTTTTGAGTGCTTCTCCCTCATGTACTCATGTCAGTGACTACCCCAACACAGGTTGGACTTATTGAATTTCATGAGATTCTTGTGGGTTCAATTTTCAAGTATTTTCAGGTCCCTCTGGATGGCATCATGTCCTTCAGGTGTGTCAACAGCACTGCTTATCATTGTGCATCTGCAAATTTGTTGAGGCTGCACTCCATGTCTTTGTCATTGATTAAGATGTTAAAGAGCATTGGTCCCAAGACAGAACCCTGATACCACCAACCTCTACCTTGACTTAGAATTAGTATATTTAGCAGTGAGTCTAGTGGTTTTGCTTCTTAAATTAATAATATATACATTTTGTTGACTTTTTAGAGCTATTGTTTGAAGTCCTTAAAAGACATAAGGCTGTATGCATTGGTATGATCTTATCAGGCAACCTTATATTTCACATCCACTAGATGTGTAGAATATGTAGAACTGTATTTTAGACTGTGTATATGTTACACATACATTATCATCTATTGTAATGCTATATGATAGAAAATCTTGTTTTATTACTCATGGATTCTCTGCTGTCATTTATGCTGCTGCAAATATATTTTTTCGGTGTGTTTGCAGTGCAGTACTTAGCAACATATGAAGTAATATTAATGATTTTTTTTTAAATTGTAGTTAACTTTTAAAATGACAATAAATTATTGTCTGTATAAAGTATGTGGGTAGTTTGGGGGTTTTTTTTATATTTATGTAATATGTATTAATAGAAAGACTTCTCTGAGAAGCCGTACACGGGCAAAAAAAATTTCCTAGTATTGTTGTTTAGGAAAGGTATTCCCCAATTTAGTGTTCCCACTGAAACACTCCATGCACTGCTTACTCACTCCCCCCTTCCTTTCCTCTCTTCCTGCAGTGGGATGAAGACAGGAATTGAAGGCACAAAAGGTAAAGATTACAGGTTGAAATAAGAACAAATTACTGGAAACAGCAATGAAATAAGGAAGAAACAGTACAGAAAATATATTAATGAAAAGGTGTACAAGAAATGCAAATGAATGACACATGACAGAACCAGCACCACATAGAGGACCTCCATGCTACCTACTACCCTTCCCCTAACCCACATACCACTGAATAAATGCCCCTAATGGCTTCTGCAAAAATTAAATCCTCTCTTGGCCAGAATCACAGCATCTACTTATATACACACCACTGTGAACTCTGCAGGCTTTTCAGCATAAATTCAAGTTTTCAGTGATCACACATGGTATCAGTTCTTTGAAAGAAAAAACAGAAAACAGATTAAAAATAAATCACAGTATTAGTTGTGCTTCAGGAATATTGTGTACATTTTTGAAAAGGGATTGTCACAAACTTTGATAGAGAAAGTTTGCTTGACTGTTCCATGTATGTAAATGTCATATATAAACAAAGCATTTGTCTAATTTTATCAACAGGAAAGAACAAGAAGAGAATTAGCAAAGCAGAGATTACTTTTGCTCACCAGCTTGAACAGCATAGATTTTACTAGCAATTAGAGAAATAGGCCCTTGGAATGTGGCTTCTCCCCTGTTCTGCTTATCTTCACATAGCAACAAAGCATTAAGAAAGCTGTTCAGCTAAAGGAATGTACATTTAAAAATACAATAACTGATTAGCCTCATCCCAGTGATTTGGGATTTTTGTCTTGTACATTTAATAGCTCAGCTTAATTATTCAGTCCTCATTGGGTCCCTTGCGAGTCATCAGGCTTTTCCAGCTGCAGACACTGGTCATTTACAGTTTTATAGACACTAGAGAGATCTGTTAGAAGGAGAAGAAAACACAAATTAGCCTTTTTAGCTTGGCCTTACTCAATGCTGGCTTTGTGCTACAATAAACATTCAAACAGTTAGATCTATCACTTTGTGCATGTTGTGCCAAAAACTTATACAGAAGATGACTGGAAGGATGGCTTCCCTTTGTGGTTCTGAAGCTTTTGAGGACTTCTGAACTTCTTTGTAAAGCAAAATGGTATGTATATGTTCCTAAAGGGAGTGGCAGCCAAATTGAGAATTTTAGGTCAGACAGTTTGAAAAAAAAAAAAAAAAAAAAAAAGAAAATAAAAATAGTCTCTTCATCTCTTCATTAACTGCCAAAGCAGAAAAGGAAAGGCTCCTTTTTGCAACTTTTCTCCTACTAAATGAAACTGATTGGGCAGATGATAAGTTTTCATGTTTTGGTAATTCCCTAAACAGCATGATTTACAGTGAAATCAGAAAATCTTCTACTTGATTCCTTCAAATTTATTTAATCTTATATGTGTATTTATGAGGTGATGTTAGCCTCATGGTGGAAAAATATTACTATGCTCATGCCTCTAGTGTTTAAAAACATTAATTGAGAACTAATCCAAATTTTGGTGTCTTTTTAATTTAAGATTTCACAATTTAAATTCCATTCTTTGTTCATTAGTCACACATTTCTTCTGAAGAAATCAAAAGACTACTTCTTAATCTCTGAAAAGTCACAAAAATCTGAACCCCATCTAGTGTGTGGTGTGTACAGCAAGAGCATTTCACTGAGTTCAACACATTTTTAATTCAATATGCATAGCTTGAGAATTTCAATCTTTTTCTCAGAATATTTGCCCAAAATGTGGCATTCATTAATTAAATAATTCATTACAACCTATTCACTCAGCTTTATTATTAATAAAATTCCTTTGAAATAGTTGAAAATCCCATGGATTTTAAATTAGTTAGAATTCTGAAATTTTTAGAAGTGACTGCACTTCTGTTCCTATTTGACAGTGTTGATACTGTCTTTTTCTGGTAGAATCAAAGAAATTATTCTTCCCTCTTAAAGTAGTGACATTCATAGCAAAACCCCAAAATATTATCTCTTCTATAGTATTATCCTGAATGTTCAACATATTTTGCAGACTGGGTCTGACAATCAGTTCTGTTTTCTTTGAACCATCTCCCTTTTCCTGTCTCATAATAAAAGAGAAACATTTGATGTGAGGGAAAGTTCCTTTCACATGGGCTGGTTTGTTTTATCCACAATGTATTAAGTCAGTCAAGAAAGCTTCTAGAAAGCACTATTTGCAAATATGTACTTACATCTAATTAATTATTTTAAAATTATGTTCATTTTATGGAGTGCAATCAAGATGCCATTTCTGTTACCATCATATTTTCCTGCTTAAAAAAAACACTTTACAGAGAAGCATAAAGTCAAAGGCTGCTGTTAGGGATGTTTTTCTTGATTGGGATGTAATACATCCCATTGCCCAGACTTTGCTTGTTTTTTCCAACTCCCGACTTTGCATATGAAAACCATACATCTCCCTGGAACAGGACTTGGCAAAAGCATTTTTGTCATGTGGTTTTGTATTCTGATGAAAGGTCAGAGACCTGAATTTTTCACTCTTTCACAAAAGATTACTACTATTTTGATATGTTTTATGCTAATATATAAGTATATAGCCTAAATTAATTGTAATGAAAATATTTCAACTTTGCTTCTAACGCATCTCCTTTATTCAGTTTGAATGTCCAGTAATCTCAGTAATTAAAACCCTTCAGGATTTTGTCTTCATGGAAACTCTCTTGTCTGGAGGGTTTTTATTTTCTTATCTGGATTTTTCCCTTTACATTAAGAGAAATCCCATAATTCAGTAAAGTTCTGTCCATTATTGTGTGTCTTCCTGGCATAATAAATTAGAATACACTGTCAACTGAGGAGGGTGTGAACATTAAGAAACAGAAAGCATGAAAGCAGAAAATAAAGTGATAATGCTAAAGAGATCCTTAATATACAATCAGTGCAGTAATTCAAGAAAATTATTAAAACAGGCAGCCATATGCTGCTATTTGAAAATTTTTCTTCCAATGACTTCTCATTCTCTGCTATTAACTTTGTGATCAGATTTGGGATTTTGATATGTGTAGATAAAGGTATATCCCTATAGTTAATTTTTTCAAAGTATATCTAAATACAAAAATATGTCTTTTATGACTGCTAGAACTTTCCCTCAGTTATCTTAAAAAAACCTCATAATTTCAACAAAAGTTGTACTGTACAAAATGTGAATAACTGTACTTTATAGGTCAAATTTTGACACACATAATTAAAAAACAGGGAGGAAGGAAGGAAGGAAGGAAGGAAGGAAGGAAGGAAGGAAGGAAGGAAGGAAGTCGAAGCAGCACAAATAAGCTAATTATCTGAAAGGAAAATTACAGAAATGTAAGAGGGGGTTTTAGTGCTTCTTCTAGTGACTGGTATTAGCATTTAATGATGGATTGATTAAACTCTGATTGATATGTAAATGTATGCTTTCAAGACTTTATGTATCCATTAATATAAAATTGCAATATGTCTATAATAGCACAAATGTATATGCAAATAAAGGTAATATTTGTGGGCACTTCTTATTCTGAAGGATGCAAGTCAACACGTAGACCTTATTTTTTTCCTCCTCTTCCATTGGTAATAATTTTGTATTAGAAATGAGAGATACTGGCAAGGATAAAACAAAGCAACAACAATTTATTTGCAAAGGGAAGAGTCATAATTTTTTTCTCTCAAACACATTTTAAAAATACATCATATTCTTCTGTTAGAAATTCTAATGCATTAAGAAACAGAATAAGTATTGAACAGTAACAACCAATATGTTTTACACCAGACATTCCTATGAAATCCTGTTCTCATTTCACATTTTTCTGTTCAGTTTGACAAACTTTAATACCGTACTCAGCTCCACTTTCCCTCATGTAGGTATAAAATTTCTACTAAAATAATTTAACCATTACATTTGGCCGATACTGAAAAAAATTTGGCCAAGATATTAATACAACTATTTTAAATTTAAATTCCCTTTGTTGAATAGATTTAGTAATGCAAGTTATATACTCAAGTATGGTGAATAACAATTTGAGGTTTTCCCTACAGATTCTTTGCTGACAGATTTTTTTCCTACAAGCTTCTGAGGCATTGAGAACACCAAGAGGCATCTCTGTTGATATATTCTGTATTTGAAAAAGCACTTTCAATTAAGTTTAATATATTATTTCTTTCTGTATTGTACTTCTGTAGTATTTTTATACAGTATCTTAACAACTGATAAAATAGGACAGTGGAGAATATAGATCTCTGTATGCAAACTCTCCACTATTTATATTTAAAACCCTTGAAAATATGCCATTTTTAAAATCTCCCTGTGGTTTTTGTGCTGGTACTGTAAGCTATTGTCATAATTAAGTTATTTCCTACAGGTTTTAGAAAAAGATGAAAGACCAGGTTAGGAATGAGAAATTCTATCTTATTAATGAGTTTTAGGCAAGTTATATGGAAAACAGTAGTTGCTGTTGTCATTTGCATAACATATGTTGTAGATTGCTAAGCAAGTTGCATGGAGCTCAGCCTGAACATAATTAAGGCAGTAGTTTGCAGTAAATAAAAGTTCCAAATCAACACTTTGTGTCTCTGCTTTAAAAAATAAAATCATTAATATTCTTAACACTTGAAAGTTCACAGAGATACTGATAGGCACTGAACTGTTGAAGGAGAGTGGGATGGTGTTGCTGTCACCATTCCTTCTGTACAGTAGAAATATAATTTAATATACCAGCAACAGCTGACTGATACAGCTGTTCAAGTCATTAAGGGCAAATTACATCTTGGGAACTAAAAACCCACTTAAAATTCCAGGCAAAAATCTATCATGGATTTTTAGGATTGCCTAGTCTTATCATATATGAAATCAGTGGACTTTTAGGATGAAAAACCTCTGGACTGCCTGGACAGAAGCATTTAGATGGGTCTGTAACCTTCATCTGAAACATTTTTTTCAATCTAGAAATAGACAATTGACGCACTTTGCAAGGTGCAATTTTGTGCTAATTCTATTGAATGAGACACAGATAGTCCTAGATAAATCTTAGGTCCTATTTAGGTGTGAACCTGCACTATAAGAGCACCTCCTTCACCAAGGGATATCTTCTCTTAGAAGGCCAGAAAAAGTGTTGATAGAAATATAAGAAACATGAGTTCCACTAGAGATGATGAAAGGTGATGCTGGACTCAGCCCCACAGAGATCAGGGCACTCTCCTGAAAAGTGAGAGGACAAAGGTTTTGCCTTCCTGCTCCCCAAGATTTTAAAATGTTATTCAGTCATATTCTAAGGATAAATCTACATTCATTCAAGGAAGCAATGTCTGGGAAAGCTACACACAAAATCAGACCAGAACTGATAAAAGAAAAAGCACATACAGAATGGACATATACATGGAACAAACCCCAAGTTCGCAAATAATAATACTCAAGAACAGTGACTGACTTTTGATTTTCAATGTTTAAAGTTGACTTCTTGGAGTGCTAAATGACCTCACAAAATGCAGATAAGTAATGAAACATATTTACTCAAAACTATGTTCTCCTGGAAGTTACCACTCTGCGTTTAAAAGGACAAACAGAACATAGAAAGCTCATCCTTAGGTTTATCATTTGTCCATAAGTTTATAATAATATATGACCCTCAAAAGGTTTGGTTATCACAACCTGTGATACTTGATAATTGTTTACTCTAAAAGCTCACACATTAAGAATCCAGTCTGGATGGAAAATTCTATCCATTTTTATTTTTCCCACTTCATTTCACCAGTACAAGGACAGGCGTACTTAGAAACATATTTTTCAAGCAAAGGAAAAAAGATCCTGGCAGAGAACAACTTTTTCATTAATCTTGAATTAAGTCAGTGACTTGCAAGAGAAAAAACAGTCTTCAGTTGCCTCAGCCATTTCACCTACTCCTGTTTAGGTCCTCTGCAAGGCAGAATGAGCCCTGAGACCACTGCACATTTCTATCTTCTTATCCACATACAAATGCACAGCCTTTTGTCCAAACAAGAATGACACAGTTGTGGCAGTAGCTCTCTGGCCACAGGGAGAAACAAAATTCTTCCAGGCATTGTGCTGGGAAAGGCTGTGAGAAGGTCAGAGAAAAGAATGAGAAAAAATTCTTATCTTAACTTTCTGCACCTGGTGTTGTGAGCATGTGGAATGTGTTATGGAGATTTATTTACCAAAGGGTTATTTCTTGATTAGCCAATGGTGATGGTGTTTGGATTGGAGGACCAATTAGGTCCACCTGTAGCAAACTAGGATATAAAAGAGTAATGGGTCTCTTAATAGAGAAATTATCAGCCTTCTATAAAGACATGGCATCTGTGTAACTTATTACCCAGCCTGGGACCCCTGCACTGACACACAATTCTAAGTTGGGAGGCTGTGATGTGCTGTCTATCAAATATACAGGAAAGTAATCAAAGAATTGAGTGTCTGGTTATCAAAGGTACATAACTTATGTGCTCCTTTTCCAGTTTATGCATAGACAGCCCATCTTGATTAAACATGGTGGAATTTTATCCTGAATTGTTGATATGTTACACATGAAAATGTACACATCATCCTTTGTAATCTGTGCCTACTATATATCCATGGATTTAGATGGATTGTGGTGGTCTTACATTCACAGAACCCATTTCTAATCCCATGAAATGTTATTATTAACTAAGATGATATAATTGAAGAGTACCCTGGGGGTCAGGGGCTAGGCTGCCTTCTCAGACTTGTTATTACTCTGGAAAATATTCTTACATGTTTGAGGTGATGATGATAGGTCATTGGTTGTTGATGTCCCTTAGGCATTTTGGTTTGGCTGATTTTGGTGTCAAAACAGTTCAGAACCCCTTCACCATGTCCAGAATCATTCCTGATGGCCAGCCACAGACTGAAAAATTCTGTAGTCTGGAAATATTTAGGGTCCATTTTCTAAATCCCTCAAAGTAATCCCATCTGGCCCTGGAGCAGAGCGCTTACTCAACTCTTTGACATTTTTGGAAAATTTCTTAGCCATGATTATGGTTCAGAAGGCATTGTTTTCAACTTGGCTGATCAGTTGTAATTCGCCAAGGTCTTTAATCATTCCATGTGATTCCCATCTTAATTTGAACATGGAATGTACTTTATCGGGTGGTATTTCACGTTTTTGTGGATTCTATATCGTCCAGAATACTTCTTCCTAATTTCCTCCATCCAAGTAGAATAGCTGCTGGTGTGGTAATTATTGCCCTATTTTGATGGCCTTCTTCTTCATCCACTCTGTCTATATAATACACCAAGAGTGACTTTGCATTATACAAGGATCTAGAAAAAATAAATTATTGTTATAGAGTATTTATCACGTTTTACTTCCATGTTATCATGTATCAACAGTTAAAGAGCAATATTGTAAAATTAACCTTAATAAAATTATTTATCCTGATTTAGTGCTTTGTTCTAAGAATGTATATTCAAAGGCAATATCCAATTTTTTCCTGAACTCCTTAAAAATGGCTTCTGATGTCATACTTCCCATATAACACTTTTTTTTAAAATTTAACTTCAAACTGGAAATTAAGGTTGATATTAAGGGGTGGTTCTAGAAATCAGAAATAATTTTAAAAAAATCCCACCACATTGAAATTGTGAGAGTAATTCTAGGAAATGCCTAGATGGAGCTAAGACTGTGAAAGAATTTTCTTTATAAGCATGATAGAATTCCTCAGATTAAATTATCCAGAAAATTAGGGCAAAAATCCAGCCATTAAATGATCTTACACACCCAATGTTACTTAAGGGTTCCTGAACAATTTTTAAAGTAATTAATACATGGTATTCAGGAAAATGAGGGTTTTTCTTATACTAACTAAATAAATATTCAAAATAAAATACATTTGAGACAGGAATTGGTTGAGTAGTATGCATGTAAGTCCTAATTAAGTAAGTGTCACTGTTTAAGCGGGTTTCATGACTTCAGTATGAGTAAAGTTTAAGCATGTATTTATAGACAGTCAAATGATGAAAGCTTTATCCCCAGTACGGGAAGCTTAAGATGCTAAAAGCTTTTTAATAAATGTTAAAAAATCATATTAAGTTAAACATTCTTCAAATTAAGCAAAAACTTTGATGCTAACCTCAATAATGATTAATCACATGACTAAGTATTGTGGCATTCCCTAAAACTGTTGCTATGAAAACTTGAAAAAATTTACGAAAACTATAAGTGTCTATGGGATTTTTTCAAGTGGATCTTTACATAATGCACAGCAAACAGATCACGTACTGAAGGAAAGTTACTGTAGACATTTGAAAAATTTCAGTCAGAATTCAGGATTTCAGGATATTCATATTCTAATCTTTTCAAGATTGAATTCATATATGGTCCTAAAGTTTACGTCTAGATTATCCATATATATTTACTAGTTGAAGATATAAAAGTCTTCAGTTTCTACAAACTGTAATCTGGCAAATATTCAGTAGTAGACCATTTGAAAAAGAAAACTGCTTTTAGTAGAGGAATGTGAGGTAATAATATATATAATATGAAGTTCAGATTTTAAAGCTATAGGTTTATTTTCATGTGGGCAAGAGCTGCTGTGATTCTAACACATTTTAATTAAAGGCTGAAGACTAGAAATATTGTAAACTAAATAAAAGGGATACAGACACACAAAAGAAAAAAAAAACTTCCATAATTTTTGTCAGATAAGATCTCTGAATTCAGACATGATTCCAGACTGCTCTCTGTATTGTTCTGGGTTATCTAGAATTAGTAGGTGTAGATAGCATTTGCACATTTCACCACCTCGACTTTTTGAACTTCCACATTTCCACAGCCAAAAAGCAGATGTAAATATTTTAGGAATCATCCAAAATGATCAGAGGAATTTTTAAGTTTTAAAAAATAAATAATTAATAAGAGGAATATATTTCAAATCCATAAGGATCTTGTATAGGGGACTTACACTTTTATCTCTTTTGCTATATTTTTTCAAGTAAATGAAAGAAAATCAGTTGCAATTAAATACATTAGGAAGAATATTGCTCTCAATTCCACCAAAGCAAAATAAGTGCAACTGTGCTGATATCAGAAATGTTAGACAAAACTTCATGGGCTTCACTGTGAGAACACCTGGACTAATTTTCTTTACTGTGCTATCATTAAAAGCAAACACACAGTTTCTTGAATGTGGACACTAACAAACATTTATTGTGAGTTGATTAATCTCCCCTTTGAAAGTACCAATTTGCAGAAGTACATGGGTATTAATGGTAGCTTTGAGATAATATATTTCAAGATATTGATATTTTTAGGAAAAAAATATGCCAGTTTTCTTTCAAAATATGACTTTGCTTGCACTTGGTCTTTCACACCTTAATGGAAGAAATTACTTTTGAAGTATGGAAGGCTACAAATATTAAGGAATCATTATCCAGGAGCTTTAGTAGACAATCGTGAAAAAAACTTTGCTGAGAGAAGAATTCATTGTAGACCATGGAATAAAAAAATTTTGAAAAATTATTCAAGACTAAGTTCTTTCACCCAGGAAAATTTCTACAGCATGCAAAAGAGGCAGATGCTACATTAAAAGAACCAACAACTTAATTCACTCCAAGCAGTGCTATAAACGTTGTCAATGAAACAGTACAAGATCACATCTGTGCTGGTCAGAGCGTTTGATTTTGGTAAGCAAACTGCCTGGTTATCTTCTCACAAGCATCAGACTATCTTCATCTGCATGAAATCCAGTGAATGAAAAATACCAAAGGGTATTATTTGTTAAAGATAATGGGCTTGGTGTAGATGTCATTGCTTGTGAGTTCAAGCTGTAAGTGCATGAGGCAAGATATTCCAAGTCTCTGAAGAGCATGAGTTCATATTAACACAAGCTATTCACCCAAACTTTTTGTTATTGCTACTGATGGCAGAGTGTTAGTAAGTGCACACTTAAATTGCACCTATACTTTGCAGGGTAGCCCTCCAAAGTCTACACCCAAGCCAGGACTTTTATAAATATATTTTCTTAACATGATAGGAAGCATGCTAAAGTTGGGTAAAATTATATAACAATCTCTTTGTTGACATATTGTCTCCATTTGGATTTTCTTTCCTTCTATTAGTAAATTTTGAGCAAGAAAATATTTATTAAAGGAGTTGAGTGTGATTTCTTCTTTACTGATGATGGTCATAACATAAAAGTGAAGACTCTCCTGCTTCATTCTAGGTATTTTCAGAGTGATTCCACTGAAAAAGAAGCATCAGAAAAATAAGCAGTTTTGTTGAAGCCAACGTGATTTTTGGAAACATACAGGATTTACATAAAGTTTTCAAAATATGAGCCCTTGGGCTGAAAAAGAGACACATTAAAATACCTATTTGTCATTACAAAATTGCTTTTCAGTATATTCAGAAGTTTTAACAAAATTTCATGCTCTGATATATGCAGAGAAGTATTATAAGTGGACCACTAATTCTTGCTTTATTCACAGGGTTATGAACATGCTAGTCTATTTCAAGTGTACTGAGACCGTAAGAATCAGAAAAGATAAAGTGACACTGCTACAAGACCAGGATGTCAGGATGCTTGCAGTTCCTCTTCATATCATGTTTGGATCCAAATCCTTCCCTCAGCATTAAAATCCTACAGCTGCTTCACTGCAGCTCCTGTAGAGTGTTAGGCGTAGAAAAGTTCTCTCAGTAGCTCATCAGGTAGGAACTATTTTTGCACAACCAATTTGGATGAAAAAATATTTAGAACTGAGATGTCCACCACACAGCCTGACGAGAGAAAGTATTGCATTTTTTGAGAACAGAGAATTTGATCAGCTGCCTTCTCAGAAGAAACAAGAATGGTTTTAATTTTAATATGAAGGATGCTTCTCCCTGCTGGGAAGTGAGCTACCAAATCCCCATAATACCAAAAATACAAATAGCTCCATATATCTGTCTATATTATTGAACATGCCTGTTTCCATGTGTGAGAGAACACCAGTTCCCCACCAGGGGTTTGAAACATATTAAGGATATAATTACAGCCATCTCTATCAGAGAGGGAGTTTTTTATTACTGCTTTTCAAAAATAATCTCCACATCTGGATTAAAAAGTTCACTAACTCTGATAGCATCACAAATTAAAAGTAAGTTATAAAAATTTAGTGGTTAAGTTACATTTTCTTGGACAGTTTCTGAACC
The DNA here is from genome assembly GCF_050655825.1 of Lonchura striata. Taxonomy (NCBI): domain Eukaryota; kingdom Metazoa; phylum Chordata; class Aves; order Passeriformes; family Estrildidae; genus Lonchura; species Lonchura striata. The sequence goes on along the minus strand of NC_140704.1, from coordinate 94,686,225 downwards.
ACAGAAAGACTCCCTGCAAAGATAGTAGTATCCAGACCTCAGACCTCCTGTGTGACAGCCCTCCATCACAAGGCAGCAGACCCAGGATCCCTTTTTCTCTCTGTGTTAAATGGATATTGGATTCTCATCTGTGCAGTGACATTATTATAATTACTTTGATATAGGAAAGTGCAGATGGATTTACTGCAACTCTATTACTGTGTCTCAAACAAGGTTTGGAAGAGGGGAAGGATTTTAGGGGCAAAAGTCCTCAGTCCAGTAACCCTGAGCAACAGAGAGAATTTTAGCAGTTCATTAAAGGTATGCAAACAAACTAAGAAATAAGGTAAGAAATTGAAATATAGACTTTTAAATAGATTTTTAAAATATTTCTGCCTTTCCTTTTAGGTGTGCAATTTCTTATATGGGGAAAAGTAACTTTGCAATGGTATTAATCTCAAATTTAAGAGCTAATTCTCCTGGAGTTGTCTGAGAATCAAAATAATTTTTAGCAGATTGTAGGCACTACTGAATATTTTCAGGCTGAAACTCTCTGGTTGTTTTGATTGTTTTTGCAAGCATTGGTTGGAAGCCAGTGATTTTCAGTCATGCTTTCAGCAGGAGGTGAAGATCTTGTGGAAGAAACTGAGATCCCCTTAATGAGAGCCACAAAAGTGTATTTCTTGCTGAAACTACTTAAGTGGGTCATTATCTATCCTGATGCATAATGTAATATATGTGTTGCTGAAGTACAGGACTAGAAGTTGTAGTTAAAAGGATTAAGGTGAACATACATCATACTTTTCAGGACTTACCGAATAATTTGTGACTCTTTAAAGAGTTTTACAAGGTTAAACAAAAGCTGCACACTATATTATTGCCTCAAACAATTACATCTCTCCTTTAGAAATGTTTATGCTCCATGCCACTTTATGGTGTCATTGTCAAAAGAGGTGGAAGAAAGCAATCAATAGCTGTTAGAAACTACACAGCATAAAAGCCTGAGGAAAATAAAGTTCACAGGTGCATTCACAGCAACACTGTTGCTGTAACAATGTGGGATTTAGTCAGTGTTGAATACTTTTAAAAGAGTGTTTTAGGAAATGAAAGTCACATTTTCTACGACTGTGACATTTTAAAAAGGTTTTCCTCATACACTAGCCCTAGACACTTCTAAGACCTTTTATGAATTTTGTTTACTAAAGCTTCACATACTGTTCCTTCAAGTCTTTTTTAATGACATAAAAATCTTGCCTAATCACTGCGGAATGCCTAAGATATTTTTTCTTTTGTTATTTTTAACAGTTCTGGACCAAATATCCTGTGAGCAGTTACTAGATGACTAGTTTTGGTGAGATTAGGTGAGATTATATCTTCAGCAGTCTCTGGTGGGGAGGTGTGTCTTTCCAGCTCCTCCTTCTATGGAAGACAATCAGTTTTACCATGGCAGAATCCTTTTATATGAATAGCGAATATTTCTTCTTTCATGTCTGTGTCTGTCATGTCATAACAAAAGGCTCCATGTGTATATCAGTTCTATTGAAGAATTTAAAATCTAACCTGCCCACAAGAAAATTCTTCTCCTAAAACCACCATGGATGACAGGTTTGGCTGTGTCCCAAGGCAGTGAGGCCTGTGCCTTATATTTTTATTCTTGTGCCTGTACTTCTTGATGTTCCTGAGCATGAGGAAAATAAATTGATACCTAAATGCACTGAGATTACTGGCACCTGACACCCAAGAGTATCTAACCAGGAGAGAGTATAAAGCACACTGATTGCCTTCACTACTGACTGCAGATTATCAGCCATGTGAGTGCTGCACGGCATACTGGAAAAAGGCAGAAAAGTTCTGCATTAATTACACATGGAATATATCAGGTATTTTGAGTCCTTTGCCAAAAGAACATTGTTGAAAAGGAAGTTGAAAATTACTCTTCTGCTGTTAATGAAAAAATACCATTAAACAAGGACCTTAAAAGTTTATTTATTTCTGATATTCCCGAGCTTTTGCTGTTCTCTTTCTTCATGATCCCATTGTAGTAGATTATTTGTAAAGAAGCTTCTGCAAAGAATGGTTTAAGGGATTAGAAAATGAAAATAAATAGATAAATAGATAAATAGATTTTTATTATTTTTTAGGGATTATAAAACATCTTTTTACCAGCTAGAGTGTCACTATGTAGATGTGCCCAAGGTGACAAAAATCTGTGTCCCACCTCAGCTGAGATTCTAAGTTTGCATTGGCAAAGAATTTCTCAGTACTAACTCACTACCAGCTCCGTAGAATCCAAACCTAGGGCTCTATTGTAGCACATAATTATTGTGCCCAGAATAGTCTTTGAAAAAAGCATGTGTATATTCCATGAATATGCAGGTTTGCTAGGCTGAATATAGGTTTTCTCGGGAAGCTACTATTAAAATCCTCAATATCATGCCAACAGATTCTATTTCTAGAGAGAAACATGAAGACACTGATCTCATCTCCATATATTCTGCAGATGAAAACATCTGACATAATGATAATGTATTTTTTTGTTGTCACCCAATGTCAACACAGCATTTGGGTAACAAAACAGCCTAATTGTTATTAGTGCTGCATGATGATTCTCCTCCTTAAAAGAAAAAGATGGCAAGGCCTAAAGCAAGGCTTAAAAACAAGTATGTAATATTCCAGCTCTAACCACACTGCCTAGGAAAGGGGGTTTGAATAAAGAATCTCCCTCCTCCCAGGAGCTGCTTTTAACTTTCAAATGAAGCATGACTAAATTCTAACAAAGCAGATTTGATGTTTCCAATTAGCTCAGAGAGCTGAAAATAGTTGTGATGTTATCAGTCGGTGGGTGTTGTGAGTAGGAGCCACATCCTGACATACCGTATGCTGGTTATAATTTCAGAAGAAACATAAAAATTACTTAATTGCATAATTGTATGTTCTGACTCCTTGTATTTTTATAAATTTTCCAAAGAATTTCTGGCCATAACCAAGCATCTGCATTTTATTGTTTGGTCACATTTTTGAGAGCCAATTCGTAGGTAATGAATAGTAATGTGTCCTAAAAGAGTAACCCTCCACAACATCTTTCAGCCAGGGTCTGAACCAGATTTCTCTGGGAAAAAAATTCCTGAAAAAACCAAATCAATATGTATCTTTCCCAGCTTTCTGATTTTTTTTTTAGTTTGCTGTAATGTGATTGCAAGCAGTAATACCAGTCTAACCTTTGCATTACGCACAATCACTGCTATTGGGGACAAGCCTGTCTTGCACTTTTCCTAAAAAAGCAAGATGTAAGGAGAAAATATTATGCCACTGATGAGTTATTGTCTCTTTAAAATGTGTTTAATAAAATAAAAGACCACAATGCAATCTGTAATGTAAGAATCCTTTGTTCACATGCTGTATTATTATTCCTGTATTATCATTGGCTCTAGTCTATGGGGTTTGTGTAATTATTGTTATTATTATTATTTTCCTTCTATTCTTTGTTTATTTTTACAGCTAGTTAATACAGGCTCATCTATGACATACAGGATGGATTAAACTGAACAAAGACTTTTTAGAGTCAATAAACTACTTGTTTAGCTGTTGGAGTTTGGTCAATAAAAGGGCTCTTAGTGAGTGCAAAATGGCTAGGCAGCATTAATATATTTTTGTGAATATTTTTTATTTTATTTTAGTGTAATTGTGGAAGACAAAACACAGAACACAGCTTCTCAGCAAAACACACACATTTTCCTGGCTTACCTTCCCTGTAGAAAATACTACAGTGTTCTCATTAGGACATTTTATTGCATGCTACCATATTTCTGACTTCTTCCACAAGAAATAAGACAGTAGCACTTTTTTTTTTTATGATTATGCTGTATCTAATAAAACTGTGTAATGCAAGAAGAAAAGTAAAATATTAATTTGGCTCAAGTGGGAAAATCAGCACCTGCCATGAGCGTGGATGTCTTTAAATACATAGAACTCAGTAAAATATTTCTTCTCCCAAAGAGAAATTGCTACAGAAATGGTACCCATAGCATAAAAAAGAAAATAACTTTTCAGAAATACTTATGCTGTTTCCATTTAATTTCAGAATTTAATTTGTTTTTTGGAGAGAAAAAGCTCCCTTATTTTGGGTGAACTCCTATTGGAACTGATAGTAAACACTGTGGGGCCTTCAGAGAGTTTAAGTTGTCACCACTAGTTTTTAGTCTTCAAGTGTCAATGTTATTTGTGATCTAATTGACATTATTTTGCCAGGAAAATTTTCACTAAGTTCTTTAGAGAAAAAGAGTACCTTTTCAAAGACTGGATATGGAAATTGGAATGTCACAGAATACATTTTTACCAGTGTCTTTTTTTCCATCATCTTGTTTTCCAACATCATTAAAGAAATATAGATATTTTTTTTTCTTTTTTTGGCTTGATAAAAAACAAAAAACAAAACAAAACAAAACAAAACAAAACACCCTGTGTTTTCTTCTAAGAAAATGTCAATGTCTTCTAAAAGTGAAACCAGTTTCAGACAATAATTTAAAAAGAGGCAGCCAGTCTGGATGGAGCTCAGAACAACCTGGTCTGTTCAGGACAGCATCCCTGAACATGGTGGGGAAGGGTGGGGAACCAGGTGATCCTTATGGTCTCTTTCAAACCCCAAAATTCTATTGTTATATGAAACTAAATGCAAAGCTTCTCACATGTTATACCCTACAGAAGGAACTGCTGCAGTCCTCGCCAGTTTGTAAGGTTTGTTCCCTGTGAACTTGATAAAGAGCTTCTCTCTGAGGAAAACCCATTGCGAACATGAGAAAGTCATCTTTGAGCTAAGGGACTCCTTGTAATATAGTAGGTCTCTCTGCATCTACAATTGTGTGCAAACACCTTTTCACCAGCTAGGAAGACAGAAAAGCAAAAAGCCCCAATTGTGTAGTAAATAAGTTGTTCTAAGGTATGGAGCTTAGCTTCACTTAGAAGCTGACTTTGTTAAATTAAACAGCAATCTGACAAGTTTGAAAGAGGAAATATAAAAAGATAATCCAGGAGCCATGATTCTCAGTTCCTGATGCACATACCATCAGGACCTCCAGGTCTGTGTTTTTTTCTTCTCAAGAAGGAAATCATACTCTTCATGCAGTGATTAACAACAAAGACCCCTGAACCTTGCACTGCAACTGCTCGAGCTCCAGGTATAGCCACACACCCATTCTGAAAGTGGATACAGCCACATTTAATTGCTTCCATGCTTAGCTGGATCACAGATGTGACAGGCACTGTGCCTGACCACAAATTATTAAAGAAAAACATTAGCTGGTATAAGTCTTGTTTATGAAAGAGTGCCAGTGGAAAAAGTCACAGGATTGTGGTCTCCAGCTACTACACAGATGCCAAGGAAAAGCATATCAACAATGGTTGAAGTTTATAAAAAGTCCATGGTGCTTTTTGGAACAAAAAATATTTCTGACTGCATTAACTTATATTGCTGTTGTTTTAAGAGTAAATAACATGCAGACATCCAGCTAGCCAGTTGGCTGCTGGGGATTTCATTTGGAACAATTTACAAAATCATGACATAAGAATTATGCAATGATTGGCCTTTCAAGAGCATAATTTCACACTATGCCTGTATCTAAACCAAATACCCTTTAGGCAGGCATTATCCATTTTTTTTTTGCTCATTTGGCACCAGGCTAAAGATGTTAATTGCACAGAGTTGAGTGGGATCTGATAGTCAGTGACCTTTCCCAGCTTCTGCAGGTTCATGTCACCCCAGCAGGAGCCTTCAATAGTGAGTGCCCTGCAGAAGAGTGATCCAACTACAACAGATATTTAGGACACCGCCTCAGGCACATTGCCGACAGGTACCACAATGCACCTCCTGTTTGGAACAAGATTTAATCCCCCTTCCAACCAAACAACTCTATTGATTCTGTGATTCTTTGAATATTGAAGGCCTCCATAGGCAGATGGTGTAAAGCAAAGATGGAGTATGGTAAAAAGTTTCTGGCTTGAATTGCATCTTAACTCTATCTTGGATGGGAATAGTTGACCTGTGACAAAATTACTCATGTGGGAGAGTAAACAGCAGTGAAGTGATCAGGGAAGGATGCTGGCATGAACCACAGCCAACATATTAGATGGTCATGTCCTTTGAGTCCTAATGGAGAAAAACTAGTACGCAGACCTGAGTGAGATGCTAAGCAAAGGACTATATCTGACCTCCCGTTTCCTCTTCAGTTTATCATTTTTATTAGCTTAGTCTGCTTCTAAGTCACTCCCTGCTAAGTGCACAAGAACTGTAGTGGCTTATGTACATATAGACTTGCCCAATTCTTCCTTTTTTTTAACCATCCAGATGGCTAAAAATGGCTGGTTACATCTTTTTAAGTTTTTGTGGAAAAAGTAGAAAAATTTGTGTTTACATCTCCTATTTATGTCAAGTGCCACTGACTCAGATGAAGGGAGCAGTAAGAGTCTTGTCTGTGTCCCCCATTGTCTGCACTAAATCTTGATAAATCTTCATGGTGTAGAGCTGCTGTTGCAAGTGGGACACAAGCAGGGATATTCACCTCCCCAAAAAAATCCAATCTACAATCTCTACCTGTCATTTCTACATCTTTTTACAAATATCTTGATTACAGGATAAAACTGAAGGCATACATTCTTCAGCTGTGAACCCACCACAAATTTTGTCAATGTGCTGCTCTGTTTGAGAGATTCAAAAAGTGATTTTCTTTCCATAACCTGTGCCTTTTACTAAGCCAGCAGGAGTCTATTTCTCTGTCTGGTAGACTACACTTAGTGTCCACTTCCAGCTTCCACAAACTTCCCTCTATATCTGCTCTTAGTACACCTAGAGGTAGCTGGCAAAGGAAATGACCCGTCAGATTACTGAGTCCATTTCCCTACAAGGATAGGGCAGAGTCACATGGGAGATAATATATCAGATATTAAAGTGATTTCTCTTGATCTTAGCCAAGAGGTCAGACCTAATATCTATTGTACATGACAGCTCTATGAGTTTGTGTATTTAGCCACATTGCAGTAAATAGATAAAACCTCTGTGGTGAGCACACATGCCTTGTCAGGTTTGGCACACTGAATCCTACAATCCTACCCTATTTGTAGCAGATTTGATTTTCAGGTAAGTCAGGATACAGAAAATCCAAACAAGGACTCTTACAGAGATATGGTTTCAAAAAGCTCCCAAAAACGTCATTAGAGTCCCAGAGTTAAAATGTCATGCATGCTTTAGAAAGCTCTTTTAGCTTGTAGTAGGCTGGCCACCATCATCCACATACACAGGAACTTAATACCAGGAAAGGGGCATCCTCTATTAAATCCTACAGAGCATATTCAATAAAAAGCCTATTTAGAAATAAATTAACAACAAATTTGTGAACTAGTGAATTAGAAGTGACAATGAAGGAAAATAATTTAAGGAATGGAATGAGAACAATTTTCAGCCATGAAATGTTTTTATCTTCTGATAACTTGCAAACAGTAAAGCCATGAATTTATGCATAAGATACAATACACAACAAAGAGATAATTCATATTCAAATCTCATGGTCCTCCATCACACATCCCTCTGTTTATATGTAGATAGTCTTATGAGAAAATGACACCAGGCACAACCAAAATTATGAGACAGCAAGTCAAGCCTGAAGATAATAATTACTTAGTTCACATAGGCACAGTGAAATTCTTCAGTTCGCTGTCTTGGTGGCCTGCAGTGACAAATGTATCATGTGAAAGTAGTAAATTAGAAGGATATTCTTATATTCTTACCTTTGGTTTTTTTTTTTTTTTTTGTTCTGAAACACTTAGTGAACTAATAACTGTTTGACAATTGCATGGCTGGTATTTCAGAGGAAAGGGGGAACATGGGGCTGACTGAGAGCACCAAATCCATTCCCATTTACATTACTGCAAATCTTGAGCAAGTCCATTGGTTTTAGCTGAATTACTCTGGTTATCAATGGCAAAAGGTAGGAGTAAAATTGTCAAAGGGATCACATTTTACTATGGGAAGGCAGTTTCTTTCAAAAGCAAAGCACATTATATAAACTACAAGGAATACTCAGTGTCCTAGTTAAAGGTAATGTGGTAAAATAAAGCAATGAAAAATTAATTTAATCTCATAAAATAAAAGCATTAGAAAAACTTATTTACAACATTTTCCCCTTGATAAAAGGGACTATTTATCATTTTGTCAAGATGCTTAGCTATTCAAGGACTTCGTTAGACTAGCCTATTGAGATATATTTAGCAGTTTACACAAGAAGTGCCTTAGTTGTCTCTTTTTCTTGAGAAAAGTTTGACTATTTACAGTTTCATCAGCACTGAGATTCTCCTTTTTTCCCCCTCAAAACAGTCAACAGAGCAATTAATTATGACATTTCTCTCAAGATGACTACAGGCTGGAAAGCGTGCAAAGCGTCTGTTTAATATAAAGATACATTTAAACTTCCTAATTGCTAGAATCATGATATACAATAGTCTTTTCTCATAGAAATGGTGATTAAATAGTCATAGGGTGTCTAAGAATAAAGTACTTCTGGCACTTCTGTAAGAGAAATTTAACATCAAGAAGATTTTGTTCTAATGAGTCTTAAAGCAGCAACATGTTACTGTTAAGAAATGCCAATACATAATTCTGCCTTGGGATTTTTTTAATGTGGATGTTTGTATTCCTTCTCCAGATATTTTTTTTTCTGAAAAAGCACCTTTCTGTTCTCGTCTCTGAAGTCACTTATAAAATTATAATAGTGGATTTTCATTCCTATTAAAGCTGTAGTAATGCTTGCACGTTTTGCTCACTGTACTGGTCGAGGTCTTTGTAAATTACCAGCTAGGATATAATGTAACTTAGCTCCTAAATGTGATTTCACAATTTGCCAGATGTAGACCAAATGACACATATTCACCGACTTTTAAACTAGCTGAAATTCACACAAGAAATGCAAGAGGGCATTAAGAAGAAATCCTTTTTTTTGAAATACTATAAAGTGCAGATTCTAAAAGGGAGGGCTTCTTCCAGGATTTCCAGGTCTGCTCATGAACCAGAAAGAACAAAATTCGGTATGAATACAAACAAGTGAATGCTAAAACCATCTGCTGAGATGAGTTACAACAAAAAGAAATATCATAAGATACTAGGGTGTATAAAATATGAAGAATGACCACAGGAACACACAAACCCCAATTCAAAAATCTGTACAAAAAGGAAGCCCATCAACATGAATTTAAGACAATTTTCTTAATTCGCAAATCTTTTAACAAAACTTTTGTGAACATATGCTAACACAGAGCCTGGATTCGGAGAGATTTGTTGGTCTGAAAAAAATTAATTTGAACTGATTATTTTCTTCTTTAAAATTTTGTGCTGGAAATTTGAATATGATTTTACATGAAGATGGAAACCTGAGGAAAAAAAGTGCTAATGGGGAAAATTACTGCAAAATAACACATTCAGATTTGTACAGTTTTTCTGGCCCATTAAGCTAGTATTGCATTTTCAGATACATATGGAAATTGCAGTAGAAGAAGAGCTATTAATGAATCTCAGCTTATTTTCAATGAGAATTTCAGAAACGTGGCATAATAATAAAAGGAAGTTCAAATTAGTATTGTCTACTTAAAAACTTAATCCAAATGTTTCATCCTAGTCCATAAAAAGTGTTAATTCACTAACATTCTGCGAATTACAGGCTTTTTACCTGATCCATTTTATTGCATGATTGCCTCAAAAATACTTACCATGTAGTTTCAAAATATGACTTATATTTACAGAATAATTTAAAGATGTCAAGCCTACTATTTAATAATAATATGTCATAACAAAGACAACCTTCCCAAGACAGTTCAAAAAACCCAGTTCAGTTCTTTAATTCATATTAAAATAAATGCTTAATAAATATGAGCAGGTAATGCAAAAATATTATTTGATTTATTTGATTTCTTTTTTCTGTTCATAAATTATCTGCAAACAGAACACATTATTCTTCTTTATTGAATTATTTGAATTACAGATTTATTCCTCAAAAATATAGTGATAATTTATTAGATATCTAACAGCTCCAAGGTAGTTTATTTTGAATATTTAATTTAAAAACTAGGTTATTTATATTACCTACACAGCTCATTATTGTTCTTAAACTAGATAAACTTGACTATTAAATCTCAGGTGTCTGATGTAAATTATTTTGATTACAATTCAGCAAGACTTCTTTGAAGATGACTACTCACTACAATAATTTACAGAGCATGAAATAAAAGAATATTTGTGTCAAAGTCTAAAATGTCCATAAGATTCCCTATCTCTTAAGTAAGTCCTTAGTTAATACTTGCTGCATAGGAAGGGATATAACTATTTGGTGGCAAAGATAGCTCTGCAGATCTTGCTAATATGCACCAGCAATACACGCAGCAGGGCACAGCTGAAGAGGTGTGAGTTGCAGCAGTCAGCTAAAGCCAGGAGCCACAAGTACTGAAAGTCTGCTCAAGCAGATGTGCACACAAGAGAGGCTCAAACCCAGGTGGCATTAACTTGTCATGTTGTTTAAATAAGTAAGAAAATGGAAAAAAAAAAATAAAGCATAATTCCTTGTCTCCCCTGATGTTCTCTTTCTCTCTCCATCAAGGCAGGAAAGTCTAACAGGGTTTTTTCTCTTTTCTTTCCCCTGCCCATTTTGAAGGAAAAATTCTCAGACTACACTGCAATTCCTTATCTGCTGTGAGGACCTCCTCTGCACTCCTGCTCTCTCTGGAATCCCAATTATGGCTACACCAGATCTGCATGCAGAGCAAACACAGAGCAAGCATCTGAGACCCATCCTGTGGGTAATTAAAAGAAATCCTTGTTCCTTAAAGGAGAGCAGATTCAATAAAACTTATCAATTTCAGTGATTTAACTGTTCACAGCCACTACTCTAGAGAACAATTTATTAACAAAGGTTACAGGAAAATATCAAAGCTAACTTAAGCAATATTTTTGTTTCAATACTTAGAATTCAGGCAAGCCCTATAATCATTTTTAAGACCTAACCAAACAATATATCAAAGAACTCAAATTCTACTTCATGTATGCCTCCCATAAATTATTGGCATAATAGGAAGAGTCAGAAAGGCTAAAGAAAGCAATTCTGTAGTCATCTTTTGAGACTATATTATGGAAATCACCCAGATCCCCCACAGAATTTAATCTAGTTTTGGTGGTGTGTTATTTTTGTTTTGTTACTGTGTATCCAAAATTCATTCAAAATTAACTTTCAAGACCCTTATAAGAAGCATTGTTAAGGTTTTTTTGAATTGGTAAGACAAAAATAATGAAAGTTTATTGTGGTTTGATAGTGATACATGCTCTAGAAGGCATTTTCATGCCATAGATTTTACAGGTCTATGTCATTTTTTAGCATATTGTTTTCCACTGACAAGAAAGTTTCTGTTATTTTCAATTTAATTTGAATTTGAGTCAATATTATTTTTTGGGGAGGTTTGGATAAAGAAGTTCTGGTAGCAGAAAGAGCAGGCAGGCAAAATGTTTTTCTGCAGCATAAACTAATGCAGCTTAACATTACAAAATAAGTGTTGCTTACTTGCAGTGTTTACCCAAAGGTTTTCTGAAATACCATAGTGGGGTATTATTGTTTGTTGTGTTCCTGTAGTTTCCATAAAAACTATGATGATAGCAAAGTGTTGGAGCTCTGATGGAATCCTCTGATATTCATTAACTATGCTTGGATCTCAGATATTTGCAGTCTTGCCTAATTGTGGGCCTAGACCTGTTTTTATCTCCAGCACATTGTGCACATATTCTGTGGTACTTTAACAGTGAAGATCTCTTATTTTTTTGTTTCTATGATGAGTCAATACCCTAACTTTCTACCTGTTTCTATACTTTTCAACAGTCTACAGTCAAAGAATCATTTAAATTATTTATGTATTATTTTAGTTGTTCTGGAATATGAAGCAGCAGGTCACATAAAACTCAGGCTATGAGGAAATTAACTAAATATATTTGAAACACAGATCGCTAAAACATGCATACATTTACTTAGATAAAAACAGTGGTTCACCTGTATATTCTTTGCCATATTTTTTCTTCTGAACTTCAGAATTCAAGTAATTTTCTTCTAAGGAGTCCTATTGCACATAGCTTCCCTTTGAGCAGAGTCACATCAGGGTGTATTTCCTGCATTTCCTGAAGTAGTTAGTAAAAAACTCTATTTTCTAAAGCCTGTGCTGACATGTTCAAAAGAGCAGTGTGACTTTCTCTATTAGAAAAATACAGTATTTTAGCCAAAACATAATTATAATTAGATTGATTTTGCACTTTAACTCCATGCCACAGGAAAAAAAAAGAAAAAAAAACACAAAAACAAACAAACCAGATATATACTACACATCTCTTTTTGTCAATCTATTTGGTCTATGCAATCAGAAGTGTGACTCATCAGAAAGGTGGCCAAGATGTCCTCTCACAGTGATCCTGGCAGAATAGAACACCACTCTGAAATGAATATGCTTTGTTACACAATATGGGACAAAAATGTTTTAAAATAACCAAGGTGAATTCAGTCAGTGTGTTTCAACTTCCTGAAAGTATTGTTGAAAGAACTGTCATTTACTGTTACTGTTAATAAGAATTATAAAGTCCCAAATCATATCAAGGCCATATTGTGCTAAAAGATACATATTTGTGTATAGGTAACAAATCTTGGTTCTTGTCCAAAATTTGCTATAAAATAAACAAATAACAAGGACAAAATCTGAGTGGTCAAAAAATTATTTGCAGTAGTTCACATATTTGATGCCGTCGTGAGAAACTGTACCTCAAACAATCCAATTCATTACCTGTTCCCATACATACCAAGAAACATTCATTTTTGAACTCTGCAGCATTTTTTTAAAGCGTGAGATTAAATTTTTTGACAATCCAAAGGAGATATAATTTTTTATAATCCATATGGCTTTCATAAATATGAGGTTTTATTACAGCTAACAAAGCATTCATGGCTGTTCCATGGATGCAGAGAACTGGGTGGAGATTTTCCATGCATATCACAGTGAACTATTTTGTCATGCTTCTTTACAAAAAGTTTAATACAGTTCTGCTTCCATTATGTGCTTTTGAACATTATTTTGCGAGAGACTATGTCACATTTAGGAGCATGTTGTGACAGGACAAGGGGTAATGGTTTCACACAGAAAGAGGGCAGGTTTGGACTGAATATCAAGAAGAAATTCTTCTGAGTGGTGAGGCACAGAAACTAGATGCTCAGAGAAGTTCTGGAGGCCCCATCCCTGGAAGTGTTCAAGGCCAGGCTGAATAAGGCTTTGAGATACCTGTTCTAGTGGAAGTTGTCCCTGCCCACAAGCAAGGGGTTGTCCCTGTTCCCTCTAACCAAGGGGGCTAGAGCTAGATGATCCTTAAAGTCCCTTCCAACCCCAACCATTCTGTGTTTCTATGCTTGATTTTAAATGTTCACAGCATTTCAAAATACTCTGTAAAACAAAATCTTCCCCCTTATGACTTTATAACATCATAGGCTACCTCCAGTGCTAAAGGTGTGAAGACATAATCACTGTTGGCATCAGCCAAAGAAAACTGACAAAAACATTGAAAAGCATTTGAAGAAAAAACAAACAGAAGAAATCCAGGGTATTGTGATGGCCATTGCAGTGGGCATGTGAATATGAGAAGGTAAGAAAATCCCATCATCTAAAGGATAATTTTCCAATGTGTGTATATAAGGAAATCCTGGGGGTAAAATGTAGGTAAGATATATTTATTGATAAAATTATGTTGATTTTCATAGCAGAGTAACAGCTTTGCTTCAAGTGCACAGCATGACAAAAGACTTGTTGTAGCTGAAGTAGTATCTGTATATGAAGTAGTAGCTGAAGATGGTGATCTTAGCATTTTGGGCAGACAGAAAGCTGGAGAAGATACATAAGTGAAAACAGACAAGGAAAAATGGTTAAAACTACAGACTTAGAAGAGATAAAGTCTACAGTTTCAGAAGCAGGAATGGCAAACAGCACAGTTTCAGAAATATGATTCAAAGGGAAACTCAGTTTTAATTATAATTTCTTCCAGTGACAAAAGAGGCTCCTACTTTAATGGAAGGATTTCCAAAGCTGCTGAGAGCCCACCAAGTCCTCCTTATATCAATGAGAGTACCTGCATACTATAGACTTTTGAAAATCAGGACACTTTTAATTTGTTCTATAGACACTCAGAGAATAACCATTGACATCTCTTCCAGAAAGTCTTGGACACAAACTTCACCTTAGGATCTGATTAAGAGAAGAAACCAAAACCTTGCAGAGAGAAAGAATGGGAGTAATGTAGCACTATTCAGTACAACTCTTATTGGGCTTCACTTTTTCCTTGCTTTTTCTCAAAAACAAACTGAATATTTGAAATATTTTTTATAGGGAAAACATTTTCACAACCTAGTAAGGTGGTCAGAGAAAAGAAAAATATTCTCTGAGGTCCAAGCCTACCAATCTTCCAAGGTTTGATAAAATGTTCACTTTTTAAAAAATCAATAATAACAATAAAATATTAACTAGATAAGTAACTTATATTAATAAAAATAAACAGTATTATAACTATTTACAGTTGTCTTGTGACTGAAATATGTTAAATGAGTTGGTAATCTGTATTCAGATCATAATATAAAGCACACATATGTACTTATGCTTTGTTATTAGAAATCTCACCAAGGAGACCATGAATAGAAAGAAAATATTTCCTATTACTTCTGAATTATTATCTCCTCGTAAAATTTGGCTTATCTCAGTCTCTCACTATACTTACTCTGAGCATTAAAAACTGTCCCTCTTTGCATGAGTTACAGTTCACTTAATAATTTTTCTGCAGTTTCTTCTACCTTACAGAAACACGTTTACCATAGAATATGTTTTTGCAGTTTGGGTCTTGGATTTAAGTGGCTTAGAAATACCTGGTTACTTTAAGAAATTAGCATCTTGATCACAGCTGCCTACAGCAGTGAGGTTCTCTTGGTGTCATGCTGGTGTCTTATCCCCAGCTCTATGAAGAAGTAAGAAAAGAAAAAGAGAAATTTAATTGATAACATTGTCAGCATCTCACATTTTTTGCTTAAAAAAGGCTAGTCTTGCCTGACCCTCCATTCAAGCAGGGAATATTTCTCTTTCTGTGTATTTTTCATTCCTTCTACCGGTTCTGAGAGCAAAGAGGAGGTTTAGCTGCGCAATATAAATATGTAACATGAAAGCAATGCAACCTGTCAGAGAATATTCCAGTGTTTAATGACAGTTTTCAGAATGTAAGGCTTAAAGATTTCAGATAGCATGCATACCTTGGCCGGTGAAATATATCCATACTTCCACTGTATCTATTTGAATATTTCAGTATTTTAAACTATTCCCATCCACCCAAGGCTAAACAGAGCTTGAAATCTCAGAGTAAGTCCTGATTACAAATATTGTCCTGGAGTCACAAAGGAATAAAATCAGAAAAAGAACCTGTGTGAGAAGTCTTTCCCATATATAAACCTTATCCTATTGAGGAGACAATGTTGTTAAAAGCAAAAACTGTCCTACTTTTCAAAATGTTTTGGAAAAACAGCACACAAAAAAATGCTTACTAAATAAAACATTCCTACATGGTGTAAAATTAAAGCATGTGAACAAAGTCTTTTCTTCGGTGTACAAGATCATAAGGAAAATCAAACTTTCTTATTAGCTTCTCAGATCAGATCAAGCTCCTTAGACAATAAGGGCTCAGAAAGATTAATTGTGCCTACGGTCAAAGTTTTGCCACATCAAATACAAGGGATTTTTGCTAACTTTGAGTGTGGACTGAATTTTTCTGCATCCTTCAACTTCAATTTAATGAAAGACAAGAAAATATTTTAAGTCAGTTTCTGAGTATCAGCAGAGTGAAGTAGCATGATTTTGATGCTGAGTAGTAATCTCTTGGATCAGACCTATAGAGCTTTGTTATGCAATTAGTCTCCATATACTCAAAATGGGGAATGAGATGTTGGAACAAGTTGCTCAGAGAATTATGGATGTTCCATCCCTGGAAGTATTGAAGGCCATATTGGATGGGACTTTGAGCAACCCAGTCTAGTGGAATGTGCCCCCATGGCAGAGGGTTGGAACTTGGTGGTCTTTAAGGTCCTTTACAGCCTATTCTATGATACTATGAAATTTTTTAAATTATATTTTGCTGCTAAATAGCATACTTTCTGAGGCCTTTTTTTTTTCCCCAAGGAGAATCATGCATGCTTCTTTACTCTGAAAAGTATTAGGATGAAATGGTTGAGTTGTTGTACGTTTTAAAGCCTAAATCCTCACCTCTATCAGCCTCAGTAGTATCAAATGGAAAAAAAAAAAAAAAGCAGGAAAGAAATGAAGGAGAGTTATTTCATTTGATCATTTTAACAAGGGAAAGAGTCATTTGCAACCACTGAAACACCATGCAAATTAAAGTAGCTTCCATGTCCTTAGGGCCACCTTTATATGGCAGAAAGTTTCAAGGACACATTTGAGGTTTGGTATGGTGCTCCACCTCATCTCTGCCCACACTGAAAAGCACAGCATGAGAATCTTTACTTTGAGTTAGGGTAGGGAATGGACATGAGGTAAACTGGTTTGGAGTCCATCAGTCTTTACTCCAAAGGCATGACAGTATTTGTTAGAAGTAATTCTTCCATTCTTCTGAGACATGAAGTACTTCTATGCACTTTTAACATTGGAAGAGATCTGGCCAAGTGCAGTCAATAAATTTCAGTATTTTTTTTTTTATCTACAGTGGAAATTTGAACTGTTTTTATAACTAAGAGCATGAAGATGGAAGAGATTTTCATTTTATCAAGGATTGAAATTGAAATTGAAATTGAAATTGAAATTGAAAAGGTGAACAAGTTAAGAAAATTATTGTAAATCAGCAGGTTAAATAATTTGCATTTAGAAGGTACCCACCATCATCTTTACTTCATTACAGTCTACTTTAATAATAGACTACCAAGCAAAAATTGTACTGAATGCATAATCTGACCTGCCAAATCTGAAAGAATTTGTGTACAAAAATAATTCATAACAGGACTACATGCATCAGGAACTAGATACATTATACAGATACAGAAATTATGCTATAGTCCCTTTAGCTTGTAATTTAGCTGCAGAATTAGAGCTAACATGGCAATTGCAATATTCCAAAATTACATCTCCTAAGCTAAAATATATGTGCACATCATTTTGTCTAAAGGACACAAATTACTGATATAAATACCTGACCTCTTTGCTTACCATTTTTACAATCCCAGGGTATATGAGCTAAAATCATAAGCATATCATAGTAAAACACTAGATCAGTAAATATAGGGTTAATTGAATGCTATTTTACTGGAAAAAAAATACAATTCTATAGCACAAATATCTAATATTTAAATATTAGATATTTAGATATTTGATATTTAGAAGTTTATTAATTTTCTTTTAATACTTCAAAGTGTACAATACTTTGGAAAACCCTCAAATAATCATAATATCAAAAAATATTTACAATTATAGCTCTCAGTCAAATACCTTTCTATCAAAAGGAAGGAAGGAGATCAGATAGATAGAAAGCAATAAATCCAATAATGTTCACATGGATCTTGGTTTGGATTTTATCTGTATGAGCACCTCTATCAAGGGATGGAATATTTTCTCTCTAATGTGGAAGGATTCAAATTACTTTTTTTTTAAGAAAAATACAGCAGAGAATTTTTCCCTTTAACAATAACACAGAGACACTTATGAAGGTCTGGAGAGATGTAGATAAAGGGAATGCTGCAAATTTGTACACACTGATAGTGTACAAATTGCAAGCAGAAACCAAATATAAAGCAAATGAATTTTGAAGTAAATCAGTGGACTGTGGAAAGCAGTCTGATAGCTTTCTATAATTATAGTCTAATTGGCAAATAATTTGAAATAATGTCTTAACTATTTTCAAAGAACAGAAACATCTTTGGAAAATGTTGCATTGAATGTATAGAAAATAACTCAGTAGGAGGTATGAATTTAAAAACAGGCTGTTTTCAGAAGCTCTAAATAATCATTTTAATAATGTAACATATCTCATTGTTTATTTCACAGGGTTTTTTACAACTTCCTAACAGAATAAATTGCTATTGCAAAAAAAAAGTATATAAGGCTTAGGTTTATCATACCCTCATTTTGTAATAAACAATAATAAAATTTCACTCAAGAATATATCTGAATTTTGGGCTCCAGAAATTTATTTCCTCATGAAGTTATAATTATTTCAATACAGGAAGTTCCTTGCATTTTTTAGTCATGCACAGAGCACAGGTGATCTTTTCATATCTCATGAAGTTCATGACATATTTTGGATAGTGAAGATGGTGACAGACTGCAGGAGAAACAATGCTTGCAATCTGCTTCCTTTCTTCCCTTCTTTCCTTTCTTGCAGTCAGGGATGTTCAGAAGAAATTATTATTCTGAACAGTTTTTCTGAACAGACTTTATTAGCAACTTATTAAAATTAACAGAACAGGAGTGGAAAACAGAGAGGAACAATTTCACCGAAATTTGTAGCCATTGCAAAAGAGCAACATCCTCTGGAGGAAGCAAGTAAGAAACAAAATCAGAACAGTAGTTAGGGAAGAAATACCAATAAATCCCCTGTTATATCATTTCCAGTTTGATAAAAGCAAATATGAATAGCATCTATTTGTTTTCAATAGCATACAAGCTAAATAGGATTATAAATTATTAACTGAGAAGCCAATTTTAATTTTTGTGATATAGAGCCTTCAATGGAAGACTGGCATATGACTGCCACCGCTGGAGATGATAACGAATATATTAAGATAAACCTTTAACAGGTTTTAACACAGCCCTCTAGGAGGGACAAGGGCCACTAGATTCTAAATAACCTTGTATCTAATACTGTGCTGAAATTTAGGTTAGGAGAAGAGTTTGAGAAGCCCCTGCTAGGGACAAAACAATGTCAAGAAGCTGTGTTCTCTGCCAGGGAACTGCAGATCTGGGGACTGACCTCCTCTCCACCCCTTCCTGCGTGACCCACAGCCTCTCTGTTGCCCTGCAAGCTGGTGGCACCCAGGCTGACAGCGCTGGGAGCAGCTCCAGCCTCAGTTCATTCCTACTTCCTTAGCTTCCTTACTGCTGCCTAGCTTTCCTGCTGGTGATTTACTTCCATACAGACATCTGTTTCAGGCATCTACATAATCCTGAGTACAGCTGCTCTTGCTGACCCACATCAGCCCCTGTACACTCCTCAAGGTCATTCTTAAATCACCCCTACTTTCACGACTGTAAGCAAGTTTTGCCAGTCTCTGCTTACCCTAATAAATTAAGGATTTGGGGGTGTAAAACAATTAAGGAGGTCAGTGATGTCATCACCATTCTACAAACAGAAAAATTAAGGCACAAGAATGAAGCAAAACTCTCCAGTGGCACTCAAGAGACTAGAACATAAATGGCAATATATATCTAGAAAATTCAAAGAACCTTGCTTTGGTATTCTGACTATCCAGAACTATAGACATGAAGAGGTCTGATACAACTCTTTAACTTTAGAATGATAATTAGGTTTTTTATCTTTCATTAATTAAAAAAGAGGTGTGATATTAAAAAAAAATTAAAATAAAAAGATACTCTGAATTCCTAAGCTTGTGAATTTGGACTTCATATACATTTCTTCCCTGTTCTTTACAAATTAATAAAAATTAAACAATTATCTCTTTTTTTTGTGTTTTAAATACAGCTTAATTTTATAATCATCTGAGATAATATTAGTGAAATATGAAAGCTTTCATATAACCATTATTTAATAGAAGTGGAGCATGCTGAAAATCACTACAGTGAAACAGAACATATTGAAAAATAATTTCTTCAACCACTGATTCCCTGATTGTCAATTTCCTGTCCATACATTGCCACAGTACATGTTTATTTTATGTCAAATTCATCCCTCCTTGTCATTTTAAAGTTATGCTATAAGAAATGCTAATAGCAGCACAATGTCATACACTTTATTTTCCATTTTGTGCCTCCTTTCTCATCAGTTTTATCTTGGCTAACACATCACAGAAAGAAATCTAGCTTTGCATTCAAGGTATCATCACATGTAGTAAAAACTAAGTTGTAATCAAGTCTCTTTAACAGAATGGAGAATGGAGACAAAAGCTGGTGGACTTTCTGAGAACAGCACACTGAAAAAAATACCTGCTGCTAGCTTTTGAGATTTAATGAGATTAAAGTGTGCTTTATCAGCAATGGGCACAAAATCAGTGTTAAATCAAAACCATTAACAATTTCTGTTCAAAAGTAGAACCTTGAAACAGAAATAGAAGATTGCATTCATAATATTGAGAAATTACAAAAATTTGTTTTCAGTCAACTAAAAGCCAAGTGTCTTTCTTATGCTACCATAATTCACCATTAAACCAGTCTATGGAAGGAACAGAAATATAAATAATTTGGATTTGGGACAGACAACAGGTATAATTCCAGTAAACTGATGTTTTACAATTGACTGGCTGTTTCTAATCTCTGAGGAGCAATGCCCTTCATGCCATACCTGTTTCCTCCTTTGTTCTCAAACAATTCATTATTATGTTTTTTAACTGTAATTACATTTCCTTGGAACCTGTGGTATGACCTTCCCTAGAGAATATATCGGAAATTATTGGTATTGGGGGGAAATTACTGATGTTGAAACAAGTCTTGAACAAGCTGGCTGTGTTTTGGCTTCACCAAGTGTCCAGGCATGGGTACTAAACCTAAACTTCTTTCTGTATTCCTTACACATGGCTGGTTTTAAATATCAAAAACCACTCATGCCTTTCTTTACTGATATTCAGTCTTATCCTAAATCAGGCCACATTCACTAACAAGATGGGTGTAAAAGGCTTTACATAAAGTGGATTTTATTCAGCATATCTTTGTTTCTTCCTTCTGATGTCCCTGAAGACCCAATAACTACAAAGCAACTGTGAATAACAGGAATGTAGGAACAGATGTTATTTGGGCACTCTCACATAATAAAGACTTCCAAGAATCCCTGATGCCCAATTATCTAAACACTTATTCTTAAGTTTCCAGTCAGCGCATGATGAATTTAGTCCATTTTAGCTGAATACAGAAGGAAAGTATTTAGTGTGAAAGTGATGTCAATCAAAATGGACACATAAATGGACTGGGTAATACAATCTCACAAAGCATATATCACATAATCAAATAGGTAATTTAAATGAGATCAGTTTATCCTGTAATAATTACATAAGTATCATGTGTAAAGAGAGCAATTATTATCTCATTATTTTCAAATTATTTTGGATTATTTTAAATGCTAAAGCATTTTCATATGTGCTATAATATTATAATAAAAACCCATAGTCACATGGTACTTTTAAAAGATAATATTGGAATAAAAATAAAATCACAGTGACCCAGAATAGAGGCACTAATTCAGAAGATGCTGAGTTTCATCAGCATTAGGCCCTGTGAAGGACTTCAACAGGCTTGGTTTGTAATGTGTCAGAGGTGGCACATCCACATTCAGTGACCCCAACAGACAGAAATTTTTAGGTTCTTCCTTTTCTCATCTCAACTTTTTTCAGAAACCAACTTCTTCGACTGCTCATTGATGGGCAGATTATTCCAAGAGACAGGATTGCACTGAAGGGAACACCACACAGCTAGACTTATATTATAAATATATATATATTATATAAATTATATTGTATATATATACAAGATAACAGATAAATTTGTTCCATGGTTTTTTTTGTAATGTCAACTTCCCCTACATGATTCCCAAAGATGTAAAGAAAACAAAAAAAAAATTCTAATTGTAATTGAAACATTTGAAATTCCTATTTTGAAATTAGAGGGAATTAACTGTGTTGTGTCCTTATTTTTTTGAGAAAGAAAACACAGAAAGTTCTCTATAAACTGATCATAATTAAGCAGAACTCAATTATCACTCAGGACACTGGCTGTTTTTTAAAAAGCAGTACTTAAAATCATGATCACAATGCCTGTACAAAGGATTGAGAAGGCCTAAGGAAGTTTTTAAACTTGCAGACCTGCTTCTTTAGGTAATTAAAAGCAACCTCTAATTTTTGACAAAAAAGTATTAAATGTGGTGTTCTGAATTAACAGTCATTTTCCCTTCTGCTACTTGATTTTGCACAAATTAAAAATGGAAGAGGTATGGAAAGAGCTATTAAATTATTATTTTGAAATTAATTTAATCTCTGTTTTTTAAATTTTCTGTGTTGTAACTGACAGTTTGTACCAATAGGTCTTGCCTTGACTATAACTTATCAAAGAGCAACATTAAATACTTATCTTTGCCTGTTTCATTAGCATCCTCTTTCTTTAATCAGTATCATTAGAAGGCAAACTCTCTTGGAGGAATCAGAACCATTTTAATGCTGAAATTCATATTCTGTTTTAGCTTCTTAATATGCTGCTCTCACTAACGGTACACTTCTAAGAGGAATTTATACACACAAAATCCTAATGCTATGGGGACTTTCTTTTGTAATATACATGGATCCAACATAATGCAATATGGATTATTTTCTATACATTTGTATCTGCCAGGTATGTGAAGTCTAAATAAAGACAAAGACAAGGGGGATAAAATCAAATATGAATAAATGATCTTTCATGAATGGTAAAAAAGAAGTTTTTAAACATGGAGCATGTACATTCAAATCACCTTGAAGCAAATCTAATATATGCAAGAAGCACTGTTGAGACAGGAGACACACTAAAAAGGTAACATTTTTGTTTGAAGCAACTTTGAAGAATCTGGTCAAGAGTAGCTGTTCACTTGTCTGCACATAAAAACATTCATTTCCAAGCAGTATGTCTCACCTTGTTCACAAGTTTTTTACTATCTTGTGTATTAACAATTAAAACTTTTTTTCTTTTTTTATATAAGGTTCGGATTTTAGAGGACACTTACCTCCAAAATGCATCATAAATATTATTTTAATGATGAAGGCCACCAGGACTGCCTTTATTTTAAACTTTATTTTCCTCATTAGAGACTTCAGAGTGGGCAACCCTGCAGCAAAGCAGAGTGCTAAACCCTGTTTTTAGGAATATGTGCTGAGGAACCTATGTAGCAATGCAAAACAAAGTTCAATATGCACTACTGAGGTAACCTTTTGCAAACCTTGATAGGAATTGATCCAGTTAATCAGGCTGGACTTTGGGAAGCAAGTCACTGAGTAATCCGGAATGCTTATGTCCAAATAACAGCAAAACCTTGAAGCACCTGAGGCAAGTAGTCAGCTCCTTCCTGTGGGTTAATATATTTATTTAGTTATACAGCAGAGCCTGGCTCACAAGGCTGTATGAGAAACAGGATTCAGGGAACTGCTTTGTCATTCGGAGGCAGACAGAGAATTTGTTCTTTCTTCATGAAGGTCATGGTAAACCCTTGAAAGATTATCTTGATAGACTTTGTGCAGCAAAGAGTCCAGATACAAGACACAGAGTCCATTTTCCAGACAGAGAATGTCTAGATTTGGGATCTAGCTCTTCCTTCACTTAGATAGGCTTGAGTGATCCCCTCAGGAACGAGCTGTAATCATCACCTTACAGGACGTCATGGGGAGTAAAAGACAGAGGACTTTGCTTCTCATAAAGCTGAATCTTTATGCAGAAAAAATAAGGCACAAGATCAGATTATTTTCAGATGCATTCTTCCACCTTTACAAAACAAATATCTCTATGTTAAATTCTGTAGCTGTTTTACCTGTGATACTATAAAACATAATGAAAGGTTTGTGTTACTGCTGCATCAGATACATTCATAATAGGTTTCTTTTCAGAGAAGAGTGAAGATTTATACAAGTGCTAACTGTAAAAGCAGAAATTAAAACAGCATAAAAGATTATTAACTAGCTGTGTTTTATGCAGTGTATTCTTTTGATTACATATAAGAATGTAAATGAGGTCAGAATTACCAATATATTCACTTTTTCTGTGTATTCCACTTGTATAGCAAATATCAGAATTCAAACACAATATGTACACATACAACACTATCAAGACTTAGTATATACAATCAGTACAACTTAAGTACACTATTTATGATTACAGATATGCAAAATAAGAAGGTAAATGATACAAGGACCTTCTGCATACAGCTTCTAGATAAGCTCATCAATTTAAAGATCTACATTTAAATTACAAAAATTTATTTATTTCCAGTCCTCACAATATTTATTGAAAAACTTGAATATGAGAGTAAAACATTGCTACATTGACAGGGAGATCTAAGGCATATCTCAGGAAGAATGAAGTTCAGCAAGCAAATTCTGAAACTGGTGGATGTTAGAAGACTAAAGTGGTTCTGCAGACAAAGGAAAGAGACTGAGAAAGATGCAAACACTTTTCATAAAAGGCCAGGCCCAGTCACCCTGTTAACAGTACTATGCTCAGCTTGCCTCAGCTGAGAGCCTCTGCACAGGCAGCAGCACTGCAGAGAACAAGAGCTTAAGGATAGACATATTTAAAAAAAAAACAGTTTAGTTGAGCATTTTGTATCAAAATTCATTTGGTTACTCTGTACTGTATGATCTATTTATTCTCATTCCTACTACCGGAGGTCTAAGCACATTCATG
The DNA here is from genome assembly GCF_050655825.1 of Lonchura striata. NCBI lineage: Eukaryota > Metazoa > Chordata > Aves > Passeriformes > Estrildidae > Lonchura > Lonchura striata. The sequence continues at coordinate 94,661,577 of NC_140704.1, read as the reverse complement.
GAAGCAACTCCATACAGCTTGTTTGAGAGATACTACAAAAAGAAAATGGCATTGTTTTTTAGGACAAACAAATTAGTTTTTTATCTCACTGAAACAAGTGTTTAATGTTCAGGTAGGCAGGAAAGGAAAAGAGGAAAGTGTGCAATAGTGAATGTTGCCCTTTCACTATACAGGGTAAGGTACAAATGCAGTAGGACCATCAAAGCATGCATTCCTTGACAGTCAGTCAATAAGTTCTTTCTCCACTTGTTGTCTGTCAGTTGTGTAATGTGTTTCCTTATTCATGCTTTAGTTAATCTGGAGGCTCCTGGGTTTTATCCAAGTCCTTATTTCTTACAAACATATGGGCAACTAGGTGATGACATTGATGGCAGACGGTGCAAGAGAAGAAGAACAGTCAGATGTCTGGAAACTCTGCATCTAGGTCAAAAATTCCCTGTTTTATGGTGTTGCATTGATACTAAACAATAGGATTGAATAGCATGGTATACTATGTACATATTTTTTCATGACATGAAAGATTTTAAAGGAGATCTCTTTTAGGAAATTCTGCCCATCACAACTCTCTGACTGCTGTGATGAGAGTGAACAAAGCCAATTTAAAGTGGTTTTGACAACCCTTCCCATGTCATGAATTTGGGCTTGTGGCCAAATGTAGTGGATTATCCAAAAACAACTGAGTAAATTAGTAAAATCCTTTGTCTAATTCTGGGAATATTTATAAATTTCTGCAACCACTAGACAAAGACAATCCTTTTGTCAGCTGATACCATGCATGGTCTGTTGCCATTCTTTTCTCAAGAATATTAACTGGGAGAAGGGAAGCAAAATTGAATTGTTAATGTTATGAATAGAGTTCAGAAACTTATACTTAGGATTTTTATTGTATATTTCACAGTCTTTGAGACATCAGCTTTGCTGAGATTATCCTCCATAGTGGTAGAGAAGTTCATTATTTGCTTTTTGCTTTCCTTGCTAAAACATATGAAGCAAGAAGAATAATTTCAGGAGAATCTCAAAGCAAACCTAGTGTGATCTGCCTCAAGCAGATTATTATTTCCATATTAATGAAGACAAGCCTAAAACAATGGAATATCTGTTATTTTAAAATTTGTTCATAATTTTGCATGCAAATTCTAGCTTTAAATAAGTTTCATATTCTGAACCTTGTAAGAATTCACTTAAAACATCATGAATTAAAGTTATAAAAACAAGATAGAATTTAAAATTTAAATAATAAATAGTGATTTGATTTAATAGAATGTTTGCTTTGACAAAAGACCACAGTGTAAAATATGGTGGTGTGACCTCTGCTTCTTTCCTCTTTCAGGAACAATCTAACACAGTTATAGTACATCTGTGATGGATAATTTTTTTTTTTTCATTTTGCCTTCTCGTTCTCTGTTTTGTAAAACAAACACAAAGAGAGAAAGAGAGAGAAAGAGAAAGGAAAAAGAAAGAAAGAAAGAAAGAAAGAAAGAAAGAAAGAAAGAAAGAAAGAAAGAAAGAAAGAAAGAGAGAAAGAAAGAAAGAGAGAAAGAAAGAGAGAAAGAAAGAAAGAAAGAGAGAAAGAGAGAAAGAAAGAAAGAAAGAAAGAAAGAAAGAAAGAAAGAAAGAAAGAAAGAAAGAAAGAAAGAAAGAAAGAAAGAAAGAAAGAAAGAAAGAAAGAAAGAAAGAAAGAAAGAAAGAAAGAAAGAAAGAAAGAAAGAAAGAAAGAAAGAAAGAAAGAAAAGAGAAACAAACACCATAGCTTTAATCCTTCCCTGATTGGCAGACTGGAAAGCTCTGAATTATTTAACAAAAGACATAACTTCTAACAGCATAGAAGTGACACATAGAGACAAAACCTTCAAACAGGTGAGAATGAAAAATGAAAACCAGAGTCGGCTATATGCCCTTCGTCCCAAACAGCCCTTCATTTCCTTACTCTTGTGTTCCTTCTGTCACAAAGCTTCACCACTTTGTGGCAATTGTTACAAATGCTAAAGTTTGTTTTTCTCTTCCATAATTTCCAGTATTAAGAGTGAGAGTGTTTGAAGAAGGTTGACTAGTATCAAATGTGAAATAAACTGATGCTGAACCAGTTCTTGCAGACTCAAAATTAGGCAACTGAAAGTAACCAAAGCATGCCAGACAATATCCTTTTGGAACGCAATACCTCATGTCTGGCTAAGAAAAAGAGAACAAATCATCATCATCATCATCATCATCATCATCATCATCATCTCTAAATCTTTGAAAAATTTCTGTCATCCTGCTTTTCCATTGATAACTGGATTTCTACTGAATTTTTTCTTCACCCACAAGTATAAACACCTGGAAACTCCTCACTTTTCCATTGAAGAGTTCTTAAAAAATTTAAAATTTATGGAGATATTGTTTTACTGGTTTGAATCCTGAACCAATTTTCTCAGAAAAATACTGATAAAAATATCTTTCTTGGCCCTATTGCTATGACTTACTATAGGAAAAGCTCATATCACCCAGAAAAATTTGAACAGGAGCATCTCATCCTTCTCCCTCTGCAGGATGAGACACTAGCAAGAGGTTTTCAGAAGCTCCCTGACTGGAGTTCATAAATGCATCTGGTCAGCTATACTGCCAAAACATTTTTCAAGAAAGGAGTTCTGTTAGAATTTTCACTTTGCTTTGGATTTGCTATAGCAAAATCCCAAACTAATCATAGAAGTTCCCAACCCCTCCTTTTAGAAGTTTTATCTCAGTGTAGCACAAAAATTTACTTACAAGTCTGTCCATGTTTAAACCATGCTCCTCCTTAACCATGCTCCTGTGAATGTCATATGCTCCTCTGCATAAACACAGAGTTGCTGCTGGTACTGAGACCTCAGTCCCATCCCTCATACACGTCATTAAACATGGTGTTTGTACCCCATGTAACACCCCAAGTTACCTGCTGTTGGGAAGGATGGATAAATATAACTGCCTGGCAAAATATTCACAATACTACAGCCAGGATGAAAACAATCCCCCCTGCTGGTTGGACAATGCCCCTACCTACAGATAAGTCCAAAAGTCAAATGGACTGTTCCATCCCAACCCCCAAAATGTGTGGTTCATCCCACACCTGTAACCCTCCCCTGAAACATCAAGTGTCTGTGACCCCATTGGCCCAAGTCTTGTTCCAGCCCACCTTGAAGCCCCCTGATAAGGGGTCTCCGAGGGGCCAGATGCCCTCTTGCAACTTCCCCCCTCTTGGAGCTTACACCCTCTCCTAGAGCATCCTCTCTACCCCTTGTCTCTCCCCTCCCCCATCCCCTCAGGCCTTGCCATGTGCTGTGTCTGGCAGCTCCAAGCAAGACCTTTCTCCATCCCTAATAAACCTGATATTCTAAGAGCAGCCTTCAGAGATCTCTCATCTCCATTCATCAAAGCCGTCCTGGAGCCCAGCGTTCCCTAAAACCTGCTTTGGGTATTTATGTCCATGGGGCACAGGATGCAATTGGCATGACCAGCTGCAGTTGCAGAAACACATAAGGGCACACAGCCAGTGTACTCTGTGACTAAATGCCTGCATCACAGACAGAATCAGACAGGTCTGAAAGCTCATGAGAATAAGAAGAAAACAAAGCTCAGTAACACAGACATTAAAATCGAATTTACATATTACCTAATCCACAGGTTTATTGAATTTATTGGTGGAACTGAAATTATTACCCCAACACTTGGAGCCAAATTTGAACTGCCTGCTATTGCATTCACAGTCTAACCTATTCCATTTGTTGAGGGGATAACTATGCACACACCATGAGGACACAAGTCAGCTTTTCCCTTTTTCATCTGGACCCACCTCTTTGCTTGAACATGTGCTCATTCATGAGAGCAACAACAACATGCAAGGCTGAACTTCAAGGTAACAGTGAACTGATGACTGAGTCATGATGCAGACACACATGTACCTGCTCCTGAGCTCAGTGAGGGTAGGACTAGTCTGCTTCTCTGAGGCTTCTCCCTGAGCCATCCCCCATGAGCACACACCATGGTTCTGGCCAGGAGCAGCACCAGAGGCATACAAATATGAACAGCCCAACATACACATAACTGGCTGCCTGTGAGGCAAAGAAAAACTCTGAGGGCCTATGATCTAGATCAAAGCAACATTTAGGTGTTTTTTATGACCAAAATATGTATAGGTAGAAGTAAGTGTAGTCTGAAATTCATACCACAAATTCTTCTTTTCTTTATTGTTCCCTTCATCATTTGTTAAAATGAAAGAACTGCTCCTCCAAAATACGTCGTAAATTATATCCTGAGTAGTTTGGTATTATTGCCTAATTCAAATTACATGGTGACCCTGGTCATTGTAGATCTTTAATAAAAATTAAGTGGTGCTATTAGCCTTAGGTATAATTGTTTGTTATTTCTCAAATATTAACCAATTATTTAGGAGTCTTAAAAGGCAGACAGATAGTTCTACCACACAAAAACCTTGGGAGGTAATTACTTTTTCATTTTATCATTTTCTTTCACCTAAAGATGACATTTCTTTTTCCAGTTTAATCTTAATGAAAAAGCACCACCAACAGAGACAGTGGTCAAAGAACTGCATGAGTTTCCAGGAAGGAGAACATTTATCAAAACATACTGTATGGTTAATGATAGTATGCATGGATAAAGAAGCCTGTAATATACAAAAACAATAAAGTTGGATTAGTGTATCGAAGGTTGTTTGGACAAGATTCAGTTCCATTTCCAAGAGACTTCAATTTCCTTTCACATAAACTCTGTGAAATACTTTATGTGACATGTTTATGAAGAGCTGATTTTATGAATGTTATAATTGCAGGCCCTTATGAAGGCTGAGAACAGAATTGCCCCTTCAGCAAGCAAAAAAGCAAACAGATGAACATGACAATTAATAGCTACAGTTGAAGAAAGAAAGTCCACATATCTCAATTACATTACATCACATCAGATAACAGCACTATGTGGTGTATACCATATTATTTATTAGCATTATTGCAGTTATTAGGATTTTTGCAGTTCCTAATGACTAACAAGAAAAAACCCGCTTAAGTCCAAGTGTACACAATAAGTATAAAACTTTAGATTTTCTCTCTGATTTATTTGGTTTACTTTATCAGCACATTACATAACCTCACTTCAGAAATCGACCATCAGATTTACAGTTTACATGTTGCAATTTCTGCTTACATTTTCTCTTTGGAAGAACTCATAAGAAGGACACTAGAAAAATAGAAGCCCTAGAAAAATATTTTTTTCCCCCTAAAATTGTCTATTTTGCTTTGTCAATTAGATAGTTCAAGATATTTAAACACTATGAACTACAAACTTGCCTTAGACATGAACTTTTATTGAGCAGTCATTGCAAAAAACAGAGCCCAACGAAAGTTTTAATCAATATATAAATCAAAATCATCATCATCTTATATGAAGATAAAATAAGAAAGTTGTGTCATCCCTTTTCACATCTTAGATACAAGTAAGTATAAGACAAAAAGAATGTATTGCTTTATATATATTAATTTAGATAAACCACAATGGTTAATTTTAGAGATAAAAAGCCAGACAATGACTTAAAAAGTTCAATGAAATCAAACTCTAAGGCTCTATAAGATTTTATAGACCTTCCTATCCCAAGATAAAACACAGGTTTCATGTCTCAGCCCATCAAGACAAATTTTTACTCAGAGAAATAAAGAAAAGATTGGTTGTAAGAGACTTCCACAGGCCACCTAATCCAGTCTTCTGGCTGAATCAGAATGAGCTTCAAGATTAATTGTTGAAGGCCTTATTTCAGCTTGTGACTGTTGTGTTCCACTGTACATGGCTCTAACCTGAGCAGGGAATGATTTTGATATTTTCTGACTGCTGCCTGTACCTACATGTTTCATGCCTCCTGCATATGTCATAGATTCAACATTATTTCAGATGTACCTTCTGAATACTTGGTGGAGTTTTTCTCCTCTGGACTTTGATGCTTTGTATTGTAAACATAAATTCATTCAAAATTTTCAAAAAGTACAAGACCTGTTTGTCTTCACCTGAAGCTCTTTGAAGTTTTCCCCAGACACACTAAATAATTTCTAACTCTAGAAGTTGTAGATCTTTAACAGCCTCTTGAATGGCTTTATCCTATATAGCTCTCCATTTAGCTCTTCAATAACAGGTAAGAAATTCAGATTTTGCTTTCTTCAGCTAATTCCTTACATAAGCCAGATTTTCTTTCAAAAAGAAAAGAAATATAATTCAAACAAGAAAAATGCTGAAAACATACAATAAAAGTTTTATCATAGAATTTAATTTCTCTCTCTGTTGCTTATTCACATTTCATGTAGCATGCATTTCTGGTAGAAATATACGTTCCTATCACTTTTTATATTTTTTTTAACATTTAAAAATAGCTTCAATTCACAATCCGCATTGCACCAAAATCTCCTTAGAAAATGCCTAAAAAGAAAGAAAAGTGTCCATTGAGATAGACAGACATTTATATTTATGGTCTAAGTGGAATAACTACATTTTGTTTGAACATGCATTTTTAAATTGTCATTGATCACAAATATCTAAATAAATTTTGCATGCAGAAAAATCAATTTTGCTGACATTTTATCAAGCAGTTGCATCCTTTCAGTGAAGACTGGGATACAATAAATCCTGTTTATATTCCATTGGAAGACTCCCTTTCAAGTAAAAGGTGTTAGTAAAAAAAAAGCTACCTAAGTTCCTGAGATTGTATTGTGGGGAGAGACTGACTGGTACTGATCACAGAACAAACAGTGCAGAGCGTTTTTTCGGTAACTTTACTGTGTTACCCGTAACATGCCTACTAATTCATCACCTCTATGTTTACTTCTAACTTTTCAACACTCTCAGTATATTAATAGTTTCTTATTAAAACAGAAACAAAACATGGCAGAGTGTTTCCCTTTCTCCTCACCTGCATTTCACACTAAAAGATCCAGGGTGAATACTACTGACTATCAGCATTTAAAGGAAAACCTGTCAGACTCATCCATTGCAAAATCCTTGAGAAAGGCTTTTTCTGTTCCTGCTATGCAAGTGAACTGATCATAGTAAGTCAGTGGGCTGGAAGACAAAAAAACTTCTTTACTTCGTATTAAAAAATGTCTTTAAAATCCTTAACCAAAAGTTCACCAACTTTCAGGGGATGATTCTTTATATCAAAATGTGATGTATGTAAAATATAATCAAATATATTTCAAGATATTCTTTCTGTCAGGATTTTATTTGCCATTCATTAAAAAGCAAACAAAAAAAAACCCCCAAAAAAACCAAACAAACCCACACAACCAAAAATCCACAAAATTCTTAACCACTTAATTCAGCATGCAGAATGACTGACACTGGGGTTCTGAAATAGTGTTTAATACTTGGCTGACTTCAGTGTGTGCCTCTTACAGCTTAGCTCACATTTGCTCAAATCCCAATCTGAACACAGATTCTTTACTTGTCCCATGGGTGTTTTTCCATGTCACTGCAATAAAAGAATTTATTTCCAAAATTACAATGTGAAGTGGAGAGGTGTAGTTATCTTCAATTTACAAAGTGCTGAACCACACAGACAGTGAAGTCAGAAGTTTCCAATTATTTTAAGTATCCGGCCTGAAATGTCTTATCCAACTGGTTTTCAAAAACATTCCAGAGGTGTTCTCTAAAATGCAACTTCAATTGTCTTTGTTCATTATTACAGCTCATCCCAGTACCATGGCATGGGGTGAGCCCAGGCACACAAAAAAATGAGGTACATACAATTAGAGATCTCTTGTGAAAAATCTGGTGTGAAAAGCTTGATAAACATCATGACAGGGCAGAAAAGAATTTGGTTCTGCAGGGTGAAAAAATTGCAATGCAGTATTACCTCTCATCAGCAGTTGTAATTAGAAGATATATCCATTCATACCTTCTCATTTCCTACACTAACATGGGAATGAAGGAGACAACAGCTTTATTAATGACAACAACGGTTCATCCCTTCCTGGATTGTGTCACAAATAAAGACCTTCATTGGAAGAACAGCAAACAGTCACATAATGAAAGAATTCACCTAAACCTGCCACACTAACCCTGCACTGATTTAACACTAATGGTTTGGGGTCCTGTCTCCAAAACTACAAATGCTGGGAATGTACTGTCAGGTGCCAGCTAATCTCAGGGGTACTTAAGTTTTCAATACCTTCTCTTTTAATTTCAGAGCTCCACAGACACTAAAGCATGCCAAGACTTTACAGCCTGGGCAGCTCAACAACCAGCTTGTGCTGAGGCTCTTGTGTAGTATCTAGAAGCCATGCATTTGTCTGCTTTCCTCCTCCAGGGCTTGGCCTCAGCCAGTGCTCTCAAAACACATTTAATATGTGCCAGAATTATCATTTCTCACAAAAAGTAATGCTACAGTCAGAAGGATCTCCTTGTCTAGCTGGTTTTATGAAGTATTGACCCCTTCTTTCTTTACAAATAATACAAACAGCTACCTGTCTCCATGAGGTGGCTCTGAGCTGTACTACCTAAATATATAAAAATACCTCATTTTGCTCGTAACAATGCAGTTAAACTGCAAGAATTAGGATGCACTCTTGTTCCAATCCATTCCTGATTCTTAGCTTCAGGCAAGAAGATGCTAATTGGGCTGTTCAACATGCAAACATTTTGAATTTCATTCCAAAGTACATGATGTTCATATTGGGTGATTAATGAGAGGCCAGTGTCTCCGCTTCTGAGATTAATTCTTTATGTACATTCTCACTACCAGTGTAACATTCTTTTAATTTCTGTAGCTCTGTCTGATAATTGGCTTCTTCTTGATCATTTTAATGGAAGACTTTTCAGCAAATCTAATGTCATGGGCTTAATAAGAATAATAAGAGAAAAAAAATCCCATTTTCCTCATTTTCTCTGTAGCTCCATTTACTTTCATAAAAAGTTCAAATTCTTTAATTATATCATTCAGATGGCTGCTGTATGTTTGGAGAGTTCAATTTGCAATGGGGTCCTATGAATTTTCTGTAATTTTTTTATCAACTATATATTTCTCTTTCAAGATCTTCCTTCCCATTCACTTCTATCACTGGGTAAGTTTTACAAGTGGTGGTGAAGAATTGTTTCTCATAATTCAGTCTTTTGTACATTTAAATAATCTGTAAATATTTATACAATCTTTAAAAGTATAGAAAGACATTTATATTAATTGGTTCCTTAACGTCAAAGTACCTCCAACAGCAAGCTAACCCAAGGCCAGTGCTGTCATATGACAACCTCTACGTATCCAGTTTCCCCTGTGCACTTAATGGCCATTGATGCCTTGATGCTAGATGCCAATGCAGAGTTCAGGTGCTAAAACAAGATGTCACTTTAACTTTTTAGTTGCCTAATTGCTCTCTTAGTTCTTTGTTGTAATGCATATGAATAAGAACTGAATAAAGACTGCTCAAGCAGATACAAGTGTGGCAGCACCTAAACTCAGTGTTTGGCTTCACAGCCTTAATAACATTGTTCAGCGTAGTTTTGACTGTACTTCTTTAGTTTTGCAAAATGTGTCATGGTATCCTCCTCCTTCCTTGTTATTCCATGGCATTATTTTGAGGCCCGTATTTCATCCCCATATTGCTGATGAGCTGGTCTAGACTGTGTATGGAACACTGCCAAGGGAGCCCACAGATATGCATGGAGACTCTTTTTCCTTCTCCTTGAATAAGCATGAGATGCTTTTCACAGATATTTGCTAATAGCAGGGAACAGAAAATTTTAATCTTAAAAGAAGCTTAAAAGCACGGCCAAATCTGAGTACATTCTAGTGGGATTGGCAAAGAATATGTCTACATAAATATATTATCTTGCAAATTTCATGTCTTTCCTCCAAGTAAAATGGACTCCAGATGAAGAAATGACCACAGAGAAGGTCATCACATTCATTTTTAGCAGTAAAAAAAAAAAAATAACAAGGGAAAAAATTAGCTTCACTTTCAGGAGTGGCTGAATTCTCACTCCCATACCAAACCTTGCATCACCTTCCTCTCTCACCTCCCATTTGTCCTGCTCCATACCAAAATATCTCACAGATTTGGGCACTTTGAACGCAAAAGTGTCAGACCAGGCATTAAAGATATGCTGTTATAAAATCTGGAAAGCAAGATCCTACTTAAAGTGCCAAGAAATATTTATAATTATAAAAAATCCCATTACAGAACAGTAAGATCTCCTGTCATTTAACCTTGACACTAAAAAGCATATAAAATTTCCTATTTTTTTTATTCTTGATTCAATCTGCAACAAATAACTGGAGTTCAGCTAAGTCTGAATATGCAAAACCTATGAAATAACAAATTAACACAGTATGCAATGTGTAGCATTTTTTCCTACATAGTAGCTCAAGCCTGACATTAAATAGTTATGATAATTTTCAGTGATCATAGATTATTTCTCTTTGTATTTTAATTTGTACATATATAAAATTATAAATCCCATAACAGATAAATTTTAAAATCAGATTGCTTTGTTATACTATTAACACAGAGGGTTAATCAAATAGTATAAGATGGATCCCAGTCTTTTCCATTAAATCCTTTGCAATTCAGTATATTTTGTTACATTTTTCAAAACTGAAACAACATTCTCTCTGGGGACCCATGTGCATAGACATGAGAATTTTTTCCAGAAAAGATATTATTTGGGAGTTTCATTATAAATAATATCTAGTTTACTATTTTGACCTTAGAATTTTTTTTTTTTTGCACCATGGAGGAATACTACATATATGAAGCCAAACACTTTTTTGATTGCTCTTTCATCTTGACAGATGCAGTGCAGAGACACATAAGTGACACCTACTGAAAACAGTAATGGACTTCTTTCCTGAATTTTAAAACTCAACAGAGCATTTGGAATCTGGATTCTGATGAAAACCATGAAAAATTCACAAATCCAGACATCTCACTCAGTAAGATAATAATGATAAAGAAATCACTTTCCAAGTATCTTTTGAATCATTTACCTGCATTTCTTACTCTAAAAAATTAAGAAACATATTTTACCAATTCTAACTGACTGGAAAAGGAGCCCTATTATTATTGTAGTCTGTACTTGTTAGACCAACATCTTGAAACTGATTTGGGCTGGTGTGTAACCATGAAATATATTGAAAGTTGTGAATATATAAACAGAAAGACAATGATCTGTAGCTGTCCTGTTTTTGTATATATGCAGTGATAAACCAATGCCAATGGTTTTGCAATGAAGGTTTATGTCTGTATGGATAGCTTAATGAAAGAAAATTCACCCTCAATTACTTGACTTGATAGAAAAGTTCAGAGTGAAAAGCATTCTGCTCTGTTCTGGAGAAAGATTTCCTCTTGTGTTCTACCATCTGATGAGCTGGAGGCTGACAGTGAGAGAGACTCCCTCATTCACATATTTTCTCAGTCCCAAGCCTGAGAGGCTTTGTTTTGGCACAAGATGATAATCACTATGAGAATGAGAGGTTCACAGGCTGAGCTGGGTAGTGTGAGATAAATACATGACATGAGATGAGATAAGGGGAGGATGACATCTGGCATCAGAGATGGTGGAAAATCTGTTTAAAGATGACTCTGTAGACAAACTTGGAGGCCCTTGTACAGGTGTATTAATGTAGCTCTTTTGCAGCTTCCTCAGGATGAGTGACAAGAGTAAAAGCATTTTGTGTGGAGGTGGAAGCAGGTAAAGAGCTCATACTGAATGCAGTCACAAACAATGGACACACCGATATGCAGGGGCACATGATTAATCCAGATCCACAACTGGGAGAAGACTTTTAGATCACACATTAATATTTTCCCCTATTTCTCCACTGATGGATCTGCTATTCAGATATCTAAGTTAGCCCTCCAAGGACACCAAACTTGTTGCATTAAGTGAGGGAGTCAGAAAAGCACCATGATAGGATTAGGAACAAAATTTCAGAGTTTACTGCAAGAGAAGGTCAAGAGAATGGGAGCCAAAGCCCTGGAGATCTCCCAGAAAAATTCTCCACAACCATCACAAAGATGACAGGGCAGAATCGTGTACCTGGAATATATTGTCTTGGTCTTGAGGGTATCTTCTCTACAGTTCCTCAGTGCCCTGGTAGACTCCAATCAGGATAAAAACAATATCCAGATCACTTAATTTGATTTCATTTAACTTAATTTCATTAAGCTGTGCCCACCTCTAATTAATTTTTATCATGACAGATATCATGATCTTTTTAGTATGTTAAATTTGACCAAGAAAGAAGTTTTAGATTGGTGCAGAGTCTATCATTCATAATACTTGTGCATAAGTAGGAAAGCATCAATAAAGTCTGGGTTAGGCAAAATTGTCAGCTCTTTTTTGGTGTGACCATCTACTGAAATACTAGATGAAATTTTCCGTCTTCTGTAGGTAACACTGATAGTGTCTTTGTGTGCTTACCATCTCTGAAAATTACAGTTATTATTCTATCAATTTCCAAGGTTTCCTTTATAACTAGGAAATTTTCCTGTGTCATTGATCTAAATTCAAGTGAGTAAGGTAACCTGTGGCTGGTATGGGCAGACACTGAAGGGAAAAGAATTGAAGCCATGCTTTTGTGATGGTCACAGTTGAAATTTAGTCAGCTGATCTTTTGAAAGATGGCAGACACACTGGCTGAAATTCCAGCTGATATATTAGGCTCAACAACCTCAAATTTTCCCATTTCTAAATTTAGTGATTTTACTAAAACCAAACAACAAACAAAACAAAAAAGCATATAAATAATGCATGCTCTGAGCACTAGTGACTCACATAGAGTAAGGAGAATTATATATAGTAAATAAATCATAATTTAATTTTTTTCTATTGGCAAATTGTCTTTTGAATAGCTGATAATTTTTCTATATATATTTGAAAAGAAACATTTAATAATTCATGTTATTAATTAATGTCTTTAATTGTAAAAGAATTATTTTGAAATCAGCAATAATATGGAATTATAGGGCCATCATTGCCCCATATTTCACTTAATTTATTTTTGCTCTAAGTCAGCTCTGCAAAATTTCAGCTTCACTTTCCAAATATTCATGTGTGTGGATTTAAAAATCCTTTTACATTAATACTCCTCAATATTTTCTTGTAAGTTTTATATACCAGTGAACATTTCTATAATAAATCTCTCTACTTAAACTATTTGTAGAAATCAAACAAAATAACATAAACACAAAGACTAAGTATTGAAAGAATATTTTCCAGGAAATAGTTTCATGCTAGACTTTTAGTGACAGTGAATTTTTTAATAAGCTTTGCTTACTCCTGATACCCACACAAGCATGTACTCGCTAAATGGTATTAACATTTGGCAAGGCAGCAAATGTGCAGGTTATGCTGTGACTCCTGATGGGAAGAGGAATATTACAGAGCTAAGGGATCAGCAGAATGAGACTTTAATTCTTTAGTTCTTCAGCAATCATTTCAGATGCTTAGTACCAGAACTCCCTGATTGACATTCATCATTCATTGAAAGACAAGTTGAAGTCAGAAAAGGTACAAGAGAAGGCAACCTAAATGGCTACAGGAATAAAGCAGTTGCCTTGAGAGGGAAAATAAAATGTCTTTTGGAGAGAAGGCTAATGGGAAATACAAATGAGGTTTATATAATCATGATGATGGCATAAGATCAATGAGAATTTTTATGTAGAAAAATCCTAAAATCTGGAATTTCAGAGCTCAGAATCTCATAAAAGATCATATAAAACAGATGGAAAAAAATACATTTTTATTGAATAGGTAATGAACTTTTAAATTGTGTTGTCACAGGAGACTGTGCAGACAGATACTATCGGTGTTTCAAAACAGATCAGACTAATACACTAGAGAGTATATGCAGGGATATATACTCCATCGCATATCCATATGTATCATGTATTAAACAGCTGTGAATCCCAGAAAAAGGAAAAGGCAGGTGGCCAAATTCACATGTTCTGACTAAACACCATCCCCCACTGCCAGTGTTAGAGGCAAGGTGGGGCGTAGGAAACTGGCCTCACTCAGTCTTGTAGAGTCTGAAACTTTTCTAATATATGCACTTTCTGTTTGTTTATTTCTGCTCAAAATAAACATTGGTTTCCTATGCACTATCAATCATTTTCTTGTGATTAGGTAGCATGAGGCAGAGGTTATAAAAACTTCAACACCTACACAGAGCAGAGCAAAGCTTTATATCTGTATATGGTCTTTAAAGATCCTTTAGGGATTTACTGGGGCATAGTCATTCCACATCCCCCTCCCCATATGAACTCTCTAGAGTTTCAGGGTCTCACAAGACCAGATCTCTAGATGTTAAGCATTTTGTTTATGAAAGATGAAGTATTAGTTTTGTTCCATGAGAAACTTCTGTCAAGGGATTTTCTAGTTTTGTGCTTTGTTTGTTGGACACGGGAAGTGCAAATGAACAAGTCTTAACAGTGCTGGTGCTCTGATGTAGCTCTGCCTGCAGTAGCAGTGAATATGATACTGAAATGTACCTGAAAACCATGATCAGCTCACATGGAAGTTCTTTAGGAAAAAAAAACCCATGTGGTCAAAAACAATAGTACAAATATTTTTTTAAGACCAAAAGGGGCAGAGCAAGCTCACTCTTACATGGATATTTAAAGAAAAAAGTCTTTCCAGACTCCATAGCTGACAGTGTCTCCCATGGCTGACAGAGAGAAAAGAGACAGTTTTTCTTTCATGCCCTATACTTTCTTCCTTATGACATAAACTGGGAAAACAGACAATAATGGACAATTTTCTGCTACCCATTTCTCTTGTGACAGCAGGGGAATATAAAAGGGGCTATTAGAGTGCCATCCATTCACAAATCTCTTTATTTATAAAAGCAACAAAGATTTCACAAAATCACATACTTCTGAACCGAACAGATAAAAAATTTTCCACTTTACATAACAGTGAGGAACTAATTACACTGTTTTGTTTATTTGTCTGTAAAAAGTACCAATGACTAAGCATTCAGGCTGCAATAAAACAAAGTTCCCTTCCTTCCTTAGCTGTATATGCTCTCATCATATCTTTGTTGGTGAAGCCCTGAATGCAAACCTGCAGCACCAACACTTCAACACAAGTCAGGCAGTCACATAAATTCAGTTTCTTGTCACAGAGAGGTTTTCAGTTTAAGGCATGCATTTGGGCTATGAAGCAACTTAGATGATCTCTCTGTGTTTATATTTCTTCAGAGTGACATTACAAACTTTCAATACAGAGGTCAAGCATCAAAGGCAGTTACAGGTTGTTGCCATTCATTTGTCTTCTGGGTACAAAAGAGAACACTTATTCACTTTCAACATTGAAGAGCTGAAAGAAGACTTTAAATCACCGTGTGTTAGAGGCTAGTTCAAAGAGCATGGAGTATAACACCATACTACTGGTCTATAAATGGAGGGAAGTACATAGAGACATAAAAAAGCTTTAATAACAACCCATGAAAAAACCACAGTGTGCGCAGAGCTGCTGTCACAAGTGTGAGAAAAGAAATTTAACAGGATAAGAACTTACACTGAAATCTTGAGAAAACATATGAAATAGAGATTAAGCTGTGACTTTATGCAAAATATTAGCTGATTTACCCCAAATCTTACTATAATCATGCTTCACAGCATGTAGAAGAAGGAATTCTTTGCAATGCTTCTTCCTCTCTGGTCACTCTCCTAACTTGTCACCATCAAGAAGGCTCCAGGCAAAACTAGGGAAGCAGTTATGTGGGAAAGTAGTACTGAAATCTAAATGCCTTCTAGAATCTGGGTGATTTTAGAGTTCAGTGAATATGGAAGATGCTTTTCAGTATGGCTGAACTGAAATTTAGAATTAGAATTCTAAATTCTGATTTAGCTCTTCTCTAATTTGATGACTAAATTTCATTTTGGGTCTAGGATAAAAGGTTTTCAGATGCTTCATTTTTTTCCTCTAGTGTTCCCTGTTCTTCATAATCTGGCACAAAAGCAGCTCTAGAACTAGAAGTTATGGGGTTTTTTGGAGGTAAACCAAGTGCTTGAATCTTTATTTCAATGAAATTTAGATAAATCTATTCTTCTGACCTTAAAGTCTAGTACTATCTCTGTATTTATGACTCTATAGGTGTGGCTGTGAGCTATTTTATAGCTATAAATATAGCTATTATTTTTATATATAATATAGCTATTTTTGAGGCCATAATCAAGTTCTTCTTTGAGAAATACTGCAATTTTCTCCAGAAATATTAAAGTCTGAGCTTTGCCAAGAAAATCTTACTATTAAAAATTTATTCACTGACTCAGACTAAGTCCCATGTAAGTTCTTGTGTAGTTCCTGCATTTTGAGAACTAAAGTGTTACTTTGAAGCAATGCATTATGAATATGTGAATATTTGCTCATGGCTGAATTCACCTTTGAAGAATGTGAAAACTGTTATTATACCAAATAGAATCATAGAATTTCCTGGATTGGAAGTGATCTCTAAGATTTAAACTGTCGGTCTTAGATTACTCAGCTGAACTCTTTGCAATGAGCAGGGACATCTTCAAGATGCAAAACTCATTTTTCCTAGTATATTCATACTTATATATATTGTTAAAATATATATGCATTCTTAACATATTGCTAACAACACATATAAATTCAGAGCATCCCTATGTGGGATTTCCACATAATACAACAGGCATTTTTTGTGTCTGGAGGACAAAAATTGTAATATATGAATGCCCCTTGTTCTTCCTCCCCTTCCCTTAGCTTTTTTACCTGAGCTGATGCCATGTGATATGGTTTAACCATCCATTAGGTTAATTTGGACCAGCTAACCCAGCTGTGTCCCCTCCCAGGATCAGCCTTCAGATGGAGGGGGAATGTTGGAGAGGGTTGTTGCTGTGCCAGCCCTGCTCAGTTTTCAGCCCTGGTGAGTTATCAACACCTTCCCAGCCACCAGCACAGAGCAGAGCTTGGTGAAGGGCTGCTGTGGGGAAATGACTTCCAGCTTGCCCACAGCCAGTACACCAGTGGACCAAAATAGAAAACAAAAGGTGTCTAAGCCAGAAAGTTATCAAAGAGCTCAAAGGTGAAGGTCTGAAATAATAAAAGCAAAGCCTGTTGCATAGTTCAGCTCTACAGATTTTGAATGTTGGCACCCAGCTCCTGGATTGGAATTTACAAGGCCAAATACAGTTGTTGAAACTACTAAACATATAAATTAATTAGACAAACTAAAGTTAATGGATTTGGATTCATAGTAAACAGCATGTTGAGCACAAATATATTTAAACTATCTCATAAGAAACAACAAAAGAAGGCTTTGTCTAAAACTCAACCTTCTCCATGGAAGCCTATATCACTGATTTGTCACCCAGCCAACTTTAGCATAGCAGATTACTGGGTCAAGCTCTTGCCTATGAAATGGAAAATTTCCTCCACCACTGAGAGGTTTTTACATATTTATCTACATTATGCATTTATATAAGTTTGACATCAGTAATCTCATGTTATGGATAAAAATTGTTGTATTTAGGAGAACCACTCTGCAGTTTTTTAATGCAAAATTAATAAAGGAAGAAAAAATCTGAGACAAAACAAGCATGACCTGGCTAAGTAGGAATTAATTTGATTTGAAAAACAAATTTTGAAGTTTGAAACCTATAACAAAGTAAAATCCCTGTATTTGGAAATGTTAAGTGCTTAAATGCACTTTTACATTGGTTCACTTGGTTCTGTAGTCATATGTGGTAGGACAGTCCCTTCACAAGGGTGCCATCTGCATTCTGCCTCAAAACAACTGGAGCACTTCTCAGTGTTAAAATGAACAATTCAAGCAGCCACTATAGCAGAAACCACAATATAAATGCTAAAGAAAAGCCACAAGCAGGAATATGTATGCATTTGTAACAAAACACCTATGGTGGAAAACTTGCTTGCACAAAGAGAATAAGTAAAATGTTTGGGTGAATAGAATTGATCACAATTTGCCAAGGTGCCAAGGGAAGAATATTAGCTTCTTTATTAGTGAAACATCTCAAGTCCTATGGAGTTAGAGCATAACAACTGAAGAAGATTTTAATCTCATGCTTCAAGGAATAATGAAGTTAGACTGCTTGTCCCAAGATATAATCATCTCAGGAAAAACTATTCCAACCTATGTTAGAGGATGCAAATCAAGTTTAATAGGCTCACAGCTCTGGAAACTATTGCATGAGGAGAGAAACAAAGGGAATAACTATATATTTGGTCACTGTAGGTGAAAAGAAAACCCAAATAGATCTCCTATTCATACATAGACTTGAATTAAAGAAAATAAATTTATCTATTATTCTAAAGCAGGAAGGGAAAGGAAAATCTGGGAAAAAATGTTTGGCATCACTTTTCTAATTTTGAGCAACCAGGGTGGCTCAAGTGGAGTGCTTAAAAAATGGGATCTGTTCAATATTGCCATGAAAACCACTATTTCTTTAAATTTATTTATATACAGCATCAATGACATTTCACAGGAAAATACAACATTTGCTGCTCTAGAAGTTATGTTAAGGTCTAAGGAAATGATGTCTTGATTTGAGAAAAGTGGTAGAAGGCTGTGACTGGTGGCTTAAGACAGATTTGCAAAGAGCAACAGCAGTCAAGAAGTGTGAGTAATAGAAGTAACATTTCAGAAAGATAAGTGAATAAACTGTATATGCAGTTAACAGCATAATCTGAGCCAGCCCTCAAATCTGTCCTCCAGCAATTATGATAGGGTCATGCAGACTCATTGGAATGATGAAATACATAGAAAAATATATGTTTAACCTCTTTGAACCAGCAGCCAGAAAAATACATTACAATGATGCTGGATAGCTTAAAGTTCTTAATGAAGTGTTAAAGGACCTGGAGGGATAATGAAATACCCTAACACAGAGGCAATATAATAGTAAATGAAAATCAAGACAGCACATATTTAAGGAGAATAGAGACATAGTACAAGCTAGTTTTCACTATCTTACAATATGGTACTGGACCAAAAGAAGAAACTCACAGACCCCTGGACTAGCACAGGACACCTATAGTCCTAATATTTAATTTCTTTGTTTAACAGACTGGTTATATATATATATTCCAAACATTACAGAACCTTAATATGGCTCGTAAACTTCTGTTATTTTTATACTTGATTACTAAGAGAAGAGGTGAAATACTGGACTTAAAAGAGATTTTAGCAAGAAGTTGGAGCTATTATCTCATGCTGAGACTCCTGCTACATAACATTGATTGGTTAGAAAAAAAGACCCTGTCAGCCTGTTTTGCTAAGAATGATTTCTGAACAAACATAGCTTTCATATGAGTTGATAGCTTAAAAATAAGCTACATACAGTTTTCTACAAATGAAGTAGTGACATCAAACTCAGTAGTTGTTGGCTTATTTAAAGTTGACTTCTTAGCATGGTAGCTCCATGCAGTATGACAGGACAGAGTTAAGAGCTCAGCAGCAAAATTCAAATATTTGCCATTTATACAGAAAAAAATAATGGTAGGTTGAATCATTCCCAAAATGAAACTCATAATAATTCTGAGCAAATGACTGCTTTTAACAGTTATTTACTCTGTTTTATAGCACAATGTTAACCTAAGCCATAAAACATAATGACTTGGACTGCAGAAGTGGCAGCACTTTTTAATTTTCATTCCAAAAATACTAATACATGCTGTTTGTAACTTTTGCTTTAGTGCTTTGTATTTAATGTGCAGGAATTTGTTGTAAATTGCTATAAAAATTGGAATTAATTTCTAAAGTGAAATAAAAGCAAATTATTTCCTTCTGAAGCCCTCAACCATCTCCTGGACCCATAAAATAGTTTCTTTTATTGAACTGCTCATGAAAAATGTAATGTTTTTCCAAACCAACATTCTCTGCAGTGATGTGCCAAGTGATCTGATCATAATGAGGGAGCTGGGTAACCATGGAGTTTGTTTTCATCTACTTCATAATTACATTGCTTATAGTTCATGTTTTTAGCCTGCAGCTACCACAAAAACTTTTTTAGCGTGTCTGACTGCCAAATCAGTTTTTCTGTCCTTGATCTCTACAGCAGCCATGGCTGGTTGTAGCCTTTCTGATGGGTATCTAAGTGGTCTCAGGCATAACACCTTGTGCCTAATTGAAGCTAAAGTACTGTACAAGGTGAAAATCAATGTGCGGAGAGGAGAGAGAGTGATAGAAGCTGTCAAATGCCATTTCTGACAAGTACTTTTGGCTGTAAAGGAAACACAGGCCTGTCATAAGATGGAAAATTGTGGTCCCAAGTCTTTGTTTACTAGGTGTTCTCATTCTCAACTCCCTAGGAAAATAAACTAATTGAGCCACTTTGTTTATTTTTTTTTAATTAGCAGAATCACACATAAATTTGAGTGACAGAAGCCTTTACTCAGAGAACTGCTGAGAAAGAAAGCAAGAACTAAATTTCTCCGAGATTTTTGGAATACAGTGAAGAAAACAAGAAGCAGGGAAAGAAGACTTTCTAGATTCACTTCTTACAAACAGAAGACAACTGGATTAAAATCGGAGGATGAAAGGCACTTCTGATGGACTGCCAACAATATGACAACATTCATTAGTAAAGACGAAAGAGAATGAAAACAGAATACTAAGACCAAAAAAATGTGTGAAAAGCAGACTCCAATAAACTCAGAGCTTTGTAAGTATACTTTCGTGGAAAATAAACCTGGTGAGATAAAAAATTGGGTTCTGAAAATTTAGCTATTGTTTTAAAAATTGTATAACAGGCACAAGTGTAAATTACAGTGGCAGATGAAAGATAGAAAGTGAAATTGGTCATAATGAGTTTTTCAATTGCTTAAAATTTAAGAATGAAGAATAGAGATGTAAAAATCAGGTAATTTATGAAGGATCTTAAAAGAATGGTTGGAGCATGAGGAAAACAATAGAAGAGCCAAAGCTCAAAGCAATCACTGCTGGCAAGAGATGTGAACAGAAAGAATGCCAGCAAAAGGGCTGGACACCTCCCAAGGGACCGGGAAGTAATCAACACATGGTATCAAGAAACTGAAAGTAAATCTAATGTCTTTTTTGTTTGACTCTTCACTAAAAGGTCAAGTTCAGTCAAACAGGCAATACAGTAAATGCTCATGACAAAAGAATTAGTCAAGCTATAGAAGGATAAAAACAAGCCTGAGATTGCTAAAAATATTTATACACTTGTCAGCTGCACATGCCAATTTCCACTCCAAGGCACGTAAAAAAATAATTTCACTAATGTCAGAGGCATAAGAAGTCCTTCTGGAAAATTTGTGACAATAAATGAAATTCCAGAAGACTAATATAGCAAAAATAACATCCACTTTTAAAAGTGCAGGAAAAAAATAAAAATTACAAGCAGTCAGCTTAACTTCACTGATACAAATTAATTACAAAATTTGTAGAAAGAGGCAAGATAATATGAACACAAAAAAAACCCCAACATAGTAGTCAAACATGTTTAATTTTATTCCACGAGATGAGGAACATTTGTGTGTGGAAATACAACATTTTCATGTCAATAAAATGCGAACACTTTTTAGACAACAAACCGGGGGACGGAGTATGCTGAAAAGCTTTGAACAATTGACCTTCACTAGTGAATCAGATGTTAGAAATTGTCAATTTCCAACAGTAAAGCAGCACTCTGGAAAAGGTAAATAGGTGCCCTATCCCAGAATATGCAAGGCCTCAGCCAGCATGGACTCTTGTTTCCAGCAAGGGGCATTGACCACACAAGGTTCATAAGCAGAAGGCAAGGAAGAGCAGTAGAAGGTCTGAGAGAGATTATTTGCAAAGAACATTTGAAACATAGGGGTAATCTAGTTTGGAGAAGATATACAGAGTGGAAGCATTTGATGTGTGTGTGTGATGCAAAAATGAAATAAGTTGTCTCTGCTCTGAGTGCGGATAGGGATAGAAATTAAGGATTTTAACTGGGCAATGAAATTAAGCTCAAGACTAGGAATATAACTTCCTAGTGGGAAGACTAGACAAGAATAGGAATGGACTTTCCAGGAGGCATTAGAAATCTTGGTTTTTAAAAGCAGATGGGGCGGACATTTCCAACACCAACATGAGATCAAGGAAATGGAACTGTATTAACATATTTTCCTTGTACATCTACCTGGCAAGACAGAAAGACAAAACCAACTCAAGGTGGAAGAATTTACTGGGAGGACTGGATAAAATTCACCACTCTGTAAAAAGTGAATACCAGGTCTGTGTAACATGAAGGTTTTGCCAAAATCCCCCAGATTAAGTGGTGCTTAAGTGCTCTCCTGGAATTACAGTGTAATCACTGATCTTCTGAACAGGAACGTTACTGTCTCTTCCAAAACAAAGTGAACCAAAACCTCTGAATTGCTCTTGTTATTTCAATTTAATCTTGTTTACTGTATTATTGCCAGGAACTAACCAAAACCAAAGCTCCACTGTGTTAAATATTATCTTAGAACAGAAGAATGAATAGTTCTTTCACCAGAGGGCTCACAGTCCGAAGGTAGATGCAATTTATTCTTTCTCCTTTTTTTTTATCTTTGAGATCTCTGAAGAAATGTAAATATATGTTCTCAATATGGATCTATTATATGTCAAATTTCAAGGAAAATTACTTTTTGTCACCCTAATTTTCAATGCTTACAGCTTTCCACAATAAGCATTTTAAAAGTTGAACTCTTTGTGGGCTATTTTAAATATGTTAGGATTTGAGTGTTTTGAGATTTGGGGGTATTATTATTTTAAATGTTTCTTTATGTAAAATGTCTTTGCAGCTGGAAAAATATTCTACTAATTTGCAGTTACTAGTACTCGAGAATAGAACTAAGTACAACAACTGTATCAAACTAGAAATTGTTTGTCATTTCTGAATTACATACCCTGTATCTTGTCTTTCCAGCCTGAATCTGATTTTGTAAGACAACACAGTTTTAATCCAGTCCAAATGTCATTCATGGTATTGTCAAACATTCCATATATTTAATGTGAGCTAAAGAAAACAACAACTCACATGAAGAACATACTGTATGAAGTGACTTTATGGGTTTTGAATCCCTTAAACTTAATTATTTTATGTCAATGTTTTTCAAACCTTTCCGCATACTTTCAAATTTTTGGAGCAGTTTTGCTATGTGGTTAGCACTTTCAGGTATATTCTTTCAACATAGTTTTGCTGGAGCATGGAGGGAATGAAAGCAACATCACAGCATTAGAGAAATGAGGCACATGATAGAATGTATTTAGACTGTGAATGAAACAAATATGCAAATGTTGTGTGCCCTTTTCTAGAGATCACATCACAAAATCATATTATGTACATGAATTTTGTCTCACAATATATGGGAAAATGTCTTTAAAAAATAAAAGTAACTATTGCTAAATATGGGATTTGTGTTACAAACACCATTGTACTAATACAAGGGGTGCTTTCACTGTGTAGATTGTCTGTTTGAATAACCATGATGTTATACTATTTCTTCAAAGAAATACATTTATAACATCTAAAGTCAGTGTTGATCTAACCTCCAAATGATAAAGTTTTCTTTAAAATAATTGTTAGCATTTTCCCATTACAAACACTGATTATCTTAGGTTAATATCAATCATCAAATTTCATATATTTTCGTATTTCACTTACAATTTTGTTCTTTTAACAGTGTGTTGAAGCTGCATTTACTGTATATATTGGTGTCTGAACTTTATGTTGTTTTTCTCCTATCTTTTTCTCCATCCTCTTTGTAATAAGCAAATTGAATTTCTGCAAAATTCTAAATGGCTATTTTCTTTTTGTCAAGCTTTGCTTGTGACTCTTTCTCTTGGGCTTTAAACTTTCTTTCAGATCTTTTTTTCTTATAGAAGGGTTAAATTATCAGTACATTTATTCCTAATCCACTGTGCTTATTTTCACCTTCTTTGTTGAGTAACAATGGACTGAAACATTTGTGTAAAGTTTGGCTATATATATTCATTATTTTTTGAAGCAGGTTATGTGTGCAAATTTAACCAAATGAGTTATTGTTTACAATCTAAAAACTTAGTTTTACATAGTAGCATCTATACAACTAAATCCATAACAGTAAAAAAAAAAAAAAACAAACCTCACAGTGATATATCTGGATTAATTCAGAGCTTGAGTTAAACTCAGTAATACATCAAAGCCATAGAAGACTCTCCTCATTATGTTTAAAATTATTACTAATAACATGTACCTAAAAATATTAAATGCAGTTTTTATGAATGTTATGAAAATAGGCAGTATCAATAAAAGTATAACTTGAAGAAAAGCTTAGCAATTTTTAAAAATTTTTTTCAAGTGGAATTTCAAATTATAATTTTTTTATTTCCATATTCAACACTGCAAAAACATAAAATATCTTTTAAATTTTCATTGCATTTGATTGGTAGCTTAATTTGAAGGACTGTAATTTGGTGGGTTCATTACCTTACAATAAACCCATTAATCCATGTAATTAATTTACAGGACTGAAAATCTGTCCAAAGATTGTTGTAATAAAAATGAAGCAGCAGTTTTCCCTCATTTGACTTAATAATTTTTAATGTCTATAAATATTTTAAAATTCACATATTTTGTATTATAAATAGAATATCTAATTCTATACTTTGTAATAGTTGTAGATTTGAACATACATTTTATTCATCTACAATATTTATGTTGTGTTTTGAAATTTGGAGAACATATTTGTGCAACTTTTATCCCTTGGCTTAGAAATTCTTCAGATACTACAGTGAATGGCATGGTCCAAAATCTGTTTGCACATTATAGCAACTAAAAATGATACAATATTATTGCTTTCTTTATGCAAATGAGAAGTGAAATAGACTTGAGATGATTTAGATACACCCATAAATCAGACAGGCTAAACAAAGTAAACTTTGCTTTGCACAGATGTGACAGCCAGATGTGGATCTGCTTTTTATTTCATAGCTGTAGTCTGTACTGGATTTAAGTTATTTCCTGAAAAATAAGGCATGCACTCAAAGCTGAAACATCACTAGTTGCTTCAGGTCAGTGCTTGTTTATAGCAGGGATCATTTCTCTGTTTGGACTCTTTTTCTCTGGGGAAGAGGTGAAACAGGAATTTTTGTTTTGGGGCTTTGTTTTTTAAGAGCTCTTAGGAAAGGCCAGTAGATTTCATGGCATCCAGGTAGTGGAATCAGTCCTTAGTTTTCTGCTTGTTTAAAAGATTTATTCAAAGTATTAGATAGTTTTTGGCAAGGGGTGCAAAATGTTTTCACTGTAACAGATTTGTTTCTATACTACATTAAGTTATCGCTCTTTCAAGCCAAAATTAATATATATCCCACGATTATAATGTTTCAGTGTAGAAAGTGTGTATTATTGGCAGGGTTCCTTGGTAGAACAGGAAGCTTTCATGGTTTTTTGTTCTATGCTGTTGCTAATGCCTTCTCTAGAATTAAGATACCATGGTTTTTCCTTGGCATGCACATTGATCCTGTTAAAGGTAATGGGTGAAACATTGTCCTCAGTCATGATCTCCAAGAACTCTGTGCCAATTTTATTGGAAGTGATGAACAAAAAATCTAAAATCTCCACTGTGATTGCCTGTATGAGATTCAGGAAGTCATGTCTCTGTGATTTGTACCGTCCTTACTCCTGTTACCTTGAAAATGAATACACCACATCTAATTCCTTGCTCTAAATCTAACCTCTGCCTGTTCTAAATTAGTCAAAACACCTAGGTGCCTGATGGTAGGAACCCAGGATACTGATGCTCTCACAGAAAAAACAGTAGTCAAACATCCTCCACTTGCAAATGGATGAAGCAGAAAGATGACCTTAAAATATACAGAGTGTCAACTTTGTTTAGGTTTTTCAATTCATCTGCTTTCTCTAGGCTTTCCTCTATAAAGATACTGATTTTTCTGGATTGTCTGACAGCTACTAAGCAGTCATTAGCTCTGACCCTCACAGCTCTACCTTACTGTAAAGTTGAGTGTTCTGAGGCAAAGAGCCTCTGAAGATCCTCTTTCTCTTCTAAGACCAGCACAGCTCTATCTGTGGAGTTAACTGGAAAACATTAGTTCTGGTCCTTTCTCCCATATGTTCTAAACAAAAGGTTTGCTTTGTATGTTTTTAGACTTCCAAGGCTTTCTCTAAGTGTAGCTAATACAAGTTATATAGGCTTGTAAATTTTGATTCTTTTTAGGTGTTTATGACTCCCACTTATCTATATGGAAGAAATTTGGTAAGTAGGAATAGGATCAGCTTTCCTTGTCCCTTTATAAAGACATATTCTTGAAAGAACACATAGTAATGCTGTCAGCTAGACCAAGAATATAAACACCTTGGTTTCTACTCCATCAGAAATAACATGGGCATGGCATGATCCAGCTATCTTGGAGTTTTCTATGCTCAGATTATCTGACTGCAGTTTTAGCTATTGCCATGAATTAAAAACTCATACATATAATTCAGCTTCTTCAGTTGCAGTATTCAGCATATCAAACCAGTTTTAAGGGACAAGGTCTTTCCAGAGAATACCTTGTTCTTCTTCTGTTTTTACCTTTTTTTTTCTATTTTCTTTTCATCATTTGATGAACCTTGATGCAGGTCCGCTATCTTCCTGGTGCATGTTTCATATTTTGTTTTTGTTCAGTATTATTATCTTGGATAATGTGGCTAGTTCCTGCTAATCTAGAAAAGAGAATGAAAATAGGCAGATGTAATTTGCTTATTTGGGCAGACATGAGTTTAGAGAGTAAAGCAATGTTGGCATGGGAGAGCTCTCAAGTGTAATGACTCAGTATTAATTTAAGAACAAACTTAGAGAGTGGTCAGTTTACAATTTATAATCTGTCTGAATAGATTGACCTGCAAACCTACACTACTTTTGCTGTGTTTTTCCAAAAAGTTGTTTGTCCTGGAACATGGTAAAAGGGCAAATCCTGGCTGTAGCTCATCTAGAATGGTTCTCTGGTAAACAAGTGTCTGTTGTTTTGTCATGACAAGTATTACAGGACTCTTTTTAAAAGTCTGTTTATTGAATTTATAATGTTAAGTTCACTTTTAAAAGTCAACTTAGGTCTCACATAAACAAGGTAGCAAAAATGCAATCCTATTTAGTAATACTGCTTCTTGCTTCCATCCATCAGTTTCATTTATTTGCACCATGATGAACAATCTCCTAAATTTATCATCTCATAAATCAAAAGTTGAAAACATTTTTTTGCATTTCAACATCAAAAATTCAGGGTAGTTTACAAATGGCAATCCTGGATGACGCTGAATATTTTGATCTTGGGTTTGTTTGGCTAGAAAAAGGTGTACTTTAAATAGAATATGTGGCTGGTTTAAGTCACAGTATTTTTGAGAAAGACTACATGAGCCCTCTGTAGATGTCTTTATAATGAGCCTCCACATTAATTTTAAGAAATCAGTATGATGTGCTGCTTGCAGATTATAATGTAATTCTGTAATACAAATTAGATCAGCTTTGAATGTCTTTGAAATGTAGTGTGTTAAAAATGGTATGTACAGGTTAAAAGATACAGATTCAGAACACCGGGATTTACATGAAATTATCACACATGCTTTGATAGAGTCCTAGACTGATTCAAAAGAGCAAGTTTCATATGAAGCTGTCTCATTTTCTTTGATAGCCACCTTGATCTTTATGCAGTCATCTATTAATTATATTACAGATAAGGTAAATAAAAGTGTTGAAATATTGAGATCACAGCCTCCTTTTTTCTTGTGAAGACTAAAGGTATGCTTCTATGAAGTCAGTGAGCAACGGGGAATGATAAAGGTATTCTTTAGCTGTCAGACAGTATTTATTTTGACACGTGACTGAAAGATCTAGAGTTCAATAGCTAAGAGCACAATTGAAAGGGTAAAACTTATATGTGATCTAGACCAAAGGTAGTATAAGACAATCTATGAATTTTCCAGGGTCAATGCACTGGATAATGCTATGAAGGTTTTCCGGGTGGAATTTTGTATTTCATTTAGGTCTCACAAGGCTAGGCTGTAAGCCTCATCCTGCCATGTGCTGATCATGCCATACAACTGTCACCAGCACCACTCTGCATTCCAGCTTGTTTCCTCTCAGGTTTGGCCTCTGATTGCCTCACACAAACAGCTTGAAAGCTTTAACCCTGTTAGTTCTAGGGGAGCCCATCGTGCTTAGTACAGACTAAACATAGGAAACTTGCTTATTTTATCAGCATTCAGGATTTAGCAGTGTGGATTTTGAATGTAGAAATTTTCCAACTTTTTTATTTAAAGGCAGAAACATTTAGCTAATAAGCTACCGTGTCACTGTTACACAGATGTCGCTGCAGAATACCCTGTCTCAAGAAATTGGCTTACCTGCTTACTCTTTAATTCAGAATTTTTCAAAAGCAAATTTCTTTGCTTTCAGTAAGCCTTAATAGAAATGTCTAACCTATAAAAGGTATTTATAATTGTAGGGATGGAATATTCAGCTGAACTAAATGCCTTTGTTCACCTTAATATTAAAGTCCAGTGTCCTACCCTCTGTAGATACAGATAAAAGAACCTGACGTGAGAAACAAGCAACCAAACCACATGTGATTCTGTTAGAACAATAGCTTGATAAAAACAAACATACAAGCTCCTATACAAAACCTTTGTGAGTGCAATAGCTTTAATTAAATTCTTTGCTTTTATAGACATTGTCTTTGTCTAAAGACCTCTCAAGAGGTCTTCTTTATTTTTTTATTTTTCTTTAGGAGATGTCCACATATATTTAAATTAAAACCGATATTGCTGACATTGCATGATATGGCTCACTGTGAGATCATCAAAAGTTATTTACTCTATCTCCATTGATAAAAATGTGAATCAGCAATATGCTCATAAAGCATTCTTTATTGGTGCATTGGTGCATTAATTATTGGTGCATTTCTTCTTTAAGGGATTCTTTTCCTAGTTCTGTATGTTTCAGTCATAATCTTTAAAGGGTTTATTGTCCAAACATGCATATCATTCCTACTTCCATTGATGGTATTTATGCTATAAACTTATGAAGAGGGAAAACAGTCTCTATGCTTTTAAAAGTAGTTTATATAAATATTGCAAGAAGAAAACTATTCAGAACCCTGTCCAGTATTTTTCTGTACTAAAGTTCTTTTGTAAACTCACTTTGTAGTCAAGACAGATGAGTTTTTTTGTAAGTTTATTTTTCTCAAACCAAGGAATGCAATTAGGTGACTTATATCTAAAACATAAATCTGCTGACTTGCTGCTAAAGTTTTGTCAAATGAGGAGGTAAGCAATGGTAACAGCAAGAATTTCCTAGACAACCATTGTATAGGTGCTTATTCCTAATTTTGTGTTTTTCTCTGCAGAATCATTATGTGTGAAAGCCACGTGAAGCATACAGTTGCCATAGACAAACTGAAGAGAGTATGGAGTATGGAAGGAAAGAGAGATTAATCCAAATTACCTGAAAAAAAATTATAGATAGCTATAAAAATATTATTCTTCTTATAGGATGACCAAGTGTTATCTTCTGCTAGATAGGTTTTCATCAAAGCCAATGTTATGTTATGTGTATTAAGATCATTGGTACAAGACAAAGAGTGGTAACATCTGTGCGTGAAAAACAGTGATTTAATGTAGCAATGTACTAATGTAGAGAAGGAAGCTTATTAAATAGATATGTATGTTTTCCATAAAACAGAACTGGATTATTACCAAGAAAGGATGATCACTTTGGCTATAGGAACGTAGCTTCAGCGGGTTTTCATTCATAAGCTAAATTTACTGCAAAATACATTTTCTACTGGGTATGAATGCTCTTTGCTCTTCTGGCCTTTGGGTGATTAATCTGAAATTGTCAAAAGTGAAAAGTGATGTGTGCTTATAAGTCATGTGTATGCCTGACATTTTTGAAAACTACATCCTAAACTATGTATCGGACCACACAAGGTATACTTTTATGGACAACTTCAAAATATCCAAGACTTTGTTTTGCAGATTTACCTTTTTTGATTGTTGGGTCTTGTTAAACTTTCTCAGGGGTGGGCTATTGGGAGGAGGATTAAAAAAGCCAAAAAACAATTATCATAGATCTTGTATCATGCCAGTATAAATAATTTTCAGACTCTACTGTAGTAGAAAAGTAACACATTCTTTTACTGAATGTGCCTATTAAAAAAAAGCTTTAAATCATTAATTTGTTATTCCCTCTGAATAAACTTACGTATCTAGTAATTTATATATACATGTCACCTGTTGTTTGGGTGCTTGGGATTATTTTTTTAATTGTTGTTTTTTCTGATTTGGTTTTTAATTGTTAAAAAAAAAAAGTTATCTCTAAGTCTATCTCTAGTTGGAGACACTGGAGCTGCAGCCAAAATCTCTTTTGATGTTCTAAACCAACCCTTGTCCTTGCAGCTGTGAGAGCTGTCACTGGCATGCTCCTTGTTGATGTGCACAGATAGGAAACTTGTGATAACACCATGAGAGTCATTAGAGAGGAGCTGACATCAGGTGGCATCTTCTAGGTGGCAAAGAAATTTTAAAGTAGAACATAAGCCTTCGAGGGCAAGTTACAGATGAGCAGGACAGGGATTGTTTTTCCTGGTTCATAGTTTGGTGTTTTTTTACTTCAGCACCTCTTTTTCTACCTTTTATAACCATTTTTTTTCATCTTCTACAGCCTATATTGAATAATAAGAAAAATCCAGTGATTTCACTTGGATTTACTGTGGCTAAACTATTTAAAATAGATATTGGAGTATTTTTTAGCTTTTATACTGAAATTTTATCTTTAGTATCATTTTCTTCCATTATTGATAGTTTCCATGTTAAATGTAGATATACCACACATTAATATGTTACAGAGAGTATTTTTGAAGATAAAGCTAACAGTTACTTTTTTTTCTGCTTGGTTAAAAACTGTCTGCCCTTGTTTGAAAAAAAGAAAAATAGGTCTTTTCTTGCAGGAAATCTATATCCACAAGACTAAAAGACACAGCAAAGGTAGACTATCGGTGTTCAGCTGGGAAATCTGAGACAATGTTGGGCATTGACAAATAATTAGAAGAGCTTGATTTATCATACATTTTGAAAGGTCACTCACCCTGTGATAACAGAGACTTACACTTCAGACCCTGGCTTCCTCTTCCTAATCCTATGTGTCTGAACAAATCCAGTGGTGTAGCACACCAGTGGCCACTCAACAGGTGTTTGTGCATCACACCAAGCCTCATCTACTCCTTAGCACACCCTATTCCAAAGCTTCCGTGTATGAACCATTACTGTAAATGCTTTTCAATGCAAAAGTAAGCTTCAAAAGGAATTTTAAACCATCTCATAATGCATGTATATCTGTAGTGCATAAATAAAACAGGCAATAGTTGCATCACGTTTTCTGCTAAATCTATAGAATTTTCATTTAACACAAAAAAAAAAAAAAATTGCTGCAGCAAGTGCACGTTCATTCAGAGCTGATTAGAAGGTAGAAATTATACACAGAGCCATCCATAAAAAAATATGCCATTTTTACAATTATTCATTCTTGTTCTAATTTTCTGCAATCTAGTTCTGGGATGCCCCTATAGCTCTCACTGATATATTGACACAAATTCTGAAAGTTTGTCTTGCTCTAAAAATACACTTGAACTAGCTGAACTTCCTGATCTCTTCTCTCCCCAAATAAACAATGAGTATGATCTGTTTGCATTTGAGAAGTTGCTCTGAATATCCTTTAAGTGTTTTTGTAGAAGTGCATTTAGCTGCACATATTAATCTATTTTTTATTATGCAATATTCCCAGTATAACAAATCCAAAGGATTTAACTGGAATATGAAACCCCAATATCCTTAATATGATATGCTAAAATTAGTAATTATATTTAATATTTTAACATTTAAGAAAATCCTGAATTACAATAGATTATTTTGGAAAAGATCCCATGTTATTTGTTCCCTAATAGTCCCAGGGACATTTGAATTTTTCCAAAAGAAATATAAATCTTATTTAAAAAATTTAGAAAGTTGGTGTGTATATGTCTAGAGAGAGGTTACTTTTCATCTTTTCTTCATCCAAATTCTGATTTCTTTCCCTTTGTCAGCTTAAATTAGGCTTTTAATGTTATATCAGCATTTTTTATTTAATATGTACTGAAAATGGTCTGGGCCTAATGTTAGCACAGCTGTGAAATTTGATTTTTATCCTCTTTACTAAAGGACTTGCGGGAGTATAAAGATTTTTATAACAGTGCTTCTTAAGGAGGTAAAATAATCAATATACTACCACTTAAAAAAAAAAAAAGTAGATAATTTGCACAGTACTCTTGACCACAGCAGTGATTAAATAAACACTAGGCAGAGTCACCCACTGCTTGTAAGGAGGTAAGGATAATTTAGCCACTACCATCCACTCCTGCTTTTTTTTGTATCCAATTCTGGCACTGTGACAACAGCTCCAATGTATTTCATAGAGTCATGTGATAATGGAGTAGAAAGAACCTCTGGAGGAGGTCTGGTCCTGCAAGGACACGTGAAGTTGTGCTGCTCAGGGATGTGTCTGGCATAGTTTTGGATATCTCCACAGAAAATTCAAGAAATTCTTGCACGTGTTTGAAAACCTTTGTGGAGAAAAGATTCTTCATAATATCTAAAAGTTGTACCTTCCATCCGTTGCTCTCTATCCTGTCACTGTGCAGCTATGGCTAAAGCCTGCGTCTGGCTTTTGACATCCTCCAGAGTAGATTAAGATAGCAGTAAGATCTCCCTTTCACATGCTCTTCATACAGATAAAAAAAGATCTAAACCTCCCTGCAGGTGTTCTGCACCCCAGCCCCTGCTCAACCTGGTGGCCCTGTGATGAGCTCTTTCTGGCACATCACTGCCTGACTTACACTAGCTGGGGAGAACAAAATGGACACAGCACCCCAGGTTTCTCTCCTGAAAAGAAGAGGTGAGCAAAGGGAGACAGAGAATTCCTTTGATCTGGACCTCCCCTGCTCAGCTCACCAATAACCTGTGCTGCAAAACTATCTCCAGTTTTTCTTTACAAATGTTTTGGTTGTAGTGAAGAGTTGGCCGTAGTTGGAAGCGTGCTGCCTGCTCCCGAGGAGGACAGAAGGCTGCACACAGGGCCTGTGTTACTGTGGGGCCAGGCTGATTTCTCTCCAGTTTCTCTTTCTCCCATGTTACTGCAAGAGTGTCCTTGTTTGGCCTAGCCAAGACAGGTCCTTGGAGCTCTCATCTTCTCCAAGATGATGGCTACCACTTCTTAGACCCCACTAGAAAGACGAGCCTTCACGTTGGAAATAAGACACCTGCTATGCAACAAAGGAGAACCTCAGAGTGCTATGGCCTGGCTGCTCTTTGCCATCTGCACTCTTTGCAGCTTTCCATGGTGTACAACCCACTTTCAAATCATCCTTCTGTCTTTGCCTACACTCCCAGAGCTTAAGCTTTTGCATCCCACACTGCATTCTCTGGAGACCTGATTACAGCCTGCTGTCTTGAATCAGCCTCTGGGCAGTCTGGGGAAACACCTGACCCCTGTATATTGCAGAATTTTCAGTCAAGTTTGGTATTACTTTATTTTGGTCAGAAGATTTCCTGGTTCTGTGTCACAAGAAGGAGATGGGGACACACACTGAGGGGGCTGGAGGCCTATGTCTGCTGAAGCCAATGTAATTTTGCAATATTGAAAAGAAAGACAGGTCCTCTCCACCCAGCTTCTTTGACAATTGGCATAGAAGAGATCCACTTCACTCTACCCGGGGGGCAGAAGAACTGCAGGTCAAAAAGAAGGTATTACATGAATGGCATTTTTGACCAGGAGATGATGGCCAAGCTGGCAAGGCTGATGCCTGTGTTCTGCCTTCAGGATAGCTCACTGCCCTCCAACCCAGCTAATCACTGGCAGGTGTCTAAGCCACCTTTAGCTGCCTCAAGACACTGAGCCCAGGTTAGGCGAGGTTGTGGACTACAGATGATTTCCAGGTCTGCAGAAGAAAGGAAAAACTTAATCTGTCCCTTCTGCAGGAAGTTTGTTGCTTCTTTCTCAAGGGAATCTCATCCAGAGCCAGCGGCTGCACCTCCTGCTGTTGCCTCACCATCTCCCCTTCAATGTCAACTCAATCTCCAATGGATCTGGTGACCTCAGAGCAAAGCTGTTCTGTCACCTCATGCATTCACTTTTTCTCCTCACACATTAATTTCTTGCCCTGCCTCTCCATATCCTTCCTCCTATAAGTTATCTCCCTTCAGCTTGTCAAGCCTTGGCAGGCAAAGGTGCTGGAATCACTTTCCAGCAAGGAGTGGATTGTCTACTGCAGATTCTACGGGGTGTGGTTGGTTTGGGCATTTCTCATCAAGTATTTGTGGAAAGATTTAGTTAAAACAGCAAGCTTGTGACAATCTTTCCCAAGATGGACTGGGTTCTGGGGAAATCCCCTTTCATCAGAAGGTTGATGTAAAGTCCTTCATGCTCCAATTAGAGCTGGCAACACACCCCCTTTTCTTCCTTATACCCCTGACTGCCCCAAGGCCCCTCAATGTTCACAGATAATTGATGTCACACAGCAACTTGAGGAGACAGTGCTGTGGGTGGATTTCTTTTAAGGGTTTTTAAGGTACAACAGGCTACTCAGTATGGTCTGTCAGGTGGCCGGTGACAGCAAGGGGCTATTGAGAGATACATACCTCTATTTCCAGACTCCAGGATTTGAAGTGTTCCATCAAAGCCACCCACTGAGGGGCTTCTCCAGGAATGTCTGGAAATTTCTCAGTATGCCAAGGAAACTTTCATTCCAGTTCAATGGGAACGTTTGCACATACATTTCTTGTTTATCATTCTCTCACACTTGACGAGTTTACAAAGAGAAAACAGAGAATGTCAGTAAAGATACATTTCTTATTAACATTTAGAATTATTCAGTAAGAGTACTTGTTCCATGTGTATTTCAAGATCTCTGAGCAAGGGTGAAAACATAACATTAAAGTAAAATATATTTTACAATTATATTTTCAATAATTCTACTTTCAAATTTTATCACCATTTAAAAAAAAAATTACAGTCTCCTTTATATGCTTTTTCTTGAGAAGACAAATATTGATCACTCATGATCAAGACTTCTGTCCTTTTTTGAGAGGTAATATATAAAACCTTCTACATTACACAAGACCAAAATTTTTCTAATATTATTAATTAATAGTATTATTAAAATCAATATTCTCAAAAATGTGATCTGGTATATAAACTATTTTAGATCAATGGCATTACTTCCTTAAAGGAGTGTTGAATAGCTCTTTCATGAAAACTGAATAGCCTGTTTCACATTCAGTTAAAAGTAATAATAGAAGTTAATCCTAATAAATTGCAACAAATGAAAAAAAATTTAGATTAATACACCATGCTGTTTACTTAACTACTTAAAACCCATTCTGTACCTAGCACTGAACTTCAGAAAAGACTCAAAGAATTGTGTTTTAAATTATATAGAGGAGTGTAGCACTGTCATTTCCATCATTGCTAAGAAGCAGAAGATTGAAAAATCACTTTCACATAAACCCACGATGAAACTTTGATGATAAATTTGTCACACTACCATAACAGAACTATAATACCATAGTTACTATAGCTGTAGTTTTACTTACAGTCATAGATATTAAATACATGGATATGGCAAAAGAAAGTGTCATTCTTTTATCTGACCTTTTAGTTAGTGTAGTCAGGCGGTTATCAGTAGCACTCCATCTTTTTTTTTTTGGACAGAATTTAGATCTATTTCTTTACTAAAACCATCCTGAATAATCTTACATCAAGAAGTAGCTTTTCTGCGTTACTTGGAAAACAAAGGCATTTACTGTCTACACGAAATTAGTTACATGTCAGGTATGTAACACCATTGAATATGTTGCAGCTGGAAACTAGAGTTTTTAGATGCAATTTTTATACTTATTTTGGTTCCATAAAAAAGATGTCTGTATATGTGTGTGCGCTGTACACTGTTATATAAAGCAGATTAAAAAAATAACTGATAAATCTTTGCATTTTGTATTTGATGTATTTGAGGAGAACATTAAAAAAAAAAAAAAAAAAGCAGCACCATAAAAAGCCCACAACATTTAAAAACATTTCAGTCCATTTCCCTTAACAAATTGTATCTGAGGGACTAAAAATAGCCTTTACTAGAAGTGTTTATCATAAACATTTCTAGTTTTTTGTGAGTGCGTTTGTGTAGATGCATAGAACTAGAGGGTCACCACTGGGGTTTTTTGTGAGTGTTTTTGCAGATGCATAGAACTGGAGGGTCACCATTAGAAATTACCAAAAAAAGCCATAGTAAAAGACCTGACAAGAAGACAAAATTTAATTCAAGAAGCATCAAGGACCCAAGTGCTATGATGCATCTTTTTACAACCTGAGTTTTTGCTAAAAGCTCTTCATAATTATTCCAGATGATTCTACAATGATTGTGAAGGTAGACCTACCAAAAGATGTGTCATTAACAAAACTAAAATATGCAGAGGCTTTGCTGATTGTAATCCATTCTTACTTTTGTGAAGATGTTGGTTCATATGCTAGATGACTTCCTTCTCTTCTTTGAAAAGCAGTACAGGGTTGTTAGATTCCACCTAAGGAACCCGTTACATGACCAGATGAGACATATGCTTAATATCACACTGGGATATCTGGAAGGATTTCTTTACTGTATAAAGAAACATAGTATTCCCTATTCTTCCACTTCATTAGCAGCACTTACTTGTTTCAGCTTTGAAATGAGAATTTATTACTTTCCAGCCTAAAGATGAGTGCAGTATTGGCAAGCAAAGAAAAATCTACTAATGACACCTTTGTTTTGTGTGCTCAGGAATCTCTGAATAGTCCCACCACAATTTTAAATCCAGGGAACATTCTTTCTCCTAAATTAGGTAGCTGCTGTAAAGCTCTGTTTGTAAAAGCTTTTAGAATACAAAATATATTTGAAGGGATACTGAAATATATCTGTATAAACAGTTTCTCTTTATTTAAACATCTTGGAGGTTTAAACATCCTGAGGAAGAGGATTGTAGTTTATCCCATCAACAAAAGCAAGAAAACTTTAACATGAGGAACATAAGTAAAACATAATAGTTATCAAATACCATATACACTTATGTGATGTTGCCATTGACATATATTTAGCCAGATACATGATGTCAAGATAAAACTTCAGGGAAGAAAAAAATTCAGATTTCATGGACTTGAGAAGCAGTGCTTGAGACCCTATGGATTAAAAGTGTATGAAGTGTGAGTGTCTTTCTCCAGTTATACAGAGATGAAACTTCAATGTTTTCTGGAATTAGAGTATTTTAGAGATAAATCAAACCTCTGTACTTTCTACAAGTCTAACAAAGTTTTCTAAGGCAAATTGAACAAAACAAAACACACAGCAAGCTCACCTTCCCCTTCTCCCCTTCCTTCTCCTCCAAAATCTCCTATGTCCTGGAAAAGCTTTGTAAAAAAAAATTTAATCAACATATAATTAATTTATATATTGATTTTTTGATGTACCTCTTGAAAATATCATTAAGGGGGAAAAGAACTAAAAGTTGTACTTATTTTGTAGTGACCTGAATTTAGCATCAGATGTTAAAATCAAGACATGAAATTTTGGTAGAGAGATAAAAGTCAGAACAGAGACCTGACCACATGCCGGATGATATTAGTGGCAGATGTGATCGTCAGAAGTGTGATGGCATTTCCTCTGAATAGGCGAATGTACTCTTCAAACTTTGATGTTAACATGATTAGCAATGAAAGTATGCTTTGTTCCTTTGCCTTCACATGGTCTCAATATTGGCAGTTATCGTTTACTTGTATTTTTAAATCAAATATTATCCTTCCCTGTATTCATGTGCAGATGCTTTGCACAATGCTGCTTTTTCTGTTGGACCTAAAAGAAAACTGTGAATCATTGTACTGAACAGAAGCTAATTTTTTTCCTCTCTTTTACTCAATCCACACATTTGTATTTCCTGGTTTTATACTGGAAGCCACAGTACCATGCTTTCCACACAACACCAATATAACTATTACTTTGTCCATTGCCCCCAGAAAGCTATTAATTGACTGCAAACACAAATTTATTGCAAATTGGCTGCAGCTTTATTAAGCAACAGGATTTACAGGCAATAACATAATCAATAGAACATTAATATATCACATAATTAAGCAGCATTTACAAGCTGTGCCTGTAGCCTTAAATATATGGAACATCATTGTGACTGGTGATAGCTGTTGTCCAAAAACAATTCAAATCATGATTTCTAGAGAGGGAAAATATATATCCTCCCTCAGTTGTAGGGAAAATGTCCTGTTTATCCCATACACATATCCTCATTAGCCACCTAAAAATTTTCACATCTGTGTCTTAAAAAATAACAGTTATGTAAGATTGGTACTATAACACAAGTTAGAACAGAAAGGTATGCTCCTGAAAACATACTGGGATAAACTTTTTTATTTGAATTCCTATAAGTACACCTGGAAGTCAGTGAAGCTTCTGGTATTTTGCATATTATTTGCGAGAGTAAAGATGGCAGAGCGAATAGAATGGACAAAATATTAATTCTTGCACATTAGATTACTGTTGAGTGTCTTTCAGCTGCTGCAATAAATCTGGGTGTACTTCCAGAGTTCTGTGAACCTAAAATAGAGTTTACTATTTCCATGAACTCTATTTTTTCTTGAATGAATGACACTTGAGATGATGAAATCTGTTAAATGGTATCTCTCAAGAGCTGAAATGGTCTTGAACACATAACTTTCCCAAAACTTGCACGAATAGTCTCTGGAGTTCTAGGCCTTCTTTTGTAGCCAAATTGCTAATTATTCTTAGTACATGGAGCCATGTAAACCTGGAAAGCCATGTCTGCACTGCCCTATTGGAATGTGGTTCTGTTGGCATCCCCAAGGTCAAATTTCCTGACCAAATTCCCTTACTACTTCCATGTACATTTCAAATGTTCTCTGGTGTATGATAGGCATGTTGTTGCTTGAACAGGGAAACATGTGGGACAGAAACATGCAAATATCCAATACCTCCAGGATATACCTCTCATACAGCCTCAATACCAGTGCTCTGTAGTGCATCTCCTGAGGTACATAAGTTGATCCACTCTCAAAAGGCTTGTAGATTTAGATCATGAGATCTTCATGCCATAACCCTGTTCCTCCTTTCTGCACCCAGAATGTCTATCCTCAAAAAAACATGGCATATATGCACCTCTCATTTCTAGGTATGACACCAAAGTGAATGACAATGTGCTACTGCTGAGAAATCATCAAATCAGGAGAGAATCTGGACAGAATTAGTTTATTAGAGCACAATCTGGGACAGTCAGATGTAACAACTCTAATTTTACAGAGACCACTGGAAAATTTGGACTAAGTCAACTTAATGCAGAGAGGAAAGCCTTGACATATGGAGGAAAAAAAGATGGTGGAGCCTTACAAGACAAAGGCAGTAACTCTGGTTGGAAGGGGGCTGTTTATAAGTTATAAGGAGGTCCATTATAAGACAGCTGTGCAGCTTCTTCTATTCTTGAAATGGAAAATGGGAAGGCAGATCTCCAAACTAGTAACTCAAAACATGAAGGAGAAAAGGATGCCCCTAAAGTATACTTTAAAGGATACTTTAGGATTGTACCCCTAAAGGATACTTTCAGAGAGGAAAACAGCAAAATATCTGCCGTGCACATAAGCTTGTGAGTGGCTCGTTCTTCCCATTTGCTTTGAAGGACCTTCCAACCTAGCAAGGCAAACTCTTTATCTTTTACACTTCCTAGAAATAGTGAGAATCATCCCAAAGATATTCACTGCCCAGCACCATGCTTCCAGGCAGGCAACTTCCTCCATTATGCATCTTCCATCACATATGTGTGAGCACTACTCACAAACCCGAGGTTGGTTATTCTCTCACACGGTGTAGGATACAGTTCTGCTACACCTACAGTAACCTGAAAAACCCATTTCAGATATATGCAGACTATCGTCTCTACTCCCAGTGAGAAGGAACTTGCTGCTTCTCTACTCCAACAAGCTTCACTTCAGAACTTTCCAAGGAAATTACTCAACATTTCTAGGAAGTAGGATGGCCAAATCCTTAAGGCAGATTTACAGTAGAAAATACCAGGACAGTGTTCATTCTGTAGAAAAGGAGGCAGAGTAGAGTAGATCACTTTTACACCAGATTTCACACAATTTCACCATTGCTCAGAGGGACTCTTGATTTACACACAACACACATACTTAACTAGTTCTATCAATGCTGTCTGAACATGAGGATGAACATGGATGTAAGCCCAGAATTCCCCCTGGCAGAGAACTGTGTATTATCAAACACAACAAAAAATAACCAGATCAAAAGCAGTGTCCCAGGAGAATCTCACAATCTTATCCATTCTGGACACTTTCTTATGAATAACTGGGCAAACAGCCCAAAGCCTGATCTGGTTAGAATTGCACATCAGGTTTATACATTTGACAACAATTAAATATTTTTGTACTTTCAAACATGTGTTTATTCTCTGGACTTAATGTCCTTTGGGACTGCCCTTAGCTCTACTGCTGTTTTCTTTGTCTTCCTTTTGAGATCAGCATGCATATGCTTAGATCCCAGGAGATGGGAGCCCCTGCATGTTCAGATATGGATTAATAGTCTCTTACAGAAGACCTGGGAGTCTCCAATCTCATTCCAAGGAAAGGTTTGAAAAACAACTGCCAAGTGCAAAAGATATTCTCCCTGGGATCAGGGATATGAGCTAATGTGCTGCTTCTGACTAGGAGGTGCACCCACTAGCATTTTTCTGCCATGCTTTGAAAGAAATGCAAGGAACAACTTCTGTCAGACAAAACAGTAGTATTCTTGGATCAAGACTAGCAGAAGACTAGCCAGGACGACTGACAGTGATGTCTGTGATGATGTCTTGGGAGCAGTATCCTATTGCTCATCTTCTTCTAAAAGTTCAGGAAAATTACATCCATATATGCTAGGTATTGAGTTCAGGAGTATGTGTTCTGATGTAGAATAATGATGGAGGCTTGTACTCAGTATGGAATGATTTTTTTTCCTTGTAGTTTTAAATGAAGTTCAATTTTTAAATTTTTTTTCCAAGTAATAGGGGAGAAAAATATTTTCATGTTGAAGAAGGGAGGGAGAGCAGAATCAGGAAGACATGGAGATCTGGTCTAGAGAACAATCAGTCTGTCTTTTGACAGCAGCCTACTCTTACAGGAGCCAAGGGAAAGACTCCTAGCTGCTAAGAGAACAAAGAGGAGCAGCAAAAAGGAGAATATCATTTGAAAGGGAGAACAAGGAAAGAGAGAGAAAAGATAAAATTCTCAAAGCCAGGAAAAGGCCCTGAGAGTAGGTGATGAAGATGACCAATGAACATTTACACAAATGGCCTTCAGCTATGCCTGTTCCATTCCAGGAATAACTGACTGAAGCCATATCCATGGTCAATGAGCCGAGAGCCATAAGTGCTTA
This sequence comes from Lonchura striata, assembly GCF_050655825.1. Classification (NCBI taxonomy): domain Eukaryota; kingdom Metazoa; phylum Chordata; class Aves; order Passeriformes; family Estrildidae; genus Lonchura; species Lonchura striata. The sequence continues at coordinate 94,620,077 of NC_140704.1, read as the reverse complement.
TTGTCAGGAGAAGCTGCACAGATTGTAGCTCCAAAGGTAAGAACCACTCAAAAGAGATGCATGTGAAAACCCTTTCATATAGGTGATTGTACTCAAGACCCAAAACGCCTGCATTGTGGTCATGAATATTGAATATTATCAAAGAGTCCTTTCTACAGAGATGTGAAATTTGAATTAGTCTCTCAGAGCTTGTAAGATGCTATCAAACAAATGTAGATAGGCTCAAGTACCATAAGCTCAGTATTGTTCTTGGGGGGCGGGGGGGAAATAGGGCAAACCCAACATCCTAGTGAGACCAAAAACATGCACACACCTCTTGTGATGGAAAAGCAATCAAACTAAGTTTTTGGGGACAAAAGCACTACTGCTATGCTTCTCTGATCCTCCATATAACTTGCGTAAATTGGTAAGGGAGGAACCAGGCAAACTGTAGGACTTATCTTGCTTAAGAAAGCCATGTGTCTGGGCATTTCAAAGAGCAAACATCTTACATGCTCCTTCTGAGACCATCCTCATACCATACCCAGATAGTAGCCACAATAAATTTAGCACAATATGAGACTTCATCTTTCTGGTGGATTTACCACAGATTACCAGCAGTATAAAAATTTCCTATGTTCACAATATATTATCTCCTTTTACCTCTTGTCCACATGCAGTCACTTAGATTCACAGAGTGGGCCTTATGGGCAAGGCCTTGGGGAATAACTCTAACGTACACATGCAAACATATATGCAATAATAGAAGGCTATATATATATATATATTTTTTTTTTTTTTTAAGTAGTAGGTGACATGAATTGGTTTCTACTTCCTCCTCTGCTCCAGTGCTTTCATTTCTTGTAAAGTTAGTAAGAAAATCACAACAAAGAAAATGTAACTTGAGAATGAACGTATATGTTCTTCAAATTATTCTTCTCCAAAGGTACATGCTGAATTAAAGCACCAAAATCTTCTTAAGGTTCTGGAAAGTAAGTCACAGGAGATGCACAAGTTGTATGTACACCTCCATATCCCATTCCTCTCAGAAGATTACAATGTCTTCCATTAGCACCCTACTGTGTATTTTAATTTTACCAGGAGCACCATCACCATCTCTCTTCATTGTATGAAAGGCACGTGGCACACTATTTTTTTCTCCTTTGTTCTTAAAAATCCTTCTACATTAAAAACTTAATATTAAATACTTAATACTCTGTGACATTTATCAGTATTTGTTAATTCATATTCTTAAGCACTTTCTGAACTGCTGAAATTCAGAGCAGCAGTTAGGTATTTTTGCTGTATCCATCCTCGTAAGTCTCTTGCTCCCTCACACACCTAAACCGTGCCTGTGTCAGGTGAAGAAACTTTACTTTTTCCTCTCTGTCTTTAGGAGAACTACATATATGGATATTTTTATCATCATCTCACTTTGCAAAACAAGTTTTGTCAAGGTTTCAAAACTGAATTTCCTTTCTTTTTAAAAAAATTAGCTCATTTTACATTAGCCCATTTATAGTTTTCGTGTGAAGCTGTGAATTTTTATCCTTTTATTAAAAAATTCAGGGATTTGCCTGATGTTTTTAGAAATTTGTTCATTAAATTCATTGCTTACAAATTTTCCCAAAGATTCCACCATTGTTTTAATAGATATACAATATATTAGTAAAACTGAGGAGATCAAGAGTAGGTCCCTCAATCAATTCTTAACCACTGAAATATATGGAGCAATTTAAAAATATGTTTTTTAAGTTAAAAAACAAACAAACAAAGAAAAAGTCCTTGATCTTAAGGCATTTCTTACAATTGTAACACTTTCTAGGGCAAGCTACTCTGATGACTCCAGTAAGAATAAGCATATTCTGTAAACACCAGATTGTTTTCACTACATAACTGTTTGGATTTCAGTGTATAAATCCAGACATGACAGCCAGAATGTTTCCAGTGACATCACAGGAGTTGATGACACTGTGGTGAATACATTATGAATATGTGGATGCAGTTTAAGTGCACCAGTTCTGGCTCTACCAGCCACCTGCTGTCACTCTGAGTCTTTGAAACATCCCATTACACCTGAGTCTCTGTCAAGTGAAAATCCTAATTCAGAGGCTCAGGTTCCTGTTTCTGCCATAAACAAAGCAGAAAACTACTGGGGAAAGCTCTTCTCTGCCTCTGTGTCTCCATCCTCTGCTGGTCTCACAGAGGCAATGTTTCTTCATTACATTCTCTGCAGATCTCATCTAGTGCAGTTTCACCGGTTCCAGGACAGTGGCTTTCTTCAATGCTATACAGACCCATTTTTAAAAGGATTCCAGGTACTGCTATTGCAAAGAACAGGAAAACAATAATCACTTCCCCTGGGACTGTGAGTCTGAGCTGTTTGCTCTTTTATAGCCTAAAATAATTTTTTTTAAAAGTGCAATGTATATATTTGAGCAAAAGGTTACTATCATACTAGAACCAAAGGCTGATGGATGAGAATTTTAAAAAAAATTATAAAAAACAAGGGTTTGTATAGTCATCTATGCAGTTTATCTTGCTCTGAAATGTCTGGTAAAACATTCCATGAAGTGCAGTATAGTAAAACTAACACTGATCTGAACTGTTTAAATTATTTGTATATTCCCACTGTTGCTTCCAATTAATGTATGGATTTTCTCGAAATCAAGCTCATCAGAGTCTGTATGCAAATTCAGTGGTCCTGGATACAGAAATTTCACTTGCCCATGACTTTTTCAAATTACTTATATAGGAGAAACATTACTACAACAGTTTTATTATTTCTGCTGCTGTATCATTATCAGATAGGCAATATCCTGAATTTAGGTCAAATTATTTTTTTCTTTATATTTTCAATTTTGCAGCACCTACTATATGAATAGATGAAGTCCCCTTCACAATCACATGTGAATATTCCAAACAGTTATTTCTAATACCACAGCTCACACATTATGCTATTCTAAATGGGTCTTTGTCTCCTGTAACTGTTGTGAGGCAAATTGTTAATATTTGATTATCAATAGTGATGTCACAAGGAAAATACAATTGTATAAGAGCGATCAGCCCAAAGTCAAAACCTAAGTATACAAGGATTGAAATGAAAGAAATCAATATAAATAATGAGAGTGCAGTGCAAAGAGACACTGCAGAGGTGGACTTGCTAACCCTAAACCCTTCCACCTGAATTATAACAAGTAAATCAAAGCACTCGTCTATCAGGATCAAGGCACTGTGCAGCTTTGCTTTAGTGACAAGGGAATGGGCATTACCCAGAAGCTGTATGGTGATGTTCAGAGGCAGCTAACAAACCACCAGCTCAGCTTTTCTTTTCCATAGGGCAAGCACCCTGAATGCTCCTCCTCCCCTCAACTTGCTGAAACTTGCAGTTGTGATTCACAACCTGACCAACGCTGATAGATAACAAACCACTGACCTTGAGGGCGGCTTTGTATGTCAGCCTTCTCATTGCGTTGAGTCACCGCACTCCTCGTGTGTGTTATTTTAAGTAGCACATTTATCAGCCAGTACCAAATAGAATATGTGGCCATGTGCATTTTATTAGTGGGTTTTGAGTATTAAAAAAGAAAAAATTGGAAAAAAATAACCACTTTATTAAAAAAAAAAAGGCTGGAAGGCTCTAACACACTTTTAAACTCACTTGTTTTCAGTTACAACATAAGGAATCTATATGGATGCTAATATGTTTGCATTTGTAGCTTTTCCAGACCTTTTTTCCCCAGCACACGGCAATAGAGCAATGTCAGAAATATACCATTCCCCATAACAGGACACATCTGTGGTGAATCTGCACAGAAGCAATTAATTTCCTTGTGGTATTTTTACACAGGGGTCTTAATGCAATTCCCCACTATACAAACAAAAAGCTCTAGACAGCTCCTGCTGCCTGATAAAAAAAAAAATCAGATTGAGAAGGGCTGTTTGGCCTAGGACTGCTACAGGCAATGACTTGTAATGAGGCATCCCAACACTAATTATGAAGCTTATTAAAGAGAATTGTTTAAGTTGTACTAGAGTGCATACTATAATCATGTTAGGGGAGATATGCATACTGAATTGGGGTTCTCCAGTTTTTTTCCTTAGAGAAGTGGACCCACTACTTAATGAAGCCAATTTGGGTCTCCATTTATAGCAGTAATATCATTGTGCTTGGCAGACTGGTCAAGATGAATTTGATGGAGAGGCAGGTGAGAACCCCAGCAGCTTGGTGATAATTCACACATCATAGCCTTCACAACTAACTAACATCTGCAGGAGAGTGGGCCAAGAAACTGTCAAACACAAATACTTTCAATCCAGGATTTTATTATTAAACTTCTCCCAATTGTTCAGTAAGGTTGAAAAAGCAATATTTCAGTGCACTGTTTCAGGAAAGGAAAAAAAAAAAGATTAATAAAGATGTTAGGAGGCTGAACTGCTGTGAGATTTGTTTAATTATTCCCCACAGTACTGCCCCAGCAATCTGCTGACATTTAGCCCCGACCTTGCAAATCCTCAGTAAATATTAATATATCAACTCAAACAGGGACCGTTGTTTTATTGGTTCACGGAGCTCAGAGAGATTCGCCACAGCAGTGAAAAATAATGTGCAGAACTGAGGAAGAACGGCTCCTTTGATATCACCTTCTGCTGCACACATGTGCTGGGAGCATCAACAAAATGGAAATTCTGTTACTTTGCCACAGCTGTAGAGTGACACTTCAGATGCCTTTGCTTCCCTTTGTACAGCCTGCTGGAATAATCCCAAAACCACAGTGGCAAGAGATTAGAAAACACACACACGCACGCGTGCGCGCACATATACACACACACAGCGGAAGAGAGCGAGAGAGATCACATTTTATTATCTGACACAGTGGATATTTTAATAATGGTGGGCTCCCACCTTAAAACCTAATAAGCTTTGCCAAGAACAATGAACGTGCTAAAAAGAGCCAAGAAGAGCTGAGTGCAATCTACTGGAATCTGTTTATTAGGATGACTTTGCCTCTGTGAGTGCTGCATAAACTTCTTTTTTCTCTAAACAGTTGCCCCCACTGACTGCTTCCTAATGTATTTTATGTGCCTACAGTCCTCACAAATCCTAACAAAGCACCCCAAGTTTATTTTTCTCCTTTTTATTTGCTTGCCTCAAATGTAAATGTACATTATTAAAATATCTTCTCATAACTATACCTCCATTTTTAATAGACGATTGTTTGATGTGGGTCAATACTGCATCCAGAATTCTTGGGTTTAGGGGAAAGGGCTGCTGTGCAACATTTGGCATTCAGATGTATTGAGCTGCAGAGTTAATGCGTGATTAATTTTATTCATAAAAATGTTAATCACTTCATTGTGAGATCTCTTTAACATTCTGTGCACCAAACACCTTTTAACTTCTTTTTCACACAAGCTTACAAATGTATTTAATATTTTCAAACATTCTGTTATTACCAATAACACTGGTAATTAAACATATATTTAAAATGCAATAAAAAGCTGGCAAGTAATGGCACAACACCAAACACAAATGGAAGCCCGCTGCCCACTGCCTCCCCTGTGCCCCCTCCCCCTTGGCAGCAACTGACCAGTTGCTAAAATGTGCACTTGTTTGCAGAGTCCCAGAGGCATTTTTTCCCCTCAAGCCTACTCCAACCCTCATTGACACGGCCGAATACCATGAAAGTAATACAGCCATGTAGTAAGCTATAGATGGTGCTAAAAATACTTCTCAGGGCGGGGAGGATCATGGTGTTAGGTATAACACGGCAGGCTGGGGGCTCTGAGGGGGTTGTTTTGGGTTGGGATGAGGTTGGGGTTTTTTTGAGACAAGCACTCAAGCCTCATCTGAGAGTGGTGTCAGGCACTGGTGGGTGTGCCGGCTGCACTCACTGACTTCTTGTTTCCAGCTGGGCAAGGCTATTGTGAGTGTATTCAGCCAATGCACTCATGAAACTGGATAAATGGATTAGTGGATCAGAGACACCATCGGCATCTTCAAAAGGAAAACAGCAGCCTGCAAAAAGACTGACATTTGTGTACTGGGGCAGAGGGTGTGTGAATGCTCTGCCTCCTCCAAAGGGACAAGACAGTGATAAACTTTCCACACTGACCACCTCACTTTGTGCTACAATTGACCAACAAAATAAATGGATTGCTTCATTGTTTTTGAACCGTAGGCAGCACAGGGAAAGCGCTCCTTGTGCAGCAACAAAGGACAATGTATTGTGTGGGGCCAACAGCTCAAAATAAAACCTTTAATTATCTACGGGTCAGCCATAAATCTGGAATAAAAATAAATGTTACTTTTTAAACTCGCCTTTAATTCTGCATGGAGTTTATGCCGATGCTTTCTATTCTCTCAGGAGAGGCACTACCAGGACTTGGTGTGTGCCCCATGTTTGCATTTTTGCATCAGCTTGACTCCCAAGGAACATGTTAGGAAACAAGTTTGTCTATCAGACATGAGGGAAGTCTATAATCTATTTAAAGTAAGCAAAGACAGATAAAAGATGTATTTTTTTCTCTTTTTTTTTAAACACGTGTGCATGTATTCTCTTCATATACCCAAAAAAGAAGCCAAAACTAATATTAATAGTGGTGACAGGACTCAAGTAAATTAATTCCTTACAGAAGTACATTGTTTAGTTTTAAGAGCTCATATTTTCGAAGTCTTAAATTTTGAATACCTATTTCTATGGGGTTTTCAGTCTCCTGGTACCCAGCGATTCCTGTCCACATGGCTGGTTTTACGGGCAAGCTATGAATGGCACTGCATGGGGGCACCACACAATGGGGAACACCAACCTCGCCAGGAGCTGTTTCTGTAACTTTTCACTGGAAAACACGCCACACAGCCCATGTTTATTGCATGTTCCAGCATTTTACTTGATTTGTTGTTCCCAGGTAAGTTTTACTGCTGAAAACCAGTGACTTGAAGACTGGAATCAGGCGCCATGTGGCTCCTCACCATAGCCCCCACAAAGCCAGTGGTGGGCTCAGGCCCTGCTGGCCATCACCATGGCCCTTCCTGACAGAGGGGGACCTGTGGTCTTGCATGGCACAGCTCCATGGGGCTGCCACCAGCTCCCCACAGGCCAGAAGGGACCTGCCACAGCTTTTCCAGACGTGGTTGTTCCTGATCTGTGGCTGGCAGCTTGGTTTTGGGACCAGTGGTTGGCTCCCCTCCGTCCACCTGGATGCACAAAGGTCACCAAGATGGCAGGGGAGCTTCACCCCGGGATTGAGGCAGTAATCTGGGAATGGAAGGCATGTGCTGAAGCCCATGTTCGATGCTGTCTTTCACAGGGCACTTACAACTCACCAGCCCTTTTCCTGTGCTGCCTGTGTGCTTCTGTCACCCCCGGCTATTCTTTACATCTCACCTTTTAAGGACATTAGGAAATTAAAAAATAAAAATAAAAACAAAACAAACAAAAAGAACCCATACCGCAATAGCATCTCCAGGTGATGGAGCCTCCCTTAATCGCATTCCCTCCCCCGACACAGTCCGGTTGCTCCACCTCAGGGCGCACCCCGGAGCAGCCTGAGCCCCATTCCCGCCCCAGGGTGCGCATCCCTCGGGGCGGACACCGGCAGCCCGCCTCTCCCCCGGGGCCAAGCACGGCTCTTCCCGCCCCTGCCTAGTGGGCTGATGGGGACGGGGACGAGGCAGGGCCCCGCAGCCCCTTCCCCGGGGCCGGCCGGCGGTGGGACCCGCGCCAGGGGAGCCCCGCCGGGCAGAACTAATGCCGGGCCCGCATTGTCCCCCGCCAGCCGCCGGGTGGTTTCAATACGAGCCTGTTTAACAGGGGGCCGATGGCCGGCCGAGGCACAGAGCCACCGCTGCTGCCGGCCCCCGCCTCCCCGCCCCCGCCGCTCCGCGCTCTTTGTAATAGTCTCATCTACAAGGACGATTGAAACTTTATAGTGTATGATTCATAGAGCGGGGCTGGCGCTCGGAGCCGCGGCGTATATTACATTAATCTGTGTCAGGCCACTAAAACAGAGATATGAATATGAATTCTCCATATTGCAGGGGAGATAAATGTGCTTGTGAATAATTGATCGGCGCCTATGGAAAAAAAAAATTAAAAAAAAATAAAAAGAAAAAAAAAGCGGGGGAAAAAGGGCTGGGGAAAATACGGTCATGCCATGAAAGTTAGCCGGAGATCGAACGAGCCCCGAGATGAGCAGGGCTGGTGCGGGGCTGCCGGGGGCGGGGGCAGCCTCAGCTCGCCCCGCGCCCCCGCCCCAGCTCCGCCGGTCGCTGATGTCGGCGGAGGCTTCGGGGCCGCTCCAGTTTCAGAGAGTGCATCAAAAACTCAACCAAATCAGCAAGAAGGGATGACAGGAGCCGGGAATGATAACAATCGTAGGAACGAGCCAGTTTGAGCACACACACCCTACTAATTTTTTTCTTCCCTTTCTCTGTGTCTTTTTTTTATTATTATTATTATTTTACCTTGTTAAAAATAGGCCCTTTTTTCCGAATAAAACAAAAAAAAAAAAAAAAGAGGCATGCATACCAATCAGCGTGTTTCATAACTACCTCTCTGTGACAAAGCCAAATCCCCGTAAAACTGCCGTTTGCTTTTAATCTGTTTGGCAACTGCGAATTTCTGAGTTTGCTGAACTCGAGATTATATCAACTTTTCACCGTTCTTTCTTCACAGATTTCTGCCATTCTTCTGTTACTGCTAAGTAAATAATAACAAAAACAAGACATTTTCCTGCTGGGGGAGGATGGAGGATTATGCAAACGTATAAAAAAAGTGTTTTCTGGCAGCCTTTTAAGTAGCACGAAAATGTATCTTGGCACTCGGTTGTCGTGCTAAAGGAAGCATATTACTCCTTTTAGTTCCCATTCGATTCAATGAGACTTTATTTATCAAGTTAGGGTAGCGCCATCATTAAAAAAGAAAAAAAAAAAAAAAAAAGGTAGGAAGCTAGTACTTTCCAATTTACTCTTATCAGCTCTAAGCATTCCTAATTACCGCAAATCGTTTAGCTTAAGCTTCTTCCCTGCACTCTGGTATACATCTGCTGGGGTGGTTCTCAATGAAAATATGACAGAAAAACTACAAATTATTTTCCTGCCAGGGTGACGTAAACGATCATTCCTAGCACGGTTCACGTGACAAGCGAAGCCTCGGGACTGAGAAGCTCCCGCTCCTTCCCAACCCCGACGCAGGGGCTCCGGCTGCGGGAGCGGGTGGGGGCGGCACGGCGGCGTTCCGCCCGGCCCGGGCTCCGCACCCGGACAGCCTCCGAGGGCTCCGTGCGGTAGCGCGATGACCAGCCGTACACGTCCTGCCTCTCTGAAACTTCCTGCAGGAGAAATGGCCACCTCACTGTGGCTCTCCGGGGAGGGAAAGGCGATCACCCTGCTCCCCCAGGTGCCGAATAGGCTGAGGCAGCGGCCTTTGGGAGCGGCATTTCTCACCTGCTCTCGGGACTTTTCGGTTTTCCCTTTTTTAAGGGGGAGACTCCTTCCTGTCCAAAAACTTTGGGAGTGGCGAAAGTACGCTCTGTCCGAGCAGGCAGCCCGCAGCCCAGGGCGCGCTCGTCCAGCAGTCGGCATGCGGCTCCCAGCCCGCCCCGGGGACAGGAGCCCGGTGCTTCAGCCCATCCCCGGAAAATGCTCCGGGCGCGGTGGGGAAAGACGGAACGGTGCTCACACCGCGGGGTTTCATTCATCGTCCCCGGCTCCCGGTAACACCCTCAGCTGCTTGGGGAGGGAAGCGTCAAAATTGTTAGCGTTACTGGCGGGGGGGAGAGGTGAGAAATTCAAATAAGCAGATGGGGTGGGGGGGGGGCGGGGGGGAAATCCAGTTCTGCAACAGAGTCAGCTCTAGACATGCTGAGGCTTCCAGAGGAAAACTGCCAACCAGATAACTACTGGGAATTATCGCTCTCCGGAGGGTAATCAGGACTGTAAGCGCACTCCGGAGGACGCAGCTGGCTTTCTGGCCGAGTTAAAGGCGGGCAGGCTCGGGCTCTGCGCCCCAGCCCAGCGGAGCCGCGGGCCGGGCGCGGCGACGGCGCCGCCCGCCGCCCACAGAGGGCGCTGCGAGCCTGCCCAAAGCGCGGCCCGCGGCCCCGCTCGGCCCCGCTCGGCCCCGCTCGGCCCCGCTCGGCCCCGCTCGGCCCCGCTCGGCCCCGCGCGGCCCGCGGCGCTCGGGCGCGGGTGCCCGCGGACAGGCGGGCGGGCGAGGCGCGCATTCGGTGACGCTGGAAGCGGCTCCAGTGCCTGCGGAGGCTCCTGTGCCGCGCAGGAATCCCCGCTCCGCTCCCCCCAGGACAGTTCGGCAGCGCCGCGCTCGCCCTGCCTCGCCGAGCATCCCGGCGCGCCGTGAAGGTGCCGAATCCACCTGGAGGAGCGGAGCCGGTCCCTGGCAGCCGAGCCAGGTCGGCGCCCGGAGGCGGCGGCACCCCGGGCTGCTCGAGGACGGCCGCATTTCCCGAGAGGAATTTAGGAACCGGGGCAGCCGGTGCGGGACTGAGGCAATTTCATCTGAACTGATATGAAAAGAGACAGCAATTGCGTCAGGTCTACACCAGCACTGACCTGACGCACCGTTAAGCTCTACAGGCTTGAAGACTTTTTCTTTCTTTTTTTTTTCTTTTTTTTCTTTTTTTTTTTTTTTTAAATACGTCTTCCCTCTCCCCGAAAGCTAAATCACTCTAGTTTGGCAAAAAGTGCAATGTTCTCTTTTGTTGGAAAAATTACCAACGCGGCACTGTCTGTCATTTAAGAAAAGGGAAAAAAAAAATACACCGAAACAGCTAAAAGCCAAAATACAGAGTAATTTATGGTATGCTAGGAACTGCAGGATGTCAAAATGAGTCTCTTTCCAGAAGTTCTCCTTCAGATATTCCACGCAAAATCTATTTTGCTTGACCTGTTTCTCTGCTCCATCAGAAAAACGCAAAATATAAGAGCCCACCGCCTCCACCGCTTTGCCAACAGATCTCTAAGCCATAGTTTACCGAGGTTTTTTGATTGAGATGATTTTGCAGCTAAATCAAGATCAATATTCTGATCTCTAACAAGAATTTTATTAATATTTTATTTGAAAATCTCATCTTGTTTCCAAGAAGTCCTGGTTTGAGGTTGGTTTAGTTTGGATAGGGCGTCACCGCATTATTTCTTAATGACTTTCCCAGCTGCTTCTTTCCATTTTCCACCATCAACAACCATCTGGTATCTTATTAGCACCTCAATGCTCATTTAGTGTTCTCATTTAGGAGGAGAAAAAAGAGAAATAAACACTCAAAAATATTACACATTTCAACGGACTGTCTTTGGAAGATTAATGCCTTTATAAAACTATAGATCCTGTCTTTCAGTCTATTTTCAACCAGCAGATCGGAATTGCGAAACTTTCTTCTAAGATGTGCAAGAGCTGCCTTTTTTTTTTTTTCTTTTTTTTTTCTATTAAGATTGTATTTAATCTCACAGAAAAATACTTTTCACCGTTATATTTCCTCTGTGTTTATTCAAAGCGCATATCGCTACATAGAATTATTTTTCCTGAACTATGGGTTTTTTTCATCTTGGATGAGAATATATACCAAAGCACTAAAGCTCTTGATCCAACTTAGCAACCAGTTTGGACAGCAAAGTTATATACTAGGGAACTGTGAGAAAAGTTGTCCCTTTCAGTTTTAAAAACTATTTTGAAACGTGAGTGGAAGTCAGATCCATTTATGTCTGGAAAATGGATACTACAGAACATATCTGAATCACCACAATTAAAAAAATAACTTTAATATTACTAAGGCAGGAGCCAGCTTCACTCAACTTCATAAATTTGCGTGTATAAAAAAGGAAGCTCGCAGCTTGCTTTTTGGCAAAATAGCTTGGATTTGCTACTTGAAGATTCAGTTACCCAAAGGAAGAGACTTTACTTTTAGAAAACTAATTATGAATGTTTGAATATATTTGTAATATATGTATAAGACCTGTAGCAACAGAATACATACCTGAAGAGAGCTCATAATTTCATTTAGTTTATTAGACAAAAATATATGATTTAGACAAGTTTTGCTGACGTGTTATTTACAATCTGAAATCACTCTATATACAGAAAAAAGAAAACCACAAACACATGGGAAACATTTACCAAACAAATAATCCAAGAATGGTTAGAATAACACGATCTGAAATGGTACAATGAGTAAGGGGATCCATCTACAGATTTGTGTAATGTTTTTATGGATTTGCACCACCTTATTGCAAAAAGAGATTTATGGGAGTCGTTTATACCGTTTCCTTTTTTTCACTCTCTCTGTCCTTAATACCAGTCTCTGTAATATTTTCTCACCAAATCATTTAATCAAGCAGAAGGGAGAGCTGTTAAAATTCTCGGTGTTCCCTCTTGCTGAGCCAAAGAGCTGCAGGGGGGGAAGGGAGGAAAGGAAAAAAAAAAATAAAAGACATAACAATCTTTCAGAAAAAAAGTTTTTTTTTTTCTTCAGTTGTGTGTCTACTGCTATAGCCTCTTAGTAATAGATAATCTCACAAAAATCATTGTCTCTGGTGTAATTAACACAAGATCTTTGAGATCTGTTAAGTTTTAGAAAAGTTACAGTCTGGCTATGTAAAATTGCAATTTAGTCTAAGTTTGAAAATGCTAGAGCAACTCCTGGGCTGTTCTCATTGTCGGTATGTATTATTATGGTGATGATTAGGTGTTAAAATTAGTCTTTCTTATTCAAACACTCTGCTTCACATAAGTAACATTCCTACAGTGAAAACAAACAAACAAACTCACTTGTCACGGACAGGCTGGAAGGGCGATTTTAGCGGCTGGGGTGGGGAGTCAGTTCTTGGTACATTTTCTCTTTCTAGGAGACAAAAAAGAAAAGAAACAAAACAAAAAAAAAAAGAAAAGAAAAGAAAATGAAGAAAAAAAAAAGCCAAACAAAAACAGCAGAACCATTTTAGAATAATAACAGTAAGTATCTGGACACTGCAAAGAACACACTTCCCTCTCGCCCTCCTGCAGACGTGAACAAATACATGTGTATGTGTGTACAGCACTATACCCTACTTTTAGTATTTAAGTAGTCTGCAAGCTTTTCTTGACACATTTCTTACTGTGCTTGAAGTTATTGGGAGATGGGGGTCATCAAAGAGGGAAGGAAAGCTCAAACCTCTATGTTTCACTGCACTCTTCCTGAATTTTCATCTTACTTGATGGGCGTATAGGGTGAGAATGTAATAGTCCACGTGAAATGTGCTTAATGTATGTGACCAACATGCTGGGTGGGGGGCCGGAAATCAACGCTAGAGTAAACTGTAGCTCCATTAAAAGCAATCAGTTACACCAGTGTGACACCATTCCTCAAGGAGAAGTTCACGTTCAAGTGTTGGGGGTGGAGGGAGAGGTGAAAGCCTGATACATTAATTACCTATGTGTTTGGGACTGGTCCTCTCTGAAGGCTTTTCACTGCTTAGAGCTCCCAGGGTTGCTGTTAAAACAGAAGATTGTTGCTGGGCCTGGAGGTGGTGATTGTGATGAGCAGCATGGTGGTGATTTACTCCCAAAAAGGACCTCACATTTAGAAGAGAACTCTGAGTGAGGAAAGCCCCATTTGTCCAGTTGTGAAATTTGCCAATCTGGCATGTGTAGAGTCCATGGCTAGGGAGAAAAGCAGGATGCTGAATCTGAGGAGAAGTGTGGTTAACCTGGGGAGGAGGGGGTGGAGGAGGAGAAGATTTCAGGGCACCATCAGGACTTGTTGCCGTCTCTGCCAAAGACCAAATCTTGGGTTTGCTGTGAGATGGCATCTGTAAATTGTTCTGTCCTCCAGGACTAATGATTCTCGTGCTATTGTCAGAGGTCTCCTTCACCATGGCCAGTGCATCTTTGGGTTTCAGCCCTTCAGACCCTGACAGTGCCAAATCCTTCTCCTTTTCCAAGTGCTCCTCTTCACTGCTTTGTCTCAGGAGCTCGGGCTTCTCCTCCTCTTCCTCGTTGCTCTGCTCCCCATCATTCTCATCGATTTTATCTATATCTATGCTCTCCAGATCAATTTCCTCATCATCTTCATTCTTTTCAGGGTCCCCCTCATTGTCACTCCCGAAGAGGTTTGCATCTTCTTGGTCCTTACTCCTGGAGCCCCAGGTCACCTTGTTCTCCTTCTTGAGCCGCCGGCGGGCGTTGGCGAACCAGGTGGAGACCTGGGTGAGGGTCATCTTGGTGATGATGGCCAGCATGATCTTCTCACCCTTGGTGGGGTAGGGGTTCTTGCGGTGCTCGTTGAGCCAGGCCTTGAGGGTGCTGGTGCTCTCCCGGGTGGCATTTTTGGGCCGCCCCGGGTCCCCGTATTGGAATTGTCCGTAGGGATAATAGGCGGGGGCAGTGTGGGCAGCAAAGGTGGCAGGGTGGACACCCGGATTATCTTTCAGCTCGTACTGGGAGCCCTGCAACACATTCAGACAAGCGGAGAGGAAAAAGCACATCAATTATCTCGTTAGCGTCTCTAACAGACCTGAATAGGCTACTCCGGGAACCGGAATACGCCTTTCAGCGGTGCAAAGGGTCTTCACAGCCAAATTCGGCCCTGCCCGTTGCAGGCTCTTCACATTTAGGTCATACAGAGAGGTGTTCCCAAATGATTCACCTTCTTTCAGGGAAAGGAAAGAGAGGTGCTAAGAGGGGTTGTGACAGACATTGCGAGTATTTTCTCCGCGAACCAAACTAAACGATGGAAAGGCAGCAACTTCGCCTTTGCCTCGGCGACACAATTTACTGTGCCCTTGAAATTATCAGGCACATAGAACAGGTACTACACCGCAGTTACAAACTAATGCCGTGTACAGCGCTGCATTTATCTGCAAAGTATCAGGGGGATGTTAGAAATGCATGCAGAGCATTCTTTATTTTTGCTCCTAGTGAGATGAGGCTGGGGGGATGAATGCACAACTTCAGTACGAAGAGACTCATAATGTGAAAGACTTTCCATACGCATGCCAACACCACCATCCCCGCTCCCCCCAAATCATGCACCAAGATTCTGGAGTAAAACATTAACTTCTAACTGTTAGAAGAGCCTTTAAACTCTGGAATGAAAACTGATCCAGGCATTGTAGAATATGGATATTTAGACACTTTATCTCATAAGTTTTACTTTGATCCGTCCAGAACAAACACAAGCTGTTTACAGGCGTTTAGAGACGGTGATTTATTTGCGATCAATATTCTTTTTATCATCAGTAGTAAAACACACAAAGTCAAATTATCCCATCAGGTGTTTTGGTAAATAACATTTTATCTTTCTAGCAACCTCATTAGGCCTCATTATTACCGCAAATTGTCCCGATATTAACCTAATATTTTAGTTCTTGATTTACAAATGTTCAGAAATTTAGAATTTATTTCAAAATATCACCATCATGGTTAATAACTGTAATAAAATACCAGGATACTTTGCGAGTAGGAACGGGAACTGTTCCAAAATAGCTAACATTTCAACCAGTTTTCTTTATTTTTTCTATTGCGACCTCGCCTTTTTTTGTTTTGTTTTTGTTTTTTCGCCTAGTCCAGAAATACATTCTTCATACTACTATGTCATACTTTATGTCAGCCTTAGAAATCGACCTCTTCAATAATGTTTGTGAAGAAACTAATTTAACTTTGTCAAACAGTTAAGAATGTTCATGTATTTTAATTTCAGAGACACCGCTTATACACAAAGAGTAGCCCGATTTAATTTTTGTAATGTGTTACAGAGTGGGCTTTCTGCACTCCCTTTATTCTACTGTCTTTTGTTATTGTTGTTGAAATTATATTTTTTGTGTAAACTCTGTTGGGAATTCTTTTGAAGAAGCCACATGTGAATCACTCATTGCTTCTGTCTCAACTTTTACTGCGTTTCCAAAATCAAGGTTAAAAAAAATTACTAGGAAATGCACGCTGTTTAAGGTGACTTTATAGGAAATGTTTGCAGTAGAAAAATCATCTGTTTTCAGATGCTGTCCCTTGTTCAACAGTGTATTTTCCTATTTGCCTACATATATGTATTAAAAACTCTAACAAGTTATGTATTGCGTGCATTCAGTTATAAATATTCGCACTTTTCCGTGTCAGGGGGAGAGCAAAGAGGGACATTTAGAAAATTAAGTGGAACCTATGTGTAGCGCCGCCGACAATTTTGGTAATACCAGCAACGAAAATGTTTCAACAACACCGGATATTAAAACAGTTCGTTTTGAAAAAAAAATGTTTCACTTTCTAACTATTACGTTTGTAAGAAAATGTCAGATTAATCCCGAAGACAGTCTGGGTGGCTACATGTCTCTTAGAATTAACGCTGATATGCGTTTTTGCCTCGATGCCTATAGTGGGATGTAGATGCCCTCTTTCGTTTCATGCAAATCCCATCTATGATACCCGCCATAATCAGAGTATGAAAAGTTCAAAGAACAGAACGGGACATTTTCAAGGCTTAAGGAAAATGCCTTGAAATAAACGGGCGCCCCAGGTACCGACACTTTGGCCTTTCGGACAGAACCTGTTTATTGCTCAGCGGCAAAGAAAAGTACCAAGCGGCAAGAGGAGCGCGCTGGAAAACCCAGTGAAACAGCAGGACCGACAATATCACCCATCAACAACACCACCAATAACAACAAAGAATGAAAAGAAAACAAAAATATAGCCGAGTTGCTAGGGAAAACCGACAATACGGAGGCAGGAGCCCTGCTTAGCGGTTCCACCGCCAAGGAAAACTCGGAGGAGTTTTGCCCGACTGGAACGACGAGGAAGATGGGGGGCTTCGCGTGCAGACGGAGCCCGCGACCCCCAGCCCCACTCTCGCCCGCAGACCCGTCGACAATCACGCTTCCCTCTCCACGGCGGACCCAGCGCCGGGTGTGAGCCGCCACCGCAGCCGGCCCGCCGCCCCCCGCCCCCGGCTCCCCCGGCCTCCGCGGCCGCGCTCGGCGGGCCCGGGCAAGCGCGGGGGCAGCGCGGTGCTCACTCACCATTTGGGAGAAGAGGCCGAGGTCGGCGGTGTAGGGCAGGAAGGCGCTGTAGTTGGGGGCGCTGTAGGGGCTGGCGTACATGCCCAGCACCGAGGTGACAGCGGCCGAGCCGCTGCCCAGCTCGGCGCCCGCGGGCCGGCCCGAGGCGGCGGCGGCGGCGGCGGCGGCTGCGGCGGCGGCGGCCAGCACCCCGGGCCGGTCGCTCCCGTACACCGCCTGGCTGGCGCTGAGATACTGCGGGTAGCCCAGCTGGGGGAAGGACATCTCCGGGGCGCGGGCACGGAGGCGGCGGCAGCAGTACTGGCGGCAGCAGCAGAAGCGGCAGAGATATAAAAAAAAAAAAAAAAAAAAAAAAAAAAAAAAAAGAGGAGGGGGGAAGAGGGGGGGGGAAGGAATTATTAAAAAAAAAAAAAAAACCACGAAGAAAAGGGGAGGAGGGAGCTTGCTGAAGAGCCGGGAAGGGGAGCGGAACAAACCCGGGCTTCTCTGGATCTCTCTCTCTCTTTTTTTTTTTCCTCCCCCCCCCCCCCCCGCTCTTTACTGGAGTCAGGCAGGGAGAGAGAAAAGAAATCGAGCCGATAATTTTCTTTTTTCGTTCTGATTTCTTTCTGTCAGATATATATTGCACCCTAGGTATGGAGGAGGAGGAGGAATGTGGCAGGATTCAGTGGGGTGTCTTTCCTCAAATCTCGGCTCTTCTGTGCTCCTAAATCCCTTAGATGTGATCTGATCAACAATTGAGCTCCAACTGATGTGTCTGCCCTTAGGTCCTAGGCTGATCTTTCAGATACAATTTGAAGTTGATGTTTTGATTGGCACCCACTTGAGCTGGAAGCGCCGCCCCGCGCCCCCCGCCCGCCGCGCCGCCCCCCTCGGCGCAGCACGTGGTGCGCAGCCCAGCCCGGGCCGCTGGGCTCGGAGCTGCGTGCGTGTGTGTGTGCGTGTGTCCGCGCAGCTGCTGTGCTCTGCTCCGAGTGTATTTAATGTTTAGCAATGGGCTCCTTTCAGAAAAGCCCCCACTGCTGTATGACAACCTGTCTACACGATTTTACAGCTGTCCAACATTGGGGTTTTGCTGTTTCGCAGCCTTAGTGTGTCCCCTTTTAACAAAAACAACTGTGTTGCTGGGGTTTTTTTTCCACCTTTAACATTGAGTCCCCCTTGTCGTCGTTGGACTCAGGAACAAACGAGAGTAGCCGTGAGAGGAAAAGGGGTCTTTGCAGCCAGGCAACTTGTAACAATTTACCACTACCAAAAAAAAAAAAAAAAAAAAAAAAAAAAAAAAAAAAAAAAAAAAAAGAGGCAGATAAATAAATGCGCGATCTCTCTACAGCAACCCGCAAACGCCACTCTTACACAAACACATATGCACAACTTTGCTGAAAGTCAAAAGGCTCCTAGCAGTACTTCCCAGGAGAATCTTTAGTGAAAGAAAAAAAAAAAAAAAAGAAAGAAAGATGGAGGGAAAAAAAAAAAGACCCGCAGCGATGCGACCCTCCCCGCCGCCCTTTCTCCTCCTCATGCCCTGCCGACGGATTGACATTCAGGGACAATTATCATAGGCATTGCGACAGTTCTCAGAATACTGGAAATAAATAATCCCGCAAATCAACAACCTCGACATGTATGCTGAGGGGCACAGAAGACCCCCAGCCCTCGCCCCCGAGCGGGGGAGGGGGTTAGGGGGAAACCGAGTGTCTTCTTGATTGTCAAAACTTCCATCCTCCCGTTTCAGTGGGGACCGAAGGAAACACATCGGGGGGAAACACAGGGAGAGGGACGAGGTGGGAGCACACAGGGGACACACACACGAAAGGACCAAAACGAGCTCTTGCCGTTATGATCATTAACAACAATGATTACAGGAAGGGATTTTTTTTCTCTCTTCTTCTCTTTCTCCCCTTGGAAAGGGGTGGAAGGTGCAGCGGGAGACAAAGGACTCCTCTGCAAGGGACCCGGCTGCCTTACGGGAGGCGGACTGTCACCGCTATGCCGTGCCTGCGGTGCTGTCCAGTTCCCCGACGTGGCTGGGTTCGCCCGAACCGCGTTGGGACCGAGAGAGCATAGCACTGCCCGGGCGGCACCGCAAACTTTCCCTTTTCTACCGCTGCCGGGGCCCTCCCAGCTCCCCCGCTGTGGAAAACGAGGAGCGCGGGGGCGGCGGGCCGAGGGCTGGGCGTTTCTTGCCCCGACCTTCCCAGCCCCGGTGGGACTGCCGGGGGCCGCTCTGCCCCGCGAGTTCAGCGCGCAGCCCGCGCCGGGGCTGCGCTCCCGCTCCGCCGGCTGCGCAGAGTCCGCGCGGCCGGGCCGGGCGCAGCCGTCCCTTCGGCCGGCCCCGGCGGAGAGGCCCCGCGAAAGGGCGCGGAGCGGCCGTCCCCGGCCCAGCCCTCGCCGCCGCGGTCCCCGCAGCCCAGGAGCTCCGTCTTTGTGCTGAAAGGGGCGGCCGAGCTCTTCCTTAAGGGACAGCGCGGCGCGGAGCGGCCGCAGATGCGAAGGCCCGCGGCTTTTCGGGATGGAAGGGGAGAGGGGGAAGGGAAGAAGGAGGAGGAGTGGGGGGACGACGGGTGTCTCTCTCCTTTTCCCGAGCCCAGAGCGAGAGTCAACCCTAAGGTTCGGGCCGCTCCGCGGGGCTTCGCGCTCCCTCTCCCAGCTGGCAGCACCGGGCTGGGGCCGGCAGCCCGGATCCCGCCGGGAACTGGCCGCGCGGGAGCGGAGGGAAATGCCTCCCCTCCTGCCAACGCCCCCGCGGGGTGTCTCCAACCCCGGCCAGCCCTTTCCTCCCCGTGCTCCAGGGAACCGCTCCGTCTCACGGTGTTGATTAAACTTCCTTCCCCATCAGTTGGAAATAGGGAACTTTCCCCTTCCTATGTCTAACAGGGAGAGCAGTATCTCCCCCGCACCGTACCAAAATCTCACCCTCAAAGCAGGAGAGCGACCCTCAGACAAAAATGCACCGCTGTAACAGAGC
This sequence comes from Lonchura striata, assembly GCF_050655825.1. Taxonomy (NCBI): domain Eukaryota; kingdom Metazoa; phylum Chordata; class Aves; order Passeriformes; family Estrildidae; genus Lonchura; species Lonchura striata. The sequence continues at coordinate 94,600,134 of NC_140704.1, read as the reverse complement.
TGAGTGGGACTTGAAATTTGCAGCCTTATTTTGCGAATGGAAGTGTCACATTACAAGGGCTTCAGGTAAATAAAGGTGGGATAAGCACCGACGCTGCTGAAATCTTCTTAGCTCTTTAGATCTGTGTGGAATGTGTATCCAGAAAAGGTTTCCACTTGGAGGCTTAAGAAATGTGAGTCATCCCCTCCCCCACTCGCTCTCATCCTTCTCGGATCGGCTAAGGGAAGAAAAAAAAAAAAAAAAAAAGGAAAGAAAAGAAAAAATAAAAGGCAAAAAAGTCTCCTTTGCTTTTCTATCAGCCCTGCATCTTTTTGGTGCGAACTTTGCTACTCTTCACCTTGAGTAGAAATGGAGCAAATAAATGCAAAGTTCAGGTTACCTGTAACTGTGATTTCGGAAAGAAACAAAAAGAAGGGAGACAAGGAAAAAAACAAAAAACCAAAACAACAACAAATGTAAATTGGAAGGAAAATAAAGTAGGAAGGGAAAAACCGCCAAGGAGGGGGAAAAGTTAGAAGGCTGGTATAAAAGCTTTGTTCGTCATCTGCAAAGTTCCTTGGGTAAGGATGAGCAGGGTCCTGCGAACGCCATTAATTATGTACGATTCTGATCAGAAAATGCCAATTCCCACGCGATTCCTGCTCCTGCACAGGACATTGCCCATTATTTTTTTCTTTATGACGGTTTATTAAGTCACTTTAGTAGGCAACCTTTCAAAGCCCTTTTTAATTTTTTCCCCCTTGTGCAAGTAAGCTGGGACCAGAGCTGCTACACTAAGCTCCTTAGCTTGAAAATCAGTTTAGTGAAGGTCTGGGAGATTCTGGGTTTATTTCCTCCCATACAAGACCTATAGCAGGAGCTTAATAACAAAAGTGCGAAAAGAACGAAACTGTACGGAAAATTACAAACATCAGCAGCAGCTGCCCGAAGCGCTAGGAAAATCTTTCCCTAAACCCTGGACCTAAACCGTCCAAAAGGTCGGTGTGATCAACCCCTCCTACTCGTAAGTTAGCTTCAAATTGTTAATAGGCGGAATAAAATACAGATTTAAAAAAAAAAAGTTGTAATCATAATTCGAAAAATAAATCTCTTCCTTTTGCCTTTTTTTTTTCTTCCCATTTTTTCCCCTGAGAACTGTGTTGTAGTTGCTTGAAAGCCTCCTTAACTTTCTGCAAAACCTAACAAAAAGGAGCGCAGTGCCAACTCATTAGCCGAACAGCGTTTTAAAAGACGATAAACAGTCACGTAGCAAAAAAGGATTTGGGCTGAGAGTGAAAAGCAGTCACCTTCCCGTCGGAGAGCGGATGCACATCAGAAATCAGGCGGGAGAGAAATACCTAACAGCGCTGGGCATAATGTGATTATACCTAAGGTAATCGCTTAAAATAAATTGTATACTGTTTAAAGTAAATCGACCTAAATGGCCACGCTCATCTAATTCAAAGATCATTGGGCAGATAAACTTCTTAAGGAGCCTTTCTTGAGAAGGAGTTTGCTAAAACAGTGTGATCCTTCTAGTATCTTAAGGCGATGCATCCAGTGCCAAGAGATTTTCTCTTTATTATTAACAAATCAGTTTAGATAGGGGTCCGATAAGAAATGCAAATCCAGACATAGGGGTCGCTGCTTGGCCGAATTTTAACTGAAGGCTGGTTATGCGGGAATTGACTACAGGGTACGTTTGCAGAGAGGCTGTGTGAAGCTTTTACACTGACTCTACTGAAAAATGAAGTCAGTGATTTTGATCTGCTCCAGATGTCCTAAGAGTGGATATTGCAGTGCTGGGAATCCGCACCAAATATCTGAGGGCAGTGATGGTAATCAGCGCAACCCATCAGCCAGGGGGGACTGGCAATTGTGATAACCTGCTGCAAATGCGCAGGGCTGGAGATGGCAGTGATAAACCGCTGAAAATATCTTCAAATGGAGATGACAGAGATGTTGAAAGAGACACCTAACTGTGGGGAGAATAGGATACTAAGCAGAGCACAATCTGAGAGTGCAGTTCAGATACTTAACTAGTCTACGGTTCACCCGTGTAATTTCCACAGTGATACATGCGTTTGGGTGCCGTCTCCGCGGGCAGATACAGGAGCATATGGCCCCGTTGGTAAAACTCGGGGTTTATGCGGCGTTGATAATCAGATCTACCAAAAGAAAGGGAGGTTTAGTCTCTAAAGCGCCTTGTTTGTGGCTTGGGGAGAAAAGTTTTCATTTAATTCTGTAACTGCTCTGAAACATCCTGGTAACGATTTGTTTTGCAAATCCTCTTTTCATTTTCAGGTCTCACCGGTAACAGACAAAGAAATTTAAGATGATTTCTTCAGTTAATAGTCTGTTTCAATTTTCTTTCCGGTGGAAAGACTGTGCGGGGGGGAGAGGGAGGTGTGAAAAAAAAAAAAAAAAGATTATCCGTATGTTGCTAATTTTCTGACTGTTCTCAGCAGGTAGTTTCAATGTCTTTTTCTTTTTTCTTTCCTTTTTCTTTTTTTTTCTTTTTCTTTTCCCTAGCGGTCTTTTTATTAATGTGTAAGTTTAAAATAACTCTACCATGTTAAGTATCAATCCTATATATTTTAATGATACATCGGTGCAGGACAGAAACCATTAATTTAATATATCTCTCCTAGATTCTAATTATGCACCGACTGCCGACTATTTGGATCAGTTGACTGAGTTTTCATTAAGTGTATTACATATGATTTAGCATGGGACCGTGTTTCATTTGAGGACGTTTACTTTTTTGGAGATGCCGGCAGTGCGGGGGTGGCTCGGCAGGACCGTGGCAGGGGTCTCCTCTCACTGGTCGCCTGCTGCCAGGCCCTGTCGCCGCCGTGTGACCATCCTGAGCGCTTCTCATCAGCCCTGATTTATGAGCCTTGTTAAACACTCATTATTACTTTGCACCTTTTTTCCAGCAGGGTCTGGGAAACAACCCCACTTTGTGACAACAGAGCATGTGACAAACAATTATAGGCGGAGAGGTGATGTAGCTCTGGAGCGCCAGGCTCCCCTCTCCTCCCCTTCACACCCAACCAGAGGGACATTTCTGTTAAAAGGAGAAGGAAAGGAGGAAGGAAGGAAGGAAGGAAGGAAGGAAGGAAGGAAGGAAGGAAGGAAGGAAGGAAGGAAGGAAGGAAGGAAGGAAGGAAGGAAGGAAGGAAGGAAGGAAGGAAGGAAGGAAGAAAGAAAAGGAGGGAGGGAGGGAGGAATTTTTTTAAACTCACTCTATTTTTGCCAATTTAATTCATGGTAACAGCAGCCTTTAGAATTCTGACTGTGCAAATGAATGGTTTGGTTTGTCTAAATAAACACAAATTTGGAATCAGGGATACGGGATCGATTCCCTAAGTGTGAATATGTACACATCTTCAGTGTACACAGGCAGTACAGGAAGGGATCCAAGCCTGAGCAGCTGCAGTGTTTGATTGTACTCAAGGTAGCAGCTAGTAAGGTGTTTACAAAGATTATTTTATGCAGAGAGAAAGTGTATGTGCTTTCAAAATAAAAAATGCAACTTTTTAAAAAGTAAATTAACAGAAATTGACTTTCCCCCCCAAATCCTGGTGATGACTTTTTATTAAACCTTTATCAATTCACCTCAGATGAACTTACACTTATTTGTGGTAGCAACATGAATTCATGGGTATTCTCTTCCTTTGCGCTTTTGCAAATGAATTCGTAGAGCTATGCACACAGGCCTATATGAACAAGGATTAAAATCTATGGAATGTATCACTTGCCTCTCTCACACTTTCTCTCTCTGTCCATCTCTCTACCTATCTATGAATATTTCATGGGTCTGAACTTAATTAACAAAACAATTTCCATTTTGTCTCCAAAATGATCAACAGCAATTATGTGAGTTTTTTAAGATTTATAATTTTATGTCACCAGACTGTTGCTTGGGGGCAGAGGCACAATTGCCGTGCCAGCTGCAGTTGTATTTATTTGTTTTTCTTTCTTTTTTTTTTTTTTTTTTTTTTTCTGTCTTGTTCCTGTAGGGCTGCATTATGCAGTTTTTAATTAGTTTGTGTTTGTATTTCACCCGTCCCAAATCAATGCCATCCTGGAGCAATGCAATGTAAATTCCTGCAGTACAGGTGTAGCTGCTAGCTCTGGAACACTAGGAAACTCATGTCTTACAAATGAAAGCAGTGAATGCCATTCAGCCAAACTGTCAGCTTTAAACAGCCAAGAGGAAGGAGATCAAAGCAGGGAGCAGGAACTTCTACTCTCCAGATTAGTCTTTATGGTTTGAACACCTAATGCTATTAAAGAGAACCAGGACATATAGCACATCGTTGGCTACAAAGTTACTTCTAATTTTGCTAAAGTCCTGCCTTATTTTGGCCAATGTAAGCCTTCAGAGCATTTCAAGATGCACTGTTTCCTTTGAGGCCTAGTAGCTACTCATCGGAAATTATGCAGAACTAATACCTTCAGAGACACATTTCTGTTTGTGCACATATTTATATAACTTATCGCCTTTTGAAAGATAATTTTGATTTCCTCCTAGGTTCCACAAAGTCTTTTAATAGAACTTGCAGCAATAAAACCTGAAATTCTAGTATCTCCAGACATGAAAAGTCCCTTTATATTGTGTTTAGTGTCTCTTCTTTCTTGAAATGACCTCTGTATGGTGGTGTATAAATCTATTATTCCAGTCACCAGGGAATTTTTTAAAGCATTTTCATTTTTTTTAAATTTTTTTTTTTTTTGTCAGGAATAAGAGATCGTTCATCTTTAACTAGGCCACATAGAAATTATGATTCAACAGCAGTGTATATTTAATTAGAGTAATCTCACTTGAATTTAATTACCTAATGAATTATTTGTTTAAAAGGTAAAAAGGCTTGTTTGCCAAGTACAGTGCAACCCACTGATAAGAACTTCCGTTATAAGAACATTAATATAAAAAAAAAAAAACCACAATATTTTATGGTTTTATATTTTAACTCTGCTTCTGCCAGCCGTCGGTGGGCACGCCGAGCTCACTACGATCAGGGCTCCCTTCGACTCCCGGCGGGGAGCCTTGCACAGCCCGCCGCCGCCGCCGCGCGTAAGTAACGCGCCTCCCTGCGCCGCGCAGGCGGGCCTGGGGGCGGGCAGTAGGAGCCAGAGAAAGACGGGACACGGACGTCTTTGCCGGCTGAATTGCGAGGCGAGAAGCCGACGCCATTCGGCAAAGGGCGGTGAGGATTCCCGGCTGCAGTCGGTGCGCGACGCTCCGCGCCCTGCGCATCCCGGGGCGGCCGCCGGGATCGGAGCTGCTCCCCAGGGCTGCTGTCCTTTCAGTGCCGCGTCTGGAAGAGGTCCTGGCCAGAAACAGGAAGATGTCAGAGCGGGGAGTGACAAGCTACAAAACAGTCGTCATCTATATTTTTTTTCCTCTCTTACTTTCCCCTTAGTTATATGGTCAGTGCAACTAATCACAATCCTTTGATTATTTATGCTTCTTCAGCCGCGGCAACAAAAACTGGCCAGCCTCTGCCCTTGACTTTTCTCCTCAGTTCCCAAATTTTCCAGCTACTTGCATTGTTTGCTTAAAAAATACATCGCATACAGTGCTGAACTGCAACACTTGTCGGAGGGTTTGTCTGAAAGCATCACAACTCGGGCATTAGCCAACCCGGAAAAAAATTTAAAAAAAAAAGGAAAAAATAGAAAAAAATATTTCCTCCCTTTAAAAAAAAACCTTATTCAATAATGGGAAGTTCTCCTTGATGTATTCTACTTACCTGATGCAGAGAAACTAGATCAAAAACATTTTGGTTTGTTTGTTTGCTTCTGCGCTGGTGGTTTGACAGCGGGTCCTCTCGAAGGCGTCACTGGGTGGCTACTTGTCGCTTGGACCAAGAACTTTCGGTCTGTCCTTCCCCCTTCCCACAACAGAACGAGGCCATCGGCAGGGCCTGAACTGGAGTGCGAGGCGCAGCAAGGGGTCAGACCGACCTCTCCTTCCCTTGCTGCCCCAGCAGCGATGCTCAGGCACCACTGGTGGATCTCTGTTATATTAGAGAAAGCTGGATCTCTGTTATATTAGAGAACAGATGTTAAAAGATATCTCTGGAGGTGGGAAAGGTGGCCTGGGGATGCCAAACATGAAAGAGGTATTTCTCCCTTACCTTCCTTTGGTAGGTAAGAACCTACCAAGCATTTCTGCTTGAGAAACACCAGCAAGAGGGAAAGAGGAGTGTGTGTATACTCAAGCCGTGGGCAGGGAGGGTAAAGTAGGTGCAAGCTTAAAACTAAGCTTGAGCAATGTTCAGGCACCATTTCGAGACGCAGCCGCGCTTGGGAGTCCCTGTTGGGTGTCACTGAGGCTCCCGCTCACGCAGTCCCGCAGCGAAGGAGGGCACCGCTGATGTGGACCCGTGGGTGTGGACGTACCCAACACGCAGGGTCAGAACTGCAGAAGTACCCACGGATCAAAATACCAAACCTGTCTGCTCGGCGGGGAATTCCCTCCCGGTGCCCCTTGGCCGCGCCTGACCAGGTGGGAGGCGACCCGGCGGAGGCGGCGAGCGGCCCGTGGCCCTGCGCGGCTCCGGCACCTCCGCCCGCAGCGCCCTCACCCCGCTCCTGCGCCCTTTTTGTCGCCGGCCTCTGAAGAAGCTTTCCAGAGCTGCCTGCCCCGCTGCAGGCATACCTGCTCAAAGCCTCAGACAGTCGCTGAGCAGCTTGCGCTGTGCGAAACTTACGCCCCAGCAGTTCAGGGAGGCGAGGAGGGCCCCTCTCGGCCTTAGGGGTCAAGGGATGCGGTGAACATCAGGCAGGAAAGGAGGGATGAGAACGAGCCTCAGTCTCTGCCGTTCCCTGAATTCTCCATTTAAGGGAAGGAATCCTATTTTTTTTTTTTTTTTCATGAGTTTTGGAGGTCTGGCGAAGTGAAACAGGTTTATGTACGGGATGCAATAGCTGCTGGTGCTGTGGGAGCAGAGGGGCTTACCAGCTCACCAGCACCTCAGCTCCTATTTCAGGGTGCCAGAAATGTTTGATGACCACTTTGCACTTTCAGGTAAATATACCAAGTGTTGAACCCAAGAGTAGCCTCAGATCTGTTACAGTGAGAATGGATATTGACTTCAGAAAATGTCAAACCTCATGATTATATTAAAAATGTCTAATATATTCAAAGCTCAGATCATGGTCATTTTTAGATCTTAGAGCAAAATTATCACAACATTTCATTTCACTGTTTATAGTCACATAAATATGTTGGTCTCCTCTACTATGTGTCATTTGCACACACTGTTATTAGAATCAACTGGCACCCTCACTGAAATGTTTGTAATGACTTTAGGATATTATGGGAGTTATAGATCTGCAGGCCTGGCATTTTAATTCTTGAGGACCTAGGCTTTTCTTAAAGTTACAAGTGCAGTTGCCACAGCACAGCTACATAATGTAATTTATTCCATTATTTTTTATAAACAAACATCCTGGCTATCAGATCATATTTTTCTGTGTACTTTTATTCTTACCCGCCTCTTTGGAGCATCTCTGTGTTTTCACTGTGTTTTTACTGATAACCTATAGCTGTATAATTTCAATCATGTAGTTGTGGTAGGACAAACCATTAAATAAACCTAAGACTAGAACTTATTGAATTAAAATTCCTCACCAAAGCTTCTCAGATTCTTTTTAATATTCAATAAACAGACTAATTTACAATGTCATTCTATCTCTTCTATAGCTTTCTTCTAACACTGCAGTATTAGTAGCAGTTGGTGTATTTCTTTCTTTGGTTTCTTTTTCCTTAGATGTATAGTCACTCTTTTTGCTATTATAATTGATTTATGTATCCATTGATGTGTGCTGCATTTTAATGACGACTCTTTGTTTTATCCAATAATACTTTTCAATAAGATTGTTTGGACTGAATTTTAAGGATAGGTGTAAACTGATGCTTAGAGTTTTAATGCCCAACATTGACCCCGGCAAGATTTTTGCACTCAAATAAGACTGAAAATTTTTATGCATTTTTACATTTACCTATGTTTTTTTACTTTACTTTAGGTTTACTAAAATGTAATAACCTTTCCTATTTTGCTTCTTTCCTCTACATTAATATGCTAAATTCTATGAGGTCCATATCTTTTACATTTTTCTTTTTTAACAACTCCATATTATATTTGAATGGCAGGACAGTTTGAGCTTGACCTGTATCAAAGAGCACTGGTCCATTGAAAGCATTGGAACAGGATAACAGTGAGAGCAGAAATAAAGTGTGTTTAATAAAATAATAGTAATGAAGTGAAAATACATCCACTAAACACTTTATTATGTGAAAATCCCTCATACGTGGTTCTTAAACAAATTAGCGGGCTAGTAATATGACTTTTTAAACAACAAAGTTAATCATGTCCTCCACTGAATTTTTTGTCTAGATACTGTAAGAAACAGAAAACTAAAAAAAAAAAAAAAAAAAAAAATAGGGTTGGGATCTTATAGTAGTTAAATCACTGTGGCAATTTGTAGAACTTGGTGTGCAATTATGAGCTCCACCATTGTACTCTAGAATTTAGCACTGAATTTATTATATTGATTCACTGCAGGTTTTTCTCCCCAAAATTGCAGTTCTTCATCCCTTATGTTTCATTTTACATATGCATGGTAGTTCCCTGACAAAGGTGGCAATTTTGGGTTTTTTTGCCTGGGCTTGAGAACATTCAAATAATAATGATAATATCACATCCACTGTTAATTTCTCATGTATAACTATACTGCTTCAATTTACAAGATATTTTATGCAATATGTGTATTCTACTGTTTCCTCATATGTTTTGCATTGGTCACAGACAAGATAAATTTTAGAAGACTAAGTAATGATGCTCAGAGACTTACAGACATTATTAAGAACAGTGAGGAATTATGAGCCTTCATAAACACAACAGGCTCAAATTAAGACCCTCAGTTCAGCAGCTGGAAGCCTTTTGGGGTTGATTACTACATGCAAAGGGAAAACGTGCAAAGAACCTTATTCAGTATACTCTGTATCCTCAAGTTAAAGAGACTACCAGTGGAGTAAAATACCTATTAGTTTGGGTGTTGTGGAACCTGAAGTATTTTTATTGTGTCCACCTATGTCTATAAGTTCAAATATTTAACACTTTGATGCTTTTTTAATGTCACAGGATACTCAAAGACAGATACTAATCCAAGCAGATGTTTTGAAGGCCAGGAAAGTAATAGGTTATATCCTTCAATGCTAGGCCAATAATGGACAAGGAAATGCCCATTTTCTATTTCACCTTTTATTTATTCCCTCAGCTTTTCCATGAGGGTCACAGAGTTAGGCAGCAACATGGTCATTCAGTAGTTCACAGAAGGTTTTGATCTCTCTCTCACCCTGTCTCAGGCCAACAAACATTTGCAGTAGCTCATACTATGCTGGCATTGCTGCTGTAATTGCACTAACCCAGAACAGTGTTGCCATAAACATTTCTATGCTAAGCTTAATAATTCTAATGCTTCGTGGAAGCAGTCTTGGTGCAGTTGCATTGATGTAGTAGATGCTGCCAGTGTAACTCACAATAATCTTGCAATCCTTACAAAGCCTGCTCTCTGCAATTTCCTTCTACTTCACATTATTTACTTGGTCTAAACTATTTGCTGTTGCACAGAGTGATAAATACCAGTTCATTTATTTCAAATAAAATAATCTCTTCAGGTATTGATTGGTGCTCTGACTAATCCCCACTTCATGAGTCCATCTTGAGTCGCGTTGGGAAGTTTCCCCATAATGCAGTGCTACTCCACAGCTGAGCCAACTTCTACGTTAATATAAAAGATTTTCACCTGGACAGGGTTTGCTGACAATTTTTTACATTGTTGCAAGTTTATACACTCCTTTAAACTAATATATGCTCTACAGGCATTAAAAAGGACTTCTCTAGCAGAAGCTGGAGTACTTGATGGAAAAGAAGCTGTGGTCAAGAACCTTTGACATTTCAATTTCACTGTCATTTTTTTGCTTGTTTGCTTTTGCTGTGAGGTTTTGTGACTGAAGAACAGCCCTTGGAGTCTTGGGAACAGAACAGAGAAATTATTCTCATTCAGTAGGACACAGAAACAGCAGAATAGGGGGAAGAAAAAACTCCATGTTGAGGAGGTTGTAGGATTCTTGTGTCTCCCCTGAACAACAAAGCCGCTAATAATATGCTGACATATAAAATTTGGATCCTACTAGTTAGTTTCTTTAGGGTACCAGTTTCTTTCCAAACTCAGTATATTTTTTTTTTATCATAATACTTTTTTAGGTCTTCTCATCTTGTTTCATATCTTTGCCCATTAATTCTCACAAATTTTCTTTTGTCTCCATATTCCATATTTGTATTTGTCCATCTTTCCTGGATCAGTCTTGTCAGATCCATACTTGTTCCCACGATAAAACCACTCTTGCTCTTTAAGTTGTTTTTACTGAAAAGAGCATCCTCATATTCTTCATGTTTGTCTGTACTTTTTAGTTGAAAAAGATTTCAGAAAAAGGATTGATTGACTTTCTGCATGTAACGCCTACTCCATCTGAGACCCTAAAGCCTAAGCGATAATTAGTACATTTAAAAAAATAATCCATTTTCCATTGATGCAATTATCCTGCTTAAAAATGATAAGTTTAAGCAATTAGAAACTCGGGTGACTCCTCTTGTAACTATAATTGTGTGAGTAATTATGTTATCCTTTGCACTCCACTAAAATATACACTTGGAAGAACATGTATGTATGTAAGAGTTAAAAACATTTCTGGATTTGTTTGTTTTTGCATTCCTAACAGTTGCTTGTTCATATGAAGTATTTAAGGAAAAAATGGTGGCCTGTGGTGCAATCTGCCTTTCGGCTAGTGCCTATATAAAGTAACTTTACAGTTTGTCTTCTGACTGCTCACAGTGTAAGGAAAGAGTATTAGTGAATGTGTGCTTAACTGGACTTCATGCTTCCATACACGTAGCACTTGCACAGTTTCTCCAATAGTAAGAATGTTAATTCAAACATATACAACTTTGAACACTTTTTTTTTTTTTTTTTTTCCACAACTATTTAAATTTACTTGGCAGGAGTAGAAATGAGGTAATATATGTGAGAAAGAAAATAAAATGTCTTTAACACCACCAAAAAGATAACTTCAGTCAGCTTGGCAAATTCATGGGACATGTGGGGATGTAGCCAAGGCCATGGAGAGGTAGCTGAAGACACGCTGAGGATGGCTCTCCAGTTCAGGACCTGAGCCTGAGAAGTGAACAAAGTCCTGCTGGGGGACAGCTTCTAGTGAGGCCCCTCAGCAGTTCATGGGAGAATCCATACTGTTTCTTACTAACCTAGGAGGAAGAACAGAGTGTAACCTCAGCAGATTATACCTCATTGGGCTCTTTCTCTGGAAGGCAAGCTGTTGTCCAGAAGGATGGAGGTGGGCAGGAGAAAGTCCAGCAGGAATCTCATGAGACTCAGGGCAGAATGTAGAGTCCTGGCCCTGCTCTAGGAAGTCATCCGCCTTCCATCCAGTCTTGGCATCAACTTTTCAAAAGGCAGCTTTATAAAAAAGGATCTGATGGCCCCAGTGGACAGCAGAGGGGACATGAACCAGCAGCAATCAGCACTTTCAGTGAAGGAGACCAACTTCACATTGAGGAGTAATAGTCTGAGTGTAGCCAGTAAGAAGGAAGTAGTTATTAGTGTGGTGGGTGTCAGTCTCTTCTCCCAAGCAGCAAGGGGTAGGATGAGGAAATGGCCTCAGGTTGTGCCAGGGGAGGTGTAGATGAGATATTAGGAGAAATTTCTTCACTGAAAAGATTGTCAAGCATTGGTACAGGCTGCCCTGGGAAGTTATGGAGCCATGAGGTATTTTAAAGATCTAGATGTGGTGCTTAGGGACATGGTTTAGTGTCAGACTTGGCAGTGCTAATGGCTGGATGTGAAGATGTTTAACATCTTTTCCAACCTAAATGATTCTATGTTTCTTCTTGAATTAGCACTTGTGAGATGCCATATGAAGGACTCTGTCTAGTTTTGAGTTTCCCAGTGCAAAATAGATATTGACATGCTGCAGTCAATGTAAACGGGCTACCATGGCAATTGGAAGCCTAGAACACATGGTAGGAGAAACTGGACAAATAGTGGTTGCTCAGCCATGAACAACAGGCTAATGGCAGGTCCTATAGCTGCCTTCAGGTACTTTTTGACAGAGTGCAATCTAAATGGAAACACTCTGCCTAGAGTGGCAGGATGAGAAGAAGAAGATGATGGAAAATTATGTTTAGACACCAAAAGAAGGGTGGCAGTGGGGAGTGGGAAATAAAGGAAACCATAAGAACCTGGACAGTTTATGGACTCATCATCCCTGAAGATATTCAAAACTGAATTGGACAAGATCTAGAGGATCTGACATAGTTGGATCCATGCTGAGAGGAGGGCAGAACTAGATGACCTCCAGAGAACCTATTGAACCAAAACTATTTTATGATTTTGTAGCAATGAAAGAGTGGAATTAACATCCTTGCCTGTGTTAAAGGACTAACCAGGGCAGACTACAAAACGTGGCAATAATGCATGTGGCTGTAATATATCAGTTGTGTTGACTACAGATACATTTATTTCATAGCTTTGAACTTTCATCAGAATGTACAGTGTAACAAACTGATGCTTCTCTCTCTTAGGGGTTTATAGTGCAGCTTTTATACAGTCATGATTGCTAATAAGATGCTGCCTGATACAGCAAACAATGAGAGCAAGCTAGAGTCATCTGACAAGCACTGTGCCATCTTTATCAGTAAGCCATTTCAGGAAAGAATGGAGAGGAGGGAGAAAGGAGTGAGCAAGACCAGAGAAATAGTCACCATGCAGCTGATAGCTGACTTTCCAACACACATGGTAATTTGATGGTCTGCTCCAGGAGAATTACAAGTAGATTTGCATGTAGATGTTCAGGACAGCACTGTAAGAAAGTAGAGCTGCTAGTTATTATTCTGAGGATAATTCCTCTGAACACACAAGTAAAGATTCTTCCTACCTTAAGATTTTTTGTCTATGGCCAGGCTAACACAGTTCAGCTCTCTGGGCTTGTGATGACCCAGGAGAGCCTCTTGGTCCATTCTAAGATTACAAAATAACAATGACCAAAGTCACAGAATATAAAGTACATGAGAGGAACAGGAATGGCTTGAAATGCATTTAATAGTGTTGAAATAGAAGTATTCTTTGACCTTTCTTAATCCTAATTATTATTCTTATTTATGAAAGAACAAGTGCTGCTAAATAAAAGATATAATTTTAATTGTGGAATTAACTGTAATTACATGTCATTATGAAATATTCCATAATTTTGTAATTGCCTAAACTGTTGGTATTTACTGAACATAATTTACAGTAATTCCTTTATTCTTTCTTTGTCTAACCAATAATTATCTTTGTAATAGGTAGTAGAATCGTGAACTGAACAAAACTGTACACATTAAGTGTTCACAACATTTTTATTTGTCTTTTGTTTCTGTAGGAATCCAAAACAAAGTTAATCTGATCAACAAGGATCAATAGAAAAGTGAGTGAAGATTCTTATTTCTTTGAAGCCAGGGAAGGCAATGAAATAATCCTCCTAAACAATGAAGGCCTTTAATTCAGTCTTGAACTCTGAAAGGCATTGTGAAGTGGGATTTGCAGTGTTTCTGATTTTAATTTAAACTGTACAAGCAGGTGCAGTAATTGGAAATTAATTACTTTTACTACATTTTTGTGATATTATAAGACAAAAATCACAGAAGAGTCTCAAACTTGATTTATGGACTACAAATGTCTTAGAAGAACTTCCTTTTGTTTTACACTCCATGTTCCCATACCCAATTTTAATATATCCATCCACCTCTACTTGTGTTTTCATTAGGTCCACAAACTGAAGGATATCACAGTACTTGGGACTCTGCACCCATGTGAGCTGGCTACCTCTGGAAGAAACTACTTGGTGCCTTTACCTGAAAATCTGGTAGTGGACTGGGCTGCAGAGGGCCCTTCTGTGAACTTTTGTGACTGAGGAATGCTTAAGATAATATGGGACTGGTCCACCACCCTGAGTCACAGGTGGTTGGTTCATCAGGTGGGTAACATGCAGCAGCAGAATAGGGACTTGCCAGCCAGGATTCTGATGCACCATTTCCAGGATCTAGAGGTGGCAAGGGGGCCACTTGAGAGCTCAGGACACTTGGCATCATTTGGTAATGAGGCAAGTCCAGCCATGTAAATCCAGTCCTGTGGGGTCTTAGCCTGGTGACCACCAGAAAGGACCTAGAGTTAGGTGGCAGATCTGAGGTCGAGATGGGCAGTCAGTCCATGGTTCAGAGCCCAGTTCAGCAGACTGCATAGCTGGGCATGGCTGTGACAGATCTGGAGACAGGCACACTTAGAGCACAGCTCAGGCAGGAAGCAATGGCCCCAGCTGAACAGGAGTGGAACCCAGTGTGTGTGTGGGCACCCATACAGGGCTTTGTGCCCAAGACATGCAAGTGCTCTTAGGGCCTTGGTCAGCCCATGGATGGAGGCTGACCCGTAATCAGAGAGCAGCACTAGGATGTGGATCTTAGCTGGAAGGTGCCATATTGGACAGAAGGAAGGATGCAAAGAAAGTCCCTTTGGCTCATGGTGAGGCAACCAACCAGGCTGGACAGAGGAAAGCACACTGGGCTCCCATTTGGATGAAGCTGATGGCAGTGCTTCTTTGGATAGTAGGAGGATGATGTTTTCATTCTCTCTATTTCTGTCTACTGCATAGACTTGTGAAAATGCACCCTGCAGTAGGCCACATTGTCAGTCACCATTAACTTGTTTGAGGTAAAAGAAGTCCTTATAAATCTTCTCCTGACTTATTCTAGCCCATATCCTGATTCCCTTCATGTTTAGCTAGAGTCTATTTGTCAATGAAAATATTAATGTTAAATATTTATGTTCAATATGTCCAGTTCCATATATCTTACAGAAGGAACTGAGGATTGATTGCTTGTCTCGATCTTTCACTTGATTTTGCCTTTTGTTTTCTCATAATGTGAGAGAAAATTCAACTTTTGAACCTTGGGTTAAAGAGTTTGTCTTGACCTTATGCCAAACCTGCTGACTTTGTTACTCTATGTTCTTGTTCGTAGCTTCTAGGAAGTAATAAATAGGCAAAATCAAGCTTATTGTGGATTCACAACTCTAATTGTGATGACTGCAGTCATTGTGAGGGCCATTCAAAATGTACTTATTTTACAAGTTGTCTTTGGGATTTTCTGTCTATCTGCAAGAAAAAATATTGTCCTCCAGCCTACTTACCTCCAGGAACTCAGGGACTCTGAACCATCAAAGCTGTCATAGAAGATTGGTTTCATGGCATTATGGGGAGAGGCACGATGCCAGAGTGTTGTTCTTATCTTCAAATAACATCTCCCTGAATAAAGTCCTCTTTGTTTTGGGAGCCATGGGTGTGTTTTGTATGCACTGTTCATTTATTTTTTTCAGTTACATGTTCAGAGATAACACAGGTTGAACTAATTGTCCAAATAAGATTTGGAATTTTACAAATTACAGTGTTCAATAACATAATTTTCTTTGACAAAAACAACACAGGTAGTGCTCTCCTAGTTTGACAGCTCTGGGAGCTAGAGTTGATTCAGAAGTGCAAGAATGAGATTCTAAAAGCGTAAGGAAATAAGAAATGTTATTTATCACTGTTTCAGTGTCACCAATTTGTTATTTTTATTGTTCTTCAGAATAATGGGATTTATTGAAGCAGTTTATCCTCACATCACGTAATACATGTTGTGCTTGAAAAAAGAGGAGGATTCAAAATAGCAAAACATAAAAAAGCTCCTTAAATGTAACAGAAATCCACAGCAATACTACACATTTATACTAACCCTACTTCTATCTGGAACAAGCAGAAAACAAGTACATGTGGAAAATAATAGTTCAATTATTAAAACCACACAAATTGAGATATTTCCATAGTTACTGCCATGCTTAAATGAAAGAAAATAATTGTGTGTATGAAAGGTTTTCAACAGCTGTCTTTGAAATCAAATAAAGAATTAGATAAACATGCTGGCTGCTTTGCATCTGGGATATATACATCAACACTCAATATTCACAAATCACTAAGTGGTTGTTGGACACCTGAAATTCTATTGATTGCTAAAGCTCAATAACATCTCAGAGACTTGATCAAAAGAGCAGGCAAGCAAACAAGTAATTATATAGTATTGTGACTTCTAGCATATACAAAATACACTGCAAACATTCTGACTAGATAAATAACCTCAGTTTGGTATGGCAGCAGCCATAACAGGAAACCTTTCAAATGTTGATTACATAAAATTAAGGATGATACAGTGAAAAAGAGTATTGTAAATCAGACAGCAGGGAATTTCAAGGATCACAAATCCTTGCCTAATATAAATTACACCAATAAATTCTAGCATGGATTGATTCTTTTATAACAATGGTTACCAAGAAAATAGGAATTGTGAGATAAAATTCCAGGGCATTTAAATCATGATAGTCCCTAGAAGTTTAATTGCTTTATTTTGCTTCCAGCTTGCTCAAAAGTGAACACAAGTAATAGATATAAAACTGTTTGATTGTCTAAATTAATATTTGTTTCCTTAGATTCTATGATAAGTCACCAAATAACTTTCTTATTATAGTTATTATGGTGACTGGAAATAAATAGTTAACCTTATTCCTTCTCATAGATTTTTAACATGACCCTATTGACATAGAATACATTTTATATAAATCATTATATTTATTTAAATATACATTAATAATACAATTTATAACTATACATTAAATTATACAATTTAACATGAACCTATTGACGTATAATACATTCACGTATTGAGAATTCTGCTGAAAACTGTGGAAAGATACCACTGTGAAACTGCCCTTGTGAGGCAGTCTTAGGGCTAGGCAGATTGTTGACCCCTGGATCTTCTCATTATTACAAAACATTCAAAACACCAACTCCCTGAAAGTGAGTTAAAAAAAAAAATCTTTTAAGTCTAACTTCCAGAGCATTGTGCCTTGCTTTTCATCTCCCTGGAGTTATTAGTCATCTCTCAGATGGCTTAACAAGAATGGTCATCGTACTGTAACCCTGGGCCCTGATTGTGGGGATGTCCTTATGCTGCAATTAAAGGAAAGACATTGCCTCAGAGAAAACTGTGGTATAAACATGTAGTGCTCTGGCTAGCATTACTTTATTTTGATATGAAGTGATCTGGCATCATGGGAAGCCAAAGAAGATTTTCTTCCTGTGGTTCACAAACAAAAAGAAGAGCACAGCAAGACTACAGAAAAACACAGCTCTAAAAAAACAATGTTTATAATTTGGCCCAAGGTTAATTCCACAGTACCTGCAGGCAATCTAACACAATGCAAAATGCCATCACTGAATTCCAGTTCTCTGTACCAGGCAGCTCTTAATGGACGTTGGCTAGTCATCATGTCCGCATGACTAGTTACATGTAAAAGCAATGTTATGCATAAGTTAACCTGGGACCCCATATATTTCTGGTCAGGCTTTCTCAGAAAAAAAATTCTGATGTTGCACATAGCATGTTCCTGTCCTTTGACAACAGTCCAAAAAGATGGGCTAGATGAAAAAAAAGTTGTCTCTGTTCTTACAATTTAAATTTCACTGTTCCCAAATTATTCAATAGGTCCTATCCAAAACCAGGATTTCAACTCTGTATCCAACTATAAGAGATGCTGGGTGGTAAAGAACTTCTGCAATTTCCCCACAGAATTATAATATTTTAGGACCAGTCTGTGATTATGTTGTTTAAAGAAAAAGATGAGTCTACAGCTACACAGTATCATCTGATGCCACTGACAATGAGACATTGATTATATTCAGACAATGATCCTGAATTGTTCTGCAGTACTCCAAAAAAGTGTAAGTGAAGTTTGAGCCCATTATTTATTTACCTAGGATGCTTCCACAAAAATTTCAATTCTATACCATTAGGGCTTCACAGCTAAAGTAGAGCCATTACTGGGGTAAGATGGAAACATTGACCGTAGACTAATGCCTCTGCAGTGAGGTGAGAAGAAAGCACAATTTCTGTGACTCACAGGATTGCTTCATACAAGACTGGTTGTACTGGGATATGATGCTGAGCTGTGGTGTACAAGGTAATCTCACAAGACCCATAGTTATGGCTTTCAATACATCTTCTGCTTAAATAAAGGCAACATTGTCTGATACTAAGGGCACATAAAAACCTAATTTATTTTATTTTCCTTTTATATGATTGGAACTAATGAAAGTGTCAGGAGGTGAGCTATTTCTTTGCAGAGGGTTCGTTCTCTAGTTCCATCACATCAAAAAGAAATGAGGTATTAAAATATATTAAAAGATAAATATGACAATTTTTCCCTGTTTTTGCAGTTTGATTTGCCTTCACTGTGTCTGTCATTCACACAGAAAAACTTCATGGTATAGATGGTGATTTTTTTTCGTGTTGTTAGTATCTAAGAAATAATAAAATATGATCATAGAGGTTAGATTTATATGAAATTTAAATATTGTATTTAGGATGGTGGAACTGTACCCCATGATCTGCAAAAAATTACTTATTCATATTTCACTTACGTATTACAATCCCAGGAACACATTTCCAACAAGTCTTGTATTTTTCCATCAAACACTTGATATCAGGACCTTGGCAAAATAATATTAAGCTTTATGCTGCTGGAGAATCTCTTAGTTTCTTAAACCAAGGAATTATATTTTTAACAAGCCCTCAAGTGGACTTGTGATACTGAATTGTGCTGGCTACTCTTGAATCCCGTGTTTTCACCAAAGAATTGTGGAAGAAAAGAGAAGCCCATTCTCCTCAAAACCTTCCTCTTTGACACAGTGTCTGCATTCTCCGTTTTCATTTGCAGGGCCTGTCAAATGTCAGTCTTCTTCCCATGTGGTTGTTTTCTAGCTAACAAAGATGATCTGCTCTCTACTACAAATAGCTGCAAATGATAATAATAGCACTGGTAAGGAACCAGGTGAATGCCAAACCTTCCTTGAAATGCCCCAGACCCTACTGATGAGGAAGCTTGCATGCAGAACTATCTGTCAGGTGTGTTCATTTATCATTAACCAACTGGGGAGACAAGAACTCAAACATCACCAGAAAAGAGGCAGTAGCTCTGTCTGCTGTACATTTGTTTAAAGGAAAAACTGGTGAACAGAAAGTAGGGCTTAGTGTATTAAATAAGTAATTTGCTCTGAGTCAGATTCTGCTATGTTTACTCACTCAGAAAAGTACTTTTTTTAGCAGCTGAGTAAGCATTTCACATAGAGTTAAATATTATCTGAACCAAGAGAAAAGATCTAAAGTTTCTTTTCTATTGTGGGAAATAATCAGAAACTTTTAAACCATGGCTGACTATAGCTGTACCAAATAATGGTCAGTAGGGCACTTCATGATAGTGTGGTCTATGCAGAAGGACTGCATGCAGAGATTACTGCACCATTTCTAAGAAATTCTCTGTTGCTGATATTCAAATGTTAAATTTCAAATGAATTTTCAAAGTGACAGCAGGCGCCAAAACTTTCCCCTGCTGGATTCCTGCTTCCTGATCCAAAGCACATTTGAGATTCCTGTAAGAGCTGACAGCAAGGAATCAGTAGGAAGCAATGCATATAATATATACAACTGCAGGATAACATTGGCTATAGAAGACCTCAGGAAGTCTCTAACTTCCTGTTTGGAGCATGTTCAACTATGGGATCAAACAGAAATGCATAGGGCTTTATCCATTTGGGTCTTGAAACTATCTGAGATGGAGACTGCACAGTTTTTCTGGGTAACCTGCTCCCCAGCTTCACTGTTCCCAAGATAATACAGTTTTCCAAGGATTTGATTTTTTTGGAGTATTTTTTTTCTCTTAAATGGCTGTAAAACTTTAAATGAAACTATTCTTTGCGCAAAAGAAGTGTTAGTTCTCTGCACCTTGCTTTGTGTAGGATTTGATTCAGAGGGCATTTTCCAAAAGTACTTATTAGACTGGATCTGCCAAATGAAGCAAATAGATATTTAAACATAATGGAACTTTAAGTACATTCATGTTAGGATGGACGTAGCAGAGGTTCTGAGGATCTTGGCTCAAAATCAAATAGGTACCTCAGACCTTTTTGCAGTTCCTTTCCTTGGGCAAGTAAGACTCATTCTTAGTAAGAACATTCACAACTTTTGTGGGGCTGGCACTCTGAAGAGCAAGTTTGTGATATGAACAAAGAGAGTTTTAGAAATGTTGATAGCTTGTGTATTTTCAGCTTCATGATGGGAATCACATTAATGAGAACATCTGACTCGGAATGTTAATGCTTATTCTCATATGAGATAAAACAAGTAGACAAACTGATAACAGCATCACGTTTGTGTAGCTGATCTTTTGTCTTACACAATGCACTATTTCCAGGGAAAACAACATCAGCTATAAAACTTCCTCTGGACAGTTAATTAATAAATCTATATCAATTAACTTTAAACCACTGTTAACCAGAAGTTTAAATCAGCCATAAATTAAATTATATATTCCAGCCCCCTTGTGACAAAAAATTTCTAAGGATTGCTAACAGGGGTTGATAGAGAGGGTTGGTCCATGTCACTGTTTTTGTTCACCGTTGCTACTGAACAGAGCATGAAGGACAAAAAGCTTATGGAAACTGGAATGAAAACTTTCTAGATTCTTATGTAGCTAGCAGCCATCATGTCTCCCTCATTGCCAAATGCCTTCACAATCAATCTTGTACACATTCTTCAGGGAAAATTGCACTGAGCCACTTGTTCATTTAGAAAATCTGGTGTAGCAGGTATTTTTGAAGCAGACAGGGGTTTGAGAGACAGTCAGTACTTGATATAAATAACTCCATGTGCACCTGGGCTGGTGGTGCAAGCAGGGGGATGCATGGGGCAGTGGAAGAATAGAAAGTGCCATTGCAGGGAAGTTCCTTGGAGGGGAATATAGCTATTAGAGTATGGATTAATTATACTGAAAGTAGAGGATGAGAGTGATCTGGTCATATGAGATCATATGGTTGTGGATAAGGGGGATAGAAGCTATGGGGAGGAGATGCAGATGGGTACCAGTGGATGAATTACTTTTACTGACACAGCTGCAGACCTGAGCTGGGTTGCACAGATCCCTTCTGCCCTTTGTCAGTGAAGGATACCTGTAAGCTCCAGCACAAGGACCCTTACTGGATGATAAAGCGGCAAGAAACACCTTTACTCTAGTCCCCGCAACTGTTTTCACACTGCCTGCCATATTATAAAGTAAGTATGATCAGCTTTATTGCCTCTTCCTGAACTTCCAATTCACTCAGCAATGATGTTTAAAGGACCCACTAAAAAGGATGTTTTGACAGAAAGGTGCTCTGACTGAAGTCATAATGTTTACTGTGGTTCATGGTGTTTCTTTACAAAGGCTCTAGGTTGAGCAATATATAAAATTTGGCTTTTTTTGTCATCTAGAAATCATGTGAGTGCCAGACATGGCTTAATATAGACCCAGTCCTGTGTTCCTTTTTGGATCAAAATTTTAATAATATCAATGGATGTTTGGTCATGCAAAGATTGTTAATTTGCCCTCTGGATATCTGGACTGGCATCTTCTGAAATGCTGACTTGGGATATAAATTCCATAAACAACTTAAATTTAGAATATTTCTCCCTTACTGTACCTATCAAGTATCTCTTTTTTTATCCTGTGGGGAAGAAAAAAACATTGGAAAATCACAATCTATTAACATATTGTTAAAATATCAGTTCTGAAAGTAAAAATAAACCATGAAAGCTAAGCCCCAGAGCATTAAACCCACCTTTAAACGCCTACACATTTCATTCCTGAAACTTTTATTGTTTCTCAAGTAGGAAGAATATCGCACTTGCTGCAACCATCATAAATTTTGACACAGCCCCAGCCACATTATAATGTCTCTTCACAAAGCTCAGTCTTCTCTCTGCTTTTTCTTGGTGCTTGCCCAAGTTACAATGTATTTTGAAACAGAAAGGCAGTAACAGACAACTGTCTTTCTGTAAGATATAGTGAGGTTATTCTGTACAAATGGAATGAACCTCATTTTTTCATTTCAGATCAAAGCAGAAATCTTTTGAAGTTTAGCTATTTGATAAAAAAGGGCTTTATAACAAGCAGATATAGAAGTTAATAGGACATAGAGATATTTTATTAAATTGCAAACCATTATTAATATTGCAGTTTTAACTTGAAAGAAATATGTGAAATGACACCGGAAATTAATTAGATTATTTCATCATTCTTTTACATTATAAACTTTGATACACTTGCATAGATATATAGGTACATTGATAAAAAGACACAAAGACAAACAGAATTTTAATGAGTGGGGAGCTTTTATCTACTATCACTTTGTGACTTAATTTTTTCTGTTTATACTGCCTATTGATTCCAGTTGAAACCTGCTGTTTTAATGTTGTTATTGATATTCTCTCTGGGTTTTCTTCTAATTCTGGCATTGATATTACCTTGATCGGATTTAGTTTATTTGAATTGCCTGTAGGTTTCAGTCTCTGGAGTTTTTCACTGCTTATAGACATGCAAAGATAAAACCTCTCTTTTTATCTAAAAATCCTTGAGAGACTCTGAAAGATACAGCCGTTTTCTGAGAACATTAAAAAGAAAGAGGCAACAATCAAAAGGAATATACTTCTCACCCAGCCAATTCAAGACATCATTTCTGTACACCCTGAGTGTTCTCTGACATGCACAGACTTCTCATCGAGTCAGTTCCATTTTACATTTGGAAACAATGTGTGAAGAAATTGGATTGTCATAAAGTGACAAGTGGTTCCAAGCTCTGTGTCTTAGGCTGCAGCTTCACTGGACTGTCTGTAGTCCTGGATAATTTGGGAGGTGAACCTGCAGAGTGCTCCATGTTATTTGGTTTTGCACCATGGTGAAAAAGTAGGCTATAGCACATTACTTGAATGGAATAGGAAATCTTCCTTCCCAGTGAGAGAAGTCAATGTATGAGGGTGGTGGGGTAAGTGAGGGAAAACTCCCTGTGTTTGGGCTAGAGGAAATTTTTCTAGCTCCAGAGAGCTGCTATTTTGGAGATATCCCACACCTAAAACATTCAAGTCCAGGTTGGATGGGACTCTGAGCAACCTGATTTAGTTCAAGATGTCCCTGCTTGTTGCAGGGGAATTGGACTGGGTGACCTTTAAAGGTCATTTTCTGCACAAACTGTTCTGTGATTCTGATTTCCACAATCTCCGTGTCTCTTAGAAAGAAATCAGAAAAATATACCTAAATTAAAGCAAAAAAAGATTCCAAAGCATTTTATCTTTCAAATTATTATGTTTCCATTCTTGTAAAAGTAGAACAAAAATCTGACAAATATTCATTACTCACTTTTCTGCTTTTTTATCTGTTTGTAATTTATTTGCTTTATTTTCTTACTCTTTGTTAGTTTTTTCCTTTCTTTTGGCTTGAGTTACTCTTTGTTCCTCTTGTTTTGTTTTGTTTTCTCCTTCTTTCTTCTTCCTGTAGGTCTAGAGTTTATTTTCATTTCTTTGTTCTGATTCCTTTGTCATGTAACAGTACATATTTTTGAAAATAATTATTTTTCAGAAAATAATGAATATTTTCAAGTCTGTAATTAAAGACAGGTAAATACTATGAATATATGTGTAAACATGTGCTGTATTTGTATGTGTTTTATTTCCTCCATCCAGCTGTCACAGGCCATTTATATTAACAATTTGAAAATTTATAAAATTCCCTAGGATCTAGCAGAGAGCCTGTTCAGTACAGGGTATTCATAGACAGGAGGAAGGCTCAGAATTGTTCTCAAGGTTTAACAGTGAATCACCTTGATATCAAAATAAATTTAGTTTTTAATAACATTAAGAGGGAATGGTAATAGAAGAGTGGAGATTGTGCAAAAAAAAGTCTTCTAAAGTAGAAAGACTGTGATGGGTTCTTGGAAAGCAGCACAAAGGGAAGGCACTTTTTGCCTTTTTCTGTTCTTCCCTGTGGATCACCTGCATTGGGCCAGCAGCACCACTCTCTGCAGACTCTATGGGCTGTATTGTTAGAATTGCTTCTGACAGCAGGAATGAAAATGGATTGTAGGAGAAGAGGAAGGGACCCAACAAATACAGCTGCTGGTCCATCTTTTGGGAATCAGAGAGATCTGCCATATAGACCCCCATTTACGATGGTCAAATGTGTAAAAATATCCTTGGTTATAATTTTTGAGCTAATTTTTTATTTACTGTGGAATGAATTCTACAGCTGAAATGTGCATTTTATACAAAAAAAAAAAATCCTTTTGCTACCTGATAATTTCTCTGAATGCCCCCTTGTCCTTCTGTAATGAGATATAGTGGATGAATATTTTTTTATTCACATTATACATCCTCTCAATGATTGTATAGACAAAGTTACGTCTTTTCTAAGCTGAAAAGTCAGCGAGTACTCTTTCCCAGAGAGGAAAAAATGTATACCTCTGATCATCTTTGTAATTCTCTAGTTTTTCTGGTTTGCTTTTTTGGATATTGCACACAGCATCCAGCAGGTGAGTTTGACAGTGTTTACAAGGTGTCATAATGACATGATGACTGTTGTTCTCAGTTTCATCCTCATTATTAGTAATATTCTTTGAGTGTAGCATATGCACAAATATGCACAGGAACTTCAGGACCTATTTTTTGAGATTCTGAATTTAGATGTTTCTAGCAATTACCTAAGAACAAACATAAACTCACTCCTTGTTTATAGTTAGATATATTCTTATGTGCATAACTGTGTTTATTAAGACCTAATTTCATCTGACATTTTAGGACTCAATTAGTTAATATAATGAATTTTCCATTTCAGATTTTGCTATTCTGTATCTGTGTCTTCACCAAATTTCTCCTTCATCCTATTGTCTTTAACTTCACTTATGTATATTTGATAACATGTATCTCAGTGCAGGTTCATGTTCATCATTGGTAAGCCTTTGACTGGTTCACCCAATGAAATTCTGA
Source organism: Lonchura striata (assembly GCF_050655825.1). Taxonomy (NCBI): domain Eukaryota; kingdom Metazoa; phylum Chordata; class Aves; order Passeriformes; family Estrildidae; genus Lonchura; species Lonchura striata. Next base: position 94,575,091 of record NC_140704.1, on the reverse strand, counting down.
GACTGAACATTTATTTCTAGTCTTTGTTTACACTCCTACAACTATTCTTTATCAATGAGAGGGCCTTATCTTTTAATCCAGACCAATTCAGTTTTTTAAAAAGCATTTGGTGAAAGACCTAAAAAAACCTCAGGTGTTTTCTATCAACAAAGTTGTCTTACCTCCCTACTAATTGACTTTTTCAATTGTTTTGGGAATTATGACTACTTTATGAAATATGTATTTTATTTATCCCTTCAAGCACCAATTCTGTTTCTACCAATTTTCCCACTTGGACAATCAAACTTACTGCTCTGTAGTGTCTGGGATACTTTTTTTTTAATGGTGTTATATTTGCCAGTTTCTCTCTTTTCAAAAAAGTTAAACAATAGGCTATACTCTTGACTTTAAAACTCTTTTCTGAGACCTGTTGATTTTCTGATTTTCTGTATATCTTTTCCTTTTCTTTACTTTGTTCTAGATATTTCTAAAACTGATAGTCCTGTTTGGGGCTTCCTACCAGCTTTACACTGGTGAGAGTCCACTGACTTTCAGGTATCTTCTCATATTTTTCTGGAGTGTCAGAACAATAGCAACTTGTATTGTGTGGAAACTGTTTTCTCAAACCATTTCCTTTGTGTCTGCATTATTTACTTTCTCATTTCTGTTTCATTGTCATTTCAAAAATCAATTGCCAGATTCCTAATATGTAAACAGTTAATCTCAGGTTGGCAGGCCTTGAATCAACACATCTTGGGCTCTAAAACACTCAAATAGTCTGTTGAGGACTGGTTGGTAGTATTTATTTGCTGACTGGCAGTTAAATATTTAATTGTTGGATTCATTAACTGTTTAGCATATCACGCAAAAAATGTTGACTAGCTCTTAATTTTCACATAAATTTACTTTTCATTTTCATCTGTATTCTGCTTCTTAAGACGATTCTGAAGCCTCAGATGTATCAAATCAAACACAGCTATAGCATTTTGGCACCTTTTAAAGACGTCAGAGATATGCTGTATTTGTTGTGGTTCAGCTGCAGATGCCAATCAAGCCATGTAGCCCCTTGCTCACTCCCCTACCACTGGACTGGGGAGAGAGTTGGAAAGGTAAAAGGCAGAAAACTCGTGGGTCAAGATAAAGATGATTTAATAAGGAAGGGAAAAGTAGCACAGGCAAGCAAAACAAGAAAATTAATTCCCCACTTCCCACAGCAGGCAGGTGCTCGGTCTACTCCAGGAAAGCAGGAGCCCGCCACACGTAAGTGACTTGGGAAGACATGCCATCACTCCAAACATCCCCCCACAAGAAGAAGGGATCAGCTGCAGTGCAAGACTGAGGAGGAGGAGAAGGAATGATAAGAAGGGATACTGGAGACCTTGGTATGAGCAGAAGTGGAGGCTACAGATGAGGATATGCAGGAAGAAGGCAGACATCTAAGCAGAGAGAAAGAGTAGAGACAGCATTCTGGGGAGAAATAAATAGAAAAAGCAATTTTATAATATTCCCTATCCAGAACCTGTCATGGAAACCAGATTTGCTAACCTCTACATTGAACAGACTTGAAACTCACTGGTTAAACTGTGCATCATATCAGTGTATTAATGGTTAATCAATATATTCAGTTTGCTATCATCAGCACTTCTGCTGTTAGCTCAGTTGAAGAGGTATATGCTGTGATTCCAAAAGCCAAATCCTAATTGTGCCTTCAGTATTAATGCTAGTATAGATTAAACCAACAGATGTTTAATTTCAAAAAATTTAAAATCTGGGTGAGAAGAGCACCAAGAATGTGAAGTCAAAAACAGAGGTGCCTGAAACTCTGGAGTGTAAACACACCCATGTAGTTGGACTTTTGTCTATTTTCTGTAACAATTATTCTGCAGACTTTAATGACAGACACAGAAGAGGTGAGACAGGACAGGACAGGGTGACCCAGCCCTGCTGCCTGCCAAAGGTGTCTTTGAGGCACACAACTCTGAGGTCAGTTGTGTGCCTGTTGACTGTAGCATCTGTGCCTCCTGTACTGCACAAATAGGGCAGGGTGATACAGAGGAAAATGGTCATACCTTGCAGCCAGAGAATGAGAATTTCTCTGCCTCTACCAGAGACTCATACAAAGACTAGCATGTAATCATTCCAGCAGAGCAAAAATCCTGTTTTTCTCACACTCTGTGGATACCTACAAAGCACCTTGAAGCCAGATTCATGCCAGTGTTACTTCTGGAATTGTTACTTCTGGAAACCGAAGAAAAGCTGGCTGTTCTCACCTTAGACAGTTTTGAACACTGAGGGAAAAAGCCAAACCCAAACAACCCTCCAAACAAAAACATCACAAAAAAAAAAAAAAAAAAAAAAAAAGAAACCAAGAAAAAAGGAAAAGTTTGCTTTAAATCTCTCAAGTGAGCTTACTGGATCCTTTTGGTTATTTTTGTCTGACACTTTTCACCTGTAAAAGGATGAGATCATAATTTTTATCAAAGAATTGTAACTAATTACTGCACATGAACACAGCTCATGAAGGAAGAAATTGCTCCGTATAGAGAGTGTATTTTTTTCCTTTTGCTAGTATAGTGCAAGGATCTGAGCACAGAGAAAAGGATTAACTTAATGTGACTATATCAATTCAATAGTTAGGCATTTAGTCTAAGTTAATGTCAACACAGTGATCTAATGATTCATCCTATTCTGAGCAGACACACAGAATAAACCACTCTCTGTTCTTGCTGGACTGTCTGTCACTGGTTACTGAGGAAACAGGGCATCACTAGTGCAGGCCAGATACCCAAGTTTAGGAGCCTGTAGAGTGAGTGAAGGTCAGTAAACACTGTGAGCAAGTACATATGATCTGGGAACTGGACAGACTGATTTTTGTCTAAAACCTTTCAAATTTAATTTTTACAGAGATTTAGGTGAGTAAAAACCCATGAATTTGCATTGTTCTGGGTAATATAGCAGGAGGAATTGCTCTCTGGCACAGTTACAAACTAAGTAATGAAAAAGGTGGAAATAAGAAAATGGTATTCCAGTCATATAGAACTTCTGTAAACAAGATCAAAGTGTTTCAGCTGTTTGACTGTGATGATGAGGTGAGCATTTGAGGCTTACAATCTAAAAACACATCCCATCACAGATTTTTTAACCATTAGAAATGATCAGTTTATATTTTTTGCTGATGTTAAACCATACCAAAAAAAAAAAAAAGTCAGTCTATTAGCTCCTGTGTATCATTACACAAGGTATGTTACATATGAACTGAATATCATGTCTGGTGAGGAGAGTCTGTTTGTGTCTAATGCTGTTCCTTGGAGAAATTGTTCAAGAGCTGTTCATCCTTGTGGAAAGATTACTCTGATATCAGTTAGACTTATCTGGTGTGTAAGTGCCAGTTGAGTTGTAAAGCTTCTCCAGGGCATTTTATCAGGTGTTCTTACTCAGCATCAATGGTGTCTATGAGAGGAGAAAGATCTGAGAAAGAAGGCTTGGTTTTTCCAGTTAAAATAAATGGATCTGGTAAATGCCTTTTCAACCCTATATTTATTTTTTATTATTAATTTAATATTTTTAACTTGGTGCACAACATCTCCGCCCCTCTGCTGTCACACAGATATTGAAATCTATAGCATTTCTATTTTACTTATTTTGTTCTCTCTATTAATGCTGAGAATTACTTCAGAGGAAAGACAAAAGATGTGCATCTCCATTTAAATAACTGGTTTTCTTGTGCTTATGCCAAGAGTTTAATCTTGGAAATTCTTCAGATTCTGTCCTTGGACAGATTTATATATGGGATTTTCACATATGTTTCAGTGAGAGTTTCGCACTTTTATCTTGCAGAAGAATTTGACCTCTGGGGTGTACCTCTCTTGGGACTAGTTTAGGAAAATTAGCTGTACTATGTCCTGAAAGTATTTCATGCCCATTGCTGCCTGACTGAGAGTAATTCAGATACCACTTTGTAAGAGACTGAAAGTGGATTTTGTAATCCTTTTGAAATCTTTCCTTTTTTGATGTCTGTTTGTTAATCAAATTGGAAACAAAATGCACAAAAAGTTGAGAGTCTTTGAGAAAAATACAGCACTGTTAGCTAGTGGTTAAGAGTGGAAATGTAAGTCAAAAGATAAAAGTTTTGTTATAGCCTCAATTAAAGATTTTGTCTATGGCTCATGAAATACCTCTTAGGCCCAGAACTGTTCCCACTGTTGCAGCTGGAAGGAAGAAATGAACTTTTTTTTATGGTCTTTTTTTATTGCTATCAGATGAGATGTTAATTTTTCCCATCTACCATTGTGGGAAGGTTTCTAGATCTCTATTTGATTTTGCCCCCTTGATATTACATTTTGTCTATTTTTGTGTTTCTGTAAGTTGTTGTATCAATGTAATGAGATTGTTTCGTTTACTGCTTGTGAAAGAAGGCACCACAACCAAGCTTTAAATAGAGGTTATTTTAGAAGCTGGGTTTTGTCCCTTGTGTTCCTAAACGCATAAGTAGTTCTCAGGAGAGAGGACTGAGAGGTGTTGCTCTAAAATTCTGGGGGAGAATGAGGTGGTTTAGGCAAAATAATAAAGCAGAGGAAAGAAACAGCAAAGAAAAAAACGCACTGAAATTTTTTCTTGCCTTTTTTCCCCTGTAATTTCACAGCCTCTTTTCCAGCCAGCAAAATAAACAATTAAAGGCCTTCTGTTTGATATATTATTCACGTTAATGAGCAAAAACACATTTGTTACTCTCATAATGGAGCTGAGAGAAGGAAATCTGTTGCAAACTTGTCATTGTTTGATGCAAGGCTGAGGATTAATATTCTTGTTTCAGATCAAGAATATCCCATTTCAGTACAACAAGTTGCTATTTTGTGAACTTATACAGAAATCAGACTGTTCACAAACAGGATTACATAAAAATAATAAAAGGTGTGAAACAAAACCAACTCATTTATTTTTGATCTAACTTTTCTGTATTAAATCCTAGGGGAAAAAAAAAAACAAAACAAACAACAACACAGAACACTCCATAAAATGTAAAGGAAGCCTGCACAAAAATGAGAGAATTAATTGAAAATGCAGATGCAACATGAAACATATAAAGAAGTAATTGTTCTAACCATAGCGTGTATTTGATTTAGTGTTTTTCTGACCTACTGGGTTCTTAATATTCCATAAACTCCCATATAGTGGACTTCACATTTTTGTGCTAGTTGAACATTTAACTTTCCATGTCCTTTGGGGACTTCTGTGCACCCCAATCAACACCTAAACTCATACAAAAACATGCTGCACTTTCTAGAATGGTGCTCCCACTAGTCAAAGCTTATTTAACCATGGTCACATCAGTCAGCTGTAGTTTCTAGATTTTTCTTTAGGAACAAGCACTCTAAAACACATACATGCCTTGTGAATGGTCCATTCAATTAGCTTTGCAGATGGTAACTGAATATTCAGAGTTTCTTTTGCACATAGGATATCTTTTTCACTTTATTGTTTATCCATTCAGATGGGTGGAAATGAATCAAATTTTTTTGTAGCTCAAAATGTACTGAGTTATTTAAACAATCAGGTTTGTAAATTTTTGTTGTTTTATATTTAAGATATGGCAGACATCTATTAAAGACATCTAGCTCTTAAATGTTATTTCTGGCATCTCCTGATGTTCCTGGACTGTTGAGGTCTGGTTTGAATTTTAATTTGTCAATCTGCAAAATACTAGAAAGAGCAATCTATAGCTAACTGTATATCTTGTCAGAAAAGGTGTATTATGTTACAGAAGTTTTGAGTTTTTGAAACTCTTCCCTGTTCTGTGCTGTTTTGCTTTTTTTGTCTTACCACTGATTCCAATAGAATGCTTTCCAAGTATTAATAATATCATCTCTTGGCAACTAGGTTTGGAACTGCATTGGTCAACAGCGTTGGAAAGCAAGTAATATTAATAACTCTAATTACCATCCTTATAGGGTAAATGGAATGGAAGAATTTCTAATTCCTCTTTGGAATTTATAATAATTTACCTACTAGCTGACCTGAAGCATCTAGCCAGACCACTATTATAAATGACGGTCTCTTATCAGTGTTTGCTTTATGTGAGATGAAGGAATAATTTACCATTAGTTCTTGTTGATAACTCTGCATGTCCTACTTCTGTGGAGGAGCTTACAGACAGGAATTGTACAGTAAATGGACCTGGGCACTCCAGAAGTTACATCAAAACACTTTAAATATCCCTGGTCCAAAATATGAATCACCAGAGCTGTCCCCATTCCAGCTTCCCTCCAGCTCCCAATCCGGATAGGAAATTTAACTTCAAAAATCTCAAGGTTGATAAAATGGTGGAAAATATTCACTGCGATTAGCAGTGTCTGTATTTTTCCCCCTATCCTTTCCTTTAAATGCAATAAAATACTGTGTAAATAAAATTTACATTTGTATGTCTTTGCTTGTGGATTTTTTTTTTTTGTTTTGGTATTGTTTGTACCATGTACCTCAGGTTACAGTAATTTTAATTTATTTCCACTGTCTTTAAACCCAATTTTTATTTAAGTGCAAGAACAAAGTGTTTGTCTCATTGATCCCTTAATTAGGTGTAACTACTCTTACTGAGCAAAAGACACTATTAAGCAAAACTCTCCTTGTTATAATCCCTCAGAGATGTGCACTTGGGAAAAAGTTAAAAGAGTATAAACCAAAAGGTGTAATAGTATTCTAGAATAAGAAGCCCAGGGAAAATAATCACTGTCATGTAAAAGCAGAGCTGGGCATAATCTATAATACTAATGCTTTTCATATGTAGGTTACTGTATGTGAAATGCTACAGTAATTGCCTCCTTAAAGTATTATCTTGATTTCTCATGTAAAAACCAAGATGTACACAGTAGCTTGAATAGCTGCAAATAGTCTTTTTTTCAGCATCTCTGTGAAAATGATCATGCCAATTATCTTTTTTTCCTTAAGATGAATTTAGTTGTTATTCAGCATGTTTTTGTAACATGTCTGGTGGTGTCACAGAGGATTTCTATCCGGAGATAGCATGCATCTTTTTCTAGGGCTTATGTCAAAACCAAAGTTATTGAGACAGAAGTTCTTCCAGTACATGGTGCTAGAGAATTCCTACTCCATTTGATTAGTAGCCAGATGAGCTTCTGGGAATTTCTCTAGGAATTACATTTTTCTGCTTTCTTTGGAGTGCCATATCTCATGGACCTAATGTCATCTGCAAATGGGCAGACTGTAAATGCAGCTTGGAGGAGCAACAGTCACACACAGGAACCAGCAGGGCAATGGTGGATTGAGAATATACTGTTAAAGGGAGCTTGCTTACGCCTAGTGAGCTGCATAGATTATACTGCCCTGACTAGGGAGGGTGACATAAATCCCATGATAGGAACTTGCCTGTCTGGAGAATTAATATCCCACTTTAAGTATCTGGGCCTGTGGATGTGTTTGTGTTCATAAATATGAGTGGGTGCATAAGGGCTCAGATCTTGATCTTAAACTTGTAAATGAAGATGAAACTTATTGGTGACAGTGGGACTTAAGGGCCACAAGTCTGGCTCCAAAAATTGCCGAACAGGTATCTTTCCTAAGGTTGATTGAAATCACAGGGAAGCTTTTTGTATCAAGCTTATGGTGTGAAAAAGCAAAGGTGACCTGCTGGTCATTCACTTCTTTCTACAGGCAGTTTTATTTAACATAATGCTAAGAAGATGTATTGCCAGAGTGAAAATTAGAAAACACTTTTTAAATGTATTCTATCCCAATTTATTTTGGGACTTGGGATCTGTCTTTCACTCACTCACTCACTCACTCACTCACTCACTCACTCACTCACTCACTCACTCACTCACTCTTGAAGTTCCAAAGTTAACAGCCAAATGGTAATTCAGGTGTCTTTATAAGGCTTTTCATTCCCTGTTGAGGACCAGGCATGGGGAAGTCTGGCTGGGTATGCATTCCAGAAGCCAGTTTGTGCTAACACAGCACAGCTGGAACACTGAGGCCTCTTGCAGGACATGCCTGAAGTCCAGCTGCCCAGGGGCAGGCAGAGATCATCTTCACAGCCCTTCTGCAGCTGCCATGATTTCACCCACTGTGTTTGTGTCATCCTGTATCCAATTATTGCACCAGAGGGCTGCAGCATTCCCTATGCAAGAAATCTCTGAGTGCTTGCCTGCAACTCATGAGGGAATGGCTTCCCACAGCTTCTCTCTGCCTTAGAGGATTTATACACTCTGAAGAGATCATTTTAGTTTTTTTAAGATTAGAAAAAAAGTATTTTTTGAATCGTAATAGTGTTTCAGGATTTAAATAAGGATGCTCTTAACAAAACAGAAATAAATTTTTGCCTGATTTTGTCTGATTCCTGCAATCCTTGGTCTGGAAGTAAAATTATTCAGCTACTATTCTAATTGCTCTGTAGGGGCAAATAATTTATATATGAGGGATTATTTAAAATAAAATAGGCATTCTCCATCTTACTGTTTCCCATCTAGGATCTAGAATACAGTTTTGATTGCCTTCCCTAGAGAAAGAATGAACATGTATTTAAACTGTAATTGATTTTAAAATAGCTAAATATGTACAACGAAAAGAGCTGTTGTTTCTAAATGCGGAATTATAATTGTTCTTTTTCTAGCTGCATCATGATGAAGTATTTGGTTGGGAATTTGATATAATTGTCATCTGCTGGGAGGTGACTGTGGAAGGTGGCCTGTGATATCTGCAGACATATCCCGAATGCTTCCATGCAGGATCACAGCTCATGTTCTTCTGTAGTCAACTGGAAGTCCTGCTTTTGACTCCAGAACCACGGAATTATTCTCTTGCAGAAAAAAAAGTTTATTTATTCTCTTTTCTAATCAGTAGAATAGTTCAGAATATGTAACATGAACAAATTAAGATATCAAATATGTAATTTTTTATTTCCAAAATGTCATCCATGTTAAACTTTGAAATAATGTTTTCTTTCTTTCAAGCTTTCCTCCTCAGTAATTCAAAATAGATCTTAAACTCCTAATTTACCATTAGTGCTTTGTTATTGTTGTGTGACCTGGCATATTTTGAATCTATTCTAAATTTTATGCTTCCTATTGTTCAAGGTGGCACCAAGCTCCCAGAGCATCAGCACTCTCCAAGAGACAGAGATGAGTTCAGGGAATGCAGAATTATATATTCTTATCACTACACCTGAGGTCATATCTGTTGGTGCTAGAGGTTGCTAGGGCATTATCAACACTGATTCTTCTTGAGCTGTGAGAATAATTTAGATTCAGGGAAGAAACATAAACTGATCTCTTGCACTCACCCACTAAGTTTATTAGGATTTGTCTTCTCTGTACTATGGCTTGGTCCATTGATAAACACGCGCTACTGGAACAAGTGTGTTATTTTAAAATTTACTTTTCTGTTAGACTATGAACTCTATTGTGACTTAGAGTTGTCATTTTAAGATGGTTGAGACACCTGGAAAACTCACTTAATTGGCTTTAGATTAGACTTCTAGGCACAAGCTCATGTCACTAAGGTTGACAGTGCTGAAGCAGGCACTGGAAAAGGTGCTTGTATTGTAGGAAAGATAAATTCTAAGCCTTCTGGTTAAAACCAGTATTGGTTACTCTTAAAACTATATATGGTGTATGATGTCACCTTTTACTGCTCTGAACATATACCCTGCTAGTTCTATTTCCCTCACAGCCTTTTTTTGACATATAAAAAATTAAACTATATTTTATATATATATAATTTATACTATATATGTATTATTTATATTTCATACATAATTTTATACATATTTCTTTATATACATAATCAGTGTACTTAAGGGCCTTGTAGACATCTCAATTATATATTTTTCCTGTTTTGTTTATGCTTGGGTAACTTATAAAAAATACTGTCAAATACTGTCAATACAAGAAGTTTGTGACCTGCAGACTGCTGTTTTAACCCTTTCATTTTATCAAAGAGTAGTACTTATTGTAGTAACTGCACCATCTCATTCTATGATAACCACTACAAAGAGAATAATACAAGAATATTATTATTAGTTAATATCTTTTAGCATGTAATGCAAACTGCTTAGATAAGTTTAGTTGGGGTAAGTAATTTGGAAGTCATATGAATAGTGGATTTTGGGTGTGAGAGGCAATGCAGATCAAAAAAAAGTAAAGGAATGGTCCGGTAACATTTTTTCTGATCCTGAGCATAGATTTGCGCAGATGTTCTTACCTGTAGGTGAAAAAAAACTTCCTTAAATTACAGTCCTCTTTAATTAGTTTAATTCTCTTATTCCCTAATAACAACCTTAAATAGCCTCTATTTCTGCTATTAGGTATTTCATCTCCTTGCATTTATTTTTCTTTGTGTATTATCCACCTAATAAGTTTTTATCTCACTGTATAACCCAGCTTTTGTATGCTCAGTTTGTATTGAACTATTCTTTATTTATGCATTTCCTATTTTATTTTATTTTTAATCCTATGGAATCTCTTATTTCGGAAGACTGAATTAAAAAATCTCTGTATCTTAATCAGAAGATCAGTAAAATATTAGTAATTACCATTATTAGTAATTATCAGTAATTTAATAATAAAAAATTGATGAGCAAAGCTACATTGTCTATTTGCCTTTGTACTTCAAAATCTGTGAGTTATTTGGATGTAAGAATCATAATTGTGTCAATAATAATTGGAAGTTAGTTTTGCTATATTTTGCATGTGGAATCATCAAATAAGACTAATATTGTTTAGAAGTGATGTAGGGATGTTTCCAATTTTTGGATCCCCAAGTGAACACATGAATGTATTATAAACTAAAGATCAATTCCTTCCAAAAAAGTCTGCAACAACCTTTTTCAAAACTTTTGGTTGTGAAATTTTGCTAAGCCTAAGGAAACATTCCTGTGAGAGTCAGGAGCACAGAGGTATTTTTAGAGTAAACAGAATACTTTGATCATAAAGCTTTCTCTGCATGAAGCTGGTCAGTGTACTGGGTCATGGAACCATCTGCCTGGAAAGACAGGTTCAGATACTGGATGGCTACTGAAATCTGTGACTGTCCCTTGAAATGCTGATAGCCTTTTGTTGTTCAGACTAGTGCTGCACAGGGAAAATTAATAATAATATTGTATTCTGACAGTAATTGTTGAATGACTGGAATAGCAGAGTAATAATAGTTCCTTTTCTATAAAGGGACTGAATAATATGTGACAAAAATAATTTGTTGTACAGATCATCTTCATGCAACAGTCTTCAAGCTTTTCTTGTGACCAGTGCTCAATCCCATAGTTCAGAGCTACAAAACAGGACAAACGAGACTAGAAGCTGTCACCTGAAACATATCAAAATGCACAAGAAAAACTCTCAATCCATAGGTTTTTTAAAGAATAAAGTCTTTACAGATTATTATTTGGAATGTGGCATATTTACACAAAATCTATATGACCAGCAGAATCACATGCCACTTCTGCAAATTCCTAATTATATCACTGCCAAACCTGAGATCCTAGTTCACAAGTGTTAATACATTTGTGGAGGAGGGACTTTATATGATCACAGAATTAAAAACTATTACTATTCCTATGTTCAGACTGTTAAGTAGGATAAAATTTCCTTTCCACCACTTTAAATCAGTCGTTTCCTAAAGTAAGTGCTTGACTTCGTAAATCAAAACGTTTTAAATGCTTTTTTTGCACATAATATATATAGTTCATGCTCTATTGTAGCTGCTGCATTACACACATTGTTATTGTAGCTATTGTTTATGTATTAAGTAATATAAATGCAACAACTACAAAAAATCTTGAGAAGCACACTGAGAGAGAAATACATATTAACAATCAAGCAGGGCAAATAGAAATGCTTTCCCCAATCATCTCTGAAAGGTTTGCATAAAATTCCTTTTTTGCTTATGTTCCAATCTCTCCACACAGCCTTTTTATGAAAATTCATGCAAGTTAAATTTTGTTCTTTCAAGTGTTCATGGAAAGTGAATTTCAGGCTTGCAGCCAAGATACATTTAATCATGAAACAAAATTAGTTTAATAGTGAAACTAAATTTGTTTGGGGAAGAATTAGAAATATGCAACTTAATATAATGAGGGAATAGAAACAATAACCCGCATTAGGTGGCCAAGGAAACAAATCTTCAGACTGATGATAATAGTATGTCATATATATTTCATGGCTATAGGCACAGTAGGTAATTTGCAAGAAGGATAAAATACACAAACAGATTCCTAGCTGGGTAGCTCCAAAGATTTCAGAATGGAATCCAACTATCTGAGCATTTGCAGATGTTTTCTGGTAAATTTAGGGGCAATGTATACCATCACAGAGCTTGTGTATTTGTTCCTTCAGGCTTGTTCTGGATAAATTTGTCCTATTTGACCCAACCAAACCTGTTGATTAGTTGATATTATGTGATATTTCAGGTCAATTTGGGAGACTGTTGTTTGCAAGAGCACAGTGCCCAGTAATATTGATATTATTCACATGCTGCTTGAGATGTATACTTCTGGATGTATTTTCAAATGATGGAAAAGTCAAATTGAGTAAGTCTTCATAAATATATCACATCCAAATGAAAATTTTGTAAAATTGAAGTTGAGAACTGATTTCTACTCCTACTTCTGTTTGTGAGAGCTCTAATAAGCACTTATTAGTTATGTAGCACTCGCTAGAAGTGCTATATTTATAAGTATAAGATCAAATTTCTTAATTCTGGACAAGTACCAAAAGCTCAAATTTTTATAAATAAATACAATTATTGATTATAAAAATAAATACCAGCAACTTGAGAGAAAGACATGTTCTATTTTGGCTACAGATCTAATAAATATGGTGACAAGTCAGGTTTGGTTTGCTTGGGTTTCTTTTCCTCTACTTCTTGTTAAAAAAATTACTATTGCATACAGACCTGGTATTCCAAATTTTAATCCTTAATTGAAAAAACCTGATAACCTATATAGATACAAGTGGATGGAAATTTAGGGTGATGTAATAAAAGAAAATCTTGTTACTGCTTTAATTTACAAGAACACAAATAATGGGTCCATCATTACAGAAGTGAACTACCTTGAAATAAGATAATTTCTTATTTATTTCAGCCATCTGAGATCAGTGACAAAAATGCCTCTGAACATTGTCTCTGTCTCCATTGACTGTAGGAGCTAAAATTTCTATAGAGCAGCTGATCCATTTCAAACTGTTATACAATGATAAAAAAATTTAATGTTAGTGCTCTTGTTGCTAAGTGCTAATGCAGATACATAAATAAAAGTTTCCAGGGGAGTGATGCCTCAAGAGACACCAAATAAACAAAATATGCAGATGAGATAAAACACAAAAGAGTGACTGTGATAAGCCAGGGTTGGCAGGTGTTGTTTGAGATTTCCTTCTAATTGGAGTGTGGAGCTGGATAAAGAAGGCAGGAATAAGGGCCTTCATTGAAGTGAGGAAGTATGGAAGAGAAGAAGAAGAATTCACCAGCGAGGAGCACCAGGTTTATTAGGCCCCAGGGCTACAAAGTTAGATTTGAAACTAGGTCTAGAGGAGCAATGTGAAAGAATTTAATAATCTGCTTGTGTCCTTTGTTACCTGAGTGAGAAAGTTATGCAGGAGAAAGACATAAATTGTTTCAGGGATAGGGTGATTGGTCTGTGAAAGCTTCTGTTGCTGGCAGAGTAAAATCAGAGGCCAACTTTATAGAAGTTATAAAAAATAGGGAGGATGGAACTCATTTGACAAACCTTAAGCTCATGTAAAGCTTTAGATGTTAAGCAGGTGAAGGAGAATCTGAGGAGGGATGAAAAAGGTGACATTTATGTAGTTATTAACGAGCAAGAAAATCTGAATAGCAGCATACTGAATATATTACAGCTGAGGAACATGTTTGTAGTCATTAAGATCAGAAAAGAGAGGACTGAAAAAGCCAAGATGTGAAATGGTGAAAGATTTTGCTATGAATAGTGGTAGAAAGATCAACAGTTTAAAACTGTGCAGGAAGTGAAATTTGGATCCTGTTTGAATATGCTGCTTTAAAGAAAGTGTTGAGCAAAAAGTAATTCCCAAGGCAAAGGCTTGTCTGACCTTGGGCAATGAACTAAATCACTGTTTTGGAGAAGATATTCAGAAGAGGGAAAAGGAAAAAAAATGAAGGAGAGGGAATAAAAGATATGCTTTTGTAGAAAAGACAGTCAGGTAAGCTAGGAAAAGTGATGGTAATGTATGAATGCAAACCAACAAATATGATGCTATCAGCTATGGCTAGTGTGGAGAGCAGCAGGTGGCAATCCTTATTTGCAAAGAGTCCCTGATGGAGCAAAGAAGCTCAAGTTATCTTTATGAATGATTTCCCTGCTCTTCTTCCCTTACCTACTTGGAGTGCAAATACTGGACAAGCAGGAAAATTTGTCAGTCTAATGAGATATTTTTAGTTATCATGGTGTTTCAGCTGTATCATTAAAAAAAAAAAAAAGATGGCTGATTTTGGGTGGGATGGCACAGGATTTTTTTTGTGAAGGTCAGGAAGTTAAAATTTTGACAGCGACGGTGATGAAATAATTTAACGCTTCATCTGTGTGGGTGCAGATGGTCATCCACATGGGGGATATTTTTCCAGCAGGTTATTGAGTCAATGATGCTGGATGCCTGCAGTTTGGCAGTTATCCATTAATATGTAAAACAAAATTTTGGACTATGCAAAAATTGGGTGTTGAATTCCATTTAATGTTGTGCCAGGTTTCTTTCAGTACCTGTGGTCTTGTATGATAGGAGGATTAAGAAATGGAATTTTATCATTGGTGAACTGACTGAAAAAAATTGGCAACTAAATTTTTGGGGTGAAATTGTTTCCACTGAGATGGGATGGGATTTATTAGGGGGTTTGGGGTTGGGTTGGATTTTTTTTTTTGTTAGCAAATCACACAAGGATGAATTGACAATGAAATACGTAGTTGCTCAGAGAGCTAATTTTGCTTGTTACTATTAAGTTCATGCAAAAATTTATGTAACTGAAATTAAATCTATTCTGTCCTGAGGTGCAGTTTTGTACACTGCTCTCATGTTTAAAACAGTATCGGTATGTAAGATCCTCAACCTCTGACTGACACAGTTCATTCAGTCAGTTTCTGGAGAATGCAGCAGGGAAACATATGTAATGTAGCAGGAATAAGACCAGGCAGAAGAAGAGAAAATAGCTGAGGTAATATGGAAAGCTATTTTGGCAAAAAGAGTTTGGTGGCTAGACACAGAAATACATCTGCCTAAGTAATGTAGGATTTTAGTGGGCCAAATCATAATCGGGGTTAAACTTTTTATACTATTCAAAAAGACTTAAGTTCAAATACCAGTTTTCTGAAAAAGACTGCCTCCTCAATGACTGCTGTTCCCTGGATGAGCTTGTACTCTAAGCTGCTGCCAAACTGGGGTTCAGATAACACACACAATTAATGTCAAGGGCAGAACTCATATGTTATCTCTCCTATCCTAAACACCTTGTTTGTCATCTCCTGCCTCATTTCCAGCAGTCACATCTAGATGAACTTTTCTGTATGTTTTTAAGCACTGCCTTCTAGTGAAAGCTTACTCTCCCTCAACTATCATTTTTATATACAGGAGTTATAAACACTGAATTCTTGATTTCTGGACAGCACACTGAGAACCAAGGGCCTTGAATCTGTGCACTGAAACATGCAGGTTGTGCACCTGCAGGTCTTTTATTGATGATATCCCTTTGGTATCTGACCTCAAAGCTGAAACTGCAGTCTACCTCAGTGTAGGAATCAAAAAAAAAATTAAAATGGGGTCAAAAACTGAGGATCCATCCTGATAGCTATGAGGATTTCGAGGTGTTTGGAAGAAAAATGGGAAGAATCAGTGGCAGAACAGAGAAGCATCATATCACAGAGAGTATGTGTTTTTATGAGTTAACAGATTATGGCTGAAATTAGTTGAATTTTACATTTTGGAACAGCGTACATTCAATTTTGATGCTAAAAATTTCTAAGGATGGTTAGAATCTAGATGTGAATTATTCTGAAAAACTTTAATTTTGTTTGATGCTTTATCTGGGCAATGTTCTTTAACACCTGTTAAAAATGTAAACAAGTCTGATTGTAGATACAACTAAAAAAACCACTGAAGATTACAGCATCTAAAACCATCAATATCTCCAAGTTTTCTGAAATCAGCCTCTCAATAAATAACAGCTTGCAAAACTAGAACCAGGAAAAACTGAACATTATCTTGATAAGAATAGGGAATGGCTTCATAAAATCTCACCTGCTGAGAAAATAATACATATAACTTGTATTTTCTCTTTAAATTGGTAAGATATAGGAAAAAAAATGAACTAGAAGCAGTAATTAAACCAAGAAAAAAAAAAAAGGGATGAAAAAACAAATGGGAAAAACTGAGGCTGTAAAATGAATCTGATGAAACCAGAACTGGATAGGACAAGGCCAATTGAGAAGGTACCCCATAAAGGAACTAAAGAAAAGAACTGCGAATGCTTTGGAAATGAAGGATGGCAGGACTTTGTGTACTTTTTTCAGTATGTGCTGCTCTGGTGAAGACAAAAAAATGTGACACAGGAAAATATATTTTCATCACTTGTTTCCAACTGCTGGCAAAAGCAACTGTTATCTAGCCCAGTGAATACTGAAATCAGCTAAGCCTGAAACCCAGCAGCAACTCTACAAAGTTCTGGAAATTCTCCATAAAGAGAGTTACTGTGTTTTGGTTTACAGAAGTAAAATCACACTGTATTGTTTACAGCACACCTTTGGTATAAATTTACTTTCAGATATAGGTATCAATCTACTTATTCCACCACACATCCTGTGCTTTCATTGAGACAATAGCTAGAACTTAGTTCTTAAACTTTGTTGTGGTGTTTGCACCTCTTCAAATGGAACTATTGTTGTGGAAACTACTTGACTATGACTATGGCCTGTCTGATTTCTGGCATCTTTAGAAGACAGAATTTGACTAGATGAGGACAGAGGACATGGATTTGACTAGACAAAATAAATTAAGGTGAAATGAATAACAACATCTCAATAAAATATTACTACAGTGCTTATAGGTCCTTGCTTTTGTACCCCATTGTGCAACCAAGCCCACTGTTGTCTCCCAGAGTTTGGATTTCTGTATTCATCAGCACCAGCATTTTTCCCCAAATGCCTGTAGTTCCTGGTGCTTTACTATCTTCAGGTCACTGTGCAGCATGCTTAACAAATTTCCCATTTCTGTGTCATTGGTAAATTTGATCACACTTGAAAGTATAGCAAACAAACACCTGACAAAAGGAGAGACTCATTAACAGCCTTCATTTCCTATGCAGCAACGCAAGCAAGCACAGGCATACATGAGAGTTCTGGCAGGAATACAAAGGAACTGTGCTTGGAGACTGACAATTAAAACTTTCTTAGGAAGCAGGACCGCCTCCTTGTTTCTGCTGTGCACTGGGAGAGTGAAAACAACTCCCTGAACCACCTGTGGTTACTCCTCACAGATAGTCTAGGGAGCACAGTTTGAAAACACCTGCCAAGTGTTGGTCTCTGAGCAGGAGTCTCATGTGCTTGGCAGGCTTCTTGTTCATTGCAGCACTCAGCACTCAGCCAAACTTTGCTGAAATTATTTACATTGACCCTTTGGAGTGAACTTAAAGTGAGGACACAAGATGAAGATGCTACTTTTAAAAGAGCTTTTGTTGGCATACTTACAAGAGATCTATTATTAAGGCTCACTGGACTTTACACCTTCATGTTGGATTACACAAGAAAGTTTTAATCTCATCTTCAAGGAAGAGAGAGAAACATTGGCTTTCTCTGACCGTAATAGTGGATCCATGCTTTTGGAGACCAAAAAATGACCAGCTGCCTTCAGGACAGAGGTGCTGCTGCCCCATGCTAGTAGCTGTCCCCAGCTGGTACGGTGTCCCCAGTGGGAGCTGGAGGTGATGCATGGGCTGCTACTTCTGCCTGTGCAGGTCATAGGATAGATGAGCATTCTTCAGCCCTGGCACAGCAGATGTTCTTATGACTGCAGCCAACAGGCTAGTCCTGCTGCAGGTCACCAACCCAATCCTCACCCACATCTATCAAGAGATGCACTACTTCTTCATGATTTGCCCTGTGTACAAGGATTTGAGCCACAGGGAGAATATTTAACCCTTTTATATTTAACCCTTTTTTTCCACTTTCTATTTCCTCTCCAAACCCCCAGATGTTCTGCTGCTACAGTGTTCATATTGTTAATTCATTACCATGACTTCTGCAGAGAGTAGGAGAACCACTGATGCAGTGTCAGGACTGTGTCAAGACAACAGAAATAAATTGTATTAAAGTCACACCAGACAGCTTTGAAGATTCAGGGTTAAAATTGCTAATACTGATTCATGAGAATAAGGGTTATTACAGCTAAACAGAGAAATTGTAATTGATTGTTCTTTCCACTTAAAGTTTTTACTTTTTTTGTACTTAATGTGATAATTCTTAAGTACTCAAAAGTTAGAAAATACAATGTTATGGTTATCTAACATTCATCTCCTGGATAGGTGCACTGTGATACTGTCAAGTAATCATATCTTTTCACTTATTTAAAAAAATGTTTCTGTCTCAGTGCACAGAATGGATGATGTCTTTAAACTGATTAGAATTATGAGGTTGATGAGGTTGTTTGGACAGCTGGTACTTTATTTCTCCTAGAAAATGCAATGTGAGCATAGAAACCATGTAGGCCCTGCAGGAGAACAAGTGAATTTGAGGGGAACAAGACAGACCATGAGGTTGGACCAAAATCAACAGCATGAGCTTCAACAAGACCAAATGCTGTGTCCTGCACTTTGGGGGTTGGCCTCTTCTCCCAAGCATCCAGCAACAGGATAAGAGACATGGTCTTAAATTGCCCAAGGGGAAATTTAGGTTGGATATCAGGGATAATTTCTTCACAGAAAGGGTGATTAGACGTTGAAATGGGCTGCCCAGGGCAGTGCTGGAGTCACCTGAAGGTGTTCAAAGAAAGACTGGATGTGGCACTCAGTGCCATGGTCTCGTTGACATGGTTTTGGGTCATCGGCTGGGGTCAATGTCCTCAGGTATTTTCCTGCCTAACTGTGATTCTGTGATTCTGGAGATCACCTCTATTATTTCCCCTTCTGCCATTTGTCTCTCATAGGATCCTAGAATAATTTGTATTGGAAAAGGCTGCTAAGTCCAACTGTTAACCCATTACTGCCAAGTCCACCAATAAACCTTGTCTAAGTGCCATATGTGGCAAGCGCCACATCTGCATGTTTTTAAAATACCTTTAGGGATGATGACTGTCTCATTTCCCTGGACAGGCTGTTCCAATATTTCACAATCATTTAGGTGAAGACATTTTTCTTAATATCCAATCTAAACCTCTTCTGGCAGAACTTGAGGCCATTTCTTCTTGCACTATTGCTTGTTACTTGGAAAAAGAAACTTCTCTCCACCTTGCCACAAGCTCCTTTCAGATAGTTGTGTGTGACACTGCAACACAATAACTTAGTCAAATCATCTTGGAAGTTTGCTGCTGTTGTGTATTTCTTGCAATTAAGCTGCAGTCAGACTCAGAGGAGATACAAGTCAGACAAGGCCTTTAGGAGAGAGATCTAAGGCTGCCAATGATACCCAGCTGATGCTTCCAAAATTAGGAGGATGCAGAAATATTTTAAGATTAAGGAAGGTGGGGTTGTATTTTAATTTCTATTTTTTCTCTTGTAGTTGTGTTATTTTACTACTTACTAAGTGACCATTGAATATTTTTAAAAAAGAAGGGAAAAAAAGTTCTTGTGGGAATAATTGCCCCAATTAAAGATAATTTATGTTATAATTTTTAGATTCATTAACATTTTCTTTTCATTCTTAGTGAATGAAAAATGAGATAAAGAAATAGCATTACCTGTCCAGCTTCTATTAGAAAAAAAATATTATTTGTAGAAATATTTAAAAATAGAAATGTCTTTTTTTTGTTTTTTTTTTGTAACCTGAATGTTGGGCATATTTGTCTTCATTTCCTCTCATCTGAAACTTGTAACTACAGGGATGAGGGACTGGATACACATATATCTGTATTTCATTTTGAATTCTGCAGGTAATGTGGACAAGTAGGAGAGGTGCACATTATGAAATGATGTCAGTGTATTTTCTTTAAAACTTTTTTCCTTTAAAAAAAAAACCTAGAAGAAGTGCACCTCTCAGTTCATGTCACTGACAGATGTTGGATCCTAGGGACACAACTAAAGTTAAGACAAAATAACTCTCCCTAAAATGAATGTGGTATGAAGGTCAGGTTGTCAGGGGAAACTCTTTCACTCTACAGTCTGCCTTGCAGTGCTGCCCTGATTGTTGATGTAGACATGACCACTGTCTGCTGGGATAGGTACTGCCAGGGTTTTGGGACATCTTGTTTACAATTGTTATGCTGTGGTATTTTTCTATTTTATGTGCTGACAAAACTAGCCACTTCTTTGACAGAGAGTTTTTCTCCAGTGAGTTTTTGATGAGATATCTCTACATGCCCTGGATTCAGCTATATTAGAGAGTAAAACTGTCGATTTTGGATGGAGTAGATTAGGACTGAAGTGGAGATTAAGCATGTACATTAATGCCTTTTAAAACTAATACAAGAATATGGGGCTTTACACCCAGCTCCTGGATCTGTTGCAGTTAGCTATGAGAGCTTCTACTGCATTCCCAACTACAGTCAAAGAAATGAAAGCATTGGTGAAGGTATCTCACATAAAACTGCTTGATTCTCCACTGCCTCAATTGGACTTGAAGTACCAAGTTTCAGTAGAGAGAAATTTCAGAAGTTGCTGGTCCTCAACTTTTGTTTACTACCACTCAGATGATTTGTTGTCACTTCCTGCTGTATCAGGGAAAGGACTGTAAGTTTACTTGCTTGAAATTTCTCTGAATAAGGTTCAGACAGATGGAGAAGCTTCTCTAGACAGCCTGGAAGCATATTAAGAAGTTGTTCCTTATTGTCTTCCCAGCTGAGAGTAGATGGGTTTAACATATGTCAAAAAGTGGATAGAAAATATTATGCTAGCAAGCATGACTGAATTTGGGACAGCAAGTGCAGTTATTTAAGCAGGCAGGTATTCCTTACACTGGCCAAGTTTTTTGACTGACTGTCTGTCACTTTTGGATGACATTTCACATTGTCAGTGTCTGCTCAGTGTGCTTAGTGGAGAGAGGTCTACCATGCTATCAGTCTGGAGAGAGAATTTTTGGGTGACCTCCACAGTAAAAGCCTTTTAGCTTTTTTTTTTTTTTTTTTTTTTTTTTTTTTTTTTAAGAGGGAAGCACTAACATCTTTTCTAAGGATAAGTCCGCAATACAGTAAAATGAATATGCATGGAAAGAATGCCAGAGACTTATGGCATTTGCATCATTACTTTGTTATCTAATTCTAACTGTTGAAAGGTAAAGCACCTATTTTAAACTAGTAGGGAGTCTTCTTGTGTAGCTAATGGAAAGTAATAAGCATTGCCAGCAGGAACCAGTATTACTGTGCTTATCTCACTCCTGTTGACTAAAGAGGGATTACAGGTATCTAATTGGAGCTAGTTGCCGAAATTTGGGTAGGTAAAAATAAATGGAGTGACTCTATGTTGACATCTGTAATTTATGCTTGTTACCTGAATGTGGATAACTGACTTCTTAGGTTTTCTTTCTTTCCTCCAAATTAATATCTTCACTTATCGGTTTTGCTTAAATAAAACATTAAGTAAGTCTTTATTTTTCCAGTAACTTTCTGGAGGATGTCTGTTTTCTGTGATCATCTGCTATGAATATTATGCCACCAAGCCATTTGGAACTTCATTAGCCTTCCTCCATTACCATATGGATGACTTGGCTCATGACCATTAGAGACCTGACTTGTCTGACTGCAGCTTTTAAATAATGTTTTATCCTAATTTCTGTTTTGGAAATAAACAGGAGGGTTCTTTTGACCCTTTTGAAAGTATCTGGGTAGAGAGAGGGTCAGCTTTGTGACTGTCACTGGTGGAGGGGGAGAGGTGTAATGTTGTAAAATGGGTGTTATAAACTTGTGCTCTGACTAAAGTGCCTACCCCCAGGGACTATTTGGTGGAGCAAAAGCAGGTTCCTAAGACTGAACACAATACTCATGTAACTCACCTATAAAGTTTATCTTTTTTTTGTACTAATCAAAATTGCAGGCCTCTCCATCTCGGTGAGTCAGTCCATGTCTGACTCATGAAGGCCTGTCTGCATGCTTTGAGCAGTGCAAATTAGGAAAAGCACCCTTTGCCCAGTGTAGATTTTCCTCTTTCCAAAATGTGTTTTTCTGTCCTATTATTGTGTATAGTCTACGTTATAATATGGCTCATGGTACTGTATTTGTTGTGTGAGATCAGCATATGTTTTCAGTCCTGATTACTATCTAATTAAAAAAAAACCAAAACAACAAAATCAAGCTAAACTAAACCAAGAAAAGACCTGGAAAGCATAAAAGACAAAAGAAAAAAAAAAATTGTACTAAACATCTGTCAGTAAACGTATAAAAGAAAGTAATGGCGACTTAGTTATGGACTACAACAAACAAGATCACTTCTCAAGTAAGAGGTATCA